>NC_060144.1:372426129-373752379 GCF_021461385.2 Schistocerca piceifrons | reverse complement strand
TTCGGCACTGCGTCGAAGGAAAATGACAGTGAATCCGTGAACAAACACGGTCAGCATTGGTGCACATGGATATAAAAAAAAATTATATTCATTTTAGTATTAGGTAAGTTACTTGGATTTCTATGAATGTATGTTTATAATGTTGTGGGAATTAAGTGTCAAGCGAACACACGTGATATTGTAGTGGATAATGATTATCTTTTTGTCTAATGTGATTGGATGATAGAATTTGTAGATAACTGTCAGTTTATGAGGTTAAAGTTCCTGATGCCAGTTATGCTTGTGTTGATATGAGTTGGATCTACATATGTCGATCACTGACGGGGAACATGGAGCTATAGCTGGAAAATTTGTAATATAATTACAACAGAGGAACGCCACAACCATTGGTACATGCCGGAAGTAAGTCTTGGTAAGATGGATCTGGAGTGGATTTGTGGCGTCCCTAAGAATGGCCACACTGTCCAGCGCTATGGCGGCAGCGCTACCATGAGTACGTTTAAAACATTCAGATATACATCTTCCTCTTTTAGAGCTAAAATAGATGGTGCAAATGGCTCTGATCACTATGTGACTTATCTTCTGAGGTCATCAGTCCCCTAGAACTTAAAACTACTTAAACCTAACTAACCCAAGGACATCACACACATCCATGCCCGAGGCAGGATTAGAACCTGAGACCGTAGTGGTCGCGCGGTTCCAGACTATTGCGCCTAGAGCCGCTCGGCCACTCCGGCCGGCTAAAACAGATCGATTAAGGGGAGGTTTACTATATTTTTATTCAAGAAATCGATTTCTAATTTCATTTTTTGATCCATAAAAGTGTTGAGTATGCATCCCGTGAAACGGTTTTCCTGAATACGAAACGGAGATGTTTGTTATTCGCAGTTGAACAAAAAATGCACCTGCCTGAAATCGGCCTTTGTCACGCAATAGTTTTTTTTCTATCGGAGGCCAAGTTATTGTACCGGTGCTTGGGAGGAAATAAACAAAATTCAAATGAAAGTTTAAACGCCTGTGTTTGGAAGCTAGGCCCCAAGCATTTGCATTCTGGTGCGAAGACTGTAGAGATTGCGACTTTCCTGAAAGTGAGCAGCTTCAGCGAAGGGTATTCAGCAATTTTGAAGACCATGACAACGATGGACGTCACCCTGGGACTCTAATCGACGCAGTTCGCCGAGCATTCGGACGACAACCGGATTCAAGCGGCCGAAAACCGCTTGTCACCGGCCGTACGAGCGGCTCTGGAGCAGCGGAGGATGGCCAAGTTCGAGCAGAACGCCCTCTATGAGGAAGAGGAAGGACTAGTTTATGGACCGGAATAGCAGATTGAACGTACGTCGTATAATATTGCATTTATATGTAGTCAAATCTTTAAACTCGTTTTCCGCTACATTCATCTCGAGGACGGAAAGTAGTGTACCTAATTAGAACTCAGTTAACAAAAATTATTCACTTCTACTACATCATGTTTTAGTCACTAGCATGATCCCTATATACTATAACTGTTCCTTCACGGAGCAGTTAAATCGTTCATTCCTAGAACCTGAGGAAACTGTGAACTATCCTCTGGGGTTATTTTGGTGCCTAGGTCACCAATCCCGACATTAAGTTTCTTGCTGTTATCATGTCTGCTACGTCTCATTACTTTCGACTTGCTTCGATTTATTCTACACCCATTGACTTTATTCCATTCAACACATCGTGAAATTTTTCTTGACTTTCACTGAGGATAGTAATGTTATCAGCGAAACTTATCATTGATTTTTCTTGTTTGGGACCAGCAGCGTAATATACGCGTATGTCGGACACCGACATTATTGGTAGAGTACTTACACCAAATAGCTACTTACAATAAGTAATCTTTATTTACGACACACGGGACAAACCGCTTCGGTTTAGTCACCATTTTAAAGTACGTCTAGAATCACGTGACGTCCATAATGCATCGTTAGTGGACTGATTTGTAACTGTCACTGCTTTATGAAGATCGTAAATGGTGTCAAGATGTTGAAATTAAATGTTAGTTACGACGTGACAGCAGTTTGACAGTTGCAGTCTTACGACGCTATATGATGTTGTTTCACGTTGAATTTTAATTCACTTTTCATCTTTCCTTATATTTCCGTCATTGCTTCTTCGATGTATAAATTGAACAGTAGGGGCGAAAAATTACATCCCTGTCTTACACCCTTCCGAGCAGTTCGTTATTGGTCTACCACTCGTATTATACCCTCTTTGCTTTTGTACATTGTGTATTGCCTGTCTTTAGCTATAGCTTAGGACTATTTTGCTTAGAATTTCTAAAAATGTTGAATCATTTTCAATTGGCAAATGCTTTTTCCAGGTCAACAGATGCTACGACCGTGTCTTGATTTTCCTTTTGTCTTGCTTTCATCAGCTGCAATGTCAGAACTACCTCTCTGGTGCCTTACCTCCCCTACAGCAAAACTGATCATCATCTAACAGATCCTCATTGTTCTTTTCCATTCTTCTGTACATTGTTCTTGTCAGAAACATGGATGCATGAGGTGTTAAGCTGATTGTGCGATACTTCTCGTAATTACCGGTTCTTGCAATCTGCGTAACTGTGTTGATGATGTTATCCCGAAAGTCAGTTGGTATAACGACATCCACATACATTCTACACACCAACGTAAATAATCGTTTAGTTGGCACTCCCCCGAATGATTTTAGAAATTTTGATGAAATGATCTATACCTGCTGCCTCGTTTGATTTAAAGTCTTCCACAGTTCTTTCAAATTCTAATTTTAACATTGGCTCCCATTTCATCTGTGTCGACTCCTGGTTCTTCTTCTATCAATTCATCAGACAAATCCTTACCCTCGTACGGTCCTTCAATGTACTCTTTCCACGTATTCACCCTCACGTCTGAATTTAACAGTGGAATGCTCATTACCACCCCTGCTTTAATTTCATATAAAGTTGTACTGACTGTTCTCTATGCTGTGTCACTCCTTCCAACAATCATTTCTTTTTCGATTTCTTCACATTTTTCATTCATCCATTTTACCGTAGCTTTCCTGCACTTATGCTTTATGTGACTCCTAAGTGACTATTATTTCTGTATTCCTGAATGTCCCTAAATATTTTTGTGCTTCCTTCTTCATCGATCAACTGAAGTATTTCCGGTTACCCATAGTTCCGTCGCAGTTACCCTCTTGGTACCTACGTTTTCTTTCCAACTTCTGTGAATGCACTTTTTTGGAGTAGTCCATTCCTCTACATTTGAACTGCCTACTAAGTTATTTATTATCGCAGTACCTATAGCCTCAGAAAACTTCAGACATATCTCTTCATTCCTTAATACTTCAGTAATACATTTCTTTGCACCGATTTGCCCTGACTCGTCTCTAAAACTTCAGTCTACTCTTCATCACTACTAAACTGTCATCTGAGTATATATCTGTGTCCTGGGAGTGCCTCATAATCCAGTATCTGATTTCGGAATCTTTGGCTGACAGAGAAGTAGTTTAGCTGAAATCTCCCAGTATCTACAGGCCTTTTCCAACTATACCTCCTCCTCTTGTGATTCTTGAACAGAGTATTCGCTATTATTAGCTTAAATTTATTGCAGAACTCTATTAGTCTTTCTCCTCTCTCAGTCCTTGTCTCCAGGCCATACTCTCCTGTGACTTTTTCTCCTGATCCTTCCCCCACAACTGCATTCCATTTCCCCATGACTATTAGATTTCCATCTCCCTTTGTGTACTGTACTACCCTTTCAATATCATCATATACATTCTATATGTCTTCATCTTCCGCTTGTAATGTCGGTACTCGTTTGTTATGGTTTCTGATGAGAGCAACGCTATCACTGAACTGTTCACAGTAACACAATCACTGCCCAAACTTTCGGTCATAACCAATCCTACTCCCGTTGTACCATTGGCTGCTGCTGTTGATTGTACCCTGTACTCATATGAACAGAAATCTCTGTCTTCTTCCAATTCCATCTCAGTGACCCACACTTTATCTAGACTGAGCCTTAGCATTTTCCTGTTCAGATTTTATAGTTTCCCTACCAAGTTCAAACATCTCACATTCCGCGTCCCGAATCGTAGAACGTTATCGTTTGCTTGGTTATTCAGTCTTTTTCTGATGATAACCACAACTGTAACATTGTCTTAGTTTTGTCGTCGATAGGGTTCCTTTGGGACCATGGAATCGTGTAGAAACTGTGGCAGAGAGTCTGGTGATGAATCACCTCTGTGTGGTAGGTGTATTCTTCAATTATGCACAATTGTTCCTCAATAACTTTACACTACTTCAATATGATATTTGACATCTCTGTGACGTACTGAGATTTAATGGTTCCTGTGGTTAAGACTGCAGTTTTTCTTCTATCGTAAGCGCTGGTGTAGTTCCACACAGTAAAATCCAGGTTTTGCGGCGTCGATAATACACAAGATTAAGCTGAATTCCTTTAAATGTCTTCCGTGTCTCCCTTATTGCTTTAGAAGGTAGATTGGGATTGTAGCTCCTCGAACCTAGAATGGGACGTGGTCCACTGAAAATCGAGCCCTGTGAACTTTCCACGAAAGAAGTTCGGTTCCAAGACGCTGTCTATTATTACTCCATTCAGAACTAGGTACATGAGTTCATCCGCTATATTCCCTATTGGAATCATCATCCTTGCCTGTAAGCTTGAACTCTGGGATTTCGTAACAGTAGCTCCGATAATCTTACTGTTGCTTACCAGGAATACTGTCAACTGCTTCCGCTTCATTATCTTGTGAAAAGAAAACTTGCCAACATCACATTTACGGAAGCCCCTGTGTCTAGAACGGTATCTACAGGCTCACCTTCTACAACGAACCTGATAGTTGATTGTAGTAGCTACCATTGAGCGATTCTAGTAACATTTTTATATATCTGCAGCGCTTTCTTGTCGAATATCTAAAATGGCTTACGGCTGACCCCTTGCCCCAACCTTCAGCTGTTCATCTGTGGTTAGAAGCAGCTGGTCTCAGATTAAAACAGGGGCCATATTGGCCATCATATCGGTTCTTACAACTTCTGCTAAGCCTGAGATAATTCCCGCTATGATTCTGCATGCCTTTACTGCCGTAACCGGATGTCTGATTGTTGGACTCGAGACTGTTGCGCCAGTTCATTGTTATCCCTAAGATGGTCATTCGAATTATACCCGTTACTCGAGAATCGGATTCCTGCAGCTTCTTATATTATGTCAACTGAGCTAGAGACGAAAGAAAATCCTGTGAATTACTGTTGGGCGCATGCAACAGCTTATCCCCTTACATCCACTCTTAAATTAGTCTTTCGAATTCTAAGCATGTCGGTATGTGGCGACGGCTGATACCAGTACATCGAGTTATCAACATACTTTTCAGAGTACTTTTGTTGACAATCATTACAGAATAAAAGTGGCTCCAGATTGAAAACGTACGTTACTGGGATATAAGAATAGCACTTGCGGCAGTTTTTCTCGCATCTCAGACATAATATTTCCTGTACTATGCATTGTACAACGACATCATTTCGCTGTCATATTCTATGGAACAGATGAATACGATCCGCAAAATGCGCTGCATATGCATTTTTCGCTAAGTGCTCTCATTCGTAAATACTGCATGAATAAAAAGTGGTTATCCGCACGTCGTAATATTCTTCACAGCACCCCCCCCCCCCCGGCCCCCGGCAATCCCTTTGTGGTGGTCACAACCCCACAGTGATTCTTTCTAGGCAGTAAGCGATATATGTACCAAGCCAGGCAGAAATGGATCAGTGGTTTAAGAGGAGGTATGGGACATACTTACATACATATATATATAGACATCCACTTCTATAATATGTACGGATGTCTTTCTCATCCAGTGCATTTCATATTTTTTTCAATTTCAGTGAACCATATGAGTCTGTTTTGTAGCTATTTAATAAGTTAAAGTTCGGCTTGTTTAGTCTGTTGTATACCGAATGGAAAATAATTCCATCCTGTGGAATATTATCGGTACATCTTAAAATGCAACACCATGTTCATTTTTTAAACAATTAGAAAGCATTTCATTTCTCAACCACAAATACCGACAAAATCTGGTGTCTGTATCACTAAATATCCGAACTAACGGTATTACCTCTACGCTTAATGGCGCATCGTATGTCTATGCCTGTAGCAATCACTGGAAACATGCCGTAAAACTGTATGAGTATTAGGCAAAACATGATGAATACTGATGACTGTTTTCATTTCCGAAAAATATCCTTAGAAATTTCGTGAACTCTTTTCCGACGAGTTTTATCCGCAGTCTCATTCCCCATTATAACAATCCAACTGCACTGCTATTTATCAGGGGACAGAAGATATTTATAATTAACAAGTGACAAAACCAGCCAATAATTCTGCGGTATTCCGCCAGACCGCGAAACGGCATTAGCCGCTGAAAATTTCGAAAGAATTTTCCGATAACCAATGCATAGCCCACATTCCAGTGACCTCGTGTCCTACATTATTTAATACCGTATCTAAAAAAATTCGTTGTAACAAAATAGAAACGATGGCTGCGCTTTAGGTAAATATTCCAACATTTTTATCAAGTTTTCCGTGCAGCCAACCAGTATTCACTACAATTTAGAAGAAAAGAAAATAGTTCTTGCGCGAACTGACCATAAGAATGTTTCATTCACAAGGCAGGATGGATACTGACGAATTTATAGCGTTACACCGTATTTGTTAAATGTGAGTGTCCTGGAAATATCATCGTAGCCATAGCTGCACCGAATGCGTGTCTGAGCAGTCTATAGATCTGACAAAATTTCAGTCTGACCGGTGAATAAGTCCAGATAATTTACAGTGGGTTAGTCAAAACTTTTAGCAACCGCCCGCTTCCCTACATCTGATGGTGGTAAAGCTTTCTAACCACCTAACGGTTATACACTAATTCACTCAAGAAGTCGTCGTAAATTTCCTGCAGAAATATTGACCCATTCTGCGTCTACAGCCCTCCATATTTTCGAAAGTGTTGCCGCTGCAAGATTTTGTGCAGGAACTGACCATTCGATTATGTCCCTTATATATTTGACTAGTTTCATGTCGAGCAATCTGTGCGGCCAAATCATTCGCATGAATTGTCCAGTATTTTCTGCAAACCATTCGCGAAAAACTGTGACCCGGTGAGCTGGAGCATTATCATCTATTAAATGTCCATGGCTGTTTGAAACACGAAGTCCATGAATGGCTGCAAATGGTCTCGAAATAACCGAAATTAAACATTAAAAGTCAATGATCTTTCCAGTTCGAACAGAGGACCCAGTCCATTTCATATAAAACAGCCACTCCATTAGCGAGCCACCACCAGCTTGCACTGTGCCTTGGTGACAACTTGTGCCCATGGCTTTTTAGTGTCTACGATACACAAAAACCCTTCCAGCAGCTCTTGGCAACTGAAATGTTGGATTTATTTCAATCTGTGTCTTCTTCTACAGTTTTTGCCCTCTACAGCTCCCTATAGTACCATGGAAGTTACTCCACGACGTATTAACAGATGTTCTATTATCCTGTCCCCTTTCCTTGTCAGTGTTCTCCACATATTCCTTTCCTCTTCGATTCTCCGCAGAACCTCTTGATTCCTTACCTTGTCAGTCCGTTTAATTTTCAACATTCGCCTGTAACACCACAACTCAAATTTTTCCATTCTCTTCTGTTCCTATTTTCCATTGCCTACATTTCACTACCATACAACGCTGTGCTCCAAACATAGATTCTCAGAAATTTCTTCCTTTAAGTTAAGGCGTATAGTTGATATTAGTAGACGTCCCTTGGTCAGGAATGCCCTTTTTGTCAGTGCTATTCTATTTTTGATGTCCTCCTTGCCCCATTCGTCACTGGTTATTTTGTGGCCTGGGTAGCAGAATTCCTTAACATCATCGACTTCGTGACCATCAATCATGATGCAAAGATTCGCTCTTTTCTCATTTCTACTCCTCATTACTTTCGTATTTCTTCGATTTACTCTCAATCTTTATTCTGTATTCGTAAGACTGTTCATTCCATTCAGCATATCATGTAACACTTCTTCACTTTTACTCAGGATAGCAATGTCATCAGCGAATCGTATAAGTGATATTCTTTTAATTCCGCTCCTGAACCTTTCTTTTAATTTCATCACTTTTTCTCCGATGTGCAGACTGAACAGTAGAGGGGAAAGACTACATTCCTGTCTTACACTCGTTTTAATCCGCACACTTCGTTCCTCGTCATTTGCTCTTACTATTCCCTCATGGCTCTTGTATATATTGTATGCCACCCACCTCTCCTTGTAGCTTACCCCTGTTTTTCTCCGAATTTTGAAAATCTTGCACAATTTTACATTGTCGAACGCTTTTTCTAGTCAGATAAAGCCCATTCATGTGTCTTGAATTTTCTTTAGTTTTGCTTCCCTCACCAACCACAACGTCAGAATTGCTTCCTGGTGCCTTTACCTTTTCTAAATCGAAACTGATTGTCATTTAGCACATCGACAGTTTTCTTTTCCCTTCTTCTGTACACAATTCTCTGCCTGGGGACTGGGAGTTTGTGCTGTCATCATTTCATCATCATCATAATCATCATCATCATCATTCGTGACAGTGATTAGATTGGACTATGTAGAAATTGGAACTTCGTATGGGCGCTGATGAACGCGCATTTTATCGCCCCACAAACCGAACATCATCACATCATCATCAACTTCTGCAAACTGTTCTTGTCAGCAACGTGGAGGCATGGGCTGTTAAACTGAATGTGCGACAGTTCTCGCACTTGTCAGCTCTTGTAGTCTTCGGAATTGTGTTGATGATATTTTTCCAAAAGTCGGATGGTATTTCGACAGACTCATACTTTCTACAGACCAACGTAAATAGTCGTTTTGTTGCCATTTCTCCCAATGATTTCAGAAATGCTGTTGCAATGTTATCTATTCCTCTGCCTTGTTTGCTATTAACTCCTCCAACGCTCTCCTAAATTCAAAAAAATGGTTCAAAAGGCTCTGAGCACTATGGGACTCAACATCCTAGGTCATAAGTCCCCTAGAACTTAGAACTACTTAAACCTAACCAACCTAAGGACATCACACACACCCATGCCCGAGGCAGGATTCGAACCTGCGACCGTAGCAGTCCCGTGGTTCCGGACTGCAGAGCCAGAACCGCTAGACCACCGCGGCCGTCTTCTTAAATTCAGATTCCAATACTAGAAGATCTATCTCTTCTAAATCGACTTCAGTTTCTTCATCTATCACGTCAGGTAAATCATCCCCCTCATATAGGCTTTCATTTCACCCTTCCCATCTATTCACTCTCTCCTCGGTGCTTAACAATGAAAATCCCCGTTGCAATCTTGTTGTTATCACTCTTGCTTTTAATGACACCGAAGATTGTTTTGACTTTCCTGTATGTTGAGTCAGTCCTTCCGACAATTCCTTTTTCGATTCCTTCACATTTTTCATGCAGCGATTTCGTGTTAGCTTCCCTGCACTTCCTATTTATTTCATTCCGCAACGACCTGTATTTCTGTATTCCCTCAATATTTTTTACTGCTTCTACACAACGACCAACTGAAGTATTTCATCTGCTGCCCATGATTTCTTCGCAGTTACTTTCTTTGTACGTATGTTTTTCTTTCCAACTTTTGTGACTGACCTTTTTATAAATGTCCATTCCTCTTCAGCTCTACTGCCTACTGGGCTACTCCTTATTGCTGCACCTATAGTCTTAGAGAACTTCAATCGTGTCTCGTCATCCATTAGTACTTCTGTGTCCAACTTCTTTGCGTATTGATTTTACCTGACTAGTATCTTGAACTTCAGCCTGCTCATCATCACGACTATATTGTGATCTGAGTCTATATCTACTCCTGGGCGCGGCTTAAAATCCAGTATATGATTACGGAATTTCCGTCTGACTATGATGTAATCTAATTGAAATCTTCCCGTATCACACGGTCTTCCCCAAGTATATCTCGTCCTCTTGTGATTCTTGAATAGAGCCTTCCTATTACAAGCTTAAATTTATTTAATAACTGAATTAGTCATCTTCCTCTCTCATTCCATGTACCAAGCCCATATTCTCCTGTGGCTTCTTCTTCTAGTCCTTCTCCTACAACTGCTTCCAGTCTCCCATGAGTCTTAGATTTTCATCTGCCTTTAGGTATTCTATTACCCTTTCAATATATCTTCATCTTTAGCTTGCGACGTCGGCATGTATACCTGAACTGTCGTTGTCTGGATTGGTTTGCTGTCGATCCCGACAAGAATAATCCTCACACACAACTGTTCACTGTTACACACTCTTTGCCCTACTTATCTACTCATAACGAAGCCTACTCCCCTTACACCATTTCTTACTGCTTTTGATATCACCCTGTAGTTAAAGTACCAGAAATCTTTATCTTCTTTCCAATTCACTTCAGTGAACCATACTATATCTAGATTGAGCCTTTGTATTTCCTTTCTCAGATTTTCTAGCTCCCTGCTAGATTCAAGCTTCTGACATTCCACGCTCGCCCTGACTCTTAGAACTTTATCCTTTCGTTGATTATTCATTCTTTTTCTCATGGTCACCTCCGCCCTGGCAGTCCCCTCCCGGAGATCCGAAAGGGGGCTCTTGGGGAAGCTTCTGCCAATGGAGTGATCATCACGACGCTTTTTCAATTAAAGGCCACATGTCTCGTTGATACATGTTATGTGTCTAATACAGTGGTTTACATTGCCTTCTGCATCCTCATGGATTTGATCAGTGCTGATTCTCCCGTCTTTAGCATCAGTTTATTACCCCAAGGTTAAGATAGTTTCCAAAAATTTCGTCCACTCCTCCGCCCTCCTTGACAAGGCCGTTGGCAGAATGAAGGTGACTTCTGATACCGGAAGTCTTCGGCCGCCAATGCTGATTGTTAATAAGTATATAAGCGGTGGCGGGTTTTAGACCCGAGACTGAGGTCGTTTTGATTGCTAATCAAAGACGCTATCCTTGGACCACAGTTGTAAAGAAGAGACAGAGAGGGTAAATGAAGATATTCATTGGGTAATTTAGTATGTAAAGGAAGATTATAATCTAATAGTCGTGGGGAATAGAATGCTGCCACATGGGAGGGACTAGAAGGGAGGGTTCCGGGAAAATATTGGCTTTTTAGTAGAAACAAAAGAGGAGAGAGACTAACGGAGCTCTGAAATAGATATCAGTTAGTAATAGCGAATAGTCGCTTCAAGAATCTCAAGAGCAAGAATCTCAAGAGGAAGTTTGGGAGAAACGGGGATATTTCCGATAGATTACATCATAGTAAGGTCGAGATTCCGAAATCAGAAATTGGAACGTAAGACGTACCCAGGAGCAGATATAAACTCATAAAATGCTGAAGAGTAGTTTGAAGTTCAAGAGACTAGTCAGCAAAAAAACAGGAAAGAAGTGGGATACATCAGTTCTACGGAACGCAGAAATACTCTTGAATTAGAACAGTAGATAGTTCAGCTGAAGAGGAGTTCTCTAAAAAGGCTGCCCTTTTCTAAGCAGAAAGAAAAACATAGGTACAAGGAAGGTAACTGCAAAATAACATTGGGTAACAGAAGAAACTGATGTGGACTGACAATGCAGCCAGTCCACAGTGACGGGTAGCCGAAAGAAAGGCACGCGTACCCACACGTCGACTGGCGTGAAGTCTGTAACAGGATAACTATTGAATGCTAATAAGAAAAGTATGCAGCTCCTCGAATACTTAACTTTATTCTTTGTTGGTTTACAACGTTCTTCTTGAGACATTTATACGATAACGATCAAACTATGTAAGGCTAATGGCGCCTTGCTAGGTCGTAGCTATGGACTTAGCAGAAGGCTATTCTAACTGTCTCTCGGCAAATGAGAGAAAGGCTTCGTCCGTATAGTCGCTAGCAATGTCGTCGTACAACTGGGGCGAGTGCTATTCCGTATCTCGAGACCTGCCTTGTGGTGGCGCTCGGTCTGCGATCACACAGTGGCGACACGCGGGTCCGACATGTACTAATGGACCGCGGCCGATTTAAGCTACCACCTAGCAAGTGTGGTGTCTGGCGGTGACACCACAGAAACACTCTGAAACACCAAAGAAGATGGTATAGACATGCAATTCAAATAAAGAAATATGTAAACCGGCAGAATTCGGCGCTGCAGTCGGCAACGGCTACATGAGACAACAAGTGTTTGTCGCAGTTATTAGATCCGTTACTACTGCTACAGTAGCAGGTGATCCAGTTTTAAGTGAGTTTGAACGTGGTGTCATAGTCGGCACACGAGCGATGGGACACAGCATATCCGAGATCGCGATGAAATGGAGATATTGCTTTACGACCATTTCGCGAGTGTACCATGAATATCGTGAATCAAGTAACACACCAAATCTCCGACATCGCTGCGGCCAGAAAAAGATCCTGCAATAATGGGACCTACAATGACTGAAGAGAATCGTTCAACATGACGAAATTGCAACCCTTCCGCAAATTGCTGCAGATTTCAGTGTTGGGTCATCAACCATTGTCAGCATGCGAACACCCCCTGTGGGTCCAGAGGTTAGAATAGGCCCGAGATATTCCTGCCTGTCGTAAGAGGTGACTAAAGGAAGTCTCAAACGTTTCGGTCTTCTGTGATGATCCCCTGTAGGGTTTCACCCCCATTCTCTAAAATTCTTCCGAAGAGCAAGCCAATTGAGGAAGGCGCCCCTCACGCAAGGAGACCTCCAGCGTTCTTTATCGTTGTGGCTTGGCGCTTCTGCTCGTTCTCCAACTGTTGAGCGAGGACACCTTCCAGGGCGCGTTTTCATCCATCCACCGAGCAGTGTCGTTTTCTGTGCCGACAATGATCATGGACCTCTTAAATATAACATTCAGCAAGGAACCCTGTCTATTGTTGTGAGGCCACCATGTACCCTATTGGTTCTAACAATCTGACTACACAGGAATCGCTCTGCTGACGCCTGCGCCATTAACTCCCCACGTATGCCAAGGAGTGGATGCCCATCTTCCTGGGGCACCGGGACTCCCGGCACTGGTCATCCTGCCAGGTGGCTTTTGCTGAGGCTGGGTGGCGCCCTGGATGGAGAGGGTGGCGTCAGGATGGATGACACACCAAGAAGCGTACTATGTCATCACTTGCTGTTGGTCAAACACGGCGGTCTCTTAGAGCTCAAGGTCTCAATTTAATGCACGGAAGTATGACCCCAAATAGTTCACCTGCCTGATCACGCTATGGAAGGAACGCCAGGCTAAGGATGGCAGCGAATCTTATTCGCCCCTGTACCTCGTGTGTATCAGAGCTGATGGAGAATCCTTCATGTTGACGAAGCCTCAGTTTTTTTGGAGCACTTAGAGGACAAGTTAGGGGAGGTGGAGGGATGGTCCAAAATGCAATCTGAGTCAGAGTTGATAAAAACAGCATCCTCTGCCGAGTCATGGTATCTACCTGCCTGTGACAAGGCCCATAAGAGCTTAAATATGGTCCATGGTATTATATTCCACAGCGACCTTCTTTTGCTGTCTGATGATGAGCTGCACGCCAACTTGATGCGCCAAGGTCTTCATTTCGTCCAGCGTGTCCATAGGGGTCCAAAGGATATCAGGTGCCTTCATCTTGGTCTTTGAGGGTGATACATTCCATGACAAGGTCAACGTGATGGTATACCGCTGCGATGTCAAGCCACATATCCTTCCCCTGATGCAGTGCTTTAAGTGCTGGAAGTTCTGGTATATGTTTTCCCACTGTATTTCCAGCGTCACACATCGCTATTGTAGACGTCCATCACATCTCAATACTTCATGTGCCCCACCTCCCATCTATGTCAACTGCGGCGAGCAAGAGCCATGGACTGAAGGATTCTACACAAAGAATGAAAAATCGTGGAATACGAGACCCTGGACCGACTGACCTACACTGACGTTAAAAGGAAATTTGAAAGGCTCCATCTTGTGTGCATGATGCCGCCGCTACATGCATGATGCCGCTGCTACAACAACGGTTCCAGTGCTATCCGTTCCACTACTGACAGTAGGCATGCACGCAGGCACCAAGACGACACCTACCCATTTGATGGTGGGTGGCACTCCTACCCCTGTTGCTCCTGCACCACCTACTTTGGGAGCAATGCCCTCCCAACCATCAGGGATATCCATACACAATTCTCAGTCAGAGTGGCGTCCGTTCTTCTCGGCTCCTCTGGCTAGGAAAGGGTCGTTTGGGTACCTCCCATCCCAGGATTCTACCAGTGGGGAAGATGACACCTGCCAGTGGCTGAAGCCCCAAAAAGTAAACGGCCCTAGGTTTTCAAGATCCTCCTCAGTCTCAGAGACTGAATCAGTGAAGCCCTCCCGGCCAGAGAATCCCAAGGAGCAGCGAGATAAACCCAAGAAAGACCTCCCAAGTACAAGGAAATTGCTGTGGTGCCCACACCACCGCTAACTACAAGCTCCACATTTGATCATGAGGTGAAGATTCTGGCGTCCACTGAAGACTTAGATCTCATAGGGCCCTCAGACTCAATTGATATAGAATGCTCCGGTACTCAGTTGGTGGCAGCAGGTGACCCTGAGGCGTAAACGTCCTCTTTTATCGCTTCATGCCTTCCCACCCTCACTATGACCTCAACCTCCAGGGCAAATGCGGCGGTTTTTTCCACCACCTGGCTGAACTATGACAACTGTTCAGCTTTACATCTGCTTTCTGTATTGCCCTTAAGGAAACCTGGTTCCTGGAATTTCGAACCCCTGCCATCCAAGGCTATAGGTGATATTATTAGAACTGAGAGTCTCAGGTCGAGTTCGCGACTGTGTCGTGAACTTGGTATGTAGTAAACCCACACCCCTTCAAACTCCTCTTGCAGCTGTGGCTGTCACGATAATGAAGATACAGGAAATAAACATCTGCACCACATATCTTCCTCCAGACGCTGAAGTATGTGTGAACACATTGGCTGCACTGATTCATCACCTCTCTAAATCTTTCCTACTTCTAGCATATTTTAACGTCAATAAGCCCTTGTGGGGTGGCACCATGCTTACTTACTCAACTCGACCCCTGCCTCTTGAATACTGGTGCCATAACAAATTTCAGTGCAGCTCACCTGTCCACAGGGGAGCCCAAGATGACTTGTGTGGTAGTGACCACTTCCCAATTTTCCTGTCACCAATCCGCCTTCCCCCCCCCCCCCCCCCCCGACGTCATTTCCCCAGACGGCTACCCACATGGGTTTTAAACAAGGCAGACTGGGAAGCTTTCACCTTTCACCTCAACTGTCACCACTGAGTCTTCCCCACCAGGTAACATCGATGCAGTGGTTGAGCGAGTAATCAGAACGATCGTTTCTGTGGCGGAAAAAGCGTTCTCTGGTTCCTTAGGGTGCCCATATCGTAAGAAAATACCTTGATGGTGAACGGTAATCGCTGAGGCCAATAAAAAGCGTAGCGACAAAAGCAGCACCCATCCCCGGAGCTTTAATAGCATTTAAACGGCTCCATGTCGTTGTTCGCCAGCTCATAAAAAGAAGGAAAGAGATGTGTTGCGCACAATTCGTCGCCTTCACTGGTCTGGACGAAGATCAAACGTATGTTTGGGTAGCATAGCTTGGCAGGTGTCCTTGGCATTCACATCAACGGCGTATTATCCTCTGACACAAACGGAGCTCCTCGGCGCCCTGGCACATTGCCCTGAAACAGCACCTGGGCCAGATCGGATTCTCATTCAGATGCTCATCTCTTGGTGGAGTGCCAGCGACATATCCTCGCCTTCTTCAACCGCATCAGAAGCGATTGTGCATTCCTGTCGCAATGCTGGGAGAGCACCATCGTTCCGGTGCTTCAACCTGGTAAGAACCAACTGGATGTGGATAGCTATCGGCCCATCAGCGTCAGCAACATTCTTTGCAAGCTGCTCGAACGTATGGTTAGACGACAGGTGTGTTGACTCTGGGAGTCACATGGCCTACTGGCGCAATACTGGCAGCACCTTGCCGGTCGGAGTGTCCGAGCGGTTCTAGGCGCTTCAGCCTGGAACCGCGCGACCGCTACGGTCGCAGGTTCGAATCCTGCCTCAGGCATGGATGTGTGTGATGTCCTTAGGATAGTTAGGTTTAAGTAGTTCTAAGTTCTAGGGGACTGATGACCTCAGAAGTTAAGTCCCATAGTGCTCAGAGCCATTTTTTTCGGCACCACCTCTATGCCCTCTGTTGTCTGAGCAACACCAACTGGGGTGCAGATCGCTCTACAATGCTGCAGCTCTACAAAGCCCTTGTTCAATTCCGCCTTGACTATGGGAGTCTGGTTTACGGTTCGGCTGTGCCCTAATCGATGTTGTTACTACACCCAGTGCACCACTACGCAGTTCGACTAGCGACAGGAGCTTTTAGGACGAGTCTGGTGACCAGCATACTGGTGGAGGCTGGAGTACCTCCATTGGAGATCAGGGGTGCACAACTTTTTGCCAGTTACGTTGCACAAATTCGTAGCTCTCCTGATCATCCGAACTACTGTCCCCTTTCAAAGCCATGGAAATTCATCTCCAGCTTCGGCAGCCCAGGTCACGTCATACAGTTGCGTGTCGCATCTGATCCCTTCTGTCTGAAGTGGAGTACTTCTTTTTACGATACCTACTCGAGGTCTGTTCACATACAACTCCATGGTGTAAGCCTAGGCCGCAGCTTCGTGTAGATCTTTCTAATAGCCCAAAAAAGTCAGTTAATATCGCAGCTCCCTGCTATCTCTTCCTCATGATTCTTGACGTGTCCCTGGCTCTGAAGTGGTTTACACCGACGGCTTGATGGTTGATGGTCACGTTGGCTTTGACTACGTTCACAGTGGTCATATTGAACAGCACCCCTTGCCAGATGGCTGCAGTGTTTTCATAGCAAAGTTTGTGGCCATATCTCATGCTCTTGAACAGATTTGTCATACTCTGGCGAATCGTTTCTTCTCAGTACTGACTCCTTGAGCAGACTGCAAGCTATCGACCAGTGTTACCCCCACCATCCTTTGGTAGCGACCATCCATGAGTTCATCTATGCCCTGAAACTGTCCAGTTGTTCAGTGGTGTTCGTCTGGGCGCAAGGACACGTCGGAATCGCAGGCAGCTAACTTGCTGACAGGCTGGCCAGACAAATTACGCGGGAAACGTTTGTGGAGATGGGCATCTCTGAAACTGACCTGCGTTCGGTATTTTCAACTCTGGGAGGAGGAACTTCATAACCTTGGTATGCACAACAAACTGCATGCCATTAAGGAGAATACGAATGTAAGGAAGTCCTCCGTGCAGGCCTCTCGCAGGGACTCTGTGGTTCTCTGCTGGCTCCACATTGGCCGTGCTTGGCCCCACCTCACTATCAGTGCGGCGCCCAGTTGACAGTGGCTCATATTAACTAGCGCTGTCCTACTTTGGCTGCCCTGCGACGAAATCTTTTGTTACCAGACTCGTTACCATTAATTTTAGCAGCCATCTCCTCATTGACTGATTTAGTTTTACGTTTTATGCGTAAGGCGGGGAGGGGAGGGGTCATCCTTCTACCTAAGTTTTAGCGCTTGTCGTTTGTCCCTCTGTGTCCTCCACCCTAGTGCTTTTGGGCTGGATGTTTTCATTTGTGACAGAGTGGCTCACTTATCCTCTTTATTTTCGTGGTCATTCAGCCATAGTTATGTTCTCTGTTGTTTTAATCCCTTGTACTTGTTTCTTCCGTCTCTCTCTGGTTTTCTTTTCCTATTTCGTTCATTGTAGTGTTTGTTGCCCTTTTGTCGTTCTTGTGGTTTTCTCCTTTCTCCCAGTTTTGTGCTGTGAGGGTCGTTTGTTTTATTCTTTCCCTTGTGGAATTATTTTAATAGGAAGAAGGGACTGATGACCTAGCAGTTTGGTCCCTTACCCCTCTCATTAAACCAACCAATGAACCAACCTACAAAACCTTATCGATATGGGCTTTCAGAGCTGAAGGCCCACTAGCGTACCCTTTGGGACTGCATGACACACAGCTTTACGACTCGCCTGGGCCCATCAACATGAACAAAGGACTGTTGATGACTGAAAACATGTTGCCTGGTCGGACGAGTCTCGTTTCAAATCTCTTCGAGTGAATGGACGGGTACTGGTATGGTGGCAAAATAATGATTCCATGCAGCCTGTATGTCAGCAAAGGACTGCTCAAGTTGCTGGAGGCTCTGTAATGGTGTGGGGCGTGTGCATTTGGAGTGATATGGGACCCCTGATACGTTCAGATACGACTGTGACTTGTGGTACGTACGTAAGCATCCTGTATGATCACCTGCATACATCAATATCCATTGTGCATTCCAACGGACTTTGGTGATTAAAGCAGGACAATACGATACTCAAAACGTTCAGATTGCTACAGAGTGGCTTCAGGAACACTCCTCTGATTTTAACACTCCCACTGGCCACCAAACTCCCCAGATATGAACATTACTCTGCATGTCTGGGCTGTCTTGCAGCGTGCTGTTCAGAAGATTTCTGAACTCCCTCGTACTCTGCAGGATTTCCTCCAGCATTACTTCAGACATTAGCCGAGTCGATGCCACGTCATGTTGCGGCACTTCTGCTAACTCGGGAGGCCCTATACGATATTTGGCCGGTGTACCAGTTCCTTTGGCTCTTCATACCACTTCAGCTCATCGACAACAGAAGAAAGTACAGAAATGTGTAGAAGACATCTCGGACAGAAAAATAAAAGTCGCTTAGGAAGCAGATAGGTAGGAAGAGCAGGGCAGATAATGCAAAGTGACTGCTTGAAAAATGAATGTGAAGGAAGAGAAAAGGAAATGATTGTATGAAGGACGGTTTGAGCATATGGGAATGCCAAAACAGCCTTCCGTGAAATTAAAAGTAAAAGCCGTAACATTAAGAATGGAATGGGAATTACTCAAATACAGACTAGAGAGCGGAAACCGAAGGCGACGTTCTACGTAAAAACCTGACAGAAGAAGAGATAGGAATCAGCAGGGAAGAGATGGGGGATCTAATATTACAATCATAATCTCAAAGTAATTTGGAAGACTTAAGATTAAATAAACCAGAAGGAACTGATAACATTTCATTGGAATTTCCGAAATCATTGAAGGAAGTGCCCACAAACTGACTGGTCACGTTGATGCTTAGCACGTATGAGTCTGGTGATGTACCACCGAGCCTTTGGCGAAATGTCATCTTCAGAATTCCGAAGACACCTAGAGCCGATAAGTGCGAGAGTTATCGCAGTATCAGGTAACAGCTCATGCGTCCAAGTTACTGAAGCGAATAGCTCATTGTGGAATGGGAAAGAAAGTTGAGGATGTGCTAGATGACGATCCGTGGGCTTTAGGAAAGGTAAAGACGCCAGAGATGACTTTCTGACATTTCGGTTGATAATGGACGGAAGACTGATGAAAAATCAAGATATATATTCATAGGATTTTTGGATCTGTATAAAGCATTCGACAATGTAAAATGGTGCAAACGTTTGGAATTCTGAAAAAATAGGTTTATGCTATAGGGAAAGCCGGGTAATGCACAACATGTATAAGAACCAAGAGGGACCAATAAGACTTAAAGACGATAAACTAAGTCTTCGAGTTTAAAGGGGTGAAAGACAGGATTGTATCCTTTAGTCCCGACTGTTCAATCTGTAAATTGAAAAGGCAGTGACGGAAAGAGTTGGATTAAAATTCAACGTGAAAGGATATCAGTGATACGATTCGCTGATGACATTGATATTCTCAGTGAAAGAGAAGAAAAGTTGCAGAATAGGTTAAATGTGATGAGTAGTCTTCTGAGTACAGAAAGTGGATAGAGAAAAAATCGACGAAAAACTAAACTATTGAGAATTAGCAGAAATAAGTACAGGGTTGATGGCCACGACATAGATGAACTAAGACAGCAAAATAACCCACGACGGACGGAGCAAGGAGGACACTAAAAGCAGATTAGCACTGCGGAAAAGGACATTTGTGTCCAAGAAAGGTAGACTAGCATCAAAAGTAGGAGGAAGAAATGGATAGAGAAGAAATTGAGGAAGCAGAGCTTTTATGGCAGTGAAACATTAACTGTGGGAAAGCTAGATGAGATAATCGAAGCATTGGAGATGTGGTGCTACAGTAGAATGCGTTGAAAATTGGGTGGACTGATAAGGTAAGCAATGAGGAGACCCTCCGCAGAACTGGCGAGGAATGAAATGTATCTAAACCATTAATAAGAAGAAGGAACAGCATCATAGGACGGTATTACAGGGCGCTGTGAAGGGAAAACTGGAGAGGATGGCAGAGATAGGATTACATCCAGAAAATTATTAACGATGCAGGTTGCAATTGCTACTCTGTGATAAGTTTGGCACAAGAGCGGAATTCATCGAACCAGGATTTAAAAGGAAAAGGAAATGTTTTGCAGTGGTATGGTAAGATAACCAGAGGATTTCCTCACAGGGGCTTTTGAAACTTCAATAGAGCAAGGAAAGATGTTGAAACCGGATGACACACTCAAGCAGAATAAACTATCTACAGCTAAAAAGGTGAAAAAGCTATATCCCGTGTAGCCATGATTTTTCTAGATTCGACTGCTCCCAGTCTGATTACCTCTCTTCAGCGCTAGACAACGGTGTGCTGGCGTTCGTAGATGACTTCGAATCAGTTGAAGAATAGACGTCTGTGGCAACAAAAGACTGTGGCAAATGCTCAGACTTTGTGTATTACGTGAGGTGAAAACGTGTGGAACGTACGATGACGATTTCCAAAATGCACGTACATTTCAGCAGCTAACGAAAGTGATTTTACAGCTATATTGGAAACACAATAGTACCTTCTTCTTTCATGAGCAGCTCAGTGGATCTTCCTAAAAGCAAAATGAGCTGCCAGGGGGTTTTCTACACAGGAAATCCGTCAGTGAATCAGAAGCGAATATTCAAACAAGGTTATCATACAGGAGGCTGGCCGTAGAGCATTGGATACTTGTTTGAGGGGGGTCTCCATTCGGCGGACACGAATGCAGGACAAACAACGTATTTCTTCCATAGGCATACAGTGTTATAAATATGGGCACAGGGGCCACGTTCAGAATCTTTGTCGCCAGCCGCAACGCTATATACGAGAAGTTGTTGGGCACCCGAGCAAGATTGTAGCAATAGGAAACAAAATAGCCAGGAACATAACAAACGGTCGTTAAACACCGAAGAGAACTTCAAATGCACCGGATGGCATTCCCAGTGAATTTTAGTGCTGCGAAGACGGTTGTAGAGTCCAAGTGTAGCTTTGTTGAGGTGATAAATAATACAAAACGTAAGTCTTTACACGACACAGGGATTCACGTGTCTGTGAAAAATCTGGACATAGTGCGTAGGAGGATACTGAACTCTCCACATTAGTGGTTACATGGCATAGGAAACAATGACGTGTCACAACTAAGTTTTAGGATGCTAATTTTTTCACTGGAGCGACGAATTTGGAGAGAATTTGGAAGTTATGTCCCATGTAGGTCAAAGTAGAGCGGATAACTTGAGGTTACATTTCTTAAGCATACATAGTGCTGAAACATACACAATCACAAGGTTCTCTTCTCATAAGGGCAGAAGCAAATACACTATACACACAATCATCGCAGGGAAATTATTCCAGGTGAATGTAGGGATTGTTTTACTAACTAATGTTTATGTAAGGTTGATCCATTGGTGGACAGTGAAGAATTGGATAAATCACGTTGTTACTCGTAAAAGCATTGTACGTAAGCAAGATGTTTATGGGCAACGTGTGGTTGCTGTTATTAGTGTGGATAAACTAGGCGCCGGTGAGGTGTTCAGGTAGAGGATTGTTAGTTGCTAAGATCATCGTTTTGGCCGAAAAAGATTTACACAGGTCAACCGTATACCTCAGCCATAAGTAAACCGACAATACAGCTGCATCACTTGAAAAAGTTCAACATTTGCCGAGAGAAGGCAGACTAGTCATGGAGAAGGCGTTACTAGAGTTCGTGGATTGGAGAATGTAATGTTAGAGTTCGCGGGTTTATTCTGTCCTATTTGACCAGCAACACTAATAAGACAGCGTAGAATCCCGATTGGGGACATGTCTCCGACGTATGAAGAACTGTACAAAATTCCCTACCATTTTCACACTGTAATGGAAGAATTTATTATTCAGCAGTTGGATGATGGCATTTCTGAACAGAGAAATAGTCTTTGAGGAGTACGGGTCGTCAATGTACCCAAGAAGTCGTCCCATGAAACAAAAATAGAGAAGATCTGTTGCGATTCGTTATAAAACGTTAGAACGTATATGGGTGCATATCCAATGTCAAATATCATGGGATCATTGGATAGCTTGAGTCAGTGCCGAGACAACAGATGTAAACATATTTACTGTCAATTGGAAACAAAGGACTAGCCAATGACGAGGTTTACAGCCCCATGGAGGCATTATCAATACTGGCAAACATGACTTCGCTTAAAAACTGCACTGACCACATTTCAACGCAAATTAAACGGAGTAGTAAGGGGTCTGAAGCCGCATCAGTTCATGATATACTTTGATGGAGGTATCATCTTCTTCAAGGATAAGATGAAACTGACATTGGCTACAAGAGTCTTTTAATAGTCATGTTCCAGTCACTATATATTGATTCTCTAGAAATCCCACTTTGTAGTAACAGAAATGAACTAAGTAGGCCATATCTTTAGCCAAGACAGCGTAAAAGCCAACCTTATGATAACATAAGCAGTGACTGATTTCCCACCACCACAGTTAAACAGGTGCATCTATTTTTAGGATTAGCTAATAACTGTAGGATTTTTGTCATGGGATTTGCTGATGCTGTCAGATGGTTGACACTTTTATTAAATAAGGGTACACAATTTCAGTGGATGACAATGTCAAGTTGCATTCGAAACATTAAAGGAGGCAGTAACAGCTAGCACTACTTTAATATTTCTAAGCTATGAAGAGCAGTTTAATCTGTCCTGTAACGCAAGCAACAAGGCCATAGGTTATATTCTAAGACAAGAAGCGAGTAGAAGAGAGAATCCAGTAGCTTCTACAACATTTAAATAAAACTGAGCAATTCACTTCACCATGGAAATGAATATACTTCAGGTGCTACATATGGGGTACGAAATTGCAAGTTTCAATTAATAACACAAGATTAAAACAGTTATTAGCGTTAACAGAGCTTTCGAGCAGATTGGCTTAAATACACACGGAATAAGCAGAAATGTTAGAGTCATATGGGCATTTGGGTGAAGGCGTGAACTGCTGATGTAGACTGTGATATATTCTAAACACAACTGCAGTTACCAATGCATGGCGATTTCCTATGTAGAACAATTAAATTTTGGCAATGAATCATGGTGCCTATTCAGTAGAAGAATGAGTCATGAAAGGTTTGTCAACCTCAGTGAAACTTACCGACAGCCATGTATTTTAGATGTTATTTTTACTTTATTTTGAAGGCTACCAGTGCAGCATTTCATTATGCCACCTTCAAGCCTTATATTCATTTCTCCAAACAAACGAAAGTGTCACATAGAAACATAAATATCTGGATGTTGTGAATTCAATCGTTACAATTGTGCTCCTTCGAAGACTTGATAGCAACTATCAAGTCTTCGAATGAATTACTAGTGTAACGATTGAAGTCACAACATCTAGAGATTTATGGCTCTATATAACATTTCCGTTTGTTTGGTAAGATGCTTATGGGGCCTGAGGGTGGCACAATTAAATGCTGAAACTAGAAGCCTTCAAAAAAAAAAAAAAAAAAAAACCTCTAAAGTGCATGGCTGTTGGTGGATCAACAGAGAGTATTGAAAGAAACTCACATGCCTGTGGGCATGGAGGATGGGGTGCTGAGCAGTATGTGAGAAAGTTTGCGCTACGTGCAAAATTTGCAAACTTGATCTTTCAGCAATTACCAGTTCAAAGACTATCAGAGACATCGAAACCCTTTTGAATGGTAAGTTTGACATTTTAGGTCATTTACCCAACAACTGGTAGGTGAAATCTATATTTTAAGTACCGTAGACTATTTTTCTCTTTTCGTTGCACTGATTGGCAAAAAGCAAATGCAGCAGCACAAGAAATGGTGAACAACGGTTCATTGAATCTTGACATCCTCACCACAATAATCAGTTAGCAGGGTGGCAGCTATGTGTCAGAGCTAATGTAACAACTGTGTCATCTGTTACGAATCCTGATACTAAAAATTAATTGCTTGCAACCAGAAGCTAATGGTAGGACTATGCACTGTGCCACCATATAAGCAAGTATGATTAGACGTAATGTCACAATCTGAACAACGCTTTATGTGTCTATAATCAGTAGTTCTGCATTCAGACTGACTGGGATGCTAAGGTAAAAGTCAAACATCAGGCAAGGAGTGACTTTATTGCTCATATGACATGTTGCGAAATTTGTCCTTCACGAGATACCTACAAAAATTCAGATGCAAAAATATTTTGTAAAAGATGGTAATGGATAGCTATAGCACTCCACTTTCGGCTGTTACAAGCTGCGCTACAAATAAAGAAGAGCCATTGCTGCATGTAAATATGGCGTTTCAAGTGGTATGTGAAACAAAACATTCGGTGACTACAGACGCAATTTTGCAGATAGCGTACCAAGGAGACTTTTTGCCACCAGATGGCATTACAAAATGTATAGTGTCGCCAAGATGCATCAACTTATGTACATTTATTCTTCCGTATGTCCAATGCCTGTGAACCTTTTCACAAACGGTAAAAAAGACCTTACATTGGTAAGTGGTAACATAAAATATTTGTTTGCATTCCTAAATATTGTTTGGGTCCAAAGCTACAGTCACAATAACTATGTGATATGACATGCGACATCAAATTCAAATATAAAATAACAATACAGACGTATGCTACAGATTTAAATATAAGCCATAAAACAGTGAAAATATTTTTCTATCTGTTTTTTGAGGATATCTAATGTCAGATGAATTTTGAAGTTGCAGGTTTCATACAAAAAAAATTACAATACTTATGTGGTGAAAAATCATAAAAGAATTTTAAATTTTAACACATATGCTCTTCTGTATAGTTATTGCTAACTGACGTTGTGTTAAATAAACATAAAACTTTTTTTTACTTTTGCAGTATCGTATGATACTGTTGATTGTCAGTTTTCATATTCATAACTTACGAGTACTCATTTGATGAGAACTGTGATGTCCAAAGATGCAACATAAACGAAAGTAAGCGATCCCTCACTTGTTTTCATCAGACTAAAAGATTTTTAAACAGTGATTGTACATGTCCTAAACAAAAGTCAGTAACTAAAAAAACGTGGGTGTTGATGTTCCTATGTTGAAAGAATGTTGCCAATAAAGAACCTGGATTCATTTAGTGGAGTAATTAAAATAATTAGATTAACCGCAGTTTAAGTAATGAAAATATAGCCCACAAATAAATGGGAATAATGCTGAGCATAATTCGCACAGCAATGCCTACAGTTAGTTGGACAGTAACACATGTACAAAATTCGATAATGACCATATCAGTGGGATCAGTTGAAACAGACCTTGCTTAGCGTGGATATAGATCCCCAAGTGCACCTAACGTAGTGACAAAGTGCTGTCGGCTTAACAAAGTATGTTTGGTTGAGCGAGAGCTCATTTACTGGAAATTCCAGAACACTGAGTGAATGTGCCTCAGAATCCCGATGTGGAGAATCTTCTGATGTTATTGCTATCACAGTAGCAGGCAAGCCTTACGTCCAGGGATCGAGTGTGTCCCAGCACTGTAAACTGTCTTAGACCAGTCAATGAAATGGAGGTACATTCCAAGCAGACAGCTATCACTGAGTTTCTTCTGGCGGGAAACCAGAGTTTCACTGATATCCATAAGTCCTTGCAGAATATCTGTGGAGACATGGCAATGAGCAAAAGCACAATGTGTCGTCGGGCGAGGCGTCTGTCATCATCGCAATAAGGCTACGCAAACCTGTTCAATGTCCAGTAAGAAGATCTTCGATGATTAGCCCAGCACTCGATTTCCACTGCGGCAGTGCAGTTGCACTTGGTGAGGCTAACCATTGTGGCTTGCGAACTTCAGTTCGAATGTACAACAGTTACAGAAAAACTGATAATATCATTGTTTTTATCAGAGTGACAATCGTTAGAATGCATGACAGCTCGTGGTCACACCAAGATCAGCAACAGAAGTAACGCAGTCGCAAAAAAATTGCGAGAACATTGAAAGTGTTGTTAATAAAAATTCTCTATTTAAACTAGACTGAACTGCATGTGACTGCTTTAGTCTTTAATAAAACTTGCATCTGACTGCATATTTAACTGAACTGAACTTTATCTGACTACATGAAAATATTGTTGAAACATTAATACTCAAAATACACATCTGACTGCATGAAAGTTTAGTGGTAAAAATAAATGAAATTCACCAACCTGCATCTGACTGCGTCTGTGGACTTAGCTCGTGCACTCCTTCCCGTTTAGCCGATAATAAAACATATATTCAACTCAGCCGTAGTGCAATGGCATAAAACTGTCATTCTAGATAACTTTACTCATTTTGACCCTATTTGTTACTTAATAAAAATTCTGTCCTGATCTGAATAATTTGCCAACTGTGCAGTGGCATATAGATTATTTTACTCTGATAAATGAAATTATTAGCTTTACTCATGGGAACTTTACTTTAATGTACCTTTTGGTTCAATGCAAGCACAGGATACGGAGAGCGACATAAGGTGTGAGATGAAACTCTAATTTTATCTAAAAAATATTTATTGTTCAAACTTTTAAGGCACATGTGAAAAACTAAAAAAAACTTCTATAGCATGGATTTACGAGAAAGTTTCACAAAACGCTTATTGCATCAACAATGGGATTTCTAACTAGCTTTTAGACATTATTTAACCACAGAAAACCTATTTTATTAATTATTCTTTCTAGTTTCCCCAGGTACGTGTCGAGTTTCGCTCAATATATAGCTTATTATGTGCGTTGTGCCAAATCTTACTTTGATGCTGTCACGACCCGGCTGCCTCCTGCAGGCATCTAGCTCCGACTCGAAACACGTCTGCTGTCTCTGCGCATATCCTCACCACTACTCAAACTTTTACCGCGTGCACCTAGCTCTGTTAGCTGTCAAAGATCTTACTACACGAAGATGTACTACTCGTCCAACCTTGCGGTTGGGAACTATCGACATTTTTCACTGCCTCTATCCTGATCGAATTTCAGCACATACCTTTCAACATTGCAGTTACCAGTATCACTTTCCACACGGTTGTGTGATTTTTTGACATCTCTTGATCACACCATGTGCCTAAAGAAGGACCACGCAGCGATTTCCACGGAAACATTCTGCTGGAAGCGCCAGGCTGACTACTGATGATGAAATAATTTATCTCAGTTCATGTGTACCAATAACCAGATGTGGACGCATCCCCACAGCAGGGTGTTAGGGGTAGAAATGCAGATTTTGTGCTTATTGTTACTGAACTATGAACCCACTTCTTTGTGTTAGTTTTTTCTTCTTTGTGTCTAACAGTATTCCTGTAAACATGTCACATGGTTTAGTTCAAATGGTTCACTGGCTCTGAGCACTATGGAATTTTCATCAGTCCCCTAGAAATTAGAACTACTGAAACCTAACTAACCTAAGGACATCACACACAACCATGCCCGAGGCAGGATTCGAACGTGCGACCGTAACGGTGGCACAGTTCCAGACTGAAGCGCCTAGAACCGCTCGACCACACCGGCTGGTACATAATTTAGTACTTAATGATTTTTGCAGGGTCGTAACTGCACCAATAATTAGTCTATGCTACTCGTAAAGACTATTTAGCGTCCATGTGTTCACATCTCACATCTGACCTGCTGCCAGGGGAAAACAAGCATTGATTGCTTGCTCTTGCCCATGTAATTGGAGGCACTAACCCACCTAAAACACTGTACTCGTAATAGCTATAATTATTAGTCTGAAAATGAAATAAATACTGATGTTATGTTGTTCACTATAATGCCTTCAGTCACTAATAATAAACATCTGCCCTTACACCCCTAACATTCTGCGTAATGCGTACTAAACAGCTCCTACTATTTTTAGTCTGATCAGCATTAGCTATGAAACGATTTGTATATTCAAATGGCGATGGAGCTAGTAAGTACTTCTACTTCGAGAATGATGGGAATCCACTATAGCCCATCTTAATGGGACATTATATTCAGAATCAATGGAAGATGAGGGTCTTGCATACAAATAGAAGTTAATTAGTGTGTGTGTGTGTGTGTGTGTGTGTGTGTGTCTGTTTCTTTTTCAATAATTACTGACGATTATATCGTTTATAGTCTTTTAGGTTCGAGGTGTATATGTGTTTTATACATACACATCACAGTTGCTGTTGATGTTGATTCTTGTACACTAGACGAATATCCTTGTTTGTTTGTTCTAGGGAGTCACACAAATGACGATAATGCAGTGTTTCTATGAGTGCTTAAGAAATATGAAATACATCTATTGCGTCCACCAGTAACACCCCGATTGAGACATTCAACTAATTGTAAGAAGATTGTCTGAGGATGTTTACAGTCAGGCAATACACAGTTCCTTATTACGTCTCTATCTAAATAAAATTATGTGAGTGAGTGTGGAAGTGTGTGTGTGTGTGTGTGTGTGTGTGTGTGTGTGTGTGTGTGTGTGCCTGTGCATAATCTCACACTGTACTTAGAGCTCCTGTGATATGTGTGAGATGTCTAGAGGTACACTTGATGTACCTCGACTTTCGTGGTCTACGCAGTTGTAAGGAACAACACTGTCGCTAGACTTGTCATAGGTGCAGCCCTCGACCTCTATATTGTCATCACGTTGTCTGGGAACATCTGGCTATCATCTGTGGCCTGGAATTAGCAGCCCTACAACCCATCTTATTCACTAACAAGAGGTATATAATGCATCTATGTTGGACTACTCTGTGGTTACCAGTGCTCTCAGTGACAGTGTCTCGCAATGCCAAATTGATAACACCAGTGTGGGGTAGCTATTTTGCCGATATGAAGGGAAGACCGTCTGGTGTGGCGCTCAGCCACGTAGTCCTTCCTGATATGTACTTATTTTTTCTTGATTCAATAGCAGTGGGTCCAATTTCTTCCCTCTTCAGAAAGATATTGCTGTTAAAAAAACATGGATTAATTTACAGAATAACAGACAGGGGGATCAATATTTTATCTGGGTTGCAATAAGAATTATTCGAATGTGCATGTATTATGGATACATATGAAACAATTGACATCTATGGGCGCTGTAGTCTTGAAGGCATCTCACGCTCCATCACAGTCCAAGACCTGCCAAAATGCGATGGACTGAGCCCTACTTATTCTGTTCACGTTTACAGTTTTGGTGTATATGAGGAATAAAACAAACCAGGATATAGTTGGGTCTGTCTACTTTTCCGAATCATCTAACCAATTTGCCAGATGTGAAGGCTTATTGCTATTTTCCAAGGGCGAGAAGCGTTTCTATATCTGGATGAAGTACATATCCTATGTATTTTCCTCCTCACTGAGTAAAAGTAAGGGAGCAAGGTATTTCAGCCACAGATGCCTCAACACTTTTACTAAACATGAGTATCTAGAAAGACATCAAAATAATTGCTCAAGCAGGAACCTGTGTGTGTGTGTGTGTGTGTGTGTGTGTGTGTGTGTGTGTGTGGTTATATTCACTGAGGATAAGAAGCTCTTAAAGTTTAAGAACACTCGCCCCCAGGAATGCTGTTTCTTTCTTGTATATTGTGAAAGTGACCTCACAGCCTCTAGCACCACTTTCACAGAAAGACACATACTGTATACAGTAGCATACTAAGTTGTATATTCATATGACTACAATCTCATCAAATTCGAATCTTATGTTGAAGGTAATCCTGTGAGAATGTTGCTCTCTGGACACATAGAACTTCTACAGTTTGCCGAAGTTCTTTATAGCAAGTACATTGTAATAACCAATTCACAGCAGAATGATGCTTTATACAAACGTACAGTTGAATGTCGTATTTGTCGGCTACCGTTGGACAGAAAAGTGGAAAGTCCATGTAGAGCCCACTATCATCTAATTGGGAAGCTCCATGGTGTAACTCAAAATGGATGCAACTCTAAATAAAAAACGTCTGTGACACATACACCTCTTCTTCCATAATTTGAGCCAGTATGATGCTAACTTTGTTTCTGGACACTTGGCTGATTTGGGATTGAATAATGATAAGGTGACACAATAGCTGACAATGTAGAAATATACATTTTATTCCTTAAAGTGAACTCCGCCAAGAAAAAGCGCTCTGCTTCCTGGATTCCTACAGCCCGTGCTCGAACCCCTTCAGTAACTTTCTGAGCAACGCATTAGAAGGATATGCATATAACAAGAGCTGTATATCTCGACAATGCAAAGTTGCAGCCTGTGACAAGGCAGGAAGTCTTCTCATTTGAATACATTAATTCAATGGAGACGCTCTGTGAAACCACACTGCCCAATATAACCACATTCATCAGAAAACATATAGGTACTGCCATAACACATATGGAGGTTAGGCATGTGGTGAATGTTTGGTAGGAGTTCAACATCCCTAATTTAGAGAGGCATGCTAAGTTTCACAAGGGGACACACGTCTGCTTGCTCGGAGACGTTTTTAGGAATTTTGGAGTGTATGCTTGGGCACATACACTCTGGATCCTCCCTTCCATTACACTGCGCGAGGCGTTTCATGGGACTCAACATTAAAAAAGACACATATCAACATTGAACTGTTGACTGATACAGATATGTTGCTTTAGATTTCCAACACTGAAATTGAGGAGCAATTAGCCAGTGCATCCACAGGTACACCAAAGCAAACAACCCTCATTTGTGTGAGGGGTGAGTACAGGTCATTTGATGGTTTGAGCTACATCCTTTAGCTACACGAAGAAAAACTTTACAGGCATGCCAAACAACAGCCAATTGCTGTTTTAAGGTTTCAGATGGCTGTCCAAAAATTAAATTGACCGAATGAATGATGAGCTCAAAGAAGTGGCTGCTAATGTTGGTAGTGGATATGAAATCTATCCAGACCTGGAATTTTCCCATCAATTTGCATGACAAGCAGATCAACTTTCCGCCGTGCCTGGAGGACCTAGTCCCGTGAAATGCCACCGTTCCCATGGTGATGCCAAAGCTGGGGAATAAGCAGAGATACAATGTACATTACAGACATTTCAAGCATTGCCTCAGGACTGAGATGTAAATTCTTAGATCAGCCTCGCTGGTTCAAAAAGTAAATTGGTAACAATGCTGATAAAGAGGCGTTCGAATGGGTGATTTTTAAAAAGATTATTGTAAATTAATGAAAAATTCAGTTTTCAGCAACACTACGAAGAATGTTAGAAACGGCCCGAAACTCAGTTTACCGTTGGGACGGGCATTATGACGCAAGAAGTTACATCGCCAGTCCAAAATTTAAGATGACCTCTATCTTCAGTGAAATACTGGTCGCTAAGGAGATTGGGATGGTCCATAGTACGAGTGGAGTTCACAATGTCTGTCGATGTCGGTACGTGTGTTCTAGACCTCTCCAAACTCCACATGTTGCGATTTCACTATGTGTTAGCCAAAACAAGTTGCTTTATAGGAATGCAGGTGCTTTCACCCGCCTGGCGAAAGGTTGCGACTGTATGAGGTGATTATGCACAATCCCGAGGAATTCGACATATCTCGATATAAGGCCATTAATCCTTATTGCGTAACATCTCAGAAGAAGAAACTTATCAGACCTATGAAAGACGAAGCGAATGCTCGAATATTGTGGAATTGGTGGGGCTCAAATAAAAAATGAGCGCATACTGTGCAGATGTAGGTGCCACCCAAAGACTGGCTAAGCGTGTGACCGTGCAGCCTCGCCGGCTTCTACAATGGAAAACGATAAGGAGTGAAAGAAATGGCTGTAATACAATCGAAAGTTGTAATGGAAGTGTAATCTATTTATTAGTGGCGCCTAGTTTTATACTCGCCTCCATTCTCAAACAATCTGTCTTAGTAAGACACTGAATAAAGTTATTTGTCTTGTGTAAAACACCCATAACAAATAATCCAAATGGTTATACAGTATACAATAGACAACTCATAGTGAGCAGTGCGAAGAGAACTCACTTACTTGCGCATTTATACACACATCAAAAAATGAGTTGCATCATCTCAGTTCTGAGAGTTCCAGAACCTGTACAGAAAACTGAAATACTGGTCAACATAAACATCATCTCCGCCCTTTTTATTGCTCATGAAAACCGCACATTGCAAATTGTACCATCATACAGTGAGACCTTCAGAGGTGGTTGTCCGGATTGATGTACACGTCGGTACTTATAACAGCCAGTAGCACGTCCTCTTGCATTGATGCATGTCTGTATTCGTCGTGGTATACTATCCGCAAGTTCATCAAGGCACTGCTGGTCCAGATTGTCCCTCTCCTCAACGGCGATTCGGCGTAGATCCCTCAGAGTAGTTGGTGGGTCACGTCGTCCATAAACAGCATTTGTCAATCTATTCCAGGCATGTCCGGAAGGGTTCATGTCTGGAGAACATGCTGGCCACTCTAGTCAAGCGATGTCGAAGGAAATCATTCACAAGATGTGCACGTTGGGGGACCGAATTGTCGTCCATGAAGACAAATGCCTCGCCAATATGCTGCCGATATGGTTGCACTATCGGTCGGAGGATGGCATTGACGTATTGTACAGCCTTTACGTTACGTTCCATGACCACCAGCGGCGTATGTCTGCCCCAAAACAGTAGGCAACCTCCACCTTACTGCAGTAGCTGGACAGTGTGTCTAAGGCATTCAACCTGACCGGGTTGCCTCCAAACACGTCTCCACCGATTGTCTGGTTCAAGGCATATGCAACACTCATCGGCGAAGATAACGTCGTGCCAATCCTGAGCGGTCCAGTCTGCATGTTGTTGGGCCCATCTGTATCGCCATGCATGGAGTGGTGGTTTCAAAGATGGACATCGCCACGAACGTCAGGAGTGAAGTTGCACACCATGCAACGTGAGTTGTAACACGACGTCCTGTGGCTGCATGAAAAGCATTATTCAACATGGTGGCATTGCTGTCACGGTTCCTCCGAGCCATAATCGGTGGGTAGTGGTCATCCACTGCAATAGTAGGCCTTAGGCTGCCTTAGCGAGGCATGTCATCAGCAGTTCCTGCCCCTCTGTATCTCCTGCATGTCCGAATAATATCTCTTTGGTTCTCTCAGAGATGCCTGGACACTTCCCTTGCTGAAAGCCCTTCTTGGCACAAAATAACATTGGGGATGCGATCGAATCGCATTATTAACCGTCTAGGCATGGTTGAACTACAGACAACAAGAACCGTGTACCTCCGTCCTGATGGAATGACTGGAACTGATCGGCTGTCGGAATAGCTCCGTCTAATATGCGCTGCTCATGTGTGATTGTTTACATCTTTGGGCGCGTTTAGTGACACCTCCAAATACTTTGTCTGTGATACAAGATCCACAGTCATCATCTGTGTTCAGGAGTCCTCGGAAACGGAGTGATGGAAACCTTTTTTTGACGTGTGTAATATATGGATAAAACATTCAGTTACTTCAATTTTGTGATCCAGCTCTCATGAAATAAAGCGTATACGGTACCCTTATCTCCACTCAAGTTACCTGATAGAAACTCCTTGAGAATTAGTCAAGTAGTTTTGGAGAATCGTGTTCCAATAGACAAACAGACAAATATGGCAGTTTATTATTAGTATAGATAAAATAATTCCTTCCTGTTCTCTTAGCATTAGTGTGATGTATCTGTGATAGGCATGTATGATTCAGTAATCAGCTGCTGTTGTTAATGTAAAATCATTCTCCTCCTCTTACTGTATATTTTCGAAGAGAAAATGAAATCTATTGTTGCTGACAATTGACCGGAAGTTAAATTGCTATATCAGTCTTATCATCTACAAAACGCTCTCATCCTTTCAGCCTTAAAGTTGTTATTGGATGGAAGCAGATATGAACATTTTCTATTGTAGAAAATTTTTTAGTTGTACAAAGTACCTGGGTGTTAAAATTACGAACAACTTCAGTTGAAAAGACTACATAGATAATATTGTGGGGAAGACGAGCCAAACGTTGCGTTTCATTATCAAGACACTTAGAAGATGCAACAAGTCCACTAAAGAGACATCTTACACTACACTCGTTCGTCCTCTGTTAGAATATTGCTGCGCGGTGTGGGATCCTTACCAGGTGGGATTGACGGAGGACATCGAAAGGGTGCAAAAAAGGGCAGCTCGTTTTGCATTACGACGTAATAGGGGAGCGAGTGTGGCAGATATGATAAGCACAGACGTTTTTCGTCGCGGCGAGATCTATTTACGAAATTTCAGTCACCGACTTTCTCTTCCGAATGTGAAAATATTTTGTTGAGCCCAACCTACATAGGTAGGAATGATTATCAAAATAAAATAAGAGACATCAGAGCTGGAACAGAAAGGTTTAGGTAATCTTTTTTCCCGCGCGCTGTTCAGGAGTGTAATGGTAGAGAGATAGTATGATTGTGGTTCGATGAACCCTCTGCCAAGCACTTAAATGTGAATTGCAGAGTAATCATGTGGATGTAGATGTAGATTATATAAAAACAAGCACTCAATTTACAATATTGTTAAAGATTTCTATATACCTTCAATTGTACGTGAATCGTATGCAGTCCTAAATGTGCAGCTACACAAAAGGGCATTCCTTTCGTAAACTCGACCTCCACAGAGTTTATATTTAGAGACTCAACATTTGCGAACTTTTGTCCAGGGCGAAACAGGCATTGTTGTGGAGCTCCACTTGGTCTATATTTATACTGTTGTTATGGAAATACTCAACAAATTCATAGTTCAACCCCTTACAGAATGGTGCTAACAGTACATTCTATCTGTTACAGTTCATAATACATTATACAGGTCCTTACATTTAATAACACTAGGTGTTTCAGGTATAGTATTACGTTCATATCACATGAACTAATTCTAGCATCGCTTCACACTCCATATCTACTACAGTCACTTTACGATGAAACATGTTAATGTCAACGGAAGTATAAGATGTACCATATTCTTCCGTCATCTTCCTCATCCTATGCTGCACAAATAGTCTGACTGAGACCATGTAACCTCCCCACAAAAAAAGGAAATGATATTACTTTAAATGTGAATAGTCATTGAGCTAAGTGTAAGCTCCCCAGAGAAATTTTGAAACACAATAATTGGAGGTTAACAAGAATACAACCTAATGCAACCTCCCTGCAAATAAATTTAATGACAATGACAATTAAATAAAAATTAGCAATCTGACCCTAATGTAAGCTGCCCACAAAAAAATATAACACAATTCAATGTTAATGAAATCTCAGTCACAATGAAAATGCAGATAGACCGAAATGTCTATCTTAGGCCCTGTTCACTAATTAAACTGTAATACTTACCTTAGTAAAACTGCATCTGCTCTTATTTTGCGCCATAGCTTGCAGGAAATTCATTGCAAAAATTTTTAATTTAAGGGAAACTTTTCTTTAAGGAATAGCAAGGGAAATATTTCTTTAATTAAAGGATTCTTTGTTAAAAAATTGCTTTGAAAACAAAATTATTATTGGGGCGATTCTTGGACAAATTAGTTACAGTTAATTTACATCATTAGCTGAGCGCAATGCTGCTTCATTACCTTATTTAAAAATAACATACCTCGTCCTGAATCTTGACCAGAATGCCATGTCGACGCACGTCGACTGCTCACACACAACTGAACTCTCTCGCAACTCGATCGCAACTGATCTATACTGCTACTCGAACGCAACTGCACTCTCGCGCTACTGCCTCGCTACTGAACACTCGCGCGGTCAAGCGCAGACTAGGAACTCTCTGGTCAAAGATTTTATCATGCCTACATAACATACGTGTTTCATAACCCTCCACTGGGGGGTGGGGCAAAAATTTGGCTGCGATTGTGACTTATTTGGACTTGCCATCGCAAAAATAATTTTTTTCAACTAATTAACTTACCAATTACAGCATACATACAGATATGGAATATGAAGGAAATATGATGCACATGCATCAAGTACAAAACATATTAGATAGTGACAAAATGTTAGTACAAAACATATTAGCAAATCAGAAAAATGTATATACGTATTATTTGATAGATAATAAAGTGCACACACACTGAAAAAATTCTTTAACATTTTCAGAACAAATAAACATAATGGCAAAAAGTCATGTCGACAAGTGACATAAGTGTACCTGCATTGAAGTTCAGCAAATCGAAAAGAATGTGTAGGACATGAACATAAATGATGTTAGCGAAAAATGATTTTCACTATGTGACAAGAATTAGGATAGGAAAGGGAAGGATTGCATCATGGTTGTAGCACTTTAGATTGCACATAGCTGCTCTGAAAGTCCATATCTTTCCACAGAAGTAGAACACCAAGTGACACAATTTGAAGTTCTTTTTCCATTAGTATTTATCAGCGTAGCCAAGACACTGAAATGTCGTAGTAATCTTCCATGTTATCATTTTGGCAGTACATCAGATACACCAAACAGTGGGACCATAATAACGTCTCCATCGCTCACGGTGGTGGACAGCATGTCGTGTCAACACCACGCTCTTACAAGGCACACCAACGTAGAATTAGTGCAAAAACCAAATATAGTGCTCCATGATCGGGAGGATGTACAGGACAAATGGATATTGCAGTAATTCAGGGTAGTGAGGTCAGAAGGTGAAGGACATTACGTCACATACTAGTCTTCATTAGGAATTACATTAGTAGTTTGCGGCATTCATAGCCTAGTTATTGAACATTTCTGTACCATGTATTTAGTATTACAGAACAATGTTCATAAAATTAAATTATTGGCATCATGGGTAATCGTTTTACAATAAACAGCGGCAGTCTTTGGCCAGTTACAAAGCATATTTAGCATGACACAATAATGTTCATCAGAAGTCTTCATTGAAAGGGAGAGTCAATTATTGGCCTAGCATTAACATAATACATTGAGTTATACAAATTATTGGCACTCATTGGCCAGTTACAAAACATGAAAAGTCATCATTGAAAACAAGAGCTAATTCATTTAGTTACATTAATTATTGGCACTCAGTGGCCAGTTATAGAACATGAAAAGTCATCATTGAAAACAGGAGCTAATTAATGGCATAATTAATAACATAATTCATTTAGTGACATTAATTATTGGCACTCAGTGGCCAGTTAGCAAAATATGAAAAGTGATAATTCATTTAGTTATATTAATTATTGGCACTCAATGGCCAGCAAGTATTGAATAGTATAAAACATTGTTTATGATTCAGTATTATTCAAATCATTAAGAAGTCATTATTAAAAATCAGTTAATTACAATCATAGCATTAATAATCATGGGCATTATAAGTAGACTCATTACAATAAACAGTGTCAGTTATTAGCCAGTTACAAAGCATTATTTTATATATATATATATATATATATATATATATATATATATATATATATATATATATATATATATATATATATATATATATATATTTATCATTAAGAAGTCATTGCTGAAGTGACATACTATTCAGAGCTGATCAATATTATTCAGAATTCTCTTAAACTAGTAACATTATTTGGGACTGGTAATACATTTTTTTTTGTTTCTGTGCTAGATAGTTAGCAATTCTTTGATTTGGGTAATTATCAGGGAAAGCAAGAAGAGAAAAAGAAAAATTTGCTTCTTGGTTATTCCTGTAAATGAAAAATGTGTAACGTCATTCGTCATGAGTCAGCTGTAGCAAGGTTGTGAAACAACTGGGTAAAAAAAATGCAAGTACTAGTATAGGCTTAATAAGCAACAAGTTTAGTAACTATCATGAAAGGCTTCTCCTGGAAAAAATACAAAATGGATTATTGAGCTGAAAGAAGAAACGCATACTATGCTGAAAAGTAGTGAACTTCGAATTAACAGGTGGTGAAATGTGTATAAAATGTGTTCCATAGCTGTCCTTTCTAAAACCTTCAGTCATCATACCATACGATACAAAACATACTGTCCAAACAAACTGCAACAAATACTTAAATAACTACATAGCATAAATACATAAACTTCAACATCATCCTCATCTGTAAAGAAAAACTTCATTATCCATATTATCATAACTTCATTATTATCATCACCTGTAAAGAAAAACCTCATTATTCATAGTATCATACTCTTCATCATTATTCATCAGCATTCATTATCATCTGCAAATAAAAATCACTTCCTTACTCATTATACAACTATTCCTTATCTCTAGCATATTTCATCACTAAAACTAAGATGTGTAGTTCTGTCTGACAGCTTGCATCAATCGCCTTGTATTCTGAAAGAAAAAATTAGTTAAGACTGCTATTCTACGATGAGTATAGTATATTCTTGTTAATGCTTGTTAATCCTGATCCATTTACTCTTCCTCATAAAGTTATTGCATCTTCTTTCGTTTATTCCGTAGGTGAAATTCCCAATCTGTTTAATTTATTTCCTTTACACGTTATTTCTTTCTGAAAATGATGAACAAAGATTAATGTCTTGCATTTAAATCATATACCCACTAAATAATGACTGGTTAATGGTGACACAATTAAGCATACAGCATAACATGACAGAAAACCTAATATGTCAAAAGCATAGACAGTGTTCAAAGGCAAAAAATGTACAATCACAATGCAGCAGCAAAAAAAAAAAAAAAAAAAAAAAAATGTAAAACAGTCACGATGTTGAGATATCACAGGGCAAAGAATGTCAAAAGGGTAATAAATCGTAAAGTATGTTCACTCAATAAAGGGTTTTATGTTGGATAAGTGGTGGTTTCCTTTCGATTTTCTGGTTCTCAGAGTTTCGACATGTACTACATTGGGGTGAGGAATACTGCGAATCCGATATGGACCTGCGTATAGAAGTTCAAATTTACTGCACTTACCTTTTAATTTGCTGGATAAATAGTGTGTTCGTACTAATATCTTCTGTCCAATGTGAAAGTCTCGGCGTGTACAAAACTGTTTTTGCTGTCTTCTCCGGCGCTCTGCGGCAAGTTTGATGTTGTTCAGCGCAATGTCAATTATTTCGTGGTGTCTTAGTCGACGACAGGTAGGGAAGTTTACTAATTCTTTAATTTTGTTTGGTGGTTCAACGTTTTTCAGTATAACAGACGGAGATAGCATAGTGGATTCATTTGGAATGGAATTAATTACATCTTGGAATGAGAGTATGTGTTATCCCAATTAATATGTCTTTTGTGGCAGTATATTCTACACAGTTTACCAATTTCTTTCATTAATCGTTCACAAGGGTTCGAAGAAGCGTGGTACTTGGATATATAGATCGGAGAAATGTTTGTAGCTCGTAACATGCGTGTCCATATAGCAGAACGAAATTGTGATCCATTATCAGAAATTACTTTCATCATATGCCCTACATGAAGTAGAAAATGTTTTACAAATGCTTTGGAAACAGTTTTAGCAGTAGCTTTACGTAACGGAGTGAAAGTAAAAAATTTTGATGTGAGTTCAACAGCGACAAAGATGTAGCAATAACCTCCATTAGTTCTCGGAATTGGACCAAAAATATCTACTGCGGCCGTATGTCTTAATTTAACAGGTACAATGGGATATAATGGAGGAATATGTGAAGTGGTGTCTGACTTAGCTTTCTGGCAAATGTTACATGACGTTAAAACTCGTCGTATACGTTTTTCCATGTTGGTAAAATAACTGTTCTGTCTCAGTATAAGAAAACATTTTCTGGCTCCGTAATGTGCGTAGCTTAAATGAGTGTACCATATTAATTTGTTAACCAGTTCGTCAGGAATGCATAATAACCAATTGTTGCTGTCTGGATGAGAGCGGCGAAACAGAATGTCATTGCGTACAGTGTAGTGGTTCCTAATCGTAACATTATTCTTATCTTGCCAACGGTGTTTAATTTCTTTCCACACATTGTCTTTGCTTTGCTCTCGCGCTATATCCTGTAATGACGATAAAATAAAATTATCAAATGCAACTTGCTGAATGTACATGACACTGAAATTTGCTTTGCAGAAGTTGGTTGCTACGTCTTGCTGATTGTTGCTGAGAGAGCGCGATAGTGCGTCTGCTATAACATTTTGTGTGCCGGGAATGTGAACAATCGTAAAATTAAATTCCTGTAAATAAAGTTTCCATCTGCTTAATCTGTCGTGAGTGAATTAAGCCGAAAGTAAAAATTGTATCGCTCTGTGGTCTGTGTAAACGGTGGTATGTCTGCCATAAAGGAAGTGCCTAAAACTCGTGAAAGCCCATACAACACATAATGTTTCCAGTTCCGTAACGGAATAATTTCGTTCAGCAGGTGACAAAATGCGACTTGCAAATGCGATGTTTTTAATTACTGTTGAGCCATCTTCTTCAATTTCCTGGAAAATATGTACGCCTAAAGCGGTATTGGAACTGTCGGTGGCAATGGAAAAATTTCTAGTAAGATCTGGGTGCGATAAAAGTGGAGCATTCAACAAAGCATGTTTCAGGTTCACAAATTCAGAATGTGCTTGCTTATCCCATGACCAAATAGTGTTTTTACCTGTTAATTGGCATAATCTAGGTGTGTCTAAGGCAGAATGATGAATAAATTTACGAAAAAAGTTAATTAATCCCAAAAAACTACGTAATTGTTTCTTAGTTGTAGGAACAGTAATGTCACGTAGAGCTTGAAGTTTCTCCGGATCAGGCGCAATGCCTTCTCCTGAAATTACGTGTCCAAGAAATTTTATAGAAGTTTTGCCAAAGTGCGATTTACTAAGATTAACTGTAAGTCCTTGAGCATGAAAAGTTTGCAACAGACGTTCTAAAATCAGATTGTGTTCAGACCAGTTAGCTTCTGCAATAAGAATGTCGTCTACGTACGTCGTGATTCTGTCTTTAAGTTCTGTCGGAAGTATTGTGTTCAAACCGCGAATAAAAGCTGCTGAGGAAATAGTTAAGCCGAATGGTAATTTGCAAAATTGATAACAGTCGCCGAAACAGAGAAAAGCTGTATACTTTCTGCAATTCGGATGAAGTTGAATTTGCCAAAATCCCGATTTCAAATCTGATGTAGAATAAATAGCTGTAGTGTGAAACTTCTGTAGCAGTTCCTCTAATGTCTGTGGTCGATCTGTTTCATTAATAATAATGTCATTAATGTGACGTGAATCAAGTACAAGGCGAAGTGAGCCATCATTTTTCTTAACAATATGTAGCGGGTTTATGTACGGACTAACTGCTGGTTCAATAATTCCTTGGTCGAGCATATCCTGCAATTCTTTTTTAACTTGTTCTCTGTAGATATATGGAATGGGATAATGCTTAGCTTTAAATGTATCGTGCTGTTTGACTTGAAATTCGTACATAAATCCGGACATAGTACCAGGAATGTTGTCAAAAACTGGAGCTTGCTGTAAAAGAATTTTGTGTAGTTGCGTGCGTTCGTCGTCTGTATTTGTACTGCTTTGTTTAACTTTATCGGAAATCATCTGCATTACGTCGTAGTCAGCTTCGTCTGGAGTGTTATAGTTATGTACGTACGTATCCGTGAACAATGTGGAAATACAGTCTATGTTACGTAACACGGAAATGACCTGTGTACAATTAATTGTTTCCTCTTCTGCCGATAATGAGTGCTGAAATTCCAAAGCCAATTGCACATTTTCATCCTTCAACATTAAATAGGAATTTTGAAAATCAACCACTGCGTCGTGTTGTACGAGAAAATTAGTACCTAAAATTACGTCTGTTGTCAATAAAGGAACAATCCAAAAATTAGAGTGAAAAGTATGACCTGCAATGCAAAATGATAAATGTGTCTGCAATTTAACGTCTACATCTTTACTCGATACTGCTCCTTTCACTTTCGTTTTGCCTAATGGTAATGTAGGATACGTATTCTCTTTGTTACACTCGTTAAAAAATTTCTTCATTTATTACTGACATAGGAGATCCAGAATCGATTACTGCTGAAAATTTCGTTGAACCTATTTTAATTTCGATGACAGGATGTGAAATGATTTTCTGAACAACTGGTCTTTCTTGCAAAAGAGTGTCTCGTATGTCGTCAAAAGTAATAACATTTTCGTGAATAACATTCTGCGTGTCTAAAGTTGTGCTTGTGTAACTGGAAGATGCGACCTGTACTGTATCCAGTCAAATTATATCTGACGTGTTATTGTTATCAGGAGGATGCTGTGGCATTTCGATTATTTGAACTGTTCTACTATTTCTTCCAGACATATTACATTCTGGATGATACCTACTGTCGGGTTCATTCATGAGAATATGTTCTTGTGGATAATTTTGCTGTTGGTATGAGCGACTGTTGTTAGATGTACGCTGAAAATTGTCATTATTTTTACGTCTGTCGTAATAGTCATTCCTATACGGTGCATTGCGATAGAAATTGAAATACTGTGTTTTCTGTACGTAGTTGTTCCTTTGCTGCCGTGCGTTACTATTTGTTGTACCTGGGACTATACGTGCACGCGGCCAAACATTAAAGTTAGGTTGACCTTGTGCATTACATTGTTGTTTAGGTATGCTAACCGGCTGGTTTTGTTGCTGTTGTTGTGAAAAACCTCTGTTGTTGCTAAAATGTGGTTCCTGTTCCTGAAAATTTTTACGATATTGATAATTAAAATTTTGTCTGGTGATCGTCATTCCTAAAGCGTCTGTTACCTTTCCTATTAAAATTACGTGTCTGATCATAATTGCTGTACGTCTGTTGGCCTTGGTTCTTATATGAAAAATTTTTGTTTACGAAAGAATAATCTGATTGTTGCACTTCTAAGAGCTGTAGCAGATCTCTGAATGCCGAAATGTTTTCTTTTTGTTGACCCGTTAGAAGTGACACTCTTAATGACCTTGGTAGTTTAGAAATGCATAGTTGTATCAGTGCAGATTCACTGTATGGTTCACTTAGGTACTGGTTTTGTTGGACCATGTGCTCAAAAAATTGCATGACACTAGGAAAATTTGAGTTCTCATAATTTGGTAAACTAATTAACTGATCTTTTATTCCGCGCTGTGTCGTCTTCGACCAATATGCTGACAGAAAAGCATTCTGAAACTCTTCTACCGAGTAACATTGTCTCGCGATCGGTCTCATTCGAGTTGCCGGTTCGCCTTCCAAAAAAGTGCAAATAAATTCAAGTTTATGCGTAACGGGCCAAGTCGGTGGAAAAGCAAGGCAAAAGTGTTGTATCCAATCCAGTGGGTGAATCTGTGTTCTGTCATTCTTAAACACTTTAAATATTCTTACTGACAGAAAATGTTTGTAATCGAAATTATCGTCTCTGTGTGATGGAACAGGTTCAGGATTTTAAGAGAATCTGTTGAACTGTGGTTGTTCGGAATCTAAGTCCCGTATTCTCTGTAGATTACGCAAATTATACGCGTTGCGCGAGTCTAACGAATGTTCGCAAAGTGGCGTCTGCTGTGATGTGTTATTAACTGAAATACTTTTTATCTCTGTTACTTCTTGTTGTAAACTTGACAACTTTCTACGCAACGTGTTATTAGATGAATCGATCTCATTAATTGTCTGCTGTAAATTTTGAAATTCAGGTGTTTGGTTAAATGAAACCGGTGCAGTATCGTCTGATTTATTGTCATTAGTATTTTCGATAACATCAATACGACTGGTCAATTCATCACATTTTTCAGTCAGTATTTTAACCTGATCATCGGTTTTAGAATCAGACGCATTAATCTGTTTTTGCAACTTACGTGTAATTTCGTTCAGTTTTTTAACGTCAGCTTTGACGACATCGGAATCCTGTGTTAGTTCTAATTGTTCGAGTCTGTCGGTCACTGTTTGAAAATCTGTTATGTATGTGTCTGTTTTCGATTTAAGGTCAGAAATCTCAACACGTAATTCAGTGTTCAACTGTTCGATGGTATTAATTTTGTCCGATACTGTAGCAATATTGTTGTCTACATATGTTTTTGCCTTCGCAAACATTTTACGTTTGTCTTCCTGTCTCTGTGCAGTGATTGTTTCCATTACGTGACGTTTTACTTTATTTTGACCCTGAATAAATTTACGGAAACGCGTATCACGGTTTTGTATGTGAACACTAAGATGTTCGTTAATTTGAGAGTTCTGTTGTTCGAATTTCCCGTCTATCTTTTCATCCATTGTGCGCGAAAGTTCTGCTGTCATTGCTTTAAACTCGTCGCGTAATTGTGTAGCTTTTTCAGAGCATTGTTTAGCGACTCCGCTAATTTCGTCTCTGAGTGTTTCTGTTGCAGCTGTTTGCAATTCCCTTAATTCCTGAGCAACAGACTTAATTTCTTCGCTACTTTTTCTTGAACAAGCCTCTATTTCCTCGCGTAACTGTTCCTTGGTATCATGACACTGCGCGGCAACGTCTCTAATTTGTTCACTAAGCTGTCTGCTATTGTTGTCTAATTTTTCATTAAGTTGTTTGTTATCTTCACCCTGTTGTTAGGAATTTACACTAAATTCGTTCTTAAACTGTAGCATTACTGCCATAAATTGCTCAAAACCAAAAGTAGCTGCTGCATTCTCAGTGCTCTGTGATGGAGTACATGCAATTGTCACGTTGTGTGTGACCATTTGGTCATTCTGTAATTTGCAAAAAGATTTGTCAGTCGAACGTACACTGTCAGTCACTATTTCGGAATTAAATAAATCCGTCGTACTTTGTGTATCCTGTTCATTTTCATTAGACAAATTTGTGTGTTCATCACGTAAATTTAGTAAACCGGTTGTGTTAGGCTGGGCAGCGCTCATTACAATAGAGCGTCCCGCGTCATCGATTGTCGTCAAATCAACAGAGGACATAATCGAGTTGGTTTGTTCATCATTAAGACAAAAGTCATCATTAGTGGTTGGAACGCATTGATTGTCAGTGAACGCAGGATTGTCATCATTACACTGCGTGTCACTAGTACTATTGATGAAGTTATTTAATTCGGTTGTTTCGTTCGTAATACCTGGCGATACACTATTTACAGTCTTTCGCGGCATTTTTACTGTAATCACAATTATTCACAAAAGAAATAAGCACAATGCAAAAAGCAACAAACAAATACAACAGAGCAACGAATTGCCGATGATCTGAGGAAAGAAAGTCATGAAATTAGTAAAAGCGTTGCGCCAAGTCCTAATTATATTTAAGCAAATAAGATCAGATATCTGACTGTTTGTCAAAAGATTCTCAACGAAATACGATCCTGGACTGGGTGTCGCCAAGTGTAACCTCCCCACAAAAAAAGGAAATGATATTATTTTAAATGTGTATAGTCATTGAGCTAAGTGTAAGATCCCCAGAGAAATTTTGAAACACAATAGTTGAATGTTAACAAGAATACAACCTAATGCAACCTCCCAGCAAATAAATTTAATGACAATGACAATTAAATAAAAATTAGCAATCTGACTCTAATGTAAGCTGCCCACAAAAAAATATAACACAATTCAATGATAATGAAATCTCAGTCACAATGAAAATGCAGATAGACCGAAATGTCGATCTTAGGCCCTGTTCACTAATTAAACTGTAATTCTTACCTTAGTAAAACTGCATCTGCTCTTATTTTTCGCCATAGCTTGGAGGAAATTCATTGCAAAAATTTTTAATTTAAGGGAAACTTTTCTTTAAGGAATAGCAAGGGAAATATTTCTTTCATTAAAGGATTCTTTGTTAAAAAACTGCTTTGAAAACAAAATTGTTATTGGGGCGATTCTTGGACAAATTGGTTACAGTTAATTTACATCATTAGCTGAGCGCAATGCTGCTTCATTACCTTATTTAAAAATAATATACCTCGTCCTGAATCTTGACCAGAATGCCATGTCGACGCCCGTCGACTGCTCACACACAACTGAACTCTCTCGCAACTGAACTATACTGCGACTCGAGCGCAACTGCACTCTCCCGCTACTGCCACGCTACTGAACACTCACGCGGTCAAGCGCAGACTAGGAACTCTCTGGTAAAGATTTTATCATGCCTCACCATCGCTGCTACATAACATACGTGTTTCAACCACGAACACTGAACTTCGCAGACACATTGTATGTTTTCGACCTCTATAATGAGTTCTAAGTCTTTTCAGGTGCAACGTCTATATTCACGCGTTTGAAATTACTATCAGTCACATTGTTTGTGTCGGCAAATGACTGTCCTGTTGTGGGTACTGGCTGCTGTGGCTGTACTATGGGCTACTCGAATGATACTGGGAGCAAAAGGTCGGAAGACGTAATGTGTACAGTCGGTGCTACAATGACACATACAACGACCGCCTGTCCGCATCTATAACAAAAAAAACACAGCCCTAAGTACACTGAGGTGACAGAAGTCATGGGAGACCTCCTAATATCGTGTCAGACTTCCTTTTTCCCGGCATAGTGCAGCAACTCGGCGTGGCATAAGGACTCAATAAGACGTTGAAAGTACCCTGCAGAAATATTGAGGACTGATTCCACTACATCCGTCCAAAATTGCGAAAGCTTTACGGTGAAGTAATTTGTGCGCAAATTGACCTCTCGATTATGTCCCGTAAATGTTCTATAGGATTCATATCAGGTGATCCAGTGGAGAAATCAATCGCTCGAATTACCAAGAATGTTTATCAAACCATTCGCATACAATTTTCGCTCGATGACATAGCGCATTGTCATCCATTCAAATTTCATCGTTGTTTGGCAATATGAATTCCATGAGAGGTTGCAGATGGTCCCCAAGTCAATGATCGGATAAAATGGACTAGAAGGTCCTGTCCATACCACATAAAAACAGGCCGCAACATCATAGAGCCACCACCAACTTGCACAGTGCCTTGTTAACAACTAGAGGCCATGGCTTTGTGGAGTCTGCATCACACTCGAACCCAACCATCAGGACTCATCGGACCAGACAGCAGTTGTCCAGTCGTGTAGAGTCCAACCGATATTGGCCCAGGAGATACACTGCAGGCTATGTCTTGCTGTTAGCAAAGGCAGTCGCATTTGAAGTCTGCTACCATAACACATAAACGCCAAATTTCGCTACACTGTCCTAACGGGTACGTTGTTCATACGTCCCACATTGATTTCTGTGTTTATTTCATAGAGTGTTGCATTTCTGTTAGCACTGCCAACATACGCAAACGTCGCTGCTCTCGGTCGTTAAGTGAAAGCCATCAGATACTTCGTTGTCCCTCGAGAGAGGTAATGTGTGAAATTCCGTATTCTCGACACACTCTTGACACTTTAGATCTCGGAATATCCAGTGCCCTAAGGATTTCTGAAACATAATGTCCCATGCGTCGACTTCCAGCTACCAATCAGCGTTCAAATCTGTTAATTACCGTCATACGCCCATAATCACGTCGCAAATCTTTTAACATGAAACACATGAATACAAATGACGGTTCCACCAATGCTTGTGTACACGTTACTATCATCGTCTGTATATGTGCATACCGGTATCTCATGTTTTGCCACTTCAGTGGATAATGACATACACACATAATAATAGAAATAATAATAACAATATTAATAATAATAATTGGGGATGGACTGACAAAATATTTGCAGATATTCCTCTTCTGCCCAGCCAATAGCGGCTAGTGGAGGAGCTTCATGCAGGACGGTGAATGATGGAGCAGACGCATTCGAACTATAAATAAGTAAAATGGTTCGAAGGGTGGGGGACTGAACTTGCATTCAGCTGGGAGACAGTATGACGACGTCGACATGCAGGAGCATTAGAGGCAGGGGCGCAAGCAGCAGGCGCTATGCAATTCCAGACATCCGGGGGTACAGGCGCGTGGGTGGGTGTGCTGAAGGTCCTTGCAGTCAATGACATGATAAAGGTAAGTTTCTGGGAATGGCCTTGGAGGATATAGCCGTGACCATGGGAGATTTCTGGTAATGGCCTCGATGATACTAAAATGCTTATGCGGATATGAAAGTGCTGATGGATGCTGACTCAGCATTTTTAAACAGAAACCACAGTGACCCACAACTTACACTCATGTCATTTTTCGATTTTACTTATAATTCACACTGTATAACAACTCCCTTCAATAGGAAATATTTTGACTGTTGGGATACTATATGTATGCGTACTCACTGACATGTAAGTCAGACTCAGTGGGCAACTAGCCGAATGTTATTGGCATCATTTCTTTAGGAGCCCTTTAAGAACCTAACTCTTTGAAGGCGGGATCCACCATAATGTATATAAGATGCGTAACATACAAGAACCAAGAGGCAACTATAACAGTAGAAGCTTAAAAAACAAAGTACACGGAAGTTCAAACTATCCACCGAAGCAACAATAACGGATATAATAGGTGACACTGCTATCCTCAGTGAAAGTAAAGAAAAATGGCAAGACCTGCTGAATGAAACGAACAATCTGATGAGTACTCTCTATGGATTCGCAGTAAACCAAAAAATAGACCAAAGTATACTTAACATCATAAGGAGGACCATGAGGTTGACAAAGTAATACGTCGAAAACCACACACGTAGACTATAATTTAGAAAGTGGGAATTCATGACCGAAAGGAGTCTGTTAGTATAAAACATCAACTTCAGTATGATAATGAAATTTCTATGGATGTACATTTGCAGCGTAGTATTGAAAAGTAACGAACCATGGGTTCAAGTAAAATTGGAAAAGAAGAGAGTTGAAGCGTAATGATAGACTAAAAAGAAAAAATTGGAAATTGGTGTTAGGGTATTATGGGACCAAACTTCTGAGGTCATTGGTCCCTAACCTTACGCACTACTCAAACTAACTAACGCCAAGGACAACATACACAACACCCATGCCCGCGCGGGCTGTGACAAGGCGCATCAGGCCGCACGGCTACCCCGCATGTCTGACTAATAAGGGAAGGAACATATGGTAAAGACTGAGGAAAAAAACAGCAAATTTCTGGGACATTTTCTTTAACTCCCGTGGTACTCGAGGGAGACGTAGAAGTTGAAAACTGCAGCGGAAGACAGAGAATGGAATATATCGAACAAATAATTGGGTATGTTGGATACAAGTGCTATTCTGAGGTGAAGTGGTTGGCACAGGTGAAGAAGGAATTCGTGCATTGCTGCATCAGACCAGTCAGAATACAGATGGCGAAACCCCCGCCCACTCCAAAAGAAAAGAAAATAAATGCTACGGCAAACGACCATTATTCTCTGTTTGCATGTGCGTGATTGTAATAGTATCATAAGAAATGTACTTGTTGTCGTAATGACAAGCACGGACTCTCACAATTTAGAATGAGTTCGCTCGGTCTTCGCCTACGAGATCTAATGGCAACATAGCTACACGCAGATCCCCACAAATATACAGGCAACAGACATAGCAACAGTTCTTGCAATTGTAAAGGAGTTTTTATTTGTTTCCGCCGGGCGCCCCCTTACTGTTTCGCCAACAGCCCGTAACCATAGTGCTGCTGGTGCTGATTTTCCCGATAGGCTCGGCGCCGCTGGACTGGGCTGTGGAGGGTGCGGCGAGCGGGCCAGCGCGCTCGCGGCTGCAGAGCCCGCCCTGGCGAGGAGGATTAACATGCTAAACAGCGGTATCGTGCCCCCGTTTCTGGGCCGCCCGGCGGTCACGGAAAGCCATTGGCCGTGTGTTCCAGTAATGCCTTTTCTGCGCCGACTTATCGGCTCGGCTTAGGCGGCGTTATTTATAACGCCTCAGCGGCCGAGGCAAACACCGCAGAAGTACATTATCTCAGCGCAGAAAGGTCTTCCATTACTTACCCCGCTTCTACAGTCGTGTGCGTGCAGCCCATGGGCGAGGCTGTTGGCCAGTGGGGTTGTAGCAACTTCCGTATCGTATGGGTTTCGAAGGCTGTTCTGGTATGTACAATAAGAAACCAAAGTACACCACAAAGTAACTGGTAAGTTAGTGATAAATCAACTTACTCGTGCATCTACAGGTACCTCATTCATCTGCGGTTCACGTTTGAGTGTTTGGCAGAAGGCTCACTAACGTGCCCTCAGGGCTCACGACTGACAGAAGGCTTATCAGCGATCTGGAGTAAGTGTTCAGGCCTTTAGTCGTCGTAGTCAACCAATCAGCGCGACTGCTCTGTCCCTATAATCAGTGATTTCGAGTTCTGTAAGGTTTGTTACGTATCCGTGACAGATTATAGTAGGGAAGAAATCGAATATTTCTCTTTTACGTGACACTGGCCAATTTTCCTTCGACGATAATACACGACACTTAGTAAATGAAAATATTAACGAGAAGAGAAGCCCTTAAGGTGACACCAAAAAGCAAACATGATATCTGTAAAAAAGTCAGCTGTCGGCAGTAATGTAATTTATGTATGTGTTTATTCATAGCAGGTGTTAAGTATTTAAAAGTGTTTAAATTTTTGTCTTACAAAACAAAAGGAAAACACTTCGTTCTCAGCAACTAACTGTTCGAGTTTCAGTTATTCTGATTATAAAAGCTTCTTTCACAATAAATGCATTTAATAGCCCAGATTCACTCATATTTCACAATTTCTCATTTTAAAATTATTAAAATGTGAATAATCTAGTGTCTTTCTCTTTAATAAAAATTAGATCAACTAACGTTTAAGAATTAAACGAAGAACTACGTTTTTTGAGTCGTCAGTTTTAGGAGTCGTTTGACATGACCCACTACGAATTCCTGACTGATCTAACCGCTTCATGTGTGCTCCGGTAGCTGAGTGGTCAGCGCAAGGGCATGTCTTGGCAAGGGGCCTAGGTTCGATTCCCGGCTGGGTCGGAGATTTTCTCTACTCAGAGTATGGGTGTTTTGTTGTCATCATCATCATCATCATCATCTCATGCCCATCGACAAGCAAGGCGCCGAAGTGGCGTCAGCTCAAAAGACTTGCACCAGGCGAACGGTCTACCCGACTGGAGGACCTAGCCCCACGACATTACATTACATATACCTCTTCATCTCAGAGTAGCATTTACACCCCACGTCCATTGTTATTTGGTGCACGTATTCCAATCACAGACTTCCTTCACAGATTCCTAGCTCACATGTCTGACAGGAATTATAACTGAAGACTCAGAATTGGAGAGTGTGGGAAATACATTTTTCAGCAACAACTTGCGCTACCTTATGCTGTTATCCTATGTCTTTTACTTTTTGGATGAAGCTAATTCGTGTTTTCAGCTGTCTAGTGGGATTACTACATGTTTCATTACATTTTAGCCATTTAATAAGATGTGGTAGACGAATCAGTTTCATATAAAGAAGCAGTGCAAACCTATGAATACTTATATCAACAGGTTCTAAAATAAGTATTCTAAGGTTAGCACTCCTTCGCTATGAGAAACTGATTCGTCTAACCAAGCATATTAAATGGCTAGAATGTAAAGAAGTATTATAGGAATAATGTTGAAGTTTATGTTAAATCAGGCGTGTCTTGCTTTTTTTTAATGTCATTCCGTAGCTGTCATAAGCCATTTCCCCTTTCCATCCGACATCCTTCCACGATATGTTGCGGCCTGCTGTCATAGTGTTCGAACCCGAAAGAGGATGTATGTACAGTTGATGTTCAACACCCACTTTTTGTATCGTGCCTCTGGTTTATTCTGTATAACGTTTACGACGTTCAAATTAATACTGTTGCACAAGTTGGAACATTACGATTTTAGGAAAAATGTTCAACAATGGTTCACTTCATATCTGGAAAACACGAAGCCGAAGGTTGAGCTCCAGTGTCAGAGGGAAGAGGTACAGGTCAGACTGGTGTCAAATAAAGTGAGGATTGCCACAGGTTACACATTTTGGTACTTGGATTTTTTAAAAATATATATGGAAGATCTGCCACGATGCACGACAAATGGCACAAAAAAGTTTACTTTGCGTACATAATTCTGATAGACGAGGAAACGCAGGCCCTCTGATGTCACCTGTTCACATGGCCAAAGCGGCAAGTCATATATTTAGCTTGTCATGTATTTTCCTAGTAGTATATGTCTTAAAATAAGTTCGTGTATTCGTGTATGATCTGTAAGCTTGCATTTTGAAGTGTAAATTCGGCAGTCTGTAGCGAGATTTTCGTTTCTTCTGAACATTGAGGTATAAGCGTCCATTGGCGAAACATCAGGAAGGTTGTAAGCTGTATATGTGGGATGCTGTAGTTTACTTTTTCAGTTGATGTTGATAGGATGATTAGGATGCGTGGATGCTGTGTTTGCGGACACAGGAGGAGCTGGCCACAGTTCGTGAAGAACAGAATGCGCTTTTGGCTACGGTCAGCAGCCTTCAGGCTACTGCCGCGTGGTGGCGGAGAACCGAGAGCGTCGAATAGGACACCTCACGTGTCGCTTATTTTGCCAACGGGCTGTATTGCCGAGGCACCTCCTGGGGTACCCGACACGGTGAATCCGCCCTCACACCAGAGCGAGTGTCAGGTGGTAATGCGGTCGCGTCACTCCAGATGGAAAGCCGATGTGGAAGTTTGACGTCTGGCCTCACCTATTCGCACTGTGAGTCAACAGGTGACCGCCGCTTCATCTGGATCCGAGCAGGCGCACATGGGCAGCGGTTTGCTGGTTATCGGGATCTCCAGCGTTATACGCGTTAAGCAGCCTTTTCGGGAGGTACCCAACAGGGCTGTAAAGAAAACCAACGCGGCTTTGCGTGTCTGCCGTGGGGCCTTATCTCGGATAGTGTGGCGGTCTTGCTTGCGGCTTTCGAGTGTACACCCTGTACATAGTCGTCTTCAAGTCGTTGCTCATATCGGCGGCAGCGACAGCTGTCTGGGTTCTGAGACCATCCTCAGTTCATAAAGGCCGATAGACGTTATTACGGGCCATCGGATTCCACTGTCAGTTTTAGAGTCATTCCAAGAAAAGCCATAATCAGTAACTTGTAAATACCCAGGTAAAGCTATACTAGCTCCAGGCGACTTAAAAAAAAAAAAAAAAAATGGTTCAAATGGCACTGAGCACTAAGGGACGTAACTTCTGAGGTCATCAATCCTCTAGAACTTAGAACTACTTAAACCTAACTAACCTAAGGGCATCACACACACCCATGGCCGAGGCAAGGTTCGAACCTGCGACCGTAGCGGTCGCACGGTTCCAGACTGTGCCGCCTAGATCCACTCGGCCACACCGTCCGGTGCAGGCGACTTCAACCTACCGAGTATAGGCAGGAGGAGGTAAAGACAGACGGTCTTGTGAAGTATTTTTGAACACGTTTTCCTAAAACTATCTTGAGGAGGCACAACGGAAGTACCTTGGACCTTAGGGCCACAAACAGGCCTGGTCATATCGACAATGTCACTATAGAGACGGCGATTAGAGGCCATGGCGTCATCATAGCGACTACATTGCGAAAGTTAATAATTTAGTCAAGAAGGCAATGAGAGTGTTTCTGCTAGAAAGTTTACGTAAGCAATTCTTATCATGTCAGTTAGACAGTGAACTGACATCATTTAATTCCGGTATCATGAACTTAGCGGAATTATGGGCAAAGTTTAAATAGTTCATAAATGGGGCTCCGGAGAAGTGTCCTCCTATTAAGTGGGTTAAGGACCGGAAAGGTCCACCGAGTTATAATAACATAATTCGGAAAATGTTCAGAAAGAAAAGGCTGTTCCTTTTTTGATTAAAAACAGAATGTCCAAATGAAGACAGGCAAAGGTTACTAGAGATTCGTGCGCCTATGGAAAAATCTGTGTGTGAAGCATACACCTACCACCATCATACGTTAGAAAAAGATCTGGCCGTGCGGGCGTAATCACATCGGAGACTTTTTCGTGTGAATCGCCTGAGTAGGAATGAGAGCTCTGCCAGCGCATTGCGCTTTTGTACCTGCGTGCACTATTCTGTCGCCGTCTATATATGTGCATAACGCTATCTCATAACTTTTGTCACCTCGCTGTACTGCAGCAGTTCTTTCTACGTATGGTGCCAGTTGTATGGAGCTGTGCTACGTGGTCGTGATTCATCTTAAAAATGTTACTTTTGTCCTTAGGTTCTGCACATGGCAAGTTTTCAGACCTGACATTTTCATGGAAGGAGCTGAGGACTTCCGAGAATTCCATTAACAAGTTCTGGCCAGTGATCACATTGCGAACATCCCACGAACATTTTTCGCGGAGACTGCCGGGAATGTCACTACGTCTGGAAACCTTCTAAATCGTCATATTGGCGTTTTCATTGCACTTTCGTTCTATTACTGGAGGAACCAGCGTTCGACGGAGCAGCGGCCTCGAATTGGTGCTCTGTTGTTAGCACAGCAGCGTCGCCACAAGGGTCCACACGCAGCAGAGGGCAGCGTCCGCAGACTCGCACCGGTCTGCGCCACTGTGGGCTTAATGAGAGCCCACGACAGTCTAATTGCTGCTGCCTGCCCGCTGGCCAATTACAACGCTCGCTCCTGCGGACGCGCGCCGAGGACGCGGCTGCACATCACAAATTGTTCGCATACTCGCCACGAGTCTGAAAGCACTTACTTCTGTCAAGACTTCAGTCGAACGTCGGCTCGTTTTACAGACTGCTGACTTGCAAAGAGCTCCTAAAATTGTTTTCCGGACGTTAAACAAATTCGATCTTCTTCGCTGCACGTTAGATTTAATTAACGCAGCTTCTGTTCCAGTTCGCATTGGACATCTGCCAGCCGAGACTTAACAATGCCGGCCTCGAAAAGAAAACCCGTGGAATGCCAAGACGGTGAAGGCTTACAACTGTCTATAAAGACAGAGTTCACTTGAAAAGAATTAATTTGTAAGTAGGCTGAAGATTACTAAAGTAAAAAAGCTTTCAAAATATTTAGATTGCCCAGATCACAGTTCAGGCATATCCTGATTACTGGCTAAAGCGATGTTGTACTGCCGCCTTCAGATACGTAAGTTAGAAATACACTGAGGTGTCAAAAGTATTTCAGTACCTCCTAATATCTTGGTGCACCATCTTTTCTCCGGCGTAGTGCAGCAACTCGACATGGGATCCACTCAACAAGTTGTCGGAAGTCCCCTTCAGAAATATTGAGCTATGCATTCTCTATAGCCATCCAGAAACACGAAACTCCTTCCAGCGCAGAATTTTGTCCACGGTTTGATCTCTCGATTATGTCCAATAAAGTTTCGATGGGATTCATGTCAGGCGATGTGGGTGGCCGCATCTTTCGCTAGAGTTGCCAAAATGTGCTTCAAATCAACTGCGAAGAACTGTGGCCCAGTTTCCCGTATGGAAACCAGAAATCCCGGAACGGGTGCAGTCGATCTCCAAGTAACCGAACAAAACTATCTACAGTCATTGATAAGTTCAGCTGTACCAGAAGACCCAGACCATCTCATGTAAACACAGCCCTCACTATTATGGACCAACCAACAGCTTGCACAGTGCCATGTTGACAACCAGGGTCCATGGCTTACTCGGTTCTGCACCATGCTCGAAGCCTACCAATAGCTTTTACCATCTAAAATCGTGACTCTGGTGACCAGACGACGGCTTTTCTGTCGTCGTTGGTCCAACCACTACGACCACGAGCTCAGGTGAGTCGCTGCAGGCGATGGCGTGCTGTACGTAGAGGCACTCACGTCGCTCATTTCCTGCCATAGACCATTAACGCCAAATTCCGCCGCACTTTCCTAACGGATACATTCATCGTACGCCCCACACACAGGCCTTGTTGCTTGTGTGTTAGCACTAACGACACTACGCAGACGCCGCTGCGCTCGGTCGTTAAGTGAGGACCGCCGGCCATTGTGTTGTCTGTTTTGAGAGACAATGCGTGAAATGCTGCATTCTTGGTACACTCCTCGAAGTGTGGGTTTCCGAAAATTGAATTCGCTAATGATATCCGAAATACCATGTCCCTCGCGTCCAGCTCCAACTACCATTCTGTCTGTTAATTGCTGTCTTGCTGCCATAATCATATCAGAAGCCTTTTCACGTGAATCACCTGAGTACAAACGACAGAGAGAAAGACAAATACAAAAAATATGTTAGCATAGATTAAGACGCTTATAGGACCATCAGTAATTTATTGTACAAAAATGATATTTGTGCATAAGTACATTATTACAAGCATTACCACAAGAAACAGGTTAACATGACCTCCCGTACATTATCGTACGAAAAGTAATGATGCCACTGCATAAAATTGCTACTAATGAGAGTAAAGAGCAAAAATTCATGGAACCCCGTATAGTGAAAGACGTAAAAAGAGTGGATGGTATCAGTAACTTAGTACAACATAAACTGACGAACGAAACTGTAGGCACAAAAGTTGTACAATAGAATTTTGAGGAAATGACCCATTCGCACAGGCTACAGGAAGTCATTTGAAGTTTTTTTTTCCCAAACCGTATGGATTTGAAAGTACTAAAAAATTGTCCACTGCCAAAGATCCATCTTACGCCCTTTGACTACTCTGTGAAGAGTAACCTTGTCTTCCAAATTCTTCGGAGTACTATTTGCAATCAGTAGATGTTCTGCAAACGTGTAGTCATGTATGTTTCCTACTTTATTTCGTAACAGACGATCTTCATATCTTGTCTTCACAGCTCTGCCTCTTTAACCAATGTAATTTAATGGCCAGTTGTTGTAGATTAATTTATAGACATCTGAATTGGAAAACGAGTTCCCAGTATTTTCCACTATATGCAGTCTTCTCTGCAAGATACTGTCTGTAGAGATAGAAACATTAGAGTTGTATTTGTTCACTAGGAGACGTTTAATCCTTTAAGAAACTTTTAATAAAAAGGGATTTCTTATTTTCGGAAGGAAGGTCGTGGCATAACGTCGAACATTTCCGAGAGATTTCCTTTCTGAAGATGTGATCTGCCATCATCTGGTCATACCTGTTATTGACTGCGATCGATTTGACGACGATTAACTCATTTAGCTGATTGGCAGGCGATGAAGGAGTAGTTACAAGACAGTGTATGGCGGAATAAAAGAACTATAGTATATGAGCTTTCAGACCCGCCGAATCAGCGGGGATAAGATTCTCTGAAAAAGATTGCTTGCGGAAGATGTTGAAACGGAAAGAATCATTTTATAGAGAAATAGTTAAATGAAGAGAATTGAGTTCTCCTTTTTCAATTTAAACTTCTTTCGTGAAGCTAATTTTCTCATGAAAATGGTTAAATTCAATGAAAAGTATTTCCATCTCGTCATAATTACCGTCGGTAATATCGTCAACATATTGCGCATAGAAACGAATTTTTTGACGTACCGGTACCTCCGAATTGAAGAACATTCTTTAAAGTGTGCTGATGAAGATAGCAGTCAGAATACTTCATAATTAAACCTTAAGGTTAAGTACATATTCTTCTGTCAGATGTGAAGCAGTTGTATGTAAGAGAAACTTTCAGGAAACTGATGAGTTCAGCAATCTATATTGTACCCATTTTTTGTGTTGTAGTAGATCTCTCTCAACGAAAGCTACAGCTGTATCGGCAGGAACATTTTGAGTTCTGTCTATTAAATATTTACTACTTTTTACAGAAAAGTTTTCTTCAAATTCAGACAAATCTTCAATTTTATAATGAAGGCACCTAGCCAACGTGTGATGGGTGCTACCTATTCCATTTACCACAGGAAGAATCGGATGACGTTTATGTACTGTGAACTGACTTCTGAGCACGTGTAGCTTCGGATTGATGTTCATAAGCTATATCTTTTAAACGTAGTGAAGAAACACTCTGTATTAGGCAAAACGTGCCGAATCTCTTTTAATAGGTCCGCGATTGAATCTACGGTAGCTACAACTATGTCACTATCATCAAGAAACTTTGTTTTGTGAAAATACTCTCTTTTTTATGAGCAATGACAACACTGTTCTCTTTATCGCTTCTGGAAATGAAAGAATCATTTTCTTTCAGGTTACCATAATGTTTGTATGAATTAAAGTTCGCCAATAAATGTTTAATAACTTTGTATTGAAACTGAAACAGTTAACAAAACTGAATAATACTATAAAATTAATAGCCAGAATTTACGAGAGACGCTAATTTGCGTCACAGCATGTTTTCCTGATGTAATCTGTAAAGTATTACACTAGTATAAGCGACTCTCCCAACTGCAAAAGCAGTTATGCCGGAACTAAACTGACTCTGTTTCATCATAAACTCACCAATAGTTGCATATAAGCCTTTCGATACATTTTCTGGGCTATGTCTAAGGACAAATTATAGTTTATTACTGTCGGACAACAAGAACCCTAATTTTTAATTAGTGTCAGTATAGTCTCCCTTTTATTATTACCAACTTTATAGTTTTTCTTTTTAATTTAGTGTTGCAACGTATTGGACAATACCTTTGTAGTGATGCACCATGTCCTCTAATTATAAACTATATGAATGGCAGCAGAATCACAAGAATTTCCATAGAACCGTAATTTTCCTTTGACATCATAAGGCAGATGTGAAAAAACTGTATTAATGGGGAGTAAAAACAGTGTCACTTACAAACAGGAACGCCATAAGAATTAAAACAGTCAATGAAACCAAGTAACAGGAGGATGGGTTCTCTTTGAAATTTTAAGAGAAGGACGTATAAAGGAAAATTCGTATCTGACAGCATCCATAGAAAAGTGAAGTGGAAATGAGTTGAGGTAAAGGTGAAATTTTCCGATAAAATGATTCTGGTGGTTTTACTGTATTGTGTAACAATGACGATGAGTGTGTGATGGGCATATTTCATCCCCTTCAATTATTAAGCAACAGCCTGTGCACCAATGTAATATTCTGTAGGGCTATATTTTAAATTTATTTCAGATTTCCTTTTTTTATCGTTTTATATGTGTGAATATGGAAAGAACGGGTTTTATGCAAAACAGAAGCATTATTTCAGTTGTAACATTAATTTCAGTGGATATGTTTATATTGTCTGCGTATTTCTGTAAGCTGTAGCTTGGTAGCGAACATTTTAGCTGACAGTGGGTGAGAAAAATTTTGAGTGAGGAAGCGACAGTCGATGAGAGAAGTAATTCATGGTGGACTCGGAAGTGTTAAAACTATAGGACGTGAGCACGTAGTTATCCTGTAAGAAATAATTGATTTGTGGGAAGTAGAACAGTTTTAGTAGTAGTGGGAGGAGGAGAAGTTTGGAGGATAACAGAGACAGTATCTGGAGATGGAGAGTGCTGTTATTTACAGCCAGCCGGAGTGGCCGTGCGGTCCTGGGCGCTACAGTCTGGAACCGAGCGACCGCTACGGTCGCAGGTTCGAATCCTGCCTCGGGCATGGACGTGTGAAATGTCCTTAGGTTAGTTAGGTTTAATTAGTTCTAAGTTCTAGGCGACTGATGACCTCAGAAGTTCAGTCGCATGGTGCTCAGAGCCATTTGAACATTTTGTTATTTACTAGGAAAAGGGAGTCAAACTTGGATTAGTCTTGGAGGCTATTTGTCGAACTGTTGTTACTATAATTTGCTAAAACTGCAAGAAGATTATTTTTATTTCGAAAATCAATGCCGATGTGAAAATCACAAGTGCTAAGACGGAAACAGAGAAGAAATTACAAGCAAGAAGACTTATTTCAAGACCACTACAGATAACGTTGGGAAATACAAAAATACCGATGAGGCATCGAACATTCCAGAACAAACAGCAATCGTATTAAGAGAGTGCAATTACACGGCGTTTTACTCGAGCAGCCAACCGAACTGTTTGCCGTGATATTTAAGGTAAAATAAAGACTGTGAATTGTTGCTCTGGTACTGTGCAACGGACTGTGTACCATTTGGTAAAGTGTAGTTTCACATTTTAGGGGTAACGATTCTGATTACTTGCAGAGAATGAAAAGTAATAAACTTGTGCCTTGCAATTGAAAGAGTAAATCTGTCATTATTGTTGAATGTGAAATTCTGTGTTTATAACAGCAGTCCGATAGAGTCCACTCTCGCATCCTTTTTGAAACGGCTTAAAGATATTTTGCCACTAAATGAGGCGTTGGAGAAGCAGCGAAATTTTATCTCAGATTTGGTAATTAAATTTTTTAATTAATGAGGTAGCCATCGCCATCTTGAGCAGTTCATCTACCTTCAAGAACACCAGAGTGCCAGCTCCAGACAACTTCCATCGCAGCAGCAGTGATAGGTAACAGTTAACGGCGATCCACTGAGTGCTGACTACTGTAACAACAATTAGCACTCTCTCTTACAGGACTAATTTTACAATTAGATGAGATAACGAAATTGTATTGGCATAGGGCTTATTCAAGGAAAATCATCTTGTTCCCTTTTTCCTCCAAGGCAGGAACTGTTCTCTTAAATATTTTTGAGAGAAATCTATAAGAGTGAGTTCAAATCCATCACCACCTTTGTCTTACGTTACGTAACAATTGAATCTTTAACGAAATAATAAATTAAGCTTACTAGATGAAATTCACAGTGGTAGTTTCACTTTAGATAACACTTAACGGTGTTCCTCTGAGTACTGACTACAGTAACATGAATTATCACACGCTCTTACATAAGTAATTTTAGAATTAGATGACATGTCTAAAATGTATGGAGATAGAGGATATTCATGGAATATAATCTTGTTTCATTTTTTCCACAAGGGTGAACGTAACGGGAATTCTTCTTTTAAATAGTTTCGAGAGAGTTTCAAGACAGTAGTATTTACTCAAGTATACAAGATTGAAAACAGGGAGTTCTTGTGAAACTTAACAGAAAATTATCTTTAGTTGACACCAACATTGAATTTAGACTTCATATAGAGGTACAATTATCATTTTCTGCTACTTGTGTTAGTAAGTATTGCAGTAAATTAACTCTCATAAGGATTCACATCGTCATACACAGCCAGCCAGTACGATAGCCAATAATTTCGTCACCATACCACCCTGCCATCACACAATCGATGGAGCAATTTTGTTCACCTAATCTGTGATTAAGAGCCACGTGGATAAATAATTGTGATACATGTCAGCATTACAAACAATTTCTCAGTTTTAGCTATCATATCAGATCTTCTCGTATTTGTATATTTATACCTACAAACGTTTTTAGTTTTATTCATTTTTTTCTAAGAGTGATTGCGAGTATGTATGTTTGGTGCTTTGATCATATTGGTCAAGTTTAAAGGAAAAACAAGTGACCAGACAATTCCATAGATGTAGTCTCGCATAGCAGGTGCACTGCGATGTTAAGTATCTGTGTCGGTGTAAGTACATTTGTTATGAAACCTTTATAGTCAGCGTGGGGAGAATATTGGTTTCGCTCGTATCTGTAAGTTTGCAAAAAGAGTTGGTAGGTCAAGTCAAGCATTTACAAGCTGAACCAGCTTTTGTGAAAACATATTAATCAAACCTGCTGTAGTCATGATAACTAGTAAAGAAGCAAATGTAGACAGAGAAGGTACGACTGCTTTACGTGGCGACCGTATGGCCGACTGCTGCTACTGTCAGCTGTTTAGAATAGTTTGGCAATATTCAGATAAAAGGATGTCTATCAGGTGAGTTTTCATACTCATTAGAGCTCATGCGAGATGGAAAGATATGAAGATGGTCGCTATTGATGAGACCATTGAACTACTTGATATAAGTAGTACTGTAGAAGAGGAAGGGTAGTGGAAACAGCGCAATTTGAGCTCAACCAGTAGCTACAAATGCTACAGCAGAAGCAGGGCCACCAGGAAAAGCCAATACTAATCTAGTACTCGACCATACACTCAGCAGATCAAAGATAAATGATGGTTCGGTCTGGGTTGAAAATGGAAATGGAAGCAATACAAAGTAAACTTTTTAAGCTAGATACCACAGAAAGGAAACCAGAAATGTGTCAAACTGAGTTGCAAACCTGAAATGCTGTCAGAACAGCGTAACCTCCAAGCAGAAATAAAAACAAGGAGATTAAATAAAAGCAGAACTTCAACCAAGTCAAATAAAAATAGTGCAGAAGATCGCTACGGGCAAGTCAAGTTAGGAATCATAGCCGAAGTAGAGCTAAAAATGAAGCATGAAGTCAGAACAGTGCAACAGAAAGCTGACAAGGAAATGGAGGATTTAAAAGAGCATACAGAGTCGGAGACTAAGGATAGGATTGCAAATATTACGGAACTGCTGGAGGTCAGGATTTTAGAATATGTTCAGACAAAGCTCGATGAACAAGTAAACTCTGTGGAAACCATAGTGCGAGAGGTTAACGAGAAGAAAGCAGAAGCAGCGTAAAGACTGTACAGGAAATGGACTACAGTCATTGAGCAAAAAGTAAGCAAAAGATATCAGCAATTACAAGAAGAATCAGGGAAAGTTGTAATGTGTGGGAATCCACTTTAGAACTTCGAGTAGCATTGCGAAAAGTCAAAATTCAATAATTTAAAATTTACAAGAGGCGGGTCAGTAAGTCGTAAGGTGTTTGTAGATGAGATACTACAGAATATACCAGCACACAGGAATGAGAGGAGGAAAACGGATACAGTCTGTGAGCTAGTGGAAGAGGATAATCAATACTGGACGAACAGTATGTGAAACCAATGTAAAATATTCGAATAGTTTGCCCAAAAGTTTATGGAGGAATTTTGGCGACCAGAAATACAAGGAAAGGTAGTGAGTGAATGCGCGTGGTGTCCGGAATATAGCAGTGTTGCAGCTTATTTTCAAGAAATCGTTAATAAGTAGCATCATTCGTACATATGAACCAATGGCGAACAACAGACTTAGGACCGTGGAGAACAGTGCCAAAAACAATGCCGGGAGTAAGTGATGAAGGGTCGTGGAAAGGTTTAAACAGTTTTCTTAGAAGAATAGAGTGGGCTGAAGCATGCTTCAGTGGCAGTCGCACGAGAGAATCGAGTACAAACTGCATGACAGGGTAAGTTGGAAGTAACTATAGTGGACGCGGAGGGCGAGATCGAAATCATCGTGGAGGTCCTAACGACGGAGTTGAAAGTGTGAGAGCAGAAGTGGGGGGCAGGGATCAAAACGCGGACTGATAGGAAAATAAATACACGCTTATATGGCAGTCCGCTCATATGCGGCATGGTAGCCAAGGATATACAGGGTTTTACAAAAAGGTACGGCCAAACATTCAGGAAACATTCCTCACACACAAATTAAGAAAAGATGTTATGTGGACATGTGTCCGGAAACGCTTAATTTCCATGTTAGAGCTGATTTTAGTTTCGTCAGTATGTACTGTACTTCCCCGATTCACCGCCAGTTGGCCCAATTGAAGGAAGGTAATGTTGACTTCGGTGCTTGTGTTGACATGCGACTCATTGCTCTACAGAACTAAAATCAAGCACATCAGTACGTAGCATCAACAGGTTAGTGTTCATCACGAACGTGGTTTTACAGTGACTGTAATGTTTACAAATGCGGAGTCGGCAGATGCCCATTTGATGTATGGATTAGCACGGGGCAATAGCCGTGGCGCGGTACGTTTGTACCGAGACAGATTTCCAGAACGAAGATGTCCCGACAGGAAGACGTTCGAAGCAATTGATCGGCGTCTTAGGGAGCACGGAACGTTCCAGCCTATGACTCGCGACTGGGGAAGACCTAGAACGACGAGGACACCTGCAATGGACGAGGCCATTCTTCGTGCAGTTGACGATAACCCTAATGTCAGCGTCAGAGAAGTTGCTGCTGTACAAGGTAACGCTGACCACGTCACTGTACGGAGAGTGCTACGGGAGAACCAGTTGTTTCCCTACCATATACAGCGTGTGCAGGCACTATCAGCAGCTGATTGGCCCCCACGGGTACACTTCTGCGAATGGTTCATCCAACAATCTGTCAATCCTCATTTCAGTGCAAATGTTCTCTTTACGGATGAGGCTTCATTTTAACGTGATCAAATTTTAAATTTTCACGATCAACATGTGTGGGCTGACGAGAATCCGCATGCAGTTGTGCAATCACGTCATCAACACAGATTTTCTGTGAACGTTTGGGCAGGCATTGTTGGTGATGTCTTGATTGGGCCCCATGTTCTTCCACCTACGCTCAATGGAGCACGTTATCATGATTTCATACGGGATACTCTACCTGTGCTGCTAGAACATGTGCCTTTACAAGTATGACACAACATATGGTTCATGCACGATGGAGCTCCTGCACATTTCAGTCTAAGTGTTCGTACGCTTCTCAACAACAGATTCGGTGACCGATGGATTGGGAGAGGCGGACCAATTCCATGGTCTCCACGCTCTCCTGACGCCTACCCTCTTGACTTTCGTTTATGGGGGCATTTGAAAGCTCTTGTCTACGCAACCCAGGTACCAAATGTAGAGACTCTTCGTGCTCGTATTGTGGACGGCTGTGATACAATACGCCATTCTCCAGGGCTGCATCAGCGCATCAGGGATTCCATGCGACGGAGGGTGGATGCATGTATCCTCGCTAACGGAGGACATTTTGAACATATCCTGTAACAAAGTGTTTGAAGTCATGCTGGTACGTTCTGTTGCTGTGTGTTTCCATTCCATGATTAATGTGATTTGAAGAGAAGTAATAAAATGAGCTGTAACATGGAAAGTAAGCGTTTTCGGACACATGTCCACATAACATATTTTCTTTCTTTGTGTGTGAGGAATGTTTCCTGAAAGTTTGGCTGTACCTTTTTGTAACACTCTGTATACAGTATTTGGTATAGGTAATGCTATAAATATTACCAATTTAAAGATAACGAGCAGGTAACAACCGGACAGTAAAGGTAGGAAATTGTTTACGGACATCTTCAGCAATACAGGGCCAAATAGGGCGAGGGGCAACAATGATTACCGACTGGCTGCAGTCAACAGCCGCGAAGATGTGTTTCATTGCTTAAGCAACAGCCTCCAAACCAATTTCGTATTTCATAGAAATGTGTTGTAAAATTGTAAATACATGTAATTTTTTTCTTTTAAAGGTTCTGTACTTATTTATGTGGTTTTATATCTGAAAACATGTAATGAAAAGTTATTACGTAATAAACAATCTTAGTTGATAAGAGTTTGGCCCAAAATATGTTTTCAATGTACGTATGTATACTGTCTATGTATTTCTAGAAGATTCTGACTGAAGTACATATTTTGACGGTATAATGAAAAACTATGAGCTAGGGAGTGACCGTTAATATGCTTTACAGTTCACTGTGGGACTGGGAAATGTTAAGATAGTCGGACGTAAGCAAGTAATTATTTTGTGAAAATTAATTGATTTGTGGGAAGAAGAATAGTTTTAGTAGTAGTGGAAGCAGTTTGTAGGATAGCACAGACATTGTCTTGACACCGAGATAATTTGTTACCTACAAGGAACGGTGAGTCGAAGTTAAAACGTTCTGGGAGACCATTTGCTGCACTATGGTTACTATGATCTGTAGACATTACAAGCAAGAAGACCTATTTCAAAGCTATTGCAGAAGACACTGGGAAAAATAAAGCAGATAAGAGTCATCAAACCTTCCAGAACCAGCAGCAGTTGCCATAAGAGAGTGTATTTCTGTTCACTTATAGTTCATGGGTAGTAATAATCTGACGCGTTGCAATTTAGATGAGTAGTTAAGCAGTCGTAATTTTTGAAACTGAAAGTCGCCGTCGGCAATACTAACCCGATACCGTCGAGTTCCGCATCATTTTGTAAGCACTCTGACGTTCTTTACAATGTATTTTGCTATTAAATGATGCACTAAAGTCTGGAATGTTTCGGAAAAGTAACACCTCGGGTCCGAGATTAACCATCTGATGATGGTGTGCAGTAGCAGTTGGCACTCTGCTCGTGACATTAGGTCACTGCTGATGATGAAACCGAGTCACTATGCCTTTAAACCAACGCAGGATGATCACCACATAGTACTGCTTCCATTCAGCACTGCAAAAACTGTAAGGTTGAGTACAAAACATGTAAGCGATCAGACCAGTCTTACTCAAAAAAAGATACGTTACACCCCGTTAAAAATGTTCTCAGCCTGAACATACCAGTGACTAATAATATTTATTGCGTTGCTAAAGTTGTGGAGGCCAGTCTATTCACATTGTTTCCAATTACTGTCTTGCAAGTCAGAGTAATTTTTAGTACTGGAATTTTGGTAAGTCGGCTCTGACTCAGCGCAATCTGTTAAATAAACAGAAGGTTTTGATTGAACAAATGAACAAACTTGCTGATACATCAAACTATTGGGGCTATGTGACCTGTGAAGTAATTGAAATTAGACTACGCGAAAGCAGCTTCGACAGAGATACCGGCTATGCACTTAGCAATGCACTTGATAAGGAAATGGCTCTGAAGAAGGCTTCTCGTACATTAATCTCCGATGCGAGCGATGAGGCTGCAAGCGACGGTGGGTAGAAAGTGCAATCGAAATCAATGGACGCAGGTGACGCCACCTCATTGCGTGCCATTTCCGTAGTGTCATCATGACGTAATGCGGTCAACAAGATGGAGTCTTCTGGGCATAAACGTGAGAGGCTTGCCAGGTTCACCCTCATACGGGGCTGTAATTCCTTAACTCCATTTAACTACTAGAAGCTGCTTTATTAGATGCGAAATCCGAAAATCAGCCCCGATGTACAATCATCGTCTGTTCTCTTCGCTACGTCGGTGCCGATAAGTTTGTTTTTCCAGTCCCGGACGAACGCTGCCTGCATCGACAGACCGCACTACAAGGTGCGATGCATCAACATGAAGACATCACTCGGAACCGCTGCTACAACAGCAGCAACCGTCGCAACCTAAAAAGCACCGACTACTTCCTGGACAACAACATGGACAAGGACTACTTGTTGGCCGTTCACAGGAGCTATCCAGCACTGCCAACGGCACCACTGGCCGCCCAAGCAACAGCACCATCACCGCCAGAATTCGCAGCACCAGCCACATCAGTGTCAACAGCAGCAGACACTCCATCACCAGATGTATCAACAACTCCACCAGCCACAACACCAGCTACAACGATACCTGTACGTAAACGTTCCATACCTGCCAGTCATCCCACAAATTTCTTTTCATACAACATAAAACTATCGCAGACACTAACAGAAAGCCCAATACAAGTGAGGGTCACGTTGAAACCAAGATTAACCTATCAATCTTTTTCGGAAGATGATGACGAGCTGACTGTAGTAATTCCAGGCCACAAAACCTAATACCTTTCTCTTCCTTTATGTTAAGGAAATGTTGTGGCAAATTACTAACCCTCAAGACACCCCTAAGTCATATTCAATGATATCTGTCGTCACTGTAAAGCCAGCAGCTCAACCGCAGGAGAGATTCTGTCATAATCAATACCAGTGACCCACATTCCCCGTCATCCCTAATCCCTGCTCTCCTATTTTGGTGGAAATGAAGCCAGAAAAATCTTCACATAAACTGTGCAAAAACAAACACAGCCTCTACCCCGACCCTCAGGACGTTCACAGCATTAATCATAAAGGTTGAGTTATAGTACACAGATAAAGAAACTGAAAGATAACTCGCAACCAGGAATCAATGAACAAAAGCTCAAGCCACTACGCATTAGGAGTGATAATGGACCTCACTTCTAACCAAGAATATTTTCACAATCACCAGACACCATAGACCAACACATAAAAAATGGAACCTTTTTTTACTACAGGAAACATCCTGCAGAAAAGTGAAGGACAGCCTTAAAACTGTATCGATGTTAGCAATATAGACCACCTGATCTAAAATTGCAAGGAGTTATTCACCCGTCGTCACTGTAATGAACAACATGTTCACAAGCAATGCCAAAACTCATAAGCTTCCCAATTATCTGCAACACCTGCGACCAATCACACCCTACGTACTTCCACCAACGAAGTTCCATACCTTCTCAGCAACACCTGAACTCACGATCCCTTTATGATAGTCGATACACCACTGTACTCCGTCCTCCAACCGCCAGTGAAGACATCAGTTCCGTAATTTCCGTCCTCCAAAACATCCATTCTTTTGGAAGACTGCACATATTACAGCAAATAAACGTTGCCGCCTGTACCATCTTCAATCTCAATACATATTTCATCTGTTCCCAAAATCAAATCTGTTAATTTTAAGTCGCCTGGATACACTCGTTTTAAGTTATCTCTCAGACACATCCCCCTTTGAAAATGGCTCAGCAGACATACAACATCGTACCCTTCGCTCCAGTAAACATCTTCTTACCCTTACCCTTCTGGAACACGAAATACATCTCTTCTCCGCAACGAAAACTTCTGCCAGCACAGCCATTCCACACATGTCTACTTATATGATACATCGCACTAATAATCCCAATCGTATTGCCCGTGGTGGAGCATCCATCGTACATATCCGAAACATCCCTTACACTACCCAATCGCTCCTAAATTATCCATCTGTGCTCCTCGTCCTCATCAAATTTTCCCATAAATTCACATTAACCCTTGCTGCAGTCTACATCCGTCCAAACTATCCAATGTTTTTCGAGTTCCTAACCAATATTCACCGTAGCTTAACGCTGCCGACCTTAACCTGAACTCCAACATAATTGGCGAAAAACAATGGTGGGTCACTTTGTCAATGTCCTTAATAACCACATTTGTACCACACCCAGCCTGCTGCAGATACAAGCCTGCATCCTCTTTAGGAGCAAAAAAGCAGAGGTCTTAGATCCAAATAAGTGTAATCAACTACCTGTCCGTCTTCAGATCTCGTACCATGTCCCAGACTAAACCTTCTCGTACCTAATCATCCACTGTGCCCAATCCCGGCTGATTATTGTGCAGGCAGAAATGCATACAGTTCCCAAATACATGCCCTAAGGAAAAGCCTTATCTTTACCCTTCAGAATCATGACAATATCAGGCATCAGGTTTTACCCTACAACACACCATCTCAGATGCATGCTCCATGCTGTCTACTACAGCCATCCAACTCTCTCTCCTCATACTCTTGTCCTGCTCCAACAATTCCATCGTGTCTACAGAACATTCCTATGTACTCATGACTGAGACAGGCTCAAACGCATCTGACAGCTTCAGCATCATGCTTATAATTACATACAAGTTAACGACATGATTTGTATTAAACTGAAGGAAATACCTGTAAGGTCCATATAACATTGGAAAGTATTCCCCGGGCTGTTTGTAAACAACCACATTCCAACACACCCCATCCTACATAACACCAGACCGCTACCTTGATAACCTCATGAAACCCAATCACTTCCCATTCTAACTGGATGACACATTCAGTATCCCATATGACCGCAACTTTGATTCCTCGAAGGTTGCCTATGTGTATCAACATAGTTACCTCATAGCAGAAGAACAACTGCCTCATAATTTTTCAATTAATTAATTCCGTAACATTAAAGTCCTGTCTTGCATATGTATGTACTTTATTCATTTTGTCATTATTCACCATTTAAAACCTGTTCTGTGATTAATGAAAGCTATTGAAAAGTAATATTATTTGTGCTAAAAAGGTGGCACAATACTGAAATGCACTTGGCATAGTTCTCATAATCGCCTTTTGATATGCAATTAGCTAGCATGTGCCACAGTTAAATACGAAACGCGACTTGCCACCCTTGTACTTATGGTGTATCGTGAAGTGGGCGGATGAGGATTTACCTACGTAGCGTAGGCCGTGCATGCTCCATAGAACACAGCAACTTGGTCTGTGGGTCTTGCGAGGCGTGTTTACAGTCTGCAGCCGCTTCCGACCGCCTCGACCTTCAATCATACAATATTTACCAGCGTATTTTAAGGAAAGTTTGAATCACAATCGCAACATGCATTACATCACTATACGCGACTTCTCCAGAGTGTTCGAATGATGGTAAAAAGTGTATAATATCTCATTTAAAAAACATGTACTTCCCTAATTGTCTCGGTCAATATAAACTTTGTGATTATTGTGCATATACCAACGTATGTGCCCATAGTCCGCTATGATTCGCCGAAAGCCGCATGCCGAGAGATGCAATCGCCCCCGGAATAAAGGGGTTGTTACGTCTTATGCGACTCACCCTGTATATGGCGTTACATGTTGCTAGAAAGCAGTCCCTGCTGAGTTCTCATAATTTAATATCAGAGGATTTCTAATTAATTGAAATCATTTTGTCAAACGTATCTTTGACATTCAAACTTGTGTGTGTGTGTATTTTGGTCCGGCTTCTGACTTCCTACACACTTGTAATTATTACGTGGTCTCAGATTCAATACATTCATTAACAAACAATAACTTTCGCTCTCTTACGAGCTGGTGACTGTAATTAATTAATCTGGAATCAAAATTTCAGTCTATTTCAATGACTTATTCGAAAATATATCTAGCTACAGTGATTTATTTGTTTTTATACAAAATGTCCTTCTCGATTGTTGTCGTACAAGGTAGACAGCTGTGCGACAAGTCCTGTTATATACGTAATTGCACTCTTCAGGGTAGCATTATTCTTAGATATCGATGCCTTTCCTAATACATCAGATAGGTTCGGCTACCTGGATAATTAAAATGACTGATTACCAAAGAGTATAGCCACGTTTGATATGGCTAAATATGTGACACGACATCCCAATTTGTAAATATTGGTGTTCCGAGGCTAGAAGGAAATGAAACATCGTTTGAATGCAGCTATAGTCAGAGAGTTTGCATTGCCAAATAAGAAACATGAAGAATTTAGAACTCGACAACAGAGACGGAGCTGCAGCTACCAAGTCACGAGGCGAACTCTTTAGGACGAAAGAGTGAGCCTGCTGGTCACTGTGAAACAAATAATGTAATAGACGTAGGATACGTAAATTACGAGTCAACAAATGACATATTCATTTTGAGAAAGTTCGGAGGAGACTGTTACAGAATATTCTGAGTCGCAGACGGAGCGGAAACGAAAACAGAACTGCATTAAACCAGACGTTTGATTGGAGCGTGGTGATGCAGACGATTAAAACAATGAATAATGAGATGGGTAATCTTAAAACCTGTCAATACGCAATGATTTAGGCAGTTCAATATTAGGCTGGTGCTTAGGTTCGTAGTGTTTTTGTTTAGCAGTTTGGTATTCCGGTAAGTATGGATTTATTTATCGACTGTCATTCTTATTGTTGCTATTTGAATTTACGTGTTGACATGTTGTCATTTAGAGACAGTGAGTGGAACTGTGAATGCTACAAAACGGATTGCCTTATGGAGGAAGCGGAATATTTCCTGCGTATCGTATGTCTGAGTTCAATAGAGGGATACCAACAGCGGAGGCAGCAGAAATATTTGCCATTGAATAGACCGGGGCAAGAAAATAGTATTCTCATTTTAAGAAGGATCCTTCTAACATTAATGACCCTCCGTGTTCAGGAAGACCTTCAGGGTTTTGTTAAGATCGTCTAATCGCATTAATCCACAATGATCCACGTCAGTGTACTAGAGAAATGGCAGATGTGATGAGATGTGATCATCTACCATCGTGCGGCATTTGGATGCAATTGCGTAGTGTAACACTTATATCGATCAGAAGTAGATTTATTTTATGTTACTGTGTATTTACAAGTTATGAAGTGTGTATTCTTTGTTGTTCAGACTCCTTGATGTATGGCAAGAAAATTAGAGTTTTATAATGTATTTATGAAGAAGCAAAATAATACGTTTTAAATTTAAATTATCATAATATGAGTATGTTTATTAAAAGGAATATGTTTGTTAAAAGCTGGTTCATGCTTAGGACAATTGTATTAGTAACACGTAAACGCTTAGGGAAGTCCCTCCACAACGGAAGTGGCATGGCGCGATGTAAAATTGGGTTTGGCGGTCGAACTGAGCGGCTCCTTTGTGTGAACGTCAGGCAGTGTGTGGCTAGCCAAACCAAGATGGACATCGACGGTGCTAAGAGAGGCAACTGGAAGCTGCATTAAAATGGATTTACCACGGAGATGGATCTAGCTATTATTTGATATTCACGGCATAATAGGATGGCTCTAATATGTGGAAAATCCGACGCCAAGAAGAGAATTTTAGAGCATTCGCACATCAAGAGCCGTTGAGTACAGTTAGCCGAAATTGCGCCTGCCACCTCCCTTCGCCACTGCTTTACAAACTTCATACATTCAGTTAAGTAATGTATATGGGCAAGCACCAGTTAATGTGTGTGTTGTTTCAATAATAATCACATAAATTCGTGTATGGAACTATATTTTCAATCCTGATGACGAACCTAAGCAGGGTTCTCACCTAAGTGCTACTAAAGCCGAGTATCGTGATTTAAATAAACGGTTCTTGCATTCATTTGTTTAAATGTGATTTTTTGTTTGAAGTAAAAGAAGTTGTTAAAGTTAAAGGTAAAACCACAAAAGTGAAGTTGGACAGGCTTTTGCTAAAGTATCCTTAGTTTATTATAAAATATAGCTTTTTCGTATAACAGTGTAAGATCGTGTAAATATTATTGCAAGGAATACCTGCTTCACAGGTAATTAAAGTTCAAATATGTATAAATCTTTAATGAAAAGATTTACGATGGTATTGTTACAAGAAAAATTATTCACAATTTTAAGGAAGGTGTATTTTTGGTACCCATCATGAAAGGTTGAGCCTAGTGATGTATTTTATTGAGTTTCTAAGTAATTTAAGTGAATGATTAGCCTTTAGAGTTAGTCTTTACTATTGTAATTATCAAAGAGCTTTCACTAGTCAACCAATACTTTTTTATGTGTCCCCATCATATTCTCCACCTATTAAGAAAAAATTGAGCTGTCACTGTTACTAAGGAAAACTGCTATATTTAGAGGAGCTTAAACTGCTTATTTATGTTGTAATTCATCCTTATTTGTGTATTTCTTGTCAGTCAAGATATAAGCCCCTCATGTCCAAATTTTGTTCTGTGCTTTGTGCGGTGACATTTCAGTATTTGATTACGTAATGCTCTAGTGTGGCTGTCATTAGTATGAGTTGGTGCAAATTTGCTCCCCATAATTTACTGGTGTGTTTGTTGTTGGTAACTGCTGCTGTACATCTCACAGAGCGCACTGTATCAGTTTGTATCCTGTTAGCTATTCTAAGGGAAATCTCAACAAAAATAACTTCAATAATCAATATTCAATTTTCTCAAATATATATTTCCAAATTATTGTACCTAATTGGGCTGGCAACCGTTCATTTATTTTATCATTTATGATTTTTCTACTTTCGTTAACTCCCAAGATCAAAGCCCGTTTAGGTTTTCAGTTATTTACCAACTTCAAAATTATAATCCAATACCTTTGTCCATTAGACACACGCGCGATGCAACTTCTAAATCTTCTCAGAGAGGAACAGTAGCATGTTTCACGGCACGTTAGTCTTACAATAGGTTCAAAAAATCGAATGGGTGCATACCGTATGGCCTAAGCCTAAATTACAAAAAGCAGCATGAGTTCAAATATGTGCATTTCAGCTAGGACGTCATCTATAGGCTCTTGCAAAACCGACCATTCCCGTCCTGTACCGTTACTGGTGACGAGAAATGGTGAATTTACGATAACGTAAGAAAAGGAAAGGCCAAACAAACTCCCCGTACAAAGACTTGTGCGCACCCAAAAAAGATAAAACTATACATGTGGTGGTACAGCGATGATCGGGGGTACTACTGCTTCCCTGCGGTATAACCAACACTGCTTGGATTTATTATCAACAAATGAGACGTCTTGCAGACGGAGTCCAAGAACTAAGACCTACAACATAATTACAAATTTATGGGAAAAGAGATTTTTTATAGAAATGTATATGTACTGAGTAACAATACAAGACAGAGACAGTACTTACATGTCACGTATAAAATAAATAACAGGCCAGGAGGGCTTTAGTAAGAGAATTTCTTAAAAAGATTGCATGAAGGCGAGCTGCTATGGGCTGCTCATACCTGTACAGCCACAGATTGCAACGGACTCAGGCGCCTGCGTTAACAAGTGCAGGCAGGTGAACATGACATTGCATCGAGAGTGCTATCTAGTAGCCTCAATTACAACTTGGCTACTTAAAATTCAACTGTGGACAGAATATTATTCAGTACATAACGTAAAAGGCTATATTTTGTTTAGCAGCAACAAATAAAGTAACATTTTGTCTACATCAGAGCTTAGAAGTACAGTTCGAAGCACCGAAGCACAAAAACATCATTATAGAAAATACAAAAAGGGCTGAAAGACACAGCCTGTAGAAAACTTTATAACATGAAATAGAGCCAATAAACCATTTAATAAACGAAATATTATGAGTTCACTTATATGGAAAAACATTTCGGTAAACGGCGCGAGGAGACACGAAATCAAATGTCAAGCAACGGCGTTATACCGTTGAAGAAATTTTTATTAAGCAATTGCAGCTGCTCATTGAGAATGAGACTACCTTTTCTAGAAAAATGTTTAAAAGTCTCAAATTCATCAAGAATATCTAATCTACGCCTGTGCAGAATGTTAATATCGTAAATAGCTTTAGTCGCGTGATCTGTAATGAGAATACGGTCGGCAAAAGACGAATTTTTGGGGCTAGTGCCATTTTTTCCTAATAGGTGTTCTTTATATCTGCTTGTAAAGGCACGTCCTGTTTGTGCAATGTAGTAAGAAGAGCAGTTGTAGCAGAAAATCTTATAGACGCAAGAACTTTGTAAAAGGAAACGAATCTATTTTACATTATGAATGAAATTTCTTTTTTTTCAAATTGTTATTGGTAGAAAAGGCAACGTTGAGGTTGTATTTATTACGAAAAAGGCGTTGGATCTGATAGGAGACTCCATGAGAGGACTAGAACAGAATTTTTTGGATTACATTCAGTGACAGAGGTGCCGGGCGTAGTAACTTTTTTAAGGATGTCATCTGCTATGCCATGTTTATACCCGTTACTAACTGCTATCGTTTTCAGTAAATTGATTTCGTCTACAGTGGTCCACTAATGTCCGTACACGGAGCCGATCTGATCACTAATGTCCGGCCGAGGCTGTCAGGAGCGGAGCTTATATTCACTTCTTGCAGGGGGCACTCACGTTGCGGCTCGGTCCAAGTCACCGGGCTATTAGCTAACGTTTCCTCACCGCCTTCTCCGGTGTTGCGCCCGTCCTCTTTGCTCAGACGCTTGTGGTTACGCCAGAACAGTAGACATGGTCGCCACAAACAACGAATATTACGTTGTTGTTGAATGTTTCATAATATTAAGCTTATACATCTAACGGTGTCAAACGAGATAATTCTCCACACTTCCATTGTTAAAATGAAGCAGTATGTAGTTGTTACAGAATCGAGTCATTAATCTATGATGAATGCTGACTATAATATAATTGAAGGTGCACCAGAAAGGCAAATTTGTCACTGTCAATGAGATAAGTAATTAAAAATGATAGGAATTGCTGTGAACAGATACATCATGACACAACTTGTCGATTTTAATATATATAAATACTGTTACTCTTGTTATTACAGAAGTTAATCCGCCCAGATCACATGAAAGTACGCAAGCATTCCTAGTTTCAGTCAAATTAAATCGACATTGTCAGATAATTTGTATACAAATGATTCTGAGATCACGTTCAATACAGTTTATAGAGTCAGATAATCCTACAGAACAAGTATTTTGGATCTAGAATCAATAGTGTAAGAATGGAGGTCCATTTGAATATGTGTTCAATCCTTCTACGATACGTGTAACTTGTGGGAAGGGGAGAGGGGGTAAGGGAGGGAACTGCATGAGCACTCATTGGCAGAAATGTCACGTACTTCTTGGACTATAGTGGTGGGAGGGTTGCTCTTGGGAGCAGGAAGGACTGAGAATAGGGAAGAACAATTCAGGACATCAGTCGAGAAGGAAAAGCTCTACTTTACTGCTATCGCAGAGTGCAGCAGAGCGGAGTGATTCGGATCGCTTATCGGATCTTGGTTAAAGGCATCGAAGAAAAGGTATGAAGGAATTTATATACTCAGCACACACGGCAGCTTATCTTACGGAGGATTCTGTCGACTTCCGTGTCACACCAGATAGTTCAAAGGTTGTTGGTATATTTCACTAATTGACTGCTTCTTGGACCAACAGCAGAAATTTTGACGTTACTGGATAAACCACCCGTTCTTAAAAATTGAATCGGTAATGTAACTTACGTTTACTACGTCGTTTCCCTGTTTGTTTGTGACCATTAATTTTGAATTAGGGTGACTTAACTGCCCTCAATTATTCGGCCGCAAGATCGCCGTTTGTTGTATTTTGCAAGTACAGTAACAAGACGCAAAGGAGACGGTGGTTGACTCGTACCTAGGACTTTTAGAAGCCAAGCTTTCTTCAGAGCCGTACACTAGCCCCTCCGTCATGTTAGAAGTAGAGAGCACCGTCGCAGAATGGAGGGTTACCCAGAGATTGCGCAAAAACGACTCTTTCACCTGAGCAGCCATACCCTAGCGGTAGTTATCAGAACCTCGATTTGAGGCTATTGTTTATCTTATCTCCTTTTTGTTTGTAGATGTCTGTAGCATCCTCGCGGTCTGTGTGGTTCAATTAAGATTATTGCACCCTGTGACAAACAGGGTTCCAAATCCTTACCCTAAACTGGTCGCTGAAGCATACAGAGAGCTTAAGGTTACAGGGGACCGGAGGCACTCTAACTAGTCCCCAGACAAGGAAGGGCGGGTTCACCTGACCCATAGCCACTCAACACAGTTGACACTAACTAGAAGGCACGAGTGACTTATCGGTTGCCATGGAAGCATTCAACACTACACATCCAGATATTATAAATTTTTCCATGAGATTTCGCTGTCTAAAGCAACCCTGCGTTCCGTCAGCGCTAAGAGTGTGAGATCGACAAAGAAAACGGAAATGTTGTATCAATGTAGAATTGTGTCCCAAGAAAACAAAGGTAAGTTGCCACCAGAAGTTGTTGTACTATTCATATACCGATTACGCTCATGTACTCATATTTACCTTAAGAGCTCATAAACGTTGCCAAAATGTACGTCCAAGTGCGGAAATTCAGCGCGAAATAATGCTCCCCAAAGAAGTTACAGCTTCCCTGTCTGGCGCAATACACGTAGCATTGCGGGTGGCGGCAGCAGAGGGAATTCCGGTGCAGCCGGGCACGCTAGAGCCTCTTCCTCTTCTAGCTACCAGGGCACGAACTGTGGTCCCCCCTGCCTCTTACATAAAAGGTCACCACCCCTCCCACTGGGACGTGAAAACTCTCGAGGTTGTGTTCCAGCACGAGAGTTGGGTCTGCCCACATCTGAGAGATGTTATTTTGTTCATTTTTATGGTTACTCTCAGCGAAAAAAAAAAAAGAAAAATGAAAAATGCTGTGAATAGCGTAAAGCAATGAACTGAATTGTACTCACGTAAGTTGTGCTACTTGTGCTGTGTATATTGCCATAGTCACAAATTCATATAGCACTGGACACAGCTTCTTGTGCTTAAATTTCTCTTTATTTTATGCCACTTCCTCTGCCGACAAAGCTGTCGTGCATTCATGCATAGGGGTATGGAATGTCACATTATCAGACAATGTAACAAGCAAATGAACGGAATTAATGAAGGGCATTTCCTGAATTTCCAATGGTAAAAAAATGCCTCCTCGGCATATCACACGCACATTCAACTTGTAAGAAACATTTCCTGTCACGATGGATGATCTGTTGGTGCTCTACATGTGTCTGGCGTACTTTTCGCAACTTCGACAACTGCAATTTAAGATTTTTTCATTCACTCTATTATATCCACCTTTGGGGAAATATGCAAAGAAGAGAAAGCGTCTGATACAGATGTTGCAGGAGGAAGCTGAGAAGTATTTGGAGCCATAAAATAAAAAAAGAACAGATTCTTCACAAAATCAGCGTGGTGAGGAATGTAGGGTGAACACTATCTAGAATGGACGGGGTGTTACAATATAAGGAGAAGTACAATGAAAATCTTGTGTGGTTGAGACTGAAATACACACTTCAAAAAAAGTTTTCCGTCACCCCGGTTCACAAAACTCCTGAAGGTAGACATCGACTGTGGGTATTGTATCACAGACAGTCCTTTTGACTGTTCAGAGATGTCACTAAACGCGCCTAAGCTATAAGCAACCATGCATGAGCAGTGCCTATTAGACGGAGGGGCTCCGACAGCCCATCAGTTCCAGTCATTCCACCAGGAGCGGGGTACACGGAATGTGTTGTCTGTGGCTCAACCATACCTAGACGGTCAATACCGCGGAGAGAAATCTGGGGCACATGAAATTTTTTTAAAAGGCAGTGATTCTTTCCGCATGGTGATAAGTTTCCGGAGATGAGTTACATGGAAGTGGAAGAGAGTATGTTCATACATTCATAATTATCGAAGATGATTGCTGACCCATACTCGAAGTCATTAATTAATGCTATTTACGTCAGATGAAGTCAAATTCATCGAAAATTATATATCTGCTGAGGAAGTCAAAACGAAGTAGAATTGTACTGCAGTGCGCAGTGTGGGTTGCAAAGATCTTTCAAAAATCAGCTACTTGTCTCATAACTTTTTCCCCGAGAAACTAGGCTGTCGAGTGAAAGGTTTCATAATGGCATCCCCGATGGAATTACTGGACTAGGGTCAATGGAGTGTTTCAAAGTTGGCTTACTTGTGCTGGGCACTTCTGTGCTAAATGCCTAATCTTCAGTACAAAATCAAATCTTCAGCCAAGGTGTTTGAAGTAAACAAATTTAAGAAAATCTACCATATAGGCATTTTATATCTTTCTCACATCTATAGCCTTGTTCACTAGTGCACCTTGAAGCTATAAATGCTCCGATGGAACCGTTGCCGATGGATTGTTTGCTTTTATGCGACCTTACTGAGCTGTGTGCATGTTAGACTCGTTCTCTGCCAGCCATTGAACTTCTCTGCTCGAAATTTCTAATCGAATGGTTGGTCGGCGTCTCGCAACAGTATGCAGTAACACTCGCAGCATTCACTTAATTCCATGCACTTACCTCGCAGGTGTGAATGTATCTCTGCGGATCGGTAGAGTTACTGGGGTTATTGACCGAGAAAGAAGATTTGTTTTACCGTGCTATCAGTGGCTCTGGGAACGGTGTGTATATGGAAGTTGAAGAAGTACTGCCTCCGTTTATGGATGCTAATCTGTCAGTACAGCTGAATAGGCGTACCAGAACGACGGTTAGAACCTCTGTTATGTGTAATCATGGGGCCAATAAGACATATTTATTCAATCCTTTGTTGGTTGGGTGAAAATCAGTCTGGATTCTCTCGTACAGTGTTGCTTAGCTTTGGACACTGACAGTTATATTTGTCTTTGACATCTGTCTGGATCAGCATTTGGTGTTAATGGTACAAACCCGAATTTTTTCCTCTACTTATAAAAGACAAAGAGGAATTATTTTTAATGGTCACTGTTACCTGGAAGTCTCACTTCTGAATTCATTCATTTAAAACAAATTATTTCTTTTGTAAATTACATGCTTTCGTGTAATGGTCTATTTGTTGAAACCTCTAACCTGCTGCATTGTTTGTTTTCCTGGTAATTGTTTTATTTCAAGCTTACTGTGGTGATATAAGTAAATGTACATTGTTTACTTAAAACTATAAGAGTTTCTTTAGCTCTTCTTGCTTGCAAATTGTCGTTATCTAATTTTTTGTTCTATTTTCTATTTTTTATTAGATTTGAAGAGAACGAGAAATGTCTGAGCTAGCTCAAGCTGGTGTCCCTACGTTAACGTAACGAATGTAGGCAAAAGCATTTTCTGATTTATGGTTTTGAAACTTCTGAAATGGTTAAAATTGATTTCCTTACTGTTTATCGTTCCTGAAAGGCATGTGTGCAACCTTCGAAGTTTATGCTAAACTTTGTCATTTTCATGGATGGAATTGTTAATGTTTTTATATGGGGGTATTACGACGCCCATTCTGACTTGTTCATTTTCTTGATATTAAAAATGATAAACAGAAAAATGAGTATTGTTAAGTGTTTATAATTTAGTTTCAACAGCTTACCACTCCAATTCCCAACCCCCTTACCACTTCACTCACACATTTCTTAATGGTTGATGTCGTAAATCTCAAAACCAGAGGGTAAAAATGACAAATGTTTAATCTACTGTGAGCCAATGTATGTGGCGTAGCATTATTAACCATTAAGAGACAGCTGTGGTCGCTTTTCTATAGGCTGAGAGAAGACAGAATCTGAGTGAACTACTTGTTTCCACGCAATGCGGTTGAAATACCGCCGGCCAGTGTGGCAGTGCGGTTCTAGGCGCTACAGTCTGGAACCGCGTGACCGCTACGGTCGCAGGTTCGAATCCTGCCTCGGGCATGGATTTGTGTGATGTCCTTAGGTTAGTTAGGTTTAAGTAGTTCTAAATTCTAGGGGACTGATGACCACAGACGTTAAGTCCCATAGTGCTCAGAGCCATTTGAACCATTTGACATACCGCTTGATACCCATCGACCTCTTGTCACACTTCCGTGGCATGAACCAACCACTGGATTCATATTTTCCATGTCAGGGCGTCAACTGTAGCATCAGTTTATGCCAGACTTTCAAATTTTAACAGCGCATCCCCACTCAAGCCTCAGTTTGAGAATATTAATGGTTGCCGAGATATGAAAATTTACTTGAAACTCCAAATCTTTCTGTTTTTCAGCTACCTGATGTACTGAAACATTTCATCCACATTAAAGCCTTGGGATATGTAAATACATTATTGCCGAATTATCATAAAACAGATTTTAACAAAAGTGGGACTTACAGTACAAGAATTATTTCGGAACATTCTTTTACATAGCAAGCCGTTAATGCAGTACAACAAAAGTTAGTGTATGTACAGAATGTGTGATGTAATAAATGAAGAGTATATAAAAGTAATCTTACAGTAGTAAATAATTAGGTATGACTATGTCCAAATTGTTAGCACTCATGTGGCGGATCAAGTAACCTGTAGAACTACACTGAAACCTGGCAATTAAGGAGGGCAGAATTGGGTTACGATTGTGGACGGGGCCAGAATCAATTACTATTGGTCTGCTTTGCCATTTTACTCATTTATTTTAATAAATAATATTTGAAAACAAGCCAATGAGGTCGCAATCAGTCCAAATTGTTAGCACTCATGTGGCGGATCAAGTAACCTGTAGAACTACACTGAAACCTGGCAATTAAGGAGGGCAGAATTGGGTTACGATTGTGGACGGGGCCAGAATCAATTACTATTGGTCTGCTTTGCCATTTTACTCATTTATTTTAATAAATAATATTTGAAAACAAGCCAATGAGGTCGCAATCAGTCTATCGTAAGCGAAGAGAAAGGCAGCCAAGAGTTGCATTCAGATCACAACATGCTAACTAGGACTAGTGGCAGTCTAACGAGCGATTAATGGTAACCTTGGTGAGGCTACCGGACATCCAACAAAACAAATGCAAGACGTAAAATTACGCCAAAGCCGGAACAGGCGGTCTGGGCTCCGCCAGCAGTATACTGTGCTTAGAGCGCCCGGAACAAGAAGGAATGACTACCACTAAGGTAGAAGGAAACCATCCTACCTACAATCAAGAAACTGTCAAACTTACACGTCTCACTGGACAGCAACGCGAGCCCATGTCATTGGAGAATCGCGAGATTTCACAATGTTGGAGATTTCTCTACGCGAATTGCAATGCACTCAAGTTAAACTGCAATATCCGGTTTCGACGAGGTCGTGGACCAACGTGACCACTGCCCTTTGATCTGGCTGTCCATACAAGCCGCCAGCAGTCCCGGCGTGTTGTTGCTCTGCACGGGCCTCGCTGCTCCTGCGTCGCCAACTGAACTCCACACTCACACCAAACGGAAGAAGAACGATATCGCCCCAAAGATAGGGCAGCAGAACTACATATTGGTAAGTGCCACTGTTCATACTAGCGGACAGGCAACGCTTACAAAACCGAGTGACGCCAGTGAACACGAGAAGAAGACAAACAACACAACCATGCTAACTAAACGATATGGTCTGGCAGAAACCTACACACGGCACCAACACAAGCAATAGCACAGCTCAGACATTTTCAAATAATTGATGTCGGGGTAGTAATATTTTCACTTCAGTCAAGTAATTAATGTTGTTCATTGTTGATGTGGAGTTTTGCGAGATCATAATTTTATACAGTACGAAAATTAGTGAAAGGCGTATGATTTGTAGGGCAGCGTAAGTACTTTTAGTGGTTATACAAGGTCAGTAACAACGATTTTTGGCAATAGTTTTCCTTAGTCAATCAGAAAATAAAGCGCTCCCGAACTCTGGGAATAGAAGATTTGCTGCGTGGACTAAGTACCGATCAGTCAGCATCTAGATTTTAAAAAGGAAATATATTTTTCCCTTTGCTCCTGAAAATCTTGGTGGAGTCGGAATTTAGTGTGACAGAGAAAAGGCGTTTCTTCCATGGCAGCTGAAAATTTTGGTTAACTTTTCAATATGTGTATACGTAACACTACCGAAACAAATAAGACTGACGTTCGATTTGACAATTTTTATGAGAAATTAGTCAGCTAAGTTCAAGATACCAATCTCACTAAAACTAATAATAAAGTGTCATGTTACAGATTTGCTTAGGCACACTAGCTCGCTAAGAATTAATGAACTGCATACTACGTATTTTGATAGTCAAGCGTAGTCGTTCAATACCATGTGGACATTTGGCGGTTAGTGCACTGATTTTGGTTCATGCTTATAATCAGGTGATCGATATTTTAACAGGATGCTCGCTGTTCATGAGAGTTGTTCGAGTGAACTGAGTGGTAAAAGCAATTCACAAACTTTAAAATTATTGTATACCATCATGTACTTGTTACTTAGTACTGACATTGCTTCAGTATTTATGATTTTTCGCTAATATAAGACAGTTAATTTTTAATTATGTAATCTTACTTCTTTTAGTTAGTGAAACTTGACCTCAAACATAGAATGGAATTACAGGAGATAACAGAGAACTCAATAGTCAGTTACCGAATACATGCAAATTTTATACCTTATCCTGAAAGAATTATATTGATTGTCTTTTTTGACCAGTTAGCGAGTTTTTGCTTACTGAGGTAAGTTACCAATAATCTTAGGAGCGCTAGATAACAACATATCCATCGTTTTTCTTTTTAGTCAAAGTAAATGAGAACTTTGGTTAGAAGCACCAAACCAGTCAGAAGAGTGACAACCAGAAAGTATTTCACAAAATGCACTGAGAGTAGTTACAGGAATGTATTTGGTTCAACTTTGGTATTGTCCATAATACCAGATATTGTGTACAATAGCATCTAGCCTCCCACACCCCTTTAAACACGTTCCTAGAAACGCTTTATACCCAGGGATTCGTAGAGACAAATATTATTGCCCAAATCGTTAATCCATTATTGTGAGTAAGGCCAATAACGTTTTTATCAACGGAAAATTAGATTATTCAAACCCACCTTGCCTCGATTTAATTTACAAGCACAAATATCATTTTGGAAATCATCTGTGTCAGTACAAAACTCACAGCTTGCCTAATACAGAGATGGAGTGAATTCAAAAAACTGAATTTATTCTTTTGAGTCCCAGTACTCACACTCGAATAACAACATGTTTTAATATACATGTGCCAAACAACAATTTATCTTGCAGCTAATCCTGAGATCTTACACTTCTCTTTTAGGCTTCTCGGAAAAAGTCCAGTTTTCTCACAACATGATTCCTTGCATTTGCAAATATGGTATGTTCCTACAATTACATTTTTCTTAGTGAATACTATTCATTTGAACTCCACCACTGCCGATCCGAAGCCCGAGGCCTCATCTCGCAAGTGATGAGGAAGGAGGAGGGGGAGGAGTAACATCTCGTAAAAAACCTGGGTCCAACTGGCTTCGGATTGTAGCACCTTTTGATTGCCCCTGCCTAGGGTTACGGGTTAAGCACGGTCAACGGTCTGAAAAGCGGAAGAGGAATCCCAACTCCCAACGGCAGAGAGAGCGGAAGAAGATAACGGAGAAAACAAAACCGAATCCATTCTTCGTCAGTCTTGTAGAAAGCCGCGAAGTGGTCAACGCTGTTCACCAGTGGTGCGGCTGAAATTCATATTCTGGAAATAACATTTCCAGTCTTAAGATTCTGAGTTCAGTCAATGAGTCCACTCAACCCCACCTGTTTCCAGGTACAATCATCACGGAGCATTTTGATAATCACAGAATTACCCCTGGTGGTCAGTCCACCACCGGTATTACTGGCGCAACTGGTCTATCGGATTCTCTGGCGGCCAGGTTAAAATGCAACCTGATTCAGCAGAGGAAGTCGGAGTCCTCTGGACAACTTGACACAAAAATAAATACAATTTTTGCAACACTTAACATACAAATACTTTTGCAACCAGGCTAACTTCGTAAGTTGGGAGATACATTCAAGGAACAGAAGGTTCAAATTTTGGCCCTTCAAGAAACATGAATGGTGGACAATAATACCACGAATTTCCGCAGTTTACCATCTTTTTAAAAGCAAAACTGGTAAAAGAATACTTAATGAGGCGCCACATCTGGGAGTTGCATAAGCAGTCTCAAAAATATTTTAAACTCAATAACGGAGGTAAAACCTATTTATAATAGAGTAATAACAGTTTCTCTTAAATGCGCAAGTGAGGAACACACTTTATTTAATGCCCATAAGCCTGGCAATGAGATGAAGCGTAGAAATCCTGATGAAGTTAATAAAGCTTGATAAACATTAGGAAGCATCATCTCGAAAATTCCCTCAAACCATGCTAAAATTTAAATGGGTGATTTTAATGCTCAATTAGGTAGAGAGAAAAATGTAGGAAAACGGTGGGCGGATTTTCTGCGCATAAATGGCCAAACCAACATGGCCAAAGACTTGTTGAAACATGCAAAAATTTTAACCTTAAAATCATGTCAACACCTTTCAGAAAGAACCCTTCTAAACAAATAACCTGGTGGGCACCCAATACATTTATTGGGGCATTTCAGATGGATCATGTAGCAAATTCATACCCTAACTACAAAGAAATTTTAAATGTCCAAGTTCGGAAAGGGCTAATATTGATTCTTACAATCATTTAACGTGAATAAAAGTAAAACTTCAGCCTCAGAAACTCTTCAAAACAAAAATTTTATCCTAAAATTTGGCAATGGTAAAATAACCTCAAGTCTAACAAGTGAAATTGACAAAAAGATCAATCCAACAATTTCCAAAGCCTAAAAGAAAGTTCATAAAATAGCACAAAATTTAATTCCGCTTGGAAAGAAACAAAAACACCCTTGGAGGAACGCGGATTGTGAAACAGCCGTTAAGTCTAGGCCTGAGACATACAGAAATTGAAATAGTAAGGAACACTGAAAAAAAGCACAACACCTCTCTAACTATGAGAAAAGAAACATGTAAATTAATTTGACAGACTAAAAGAAACTAAGAAAATGCGCAAATTCAGGAAATAGAAAATATTTCCAGAAGAACAATACAAGAAACTTTTATAAAACAGTGAAAACACAACTAACTGGTCACCAACCTCAAAGTCTTCGCTTCAAAAACGAAAAGCTGTTGAACTGTCCAGAAACAGCGAATAAATTCCAACCACAGCAAACTAATAACATCAACCCTAACTCTAGAGCACCTGACGAAATCGAAAGACCAAACATGCTAAGAGACTTAAAAACGATAAGTCATCCGGAGAAGACGATATAATTGCAGAATTACAAAAATCAGCTGGCCCTAACACTATAAAAGAGATCACTCAACTAACAGGACATACCTGGCAAACTGAGAAAATATATGAGGATTGTAGAACTGCCCTAATTCATCCATTGCATAAAAAGGGGATAGGACCGATGCTAATAATTACCATGGAATCTCTTTCTTCCCAGTCACATACAAAATTCTCTCGCAGTGTTTACTTGATCAGTATAAGAACAGCTAGAACCTAAAATTGCTGAATTCTGACCGGAACAAATTCTTGCTTTAAAACTAATCCTCAGACACCAAAGGATTTCTACTAACAGTATAGTATGTACATTCATTGATTTTAAAAAGGCATTCAACTCAGTTGATCGTGAATGTCTTTCCCAGGTTTTAAAGGAACAAGCTCAGACTCTGATTAAGGAAACGTTAACCGACACTAGATCTAAAGTTAAATGCATGGGAGAGATTTCTGAACCATTTGAAATAAAGACTAGTGTTAGACAGGGAAGTGGACCCCCTCCATAACTGTTGAACTGTGTTTTGGAAAAGGTAATTACAAAATGGTGAGGGCAAAAGTCGATTCAAAAATATGGACCAATCAATCAAGTTACATTGAAGTGATATTAGAGTAGATTGCCTCGCATCTGCAGATGATCTGGCAATTTTAACCAGGGGTGTTACCACAGATCAAAAACAAGTTGTAATTCTTTAACAAGTCTAGGAAAAGTTAAGACTACATATATCATTCTAAAAAACGGAGTACGTGACATGCAACAAAGAAGCACCAAAGTTTTTGAACACGGAACAGGGTAACTCAGTTTAAATACTTGTGGGCAATCATGCTAGAAAATGGTCTGAAAAAAGCTGCAAATGAAGTTCGCCTTCAAAAGTTAGCAACTGCATTCGGATCAATACATAATATTTATAATAAAAAATCCATTTCCAAATTCAGTAAGCTTAGACATTACAGCACTATAATCAAACCTGAATGTCTTTATGGAGCAGAAACTTTAATTTTAAATAGGAAGAGGGATATTGAAGAAATTCGAAAGAAAGATTGTTAGGGAAATATCAGGCCTCAAAATTACTGTTGAAGAAACATATAGGCTGAGAAATAATGAGGAAACAGAAGAATACACAGACATACATGATGACATGAGAAAACAAATACTTAAATTTTATGGGCACATTAAAAGAATGGCATCCACTAGGTTGACAAAACAAACAGTAGGATTACACGGAAACCAAAGTAAGGCCATAACTGAGCCAATGAAATGGATTTCTGCCATTAAGGAGGATCTTAAAGCAGCCAGTATAACACAGGCAGACCTTACATATAGGATAACATTCACACAAAATGTTCGGAAAGTTGGTCAGAGGGAAATTGGAAAACGGACTGGAACACTGTGGATAGAGCCATCATTCTGAAAGGATGAAACAAACTTGGGGACAAAAAAGGCCAACCATCGAACGTTACATTGATGGATAGTACCTCGCGTGGTCCTACTGGAACCATACATGAATAATATATAATAATTATTTAATTGGGGTTGTCGATAAGATACATACCATCTAGTTGTCTTCGGCTAAGGACAGTGGAAGTAGATTCTCAGAGATACTATCATTTACATTCGGCTGACACAGTTATGCAATACGAACAGTAAATTTTGTCATAGTTATTTTACTATAGCGCTAGAGTAAGACGTCACATTAGGAAAAGTATCTACATCACTCTGGAATAGAGAAATACATACCATGCACACTCATAAATCTAGATATGAAATTGTAAAGAAGTTTCTGAATGTCTGGCCTAATACGCTATTAACTATTTGAAAGAGCCATATTACTTTATATCCATAATGCCTACCTTAAGGGATAGGGAAAAATGAGAAAACGGTATGACTGAATGGTGGAATGAAGTCCGAGGACAGAATCTTGCATTAGCTAATTGTATCTGTCCAACAAACCTTATTATCTTTGTGTCTATATCGTTCATCTTATTTAGACAGTATGTTACTACATGGAAAAACTAACACATCTTGCTGCAGAAAAATTGCAGACATATTGACTCATATAGTACGTGTATGCTGGAACAGGTCACAGCAGCAAATAAGGAATCAGCAGCTTAATACACGTGTACTTCATTAGGATGCGGCATGTATATCCACTGTCCATAATGCCGTAGGACACTACATCTATACGACTACTCCGAAATTCACAGTTGTCTGGCAGAGCGTCCATCGAATGACCTTCACACAATTTCTCTACCGTTCCACTCTCTGACACCACTGGGGAAAAAAGAAAACTTAAAACTTACCATGCGAACTATGATTCCTGTTATTTAATTAGAATGAACATTTCTCTGTAGGTGAGCGTCAGCAGAATATTGTCGCTTTTGAAGATGAAAGGTGCTGATTGAAATTTCATAATAAGGCCTCGTCGCAACGGGAAACGTCTTTGTTTAAATGATGACCATTTTAGCTCTGATTCCTCTTATTTAATTACAATGAACATATCTCCATTGGTGAGCGTCAACAGAATATTGTCACTTTCGAAGATGAAAGGTGCTGATTGAAATTTCATAATAAGGCCTCGTCGAAACGGGAAACGCCTTTGATTAAATGATTGCCATTCAAACTAGAGTATCCTTTCCGTGACACTCTTTCCCCCGTTACGCGACAATACAAATTGAGCTGCCCTTCTCTGAACGTTTTTAGATGTCCTTCGTTTTTGCTGTCTGATAAGGAACCCTCACCACGCAGCAGTACTCCATCAGAGGAAGGAGAAGAATAGTGAAGGGAGCATCTTAAGTGGATTGGCTGCACTTCTAATTGTTCAACCAATAAAACGCAGTCCTTGGTTCGCCTTCCCCACAATATAATATGCGTGATCGTGACAGATGAAGTAGTTTGTAATTGTATTTCTTAGCTATATAGTTGATCTGACAGCCTTTAGATCTGCCACGTTTTTATGTAAACGAAATTTAACGGCTTTCTTTTAGTAGTCGTTGGTTGACGTCATACTTTTCATTATTTAGGGTCAACTGCCTATTTTCGTCTAGTCTGAATCATTTTGTCATTGTTTTTGATCTACTGATGACTTTACTAGACAGTAAATAACAGTATTACCTGCAAACAATCTAGGAGATTTAATCAGATTGTCTCCTAAGTAATTTATATACATTAGGAAGAGGAGAATGCCTGTAACACTTTCTTGGCGACATCAGATAGGATTTTCCTTTTACTCTATGACTTCCGTCAGTTACTGCGAACTGTGACCTTTCTGCTAAAAATCGTCTTGTGTGCCGTAGCAGAAATACATTATTACTCTTGCTACATTCGATTAAGAAGACTCCAGCCCTTTTTTATTAACGAGGAAAATGGGTCTTGCTTTAAAGGTAATTTTTAACTGCAGATCTTGATTCTTTAAGAAACTCCGTTTTTTACGACAGGTGGTTACAGATAAACTGAAATATACGGCATTTAATTAACATTTAATCCACTTACTCGTTCTGCCTGTTTCACAAGTTATACATACAGACCTATACGAGGTTGTGAGGATCATAATCTTAATTTGTTTATAAAAGAGGGCAACATCTGCACCTGAATTTTAATTTTTGTTATTTGGTTCGATTCACATTAGGATGCCGTTCACACCTGAAGGGAAACTACTGCCAAAGGCTGTTTGTCTGTGAGTATTCTACGCGTCATTTACAATTTAACTGACTCGTGGTAGTTTCCTTTCAGGTCTGAAAATTACCTGAACCTGGACCGACACTGGCAACCATTACAAAGCTTTCGTGGTACAGAAGGTGTGTATGTAACATTTGCGGGTAATGTACTCTCCTCTCTTATACGTCACATTTCCATATCTGAATGGGTTACTGTTATATTTACAGCATTATTAAAAAAAATGTTATTTGTAGTAGTATTATTATTTGCTATATTATTATTTATAATATTATTTATAGCATTATTTCATTTATAGTAATGTAAGTATATGACTGAATTAATCACTTGCATGAAATTTAATGTTGTTTGCGGTGGATCGATTTTAATGGTATATCACCTTTCTGGGCTTCTTGTAACGAATACATCCGAGGTTGCAGGGATCTCGCGTTGCCATGTTGCTCTGAATGTCCTTCAAAAGAGGGGAGACGCCCTCATAAACCGATTCGTATTTCGTGCGATCCGTCGTGTCGTATCCGCTCTTAGCTTTCGACGCGTCGTCGGATGTAATATGTGACGTACCTTCTGCTCTTCATCTTTAGTCTTCATTAGAACAGCCACATGTTTCCACTCATCCGGCAACGCCAATTTGTTCTTGTCGAACGTAACTGCTCCTTGCTCACTGACATATAAGCTGAAGGTGGTTCTGTGGACTTAAATATAAGTAGTCTTAGTGGTCGCCAAAAACTGCAATGCTAGACTTTGAAATGGCTATAATTTAAGCTACGATAACAGAATTAAAAAAACATCCCTGTCCTGTCGCCATTTTCACTTCATCGAATGTCTGTGGAAGAATATACAGGAACTGGGATTAACGGATGAATACAGGGCAATAGAAGAATTCCGACTGATTTGTCGTACGTGTGCTGCACTTACTCATCTTCCACCAAACGTTGTTGATGAAGCCTGGATAGCAAAAAAAGAGGATATGTCCAGTGAAGAAAATGTTATGGAATTCGCAGATTATATTAACAGCCAACGGATCGAAAACCCTTGTATACCTGTTGATATGTGAAATGCTTTTAATTATCGGCACTGGATCACGAATGCTCTCGAAGACTGACACCGGAAACAACGGTCCCAAATGAATCAGAATCATCCAAATGCATATATCCAGATGAATTTAGTATCGCGTACACAAGGTATAAAAGGGTAGCGCATTTGCAGACCATTCGTTTGTACTCCGGTGATTCATGTGAAGAGGTTTCCGGCATGATTGTGGCTGCACGCGGAATGGTAGTCGGAGCTAGAAGCAGTGGACTCACCGTTTGGAAATCGTTGTGGAATTCAGTATTCCGAGATCCATAGTGTAATGAAATGAGCGTGACGACAATACCAAATTTCAGGCGTTACCTACCATCAAGGACAACGCAGTGGGCTACTCAGCGTCCGAGAGCAGCGACATTGGCGTAGAGTTGTCACTGCTAACTGACAAGCAACATTGCCTTAAATAATTGCGGAACTCAAGGTATCCGTTAGGACAACGCGGCGATCGACGCGAATGTCTATGTTAACGACGTAACATTGCCTCAGCACCTCTCCTGGGCTCGTGACTCTATCGGTTCGACAACTGAGTTCTGGTCAGATGAGTCCCGATTTCGGGTGATAAGAGCTGATGCTAGGGTTCGAATGAGGCATATATACCCCACGAAGCCATGGACACAAGCTGTCAACGAGGCACTGTGCAAGCTGTTGGTGGTTCCATAAGGATGTGGGCTGTGTTCACATGAAATGGACCGGGTCCTCAGATCCAACCGAAGCGATCAGTCTCTGGAAATTGTTATATGGGGCTCATATGCAGCCATTCATAGATTTCATGTTCCTAAACAACGACAACAAATTTTAGTGAATGTCAATGCGCCATTTCAACGGACCACAACTGATTGTGATTGGTTTGAAGAACTTTCTGTACAATTTGAGGGCATGATTTGGACACCCAAATCGTCCAATGTGAATCCCGTAGAACGTTCTTTGCACGTAATCGAGTGCTCAATTCCTGCATAAAATCTTGCACAGAAAACACTTCCGCAATTATGGATGGGTGTAGGGCAGCACGGCTAAGTATTTCTGCAGGAAACGTTCATAGACTTGTTGAGTGCAAGCCACGTGAAGTTAATGCGTTTCGCAGGGCAAAAGAAGGAACGACGTAATATTGGGAGGTATCCCTTGACTTTTGTTCATTGTCAGCTCGAAACAAAGCATATATACCCTATGTGATCAAAAGTATCCGGAAACCCCAGAAAACAAACGTTTATCATACGAGGTGCATTCTGCTGCCACCTACTGCCAGGAAATCCATATCAGCGACCTCAGTAGTCATTAGACATCGTAAGAGAGCAAAAAGGGGCGCTCCACGGAACTCACGAACTTCGAACGTGGTCAGGTATTTGGGTCTCACGCCTGTACGCGAGATTTCCACGCTCCTAAACATCCCTAGGTCCACAGTGTCCGATGTGATAGTGAAGTGGGAACGTGAAGGGACACGTACAGCACAAAAGAGTACAGGCCAACCTCGTCTGTTGACTGACAGAGACTTCCGACAGTAGAAGAGGGTTGTAATGTGTAATAGGCAGACATCTGTCCAGACCATCACATAGGAATTCCAACTGCATCAGGATTTACTGCAAGTACTATGATAGTTAGGCGGGAGGTGAGAAAGTTGGATTTCATGGTCGAGCGGCTGCTCATAAGCCACACATCACGCCGGTAAATGCCAAACGACGCTTCGCTTGGTGTAAGGTGCGTAAACATTGTACGATTGAACAGTGGAAAAACGTTGTGTAGAGTGACGAATCACGGTAGACAATATGCCGATCCGATGGCAGGTTGTGGGTATGGCGAATGCCTGGTGAACGTCATCTGCCAGCGTGTGTAGTGTCTACAGTAATATTCGGAGGCGGTGGTGTTATGGTGTGGTCGTGTTTTTCATGGAGGGGGCTTGCACCCCTTTTTGTTTTGCGTGGCACTATCAGAGCACAGTCCTACATTGATGTTTCAAGTGCCTTCTTGCTTCCCACTGTTGAAGAGCTATTCGGGAATGGCGATTGCATCTTTCACCACCATCGAGCATCTCTTCATAATGCACGACCTGTGGCGGAATAGCTACACGACAAAAACGTCCCTGTAATGGGGTGGCCTGCACAGAGTCCTGACCTCAATCCTTTAGAAGACTTTTGTGATGTTCTGGAGCGCCGACTTCGTGCCAGGCCTCACCGACCGACGTCGATACCTCTACTCAGTGCATCACTCCGTGAAAAATGGGCTGCCATTCCCCAAGAGACCTTCCAGCACCTGACTGAACGTATGCCTGCGAGGGTAGAAGCTGTCATCAAGGCTAAGGGTGGGCTAACCCCATACTGAATTCCAACATTACTGATGGCGGGTGCCATGAACTTGTTATTCATTTTCTGCCAGGCATCCTGACTATGAAGTCAGATCATTTTACAGAAAGATATATCGACACGTGGGATTTAAGTGTGGTAGAAGTAAACGATAATGACCCTCTTCTGCGGGCTATGTGTATAATCAAAAGTTAAAAGACATTACAAGAATGTACACCCACCCGTATGATAAGATGTTTAAAATCAGTGACTGATTGGGAAACCTAAAACCACTGGAAATGGGACACCGATTTGTTGAATTCACTAGACAGATGGACTGGGGAACGTGTCTCATTGATGAGCAGAATCACGAACTTAAAAGGATCAAAAGCTCTATTAACGAGAACCAAGATGTATCACATGCTCGCCCGAGAAAATTTTAGTATAGCACCCTGATGAACTAGCGTGTCTGTTGCGCGTAGTGCAATATTACTTCCATCCTTCTAGATGATGTTTCCCAAAGTACGAATGATAATCAAAAATGTACTGCAAAATTAGACCAAAACCAGGTCAGAGCTGGCCCCATTATCAAAAACTCCATTAGAATGTTTCTTTAGTGAAGTATCTCAAATGTTTCATGCTCAAATTACTTGCTGCTTCTGGGCCGTTCAAACTATACGAACTTCTCTCTTTGTTTATGCTTTGCTTCACAGATATCGGGCTATGAAGTCAGGTCATCGTTTCTTGATCACACCCTATAAGTTATTGTTGACTTAGACTGAGGCACAGTCTGTCAGACCCCGCGCCTGTCTGGAAAGTACAACAACCGAGGTGATAGTGAATCCTTTTACTGAGATGAGTCCGGAATTTTTTCTCTCATAGAAGCCTGTTACTCAAAAAGAAAGTGTGTTGGACAATATAAAAGAATTTTCATCCCCGTCGTTACGTCTTATTATTTAGCCACTACTTCCCCTCCCCCCCCCCCCACCTAAACCCCTCTGTGGGTCAGGCATAGGTGCTATTCTCTCTGATTCATCAAAGAAGTGCCTTGAACAATTTTTTTCTCAGCAATATAATGGAAGTGCTTACTGCCTCGGCCACGTGGACCAAACTCACTAAAGGACAATAAGAGAGTTCTTAGCAATCTTTTATTGGTTAGAATGCAGTGGAAATAAATGGGAAATATGCAGCAACTTCAAATAATTATGAGGAAAGCGTAGGGGGAACTACATGTAGAGTGAAGGCGGGAAATCTCACAAGGACATACTGTTTCCAGTAAATCACACCTAATGAAACAACTTGTGAAGTTCATTCACCGATAAGAAGATTTGCATATCAAGCTAACAAATTTGCTCAGCTCTCAGCTACGAAGATGAAGGAAGTATTTTGGGACTTGCAACACAAACAACTGCGGAAAAATTACCATTTAGTAACCAGAAAAGAAGCAAAGAAAAGAGTACGTGGGTTTTGTTTCGAGAATGTAACTCATAATTCCTCTGGTCTGATAAAGCTATCACCGGGAGAACCATGGTCCATAATGTCATCGAATAATACCGAGACGAGATGTCTCTGTACGTAAATGTCATGGATTTTCTTTTGCTGCACCATACACATGTGATATACCAGATGAACATAATGAAGGTTTCCATAAAGACATTTATACTGTAAACATACATTGTGAAATGAAGTCGATAGGTTACGTGATCTCGAAATAGCGGTGCTGTGTGTTTTGAGACGGCAATATGTTTTTTGCATAAATGTTCATATTGAATAAATGCTATAAAAGCACGCTAAATCTATGTCACATGTTTCCATCGACTTTAGTGTGGTAGTGTTAATAACATCTTACAAACCAGACCAGCCAAGGTCTCTCGAACTATTTTATAAACAGGAAAAAACGAAATTTGGATTAAGCGCAAACTATCTCGGGTAGAATGTAAGGTAGTAACTTCTTTAAACTCAGTGCTCACTCTATCGGATCACTTTAAATTCAGTGTTCACCCTACAACCAGATTCACACTGTATTTATAAATAAGCTTATAAGTCGGGTAACCAGAGCTAAAGAACTTCTACATAATGTGAAGGAAAATCAAATAATTTAAAGTCAGAGATGGTAAAATGGTCCGTATTAAAACTGAATGGAAGTCCAAATCCGCATGAGCTGCTTATTCCGTTTTCACTGTATGACGACCGGTTTCATAACCTGGTGGTATATCCTCAGGACATATCTGCATACAGAATAAAACTACGTAAGCAAAAATGCTAGTAGCCAACATAACTTCATTCGGTAGGTTATGTTGACTAATATTATAGACCTTGGTATAGATTATTCTGCCTTCTCTAATTTTAAGTGGCTTGATTGTCCTTCACATTATGTGTACTATATTTACCCAGAAAGCGATTTTTGAAATGTAATTTATGCGTTTCAGTTCATCTACACTTTTAGATATTTTATTAACTCATTACAGCCTCTTTGACACAGAAACTAGTGTCATTAGCGTTTTCTACCAAAACCAGTGAAATATAAAGAGGAGGAAAAAACTATTGAAACACCACAAACACAACACATACCCCGATGTGGGAAACCGTTGTCATTCAAAATAGCTTCGAGTCGTCCGGAATCGATAAACACTAATCCTACATAGTTTTCATCGGAATCTTACAGCATTATTCCTGCAAAATAGCGGGATGTTCAGGTAATGATGATGGAGGTAGGTAGCGGTCACGCACACTTCCCTCCAAAGTAGATCACAAATGCTCAGTAATACTGAGATCTGGTGAATGTTGTGGCCAGGGGAGATGCGACAGTTTGACCTCGAGCACACAAAACCAGTCCTGAATGAGGTGGGTTCCCAGAAAATAGCCCATTGCTCTCGAAAACAGCATCACCAATGGGGAAAAAACGATGTACCATGAGACGCACCTGATCAACGAAATTGGTCACGCAACCATTGGCAGTAATAAGACATTCCAAAATACCTTTGGGGCCCGAGGAATACCATAGTATGGTAGCCCAATTCAGCACCAAGCCGCCACTTCCTCCCCCCCCCCACCCCCCACCCTTGATTCCGTCTTCCTACGCAAACGCAACCAGAAGTTGGAAACAAGGTTAAGTAAGACTCATTCGAATAAATTTCTATTTTTTCATAGTCAAGGTTTTAGGGCTTTGGAATCACGTTTTCCTGTTGCGAACATTTGCACGTGAGTGGCCTTGGATTCCACAGTGCAGTTCCCCGCTTCTGAGGATCACTTTGTTTCTTTTCTGAACTGACAGGATTCGTGACATTCAGTTCTGCAGTGACTTTTCCAACTGTTGCTCTCTTATTTTTCGTCAAAACCCTCTTCTGTGACCGCCTGTCAGGCTCACTCAACACACACTTCAGTCTGATTTTTAACTGAGCCGATGTTCTTTTCCAGCTTTCTGTGTGGTCGGCATAAATCTTCGACATCGTACCTCCAAAACACACCAGACACTTCAGATACCTCGGTTACAGAAATTACCCACCATAAGAGAACAACCCGCCATAGAGAACCAACAATGTACTCAAATTCCAGCTGACTATCTTCAACATAATGCACTGACAACTACACAGAGCACTGTTCCAGCCACGACTGACACTTTCAACGAATTGAGAATATTGCACAAGTGCCGTTAATAATCAAATACAACAGCGTATCCTGCATGCTTGGCTAGAAATTGCATTTATGTTGAAGCTTACTTTTGCCGCGGCGTTTTCATGTTTCTATCCCGCGGTCGTTCGCTTACATTGTTGTCACCCGATAACTCTCGCGTCAGATTATTTCTAACAACGAGATCTGGCAGCTTTTTTTATCTGTTTATGCCAGACAATGACACGTTTATGCAATAAATCACTTCTTTATTATGACCAAAGTATTATAAATTAGTATATACCTGTTCTGGAACATGTAATTTGCTAAATTTAAAAGTTTTTCAATATGCAAAATTTCACAAACTTTTTTGATTAGAGTTACAACGCCTGTTGTGAACAGCAGTTCGTAATATTTGTAGCAAGTGATGAATTACGGTTAGCCACACTCCTTTTTACTCGTCAGATTCAGATATGGCTCCTTTTGACATACACTCTTGTAAAATAAGAACCCTCGATGCTGTATGTTCTTCATAGACAGGGTGGAACAATGATGGCAGCGACGCTGTGTGAATCTGTTTTTCCTTTTAAGGCAGTCGTGACATCTTGTTTTTTCTCTTGAACCATTATTTTATTTAGCTGTCGATAGTTTGAAAATGTATACTACACTTTTTAATTTCTCCTTCAATCGAAGTGATATCCTTGGAATCGACATGCGTTTGATTATGTGGGCTTTTGTATGCATCATACTCAATTCTGTGATGAATCTTCTCCGTGGATTTAAGTAATTTGTCTTTACCTTGTATATTATTTCAGCATTTATTGCTCCGATTTTTTGACAAGACGAAAAACAATGTAAGAGACCAGCGGTTGCTTGTTCTTGAAGCAGAATATTCTAATATCAATAGGTCGACAACATCTACAACTACTTTTATCAGATTGTAAAATGTAATGACTTCAGGTTTGTTCACTTCGCCACTGTCAGCGTCAATAGCATCGTCGCTGTGCATGGTGGATAACATTAGAACATTCTTTTTTAGGACATATGAACAAATCAAGCAGTTGTTGCTTGGTTTTTCTCCAAATGCGAATATGCTGCTGTTTAGTTGCCTACACTTTACGTCCAGAAGTTCTGGTGTAATTTCTCTTTTATTCTTCCGTAGTGTACCTACTACCGTGAGTCGATGATTGGCACACATTTTGTTAGCCAATCGTATAGACGTAAAATTGATATCCATCGTCACGTTTCTGCCGGTTTTTTCAATCGGTCGAATTAATCGTATCACCATATTCTCTGCATCATTGGGTACTTATATGGCCCAGTAGGCTCTATACCTGCATATACTTCCGTATTAAGCGTATAAAACGTTCTGGCATCACAAAGCTCATTTCTCTTTTATTCTTCCGTAGTGTACCTACTACCGTGAGTCGATGATTGGCATACATTTTGTTTGCCAATGGTATAGACGTAAGACAATTGCATTTTTTCCTTGATGCCATATTTTGCAGGCTTGTTTGCTGTATACGGCCTGAATTTGCAACGTCCATGGAATGGTTGTAACATCTTGTCTTTCGCTGTCAATGCACCGGCACTATAGCTCTCCTTGCCAACATCCACAAATTCGTCAAATATTTATCTAATACCTGCCAGATTATCTGTTCCCTTTCTCTGAACTCTCGTAAATTTGTCGTCAAAACCTACAGCTTAGAGAAGTGTGTGGAACTTTCTTTAACTCGTCCATGCAATGAAGAAATCCGGTGGAGTCAAATCAGTGGCCCATAGCTCATCAGTGTTGAGATGCTGTGTCTTTTTCACGCCTGCAGGATATAATACACCAAAGACAGCAGATAACTCTTCAAAATCTGTCCTTGGGCAATGTCGAGCACTCCGTGAATAAGATGCTGCCATTCTGCCAAGTACTTGGTTTGTGTACTCCACAATGCGACCAATTACACTATATGGAAAAAATAATTTCCAGCATTCCGAAAATGTTTTCGAATTTCTTGCAACACGATCTATACATTGAGAAACGGCTGTAGCAAAAATATCAGATTCGCTGTCTGTCTGCTCTGTTACGATATTGCTCATGCTCAGAGGGTGCGTCAGTATCTGATGACAGACCCTCTATGTAAATATCCTCTTCTAGTGCTTCATCTAGCCACATCAATAATTGTTCCTCTGACATAACTTCTTCTCTGAAAAGTTTTATATATTTCCACATCCGACGGAGAATGTCATGTACTCCGTATAAACAATTGCTTCACTCAGTTCGTTAAACCCAATAAGAATACTTACTTTTCTTATAAAAGACGTAACATACACTGAACAACTTTAAGGAGAAAACAAACAAACACAGCTGCATGTTAGAAGTACAAGAAACAGAGTAAAACTAAAGCAAAGCGGTATTTCACGAAAGGAGAAGTAAATGTTCCGTAAAGACTCCCATGTTAGAAAAAAATCTAACACTGCGCATCACTTCAAATAAGGGCTCAACTAGCAAACTATTGTTGAAAATTGACTGTCGAGTCACAGATTAATTGAAGCACGGGATATGAAAGAAAGCATTTCTAGATCCTCAGCTCATTACCTCTGAAACGTGCTGGAATATTTAACTAAAATCATAAATGTCAGATTTTTTCTGATAACACGAGTGATCGCGGGCTATACAACCTCTGTATTAGTCATTGTACCTGCAGCACCTTTTATTTACAGCAGTTGTGCTATTTCTTTAAATGGTAGTGAACACTTTGCTGATAGGTGATAAACATCAAAAAGCCCGTCAGCTTTGAGTTCATCTCCAATTTATTTTATAGGCTACCAGTTTCGGCGAGCCGGCCGCTGGTGGCAACACACCATCACCAAGTCGTAAACAACAAATCTGCAGCAGTATTAACAACAATAACTACAAAGAATAAGATTACCATCTGTAGATATATAAATCATATCTATCACTGATTATTAAGATGTGAGTAATTTTCCAATGATATGACTAGGTTTCCAATATGAAAATACCAATATATGAACCACAAGCTGTGTTTATTATGTAGATATATGAAATGAGAAGCCTGTAATGAAACACCAAAAACTGGCCCAGTCAGAGCACACTACACTGCGCGATCGTAGACCTCATACTGGATGAAACAGCTAGTTACTCGGATACAGTTAATCATAGGCACCTCTGTCATAGTGTGAGCGCCCTACAGTTTGCAATTGAAGTGCAAGTTAATAGTGATAAAATAAGGAATTGTTGGTCAAACCTCTTTGTAACACATCAGATTGTCGTAGATAAAACACATAAATCTCATAACAGCAGACATTATATAGGTCAAAATAGCAATACTCTTAAAAGCAAGTGCGGCTGGTCCCGGCGGAGGTTCGAGTCCTCCCTCGGGCATGGGTGTGTGTGTTTGTCCTTAGGATAATGTAGGTTAAGTAGTGTGTAAGCTTAGGGACTGATGACCTTAGCAGTTAAGTCCCATAAGATTTCACACACATTTGAACATTTTTTTTTTTTAAAAATCATGTAAGAGGCCAGTCCAGTCCCAAAATTTAGAAGCCCCATATCACGGTAACTACGGACTTCAACTTACTCTCTACTAAATATTAACGGAAGACCTCTGTATTGAGAAGACGTTCAAGCACCGAAGTAGTTCATCATCATATTACTACATTAAGAAAGAGTAAAATCAGTATCTAAGAACGAGGAAAACAATACCTTTGCATGGTTCAAATGGCTCTGAGCACTATGGGACTTAACTTCTAAGGTCATCAGTCCCCCAGAACTTAGAACTACTTAAACCTAACTAACCTAAGGACATCACACATATCCATGCCCGAGGCAGGATTCGAACCTGCGACCATAGCGGCCGCGCGGTTCCAGACTGTAGCGCCTTTAACCGCTTGGCCACCACGGCCGGCACTACCTTTGCATCAGAAATTATCTATACATTAACAGTTCAACTATATAATTATGTCCTCTTATGTAATGGAACATAATAGGCAAAATTGTGTATATAGCAGCTAGCCAACAGATGACATCATTGTCAATTACAATAAAATGGGATTTCTTTATCCACAAGTAGACGTATTTTTAAAAAATCTAGGCGTACAGTGACCAACAGAAATTACGGATTTAATCAAATCGACATGCACAGGATATCGTGGTACATCGTACTCATATGAAGTAAATAGGTTATTCCTGTGGTCTTCAGTCTGAAGATTGGTTTGATGCGACTCTCCATGCTACTCTATCCTGTGCAAGCCTCTTCGTCTCCGAGTAACTACTGCAAACTACATCGTTTCTGAATCTGCTAACCGTATTCGTCTCTTGGTCTCTCTCTACGATATGGAACCCCCACTTTTCTCTCCAGTACTGAATTGGTGATCCCTTCATGTCTCAGAAGTGTCCTACCAACCAAACCCTTCTTCTAGTCAATTTGTGCCACAATTTTTTTTTTTCGCTGCTGTGTTCAGTACTGCCTCTTTAGTTACGTGATCTACCCATCTAATCCTCACCATTCTTATGTAGCACCACATTTCAACCGCTTCTGTTCTGTGCTAGTCTAAACTGTTTATCGTCCATGTTTTACTTCCAAACGTGGTTACACTCTATGCAAATATTTTCAGGAAAGACTTCCTGACAGTTAAATGTCTCTCGATGTTAGCAAAAGTATCTTCAGACTCTTTTCTTTTCATCTCCAGTCGATATTTTATATTCTCTCTGTTTCGCCCACAATCAGTTTTTTTGTTGCACAATTAGCAAAACTGATCTACTACTTTAAGTATATCATTTCCTAACCTAATTCCTCAGTACCAAGGGATAAAATTAGACTACTTTCCGTTATCCTCTTTTGTTTTTGTTGATGTTCACCTTATTTCCTCGTTTATAGACGCTGTTCATACCGTTAAAATGCTCTTCCATGTCCTTAGCTGTCTCTGATAGAATTACAATGTCGTCGGCAAACCGCAAAGCTTTTATTTCTCCTTCCTGGACTTTAATTCATACACCAAAAAAAGTAAGTAAATAACTATTTCTGAGAAAAATAAAGTATACACGAAATGTTAACTGACTATTGTACCCTCCAACAGTTCTGTGCAGAACTCAAGTAAGCCGAACCAGTAATGTGAAACATACCACACACCAATCACGCATGATCGCATGCCCCCACTCTTCTAATCGACTATTTACAATCAACCATTCTCTATCAATCAGGTTCCTGTTCATATAGTGCCACATTATCAATTTACAAACAGTAGTCTGTAAATCTTAGTTTCATCTTTAACAAATTTAATTTCTAGAAGACGGAAACATAAAACCGCAGGAAACGAGCAAGGAAAGGAAACCAATAATGGCTAAGAAAAAAAAAAGGTTTTATAGAAAGTGCCAGATTTCAGAGCTAGAATAACTCCAGGAATAAATCATTGCGTTAGTATCATATTTGACTGTTCCAAATACAAGTAAATTAAAGAAACCTACGGAGAAAGAATGAGTTCTATAACCATTAAGTGCTCAGGTGGCTATGAGCTCTAAACGAAGAAAGGAGGGCTCAGAGGTGATAGGGCTAACCTGTATGGAAGGAAAGAAACGTGAAGACAGTATTACGGGTACAGAACGCGGAACGGAACAGATGAAGGTTGAAGGAAGGCGGAGAAATTAAAGAGTTAATTGTAGAAAAATGGCTCTGAGCACTATGTCCCCTAGAAATTAGAACTACTTGAACCTAACTAACCTAAGAACATCATACACATCCATGCCCGAGGCAGGATTCGAACCTATGACCGTAGCGGTCGCGTGGTTCCACACTGAAGCGCCTAGAACCACTCGGCCACACCGGCGGGCAATTGTAAAAATTGGGATATATTCTCACTGACGGAACACGAAAAGGAGCCGTCCCGGGGAGTAGAGGTAAAGGCTGACTCTCATTCTAGGAGTCTCGATATAAATAATAATGTATCAGGGAACGGGAGACGTGGAGGTTCACATGCGAGCGACTGGCTGCCGCTTCTGGCAAAGTAGCAACACTGGCGGACGGTACGACGCCGTCCTCTCTGTGTGAAGGCTACAGCAGAAAGCTGGAAACCAAGCCAACGTCCTCCTATCAGCAGGATAAGCGCAGCTGCAACCCTGCGACTACTCTCACACGCCTCCCTCGAGACAGGGGTGCTATAAAGCTCCTTCTTAAGTTTTACAGCAACAAATTATAGTCCTGAAATTTATTGCTTGTTAATGATAAACACTGTTAATGCAATATTTTAGTCAATGTTTAAGAAGAGAACTCCATGCAGATATGACAGATTTTACTTAACTGGGTGTCAGTGATGGTAGCTACGATGTCTGCATAACTTCATTATCTAATGTTGGTGATTCTTTATCTTTTTGTTTCAGGCCGTTATCAGGTGTTGCAGTTCGCCCCCGGTAGCTGAATGTTCAGTCGACTATTAGCAGCAATGGGGCGAGGACGTCGTGCCTGTGTCCCGCCTGTTAGCGTACCGCGCGCGCGAGTGTTTTCATGTTTACCATCCGCTTCGGCGAGTGTAGCGCGTACGTCTCCCGGTAGTGCCATGGCATACTCGTACTGCAAGTCCACAATTAAGATCACATTTCAAGCTGCCTACGCAAGACCTCGAGCACTTGAAATTGTACGTTTCACACGAGAAGAACTTCTTATTGCATCTCAAGACATCATTGGCATCAACTTTTCTATAACCGACGGTGTCGTATACATAAAACAGATGAAAGAAGAGGCGTGCACTGATATTGTGTGCAGACACACTCACGGACTTCAATTTAAGCATCCTGATGGCCACATAGGAACAGTAACGATTGACCACGGTGGATTAGGCCTTCGCATTCTGAGGGTCTTCGAGCTGCCATTCGACGTCCCTCCAGATGTTGTGACGACAGCTTCCAAACCGTATGGCAACGTGCTAAGCCACCTGGATGAAAAATGGAAAACGTTTGAGACATACCCAGGCTAAAACGGAGTGCGTCAAATTGAGATTGCACTAAGGAAGCATGTGCCATCCTATATAGTAACTTGAGGCTGCAGAGCCATTGTTATGTTCGAAGGACAACCGTGTACTTGAGCCGACTGCGGCCAGGAAGGACATGTCCGATCGGCCTGTCTACAACGCTGACTGCCTCAGACACCGGTTGGTGAAGTTCCATCCCCAGCGACACCTACTTCATTTCCCATCACGTATGCAACGACCGCCACCGCAACAGCTGTTCCTGCCAAGGATCAAAACACCATATTGCAGTCAATGGTCTATGACACTGTGGCGGACACCATACCTCCCTGCACAACGTCATCGGCTGAATTACCTCAAGACGGAGATCAATTGTGCCAGCAAGACGAGCCTAAAGAGAAGATAGAAGTAGGAACAGAAATGGTCCTGACTTCTCCCTTCCTACCAATGGAGACAGCATCAGACGATTGCTGCCCGCACTCTGACACGCATGAAACGGCACCATACGCCATCCGATGATTGCCTGCTTCGGATATGTGACCCGGACGAAGATCCGGCGTCGGACGACACACAGGACTCTACCATCACAACCCGCCCGTCCCGTCACGAAGCTATGGTGAATACAGTTCCTGAGCCTCAGACTGACAACACCACTTCTGCTAATGAACATGCGCGCGAGCGCTCTAATTACAGCACTAATCAACAGTTACCAATTACTACATCTGATTCTTGGACGGATGATGTCGAGGATGAGCCAAAGCGTCCGGAAGATGCCGAGGGCAGAGTTGCTCTCTCGGATGTACCCAACTCCGACCAATCACAGTGGCTAAGGCTGTATCGTCAGCCTCTGTGGGGCAGACCCTGCCGCCCTCACCTGGCCTCATAAACAACCCAGTTGCCGACCTGGCTGACCAAACATACCGTCTAGAAACGATTAACATCAATAACATACGTGCCCGACATAACCTAGCTATGTTACAGGATCTGCTCAAAGCAGCAGACATCGACATTGCGCTCCTTCGAGAGGGTATGTCGAAGACATCAAGGAACCATATGGCTACAAGACTTGGGTCTCACATGCGTCAGCCAATGGCAGTGGTGTAGCGGTCCTCCTCCACGAAGGTACAACCGCAGAAGATGTCGAGTATCTCGCCGACGTCAGAGGCATGGCTCTTACTATCCAAGGAGTCAAAGTTATAAACATCTATGCACCGTCGGGTTCTGGTTGGCGTCGCGAACGTTCCACCTTTTTCGGTCATCCAATCACGCCCCTCTCTGAGCTGTCAGGACGCCTTGATATTGGGAGGGGACTTCAACTGTAACCAAGCACCTATCGATCAGTTACCACACAGTTCCTCCTGCACAGAACTTGCGCCGATTATTAATAATATTCAAATGGTGGACTCGTGGGAACATGTTTGTGGTGATCGGCCCGGATTTACGCACTGCACCAGACATTCCTCCAGCCGCATCGACGGATTTACATCTCACGCTCCGTAACCGTGGGGACAAGAGCTGTCAAAGTTTGACCCGCAGCTTTTTCTGACCAAGAGGCCTACATCTGCCTCACTGCTCACTACAATAGGCTGTACTCGGAACACCGACATCGCCCGATGTGATGGCCGCAGTCTCTCAACTCACTTATGACACAATCTCTCCGACACCGGCAGCGGTTTTAACTGCACATGTAACGGAGGAGGAAATCATTGAAGCAATACAGGCGGGGGCTACTCACAAGTCCCCGGGACCTGATGGTCTCCCTCTGGAATTTTATCGGACATATAAGCAATTGCTGGACTGATATATGTCGCGATCGTATAAGTCTCCCACGACGCAGATACCTGGGGCAATCCTAGAAGGACTGATTGTGCCCATGCACAAACCACGAGGCGGATCCAGATGAGGATCTTCACCCGGATTCTGGCATCACGCCTAAGGTGATCGGTCCATTGTGTCGTGTTGCAGGGACCAGGCATCGTTAGGAGATGAACACAATATTCAAACTGCACTGTGCCGAAATCGAGATATGATCACGCTAGCCAAATGCCAGGAGTTTTGGGGTCACTCGACTTTAGCCAGTCCTTTCACAATGTCGACCACCCATTTTTGATGGAGGTAATGCGAAACATGGGGTATCCGGACATCATAGTTGAGGTAGTGATGCGTCTCCTACGCGGCGCGACGTCCAAGGTATTATACATGGTGATCGTGACCAGGCCAAATATCTCACGAAATAAGCGTAAAATGAAAAAACTACAAAGAACGAAACTTGTCTAGCTTGAAGGGGGAAACCAGATGGCGCATTGGTTGGCCCGCTAGATGCCGTTGCCATAGGTCAAACGGATATCAACTGCGTTTTTTTTAAAATGGGAACCTCCATTTTAATTAAATATTCGTGTAGTACGTAAAGAAATATGAATGTATTAGTTGAACCACTTTTTTCGCTTTGTGATAGATGGCCCTGTAATAGTCACAAACGTATAAGTACGTGGTATCACGTAACATTCCGCCAGTGAGGACGGTATTTGCTGCGTGATACATTTCTCGTGTAAAAATGGACCGTTTACCAATTGCGGAAAAGGCCGATCTCTTCTTGATGTATGGCTATTGTGATCAAAATACCCAACAGGCGTATGCTATGTATGCTGCTCGGTATCCTGGAGGACATCATCCAAGTGTCCGGACCGTTCGCCGGATAGTTACATTATTTAAGGAAACAGGAAGTGTTCAGTCATATGTGAAACGTCAACCACGACCTGCAACAAATGATGATGCCCAAGTAGGTGTTTTAGCTGCTGTCGCGGCTATTCCGCACATCATAAGCAGACAAATTGCGCGAGAATCGGGAATCTCAAAAACGTCGGTGTTGAGAATGCTACATCAACATCTATTGCACCCGTATCATATTTCTATGCACCAGGAATTGCATGGCAACGACTTTGAACGTCGTGTACAGTTCTGCCACGGGGCACGAGACAAATTACGGGACGATGACAGATTTTTTGCGAGCGTTCTATTTAGCGACGAAGTGCCATTCACCAACAGCGGTAACGTAAACTGGCATAATATGCACTATTGGGCAACGTAAATACCCACGATGGCTGCGGCAAATGGAACATCAGCGACCTTGGCAGTTTAATGTATGGTGCGGCATTATCGGAGGAACGATTATTGCCCCCATTTTATAAATGGCAATCTAAATGGTGCAATGTATGCTGATTTCCTACGTAATGTTCAACCGACGTTACTACAAGGTATTTCACTGCATGACAGAATGGCAGTGTACTTCCAACACGATGCATATCCGGCACATAGCTCGGTTCAAGCGGTATTGAATAGCATATTTCATGACAGGTGGATTGGTCGTCAAAGAACCATACCATGGCCCGCATGTTCACCGGATCTGACGTCCCCGGATATCTTTCTGTGTGGAAAGTTGAGGGATATTTGCTATTGTGATCCACCGACAACGCCTGACAACATGTGTCAACGAATTGTCAATGCATGTGCGAACATTACGCAAGTGGAACTACTCGCTGTTGAGAGGAATGTCGTTACATTTATTGCCAAACGCCTTGGGGTTGACGGACATCATTTGGAGCACTTATTGTATTAACGTGGTATTTACAGCTAATCACGCTGTAACAGCATGCGTCCTCAGAAATGATAAATTCACAAAGGTATATGTATCACAGTGCAACAACCGATATAAAATGTTCAAACGTACTTGCGTTCTGTATTTTAATTTAAAGGACCTACCTGTTACCAACTGTTCGTCTAAATTTCGGAGCCATATGTTTGTCACTATTACAGCGCCATCAATCATGAAGCCAAAAAAGTTGTTCAACTAAAACATTAATATTTATTTACGTACTACACGAATATATAATAAAAAATGAGGATTCATATTTAAAAAAAAACGCAGTTGATATCCGTTTGACCTATGGCAGCGCCATCAAGCGGGCCAACCATAGCGCCACCTGGTTTCCCTCTTGAGGCTAGAAAAGTTTCGTTTTTTGTAGTTTTTTAGTTTGACGCTTATTTCGTGAGATATTTGGCCCGATCACGAACAATGGACCAACCTGTATAATGGCCGTCTCACGCTGCCGATATAGATCCAGCGCTTGGTGCGACAAGGCTTCCATCTTTCGGCGATACTGTACACCTTTCTCTTGGAACCACTACGCTGTGGCCTCCGACAATGGCTGCCTGGGATGTCCCTTGTTGGACACACTTTTTGCTGCACTACCTATGCTGATGATCTGGTACTCCTTCTTCACAGTAATGACGACGTTCTTGCAGTACTGGCGTGGGTGACGACCTACGGCGCAGCATCGGGGAGCAATCTCAATGTACACAAATCGCACGCCCTGTCTATAGGAAGAGGTCTATCCGACGAAAGCGTCGCACCGCTACTAATCAGTGACACAATCCGCTGTCTTAGCACTGATTCCACATCTGACATGAAGCGCTCGACAGCCATTAACTACAGGCGTTTATTGAATCAGTTGAGAGGAGGAAGAAGCTGCCACAGTCTTAGGAATCTAGACCTCCTGCAACGGACGCGATATGCTAACGTGTAGTTGGCTTCACGCATCCCCCATTTTGCACAGATACTCCGATACCACCTACTCTGGCTCATCGCATGTTGACGGTTTTGGAATCTTTTGTTAGTATGGACATGTTATTTTTAAGATTCGTTACGAATCCCTAACCCTTCCGAGGAGCAGAGAGGTTTTAGGCCTTTGTCACGTTTCGAAAAGAGCGAAAGCCCTGTTCGTCAGCTGTCACCTGTACCTGTGGTGACGAAGCCCGACGTGCCCCACAAGTCTGTTATTGGAGCCCTTAGGAACCACCTCAATCACACCCCCTGTGATGATATCGGACATCCCAGCACCTTTCTTCTACATTAGCCATTTCTTCCTTGAATTAAGCTACATCCACACCGTACCACTAACTACACGCTTGATGACGTGGTGGCAATATATACAGCCATGCAACTGAACAGGATACCGAATGTGATTGAAAGCAAACAAACCAGTAGAAATTGGCGTGCTGTGTGGAAGGCAGTGCATACCATTACCCTTGATACTGACGTGCACTCTGCATGGTATATAACTGTTAATGGAAAATAGTTGTGCTAGTGTCGCCTACATCACATCCACCTCGCCGACTAACCCTTGTGTGCCACATGCCAAGTGATTGACATGGATGAACATCGTTTCGAATGCGGGTCGGCAAAGGACGTTTGGTATTTGGTGTGTCAGACATTGGCTTTTCTCACACGTACGACTACCGACAGGATAACTACACGATCACTTCTTTCCCGAGATAAGGCGTATTTCCCAAGAGCGAAAACGAACTCAGTGACGTGGATTAGCGGCCACGCTGTTCACTACCTATTCGGCAATGGCGAAAAGACAGTACCCGATTTTTGGTATTAATTCAATGAACGACATTGTGCGATCGTCAAGAACCCTAAATACAGAAAATATTTGCCAAATTTTCTTTGGAGCTCATTCCATATCCCTCCTCGCAGCTGCATTATCCATGAAATGAAAAGATAATCTTCCAACATCTTTCCAGTTGAAGAAACAACGGAAACAACACAGCGCCGAGACGACAATCATCGGAAAATCCGCAGCGGCTATAGCATGGAGCATCCTTATACCGTAGCGCGACGACTTTTATTATTCTGGTTATGTCGCCGAAGAGGAACGGCATTCCTTTAACCACTTGTGTAAAAAAATGGAAAAGAATTTTAAATAAAGAAAAAAAAATAGTGGTCAGCGCGACAGAACGTCAATCATAACGGTCCGGGTTCGATTCCCGGCCGGGTCGGAGATTTTCTCCTCTCAGGGACTCTGTGTTGTGTTGTCCTAATCATGATCATTTCATACCCATCGACGTGCGAGTCGCCAAAGTGGCGTCAAATCGACAGACTAGCACCCACTGAACGGTCTCCCCGTCGAGAGGCCATAGTCACACGACATTTGCATTTTACATCAGCTGTTGCATCACACGTCCTTTCAAGACGTTTGGAATATAGCCATGGGATAACGGATTTTAAAATAGAAACAAAGGTAATCTCTGGCTGTTTATTCAAAATCGATACTAGACTTACGGAACCTGCATCACCATACTCCATATGCTGGACGAGAAACTGTAAGGTTCTATGACAAAGACGGTTGAAATGCCACGAAATTCCAACGAAGCACTCCCTGGCGACTGTCAAGGAAAATGACTGCTGACGGGGGCCTTATATACTCTGCCTGCCAGCTCTGACGTCACTGGCGCTTACGGCAGAGGTTGGCAGCACATTCGCTGCAACCGTTTCAGCCTCACCGTCGCTGATTCCCAGAATATACATTCCATATGAATGAATATAAATAAAAAGCACCAATAGCATCCTTAGAGCAGGCGGCGGCAGCGCGACCCTGCGATCATAAATGAAGCTGATGAAGTTGTTGACAAAGTCGTCAGAAAATTTAAATTTTTATATGAGATACTTTGTGAGATCAGTGTTAACACAATATGTCCGAGATGACTATTAACTATGTGATGTTATCTTTGAATTAAAGGGCCTGTTAGTCTTTCGGGACGCAATGTGGGAATCGAACGGTAATGTGATGTACCAGAAAGAATGTAAGTGAGCAGACATAAATATAATAAGAGTATGAAACTTCCTGGCAGATTAAAACTGTGTGCCGGGCCGAGACTCGAACTTGTCTCCCGAGTTCGAGTCTCGGTCCGGCACACAGTTTTAATCTGCCAGGAAGTTTCATATCAGCGCACACTTCGCTGCAGAGTGAAAATCTCATTCTGGAAACAGCCCCCATGATGCGGCTAAGCCACATCTGCTCATTATCCTTTCTTTCAGGATGCTAGTCCTGCATGGTTCGCAGGAGAGCTTCTATAAAGTTTGGAAGGTAGGAGGCGGAGTACTAGCAGAAATAAAGCTGTGCGGAGGGGGCGTGACTCGTGCTTGGGTAACTCAGATGGTAGAGAACTTGCCCGCGAAAGGCAAATGTCAGGAGATCGAGTCTCAGCTTGCTCACAGTTTAAATCTGCCAGGAAGTTTTATGTCAGCGCACACTCCGCTGCAGAGTTAAAATCCCACTTTGATAAGAAGAGTAGTTTTCGTCTAAATTATTTTATTTGTGACTACTACACTTTCTCATAAAAAGTAACCGGACACCACAATGCCACCATGCAGTGCAGAACTGATCGCTAAATATTCTGGAAGGACGACCACTAATTATATAAGGAGGCAGGAAGTATTGTTAGTAGAAATGTAGTAGCAACAGAATGGGTCGGTCGTGGGAGCTGAGTGACTGCTAAAGTGGACTAAGTAATCCATCTGCGACATTTCAATCCTTCTAGTGTTGCCCAAATCGTCCTTTTGTGATGTGGTTGTTAAGTGGAGACTCGAAGCAGCAATCACACCTAACCGTACTGTACTCAACGACAGGGACCACTGAGCATTGTTGAGGGTGGCTGCAAAGACATCGCATGTTATCATCAAAAGGAACAACTCGTGAATTCTAAACTTCTACTAGTAGCTTAGTTAGCCAAATCACTGCACGCATGGATTGAAAATAAAGTAGGGTACAATGGTCGAGCAGCACAGAATAAGACACATATTTATGAAGTAAAAGTTCAGCAACGATTTAGGTGATGAAAGAGCGACGCGAAAATACGTTGGATGATTGTAAACAAGTGATCTGGGCTGATGAGTGACATTGTACGCCGTGGCAATCCAGCTGGAGGGTTTCGATTTATTGAAGTGCCCACAGAACATTACCTGCCAACTTGTGTAGTTCCAACAGTGAAGTACAGATGTGGTAATATGGCACAGGGCTGGTTCATATTTGGTTATCGTGTAGTCTCCTTGTTAGCTTTATGAAAATGCTAAATGAGGGAGGACATGAACACATTTTATAGCACGACGCATCATACAGTAGAGAAACCGTTCTATCAGCAATCCACTGCACCCAATGATAAAGTAGCATCAGCGAGTCAATGTTTTGTGGAAGATCCCGCTCTGAAACCAAAGGAACACTTTTTGGATGAGTTAGAACATCGACTATGCTCCAGACGCCACATTTCCACATCACTGCATTCTCTGGCTTCAGCTCTTGAGTGACAATGGGCTGCCTTCACTTCACAGGCATTCAGTGACTTCAGGGAAAGTGTCCCGAGGAAAGTTGAAGATCTTTTGAGAGTGGAGGGCGCACACACCCTATATCAATGTCCACTAATAGGCGTCCTGATACTTTTGATCAGACAGTGTTTGTAAGACCCGCGCTTCCGTAGCCGGGGTCTCTAACGAAAGCCTGTGCAGCGCCCGTCGAATCGGAGGTAGGCTTGATCTAAACCTTTTAGAGGAACTTTTGCGCTGCTGGTTTTTGGCCAGCTGGGGTAGGATAGCTAGTGGGTCGCCAGTCATCGCTCCGATGTCCTAGATTGAATTTGAAACCTCTGCGCAATGTCTCATGAGGTGAACGAATACGAGGCCTGTTAGGAAAGTATCCGATCTTTGGCCTGGACAAATGTCTGGCTTACCTGCCGCGTTGGACATCTAATCATCATAAAAGTATTTACCTTGGGAATCCACATACTTCTCTCAGCAGTGCCACTTGTTGGAAGAATGCCGAAAAGCCTCTTTTGGAATGGAGTTTAGTTCGGCTGTTGTTGCTGCAATAATGTCCTCTCTTGTCTGAAATAGCTTTCCTCAAATTACTTTTGGGAAAAGCCAGAAGTCGAAAAGGGTCATATCTTGAGTCGTCGAAGCACATCAATTTCGTTTTTCGCCAAAAAATCTGAACCAAGTGTTAGGAATGTGTTGTAGCATTATCGTGACGGAGCTTCCTGATAACCGCACAGAATCACACTTGTGGGGCCTTCTTTGGTCTTGGTGACGACGAATGCTTCAACTGCGACGATTGGGATTTGGTTTCCGGGTCATACTAACACACCCTGAACTCGTCACTAGTGATTATAATGTTCATGAGGTCGGGGTTACTGATAGTGGTGTCTAGCACGTGAGACTTCAACATGAAGTTGCTCCACGGCACGAATTTCACCGACACTTTCTATAAGGCCAAATATTCGGCCGACATGAACGTGCCGCAAAAGTGCTCATGCCCACCTCTTCTATAAGTTCTCTGATGGTCAAATGACGGTCCCGTATCACCACAGCATTCACTTTTGCAGTTACCTGATTAATTCGGCTTGCTGATGATCAACTAGACCGTGGCTCGCTCTCCATCGATATGCAACCTTCTTCAAACCAGTTGTATCATTCCTTAATCTCTGTGATGCCCATAGCATCGTCACCGAAATCTGTCTTACTCTCAAAATGGTTTCCGCCTGGCAGTTGCCCAGTTCATGAGAAAGTTTGCTGTAGAAGCGTTGATCCAGTCGTTCCTTCGGTTCCATTGCAATGAAGAAGCGACGCGAGCACTATACTCGTACTCTGCTTCTTGCCAATAACTGATTCTGTCAACAGGCGGGAAAAAATTCACGCATGAACATGAAGGTTCAAGGTCGGCTAACGCAAGCACGCTAGATTCAGATCCACCACGTGATAGCAAAAAACATGTGGTAGAATACTTTTCTAACAGACCTCCTATGACTCTGTTAATTGTGATGCGCCAAGTTCACCCTTGGTGCTAGTCTAGGTGAGTGGAGTATCTGCCGATGCCTGGTATCACCCTCTCCCTTCCCTTCACCCAAAAAACTTAACCCAGAGCTATACTGTACATGCAAAGCTATCCACACAACAAAGGCTGAGCGAAGGAAAAGAACGGCAAACAACCTCCACAAGGATTTTACCGTGAGCGCCGGTGCAGAATTCCGGCAGCTGCTCATCAAGAGGCATTCACTGAGAATGAGACTACGCTGATTTATTTTGACTACGCGGAACGTAGGCATTTGCCCAAATACTTTTATTTAGTGATAGCTATCTCATTTTACGGTGCATTCGGTTATTTAGAAATGGTGAAATATGTGACGGATGTAGAACTACCGAAATGCCTTGCGTCGTGTTTGTTTTTACTTGGTTGCACGTCAAATGAATATGAAGACCTACAGAAACGCTTAGAACATGAAAGGCATTCGTATATGTTCAACGGTGTATAGAAAAGGGATGAGAGTATTGTGAAGGAGGTAAAAATTAGTTGCAAATTCATATGCAGCATATCATACTTCTCACACCAGTCTTGTTAAGTGATTGGCATACCTCGTATTATTTTCGGTGAAAACTCAAGAGGAATATAAGTGTGGACATTAAGGGCCACCGACCACAGACGTTATTCTCCCACACCAGCGGTGCTCGTGGGGGAAGCAGAAGGAGTTTTCCAGCAGTTACGTAAGGTACAGCGCCTTCTGCTCTGGTTCGCCGAGCACGTCCTGAGGTCCCCACTGCGTCGTATGTAACACGCCGCAGCCTTCCAGCCCTCCAGAGCGCGAAATTCTGTGGGAGGACCCTGTACTCCTTGAGCCGGCTCCTCCTATCTTCACGGAAAATTACTCCCAATCTGTTCCAGACCCTAATTAGCCTCTGAGAGACGTTATATCTCAGTTACAGTAAAAGAGGGTGCTGTAGTTGGCATATGAACCTGCGGTCATGGGCAACTAGAAGCAAAGTAAATTTACGGAGAAAAGTGTCAAGGTGGAGGAAACAGCTCCCAGAACACACCAATCAGCTCATGGTTTAAATTTTTGTGTTCCTCATGGATTTAGTCGATAACTGTTATCTTTCAAACGTGTAAGGAAGGAACATTATAATTTAGTGTATCGTCATTAACAACGGAACACAAGGTCAAGTTATCTAGGAGATGATTATTGTTCTTTCCACAGATATTTAATGTATCCTACTCACGGATCTATTACACTTTTTTCATTAAATATTCTGTCATAGCACTTGGCGAATTCCGGCCGATCTATATTGGAGGGCAATCAAATACAATAAGATTTCAGATTTCGCTGAGAATTAGCACCTTCATCAAGCAGCTAATGAAATTTTCCAGCAAGCTGTATCATAACTGTGTAACTCAAATTATGTAAGAAAAATTATCCCCGTTCAATATACTAATTACAAGACAAAAGTAAGTTACTACGATAGTTAGGCATGTTGGAGCTTGTTTCCCGATTCTTACGTCTTTGAATATAACGGAACTTTCACATGGAACGTACTCCAAGTAAGATTCAAGAGCCTAAAGTCAATCGATGCCAATTTAACTGCAGTTAACTTTACTTGAGATAGAACAGTCTTGAGGTTGCACATGTTTAACGAACGAAACCACCCGTAACGCAATAAATGTGTTATAATTCAGCTGTCTTGCTTTTCATTTAACATTAACGTTAGTGTCACTGCGATGCACAATATGATCGATATTATAGAAGGTGTGTGTTTGTCTCGAGGCAGCGTAACTGACGGTGCGTATATACAAACAGTTCGTTCATCTAGTGTTTGAATGTGACAGTACTTAGCAACTTGTAACGAAGTTAACACATACTTTCAAACTTTTACGAAAATACTTCTCGTTGACAACCCTCCGTAATATGATGAAAGGAAAAACGTTCACGTGTTACGTTTTTGCTGTTCAAGCAATAAAACAGCAGTATAAGGCATGACGTTTCAGTTGTGTTATGTCCTTACTACTAACTCTATTCACACTAAAGACTACCAAAAGTATCCACATGTATTTCTGAATGTACCTGCAAAATTACATCATTGTACGATACATGGTTCAGGACATATGACATCACAAATATTTAGGTGCGTAAAAAACTAGCTTTTGCTTAAATTGGAGCGCACTAACACTTCAACATCACACACCACGCTTTAATCAATTACTGCCTTACTTCTGATTCAATTGGCAAACGGTTTGCATACAGTATCTACATATGCCATTTAATTTATCCGTAAAATTCTATCATTATTCGAGTCATAGTTCTGGCGATATGTCGTCATAAACATTGCGTCACCTAAGGAAACTAGCTTTGATTAAAATGGACTTCATATTACACAGTTTATGGTCCTCCAATGATTCAAACTGTGAGCACTTATCGTCTTTCAATAAACTTTGAACACAATTTTAGACTTTTCATAAACTTGTTCCACTTACTTGCACGAAGGCAAATATTTAATATTTTAAATCATTAATTATAAAGAAGTCAAATGTTTGAAACTCTTATGTACAGGAGTTCGATTATTTAAGGAATTGTAGGTTTACTGGTATATACTAACGCAATTTCAGCATTTTTCGTGTGAAGATGAAAGTACCTCACCTGAATCAGTAAAATCAGTCTTGAAAGAAGACCAGGTCTTTCTTTTTAAGAATTTCTCTCAAAGGTTTTCGGCTAAATTATCTTCACAAAATTCTTTGATGTAGTAGCACCTTCCACTTTTACCTCTATATAGCGCAATTCACATTACGGTGTGTGGCGCAGGATATTCCTGGTACCCCAGTCTTTACCCCTTCCCTCTTCTGCTCATCAACAGAACGTAATAAGATGTGATCGTCAGCAAACATACGTAGGAGGTCTCATTTGTTTAATTTTCTCTCTGTGTTGATTTGGCGAGAAGGTTATGGGAGATTGTAATATGTAACCTAACTGTTTCTGGAGCGTATGCTCTTGGAATTTCATGAGTTATCCTCTGCGGGTCGTTTGACGTCTCTGCTGTAGCTTCTGTGTCTCCGTACCGCACTGGCAACGACAAAACAGTCACGTGACGAAGCAAGCTGATCTTCGTTGGATGTTCTGTACCTCTTCTATAAAGCAAACACTGTAACGATCGCTAACTACTGACCAATACACAAGAATTAGCGGTGAAACAGGCTGTTTGTTTTAACTCGAGACAACTAAAGATGCCGAAAACCAAACATCGCACGTTATATGTGAAATGTTACCATTAACAAATGGAAAATCGGTCTGTACTACCAACTGCCACCTCCTAACCACCCCTCCTACATAGGCAGGATGAACTTAACATTTTCAAATGTGAACCGACCAATTTTCATTCCATATACGGATTCCGCCCCAAACGAATACTCAGGCCGTTGTTTCCCATTCGTGATAGATGACGCTGTATTCGACAAATACCAATGTGCCTGGTTTTGCAATTAAGAAGCGACGCATTTGATGCTACGTTTCATTTACGATATAAATATAAATATTTGTGTTCTAACTGTGTATACTTGACTGTTGCAAGTAAGATTGTACAGTATAATAAGGCGTTTATGAGGTTTTTGTCCCCAGATGAGAACCTCCCTTGGTATTTGTCAGGATAACTGCGTGTCTTGAGTCCATAACGTACGGAAATACGGAAACGGCGAGCTACTAACCATCCACTTTATTTCTATAAGTACATTTATAATAGCGTGCACACTTCGCCGACCTGTCATAACTGTATCTTAAGTCCTACCACGAACAAATATGGATTTGTCAAGACTCCATTGTGAGTCGAAAGGACGTAAGATTCTCATCTGAACCACTCACATTGGAAACAGTTATGCCCTCGCAGGCGACCAGCGACGCATCGCGACTATTCTGTACGTGCTGCCGGTCTATACTGACACCACAGTGTGTCAGCATTCCATGATAACACCAGGTTGCACTCTTACGCCCACATGGCGGATGCTTCCATACCTGTGACCGTTACATAACACCCCGAAAAGAAGATCAGTTCCCGAATGTGGGGAGACGAACACGTGGGCGTCATGAATCCGTTTTGCCAGTTGTCGCACCCGAAGGCATTGCTGTATCGTTAATCTCATTTGCGAAGATAGTAACTATTGATACTGACGAGCGGGTCCTAATATCACAGCTTGGTACATGACATATGCTCCAGACAGAAGACAAATTAATAAAAGTAGGAACACAGTACTGAAAATTAAATATGGATTAACATTACTTGTAGAACCAAAGACCTAATCCTATTTACTGCTCGAATGAAATTTAACTCATTGTGAGTAGCCATTATGTTTTCTTGCGTGTGCAAAATCAAATCATTGTCCTTCCGAAAACTGGATAGGGAGAGGTTTGCACATATTAGTTTGAATGATTCGCAATAATAAACTGGTAACATTCTCGTTAATGGGAGCTTTCCAGCTGCATGAAAATTACAGAAGACATATCAAATGGATCACATGATAAATCATGGTGGGTAGCATTTTAAAATAAATCCACTACCATTTAATTTGACTGCGAAAGGTTGTTCCAGTGCACTAGTCACTGTACATCTAAATGTGAAACCGAAAGTGTAATTGAAAAAGTAGGTTGTAACTTCAGAACGTCGCTTTAGAAACGGCTGATACAGATGCATTAACTTCCTAGAGCAATCATCTCCCAGAGGATTGTTCATAAACCATTTTTTCAACAAAAACTGTTAATTAGTAACGGTTCTTTCCATAATCCTCAATACAATTCTTCCATTAGAGATTTTAATTCAGGACGTGTTACACTGTTGTTCAAGAGATAAAATTTCGTCTTTAATGTCCAATGGAACTCGGGTTGTTAAAGTACCAAATACAGTACTAAGGACACTTCCTCCAAACTCGAACCAGGCATGTTTGCGCCTAATCGAGGCTTTTTGTGGCTAAATGTATAAGAAACAGTTAATCTCCATTTTCACACTTAGAAAATGTGGGCTCTACCCACATTTTGGCGGTAGGCCAATTGTTATTCCAAGGTGGCCCCATTTCCAAAACTGTGTCATTATACTGACTGAACGAATCAACTCGCTTTGCTTTTTAAAGGAATTGAATTGTTGTCAAATCTGACTCAATTTGTATTTAAGTACAAGCTTAGCATTATTTTCGGGAACTACAATGTTTGACCTTGGTTCAAATAAAACACCTTTTGCCTGTGGTACTGTTGCTACCGTAGCATTAACGGAACACATCGTCGCAGTAAAAATTAGAATTACGGTAAACATGTTTATTTAGTTAAACAATGAGTATAACACTAATGCCTCTCTTGTGGTAACCTGTGGAATAAGATTTAGCTACACTTCATCGCTTTATGTAATAGCTTCAATCTATATTTGCTCAACAATCCACATATGCACACAAGCCTACAAAGATTGTAGGGGTTCCCGGGACTGGATCGCTCAGTCTGCGGCGATGCCTCAGCCTCGAAGTCTGGACAGCGACCTCGAGCTGCTTATGAGTAAATTTTGGTGCAGCTGGTCTTCCTCTCGGTCGATCCTCGTCGTCGCCTGGCGAAGCTACAGTAAGTCTACCCAGAAATGGCTTTACACGGTTGACATCATACGAAAAAGCAGTTCTAAGTTAAGAGTAAATGGCGACAACCCGTCCAAGATCGGACATAATCCTTTCAAAAATTTGAAACTTTTTGTCTTGACTCTTCTATAACACCACGTTCCTCAGGTAGTCAAGATACGACTCGAGACTTTGGCACAACTACTTGACAATCGTGTTGTTTCACTTGCTGCAGAAAAGATTGATGATTCCGCTGTGTCACACCCTTCCATGCCTCCTTTACCTTGCGCACTAATTCCTTTACGTGTCCATTGCTGATTACAGCGGTCGATCGCGCAAAGTCCGAGGGTGAACACAGTCTTCTTCCATACACAACTTCATGTGGACTTAGACCAGTTGACAGGCGCATGTTTGCATTTTAAGCGCTCACGAGGTACAGAAGACACACGTCTCAATGCTTGTTACTTATGTATTGGCTATCCATCTTAATGACCGTTTTGTGAACTCACTCAACGCGTTCATTTCATTCAGGGGGTGCTGGTGCATTTCTTAGTTGCGCTATTTACATTTGCTTGCAAGTGTGGTTGAGCAATTCGCTCATGACATTAGATCCTTGGTCACTGACTAAGCTTAATGGCGATCCAAACTTTAGAATGGTTTCTTTTACAAAACCCTTAGCCACAATCTCAACACTCTGTTCAGATATTGCTATCATTAGATGATATACTACGGAGAAACGATCTAACATGGTCAATATGTATTTAGTCCCATATTCTGTCTTAGGCAAAGGTCCAACGACATCAAGTCCTACTCTTTGGAATAGATTAATAGTCTCTGGCAGTTCTTGTAATGATGCCTTCATCGTCATTAGTCGTTTTACTCATTGCTGAGTATTTCCTCATTCGTTCTTACGAAGCTGAAACTTCAGACAGATGTCTCCATCCACAGTGATCTTCGGCCTTCCCTAATATGATGTGAAACGGCAGGCTGGTAATCTTCTTCGCTTGATCCAACCATCTGTTTGCTGCTCTCCCATGAGGTCTTCTGCCCTCAGTTTTTCCCTGCGTGATAGTCTTCTTTAAATTATCCCCTTTCCTTCTCAAGATGTGTCCAAGGAACTGCAGTAATCGAAGCAAACTCAAGAAAGTCAGCTTTACGTCTTGGCTACCAATATTCCTCAGCTATTTTAAAGTTTGTTACTTTTGTACCATAGTGTTCTGGTAATAAAGAATCATGCTGTTCTATCACCATTTGATGGTTCATACTTTCCGGAATAACTAGGCGGTTTTCTTTACTAATGATCTTTTACAACAATCCATCTCGTTCGCCAAAACGTTAATCATTTTTCAATATTCTGCATTGTGGTTCCTTCCTCTGAGCTGCTTTTACATCTTCCACATGACTTGGGTAACACAAACACGCACCTTCCTCACATCGTGTCAGTATTTCGTGTTGTTTGTCAAGTCGATGAACAACTTTAAAATGAAACTCACTCAGTCTCAAATCCACCTTGTTACTCTGGAAATTTGGTCCTTTAAGCTAAAAAGCTTTTAAAGAGCGGCATGGTCTGTAATAACTGAATTCTCTTCCTGTTATATGTTATATCCGAAACCAAAGCAGAAAGTTCCTTTTCTGTTGTATAATTACATACTGCTTTGTTTAATTCTCTGGAAGAAAATAATATTGGGTGTTCAGGGCGGTCAATTTCTTGATACAAAGTAGTACCAACAGCAAAATTTGAAACATCTGTTGAAATAATGAAGGGCTTGCTGATATCTGGATAGGCTAACACTAGAGCTGTGGTTAGGGAAGTTTTATGTTCTTCCGTAGCCTTCTGCGTTCTGTTCACCAATTTCATGTAATTCCCCTTTCCAGTGGCTGCGTCACTGGATGTGCTATATTAGCATAACGAACAATGAAACGCCTATACAAATTTACTAATCCCAAGAATGATTGCTATTCCGTGAAACACTGAGGTTCCAGAAAATTCTCGACAGCTTCAATTAATTTAGGATCAGGATGGACACCTTGACTAGTTATAAAATGCCCAAAGCAGCACACTTGATTTTGTGGAAGGTAACGTTCAACTATCGACAAGGACGGATTTGCTCTTCTTATATGCTCGAAAATTGCTTGAATTCTCTCAGCATGCCACTACATGTTTTCGCCGAAAATTATTACGTCGTTGAGTCATACAAGAGCTTGTGTTAGTACGAACCCTCGTGAAACGTAATCAAGGTGGCTGGCGCATTGTGAAGTCCAAATAGCATACAGAGGTATTTATACACTCCTCTTGCTGTAACAAACGAAGTTTTCGATCGATCATCTGAATGAAATGTCAGCTGACTATACCCGCTCGATACCGTTAAAATTTGTTATCTACCCAAGTAATCCAGGATTTCTACTATGTTTGATAAGGAGTAAATGTCTGCTGTGGTTACTGCATTCAAAGCTCGGTAATCCAAGCAAAAACGTAACTTTGTTTCAACGGAAATAAATTTCTTCTTAACAACGACAAGTGGTGATCACCATGATTGGTCTGTAGCATCTCTTGGTTCTCAAATTCCTGCTTCCAGCTGTTCTTTATCCGTTTCTACTACCAGCTATCTTTGAGTGAATGGTATTCTGCAAGGCCTTTGAGTGATCGGTGTTGCGCTTCCAGTGTGTGTACGATGCTCAGCTAGATGAGTGATAGGTAAATTTGGACGCCCTCGCTAAAGATCTGCAAACGCCATTAAAACAGGTGCTAAAATCTTCTGTTCTTCATCTGCCAAATATTGAATGTTCTGCCAAATCTTCTTCTTTAGTTCTTTAGTTCCTGACCGCAGTTCTTTGGTACCACTACAAAAATCTGTTTTCGTGACTGCGACATTTGAAATTTCATTTGGGAACAGTTTGACGTCAATTTTACATATGCTCGATGCTTCAGAAGCATTCGCTTCTGATGGCAATACAACGTCTTCTTTACTCATGTTCGTTATTGTTATTGGGACTCTAGCTACATTGTCTCACCGTTGTATCTGCACCTACACTTCTGACAGCATAACATTGCTTTTTGTCCAGAGACACAGATTTATCCGACCACTGGGTCAATAGCAGAGTTTCTTTTATGCATCAGCTTGACTTGCGCTGCTCCATGGTGGATTAGCGGAGGCTGACCAACCTGTAAATCGACTCGAAGGGTTTGAATCGATGCGTCGTTCGGGTTGATCGGTACCACGACGTCAGTGCTGCTGCTCCATTGAGAAGGGTCTGAAGAACGATTTCCTCGGTCCTAGTTTTTGCGGCCTAGTCTGCTCCTTCTATCTGTGACAAATATCTCTACTCCATTAGTAGACATAAAATCCAAGTACACCGTCGTAGCAGCTTCACTGCGTATTTCTCTTGGTCTAAACATAATACTACGTCAATCTCCCCGTGGTTACGTAACTCTCCATCGTCTAACCCGCGCGCCTCTAACTGTGGCGGTCGTAACTTACCCTTTTTGTCAATGTAACACCACACTACTCGGTGCTCCTGTGTCAGTAAGTACCCTGATCTATCGTCCAAGGTGTACAGCACTTATTACAAAGTCATTGTCGATCTGATTTTCGATGGAGCCAACTGGAATAACTGTTTCGGGCTGTGAACGGACGCTGTGGTGACATGTACACGACGCTCTTCTTTTCGCATATCATTCGACCATCTTAATGCTTCCACTAAGCCAACAGCTACTTCTACTGCTTCCTGAAAGGTCTTATATCACACCAATCTGACCGCTTTGTTAACTCCCTCGCCATGCAACCCATACATCAATGCGCCTAAAACTCTCTCATCGGCTTCGAACAGCTGAATGCGATTCTCATTCTCGTCTTCTACAGGCTCGTATGGTTGAGCGGTACTGTTGCAATTATCACAGACGCCCACTACAACAGCAACTCCGCAGACACAACACCGATGCGGGTTGCCGACTCCTCTGCAATTCCGGCCGACTCAAGAGTGTTTACCAGCAAGTACCACGTTTGACAACGTCCATCAGAGGGCCTGGCAAGACGTCGGCGTTCCAAAACATCCCAAAAGTGTTCTATAAGATTCAAGTCAGGACTCTGTGCAGGCCAGTCATTACAGGGACGTCATTGTCGTGTAACCACTCCGCCACAGGCCGTGCATTATGAACAGGTGCTCGGTCGTGTTGAAAGATGCAGTCGCCATCCCCGAATTGTTCTTCAACAGGGGAAGCAAGAATGTGCTTAAAACATCAATGAAAGCCAGTACTGTGATAGTGCCACGCAAAACTACAAAGGGTGCAAGCCCCCTCCATGAAAAACACGACCACACCATAACACCGCCGCCTATGAATTCGAACACGAAATACAAGTTTTCGCACATCCCGTCTAACTGACATACTACTTGCAGTGGATCCTGATGCAGTTTGGAATTCCTCTGCGATGGTCTGGATAGATGTCTGCCTATTACACATTATAACCCTCTTCAACTGTTAACAGACGACGTCAGCCTCTACGGTTTTGTGCTGTACGTGTCCCTTCATGTTTCTACTTCACTTTCACATCGGAAACAGTGGACCTAAGGATGTTTAGAAGGTTGGAAATCTCGCGCACAGACTTATGACACAAGTACACCCAATCACCTGACCACGTTCGGAGACCGTGAGTCCCACGGAGCGCCCCATTCTGCTCTCTCACGATGTCTAATGACTACTGAGGTCGCTGATATGGAGTACATGGCTGTAGGTGGCAGCACAATGCACCTAGTATAAAAAAACGTATATTTTTTGGGGTGTCCGGATACTTTTAATCAGATAGTATAACTAACTGTTAGTAGCCATTATGTTTTCTTGATGTCCGTAATGAGATCATTCTCCTTGGGAAACGGAAAAGGGAATGGTTTGCATATGTTAATATGTATGATTCGTTATAATAAACTGGTATCATTCTGGTTAATGAGGGCTTTCCAGCTGCATGAAAGGTAGTCGGCGATACAGAAGGCACGTTGAACAGGTCACATGATAAATCACAATTAGTCGCATTTTAAAATTAATCCACTATTGCTTAATTTGAGAGTCAATTGTGCGTCGTACCACAACTTGTAAATCCAAAGTCGAATTGAAACAATAAATTGTACCCTCAGAGCATTCTTTTAGATTTGGCTGATACATATTCATCAACATCCTAGGGCAAACACCTCTCGGACGATTATTCATAAGCAATTGTTTCAATAAAAGCTGCTTAATAAGTGATGGTTCTTTGCACCTTTCCGACAGCGTAAATAACCCGACTAGGCATTGACATTTCTGGAAAATATCCTGTTTGGATGGTAAAATAGTTTCTGTTCACTACAGGTTTCATAGTGGTGAGTCCTGAAACCATCCAGTGTCTGGTTCCGGAAGCCGCCCTCGAGCCCCGCCGTCTGTCTTGTTGATTTTGTTACTTATCTTCAGCGAACCTATGTAACTCTTGTCGCTCTGGTCACTACACGGCTACCGGTGAAATACATACTACAACCACTGTTATCAGGTAGAAAGTCCGTGAAGTGATCGTGACCGGTGCAACTGTCAAAGAGAATTTCCAAAATCATGCACCCGAATGGTGAGAGGCATGGGGACTCACCGATATCATGCATCCCGATGAGAGCAGATGACTATATACCCCAGTCCTTTTTACTGGATCACACTAAACGGAGTCTCTAACCAGACATTGAAACGGCTAACCATATTGTATTCTACAGGTCTAATCAAGTCTCCACACTAAAGTGAATTTGGAACACAAATATCAACTGTTAGAACACAAAGATCTACGCTCAAATCGTAAATTAAATGTAGAATCCTAAGCACAGATTCTCAAATGGAAAAGCAGATACAACTAATATTCGTCGATTACAGCCCCTTCTACCACGAACGGGAAACATTGGTTTGAATAAACAGCTTTTGTTGTAGAATCCGGATATTCAACGAAATAAAAGGTTTCCATATCAAAGTTGAAACCGCCCACACAAAATGTGTCCAGTTGTAGCAAAGACAAATGTCCCCTTCGCTGACATGTACTTCTCACCTAGAAAATTTTTTGTACTGTGCTTCGTTTTCAAGATATTTTATCTCAAGTTAAAGCAAACACACTCTTCATACTCGTACTGTGTGTAAAGATGATCAGTGTTAAGTAAAAACTCAGTTGGAACTTCCTGGCAGATTAAACGTGTATGCTGGACTGAGACTCGTACGCGGGATCTTTGACTTTCGCATGAATGTGCTCTACCAACATTTCCTTTTCATTTCTCCTTGTTTTCAGTAATTGCCGCTACCAAGAATCGAACACGGACCAGCAGTGTAGTAGTGTAATGCCTTTTTCTCCCTTCAATTTGTTCGTCGTTGTTCTTATCATTTAGTGTGGGCTTACCTCACTTGAGACACCTTCACAAGTTCATCACAGAGTAATTCACTCGGGGCAGCCAGCCCTATGACCGAACACGCTGAGATAACCATGAACGATACGCTAACCGTTCCGCAACTACGAAAATGGAGCGTGAGTCGTGCTTGGATAATTTGTGGCAGAGCATTTGACTGTGAAAGGCAAAGGTCTCGAATTCGAGTTTCAGTCAGGTACACAGTTTTAATCTCCAAGGAAGTCAACATTCAGATCACACGCCGCTACAGAGTGAAAATTCATTCTGGAAATACAGTTGAACACTAAATTTCCTATCAGTATCGTCTAAGTATCTAGAATACAAAACCATATGCTGTCGTTAGAGACATCTATTTGGTTACTGTGAAACCACAGGAGATTACACATATGATCGGTATTGGAATAGTGATGGTGGGTGGAGCAGAGTGGTTAGGAGAATAGAAAGGGAACGGAGGCCACCAACCCAGGCCAGCAGAACAATTGGACAGACTACATATTACAACAGGAAGCGACGGCTACTTTAGTACCTAGAATGGCAAAAACACCTTTCCATGGGATATTAACAAGCATTAGAAATAATTTCGAGGTAGATATGTGGAAATATTTCAGGAGGCACAGATGTCTTCCCGTTACAGTTGAGTCCAAAAATTTACGTTTCCAGGATCCTGATGAACGACATAACCTTAACGAACATCCGATAAGTGTAATGGCTGCCTACACTAACATTTCGTGCGTGAAGCATGAATTTCATGGTATTTGTAGATTCGTAGATATAAGGGGTAACTCTTGCTGAATGATGTTGGACAGCTGTGTCGATGTACTTGAAAGGAACAGAAATTTCGATTCACACATGAGAAGGAAGTATAAACATCGCTGGGTGTAGTAATACAGTGTAAATATGGTTCTTCTGATAAGAAGGTACAACATTCAAATTTGGATCGAACACTAACGGAACATCTCTGAACAGTAGATCACTTTTGTGGTTCATCTAAGATCTCACAATATCGTAAATAGTTCTTTCAAGGGTGTCTCATTCCTTTTTGGACGCATTGAAACAGGTGTAGTTGGGCAACAGATTATATTGAGGTAGGAAAGATTTGGCCAGAAATGCGTACTTATTGTGTTATGGACACACGCAGCCTACAACGCATAACGACAACATAACAATGGCATATGAAGTTCTGTCGCGCTCTCTCAAAGATCACTGGTGTCTGTTGTACCAGTAGACTAGCAGCTTGACCCTAACAAACAGATCTTCATACGTTTCTAAAAGAGTTTCATACACCAACGTCTTGACGTAATTCCGGGGGATAAAGTCCAGATGTGTGAGATCTGGAGATCGCTATGGCCGTGGGACAGAACCTCCCATTCCAATCCAACTATGAGGGTACTTGTTGTTCACTTGCTCGCGAACATTAACAGTGAAGTGAGCTGGTGCACCGTTACATTGAAACCATGTTCTTTCGCGGACACTAAAGAGATACAGTCTCCAAGAACTGTGGCAGCTCATCGCAGGAACACCAGGTAATGTGAAGCATTCAAACGGTGATGCAGCAAATAAAGTCCTTTTAGGTGACCTTGGACTATGTCCGCCCAACGCTGACAGAAAATGTCTGCTGGTGGCCATCGATGTGGGTGTCGTTGGGATTGTTCTCACTACAGGCATGGCTATTTCCGCTGTTTGAAACGCTATCGTGGGTGAATAAAATCTCATCCGTGAATAACACGAACTGTAAGAAGTTCGGCACTACGGTAATGGTTGGGATAATCCGTTGACAGAAGTCATCATGGGGCTCCAAATCTGTTGGTTACAGTGCTAGCTCATGTTCTTTGTGCTAGGTGTATAATACCTTTGCCACCAGTCTCTCCATACTTCGAAGTGTTTGCAGGTGCTTAGTGCTGAGTGGTCGCTCACACGATCCAACCCCAACTCAGCGTCAGGTGTTCGGACATGTGTTTGGCGGGAACCTTGGGCGGCTCTCTGTGGTGTGAGCGATCACATCCTTCGTAAGTTTTAATCGACGGAGATAAACTTCTTCCAGTTTGGATAATAGCTGATGGAGGAGCGCCCTCTGTACGTTCGTGCTGCTTTGCGGGCAATACGTAGTGTCACACCGTACAATAATTAAATCACCTGAGATATTAGTGAGAGAGCGACAAAGCTGCATGCACCGTTGCAATACATGCTGTGAGACTGGCGGTCCTGGTTTTGAACAATTATTACGAGCTACGTTCTCTTTTCTTTTTTTAGGGCACCATGTTAGCCTTTGACTGTAGAGACTATGGGCGGTGCGCTGGTGCCCAATTGCACCCCAGATGTGTGTCATTGTGATCAGATCAGGTATGTTTGGTGGTAGACATCAATGTGTGATCACTGTCACGCTCCTCACACCACTACAGCAAGATTCTGGCTTTGTGAGATATGCAGTTATCCTGCTGAACGCTGCCATCACGATGAATAGATGCTTATGATCCACAACTATATTGACGTCATCTACAGCTGTCTCGAGAAAATTGACCTGGTGTAAGAACAAACATGAATCACCTGATTAGGCGACTCGTATCCGTTGATCAATAGTCGAATCTCTAATTTGCCTTGACAATGCAATCGGGATTAACGATGTCGTTGTGTCTATAGGGGAACAAGTACGGGTCATCTACTGTGTAGCACTATTTTCAACGATGTATTTTGAATGGTGTGCTTCAGAACAATAGTGCCTGCGCCAGTATTGTCCTCTGCTGCCAGACTTGCCTCAGGTTGCCGCCTACCCAGTTTTACAGAGCTGAAAAGCCTCCGACCTTCAGGTACTGTGACGAGTCGTAGATGTGTAACATCTCGTCACCTCTTCGTAATTTTGCCATTTTTTAACCACATTCGGTTCATTGTCACGACAGGAACAGACCAAAACCAGCCAACATCGCCGTTTGCGAGGTGCTAGTTACGAGGCGACTGAATTTCCGCATTTTCGATTCGTGTCGTCGCTATAAATGGTTCTCTATCCGTTTCTGCTCCAGTTATATACATCCCTTAATGTGTGATATATATATATATATATATATATATATATATATATATATATATATATATATATATATATGTGTGTGTGTGTGTGTGTGTGTGTGTGTGTGTGTGTGTGTATGTGTGTGTGTGTGTGTGTGTGTGTGTGTGTGTAATGGCTACAATTTTCGACTAGAATTTTACAAATGGTTCCATTATTTAGTGATCGAATGAATTCGACTCGCCGGCCGGAGTGACCGAGCGGTTATAGGTGCTTCAGTCTGGAACCGCGGGACCGCTACGGTCGCAGGTTCGAATCCTGCCTCGGGCATGGATGTGTGTGATGTCCTTAGGTTCGTTAGGTTTAAGTAGTTCTAAGTTCTAGGGGACTGATGACCTCAGAAGTTAAGTCCCATAGTTCTCAGAGCCATTTGAGCTAATTCGACTCGATATCAAAGCATAGTTATAGCATTTTATGATAAAACGAAAGAAATTCAAGAGATGTATCCTAGATATTTGAGATAATAATAATATCAAAACTGGTAGCATTACTGATGCCATGAAAATGTAAAATCTGTACCTTACGTATCGACAGGTTATCTGTATGTATCTCAACCAGAAACAAAGCTTAAGCACTCTTCATTTTATTAAAGTAACCTACTGAAACGAAATGCAGCAGATTTTTTTCCCATTTCCGTGACGAGAGGTAAACAATTAGGACTTGCTGAAGATTCTGGCAACGCCACAAATTAGTGATTATCTAGTTATTATTCTCAGTAACGTAAACAATATTTATGTAATTCGCATTTTTAATGTCTAAAGGTAATCACTAGTGTTTCGAAATTCGTATTAATAATCTTTAATCTTTGTGACTGGTTTATATGAAGAACCTTCGTAGTAACCAAGTTGCTAATATGAGTAATGATTACCTACTTATTTTCAGTGGTCTGTAAATAAAGAACTCATCAGTTATTATTTACCTCAATTTCAATATTTTATCGCTTTTGTTTACAGTAAACAAAGCACTGGCTAAATAAATTTTGTTTTCGTTCCAGCATTTTTTAAATTACTGCGCTGACTTGTTAGGCGTGGCCCGCCAGTTCCGTCATCTCATGTGCAATCCTATTCATCTCATATTACCGCATACACTCGTAACTGCACTTTTAATCCAGCAGTCAAGTTGATTAATTTGGAAGTAGCATCCATCTAAGAAATCGCAGAAAATACCTGAGACTGAGATCGGTTTTGGAGATAATATGAGCAAGTGGTTTTTCCCCTTTCCCTAGAACCTTACGTAAATAGTAGGGTAATAGGGCGAATTTCTGTGTGTACTATTCTAATTAAAAAGACGGCGCAGTGAATTAGTCCTCTTCCTTAAAATGGCGAGTACGCAACCTTAAACATGTTTAAGGCTGGGGGTTAGGTTGTGCACTGTTACATTGGGACCATAAAGAACCAGCCCAAAATACAGCCAGTGAATAATATACAAACACCATTACGTGAACACGAAAATATTTAAATAAAGGAAACAAGGAATGATCTCAGAGGATATTAGTGTGGCCTACATAAAGCCATTATTCACATTAAGCAGAATATATGTATTTTGAATGTTAGCTATGCACACAGGCTAATTACAGAGAAGCAAATGAAATATGAAATAACTGACCTAGGAAGGAACGCAGAGCGTTCTGAGGCAATAACACATGGAATCCAAAACTAATGTAAGACAAAGGCACTGTACACTGCGCCAGAATCAACTATACTGAATAAAGATGCAGTGGTAAATGAGTACATCGAAGTCTGTAGGCAATGACTAATTTACCACAGCAGTCGCTGTTACATTGACTGGCTTTCACTGCCCTCACTGCCGCCATTGCTCCCACCAGTTCATCAGTTAGAAATAAACTATTGATGCACAAAAGCTAGGAGTAAGAATAACATGCTGTACTCACCTACTGACGTCATGCAGGTACCTCTTCAAGGAGCACTGACACGTTCCTTCCTTCCTTTGGGGCTTGTACACTACAATAAATATAATCATAACTAATTACTAGCCGTATCATATGGTGTGTAGGCGTCCAAAGCGAGCCTGCAGCTTTTGGTACACATAAACGTTAACAACTTCTCTAACATTTCTTATATAATATGGTAATAATTTTATTGAACATCTCTCTTTATTGCAGTAACACTTTCTTCAAATTTGCACAGCTTCTCAGGAGATGATTTGTCTGTGGTGAATATCTGAAGCTTTAAACATATAATGGTAGTTACTCGACCATGACTACTTCAAATATGAAGGGCTTATTTTAATAGTAGTACAGGTCCATTACCTCCACTTTTCTGCCTATAATGATTCTGAAATTAATGATCCAAACAAACAGAAAGGAAGGTTTATCTCTAGCAAGAAGCCATATGCTTGATTATTTCCGGAATCTCAACTTCAGATTTTTCAGCGCTCATTAAACTTTAGGACTCTGTATCTCAAAATGGATAAAAATGGACTTGTATCACTACTGAAATAAGCCCTTCATATATTAAGGAGTTTTACAAATACCAGTCACAAAACCTGTTGACTACTTAAATTATTTAATCAGCAAAATATTTCGAGGTTTGACCTCACCATCAAGCTACAGTGCCAGTCCAGATACAAGTAACGTAAGTGCGCATGGATATTAAAGTTTTGCTTAGTCTTTGCATGTGTTCTGGTCTTAGCATTTCATTAAAATAAATGTTTGTGTTGTTGTTTTTAATATAACATTGTCATGCTGTCACAGTCTCTCGTTTTGTAATATATTTCGTCGAAGAACATCAGTGATGCTACATCAGGACTTGAAGAAGATACTGCAAATTCCTGACAAATCTAGAACCGAAAAATCAGTGTAGCGTTGAATTGTTCTTGATACAGTGTTTCGAGATGCTTTTGCAAGTTTGTGAATAAACAGCTAGAAATCCATAGAAATGGAATTTCCTGAATAAATCATAAGAGGACAGCCGCGTCACAAGAACAAAGGGAGTGATTATTAACACTGTTTTCATGTGAAAAGCAAGCCGACAAACAAAGAGACATCGCCTCTTATTAGGTTTCTTTCTCTTTCTCAACAGTATGGCTACAGCACAAGCCAGGACTATTCAAATAAAACTTTATTGTTCGTGTGCACTTGCGTGAAACGTTTCTCTACGGCCACAATAGTTTCATGATGAGGTCTAACCTCGAAATATGTTGCTAATTAACTGATTTAAATAGTCTACAAATTCTGTGACATGCACCGCATTTCTAAAACGCTTTCGCATTTGAAGCCTTAATCTTAACGTAGAATCTCACCATACTGCTTAGCGTCTACAATCATGCGGTGACATATTTTACCCCTGCTGCTGCGGTATATGCAGGTGGCTCAAGCCCACAATCCGCTTCTCCTACTCATCCTTCTTCCTGCAGCTCATCCGATCGATTGAATACGTGATGGAGGTAGCCTCCTAGTGTCAACTTCTCATTTACACGACACTTAAATAAAGGTCATGTACTTTTAAACATAACGGACAAACTGCTCGTAGTGTGATGAGTCCCTCTCACATTAATTCCGTTAAGTTACTTGCAATAAAATGTCTGGGCGAAACCTGGTGAAGAGGTACCCTCATTACCAAAGAGACGCATAGGCGGAAGATGTTACTTCTTATCGGTGGGATTCATATCACCGCATTCTGCCTACCAAAATGTGCGAATGATCATACGTTCTTCGTGTGGGTATGTAAACCCAGTGGCTGTGTCCGTATTTTCCGAGTACAGCTGATAACGCACAATAATGACGGAAATGCTATACCAAACTTCTCTTAATAAAGCTGCATCGCATGCACTCACTAACCGTTGTCACAGATTTCCTTCCACCCATAGCTCATCTTCTACATTTCACGGTTCACTGAAGTTCCCCTGCAGAACTTGCAGGGGTAGCATTCCTGAAAAAAAATACACATTATATGATCTAAAGTATTCGGACTTATGGCTGAAAATGTCTGACAAGATCGTGGAGCCCTCCATCGGTAATGCTGGAATTCAATATGGTGTTGGCCCACCCTTAGCCTTGATGATAGCTTCCACTTGAGGTATACGTTCAATCAGGCCCCGGAAGGTTTCTTGCGGAATGGCAGCCCATTATTCACGGAGTGCTGCATTGAGGAGAGGTATCGATGTCGATAGGTGAGGCCTGGAACGAAGTCGGCGTTCCGACGATTCAGGTCAGGACTCCTTGCAGGCCAGTCCACTACAGGGATGTTCTTGTCGTGTAACCACTCCGCCAAATGACATGCATTATTAACAGATGTTCGATCGTGTTGAAATATGCAGTCGCCATCACAGAACTGATCTCTAACAGTGGGAAGCAAGAAGGTGCATAAAACTTCAATGAAGGCCTGTTATGCGATAGTGCCACGCCAAGCAACAAGAGGTTCAAGGCCCATCCATGAAAAACACGACCACACCATAACACTGCCGCCTCTGAATTCGACCATGAATTACGAGTCTTATGACCTCCCGCCTTTCTGTCATAGTATTTGCAGTGGATCCTGATACAGTTTGGAATCACTGTGCGATGGTATGAATAGATGTCTGCCTATTACACATTACAACCGTCTTCCACTGTCAACAGACGTGGTCGGCCTCTACGCTTTTGTGCTGTACGAGTCCCTTCATGTATCCACTTCACTATGACATCGAAAACAGTGGACCTAGGGATGTTGAGGAATGCGAAAATCTCACGCACAGACGTATGACATAAGTGACACCCAATCTCCTGACCACGTTCGAAGACCGTGAGTCCCGCAGAGCGCCCCATTCTGCTCTCTCACGATGTTTAATGTCTATTGAGGTCGCTGATATGGAGTACCTGGCAGTAGGTGGCTACACAATGCACCTAATATAAAATACGTATGTTTTTGCGGGTGTTCGGACACATTTTATCAATAGTGTATCAGCATCAAGCATAAAATAAATGAAAACTTTCGTCAGAGGCTTTCTGCACAGTGAGGGCTTATTCTAATTACTGTATTGCTTTGATCTCATTTTTACAAAACGTAAGCTCCTTCGTCACAGCTAGGAAATGATCCTTCTTTTTACCAAAAAGTCTCTGGATTTTATCTGAGCGCGTGGAATTATCTCGGGGTCCACTTGCAAACTAACCGCTCCTTCCATTAAGACTTGTGGGCGACGCATTCGGTTCATTAACGAAGGACGACTCTCACAGTTTCCGCGTTGCGGTTTATTAAAGAGGTGGCCTAATGATTTTCTATACAAAAGATACGAAAGGCACCTGGAGGCGCAAAGAGAAAAATCTGTTGCTTACCGTCAATTACGGAGGGAATGCTGAAAGGAACGTTGCTGAATGGGAGCGGCGAAACATTCAAACCCTGGGTTAGGACTGACAGCGGCAATGTAAAACGACCAGACCGTTTGGAGGAAACAAATCTAATTCCAAGCAGCGTACGTAAGGTCTGCACACCATCGCTTTTCGTTCTCCCGCAATAGTCTATAAATCTCGGGGACGCTATTCTACGTTCTGGCTTAAGGCTCACACTCTCGAACACATAAAAGTTATTTACGGGATGCATTTCGAACGAAGTAACCAATTCAAGAGCTGATTTCTGAAGCAGTCGCCTGGAAACTACTATCGCGTCCTACGACAGCTAGTGTTATTGATGCCTGTGCTTGTACTTATATAATGTTCTCTGCAAACAGTCGTATACTACCCACATCGATGTCTACGTTTCCAACTATACACTACAAATTGCAGTAAGGTCCATGGGTAACAGTAGTTACTGCATTGTAATACAGGCCGTTTCAAAACAGTTCAGCAAACTTCAGAAGATGTATCTCCTACATGAACCAAGATAGAAACTTAAATTAAATTTTAACTTTTTCATCGAAACTAAAGGTTTACCATGGCGCCAGCTGTCAGTAGCCCGTTAGTGTGGTTGTCGCTAGCGGCTTTCCTAGGTGAGCAAGCTTATTCGCTCTCTCAGTTACAGGAATCACTTACCTGGACATGCTGAAGTTCTCGATACCTTTGCAATTTCGGGAACATGTCGGATGATCCCTTTTTCAACACAACGGGAATCGACAATACTGGCAGTTGCATGTAAGAGGAACTGTACGCCATGTGTCCAAAGGCTATAACGTAGATTTGTAAAATCATTCACATTATTCCTTAAGTAGATATTTTATATCATAATGCTTGCTTATACTGACACATTTGAGACTATGTTTAAGTACTATTGTTACATTCATATACAGTGTGTAACCGGAGGAAAGGTAAAAATTCTGAGATACGACAGGAATGCTCGTTTCAAGCAAAGAAACTACATATCGATGTATGCCCCTTTCCAAATAGCCTCAGAGATAGAATACATTTAATGTGCATTTGTTCTTGGGCTACTAGCACTCACGTAAGTGTCTTTCCCACCCAACCCCTCTGATGTCTTATTCTAGCCCAGCCTACGTCGTTGCATTCAACTTCTTTGCTAGGGACATCTTTCTGCTGTTAAACTATCCCGTTGAACACGCAGTTATTCGCGGTGTGTTGTGAGTGAAAAATGCGAGGGACTGAGGGTGTATCAGGGAGAAGAATCGGTTAACCGTGTTTGTTCACTCTCTGCTTCCACTGTCAAGCATCTGAACTGATAAAGAATATGCAGATATGGTGTATGAGTACAGATTCTACCACGATAGTGATCCTGGTGCTGTCGAAGAATACCGTCGGCGCTTCCAGACACGTGTTATTCCTGATCATAGAGTGTTCATCAGAGTTTTCAGGACATTTCGATAAGTACGTATTCGTCCAGTCCCTATTTTTACTTCTAAACGAATAGTTCTACAACGTGCGCAGGAACAGCTACACGTTATCGAAATGGTGCAGCGAGGATTGAAAAAAACCGACCAACTACATCCGATACCGGTATTTTATAGTTCTGAATAAACAGAATTTTCCTGTCTTTGTCTAGCCTCCGTCATTACAAGTGTTCTTTACTTTGTACTAGTAAGCGCGTAAATGGAAAACAAAAAGGAAAAAAGAAAGAAAATAAAGTATAAAAATTTGAGTGAGTCATATCAGCAGTGCAAAGTGGAAAAAGTGATCACTGTTACTTTAACAAAAATGCCGACAGTAACGAGCAGAAAACACATGGCATACCAACTGATACAGCATTGCTCTGACAATAATGCCTCTGTTGCAGTGTGTCACGGTTTAGGCTTGTAACCTCCCCCTCACTTATCGACCTTAATGACAGTGAAAAATTATACCGCGTGTACCTAACGGAAATTTGGGAAAAGCAATCGTCACCGAAGTTAATTTGTCGGTAAAGAGGGAGGAAGGGTTACATCTAAATGAAAGGAAAAATGCAAATGAAATTGGTGGAAATTAATTTTGAGAAATGGGTAAAATTAATAAAGAAAGTAGATGTGCGGTCGTTACGTTAACAATTAATTGGCGTTTATTAGATATGTGAGATTTGGGAAAAATTACGGTCGCCATGGACAACTACTATAATAACTGAAAATTAAAGATTAATGCACAATTATTTAGCACTAAAAGCGTGGCAACTGAAGGTTGACACGTGTTGTGTGAAACTGAATGTTTGTCAGAAGTAATAAATTTCGCCACACTCTGACTTAATTTAGCAAAAGAATTAATGAAACCGGAAAATTGAAAGTTAATTTAGTGACTGAAATTAATAGTGAACTTTGCTTCTGAAGCACTACGAAATTCAGTAATATAAGGTTAGTCTTGGGCTACTTCAACAATCATTTCAAAAGCTACTTGAATCTATGCAATTTAGAAATAAGAGATTTAACTTTGAACTTGAATTAAATGATTCTGAACAATTAACAATAGTAAAATTTAGTACGTACCAAGCTGTGTTGTGGCGTAACAAGCTAGCTACGCCACACTGAGAAGGGAGCCGAAAGGCACGCGTACACACACGCCGACTGGCGTCAAGTCTGGAACAGGATACGTTATGACTGCTATAAAGAAAATACGTAGCTTTGGAATATACTTAACTTTATTCTTTGTTGGTTTACAACGTTCTTCTGGATACATTTATACGATAACTCTCAAACTAGGTAAGGCTAATGGCGCCTTGCTAGGTCGTAGCCATGGACTTAGCAGAAGGCTATTCTAACTGTCTCTCGGCGAATGAGAGGAAGGCTTCGTCCGTATTGTCGCTAGCAATGTCGTCGTACAACTGGGGCGAGTTCTAGTCCGTATCTCGAGACCTGCCTTGTGGTGGCGCTCGGTCTGCGATCACACAGTGGCGACACGCGGGTCCGACATGTACTAAATGGACCGCGGCCGATTTAAGCTACCACCTAGCAAGTGTGGTGTCTGGCTGTGACACCACAAGCTGAGCTGCAGTCACAGGTAAGCTAAAATATGGTAACAAAACTCGCACTCTTAATCTGTGCTTGTGTAATCTAAATATTGTAGCCAGCTATGAATACTTTAACTGAACTTTGAAATTAAAGCAGTGAAATGGAATGATATTACTTTAATGCTGGCGTTTGAATTTCAACGACACTCGTGTTCATTCCGGAAAAGGAAGGGACCGTGCTTGGTAATGCAGTTGGGACAATGTGCAACAAAGGTTCTTGCTACGTTGCTGTAATTTAGTGAGAAAAATTTAACAGTTTGAAAAGCTGAGGTCTGCCATACAGTTCTAAAACTTAACGTGCTTCCAGTCTTCCTTGTTGGTTAAGTGAAAGTTTGAAGTCGTCGATCGAGGAGGTGGCGACAGTCACTCATTGTCGGCCGTCGCTGTTGCAGAAGCTGGATGTTGGCGCGCCTTCTTCTCGACACGGTCACCTGGCGAAACAGGCACTTGATGTGCGCCAGCTAATGCTTCCCGTCCGCGACACCGTGTAAGAAACTATCATAGCAAGTCGAGCGCACTTACATGCTGCCAAACCCCGAAAGCGCGGCAACTCGCGGGAGCGTCACCCAACACACCTGCTCCACTGCCCTACCCCAGCCAGACTCTGTCTGCCCGCGCTCCACGCGACAGAGTTAATACTACCATAGATCCTAAACACTTTGGTTCTCCAAACGACCTATCGATGTAGTCGTTCGATAGCATAGTTTTCCCTAGGCAAGACCCAGCGTAAAAATACAAATAATATTTACAAAACAAACCGAATATACATCGACATAAATGCATAAATATATATATACAAATAGTCAAACAATTACAACATATCAAGACACAGAAATGTTATACCTTCATGTAACAAAATAAGGAAAAAATTTATAGTAAATAGGAGGATACGCATTTCCGGCGTTACAGGGTAGGCATGCACGTGCAGTGTGAAAGACTTGTCCCCACCTGTTCAATACGGTAGTTCCCCTGTAGTCGCCGGACATCTGTAGTTTTCTTCAAAGTGACGTAGCAACTTGACGTGCTACATTTGCTGTAAAAGATTTTAAAAACTTGTCCCTATTTCTGTGAAATGGTAAAGGGGTAAGGAAATTTTAGTAAAAGTAATAAATTAAAAATTTAACAGTTCATTCATAGTGTACAACAAAAATAGGAAATGGTTAATCTGCTAACTATGTGAATGTAATATGCCATTTTAAACTTGTATGTCTTGAAGACGGAGAAATTAGTACGACAAATAGAGTTCTTCAATTCCAGTTTTCAGGCTACCCCAAACTCCTAAAAAGTGATATGATTTCCGATTACAACATAATTTTTGAGCACAGTTTCAAAAAACTAGATATGAAGAGGTGTATACTGGTGATTTTTTGTAGTATTCAACCACTTTTCACTTTTAGAGTAGAGGAGAGAACGCTGTACGAACTAATTACTTATTTTTCATTGGATTTTTATTTTAATATTTTCATTCCGTATATCTGCTAACTGTGTCAAAATTTTTCAATTCATCTTCGATTTCTACGTTTGTTACAGGAAATAATGCAAATGCAAAACAAAATCTTTTATTTCCAAAACGCTTTATTTAGAACGGCTTCAACAATCAGGTTAAAATGGCTTGGGAAAAAACCGATATAACCGAAAATCGGTTGTTTCAGCGATAACCGCCATCCCTAGTGCAGCGTAGTCCCACTATCAGCACACCGCCACTTTCTGCGCGGATCCGTGTCAAACCAATAGGTTAGCGGCGAATAATACATGCGGAAGTACTGCATAAATTTTACAAAAAAAATGGTTCAATTGGCTCTGAGCACTATGGGACTTAACATCCGGGGTCATCAGTACCCTAGAACTTAGAACTACTTAAACCTAACTGACCTAAGGACATCACACACACCCCTGCCCGAGGCAGGATTCGAACCTGCGACCGTAGCAGTCGCGCGGTTCCAGACTGAAGCGCCTAGAATCGCTCGGCCACACCGACCGGCCTCAATTTTACATAGAGCGTGTCTATAATCTTTGCTGGCGACAATGCAAAACTACTTAAATTTTGTCTCGGGCTAAACAACAATTGTCATTTGCTTTTATTAATACTGTTCATTGAAGAAACAAGGTTTACTTGCAATGGGATGAACTAGCCACGTAATAGTCATCGATGGTCGCAGGAAAATTCATTCGAAACACTAGGAATCAATGCCCAAGTAGTGTCTCCGGTTAATGTTAGGTGCGGCAAATCGGTAAAATATTGATATCTCGAGTCATTTTAGAAGAGCGCATGACGGAGCAGAATTACTTCCATCTCTTTGAAAATTCGTCCGCTGAAAGAACTGAGGACGTTTCTTTCGCCACACCGACTGCAATGTACTTCCAACATGAAGGAGCGACTGCACATTTTACCAGATGTGTAAGGGAACATATCAACCACACTTACCTTAGACGCTGGATTAGGTAACGCAGTAGAATTAACTGACCACCAAGATCACTAGACCTTAACCATCACGTTTTTGCTCATGAGGTGGGATTAAATCTGAAGTGTAAGATCGAAACGAGACGAACTGCTTGGTCGCATCACGAATGCTGCTGCCCTCGTTATGGAACGTTCAGAGGCCCCCAGACAAGCAACATATCATGTCCTTCTAGGAGCGCACAAACGCAGAATGTTCGAACATTTATTGAGACTACAGCCGTCGTATGACGTGTACGATAATACTTACAGGTGAACGCGTGTTGTAATGTTTGTAAGATGTCTAATTTATCTATAATATACTGAATATTCTTTATTCAAAAACTTTCTCTTCGTGCAGCTTATACTTTAGATATTGTATACAGTTGCTGCGGAAATCCGACTGTTGGTTTACCTGTGTAGCACATGTGAACAGTGTAGTGAAACAAAACTTAATTATTGAAATAATGAATTAGAAATAATTTTTATGAATCTAATTAAATGACAAAGAAGCTAATTATGTCTTCAGTGAAAACTGTTTAACTGACACACAACACTGAAATACATAATGAAAGGTATGTAACATGAAATACAACGTCTATCTTGAAATATCCGCGACATAAAATACTGCTCAACACAGAAGAAAGTAACTGTTTAGTTATACCTTCACCGCTCACCATAAATTAATCTGCTTACTTAATCCTACACTTAATTTTCTGACATACTGCTTGCTCGCAAGAATGGAAAGTGCTATCTCCCTTGAAAGTAAAGAAACTTACTTCTTCGTCAGCATGCTGTTTTGCGTCTGATGCACCGACGTTCTTGTAACCAAATTTACACTGAATGATGGAAGAGGTATTTACTTTACAAAGAACCGTTCTTCAAAATTTAAAGATTATACATCATCAGAAGGCTCTAACAATTACCAAACTCTCCTATTACAAAAATGCCAGACAGTTCAACCAATTTCGTAATTTGAGACATAAACGAAAATAAATAGACAAGATTAATACAAAACATGACCATTATTAGTTAACTAGGGTACAAAGATTTCCTTTAATTGACAGTTCTGACAAAGCAACATTTCATTCTTGCGCGTGCATGGGATTGCCTTGAAAAATTTGTGTAAAAATCCTCTCAATCAATACTGTCACGGCGTGATGAAAAACGCCAGCACGAGGATGAAGAACGAAAGAGCAGAGAAGGCTGTGAGACGACGTCAGCACATAGCACGCTGACGTCACCACGACAGCAGCGGCCTCTACAAGAAGAGAGGCGGCACCGCTCCTGCCAGCCTCGGCCGGACAGTAAAAGACCGGCACTAGCAGACCCGGATTAGAAACCTTGAAGTAGGAGACACATACTAGTAGAGCCGTCATCCTAACTATTATACTGAGACTTATGCCTTATATTAATTGCTTGTGTGGACACTTTATATAGAGAAAGAGACTGATGGGGGTCGCCAATCGCTTGCAACACGTTCTTGTAAATCAAAGTTAAGTACCGTCAATCTACTTTATTGTAATACAAACTATTAACGTGAATTTATTGAATTGATGTGTAGCTATCCGAGAAAGCAGCATCCTTTTGGGCACCCTATAAGACACGAATGGACAGGACACGACATTGCTCCCATCCTCGTCGCCAATGTGGGTTTCTGCCCACTCGTCTCTTATAGCGTGCTGCTTTATCGCATAGCTATACAACAAATACAATCAATAAAATATCCTTATGAACCAGTTTTAGTCTCCATAATAAACGATTACAGATAATTTCTCCCAGATTCAGAAATATCAGATCTCCTCTCTTCAACGGTGTCACAAATGCCCCATCGCAGTACAACTGACTGCCGACCTAGTGCCCGACGGATTGCCTTAAACACAGATTCAAGGATCTTGTGCCGGCCGCGGTGGTCTCGCGGTTCTAAGCGCTCAGTCCGGAGTCGCGCGACTGCTACGGTCGCAGGTTCGAATCCTGCCTCGGGCATAGATGTGTGTGATGTCCTTAGGTTAGTTAGGTTTAAATAGATCTAAGTTCTAGGGGACTGATGACATACGATGTTAAGTCCCATAGTGCTCAGAGCCATTTGAACCATTTGAACCAAGGATCTTGTCCACTACTCGTGCGGCGCGTTCGTGTATCTTTGTCCCAGTACAGTGAATACTTACAATGGCAGTAAAAATACGGAAACCATAGTCGTTTACAAACTGTTTTACAAATGGCTCTGAGCACTATGGGACTGAACTTCTGAGGTCATAAGTCCCATAGAACTTAGAACTACTTAAACCTAACTAACCTAAGGATATCACACACATCCATGCCCGAGGCAGGATTCGAACCTGCGACCGTAGCGGTCGCGCAGTTCCAGACTGAAGCGCCTAGAATCGCTCGGCCCCTCTGGCCGGCAAACTGTTTTACACTTGCACATGTGTAAACCTGACAATGTATCAAATAATGCAAATTATAAATAAAATCTACATTAAATATGTTCAGCCTCGGAAACCAATCGGGATAGGACGTATGTCCATATGAACTTTTTCGTTTCAAATGACGTGCCTATCATATCCCTGCATATTGACTATTGCTCCCGGGACACCCTGTATACTAATCCATTTTCAAGATTTACTCCTTTCCTGTATCTGGATAATAGACTAAACAACCACAGCAAATTCATAAATAACATTTAAACAACGTTTTAACAGTGAACGATGAACCAATCGTAAGGGGCGAACGGATCTCGCACTGCACCATTAGCTTCCTGGGTCGCTTGCTGTCACTGTAAGTGATTTATTTAGTCATTTATTTTCTGGTGGTTTTGGAAAGACTTCGTCTATATATCTACCCTGCAAAAACTTTACTTTAAGGGCAGGGTTCAATAGCAACGTCAATGACTTCAGTAACCTTATATATGCTCCAAAAATATGGGACATGTTTGTGTGTTGTCTGGGTGTTTGACGCGCGAACATCTTTGAGACGTAAGAACTTCGATCATAGGCGTCATAGTGAAAAAGTATCCCATGGTTATATTTGCAGGCATGTAGAAATGGGTTGTTAAATCTAATCGTCCTTCTGAAAATAAGAACCATTAGAGTCAAATTCGTAATTTAAAACCATCCTATGTCTTCTTTTCATTCGCGTAGAGATATTGTGAAATTTGACATATCTGGTTGAACTACCCTTTATATTTATTAATGGTTATTACGTTGCCTCCAAAGGCAACCTTTCATAGTTCTTTTACGACATGATACCTCCTGCTTTCAGAATATTTTCAATTAGGAAAATCCTAGTTTCCTCTCTAGGTTTCGAAGCCCGTCAAATCAGTAAATACTTCTCGTATTTGTTGATATATCAATCTGCAGTGTGTTCTCCACGTCTCGAAAGGCTTTTCCTCCCTTTCCTTCATCCGGTAACTTGCTGGTGTATCACATTCAGTCAAATTACTCCGGGGTTTCAATAAAAACTGCATGGAAACTACAGAAAACTTTCATCAGTGGGCCGAACATCTCGGGGTTGAAAACAGCCCGTAGATTTCGGAAGAACCTGCAGTGATCGACAGCATGAAGATGCCGGGAAATTTCATGTTTTGGCGGGTCAACACTTGATCCATTATATTTGTGGACTGCAGCAGCATAAAAATCGGAAAATGATGAAATATTAAAAAAGAAGAAACAGAGTTAATGTGGCTTCATTGCCGAAATTCGAGGATTGGTCAGAAAGCAAAGCGTCTTATTTTTTCTTCACAAATAAAGTTTTTCAAGTGAATGCCCTGAAATTTAAGCTCTTCCGCGAAGATTTTTCTGCAATTCACAGCAAATAACTTTATGCATGAACGGATACCGACACGGAACCACAGGCCGGTGACTATGGTCAGTGACATCTTTAGTGGTGACCAGCTGGGTGACGTGCGTCGCATTACTTCTCTCTCCAAAAGCGGTGTGATGACGATTATTCAACAACTGTAACGCTGAAAGGATTGTGAAGCTTGGGGACCAAGAATGCTAACCGACCAAAATAAAAACAGAAGAAAGACAAACGTCTCTCAACTCTTGTGGCACTTTCGCTCTTAGTGAGAGGAATTCTCTGGGATGTACTGTGCCCAGAAACGAAACATAGGTCTATTTGTTTGAGGCAGTCACTGGAATTCGCATCACAGAAACTAACCGAAGAAGAAAAGAGTTCAAAACTGTGCGACCGGCAGGGAAAGCAATGGCTGCAGAATTCTAGGATGCAGAGGGTGTGAAATGATTGATTTTTTTTGGCAGAGATACATAGTAAATTCTGTCCAATACCTCTGAAACTTCAGGCAGCTTAAAGGACATCTTTAATAAGTTGGTCCAACAAAAGTTTTGGCGGGTGTTCTTCTTTTCCTGGTAACGCAAGACACACCAGTCGTCAACCCACCGAAGAGATTGTGAAAATTGGATGGGAGAGCTTGCCCAATCCCCCATAGAGGCCTAACCTGTCAACACCAGGCTTTCATGTGTTTACGCCGCTAAACGAAACTCGTCTTGGGACTCATTTTAATGATGAGAAGGCCTTGAAAACTTCGGAATGAGGACTGTGCGTTTTACCACACTTTATGGACCAAAGCTGTGGAAATGGACGGAAATATATTGAAATATTAAAAATTGTTATAATATAATGGTAAGACAGAGATTTAGGAGCCAGGTTTTAAATTGTAAGACATTTCCAGGGGCAGATGTGGATTCTCACCACAATCTATTGGTTATGAACTGCAGATTGAAACTGAAGAAACTGCAAAAAGGTGGGAATTTAAGGAGATGGGACCTGGATAAACTGAAAGAACCAGAGGTTGTAGAGAGTTTCAGGGAGAGCATAAGGGAACAATTGACAGGAATGGGGGAAAGAAATACAGTACAAGAAGAATGGGTAGCTCTGAGGGATGAAGTAGTGAAGGCAGCAGACGATCAAGTAGGTAAAAAGACGAGGGCTAATAGAAATCCTTGGGTAACAGAAGAAATATTGAATTTAATTGATGAAAGGAGAAAATATAAAAATGCAGTAAATGAAGCAGGCAAAAAAGGAATACAAACGTCTCAAAAATGAGATTGACAGGAAGTGCAAAATGGCTAAGCAGGGATGGATAGAGGTCAAATGTAAGGATGTAGAGGCTTGTCTCACTAGGGGGAAGATAGATACTGCCTACAGGAAAATTAAAGAGACCTTTGGAGAGAAGAGAACCACTTGTATGAATATGAAGAGCTCAGATGGCAACCCAGTTCTAAGCAAAGAAGGCAAGGCAGAAAGGTGGAAGGAGTATTTTGAGGGTTTATTCAAGGGCGATGTACTTGAGGACAGTATTATGGAAATGGAAGAGGATGTAGATGAAGACGAAATGGGAGACAAGATACTGCGTGAAGAGTTTGACAGAGCACTGAAAGACCTGAGTCGAAACAAGGCCCCGGGAGTAGACAACATTCCATTAGAATTACTGATGGCCTTGGGAGAGCCAGTCATGTCAAAACTCTACCATCTGGTGAGCAAGATGTATGAGACAGGCGAAATACCCTCAGACTTCAAGAAGAATATAATAACACCAATCCCAAAGAAAGCAGGTGTTGACAGATGAGAAAATTACCGAACTATCAGTTTAATAAGTCACAGCTGCAAAATACTAATGCGAATTCTTTACAGACGAATGGAAAAACTGGTAGAAGCGGACCTCGGGGAAGATCAGTTTGGATTCCGTAGAAATGTTGTAACACGTGAGGCAGTACTGACCTTACGACTTATCTTAGAAGAAAGATTAAGAAAAGGCAAACCTACGTTTCTAGCATTTGTAGACTTACAGAAAGCTTTTGACAATGTTGACTGGAATACGCTCTTTCAAATTCTAAAGGTGGCAGGGGTAAAATACAGGGAACGAAAGGCTATTTACAATTTGTACAGAAACCAGATGGCAGTTACAACAGTCGAGGGGCATGAAAGGGAAGCGGTGGTTGGGAAAGGAGTGAGACAGGGTTGTAGCCTCTCCCCGATGTTATTCAATCTGTATATTGAGCAAGCAGTAAAGGAAACAAAAGAAAAATTCAGAGTAGGTATTAAAATTCATGGAGAAGAAGTAAAAACCTTGAGGTTCACCGATGACATTGTAAATCTGTCAGAGACAGCAAAGGACTTGGAAGAGCTGTTGAACGGAATGGACACTGTCTTGAAAGGGGGATATAAGATCAACATCAACAAAAGCAAAACGAGGATAATGGAATGTAGTCAAATTAAATCGGGTGATGCTGAGGGAATTAGATTAGGAAATGAGACACTTAAAGTAGTAAAGGAGTTTTGCTATTTAGGGAGTAAAATAACTGCTGGTGGTCGAAGTTGAGAGGATATAAAATGTAGACTAGCAATGGCAAGGAAAGCGTTTCTGAAGAAGAGAAATTTGTTAACATCGAGTGTAGATTTAAGTGTCAGGAAGTCGTTTCTGAAAGTATTTGTATGGAGTGTAGCCATGTATGGAAGTAAAACATGGACGATAACTAGTTTGGACAAGAAGAGAATAGAAGCTTTTCAAATGTGGTGCTACAGAAGAATGCTGAAGATAAGGTGGGTAGATCACGTAACTAATGAGGAGGTATTGAATAGGATTGGGGGGAAGAGAATTTTGTGGCACAACTTGACTAGAAGAAGGAATCGGTTGGTAGGACATGTTTTGAGGCATCACGGAATCACAAATTTAGCATTGGAGGGCAGCGTGGAGGGTAAAAATCGTAGAGGGAGACCAAGAGATGAATACACTAAGCAGATTCAGGATGTAGGTTGCAGTAAGTACTGGGAGATGAAGAAGCTTGCTCAGGATAGAGTAGCATGGAGAGCTGCATAAAACCAGTCTCACGACTGAAGACCACAACAACAACATTATAAATTGTTATGGTTTACTTCCTGTATAGTGGCATTTGAAATTCTTAACAACATAAACATGAAATCGCACGTCTCATAGCACTACCTGTCTCTCGTAACGAACAAATATGTAAAATAGGGACGGATAATACACGGTAAAAATAAGTTTTTAGTATAATGTTTGGAATCACATACACTACTTGCATCATGATAAAATTTGTATTTGCAATGCTTATAAACTGTGATTCTACCTCTAGATGTCGGAAACATGTTATTTAAGTAAAAATTATGTGGAATCAGAACTGATAAATAAATCATGCCAGAACACTGCATTGGGATTCGCTATGCTCCACTGACAAAAGAACTTTTCTTACGTTATCAATGTTCAATATTTCGAATTCTGAGGTGCTCTAGAACATATTAATGAATTAGGATCAAGGTTCCATACTTAACATAAATAAATCTTCAGCAATAATTTGTACAGTTTTCGTATATCGATAGTCTCTGTAACAACGCTGTCCTAGGAATTCGGCGCCAGCACCAGTGATACCGTTCATAACGATTTCTATTTCCAATAACAAGTTTGAACTGCCCCCTACAGATAACGACCGGAAGATTGAAAGCGAACAGTGTGAACACAAAAAGAATATTAAGTCTAATTCGTTACCACTTGATCGCCTTCTGCGAGAAAAAAATGCGTACCTGATGACAATCGATGATTTTTTCCCTCTCCTAGAATGTATCAGTTTCTTGGTGTTTGAACAGTTTGTATGGTTCCTGCTTTGACGTTCACCCCTGACGGGACGCGTAACGGCCCTTCATTACGTAACGGGCTATTGGGGCTGCAAGTTGTCTGATGTGGTAACCGCGGTTAGATGCTAAGGGCGACTGCGGCATGTGGAAGACGGCCGTAGTAACGGCAAGTGCGTCGGAGCAGGTGGGCTGTTGAGTGAAGTGGGGTCTTCGAGAGGCCCGCAGCCACCGCTTTGATGCAGTGGCTGCAGCAGAAATGGTCGTTTTTCTGGTTGCGACCTTCTTCCTTTTCACCTCAGTTTCGCGGTATTACCGATGGTATTTGCATAAAAACCAACCTACAGCAGACTGTGATAGTACTTGTCGCGTTATTAACTTCGCTCTAGGGTCAAATTGGTTAAATTTGGTAGAATTTGACGTATTTATTTTGTATTCAGTGGGAAATGCAGTTTACTTTCATGTTCATATTTTACTGCAAGTGCGGTTACATCCTTTCACGAAATTTGATCAAATTCCAATAGCAGGAACGAAGGAAGGTCTCAGCGATGTTACGTCATCAGGAAAGGAACTACATCTCATATGAGCTGGTAAGAGGCAGAGGACTGCGCAATGAATCGTTGGATACATCACCCTGATATTCACCTAAAGTGATCGCGGAATGACGGAAACCATAAACCAAAGCTCTTGAATGGGGATATACGGCTGGGGTCTGCAGCTGGTGCCTGTTCTGCCATCCGATTATAAGGGGGAATTCTGTACGCCCAAATCTGGTTAATTGTGAAGGAAATATTACGAATATTCATCCTATTGCGTAATATTATATCTTGGGCGAGAATGAAAGTAGAAACCTTCCAAAGCATTTCCCACAACAACAAGGACCTAACTTTTATATCGATCCAAGTGCAACTTTAGGGTATGTTTCACAGTTAAGTTTGGATCCAAGTTTTCCTTTACTTTCTGTGGTGTCACCGCCAGACACCACACTTGCTAGGTGGTAGTTTAAATCGGCCGCGGTCCATGTAGTACATGTCGGACCCGCGTGTCGCCACTGTGATCGCAGACCTAGCGCCACCACCAAGGCAGGTCTCGTGATACGAGAGTGGACTCGCCCCCAGTTGTACGAGGACCAAGCTACCGCCCAGTTGTACGCGAACCTAGCTATCGCCCAGTGGTACGAAGCCTTTCTCTCTCATTAGCCGAGAGACAGAATAGCCATCAGAAGTTAAGGGCTACGAACTAGCAAGGAGCCATTTGTATCAGTGCCTATAGCTTACGAGTAATCAAGAGAGATGTATTCCAAGGATAAATAAAAGTTAAGTAAAAAGCATCTACATACTTTTCTTCTTATTCATTCATAAGTTTTTATGTTCCAGACTTCACGACCGTATGCTTATTGCTGTGCGTGCACTATCGGCCACAGCGTTAGTCACTAGCTTTCTTTTGCAGCAGTCAACTCCACAGTGTCGGTCCAGCTACCGACACTACAACATATGGCGACGAGTTAAAGAGTTTGTATTCCTTTGTTAGTACCATTGATGACGTTTCACGTGTTCTGATTGTTTCTATTTAATTGTGTCATGGCTTCGCCACATTCTCCAGATGTACTGTCCGAATTTTATCGCTTGCAGAATCAGCAGACGCAGGCGTTACTGGATGCCCTTGGACAGCTCGTCCAGGGTCAACGTGCGCTGCACACCGATGCGGCCGCAGCCGCTTCACCGCTACCGCAGCCACAACCTGCCGTTGCACCGCCTTTTAGGCACTACGACCCGAACCACGAGACCTGGCAAGAGTGGTCTCGTCAGTTCCACTTCCACATGGCTGCCTACAGAATTCAAGGTAATGAGCGGCAGCCGTTTTTGCTTTCTTGTGTCGGTGTGTCCACATACCGTGTGATAGTGAAATTGTTTCCCCGGCGAGACGTAGCAACTCTGTCCTACGAGGAAATTTTGTCTGCATTAGATGCCTATTTCAAAGAAACAGTTAATGTGGTTGCAAAACGGTATACGTTTTTTCGTACAAAACGTACGGCCGGTCAAACTAATAAGGCGTGGGTAGCAACATTGCAAGGACTTACTAGGGACTGTGCCTTTGAATGTGACTGTGGTCTTTCTTATTCAGATACAATGGTGCGTGATGCAATTGCACAGAACGTTTCTGATGTTCGCATACGGGAGCAAATTTTGAAACTAGTTAATCCCTCCCTTCAACAAGTGATAGACATATTGGATAGACAAGACACACTTGACTGTGCTCAGGAATCTTTTGAAACTTCGCCAGCCGTGTGTAAAATTAACCGGCCCGCTGGACGCGCTCCGCGGCCCGGTAACCGGGCCGTGCGCACGGACGCACAGCGACCGCCGCGTGCTAAGCCAGGTGTGCCGCGCCAGCACACAAATACAGTGAAATCATGCCCGCGGTGTGCTACTAGACATTCGCGTGAACATTGCCCGTCACGCCAAGCTATTTGCTTTTTCTGCAATAAGAAAGGACATGTTCAAAGTGTTTGCCAGAAAAAGCTCAGATCAGACATTCACAATCATTCCAGGCCCTTTGCTTCGCGCCGGAATCGAACCAAGGACACTCAGGCTCGTGGACCTTCGCCTATGGACATTCATGTCGTTAATTCCACTTCGTCCAGTGACACTTTCTCTGACAGTAACTGTGATCGTCCCACAAAAACTGTGCGTCGACGTCGCCGGAAATCACGTCAATTAGCAAGTGCTTCTGTACCAGTGTCTGTTCCCATTGCACATAACAGTCGCTCTTGTCGTCAGCAGGACAATAAACTTTTTGTGGACTTAGACTTTGAAGGCAAAGTGATACCATTCCAGCTCGATACCGGAGCTGCAGTTTCATTGCTCAATCACGACACGTATAAACAACTGGGCAAACCTCCGTTGCGTGCCGCAAATGTTAAGCTAACTACCTATTCCGGACAGAAAATTCCTGTGTTAGGACAGTGCAGCCTTCTTGCAACATACAAGGGACAAACAAAACTTGTGTCATTTTACGTTCTTCGTTCTTCTTCTGCTGTGAATTTGTTTGGTCTAGATTTATTTAAGTTGTTTAACATGTCTATTGTAAATCAGGTCCTCTCAGTGAATCAGACTGTGCCTACAGACAGTGTTTCTCGGCTGTGTGACGAATTTGCAGACATTTTTGCACCGGGCTTAGGTTGCGCTAAAAACTATGAAGCACATTTAGAACTGAAGGTAAACGCGCAACCGAAATTTTTCAGGGCGCGCAATGTTCCCCACGCATTGCGTGATGAGGTCGCCAGAACGTTACACGATCTCGAATCACAGGGTGTAATTGAACGTGTGCAAGCTTCTCTCTGGGCCTCACCCTTAGTAATTTTGCCAAAACCTTCCGGAAAATTGAGACTTTGCGTGGACTTCAAGGCCACAGTGAATCCACAGCTAGTGACTGCTACTTTTCCTTTGCCCCGCCCGGAAGATCTTTTTGCTACACTGTGCCCGGGAAAATATTTTTCAAAGTTGGACCTAGCCGATGCGTACTTGCAAATACCGGTGGACGACGAATCCCAGCGCGTATTGGTGGTTAACACGCATCTTGGATTGTACCGCTTCAAAAGACTGCCTTTCGGGTGTGCATCCGCCCCTGCCTTGTTTCAGCAATATTTACAAACTATTTGTGCGTCGGTCCCTACTGCAGCAAACTATCTGGACGATATAGTGATCTCCGGACAGACAGAAGAAGAACATCTTGCGAATTTACGAACATTATTTCAGGTCTTGCGGCAAAATGGTCTTCGCTTGAGGAAGGACAAATGTGTGTTTTTTGCTCGTGACTTACCATACCTGGGACATGTCATTAATGCCCAAGGCATACATCCGAGTCCAGAGCACCTCCGTGCCATACAAGACTTGCCGTCCCCTAAAAATCTCAAACAGCTACAGAGTGTGTTGGGTAAAATTAATTATTACCATAAATATGTGCGCAATGCCTCTTCCATTTCAGCTCCGCTTCATCGCTTACGCCGTAAAGGTGTTCCGTTCGTCTGGACGCCGGAATGCGAACGCGCCTTTCGCCAGTTGAAATCGGCGTTGCTTTCTAATACTTGCCTTACGCCATTCGATCCCCAGAAACCCCTTTTGTTGATGGTAGATGCATCAGATTTCGGGATCGGTGCTGTGCTTGCGCACAAAGTTGGCTCGCATGATCGCCCTATTGCCTTTGCGTCCAAATTGCTCTCGTCTGCGCAAAGAAATTATTCACAGATAGAGAAAGAAGCTTTGGCTCTCGTGTTTGGTGTTACTAAGTTCCATGATTTCTTGTATGGTCGTCACTTTACCATCATCACAGACCACAAACCTTTGACATCGCTTTTTCATCCGACCAAGCCTGTACCTCCACGTACAGCGCAGAAATTCATTCGCTGGTCTATTTTCCTCTCGCAGTACCGCTACGATATATTGTATCGGTCCACTGCTAAGCACGGAAACGCCGATGCGTTGTCCCGTTTGCCTGTTGCTGAGGATAAAGCATTCGATTCTTCCGAACTTGCTTGCATGTTCATTGATTCGGAAACCGATGAAGTGGTCGAATCGTTTCCGATTGATTTTCGTCGTGTAGCTACAGCCACAGCTGCTGACCCTGTTCTTGCTACTGTTTTACGTTTTGTTGCTACGCAATGGCCTTTGTCAAAGTCTCGGATCGAGGATCCGTTGGTTCGCCGATTTTTTGCTCACAAGGAGAGACTTTTTGTTCGACGTGGTGTTTTGTTGTTGCGTTCTGATAATGATCAGTCCAGAGTCGTGGTCCCACGTTCGTTGCAGTCCTCTGTTTTACGGCTTCTTCATCAAGGACATTGGGGTATAGTGCGAACGAAACAACTTGCTCGTCAGCACTGTACTTGGTTCGGAATCGATGCTGCGATTACGAATATGTGTTCTTCGTGCCCGGCGTGTGCCGAACAACAGTCCGCACCGCCGCGGAAAGTCTTTGCGTGGCCAAAAGCCACTTCCCCTTGGCAACGCTTGCACATTGATTTTGCTGGTCCATTCTGGAATGCTCGATGGTTGGTTCTGGTCGACGCCTTCAGTAATTTTCCTTTTGTTGTCCGGATGTCTTCCACGACGTCCTCCGCCACCATCCAAGCGTTGTCTGCTATCTTTTGCATTGAAGGTCTTCCGCAGACTATTGTTTCCGACAATGGCCCACAATTCATGTCCGCAGAATTTCAGTCATTCTGCCAGGCCAATGGTATTCAACATCTGACATCCGCGCCGTTTTCGCCTCAGTCCAACGGTGCCGCTGAACGATTGGTCCGGACTTTCAAGTCACAGATGTTGAAACTGAAAGAGTCGCATTCTCGGGAGGACGCATTGTTGCTCTTTTTGTCTTCGTATCGCTCTCAGCCCCGAGATGGTCGCTCGCCGGCTGAGTTGCTCCACGGTCGTCCTCATCGCACCTTGATGTCTTTGCTGCATCCGCCGCATCAGTTTCCTGTGCAGCGGCAGACTCCTGCTTTTGCTCCAGGCGACGTTGTATTTTATCGCAACTATCGCGGTTCACGGCGTTGGCTCGCAGGGCGCATTCTTCGCTGCCTCGGCCGCGCGATGTATTTGGTTTTGGGGGCCTCTGGTGAGGTGCGTCGGCATCTCAATCAGCTGCGCCTCTGTCGTCGCTCGGGTTCTGCCGCTCCCCGTCTGCTTTCAGCGACGGTGCCGTCCGGTCAGCGCCCTGGGGACCCATCTACTGGCTCGCCTCATCCCCAGGTGTTACCGACGATGCCTTCCATTTTGCCCGATGGCGACGCGCCGCCGCCGCCGCCGCAGCGGCAGCCGCCGCCGCCGCCGCCGCTGCTTGTTCTCCCGCCGCCGGCGCCCGCCTTCGACGCTTCGCGGCAGCCGCCAAGCGCCTCCCAGGGTCACGCGCCGCCGATCGCTTCCCGTGACCAGCTGTCCTCCGCCATGGAACGCCCGCCCGCTCCGGACCACATGACGTCATCGCGCGTCGGCTGCCCCGACGCAATGGAAATTGATCCTTCAGTCCCTCCTGTCTCTTTACGGGCGCATACACCGCATGTTGACGTGCACCCTGGACTAGTTTTGCAGGCGTTTCCTAGCTCCCCTCGGACCGGATGGCCGGGTGCGGGTGGCACAGCCTCGCCTGTTGTTAGGCTCCCCACCTCATCGCATACGTCAACATGTGGTCCTCCCCACGGCGGGCGGAAGCCGTATTACACGACCGTTCGCCGATTTGCGGGGGAGGAATGTGGTGTCACCGCCAGACACCACACTTGCTAGGTGGTAGTTTAAATCGGCCGCGGTCCATGTAGTACATGTCGGACCCGCGTGTCGCCACTGTGATCGCAGACCTAGCGCCACCACCAAGGCAGGTCTCGTGATACGAGAGTGGACTCGCCCCCAGTTGTACGAGGACCAAGCTACCGCCCAGTTGTACGCGAACCTAGCTATCGCCCAGTGGTACGAAGCCTTTCTCTCTCATTAGCCGAGAGACAGAATAGCCATCAGAAGTTAAGGGCTACGAACTAGCAAGGAGCCATTTGTATCAGTGCCTATAGCTTACGAGTAATCAAGAGAGATGTATTCCAAGGATAAATAAAAGTTAAGTAAAAAGCATCTACATACTTTTCTTCTTATTCATTCATAAGTTTTTATGTTCCAGACTTCACGACCGTATGCTTATTGCTGTGCGTGCACTATCGGCCACAGCGTTAGTCACTAGCTTTCTTTTGCAGCAGTCAACTCCACAGTGTCGGTCCAGCTACCGACACTACAACACTTTCCACAAAAGTTCAATGTTCCATCCAACGGACGGGTGAAAAATATCCAGACGATGGCAAGCGTGATAGCGTTACGGAGATGTTTAGCAAACTCAAGTGGCAGAATCTGCAAGGGAGGCGCTCTGCATCGCGGTGTAGCTTGCTGTCCAGGTTTCGAGAGGGTGCGTTTCTGGATGAGGTATCGAATATATTGCATCCCCCTACTTATACCTCCCGAGGAGATAATGAATGTAAAATTAGAGGGCAAACGGAACATAGCATATTGTTCTCAATGGAGAGACGCAGGGGAGTGTTATGGGACCATTGCTTTTCACAATATATATAAATGACCTAGTAGATAGTGTCGGATGTTCCATGCGGCTTTTCGCGGATGATGCTGTGGTATACAGAGAAGTTGCAGCATTAGAAAATTGCAGCGAAATGCAGGAAGATCTGCAGCGGATAGGCAATTGGTGCAGGGAGTGGCAACTGACCCTTAACATAGACATCCGTAATCTATTGCGAATACATAGAAAGAAGGATCCTTTATTGTATGATCATATGATAGCGGAACAAACACTGGTAGCAGTTACTTCTGTAAAATATCTGGGAGTATGCGCACGGAACGATTTGAAGTGGAATGACCATATAAAATTAATTGTTGGTAATGCGGGTTCGAGGTTGAGATTCATTGGGAGAGTCCTTAGAAAATGTAGTCCATCAACAAAGGAGGTGGCATACAAAACATTCGTTCGACCTATACTTGAGTGTTTCTCATCAGTGTGGGATCCGTACCAGATAGAGAAGATCCAAAGGAGAGCGGCGCGTTTCGTCACAGGGTTATCTGGTAAGAGCGGTAGCGTTACGGAGATGTTTAGCAAACTCAAGTGGCTCTGCATCGCGGTGTAGCTTGCTGTCCAGGTTTCGAGAGGGTGCCCTTCTGGATGAGGTATCGTATATATTGCTTCCCCCCACTTACACCGCCCGAGGAGATCACGAATGTAAAATTAGAGAGATTCGAGCGCGCATGGAGGCTTTCCGGCAGTCTTTCTTCCCGGGAACCACACGCGACTGGAACAGGAAAGGGAGGTAATGACAGTGGTACGTAAAGTGCCCTCCGCCACACACCGTTGGGGTGGCTTGCGGAGTATGAATGTAGATGTAGATGTAGATTACCATTTTTGATCGTGTAGATATCATTTTTTATTATCGATTTTGTGGCGGCGTTCGTAGCGACAAACAATTCGCGGTAGAAACGGCTTACGAAGTCACCGCCACACTTTTAATAGCGGGCCGACCGGTCCGCTGGAACAGTGAACAGAAAGATGAAAACTCAAACACTCTGATTAAATAAAAGTCGGTACTTATCTTTATTACGAAGATACAGAAATACAGTAGTGAACTCCGTGTCTACAGAAATCTGTCTAGTTCGAGTCGGAGCGGCTAGGTCAGCGTCGGCTGACGACAAACAACAACTCTGCTGCGATGAACACACAACTGACTAGCAAGTACACAATTCGGTGGCGAGTATACAACTGAGCGGCGAATACAGAACTGTCCTAGCGCTCGCGACTCCAGCGCTTAAGAACCCAGAAGCCAGCGGTGGCGCGCGCAGACTTGCGGCGATTTCCTGTATCGCTGGCGCTGCTTATGCGGACGGCGTCCGGACTTTGATGCTGCCAACCTTTTAGCAGCGGGCTCGGTTGGCATTACTGGCTAGGATATAACAATCGACTTCAAGTTTGAGTCTGCGCTGCAGATCACCGTCACATCTGGCTCAGGGAAGTGCGGTTCGTCAACACTGAAACATCGAAGTAGATGATCGAATACCGAAGTGAGTTTCACCTGCTAAGACACTGTTTGTCTGTTAGATAAGAAAGTCCTTGAGATATATTTAAAACAGCCTTACCGTACGATATTTCCACAAGCATCAGTATCACTTGCTCTTACTATTACAGAAATTGCTCCTTACGCTGATTTTATTGCATTGATAATTTGTACCGTTACTGCTCGTCTTGCAGAAATATTGCATAGTATGCCGCCTTTCAATTTATGACATGAGTTTTGTTATCAAATAAACAGAATATTAGGAAGTGGAACTGTCCTCGGATTTCGATTATCTGTTTAGCTGTGAAAATACTAGTATGATCAAATTAAAAAAGCTGTAAAAATTCCGGTATAATTGACACAGAGAAGAAGAAGTTTTGGATATCTGAATTAGCAAATTTTTATGGCTTCCTGTTAAGAATTTTGAAACGGACAATAATCCTTCTGTTTCTCCACTCACTACGTCGTAGCATTAGGTTTAAGTACGTCCTTTTTGACCTTGATATGGAGACATCAGGTCGGTGAATCGTAATAACCACCGTGCCAAATAACAGTATTAATATTGAGTTATACAGTGAAACATAGCGAACCAATCACATCTGTGTATTCTGATGTTCACGAGCTGCTGCGTACTGCTGATTTTTTCATAGTATGCCTACGAGTTGGCTGCACTTGCGCATGATGAAAAGGTTGAACATTCACAATTGTGTACGCCGATTTCCAGTGGGAAAAAATACTTCCATTGGATCCAGGACACAGTAAAAGTTAATGTACACAATTATAGCCAGAGGGACTGAACCGTTTAAATAAAAGAAATGTTACTGACAATCTACATCTTTAGTCTTCACGTCTACGTATATGTTTCTGAACATAGTCACCCTGGCCACGAACATATCTCTTCCAACGAGAGGCCAGTTTTATGATACTGTCATGGTAGAATTTTTTACTTTGTTGACGGGACCGGAATCCCACCTATGCTTGCACCGCTTTATCACTATCAAACTGTTCTTTAAGTTTTAGAAACAGACGGAAATCGGATAGAGCCAAATTGGGACTGCATGGAGGATGATGCAGGTATCGTAGCACTCACACGCGGTCTGGCATTGTCATGCTGAAGAACAAGATACTGCATGTGTGGACGAGCTCTACGATTTCGAAATTTGGTAATATCACACTGTTTTTCACGCACCGACATAGTCACGTCACACACCGCCATGTTACATGGTACAATTGGGAGCCCTCTCGGGGCAGAAGGCTGCAAAGACTTTGACATGGGGAAAGAAGATGTCGATTGTTAATAACGTTTCTTTTATTAAAAAAACTTGAAGAGTTTTCACATTAAAAAAAATTCGGGAGTTATGCTTTTCATCATGCCCTCATACATCGGCATTTCATACTTCGAACCTTATGTGCTCTGTGTTCTACACCAAAAATCAGTGCACGATAATAATATGCAGGAACTGTTGCTAAAAAATTGCAGAAAATCCCTCCCACGTATATATGACTGTATAACAAACATCCGAGTGCCATGGTTGTAATGGCCTCTTTCCAACTTTTTTGATCGGCGCTACCGGCAGGGATATTTGGATTCTGGCAACGCCCAGCTACGCGGAGCTCTCAAACGAGCATTTGGCCGCCCAACAGAGTTCTCGCTCGGGGAATGCAAATCATACCGCAGCGGGCGTTAGCGTTTCCGCCGGCAGTGCGCACCGGCCTTCTCACGTATAAATGTAATATAAATTGAAATAGCAACACGCCCAATTTAGTTGCAGTGACTATCAATCAGGCGCATCTGCATAGCAAACATTTACTTTCCTGCGCCCCTCTGTGCGCGAATCGTTTACAGAGCTAGCGGAATGTAAACTCGCCGACGCCCGTTGCTATTTCGCGTTACTAAACATTCCCCCTCTTATTAATTTGTTTTACTATTTGATTTAATTTCGAAGAGATCATTTCATTAAACATAATGCACTGTTCTATTTGAGCCTGTAAACAAGGGGCGTATGATCGTCGTGCTTCCAGTTCACCAAATCACTGCTTTGTAATAGATATGTATCCACACAGATCTATAAGACAGGCCACATTGATGAGCGATGCAAAACAGACATTTATATACAAGTCTATACCATTGTTAAGTGTCACTGATTGAAACTCCGCATGTTGGTTACTTCACAAACAAGTGCCGGTTTCAATTACGTGGCAGATATCATCTTAAGTACGGATAAACAATAGAAACAAATAATTACGATATTTTCAGGTTTTGAAATAATTTACCTGAGTGCTGAGGTGGTTATCTACATATGATGATGATAATGTAATGTTATAAAGCCATGGGATTGCCAACACAGGCAAAAGAAAACTGCTCGTTCTTACTGACACATTGATACACCTGGTTATGGCTCGACAATTTCAGCCTCCCCAAACCAATGAAACTGTATCTTTTGAGAAAGGACTGCCTTTAGTAGTATAACATCTGTGGTATACGACATGGCCCCCTCCCCGAAAGTGCACCATTTCATTGGAATTTGCTGATTATTCTGGTCTTAAAATGAAGGTCATGTCGGCACTGTAATTAATTAAGGCATAGAGAAAACAGTGTCGTAAATACCTGCTAATAAATTTATAGGATGTCTGTTAAGATATCAGGGAATGACTTCCATGGTACCAGAGGAAGCTGTAGAGGGCGAATACTATAGAGAAAGACAGAGGTGGGAATACATCCAGCAAGTAGTTGAGGACGAAGGTTGCAAGTGCTACTCTGAGATGAAGATGTTGGTACAGAAGTGGTAATTCGTGGCGGGCTGCATAAAACCACTCAGAATATTGCTAACTCAAGAAAAATAAATGATAGTACACTGTTGCTAATAGCAACCTACGGCAGGGCAGTAAGCCTTTATGACTGTATCAACCTGCGTTGTTCGTTAAATGAATGAATGAACGGCGATTTTGCATCTCCAGACGCAACAGGGTTTCAAACACTTCTAATACCTACACCCTTAATTTTTTACAATCAAATTTTACTTCTGCACAGTACTCATCTCCTTCCTTTTATTTTCTGGGAAACCTTGTAGCAAAGCTCTGCAATGGATAACACTGCCGTCGTGATCGCTTTCTGAACTCAACGTCTCTCTCAATATGGAAGGACACGGACTCATCTATTCAGGCAGAATAATGGCAACTAGTGGAACACAAAATGGAAACCAGATTTCGTTATCATCTTCCTCTTTTCAGCCGATAGCGTCTGTGTAGTTTTCGCAGCGTTGACGTTTCCCATTATGAGATATCGTATGTGTATAATGTGTGTGATTAAGCTGTTTATCATTTTGCTAGAATATATAAGCAAGACAACTGAGGATAAACAATGGAGTTGCGCTGACTTAAGGCAGTGCCCCTCTTTGAAAATTTTAGGAGTTAGAATTTTTGCTTAAAATGTTTTGTGGAATGATTACCTTACAGCAGTGTCCGTCCAAAGTTCAGCAGAAGCTCCGTTATCGAGTTATGAGGCGATCTGTGAAAACGTGCTTCCGAAAACCATTCACAGCGAGAAAGAAATAGTCGGAATGCAATTCCAAATTCGGCTAACAAACATTATGGAAATTATGATCATGCTCCAACATCGTACCTCACCACACTGTTACAACTTCTGCACAAAACTGGACGAACAGGTCACTGTAATATCTAAATTGCACAACTAAATTGCTTACTCCACAACTCCGCCAGTTGACCAAACACAGACCCACAATGATACCCCTTTCAAAGTGTGCTGATAACGCACAATCACAGCAATCACTCAGTATCCATTGCTGTCCTCAGCTCGTACACTTGTTTAGGCTATCAGGATGTGTAGAATACAGTCTGCCTCCCATGTGTTGGTTAGACGTACTCACTTGGAACTTTGACAATGAGTCACCCTGTCCTCAGATTCCCATACAGTCCAACATCATGTAACCATAATATCCGAATGCCCGACAAATTTGCTTACTACACGACTCAGCCAATAGATCAAACAGAGACCGATAATGATACCGCTTTTAAACTATGGTGATAACGCACACACACAGCAATCACTCAGTATCCTTTGCTCTCCTCAGATCGTACACACGTGTTTACGCTATCAGGACGTTTACAATAAAGTTTTCCTCACATGTGTTGATTAGGCGTACTCAGCTGGATCTTTGACGGTGAGTAAGCCTGTCCTCAAATTCCCATGCAGTCCAACATCAGGTGACTGTAATATCTGAATCCACAACTAAATTGCTAACCCCTCAACTCCGCAGTTGACCAAATGGAGACCCACAATGATACTACTTTTCAAATATGCTGATAACACACACTCACAGCTATCACTCAATATCCATTGCTGTTCTCAGCTCGTACACTTGTTTACGCTATCAGGATGTGTACAACACAGTCTGCCTCCACTGTGTTGGTTAGACGTACTCACCTGGAACTTTGACATCGAGTAAGCCTGTCCTCAGATACCCGTACTGTCCAACATCGGCTCACTGTAATATCGGAATGCTCGAGAAATTTTTTTCTTCACAACTCAGACAGTTGACCAAACAGAGACCCACAGTGATACCTCTTTTAAAATATCCTTATAACGCACACTCACAGCGACCACTCGGAAACCATTGCTGCCCTAAGCTCGTACACTTGTTTACTCTATCTGGATGTGTACATCACCGTCTCCCTCCCATGTGTTGGTTAATCGTTCTCAGCTGGAACTTTGACAACGAGTAATTCCTGTCCTCAGATACCTGTACAGTCCAACATAATGGCACTGTAATATGCGAATGCTCGAGAAATTTTGTTACTACACAACTCTGCCAGTTGACCGAACAGACTCCCAATGACACCACTTCAAACTATGCTGACTACGCACACACACAGCGATCTCTCAGTATCCACTGCTGTCCTCAGCTCGTACACTTGTTTACACCAACAGGATGTTTACAATACAGTCTTCCTCCCATGTGTTGGTTAATTGTACTCAGCCGGAACACACACAACGTGTAAGCCTGTCCTCATATTCCCGTACAAACCAGCAGCAGGTCACTGTAATATCCGATGCTCGAGAAATTAGCTTACTACACGACTCCGCCAGTTTACAAAACAGAGACCCACAATGATACCCCTTACAAACTATGCTGATAACGCCCACTCGCAGCGATGACTCAGTATGCATTGCTGTCCTCACTTCGTACACTTGCTTACGGTATTAGGATAAGTACACTACAATCTTCCTCCCATGTGTTGGTTAGGCGTATTTAGCCAGAACTTTGCCAACAAGTTAACCTGTCTTCACATTCCCGTATAGTCCAACATCAGGTCACTGTAATATTCGAATGCTCAACCAATTTGCTTACTACTCAACTCCGCCGGTTGACCAAACAGAGACGCAGAATAATATCCCCCTTAAACTATACTGATAACGCACACTCACAGTGATCACTCGGTATCCTTGGCTCTCCTCAGCTCGTACACTTGTTTACGCTATCAGGATGTGTACAGTACATATGTTGTTAAGGCGTACTCAGCCGGAACTTTGACAACGAGCAAGCCTGTTGACAGCTTCAAGTAGGGTCCAATATCATGTCACTGTAATATTCGAATGCTCGACGAATTTGCTTACTACATGACTCCGCCAGTTGACCAAACAGAGAAGCACAATGATACCCCTTTTAAACTATGCTGATAGCGCACACTCACAACCATCTCTCAGTATCCATTGGTGTCCTCAGCTCGTACACTTATTTACCCTATAAGGATGTGTACAACACAGTCTTCCTCCCATGTGTTTGTTAGGCGTACTCAGCAGGAACTTTGACAACGAGTAATTCCTGTCCTTAGATTTCCGTACAGTCCAAAGTAATATCACTGTAATATCCGACTGCTCGAGAAATTTGCTTACTGCACGACTCCACCAGTTGATCAAACAGAGACCCCCCAATGATACACCGTTTAAAATATGCTGATAACGCAAAATCACAGCGAGCACTTAGTATCCATTGGTCTCCTTACCTCGTACACTTGTTTACAGTATCAGTATGTGTATAATACAGTCTGCCTCCCCTGTGTTGGTTATACGTACTCACCTGGAACTATGACAACGTGTAAGCCTGTCCTCAGATTCCCGTACAGTCCAACAGCAGGTTGGCCTGTCCTCAGAATCCCATAGAGTCCAACATCAAGTCACTGTAATATCCGAATGCTCGAGAAATTTGCTTATTACAGGACACCACCAGCTGGCCAAAAAGAGACACACAATGATACTCCTTTTAAATTATGCTGATAACGACCACTCGCAGCAAACACTCAGTATCCATTGCTGTCCTCAACTCGTACAGTTGTTTACGCTATCAGGATATGTACAATACGGTCTGCCTCACTTTTTTTATTTAGACGTACTCACCTGGTACTTTGACAATGTGTAAGCCTGTCCTCAGATTCTCATACAGTCCAACATCAGGTCACTGTAATATCCGAATGCTCAACAAATTTTCTTACTACATGACTCCACCAGTGGACCCAACAGAGAAGCACAATGATACCCCTTTTAAACTATTATGATAACGCACAATCACAGCAATCACTCAGTATCCATTGCTGTCCACAGCTCGTACACTCGTTTACTCTATCAGGCCGATTAACAACACTGAACACCAACGACAATGGAACATCTTTAGTCACTCTACCAGTGGCCGAATCTTGCATGTCTAATCATTTACATACCTTTTGATTTTGTGTCGAGTACGAAGCTAGTTTGACCGCTGACCTCTGACCATGTCTTTCGGTGTTTCACGTGTTTAGCAATCTTCTGATGGACGAAATTTAGGGACATTGTAAAATTGTGGTAAGTTCTATGGGACCAAACTGCTAAGGGGATCGGTCCCAAGGCTTACAGATTGCTTAACCTAACTTACGTTAAGGACGACACACACACCAGAGCCCGAGGGTGGACTCGAAGTTCTGACGGGAGAGGGGAGGGGGGCGATATTTGGAATGTCCCGTCAGACCGCACGGCTACTCTGCGCGGCCGAAATTTTTGCTTTAGGGAGTGATACTTTCCTGATGTTAGAATCGATATCATCATACAAGTAAGTTACTCACTGCATCTGAAACCGGGTCTACCAAATGTCGTGACTTACGAAGATTATGAACGTTTTGCTACTCTTTTGTGACTTATAATGTTGTTCTTCTTTATTTTTACTATTATCTGACTATTCGGCATTGCCCGTGTATTTATTTTGCTAATTCTCCATTAGAAACGAGAACAAAAGTGAACAATGTTCGTGGTAAAGTACTGAAAAAATTTCATTTTCATTCTTCGTGCATAAAAAGAAATATGCATAATTTATAAACGTTTAAGTACAGTATCAAAAATTAAGAGCCATGAGACCGGGCGGTTTCTGTATGCTGGGAGCAGCTGCTTCACGTCTCTCTAACGTGCTTTTTTATAAGTCTATATGGCAAATGCTCTTCATAGCTCTGTAGACGACTACTATTTTCGCCTACAGCCGTTTCCGCTTTGTAGTTGAAAGCTGTCAAAGCATTGCTAGGGGTCAGAGATTTTATTAATCTGACTCCACTGCACGAGTGTTTCAGTGGTAAACAAGAAATGTATTAGAACTTCATGCATAATGCTGCAATTTTTCACGTTTGTCAGCGTTGATGACGTCATATCTCTTAAACTCTGGGTCGTACAATTGTGTATTTGTGTAGGTACATTCAGCGGCTTATGTGGATACTGTCTGCGAAATATTTTCCGAATGGAGCTAGCAGAATAGAAGTAATAAGTTTAAATGTCAATCATGATGCGGCAGTTTTCCACATATTTGAGTGCTTATGAGGTTCGTACCTCTTGATCCTTGTGTCACATTGTAACATAATTTTGTAGGTATATTCAGCGGCATATTTGGCTGTTGTATGCTACATTCGTTGAGAATATAGGTAGTAAAAAACATAGTAAACTTAAAGGCCATGCACAATGCACTGAGTTTGTGACGCCATATTTCCTCAACTGTGTGTGGTACCAAGATATATTTTTGTACATGGTCTGTATCTCTTATATTTACTGCGAATACATTTAGTAGCACAGAAGCAATATATTTAAATGTCATACATGATGCGGCAGTTTCTCACGCAAACAGTATGTATGATGTCGTATCTCTTGAGCTGCATTAGGTAACTGGTTCCTACTCCAATAGTGACTGTAGACTGACATTAAAAGATTTGTGTGAAAGGTTTGGTTCAAATCGCTCCAGTGGTTTCGGAGGAGATGTGGAACACACACACACAGACACATACATTTTTACGGCATGTACAGATTCCCTCAAGACCCTGAAACTTGTGCGTCTTTCCTAATGGTCTTAGAGCCACTGATTCTAATATGGAGGGGTGGACCAATTTTTTAAACACCGCCGTAAATTTTCGTGGGAATCAGTATGGTTCCCCTAAGCTGACAGTGCTGAAACAGTGTAAAAATGTTTCCAGAATGAGATTTTCACTCTGCACCGGAGTGTGCGCTGATGTGAAACTTCGTGGCAGATTAAAACTGTGTGCCGGACCGAGACTCGAACTCGGGAACTTTGCCTTTCGCGGGCAAGTGCTCTCTACCAACTGAGCTACCCGAGCACAACCCAGGCCTCGTCCTCACAACTTTACTTCTGCCAGTATCTCCTACCTTCCAAACTTTACAGAAGCTCTCCTGCGAACCTTGCAGAACTAGCACTCCTGAAAGAAAGGATATTGCGGAGATATGGCTTAGCCACAGCCTGGGGGATGTTTCCAGAATGAGATTTTCACTCTGCAGCGGAGTGTGCGCTGATATGAAACTTCCTGGCACATTAAAACTGTGCGCCGGAGCACTTGCCCGCGAAAGGCAAAGTTCCCGAGTTCGAGTCCCGGTCCGGCACACAGTTTTAATCTGCCAGGAAGTTTCATGTCACCACACACTCCGCTGCAGAGTGAAAATTCTGGAAACATCCCCCAGGCTGTGGCTAAGCCATGTGTCCGCAATATCCTTTCTTTCAGGAGTGCTAGTTCTGCAAGGTTAGCAGGAGAGCTTCTGTAAAGCTTGGAAGGTAGGAGACGAAGTACTGGCAGAATTAAAGCCGTGAGGACGGGGTGTGAGTCGTGCTTGGGTAGCTCAGTTGGTAGAGCACTTGCCCGCGGAAGGCAAAGATCCCGAGTTGGAGTCTCGGTCCGGCACACAGTTTTAATCTGCCAGGAAGTTTCAGTGTAAAAATGATTTCGTCACCCGAGTAACTTTCATTAAGAAGTGTTAGACTGTAGTAGATAGCGAAAGCAAGAAGGGCACCAGAAAAGATTGGTACATGCGAAGAACGCTGACTTCACTGTTTGGTATTGACATAACGTATTTGCATGGAGCGAAGGTTGTAGTAGTAGTAATAGTAGTAGTAGCACTAGCAGTTTTACACATCCTTGGATATGGTATTATAGTCGCAGAACAAAAAATTGTGATTAGTATATGCTGATATTAACATTCATACATGTCTAATATGACAATAATGTGAAAGGCTATGACACATGGTCCTACAATAAAAATAAATGCTTGAAGCATTTTAGGAAAAAGACGGGAAACGTAAATTAGAATGGCCGGAGATAAGAGCATCAACCCTCAAAATGTAAGGACAGTCTGCCTAAGGGGATTCCCCTGTTTGAACACAAGAAAAATGGTTGACTTCCGGGATTTTTTCTCAAGCAAAGTATAAACTAATGCTAAATCTGAAAACATAGTTTTATTCCTTACAGTCTAGTATTGAAGAAAACTTTTTTTCCTCGTCGTACACTCGCAGTAACCGATGCGATCACAGGTCAGTGGTGGGAATCCCCGAAATTCCTACCGCGTTTGTAACAAAATAATTTTAAATAATTCAGTTCCAATACACTTCCAATTAGCATACGTAGGATAATTGTGCAAGAAAGCCGCATAAAATGGTGACGTGTTGATACAAATAACATTTTCTTCGCCCACAAAATCGAAACGAATACCATCAGCAATCATGGATCTATAAAGTCATCGCAACTGAGAATGCTAGCATGAAATTCTGATCATAAACATATTTACCATTCTTAGTTTGTTTCCAGACGATTTGGAAACTACCGTTTCGAGAAAAATGCTTTTAAAATTTGGGGCAACTTTTTTGTAGTTACAGGTCACTGAGGACAGGCTTACTCGTTGTCAATGTTCCAGCTGAGTTCGCCTAAACAACGCGTGGGAAGAAGACTGTGTTTTACCCAATCTGATAGTGTAAACAAGTGTACGAGCTGAGGACAGCAATGGACACTGAGTGATCGCTGCGGTGTGCGTTACCAGCATAGTTTAAAAGGGGTATGTTTGTATGTCTCTGTTTGGTCCACTGGCGAAGTCGTGTAGTAAGCAAATTTCTCGAGCATTCGGATATTACAGTGACCTGATGTTGGACTGTATGTTAATCTGAGGACTGGTTTACTCGTAGTCTGAGTTCCGGATGAGTACGTTTAACCCACAAATGGGAGGAAGACTGTATTGTACACAGCCTGATACCGCAAACAACTGTACGAGCAGAGGACAGCAATGGATACTGAGGGATCGCTGTGAGTGTGCGTTATCAGCATAGTTTAAATGGGGTATCATTGTGGGTCTCTGTTTGGTGAACTGACGGGGTCGTGTAGTATGGAAATTTGTCGACTGTTCTGATGTTACAGTGACCCGATGTGGGAATGTATGGGAATCTGAGGACAGGCCTTACTCGTTGTCAAAGTTCCGGCTTAGTACGCCTAACCAACACATGGGACGAAGACTGTATTGTGCTCAAAGCTCATTGTAATCAATTCACATCTATACCTGCCATATGAGAAACAATAATGGGCTCGCTGGAATATTCTGAGTTTTCCCGCAGCGTTGGAGGGGTACTAGCAGCATCCGAGCTAAGGCTGACGTTAACAGCACAACACGAATGGCTGCGTTATGTGGTGCCTTGTTGGGGAAATATGGACTGCTGATGAAAGGCGTCCCATTGATCTGAACTATGGATCAGAAAACCCTGGTTGAATTCACTGGATGACCATCGTCGTTGAGTGTGGAGTGGTCGTATTCTTCTAGTGTTTTGGATTAGCGCAGCAGCGTTGCTGCCACTCGCACAGTGTGTGGAGCTACTTGGGGACGTATGGCTTCGAGTCACGGTTAGTAGTGAGAGGGAAATCTGACGGCGTAACGGTAAGTCACATATATCCTGCGCCCTGGTGTGTTACTTCTCAGGCAACCGTATCGTGATACTAATATTTAACAGGATAATGCTCGTCCACCCATGGCAAGTCTCACTACGAATTGTCTGCAGCTTGTTAAGCAGCTCCCTTTGTGAGTAAGAGCACCAAATCTGTCTTCAATAAGAAATGTGCACGGTTGGCTCGTCCCAGTGCCCGTATCCAGGATATCAAGCAGACAGTTTGCTACGAGATGATACAAAGGCTTTATTACACCCTTCCCAACCGAATCCGTGAACACCTCCGTACCAGAGGAGATGTAACATCACATAGATGAGTCGGCTCAGACTGCAACATTTTTGTAAATTAGACTTGATTTTGTAGTCGCTGAAAGAACATCCACGTAGCTTTCAAGTCTGTGAAGCCTCATTTGCCTTTCTCTTCCCTATCGTGGTGCTTCATTTTCTCTTGCCAACTGTCTATTTGCCTTATGTAAGTATCTCGCTGGATGACTTCTGCGCATTTCCATCCATCGGTATGTAACGTGAAGAGGTAGTATGTGCTCCATGCTTAAAAACTAAGGTAGATAACCAGTTAAATTTACGCTTAGGCAGGTGCTCGAAACGTATAACGTTCTTAGAAACTAACGGGGCCAATATCTGTAGGTCCCAGAGTTTCCCTTCAATATCGAGACGAGATTCAACAGGTGGTCTATAGTATCTCTCTGTGTTATTAAAGACTACATTTCGCACAAACATACCTGGTAACAGCAATGTGTGTTACATCACTTCAAGAAACCCTGTTTTCTTCTGTAACAGCATTTATATTAATGCTACGTGATTCACCGTATGGGTACATCGTACCAACAGGGTAAATCTACCTAACTACGTCACAAGGATCGTAAATGAAAAAACGAATATTCAGTATAAACACTGTATGTTCTATGTATACGAGACCAAACATTGCTCTACCAAACCACGATAAACAACATTTAATAAATTAGGAAGTGTTCAAATTATAAAATGTAAGAAATAATGTGGACACGGTACCTAATTTTTTTATAGTATATCTAATTCTGTGACACTATATACTTTGTGATAATGTCCTAATTTTCTTTAGCATTGTTAAATTTCACTTAACGCAGTTGTTAATCATTTTCAGCATCGGTGTAGTTGCCGCTAACGTCTACGCAAATGTTATTCATAAATAGCTTATCATCAGGTGGTTCGATGGACTGACAACTTTCGTTCAACCTTCGCAGAAAAAAACGACACTAAGCACAATCATTTCATTCTCTACACACCTGTAGATCTCGTTACAAGTGGCGCAATTGTCATCATTTCTTTTATTCTCTGACTTGTGTTTCTCTTTCGTCATTGATTTTACTATACTACAGTGGTTAGTGGGTTATTCGGTTAATGTTTAGGCTGAACCCTCTTTCCTGCGTTTGTAATATGAAAGTAACTAAGTTAACTTCCAATTCACTCGTAACCGCAGACGGCCCACCCGTTTTGTCAATGGCCGCATTGTTTTTTTCACCATCAATACTCTCTAGATAGTCTTTTAACAGAGAAATGTTTAGAAGCGTGTATATCGACCACTTTTCCTCTAAAATCTTCTGAAGTGCTCCACGGAAGTCACAAGTCAACTAGGATTTTCTTCTCTTGCTCACAGAACCCCGTTTTGGCCTCTCCTTCTTTGCAAGTTTACTTCGAGATGGAGCCATTGTTCTCTAAATGGACACTATTATTTTCGGCCTTCTTCCTAAGCGAATGATTCGATGATAACGCATTTAAATTCAACTTTTATGACTGAGATTGTATGTACGTTCCATTGATAACACTGTTGCATATAAATGTCTAATTGCTTCAACAAATAACCCTAATGAACTTGTATTGAAGGATTGGCGTGGCAAATGATGTATTTTGCTGCACAGAACAAACAATAAACTACCAGTTCCGCACACTGACTCATTCCCGTCGAGAATGTCATTCCCGTATGAAGACATTGTGCTATTCGTTGAGGACCGTTAGAACTACGTGTGGAAGACCTACCTTACTTAATGACAAGGAATGTACACTATGTCGTCAGAAGTATCCAGACGCCCCCTAAAACATACTTTTATCATAGTAGGTGCATTGTTCTGCCACCTACTGCTAGGTACTCCATATCAGAGACCTCAGTAGTCGTTATACATCGTGAGAGTGCACAATGGGCGCACCGCGGAACTCACGGATTTAGAACGTGGTAAGGTGATCGGGTTTCACTTGTGTCATACGTCTGTACGCGAGACATCAGAAAAATGGATTATATTTATGGTTAAGTAGTTCTATTTTCGAACGAGTCAGATGTTGTGGTCCTTAGTTCGAACACTGGTTTAATGCAGCTCTCCATGCTACTCTATCCTGCACGGGCCTGTTCATCTCCGACTAACCACTGCAACTGATATCCTGCTGAATCTGCCTACTGTATTTATGTCTTGGTCTACCTCTACGATTATGGTTTGACTTTCCCACACCGTTATCTAAGTGATGGTTCAAATTTAAGATGTCAGACATTAAAGTTTATAGGTATTTAGCTGAACTGAAAGGCTTACCATTTGAATGATTTATCGTGGGACCAAAATTTAACGGATTTCTTTTCGCAATCATGTGACTTCCCCCATTTTCTTGTTCAGAACAACAGCCACTTTTCGCAACATACGGATATCGTATCTAGGTCATTTTGCAATTGCTTTTGATCTTCTGATAATTTTACTACACGGTAAACGACATTATCATCTTCAAACGATAGAAGATTATCCCTTAAACCTTTTATATAGGTTAGGAACACCTGAGGGTGTACACTACTTCCCTGGAGAATGCCGGATGTCACTTCTGTTTTCCTCGACGGTTCTCCGTGGACTATTATGTAAACATTCTGACAGGAAATTGCGAATCCTGTCGCACAGCTGAAGCGATACTCCATGATCATGCGCTTTTTTTTTAGAAGTCTAGTGAGGAACGGTGTCGAAACCCAAATCTAGAGATACGTAATCAGTTTCAGATCGTCTGTCGATATCCGTTATTACTTCGTGCGAATAAATAACTAGTTCTGTTCCTCAAGATCGATTTTTTTTCAATCTGTCCTGATAATGTGGAAGTGTTTGTGATAGGAAATAGAGGGATATTATTCGACCTGACAAAAAAAAACGTTTGGTATAACAGAGGACTCCAGTTCAGATGTAATTTCATGGGCGCGCATTTGTTCGCAATATAGGCCATTAGAATCACGAGCAATTTTCATTTGTCTAAATGGTGCCAGTATTGCATATTAATTTATGTCTGTGAATTTCGTGTGAAATTAGTTCATTGCGCGGGGTACTATCACGATGTAATGTAGTGAAGATAGCGCGTGATTTGTGATCTATAAATACTGCAGTCGAATACCATAATGACTGTCCGCTTAATCAATGCCGACGCAGTGGGCAACATCAGGAAACCTTTTGCCGTCAATAGTGAGTGAACACGCAGAAGGAGCTACGGCTGTGCGCTGCTTTTTCTGTAAGGGGTGACACTCTTTACAAGATATTCGAAGTGACTGGAGAAGATAATTCGATATCTATGAACGCGTTCACCTGCTACCATTAGTTAGGAAACAGCCTGACAGCACTGTCACAACTTGGAGACTAATGTGAAGTGGGTAGTAAGATTGAATAATGCACTGTACTTTTTCCAGAGCCCTTCCAACGAAGATTCGTTTTCCCCTTCTGTAACACTGATATCACGTGATCATTTCATTTCAATTCGGTGTTACTATTACCTATTAATAGTTACGAAATTTGATGTGCTCCGAATGAGAACCACAAATCTTGTAATCTGATGCTGTTAGGTTCATTTCCCTACGTTACAGAAATTTTCTGACACGTATTCACATTTAATGATCGCTGCATTTCATTGTATCGTGTACAAGTTGCTTCACTACCCTTCATGCTACAATCATTTCGCCCCGATTTTCCAACCCAAAATGTACCTTGGTTTATTTATGCACTGTATTGGATGACCTCAGAGGATGCGACACCGTCAAAGTACGACAAATTTGAAGAAATGCCGCTGTCTCATGCTGTATCAGCGAGTGATGCAGTTTCATGCAGGCCTCAACTGAAACAGCTGGCTGTAAGTTAAGTTTGTGCAGTGATTAATGTTGTTGTTGTTGTGGTCTTCAGTCCTGAGACTGGTTTGATGCAGCTCTCCATGCTACTCTATCCTGTGCAAGCTTCTTCATCTCCCAGTACTTACTGACTTACTGCAACCTACATCCTTCTGAATCTGCTTAGTGTATTGATCTCTTGGTCTCCCTCTACGATTTTTACCCTCCACGCTGCCCTCCAATGCTAAATTTGTGATCCCTTGATGCCTCAAAATATGTCCTACCAACCGATCCCATCTTCTAGTCAAGTTGTGCCACAAACTTCTCTTCTCCCCAATCCTATTCAATACCTCCTCATTAGTTACGTGATCTACCCACCTTATCTTCAGCATTCTTCTGTAGCACCACATTTGGAAAGCTTCTATTCTCTTCTTGTCCAAACTGGTTATCGTCCATGTTTCACTTCCCTACATGGCTACACTCCATACAAATACTTTCAGAAACGACTTCCTGACACTTAGATCTATACTCGATATTAACAAATTTCTCTTCTTCAGAAACGATTTCCTTGCCATTGCCAGTCTACATTTTATATTCTCTCTACTTCGACCATCATCAGTTATTTTACTCCCTAAATAGCAAAACTCCTTTACCACTTTAAGTGTCTCATTTCCTAATCTAATCCCCTCAGCATCACCCGATTTAATTTGACTACATTCCATTATCCTCGTTTTGCTTTTGTTGATGTTCATCTCATATCCTCCTTTCAAGACACTGTCCATTCCGTTCAACTGCTCTTCCAAGCCCTTTGCTGTCTCTGACAGAATTACAATGTCATCGGCGAACCTCAAAGTTTTTACTACTTCTCCATGAGTTTTAATACCTACTCCGAATTTTTCTTTTGTTTCCTTTACTGCTTGCTCAATATACAGATTGAATAACATCGGGGAGAGGCTACAACCCTGTCTCACTCCTTTTCCAACCACTGCTTCCCTTTCATGCCCCTCGACTCTTATAACTGCCACCTGGTTTCTGTACAAATTGTAAATAGCCTTTCGCTCCCTGTATTTTACCCCTGCGACCTTCAGAATTTCAAAGAGAGTATTCCAGTTAACGTTGTCAAAAGCTTTCTCTAAGTCTACAAATGCTAGAAATGTAGGTTTGCCTTTTCTTAATCGTTCATCTAAGATAAGTCGTAAGGTTAGTATTGCCTCAGGTGTTCCAACATTTCTACGGAATCCAAACTGATCTTCCCCGAGGTCCGCTTCTACCAGTTTTTCCATTCGTCTGTAAAGAATTCGCGTTAGTATTTTGCAGCTGTGACTTATTAAACTGATAGATCGGTAATTTTCACATCTGTCAACACCTGCTTCCTTTGGGATTGGAATTATTATATTCTTCTTGAAGTCTGTGGGTATTTCGCCTGTCTCATACATCTTGCTCACCAGATGGTAGAGTTTTGTCATGACTGGCTCGCCCAAGGCCATCAGTAGTTCTAATGGAATGTTGTCTACTCCCGGGGCCTTGTTTCGACTCAGGTCTTTCAGTGCTCTGTCAAACGCTTCACGCAGTATCTTATCTCCCATTTCATCTTCATCTACATCCTCTTCCATTTCAATAATATTGTTCTCAAGTACATCGCCCTTGTATAAACCCTCTATATACTCCTTCCACTTTTCTGCCTTCCCTTCTTTGCTTAGAACTTGGTTGCCATCTGAGCTCTTCATATTCATACAAGTGGTTCTCTTCCCTCCAAAGGTCTCTTTCATTATCCTGTAGGCAGTATCTATCTTCCCCCTAGTGAGACAAGCCTCTACATCCTTACATTTGTCCTCTAGCCATCCCTGCTTAGCCATTTTGCACTTCCTGTCGATCTCGTTTTTGAGACGTTTGTATTCCTTTTTGCCTGCTTCATTTACTGCATTTTTATATTTTCTCCTTTCATCAATTAAATTCAATATTTCTTCTGTTATCCAAGGATTTCTGTTAGCCCTCGTGTTTTTACCTACTTGATCGTCTGCTGCCTTCACTACTTCATCCCTCAGAGCTACCCATTCTTCTTGTACTGTATTTCTTTCCCCCATTCCTGTCAATTTTTCCCTTATGCTCTCCCTGAAACTCTCTACAACCTCTGGTTCTTTCAGTTTATCCAGGTCCCATCTCCTTAAATTCCCACCTTTTTGCAGTTTCTTCAGTTTCAATCTGCAGTTCATAACCAATAGATTGTGGTCAGAATCCACATCTGCCCCTGGAAATGTCTTACAATGATTAATATCTTTATATATATTGAACATGTCTGCGTTTTAGAAATGGTTAAAGATTAGTAAATGAATCCAAAGCAACCAATCACTTGTAATAGAAGGTGGTTTTATCCAACTTTGACCATGATTTCGACGAATGAAACCCATTTTCTTCAGAAATGTATGTAACCTCAAGACAATAACTACAAACCTGGAAACATATATTTCGAAGTTAGGCATAATGTTTAGGCTAGATCCCCACAACAGGGTGAATACATATATCATAAAACATGGCTAGCAGAATAAGAAATAGTACTTAAAAAATATGACATTGGAAAAAGAACAATTAAAGAAGTGATTCGACATTAGTCCGATAAACTACGCTGTCAGTGCACATCGCTACATGTCATTCTTAAATATGATGGCGCCTATGATTACGCTGTCACATAAGAATGGTTAAGTCGTGATTTCTTTTTTTTAATTCAAATCCAAGGCTTGCAAGTACGGTCGCTACTATTTAAAGGTGTGTCTCGTGTGTCACAGTAGCTGACGATCTGTAGAACTGTAAAACACATCACGATCAGATGATAAATGAGGCGGAAACAAACACATACCACGCTTAGTTTTGACTAGAGTGGTCGTCACGAAATTAGACACCTCTAGATCGAACCCACTGCGTGCAATCCACAGATGCTATGTGGTGTGCGAATCACACCACATAGATTTGTTACAACACTATTGGCAGCGTAGTAGGCCATCGCCAGTTGAATGTTCAATGTTTCTGCCCGATATTACGTGTTCACATGTTGTTTTGGTCTTCCATGGAACGGTGCATCGACGCGTGTCCGGTGGTGAGCGAAATGAAGAAGCAAGGGCCTACGTAGAGGGCATAAAGACATTCGGAAACAATGTAAAACTGTCGTATCGAATTTACTGAGCGTTTTACTGATGTGGCTAACAGTGGGGAAACCAGGAATAATTGAACTTTTGAGAAAGTTAATTAAATGATAAAAAAAAGCCTTCTGGTGTTTAGGAATCGGCTGTTTTCATATTAACAGTGCAGTAAAGTCGGCAGAATCTCCAGACGTGAGCATTTGTTTTGATTCTCCAAGAAATGGATACAAATGGAAATGAAAGTATTTAATTTGAGGTTTTTCATGAAAAGATTAGTGTGTAGAACTATACTTAGATTCCACAACCGACAAGAATATCCGACAGCTAGAAAAATACAATTAGATCACGGTGAAAGAAATTGTTCTGTCTTGGAGATCTCCGTTATCTGTCTTCTCCGCTCACTTGGCTTCTGATTCATGAAGTGTACTCGTGGAAGAACATTTGTAATGAAATGAAGAGACATTGCATAAGTAAGAACGACGTTTTCTGCATAATGTATTAATTTCTTCCTGAGGACAATAGTCTTGTAACATAGTTCCATAAAACTTGGCTTTCACAAAACCATACGCCTAAATCTTTCTCGACATCAGCGGAAGTAGTTGCCTGGAACTACCTGCAGTTACTATCGGATAGGGTATATCGGCGATTTGGGTGACGGGTACAGCGACGAACCATCAGTAAGATCAGAAAATATAATCTTTTTGGGTTTCAGAGAATATTTTCGGTCGTATTAAGGCTAACCGTCGGAACTAAAATCTTGGTGACGCCATTTCAGTAACCGCGCACTGCCACGCACGTGGTGTCTCGCAAATAAAATGGATTCGTAGATGATCGATACAAGAATGATATCTCAGGTGTAGTCAGAATTAATTCTACAGTTTTCTTAGCAATTTTTTCCCTGCAAATCTGTACATGGTCCATCAGAATGTAAATTCATTAGCGACGGTATTTTTCGTTACACAGGCGGAACAGTTTAACATGTTTTACGCCTCTAGATTTTTTAATCTCGGAATGATTTTATGTTTTCACGATAAAATATGTATCACATGCATCTATATACTTTCAGAATGTTAACATCGTTTTTCCAGTCCATATATTGCATTGTGTATTGAACCGAGGACCTAGAAACGACAGAGAGGCTTCGTTCCACCATAGCCTTCAGTGGTTCACAACCACACACAACAGGCTACAGCCACCCAACCATCCCGCCGGCGCCCCACACTAAACCCAGGGCCCCAAGGCTTATTGTCTCGTCCAGCCTCCTGCCCCCCCCCCCCCCCAATCAACTCCCAGGGACGTCTCACACCAGACCCAGACGAGTAGAGTCATTAAAGTGTACGCGTACGTGAAAACAGTGTTTGTGCAGTAATCGCCGACATAGTATAACAGAGGTGGAATAAGGGGAACCAGCTGGCAGTTGCTGAGGTAGACGGGAAACCGCCAAAAACCATCCATAGGCAGGGCGGCACACCGGACCTCGTCACTAATCCACTCCACCGGGCGGATTCGTACAGGCCATTGGCACGCCTTCCCGCTAGGGAATCAGCGCGTTAGACCTCAGCGTGTTAGGCCGCGTGGTTAGCTGGGTGGGCTGTATACGCCATTGGTTATCTTTTATCCACAGGTTGAAGTAAATTATTAAAAAACCTTTTCGGAAAGTAAGACCCTATCGGGCGCGAAACGGAAACCAGCGGGAAGATCAATTCTCTCTTTCTCTCTGTCTTTTTTTGTAACACCTTCTTACTACTCCTCTTCATTTGTAGTAGCGTGCTGCCAACTTTCCAATACCCTCGTCATAGAAGGCTGCTGCTTGTGCTTTCCGTCAATTCTCTAAGCTGGTCTGCAGCTCAATGGCTGCGCGTAAATGTCATCTTTGCAGCCAGCGTTTCTTGTGAGCAGAGAGGAAACGAATGGGGAGCCAATCACGGGCTGTTATGTGGGTGATCAAACACTTCCCATCGAAAACTCTGGAGGATCATCTGCAGAGTGCGACCGATAATTAACATGAAGTAGGACACGTATGAGATGTTATGTGGACTGCATGATATCAAGCGGAATCTTTCACTAACACCCATACGTCGGTTGTAGGGATCGTTACGTGCTCACTGTGCGCTCAGAGCTGCCAAGAGCGACGTTACACGAATGGCCCACAGTGGGGTCGAATCCCAAAATGCTGGAAAATTTGGAAACGTTGTGAATTCGGCAGAAAGTCAGTACTATTGGATTTTCGGGGTCGTTGATTATGAACGCAGAGTCAAAATTTGAAATAAAAACAAAGTGGCGGATTTAACATTAATAGCTTTTATAGAGAAAATATGAAATATATCCATATGTTGTATAATACAATAATACATACAATCGGTTGATAGTATGTCATCCGACGGATAAGATGATTCATAATAAATTGAGTCAATTTTTTAATCGCTGGAGCTTACTGCATTTGCTGCTATTCGTGGCGCAACTAACAATGGAACTGCTTCTAGGACCAACGACTTCGAAATTTTTCGAGGCAATTCGCACAAACTTGAAATAAATGGATCGGATTTTATAAACGTAAAAAAATGTCCTCCATTGTTTTGGCTCAAGAACTCTTTGTTGCAAAATCTTCACAAAATTTTTTAATGTATGTATTACAAGACTTCAGATATCTGCCTTATCGACAGTACAGATGATCTTATCACTTCTGCGCGTTTGAATCAAAGTCTTACGTATCGAAGTGGGCATGTATAACCATGACTTTAACTGCACAATGTATCGAGCTGTCTTTAAGTCAAAATTTTGGAATTTCGTAAAATTGATTTCATGGCCACTCGAGATCGTTTGCAATATCACTTCTGTATATTGGTTTTTCGGAACGTTACTCGTTCCTTTTCTTTATCACTAAGTACTTGCCAGTTTTTAAGTCCAAGCTTATATCATAAATGCAAGCCGGCCGGTGTGGCCATGCGGTTCTAGGCGCGTCAGTCTGGAACCGCGTAACCGCTAAGGTCGCAGGTTCGTATCCTGCCTCAGGCACGGATGTGTGTGATGTCCTTAGGTTAGTTAGGTTTAAGTAGTTCTAAGTTCTAGGAGACTGATGACCTCAGAAGAAATTTTGGAATTTCGTAAAATTGATTTCATGGCCACTCGAGATCGTTTGCAATATCACTTCTGTATATTGGTTTTTCGGAACGTTACTCGTTCCTTTTCTTTATCACTAAGTACTTGCCAGTTTTTAAGTCCAAGCTTATATCATAAATGCAAGCCGGCCGGTGTGGCCATGCGGTTCTAGGCGCGTCAGTCTGGAACCGCGTAACCGCTAAGGTCGCAGGTTCGTATCCTGCCTCAGGCACGGATGTGTGTGATGTCCTTAGGTTAGTTAGGTTTAAGTAGTTCTAAGTTCTAGGAGACTGATGACCTCAGAAGATAAGTCCCATAGTGCTCAGAGCCATTTGAACCATTTGATAAATGCAAACAACATTCGGAAAACCTTATCCACGAGTGAAAAGTTGACAATCCGAACAGTAGATGATCTTCAGAGAATTCCTTTTCTAAAATTGTGTCGGTATTGTTAAATTATTTTGAAGTTGCATTGCATAAATAGCATCGTTGAACAGATATATTATGCGTGCCAGCCTAACAAACTTTACCGTCTATCATGGTGTAAGCAAGTCGGAAAGAAACTTCTGATTCTTTTCCATCTACTATCTTTTCGAAAAGGACAAGATTTTTCACTTGCTGCTCAATGTATTCCATTTCCTCACGAGTAGCTTCAAAACTGTGGTGAAAAAAATGGATTGTAATTGGTCTGCAGAAACGAGGAGATGACGGCTTCGTATTTTTGCATACAACTATTCATATATTTGTTTCTTGGCCTTCTGATACAAGTTGTAGTGGAACGATTGAGGTAAAAAAAATTTTAGCATCTGATTTGCTTCGATCATCATTGGTGGACTTTTGTTTCTACGTATTTTGGCTTGAAGTGCCATCGCAGCCCCACTTAAAAATTAAATTCATATTGCGACCATTTTCAGCAGACAAACTTTTGACAGCATCCATTTGTGTTAATAATATCCTATCAGCTTTGTGAGTCAGCAAAGCCTGCAATTTTACCTCAGTATACTTTGACTAACAGAAAAATCTGACTTCGGTCGATAACATTTGAACTTAGCTTGATACGGCGGAAATAAATCACAGTTGTTCTCTTTGCTTCTATTACGGAGCCCCTGACATTACGATTTCGGTAATTTTTGTTCTACTATGGGCGACAGAGAAGCATCGGCAGATCAAGTCGTTTCTCGAATCGTGTTTATGGTCTCCTTATACTCATTGGCCTTAGATGGGCTCCACGATCCCATATCAAGGATAATTTTTGCAGCACCTAATTTCCCAGATGATCGGAGGCTCATTTGAGTGGCATACGTTAATTCTTCCTTTACTATTTCTTGTCCGTAATTCTTAAGTCCTACTTCATTTTGTTCGGTCACTGGACTCTGAAAATTCTGAAGAAAGCCGACCCAAATAATGGGACTTTTGAAAAGGTTTTTAGTTTCTTCGAAAGAAACAAACGCGCTCAACGATTCGCAATATTCCTGCAGAAATTTGCCTTCATTTCTCGATACTTGCTGCCACTTTTTATGCAAGTCATGCAACAACTTGTGGAGGACAGGTTTTATATTGTCTGATAGAGCGAAAGGGTGTTGCAATTTAGCAGACATGAAATTTTCGATCACTGCATACACTTCAGTCACTTTCTCATTCAAATGACATTTCCATTTCGAAAAAATTTCCCCTGTTGTCAGGCCACACGCTTCACTACATCGGCGACCGATTCTGAAATTGGAAAATATAATATGTATATAGGAGGATAATTCCATATTTAATCACGGTACTGTTAATTATTCCAAAAAAATTATTTGAAAAGGGGAGAAGTATATTCATAAAAGTGAATTACGTATCATAGAACTCGAAATACAACGAAGACGGCAGATAAATTCAAGAAAAAGAGCACCAACATTCGTCTGCTTCATGTACGAAATTCAGCAAAATGTTTTACGTACCAGTGGCACAGTTGCAGCTAGATTCAGTAAGGTTTAATTTTTTTCATTCAATAATGGATTCATCTACAACGTGCGATCGCTCAGATGGTAGAACTCTGCAGAACTTATAAATTTTATCTTCGTCTTTAAAACTTTACGTTGCTATTTTCCTTTCATTTACGCGTAAATGATTCATTTATTGTTATCGTATGGACTATTATTATCAACTTTATGTTGCATATTGAATTTCTACTTACTTTCAGATGTTGATTCTATCGTTAAGAATTAAAATCGATTGATTAGAGATTTGGCGTCCTGCTAAATGTAGCGTTGAAATATTTGCCCACTGCGCAAATCGTCTAGCATGCTGAAGGGTTCCCTTTCAACTGTCCTACATTAGCAGGTATGGAGGCTATGGGGCTCTGGCGACCGGAATTCGATCTTCGGACCCTTGCACAACCCAGCCCACGACTAGAAATTACCGGAACTTGATTTTCCGACTTTTGGTAAGCTTTTTGGGATTTGACCCCGCTGTGCGTCGGTCGTATTAGAAACACCGCTCAACACATCTGTGCGAAGCTTCATCGGAGTTTTCACTGTGGTTTCCATTACGCACCCGATCGGATTTTACTTTTCCATTAGATATTGTATTTTTCTTTAAAAGTTCTTGTGACTTTATTTTCGTAGCAGCTGGCAAGAATTTTCTTTTCGGAAGCACTGATTCACATTCCAGATGAAAAATAGAGATGTTAATACTTTTTCGGAATTTTATTAACATTTCAAGTTTTCACTTGCTGGTAAATCTGTAAGATGATGATATGACCTTGAGGTGCCTATTTTCGTAACGGCCCTTACAGTGGCTGCCTTACTGCTCGACATAATAAACAAATGCGTCTTTGAAAAAATAAACAATGGTTCTAGTTGTTTAGACATCAAAGTCAGCTACACGATTTAAGAATTTTGTTTTGAGTTTAGACAGCGTTGTCCAAATGAAGACTTTCCGAAGGATAATAATTACGAGAACTGCCGTCAGAAAGTTTTCATATCCACAAACGAAGATTGACGTCCCCCCCCCCCCCCAGAGACACTAACAATTATCAGATGCACAGGCGGTAAGGATCACGTCGCATGCGGCTAGCTTACGGCTGCTGGCAGGTGCAGGGACGCCTTCCTCCAGCTCCTGTTGGCGTGGCGGGACCAGACGTGTCGTCGGCTAATGCAATTCCGCGCGGCTCCGTGCGGCGTGCGCTGAAGTGATCCGACGCCCGCCCCTCGCCAGCTTAACCCGAGTGTCGCGGATTCAATTAACGTAATGGCTTATCATACATTATGTGGCGGCGCGGCGTGGCGCCGGGGAATGTGAGATGCGGTTAGCGGAGCCTACCCCTGCGGGCACCGCCGACCCGCAGCCCATAAAGATGTCCCCCGCCGCAGCGATTTGCGTCGTCCGCTGCAGCCGAAAGCACCCCTTTAGGGTCACTTCTTCACGTAGCAGGTCCTCAGTTTGGGCGTTAGTAACAGAAGAGAGCTCTAAAACGTCCACTATTACGCTATTTAAGTGCGTACGTCAGTGTGAAGATAATAACTTACAATTTAAAAACCTATCGATGAATATCTATGTATGTTTATACTTTTTATTCAGTTGTGGAACTTCTTTCCAGTCCGAAGACTGTTGCCATCTCCCCACACTAGCCTATGCGATGTAAGCCTCTCCTGCTCTCCTCAACTGGGGCAACCTCCATTCATTTGAATCAGTTTATTGTAGTTTAGCCTTGATTTCGATTTACAGATCGCTCCATTATTAAACTGACAGTTTTACTGTAGCTCATTCCTTCTTTTCCTCCCCAAATCGACTGAATTCAGTTCAATAGCTCATCGTTAATTATCCGTCCCCAATTTGGCATTCTCCTTTAACATGTTTCAAAAGTTTATATTTCGTCATGTCTGAATCGTTTATCATCCACGTTTCGCTTCTGAACAAAGTCATACAGTAGAAAAAATTATTTAGAAAAGAATTCCAGTCATTTCAATTTACATTCGATGTTAACAAATTGATTTTGAAAACGACTTTCCCTATTATTGTCAGTCTGCATATCAACTTCTCTCTGCTTTGGACATCGTTATTTATTTTCCGGCACGAATAACAAAAATCGTCCACCAGTCTTAGTGTATAATTTCCAACTCCAGCTTCTTCACTTTCATCCGACCATTTCAGAAACATTCAATCACCCTTCTGTTGCTGCAGTGGTTTTTCATCGTATAAACCCATTTCAAGGCACAATTCATTCAGTTCAAATGTCCTTCAAGGCTCTGGGAGAATTAAAATGTCTTTGTAAAACCACAAAATTTAAATTCCTTCTCATTCAACTTGAATTCGCTTCTAAATCTCTCCTTGGTTTCATTTACTGTAATATCAACTACTACTTCTTTTTTATGCTCTCCGACTCTTACAGCTGCAGTCACGTTTCTGTTAAAAATACCGAAACAAGTAGCGCAGTGGTTAGCATATGTAACTCGCCATTAGGAGAGCGATGCTTCACATACACGTCTGACCATCTTGATTCTCATTTTTCCTGAGTTCCCTAAATAGCTTAAGGCAAATTCCTGGAAATTTCCTTTGAAACGACATGGCCGATATCCTTTCCCATCCTTCCCTAATCGTAGCTCGTGCACTGTCTACAACAATGTCGTTCTAAGCGAAACTTTTAAACCCTCTATTCCTTCTCTCGTTTTTCTTCTTCAAGATGTAGGAAACGTTTCACTCCCTCTGCGTGCTACCTCACCAATATTAACGCATATATGATTACTATTAAGTGGTATGTATCCCAGGTACGTTGCAATTTTGGTCTCAATAAGTAGAACCGATTCTCACGTGACTACCATAACGTCCCATTGCGTACTCTTATCTACGAGTTGTCCGTCATGGCCTACGAAAATTGTTGTTGAAACTGTGTTCGAAACGCAGAAGGACGCAGTTTTTAATAGAATACCATTGGGGGAAGTTACGGTTACGAAAGAAATTAATTAAGATGTGATCAAGGTTATGGCCAAAGTGGCGTGGTAGTTAAGGTCCGTTGCTACACAACAAAATATGCTACAAAATCAGTGGAATGACCGTATCAGAATATAATGCAACTGTTTTGGAGACTTTGCTTGACTTGCTTGTCAGAGCAGCTACTTATTTATGCGGTTAGTTTTACACGTGATGACCTACGTGCGATAAAATGAAGTTACATAGGATGAAGACCAGCACAGAATGAAAAGGCTGACATTTGAGGCACGTACTCGATACTCGCGTCGGTGAGAGTTCTGTGTTTGTCCGTGGAGCAGCTTTTGTAATGAAAGTGTCACTGTCATTACATTAGAACAAACCTACACTGCACCTTCGTTCGGTTGAAAGCTTGCTCTGACTGTTTGTAAACGGTGCACTAATTCAGTCACGTGTAGTCAAGCAAATAAGTTCATAACATGAAGTCTTATAAATGTAAGGAAGGTAATAAGGCCGCATAATGCAACAAATTTACCCCAACAGACTTTATTCATAAGCATCGTATAAGCATTTACTTCTTTTTGTAAATGTAGCAAACTAGCGAATAGGATCCACTATGAGACTGGACATATCGTCGCAGCGCACTTTATAGATGAGCGGTATAAAGACATTCAGAAGCATTTTATGAGTCTTGTTGATTCCATTAATCCATGTGGGGAATCTGGACATAAGCTGCTAAGTTTTTCGCTGGAGAGTTTTTTCCTCCACTCAGATAAATTTATCATTTTTATTTGTTTCCAACCGACAGCTCTATGATCGACCTGATATACCGCCGCAAGCATATCCAGTTAATATACTCCAGTACTCTCTGACGTTAATTTAACAGTGGCAATTTTTTAATGGATATGCTACTCTTCTACCAGTGAGTGCTGGACTACATTAAAACACTACCTGACAAAAAGTGAAACACACAGAAGACATGATCGGATATCAGTGTAGCTTCCTAAACGTAAACATCACCAGCCGTTACGTAACTAAACAAAGTTGCAATTCACTCCTCCAGAGGTAGAGCGGCCTTCATGATACATTAGTGTTGTTGGTGTTATGTTCTTATTATGCCTGTAGAGTATATAGTGGTCGTGAACAGCTTGGGATGTTCACGATTCAGTGTGAAGAACACAGAGATGCGGCGTATTCGAATGTCAGAGCTTCATCAGCATCTGACACAGTTTGAAAGCGGCCTCTTTGTGGCTCCCTATTGGCTGGCTGGTCGAATTGTGGAATATCATGATATGTGAGTCTTTCGGATGTGGCAATGGACTAATGTTTCACTGCGCAGGAAAGTGATAACAGGTGTATTCATCGTCAAGATTCTAGTCGAACACTTTTCACCATCTCGACTGTGAAACGTCTTATTGTGAACGGAGCACATCGCCATCCCATCACACCTACACTTGCCATCCAAAACCCGGCCGCTGTGGACGAGCGGTTCTAGACGCTTCAGTCCGGAACCGCACGACCGCTGCGGTCGCAGGTTCGAGTCCTGCCTGGAGCATGGATGTTTGTGCTGTCCATAGGCTAGTTAGGTTTAAGTAGTTCTAAGTTCTAGGGGACTGATGACCTCAGATGTTCCATACTGCTAAGAGAAATTTGAACCATTTGAACCAGCCATCCAAAACAAGTAACGGCCTACATGCAACATCCTTTCATCCCACAACATTGGTTGGAGACTGTCAGAAGTCGTGCTAGGCTATTGCCCTCCTACGTGGATGCTGCCGTTAACGCCACGTTGATGGCTGTTTTTGCAGGGGTGTCGTGAGGCCGAGTCTTGGGCTACCGACGGAACTTCTTTCAGAGTTGAATCAGGGCTGTGCGCTACACCGGATAATCACCGTCGGCTTGTACTGTGGTGACCTGGGGGGAGGTTCGATTCTGCCAGTGCTTTGGAGAGACACAGCTGTGTTACGCTTAGCGCGATGGTGTGGGGAGTAATCAGATGTGGCTTCATGTAACTGCTGGTTGCGAGTGAGGTAACTCCGACGGCAGATTGGTACATCCTACTTCCTCATGTGTTACCTCTCATGAGACAGTGTCACGGAAACATCTTTCAACAGAACAGTGCTCGTCCACATATTGCAGACTATGTACTGTGTGTCATGTTAAATACTCCCGCAGCTAGTAAGTTTCCCAGACACGTTTATGACACCTTGTCGATCTGAATCTGTGGAAGCTTCCAAAGCAAAGGGAATGCAGCGCTGTAGTAATAAGTGGGTTCATGGGGTCAAGCCCTTTGTATATTTGACCCATTGTTCTAATCACTACAATAAAATCATATCCTGTCTTAGCTCAAGACGTTTCGTTTCATTTGCTCCTGCCCTACTGACTTCTTTACTTGTTTTGTCACGCAGCGTATTTTCTTTGGAGTATCACATGGACCATAAAGCCATAGTACCTGAAAATGAACCACGTAGTAATTTGGAAATCGATTGCAGTTAATGCACTAAAGGTATCTGAATGCAGGAGAATTAATAAGACAAGTAGCATTAACGCTCCTTAGCAGAACTTCATAGGGGTCAGATTATTTCCTGCGTCTTCGTCGGTGTGTTCTGTGTCTCTTTCCTACTGACCCACCCCACAAGCGTCTTGCAGTTGACAATGTCATGGGGTGCTCCACACTGCGGGAATTGCTTCTGCAAGCACTACCGAAATCATTAAAATAACAGAGCAATATTGTGAGTGTTTGATGTGGCTCAGTCTTCTTAAATGGAAGAGAAAGGAAAGAGAAAGCATACGTTTATAATACGTATGGGACAATATTATGAACATTAAAGTTGCTACTTACCATGTAACATAGATGTTGAGTCGCAGATAGACACAACAAAAAGACTGTCACAAATAAGCTTTCGGCCAGTATGACCCTCGTCAAAACTAGAAGACAGACACACATGCACACTCTCACGGAAACACAGTTCACACACACACACACACACACACACACACACACACACACACACACACACTGTTTCAGTCCCTGGCAACTGAAGCTACACAGCGAGCAGCAACACCAATGCGTGACGGGAGTGGCGACAGTGTCAGGGTAAAGAGGAGGCTGCGGCGGGTTAGAGGAGGGACATTAACGTGGGGGTGGGTACAGTCTAGTTTTGACGAAGGAAATACTGGCTGAAAACTTAATTGTAACAGTTTTTCATTGTGCCTATCTGCGACTCAGCATCTCCGCTATACCATGAGTAGCAACTTCCTTTTCATAATATTTTTACATTCCATCCTGGATTTTATATTGTTTAATATGTATCATAATTGGATATACGTCCCAATCTCCTTCTCTCACCTGTGTCTGTCCATATCTATTTCCCTCTTCCTTTGCCCATCTGCTTCTTCCCAGACCTCTCTGTCCATCGTCTCGTCCTCATCCCCTTGTCTATCTTCTCCTCCCCATTTCTCTCCATCCCCTCACGCCCTCACTCTTCCCCTCTCTCAGTCCACCACTTCTTCTCCCTTTTGTCTCTCCATCTTGCCCACTCCTCTCCCTCTCTCTCCCCTCCTACCCCTGACTCTATCCATAATCCCCTTCACATTTTCTATGTCCATTTCCTCCGCTCCCTCTGTACATCTCCTCATCTCCCCTCTCAATGACATTGAGCCTTTTTATTACAGATTGAAATGCTGCAGTATGATTGTAGTTATAAACCAATAAGTCACAAATACAACTTTCCTGTTTGTTGAGAATGTTTCGCTATTATATACTTATAACTTTAACCCATTATTAAACTTATATACATCTGTGTGTTACATATATTTTAAAAGTTGGTAAATAAAAACACATGTGTATAACATGAAACGTTGTGTGAAAATTTCAAAGCAATCGGTCAAGAGCATTAGGAGATTAACGATTTTGCACTAACATTTATATTTTTACAACGTTTTCCTTTTACTATTCATGCAGTGCGACCCGCTTAAACGTTTTAGCGCAAATATCTGTGGAACAACTATAGATATTGAAAACCGACTTCCATTGGTATGAATGTAAGGCAGGGTCTCCAGAAAGTAAATACCAGGGGACATTCTAAAACGCACGGAAGTATTATTTTTAAGACAAACTTATACTGTTCTTTAAGTGGGTATCTTTTACAAATAAAACTGATTCTGTGCGGCTCACTTATTTATTTTGCCACTACGGGTTTCGATAGTTCACACCATCATCTTCTGGTGGAGAATTGTTTATTTACATGGCTGGTGTTGGTGCAGAGTACAGACGTCTTTCGCAGTCGCAGGCAAGGGCATGAAGGTTAATTTGCGTCTTTTGCTAATGACAAATATTGTTGATTTAGAAAAGGCACCTTAGAGGTAGAAACATGAATATTTGATAGTGGACTGTTCTTGCAAAGATGGTAAATTATTATACTAATTTCTTATATATAAAAAGGATTACAATATATATGTATAATCTATTGTAATCTTTTTATTTATAAGAAACTGATATAATAATTGAAATACGCACATATCTGCATTCAAGAACGGCCCTATAACAGTTTTCTTTTTTTTTTTTAAAAAAAGGGAAAATATTCATGTACATAACGGTAGCTATTTAATCATTATTTTATATCCAATACTGCCACATATTCATATGAAAAATAAAAGATGTATACATAAATACCTAAGATAATAACTGAGTTGTGAACATATCAGTAGTCTATATTTAAAACATTTTTGTAGAACCCATTTAATCTTGTATCTCTGTAACCAATGTAAATAAACATACGTGTAGCACGTACAACTTCATCGAAACGACAGCGTGAATATAACGTACAATGGAAAGGACATACATTAGGCAATAGTATAAACACATTTTACAACTCTGACGTCCAAGTAAGTGTAATTCACTGCCATAAATTCATGTTTTAACCTCTAAAGCATTTTTTCTAAATCAATAATTGTTATCATTAGCAAAAGACGTAAAATAACGTCCACTGCCCTCGGTCTCCAACTGTAAAAAGACGTCTGTACTCTTTACCAACACCAACCATGTAAATAAACAACTCTCCGCCCCAAGATAATAGTGTGAAACATCGAAACGGGTAGTGGAAAAATAAATAAGTGACTGACGCAGAAACTGTTTCATTTGTATTGATAAACAATCGTAACCCTCAATATTCTTGGATACCACATTTTATTCCTAACGCAATCGGTAATATGAAACTTCACAAAAAGAATGGAGCTGGTTACTTCGTAATACGTCAGTTACTCTGGGATGAATTACAAAGCGATGTTCACGTTTAGAGTGAAAGAAACGTGCCGTCATTGATCATCCAGAGACGCAAGCGTGAAACCCACGTCGCTCATAATCGCGAAAACTGAGTGAACTGGAAAAAATACAGATGTCCAGTCAGACACAATGAAAAATTAGTATAGACATTACACGTTAGTGCTTTATTGATATTTACTACAGTACTAGAACGGACATAACGGTAACGAAAAGCCGAATATCACCGGGTAGGGTAAATATAGTTAATAGCCAACCAACAGAGTGGTAAATTGTAGTTGTAAGTAGTTGTTTGAGAGAACATCTGCATTGTTTCCATTCCACTTAATAACAGCGTCAACAACAAGAAGTACAGCGTTTGTTCCATCGTAGATTGTCAATTATTGCAATTACGAGCAACGTGGTATTCACGCTTGCAACTCGGGATGTGTAATGGCGGCGCATTTCATTTATTTCCAGGTTAACCATTATTTTGCACTTTAATGGACGTATTGCGACGCAACTAACTCCATTCCTTTTGTGATTTTTCATGTTATTGGTAGGGGAAGAAGTAATACCGAAAATGAAATTTCCTTGCATTTTAGAATGTCTCCTAGAAATTACATTAATGAGTCCCTGCTTCACATTCATAACCATGAAAGTCGTTTTTCAGTATATGTTGTTCCGGAGATATTTGCACTGAAACGCGTAAGCAGACCGTTTCAGTCCTTGACTATCAATGTATACTGTGAAAACCGCACATAAACAGCACTTGAAATTTCCGCAATATCTGCAGTGCTCGAAGTTGCACTGCAGTTATTGCGGAAACGGTAAGTGCTGTTAATGTGCGGTTTTCATAGAACAGATTGGTAGTCAGGGAGTCGAATGAATAGCCAATCAACGGATTGTAGTAGTACTTATAAAATGCTTTATTTGTGATAAAACGCGCTTTTTTAAATGGAACAATGACAATGTCTGTTGACATTAATAAACTAAACTTATTGTAAATTAGAATCCCATTGATGTTTGTTGCAGGATTCTAGAGTGAACCATTTACGACATATCTTATTTTGGAACATTCCCACATCGACACTTGTACAATATATGTGATAGCACGTACTCAAGAACAAGTGCATACACTAGTTATGTGAATTCTGACAAGTGACAAAGTAATTAACCATTACAAGCAGCGCTGAAAATGATAACCGGCAGCGGCAACACACGCTTCCAGTCGGGTGTTGTACTACTGCTGCATACTTGCTAGCATTTCAGCGGATATGTCCGAGCTGGCGACAGTAATATGACGTTGCATACCATCGGTGTAGTTGGTATGTCTTTGTAGATAGCGTCTTTCAACTTTTTCCACACAAAAAAGAAAGGCTGCAGTCGTCAAATCCGCGGAACGGGCTGACCAAGGTACAGGTCCTCTGCGTCCAATCCAATGATTTGGAAACAATTCGTGAAGATTGCTGTAGTACTTAGTATAACAATGGCCGAACAGCCATGATGTTGGTACCACAGGGTCCTTGTAGTCTGCGGAGGAACGTCTTCTAGCACCTGTGGAAGATGGTCATTTAGGAAGCTGCGGTACTTGTGCTCGTTCAGTGTTCCGTCTATGGAAAATGTGGCTGTGAGCTGATGGTTCACTATCCCACCACACGCTTAAACTCCATGAACGTTGACGTTCCACATAACGAAGCCAGCGGCAATTGTCTACAGACCACTAGCGCATGTTTCGGCGGTTTACTTAGAGATGATTAGTAAACGTCGCTGCATCACTAAACAAGATACATGATGCATGTGGAGTATCCTGTCTTAATGCCGATGTACAGAATTTAACACGAATCTCATAATCATTTCTATGCAGGGTTTGATAGACCATGCTACTACCTCGTTCGACTGCGCGGGAGATGACGTGCGCATCAACTGTACCAGCATCTAGAACATTAATTTTCCCCTCTTCTGTCATCACTTGTTTCCGTGTTACGTTATCTATGTAGTACACTTCGTCTTTCGCGTAATTGGCACAACAGGTTGACAAAAAATTGCCGAGGTGGCTGATGTCTATTGGGATATGTTTCCACATACATCAAGAACGCACTGCATTCTTCGCACAATCCCCATACGTCATGAACATGTCGGCTTTTTCTGCGTTGGCAAATCCCATCGTCCACTGACGACCTACAGCTTGGGGTATCACACACTAACTGACTACAAAGCTGCTATGCACTCAGTAACACACAAGCACACTGTACGCAAACGTAACTTCATCGTACTGAGCAACAATGAGGTCCAAATGGCATAAACACGTGTCGGTGTTGTATCATTCCAAAATAACCTTATCTCGTAAGGGACTTACACTAGAATTCTGCAAGAAGCACCATTGGCAGTCTAATTCAACCTACTTTTAGTATGTCGATGTCAGTGGCTTTGATCCATTTAAAAGTGATTTTGGGCAAAAAACGCATTTTCTATGTGTTATTACAATTTCTTTAGTGGCTAGCAACACGCATTTTGTGAAAACCCCACATCAATAGCAGTTTCCACTTGCGCAATATCTGCGATGTAAGATTTAGGTGATTCATCCTGTGTATAACAAATTGCGTTCCAGCACGTACATAGAAAACCGTGACTTTTATGATGATTTGTGTGAAAATATCAAAGCAATCCTTGAAGAACATTCGCAGATTTGAGATTTTGAGCAAACGAAGATGTATATTTCTACTTATACAGAAACAGTAAATGTTCCTAATTGTAAATTCCGAAAGTTTTGACAGAATGCTTTAAAATTATGACAAAACATTGCACTGGAATAAGCGTGTGTTTTAATACACCTATTCTTTTAATATATGAAACATATAATTACTTATGAAATTAAGTAATAGGGAAAATTTTTTACACAAAAATTCATATATTAAATATAGGTACCTAAAACTCGCGTGTATTAGAAGCAACGCTGTGTCAAAATTCCAAAGCAATCCGTAAAGAACTTTCGGAGATACACGTTTCTGAATAAACTAACATTTACTGTACATATCTATTTCTGGTGTACGAGGATATCTACAAACTTTATCTGAGTACCACCGTAAAACAGGGTACAATACGCGTGAACATTGTTGAAAAGCAGGTGACATGTCGGAAATAATGCACCAACATAGAGTAAAGGTCGTTTTTAACATCGCAATGGGAACATTCCAGAAAGACATTAACACTAAAGCTGAGAAAAAACAGTAGCTTTATAACAATGTAAAATTAAGTGTCACAATAAAATAAAGTTACTACATGTACCAGTAGTTTAGAATATTTTAAAGAAGTATTACATGTGGACAGTCATACAGAAACAGAGTAAAACGTATGGAGGGCATAGGCAATCAATAAAATACATAAACACAGGAAATGTGGAGAACCTGGATGGAACACAGTATGAGAAACAGCTGGAATATTCTGAGGATTAAGTGAAGATGTACTAAATCTGTACTTGGTAATCAACGTTAAATCAGGATTGCGGGCCAGATGTCTGTTTATTTGCGGGCCATCTAACAGATGACGTTTTTTGAATTTGGCTGGTAGCTGTGGACCTCATTCAGTACATGCTAAGCAGATGTGGTGCCCCAACACTGCAAAATATCGGCGCTACAAAATAAAGAGAACGGCAACAGTATTGTTCTTTAGAACAGAAACGTTTACTTGAAAAATATGAACCATTTTCTGACCGTTAAAATATTATTTTTCTGATTCTCAGAGCTGCAGTGTGTAGTTCATATTTTGAGTGAGGCAGCAGACTCGCAACATAGTACTTTCGGGATAGCGTTTATTGTATGTGTGATTATTTTATGGCGAACTAGGAGTGATCAGAATTTGAACTTATTTTACCAAGAGAGCTGAACTTTGCTAATGAGGACTAAATTAGTATTCCCAGAACAGGGTTTGAATCCGTCCCACCCCATAATTATAGTTGGGTTTAAAGGAAACGCTTGCCGCCATTCCGCGCCCCGCACCGAGCGAGGTGGAGAAGTGGTTAGCACACTGGACTCGCTTTCGGGATGACGACGGTTCTAACCCGCGTCCGGCCATTCTGATTCAGGTTTTCGATGATTTCCATAAATCGCTTCAGCCAAATGCCGGTATGGTTGCTTTAAAAGGGCACAGCCGATTTCCTTCCCCAATCTGAAATTGTGCTCCTTCTCTAATGACCTCGTTGTCGACGGGACATTAAACTCTAATCTCCTCCTCCACATCCTCGGCGCCCCACTAGGTAATTACCGGCGCTGTCTGCGACATCGCAGCACCGTAAAGCTCGATGTGAGTAATGCTGTGCTTTCTGATCATCAAATCTCTCAATTTTTGTATGGCAACACACAGACTAAAAGATCAGTCGATAGAGAATACAAAAATGTAAAAGAAATGCAAATTCTATAATTTTGACTTACTAACTTCGGTGTCAATTAGTAATTGTCAATATAATTTCGACCGTGATCGATAAATCGCAGAATAATATTGATGAATGTCCTCTTTCTGGAAACATGTAGACTTCTGTCAATGGATTTTATAAATATTTGTACTACTTAAAGACATCTTTAATTTCGTACTTTCTCGACTGGTTCAACCAAAATCTTATTAGATTGTCAGGGGAACTGTGGGCAGCAACTATTTCAATACACTACAGAGCTAGACGATGAATTGAATTATGCAACATTGGAAATACTGGAGTTAAAAATCTACGCCGGGGAGAGTGTCGTTCCTTGCACTTTACACATTTTCGGCTCTGGAAGTTTAATAGAATTTCTTATTCCACTTAAATGGTGGCCTTCACGTTTTCTGAGCGGTAGAATATTTCTGGAAATGTAATAATTATTTTGGAAAATTAAAGTTTTTCAGTATATGAAAACGTGTTTCAAAGTAAAACACAGTCTTGTACCTAGAAACAAATACAGATAGCCTATTGAAATTTAAAAGAGCTGGAATCAACTAAATTATGTCAGCACTGTATTTCATCGTCTCTCTCTCCCATTGTTAATCTACTACACACCAACAAGAAGTAAGTGAAATTAAATTAAGCAGAATTATTATCAGAAGCCAGCACAAGTTAAATGCATTATGAAAGAGATGTTTTGGGAACTAAAAACAATTTACATTTTCATGCTATTAAAAAAACTCATTTCATTTGCAAGTATTTCATGTTCCACCGTAAAGGTATAAAGTGGTACACGATCGACGAAGTACAGCTTACCTGTCGACATTTTATATGAATGGTTCTAAAATATAAAGCGGTCTATTCAGCCTAAAATTCTGTATCTGAAGAATGAACATATTCGAAATAACTCGACTATATTGCACATCACTTAAATATATAGAACAAATACAGCGCTAAACACAACCTCATGTCCGGTGAGAAGAAAAACGGTAGAGAATTGCGAAATCGCTTATGGCGGTCTCTAGTGTGCATTTCTTCACTTTGTAAAACCGAAGCCGGCCGAAGTGGCCGTGCGGTTAAAGGCGCTGCAGTCTGGAACCGCAAGACCGCTACGGTCGCAGGTTCGAATCCTGCCTCGGGCATGGATGTTTGTGATGTCTTTAGGTTAGTTAGGTTTAACTAGTTCTAAGTTCTAGGGGACTAATGACCTCAGCAGTTGAGTCCCATAGTGCTCAGAGCCATTGTTTTTGTAAAACCGATCGAAATCGTCGTGTTTTCGTAGGTACACCATTTTCTATGTACAACGGTCTCACCTACAGCTTTTTAAGAAGTCACCTTGTGCGTATGGATAACGAATTCTAACAATAGTTTCGGATTTATCTGAGAACGATGATTTTTTTTCCAGATTCACTTAAAAATGTACGTTGTTCAGCAAAAAGGTCACACAGTAGATGTGATCTAAAGCAGCGAGTATAACATGTACATGAGAAATAATACATGCATTTTTCCGCTGTTGCAGCGTCAAAGCAGTCTGAAACTAACAACGAGCACTTGATTTGCGGCTCTCGTCTTGAGAGGAACTGCAACGTCCTCAAGTCGTGGTAGTCAAGAAAATATTTGCGAACCTAGTTTACTCAAATATTGAAACAATCGCCTTTACTGTACAGGTCGGTTCAACTTGAGCTGAGGTTCCTGCTCCATGTAGTCCTGCCCCACACAGTGTATTGAGCATGGCACGAACGTTTAGTATTTTCGTACCTTGGCAGACGTAGAAAAAATTAACTACAATTTCGATTCGGTCTCTGACTTCAACAGGTGCAGAGTCTCGAGCTGATTGAAATGAATACTGATTCGACTGACTTAATTTCAATGTTGTATGTCAATGCAGGAAAGAAAATTAACTGACAGAATATGTCGTCTTCGATGGTGCGGTACTTTGAGGTAAGAATGTTTCATCGCAGTCCGAGTTTTGTGAGATGAAATCTCAAATTTTCTAATGAACACTACTTTCTATTATTTTAATTATTCCACCAAAATTGACTGGAGATATTTAAATGGAGATATCTGGTACATTTAATTTATGGTACGTTTATGAGAATATTCAGAATTATGTGTGAAGGACTTGTTTTCTACGGTATTTTAAAGGGAATACATTAAATAAATGAATAAAAGAAATGGACTAGTTCGAGGAGGACACGCGTTCTGAGGGTTCCGAACAGACTTACTTATGTTTTTGGACACTCTGTCTTGGATTTGAAGAATTTGTTTCAAAATATGCGACGTAAACGGCCATACCTGTTGGCAGCATTTAGTGAGAAACTTAAATTTTCTACACCGACCAGACAGCGCAGATTTAAGTATTAGAAATATATTTCAGCTTGATACCTGTAGCCGTTCCTCTCAAAAAGGGATCCTAACAGACGGACACCAAAGTGACCCTTTAAGGGTTCAGTATTTACCGACTGGGGTGCAGAACGACCCGAAAAAAAAACTGATTTACGATTCCTGAACCACTTAACGATCCTTTTGCAAGTTACAGGACGGGAAACGCTTTTGCATTCTTCAGTAGAGTTCCCATCGAAGATGGATAGCAGTGGGGGAGTCATATTTTGTAGCAGATTACCAAAGATACTTGGTGAACTGTTTTCATTGCATGGGATGCACAAGTGACAACTAAAACTCTTATAAACATTTACTGCGTGAATAAGATTTTCACTCTGCAGCGGAGCGTGCGCTGATATGAAACTTCCTTGCAGATTATAACTGTCTGCTGGGCCGAGACTCGAACTCGGACCTTCGCCTTTCGCGGCCAAGTGCTCTACAACTGAGTTACCCTAGCACGACTCACGCTCCGTCCTCACAGCTTTACTTCTGCCAGTACCTCGTCTCCTACCTTCCAAACTTTACAGAAGCCCTCCTGCTAACCTTGCAGAACTAGCACTCCTGAAAGAAAGGATATTGCGGACACATCGCTTAGCCACAGCCTTGGGGATGTTTCCAGAATGAGATTTTCACTCTGCAGAGGAGTGTGTGGTGATATGAAACTTCCTGGCAGATTAAAAGGACCGAGACCGTGTGCCTGAGCTTAATCTGCCAGGAAGTTTCATATCAGCACACACTCCGCTGCAGAGTGAAAATCTCATTCTGGAAACATCCCCCAGGCTGTGGCTATGCCATGTCTCTGCAATATCCTTTCTTTCAGGAGGGCTAGTTCAGCAAGGTTAGCAGGAGAGCTTCTGTAAAGTTTCGAAGGTAGGAGATGAGGTACTGGCAGAAGTAAAGCTGTCAGAACGGGGCATGAGTCGTGCTTGGGTAGGTCAGTTGGTAGAGCACTTGCCCGCGAAAGGCAAAGTTCCCGAGTTCGAGTCTCGGTCCGGAACACAGTTTTAATCTGCCAGGAAGTTTCATATCAGCACACACTCCGCTGCAGAGTGGAAATCTCATTCTGGAAACATCCCAAGGCTGTAGTTAAGCCATATCTCCGCAATACCCTTTCTTTCAGGAGTGCTAATTCTGCAACGTTAGCAGGAGAGCTTCAGTAAAGCTCGGAAGGTAGGAAACGAGGTACTGGCAGAAGTAAAGCTGTGAGAACGGGGCGTGAGTCGTGCTTGGGTAGCTCAGTTAGTAGAGCACTTGCCCGCAAAAGGCAAAGGTCCCGTGTTCGAGTCTCGGTCCGGCATACAGTTTTAATCTGCCAGGAAGTTTCATTTACTGGGTGTTCTCACAGGGAGGTAATCAATGTTCCACATCGTTTTAGCAACGTCTGTCCACTATTCGCTAGTGCACTCATCGCAAGGCTTAGCTTTTATTCGAAATAACAGTAAAAGCGACATTTTTTATTCTAGCGTTATCATAGACAGAATAAAAACCTTTATTGAGGAACTAGGTGCCGCGCGGGATTAGCCGAGCGGTCTCGGGCGCTGCAGTCATATACTGTGCGGCTGGTCCCGGCGGAGGTTCGAGTCCTCCCTCGGGCATGGGTGTGTGTGTGTTTGTCGTTATGATAATTTAGGTTAAGTAGTGTGTAAGCTTAGAGACTGATGACCTTAGCAGTTTCACACACATTTGGACATTCTTTTGAACTAGGAACCAGGGATAGCAACGCACCGACCGACACAACTTCCTTCCCGCCAGTCAGTACATGGGAACCCCAACCGGCAATGTTTCAAACGTGGTAATCCACAATGAAGTACGTATTAGCTGTCAAAATTACACACCATGTAGGCCAGCGACAAAAGGGGAGGAAAGGATGCTGCCTGAAATTACGTTAGTGGCCAGGCAGGTAACCGGAACACTAAGGGCCACAAGGCAGAAAATTCCGCTGGTACACTTGAATTTGAAACACGGTAATTGTTAACTCGCTCAAAAGAAAATTGCCTGAATTTACGTCAGTGCCCAGGGCAGGCAACCAGAACACTAGCGGCCACAAGATAGAAAATTCCACTGGTCCACTCAAATCGTAGTCGACCAAAATAGTTAATTGCACCGGATGGCGGCTAACTCTCAGCAGTAGAACCACTCGGTGTTGCTCAGCGGAAAACCTTCCCAACAGCAAACCACCGAAGCTAAGCACCACAGCATGAATAGACTTGGCTTGGGTAGTTGAAAAGATTACTCAAATTTGACGTCATGTGTCGGCGAACCACGAAACTCGTAGCGATCGGACAGCTCCACATACGCTCCGACACTGCGCAGGGACTGCCAGTGGCCCCAGCCGACTGCACCACGCGGAGAACTTCCCTCGTCCGCAACGACCAACCGTTTTAGCAATGTCTGTTCACTATTCGCTAGTGTGGTCATCGCAATACTTAACTTTTATTCGAAATAACAGTGAAAGCGCCATTTTTTATTCAAGCATTATCATAAAAAGAATAAAATACTTTATTGAGGAACTAGGAACGGTGACTTAAATTTCCGATTCTGCGTTCTTAGTTTCTATGATGAAATTCTCCGCTCTTTTCGTAAATCAGTCGCTACAGAAGGGAGGCTGGACACTACTTTCATCATAATATAATTTTTCACGTAATAAAAGTTGGTTCTGATGTAATGAAAGGCTACGACAACAGAATGCTAGAAATCAGCTCTTTTCATACAGATCGCTTTCGTTATTTACTTTATCACTTTTATTCCTGGTTTCATACTTGATTTTTCTTTCAGAATTATTATCTGCGTTACTATTAAGCGGGCGTGTTGAAACGTAATGCCTATGAACTTCTTATGTGGAACTGCTACAGTTATTTTTGAAAAATACGAACTTTGTTAACATTCTACATCTTATTTCTTCATGTCTACGTATTTATTTCTCATCATAGTCGTCCTGGCGACAAACACATTTCTTCCAACGAAAGACAGTTTTGTTGATACTATCTGTTCTGGCGTAACCACAAATGCTGGAACGAAGATGCGAAACGAAAGACCAGAGAAACAGTGAAGAAACGCCGGCCAATGGTTCGTGGAATCGGACCGCCCCACGCTAGGCGGGCCCCCTACATCTCCATATAATCAAACGCAGCTCCTGCTATCCTCGGCCGCACATGATAGGTCCGAGTCTACAACGTGATTAGTGCTACGATGTCAGCATCAAGTGTTCCCTGGGACTCTGTACATAGCAAGACCTGTTCTGTTATCACGTCACCTCCCGCTACCGGCATTAGCTGTAAAGAAAGTTAGGTACTGTCAGTTTGCTTTATGAAAATAAAACTACTAATTTCATTTGTTTTAAATCGTTTTATTGCACTGCGAGAATGCTGCAACCCGTAGGCACCTTATTAGCGACGAGTGGACGAGATTCCACACCATCCATGCAGAATAACTTTGTTGACGGAGCCACAATCTCACCTCTGCTGGCACAACTTCATCACTATCCGAGTGAAGTCCTCGAAGATGTCATTTAAGTTTCGGAAAAGATGAAAATCGGATATGCCAAGTCTAGGATGATCGATGACAGTGAACCGAAGGCGTCGGATTGTTGCACATGTCGCAGCACTCCTGTCTGGTCTGGCATTGTCAGGCTGGAGGAAACGGTGATCCATGTGTAGGCGAACTCTTCGAATTCCTGCCTTCAGTTTAATGAAGGTCCCGCAGTACCTGTGCACGCTCTCGTGATAGGCCACAACTAGCTAACAGCTGTGTGTCTGTTAACCGACGATTTTCTCTGATGAGTTCATGAACGTAGATTGCGGTGAGACTCTACGGTTGCTGCATACGGTAGTCCATTCCGATCTCTGTCCCACACATTGAGGTTATCACCACTGTTTCATTCATTACCAGTACGAAGAAACCAACGTCTTTCATTACTGATGTCGAAACAGTCATCATCGTACACGCCTTTCTGTCTATGACTGTCAATTAGAGGTACGTTTTCAGCGGTAAGAAACTCAGTTATAGTCATGTGTCTTGCACACCGGCATAGTCACGTGCACACTGCAATGTTAGGAGCCCTCTAGAAGCAGACAGTTGCAACTTGCCTCTGTAAACTAGGAAGATCTACCGCGTAATATCCGTGACATGTACGAGTTACACTTAAACCGATATTGAGAACATTACATTGGAGCATTACTCTTCAGCACCCATTCGTAACAGTCCAAGCAGAGACAGCTTCTTATTTTTAGTGACATATTGGACTTTGAAGGAGGGGGGAGGGGGGACAGTTTCGTAAGGGCACAGGAAGTAAACAGTGGTTCTCAGTGACATCTTCAGGGGTTTAAATGGTTTACAAGGCTCTAAGCACTATGGGACTTAACATCTGACGTCATCAGTCCCCTAGAACTTAGAACTACTTCAGCCTAATTAAGCTAAGGACATCACATACATCCATGTCCGAGGCAGGATTCGAACCTGGGATCGTAGCGGTCGCGCGAATCCAGACTGTAGCTCCTAGAATGCAGGGGTTTATTCCTGGAACTTAACAGTAACGTGACTATGGTATTACAATATAGAGAGATCTGGACTGGGCCCGACGCAAAGTTGGCCAAGTCGCTTCAAAACCAGGACAGAATAGAAATAGGAAATGGTGCGCGTTCCGAGTTAAGTCCCCTCTAAAACTGGCAGGACTTCAATGTTGTTTCTTCTCCAATGCTGCGGTGGTATTCCACTCACTATCCGATGTGGTATATGCTCTGTCATACGCCGGTAAACAGAGAATAGGACAACGACAGATCCTTCAGATACTCTATGTGTGACGTGTTTGACATATGGCAGATATCGCGTCCGGTTGTCAGGATAAAATAACGTCGTTAGCGCTTCAGAAAGTATGTTGATGATATTCTTAACGAGTGTTCTGACTTATATCGACTTAAAACTAAAACTGATGATATTATCCGAAGTCGTTGATTTGCTCTGCGTTGTTACACTTTTGTAAATCGCTCTCCTACACCCTTAATAGTATCTTTGACGAATTCCAGTGCATCTGCGTACACATATTTGAGCGTTTTTAGTGGACGGAAATTTTTCTACCGTACGGCAGTGCCCCAGGTTATACAATTATTGTTCTGTAATGGACATTATTCTTCAGTAAAGCTAATGAAGACATCATTCCGCATACTTTTGATGCAGGGATATGTTATAATCAGAGCTGCTCGCTTGCCGATTGGTTGGCTATTTGAAGGTAAAGAGGAAGCCTGCACTAAGGACACTAAGATTTTATGATAAAATATTCCCGTGAAAAAATGATACATGACGTATATCACCATCTCCAAATTCCATAAAATGACAATCAAAAAAGATAAATTGATTCCGCTTCAGTTAAAAGATCGGCTTTTCGAAGCATCTCGTAGTGGACAATCCGAGAGTAATCCTGCTATCAGCGATAATGACGCAAGTGACGAATTTTCACACAATTGTGACCGAAATATGTACAGTATCGAATAAAACATTTCAGATCGTCAGTTTCGAATTCTAATTCGTTGCCACCGACTTTAAAATGTGAGACATGACCAAAGATAAAGGTAATTTTTTTTTCTCTTAGGGAATATTGCCACTATTAACATTGTCCTCATCAAAGTAGTCGACATCAGATATAATACACTATTGAAAAAACTTTTTCCAATCTAGTAAACACTTCTGCAACATACTTTTCGTTATGATGTTTAGCTCCTTTAGCGATTGTGTTTTTATCTCATCAACGGTGGCAAAACAACCTCCTTTCATCGTTCTGTTTACTCTCGGAAATAACAAGAAGACGCAAGGGAAGGATCGGCAAATAAGGCTGCTGATACAAAGTAAAGATATTGTTTTTCACCTAAAAATCACTAACGAGCATTGAGGTGTTATCATGATGCAGTTTCCACAACGGTTTTGCCGAAGTTCTTGTCGTTTTCTTCGGACTGCTTCACGCAAATACCACATAACTTCCAGATAGTATTCCTCATTGGGCGTACGACCATAAGGCAGGAAGTCACGATGTGCTATCCCACTATAATCGAAGCAAACAGTGAGAAGGATTTCACATGTGGTCGAACTTGTCAAATTTGTTTCGGTGTTGGCTCTTTAGGCAGTTCCCGTTCGGACGATTGAGCCTGGATTCAGCTCCATATTCTTATACTCAGTTTTCGTCATTAGTTACAACCTTCTTTAAAAGTTCTGGCTCCTTATCGACTTCATTCAGTAATTCCTAAGCGATGTCAACGCCACGTCGTTTTTAATAGAAATTCAATATTTTCGGAATAATCTCTGCTGCTGCACGTTTCATGCTCGAAACATCCGAAAAAATTTCTTGGCATGAGCCAAGGAATATGCCGATATCCTCAAAATATCTGGCGGTGATTCGGCAATTTTTCAGAACCATTTTCTTTACTTATTTCACATTGTCGTTAGTAACCGATGTGCTACAACGTCCTGGGCGGTAGCCGTCTTCAGCGTCTTCTCGTCCCTCTTGAAAGTTTCGTATGTATAGTAGATTCTTGTTTTTCATACGGCAGTTTCACCAAAAGCCACAGTCAACATCTAAAATGTGGTGTTGCAGTTTACTGTAGCTTTAAGTAAAATTAAAAACACATTCTTTAATCCTACATTTTCGAAAATAAAATCTCGCCCAGTACTCGAAAAGCACGTATAAACCTTCGAATTCTGAATAACATACAAAATTCTCAGAACACCTCAAAAGATAAAAAAAATGAGACTGGTGTATAAAGCCAGTGAATTAAAAAAATTCCCTCTAATTTTTGATCACACGTTATACTTTTATGGTATTACCCTTCTCCTGCTACTCCTCTTTTAGCGGAAATGTCCATATATATATATATATATATATATATATATATATATATATATATATATATATATATATATGAGAGAGAGAGAGAGGGAGGGGGGAAAGAGTATCTCTATTGAAGATATTTTATTTTATTCTGAAAGCAACCACTTTCGGAAATTCATTTTTCCGCCTTCAGGCTGCATACGCTATTATCCAAATAAACGAACTTATCGTATAGCACTATAAAACACAGGACATCATGAAATCCATTCGTTATACAAATGTTTCATACAAACACTTGACAGTAACTGCTGGTGCCTTCAGAATAAAATAAAATATGTTAAAGTTAACATCTGTTGGTGAAGTTTATTGACGCTGAAGAGAGAAATGATATCTGACTCGTGATATAAAATCACTGTGGATGTAATGTGGGATATTTCATGTACTAGTAACTTACTTACCTCTGATTTAGCAATTGCGGAGAGGAATCGGGTGGTATGATCGCTGCTGAACTGTAATTGGGGGCATTGTTGGAAGCTGCCTTTTTGAGTACAGAATTTATTTGATTAATTGTGATATAATTTCACCTGCTACAAGAGAGTAATGTATCCTGCAATGTATGTACGAGAAACATTTATGGAAAAATATAAATTCATGAACGGAAGAGATACGTTTAATTCTTTTGTTATTTTAACTTATCTGTGGCTGTGCAACATTATTTGGTGTGTCGTAACTCTGCGGGAGCTTTGTATCCTGGGATATCAGTAAAGTCTGCACCACGGTCGTTCTTGCTCTATTTTGATAATTTAGTTTCTGGACTTTCATGGAAATCAATACACAACTGGGACAATGGGTTCAAATGGCTCTGAGCACTATGGGACTTAACATCTATGGTCATCAGTCCCCTAGAACTTAGAACTACTTAAACTTACTTACTAAGTAATCTAAGGACATCACACAACACCCAGTCATCACGAGGCAGAGAAAATCCCTGACCCCGCCGGGAATCGAACCCGGGAACCCGGGCGCGGGAAGCGAGAACGCTACCGTGGGACAATGGGACACTGGCAGAGTGAGCATATCATAGCACCCAAGATGACCTCCCCAAGGCGTATCTGACCGATTTAAGAGTTATCAGAGTCGTCGATCGCCGGAATGCAGCAGAGCCATGGAAATTTTATTCCAGTTGCTGACTTCGGCATCGAAAGGCGGCCGGAGTATCGTTACGGACTATAATTGCCCTTTACATAGCGCTAACCATTTTGCTTCATAGACTCGATAATTCAAACAAGAATTAAATTAATGCCTACGAGTATGGGAGAATTTGTGTTAAAAGTATTAGGGTGGCTTGGTTGGTTTTGGGGAAAGAGACCAAAAAGCGATGTCATCGGTCTCATCGGATTAGGGAAGGACAGGGAAGGAAGTCGGCCGTGCCCTTTCAGAGGAACCATCCCGGCATTTACCTGGAGTGATTTAGGGAAATCACGGAAAACCTAAATCAGGATGGCCGGACGCGGGATTGAACCGCCGTCCTCCCGAATGCGAGTCCAGTGTGCTAACCACTGAGCTAAAAGTATTATGGAAGCTACTCCTCTACATCTACATCTACATCTACATCTTCATTTATACCCCGCAAGCCACCCAACGGTGTGTGGCGGAGGGCACTTTACGTATCAGTGTCATCTACATGTATAAAGACCGTGAATTTAAAAAAAAATTCTGCAAATTTTTGATCACACGTTGTACTTTTGTGATATCTCCCTTCTCCTGTTACTTCTCTTTTAGCGGAAATGTCCATGAGTTACTGCGGGAACTCGCCAAAAAAAGTTTCCATTCAAGCAACCTGACGTTATTCAGTCATAATAATTTAACTTCAGTTTTATTAGGAGTGAATTGAAACTTTATACTTGCCTTTTTACTAGAATCTGCTAATTTTTATCCTCAAATCGGATACACCATTCTGAATATTTTAATTTCAGCATTAGACCCGTTGTCAGCGAACCCAAACATCTAAAAGGAAAACAGTTTTGTCGAATTTAATATTAATTTTTCTATTATGTCTACGTTTTGAAGCCATTTTAACCCAAGTGTGTGGCGTGTTGCTGTAGTGATTGCGCGGCTAGCGCCCGGCGATGCTCGGCAGGGTGTGACTGCCGCACGGTGATTGACGCTGCGCTGAGAGGGACGCGACTGGACCAGCCGCGGCTGGCAGCGTTGGTAGACCAACGAGCAGGTGGAAGCGTCGACTGGCGTCGGCGGGCGTGGGCGGCCACTGGTCGGGCAGCACTCGATCAGCGGTGACCATCCTCAACATGGCGAGACTGAAATTCTGGCAAGGACGGTGTTGCTCTGGACGATGGCAATGTCTGCAGGCTTCGATGACATTTGTAGACGGCGTTCGACCAGCGTAGCTTTCCAGCAAGCGAAGAGGCCGACGGAGTGCGTTAGCGTAGGATAGACCAGTCGGCGACAACGTCTGCAGCTGTTGTGGATTGATGAGAGTGACGGATCTACCGATGGCGTACCGATGCCGACTGGCGGACGAGCGGACGATAAGGCTGTCTCTGGCAGGCATAATTTCCCACAGTTGGAAAACCGTCTCCTTGAGGATGGCTTTGGCACGACCTGCAATTTCTGATGAACAAGTGTGTAGCCACGTGACTGTGTTCGCAGTGTCACCATGGAAATGAGCGTGCGGATATCTGCAGTCACGTGAACGTGGAAGAAGAAAATAGTTTCGCGATCATCGCGCCGCTGTCGGCGGTGCGCGTGCAGCTAGCGGAAAACTGGCGCTACTGACGTGGAAACGCCTGCGGTGTAACCACTAGCCAACCCGCAGGACGCGGGAGTACTGCGGTAGTCGCAGTGATCCAGGTATTGGTTGGCTACCATAGGGAGATACGTTCCATGAACGAGTCATACAAATATCACAATACAACTCTCTTCCCCACATTGCGTTCTGAAGCAACACTTGATTTGTGGGATCAGATAGCCCTATACAAGTAACTGATTTCATACGCAAGACTCTATTGCAAATGGTATTAATTAACTGAAACATCGATACAAATGCATTAATAACATACAAGGTACTTTATCATGGAAAATTCCAAATCGTGTATTGGTAAGTATTGATTAATCTACAGTACATCGGTAGGTATATGATCTTGAATTTAACAGTTCTTTTGGTGATTTTCGTTCTTGTACGTTTCCCGACACTACCCCATTAAATCAACATTATTATCATCAAGAACATCATTTCTTTACAAGGATTAGGTGTTGCAGTCACCTGTTCCGGTCTCCCTTTTTTACAGCATGCGTTTCTTACAACGTGTACCTTGTTCGGTCTTTGTAGTCAACCAATAATTAATTATATTTTTGACAATCAATTTCCAATCATTCTATCAACATGACAGTTCCAGTTCATTCTAATCTTTTCGCTCTCGTCACTCACTGAAAAGATTTTAAAATCTGACATTATCGTTTCGTTCCCTATTTTATCCGGTCTATTAGGGATCCTCACATATCTCACGTACTTCATCTTTGCTGCCTGTATATGTGATTCTTCTTCTTTTGCAATTGCCCACGATTCGGAACCATATACAGGGTGTGGCAAATAAAAGTGGCCCTGATGTTGTATCGCAACAACCCTCACAGACTTCAAGAACTGCAGCAGAACATTTCGGATGAGACTGCAGCAATCCAGCAGTCCAGCTTTGATCCGCATTCAGTAACTTGCTGACCAGGGCAAAAAGTGCCACGAGATGAATGATGGTCACTTTTAGCAACTGCTACAATCAGTCTATGCTGTGTTTTTTTGTACCCTGGGATACACCTTTATTTGCCCCAAAAGGGTAGCTACAGCACAACTTTATACACGTTTTCATTTGTGATTCTTTCTCGTTTTTCTTCCCAAAGTTCTTCCAATGGTTCCGCAGACAGCCTTACATTTTTTAACCTTCTTCCCAATGTACACTCGTGCTCATAACTTACCGATAATTGCAGTATGTGTTGCCACACAACGTGGCACTATACAAAACTGGCGCTAATAGAATAGGCACATAGGGGACACCCACGACACAGATCTGTAAGGCCACAGTATTGGTGATAAGTTGGTGAAACCGTCCAGAAACACATGTGCTACGAAACTTCACTGTTTCCTGCGCATATACCCCGACATCAGTATGGGATATGATCACCATGCACACGTACATAGGCTGCACAACGGGTTGGCATACTCTGGATCAGGTCCGTTAACATAACCTGGGACCACTGTTCCAATGACCATGTACTGCGTTCTTGGCACCAGGCCTTACGGGCTCTCCTGTGACCAGGGGTCAGTGGAATGCACCTTGCAGGTCTCCTGCCGTATAAACCATGTCTGTTCCGTCGTCTGTAGATTGTGTCCCAGTGGCTGCGGTAAGGTCCCGAGCAGGGCTAAATGCAGTACTCCGTGGCCGTCTGCGGGCACTGATCGTGCGATATCGGTCTTTCTGTTGTGTTATACACTGTGGACGTCCCGTAGTGTAGCACGTCTGAAAAAGTCTGTCCACTTACGCGCTGCACCGTACTCTGACATGCAGGAACACACCTCTGCATATGTGGACTGCTGTCACTGCCACCGTGCGACGGCAGCAAGTCAAATGTACCGCATGGTCATACCCCGGTGCGATTTAAACCTCCCAACAGAGCGTTGTTTCACCATGTATCAGCATTAGCCTCAATTTATGAGTATGAGTGTATTTCCCATATTTAAAACTAATATCACATCCTAGGTAACAGAAGTGGAGTAATTGTCCTAAGATATCCACATTATTAATTATTTTTGATCTGAGTAGAATCTTTAATTTGAATGCCATTATCTTTGTCTTATTTGGAGATATAGTGAAGTTGTAATACACAGAGGTGCGAAAAGTCATGTGATAGCGATACGCACATACACAAATGGTTCAAATGGCTCTGAGCACTATGGGACTTAACATCTGTGGTCGTCAGTCCCCTAGAACTTAGAACTACTTAAACCTAACTAACCTAAGGGCATCACACACATCCATGCCCGAGGCAGGATTCGAACCTGCGACCGTAGCAGTCGCGCGGTTCCGGACTGCGCGCCTAGAACCGCTAGACAACCGCGGCCGGCCGTACATACACAGACGGTGGCAGTGACGCGTACAGGCATAAACGGGTAGTGCGTTGGCAGAGCTGTTATTTCTACTCAGGAGATTTATGAAAAAAGGTTTCTGGCGTGATTATGGCCGCACGACGGACATTAATAGACTCTGAACGCAGAATTGTAGTTTTAGTTATAAACATGTTACATTCCATTTCGGAAATCGTTAAGGAATTCAACATTCGTCTATCCACAATGTTCTGAGAATGCCGAAGATATGACATTTCAGGCATTACCTCGCACCACTGGCAACGCAGTGGCCGACGACCTTCGTTTAACGTACAAGAGCAGCGTCATTTGAGTACAGTTGTCAGAGCTAACAGACAGGCAACGAAGCTTGAAATAACTAAAGAAATAGGTATGGGACATACGACGAACGTTTTCGTTAGGGCAGTGGAGTTAAATTTGACGTTAATGGGCTATGGCAGTAGACAACCGACGCAAATGCCTTTGCTAAAGGCACGACATCGCCTGCAGCGCCTTTCGTGTGCTCGTGGTTAAATGGTTCGACTCTAGACGACTGAAAAACTGTGACCCGTTCAGGTATCTTCATTTCAGGTGGTACGAACTGACTGTAGGGTTCAAGTGAGATGCAGACTCCATGAACCGAAGATGTCAACAAGGTATTATGAAAGATTTTGCTGGCTCCATAACGATCTGTGTCATTTTTATGTGGAATGTACTGGGTCCTCTGCACGTTTGGCTGGACAAAATTTGCAGCCACTCATGGACTTTATTTTCCCAAACAACGGTAGAACATCTACGTATGAAAATGTGCCGATTCATTGCATAACTTCTATGCGGCTCGTGTGAAGAACGTTCTTGACAGTTAGACCGAATAGTTTGGTCACCCAAATCGAACATTTACGTGACATTACCGAGAAGTCAGTTCGTGCACAAAATCCTACACCGGCAACACTTTCGTAATTACTTATGGCTGTTAAGGCAGCTTAGCTCAATACTTCCGCAGAAGACTTCCAAAAAGTTCTTGGTCATTTCCAAGTCAACTTTTTGGAAAATTTGTGGTAAGTTTCTACGGGACCAAATTCGTGAGGTCATCGGTCCCTAGGCTTAAAAACTACTTAACGTAACCTAAACTAACTTACACAAAGTACAACATATACATTCATGCCCGAAGGAGTACTCGAACCTCCGACGGGGGGAGCCGCGTGAACCGTGGCAAGGTGACCAGACTGCACCTCGCGGCTGGCAAGAGGGGGTACTACACGTTATTTGGAGGTATCCCGTGACTTTTGTACCCTCAGTGTATATGTTTTACCTTGGTTTGTATACTGCCCTTAATAAATTGTCTTCTGTTTCCTGCATAATTATTTGGTCATTAGCATAAAACAGTGCACTTAATCATACGCTAGATCCTTTTTCAATTCTAAACCGTGTTTCACCTTTCAACTTCATAACTAGATCGTCAATTAAGAAGACGATAAATTGCACCCTTGTCGAACACCTTGATTTATTAAAACTGCAGGAAACATCTTGAACCTTAACTTGTAATTATTTTTGTTTCAGTATAGACTGTCTTTACGGAATTAATAACGTATTTAGAAAAACTATTCCTTTCCAATACTTTCCGGAAAAGAGACATTTTGACCTTATCAAACGCTTTATGATAATCCAAGAAATGCTAAATGCATTTCTAATCAAATTCCACGAACATTTTCAATAATTTGTCTTGTTATCAATACAATATCATTACATCAATGTGTCTTTCTGAAGCCTAATTACACTTCTGAAATTATTACTTCTTCTATGGTTTGTAAACTTTGAATAAGAATTTTCTCATCAGCTTTACATCCTACGTTTAGTACATTTCCTCTACAATTTCTTGTGCATTTCCTATTTCTTTTTTAAATCTAAAAATAATTTGAGCTGTGTTCCATTCTTCAGGTACGGAACAGTTCTTCGAATAAATTTTTCAGAAAACTGAGGAAGCAAAATTCTAGAACGAACCATCCGTATTTGATTAATTCAGAATTAACTCCACTTAGCCGAGTACATTTTGTATTTGTGTTACAGATAATGCTGCTTTTAATACTTTTACATCTATTGGATCTACAGAGATACCATGAGATTTTATAGAATAACTTTCATACTGTCATCGTAACATAAATCTCTGTCGTGATGTATCCATTCACCTTCTTTTGTTATTTTAATGTTTGCAATATCTTTCTCCGTTTTATGCATGTGCTTCATAAGTTTAAACGCTATAGACTGCATGTATTATTTTCATGTTCAATACTGGCAATGCGTCTTTCCGAGGATCCTCTTTGGTACCTTTTTATTAAATTCTTTGTTATATTACTGTTCTGTTTATGAATTTCCCAAGCTTCGTTCGTCCGTATTTATAAACATGAGTTATAAGCATTTTTAATATTGTTGGCTATTTCTTTCTCCTATATTTGCTGATCCCTTTTGCGGTTTGATACTTTACTTTTCCGTAGTATCTCATTAGTTATTTCCCACATTGCTAAGTTTAATCTTTATTTTAAGCCTTGCTCAGTACTGTATCTAGGATAAGGTATTCCGACGTAAACCCTCTCCCCCAGAGTGGGAGTTGGGCGATGGGCTGGTTACTCATCCATATCAAAATAGAAAAAAGACCACAACTCAGAAGTTTCTCAGGAATAAGCTTGGTCCGGTCTATATATTAAAAACAGGTTGAGCGTGCAAGCAGAAGCAACAATCTCTGAGGAACCCCTATTTCTATTGTAATTCGCTGTATCGTAAGGCATATTTCTCACGTTTATATTTGCCGGCCGGGGTGGCCGAGAGTTTCTAAGCGCTACAGTCTGGAGCCACGCGACTGCTATGCCCGCAGGTTCGAATATTGCCTCGGTCATGGATGTGTGTGATGTCCTTAGTTTAGTTAGGTTTAAGTAGTTCTCTGTTCTTCCGGTATAAGAAGTCAGCCTCATTCTGCCAACGGCCTTGTCAAAGAGGGCGGAGGAGCGGATAGAGGTTCAGGGCACTCTCTTGTCCTAGGGGTGGGAAATTGCCCTTAAAGGCTTAAGAATCAGCAATGATCAACGACATGAGGAAGCAGAAGGCCACGGAAACCACTGCATTAAAGACACGTAACGTGTATCCAAAGGGCATGTGGCCTGTAATTGAAGAAGTGTCATGATGATCTCTCCATTGGCAAAAGATTCCAGAATAGTCCCCCATTCGGATCACCGGGAGGGGACTGACAAGGCGGAGGTTACCATGAGAAAAAGATTGAATAATCTACGAAAGGGTAACGTTCTACGAGTCGGGGCGTGGAATGTCAGAAGCTTGAACGTGGTAGGGAAACTAGAAAATCTGAAAATGGATATGCAAAGGCTCAATCTAGATATAGTAGGGGTCAGTGAAGTGAAGTGGAAGGAAGATAAGGATTTCTGGTCAGATGAGTATCGGGTAATAACAACAGCAGCAGAAAATGGTATAAGAGGTGTAGGATTCGTTATGAATAGGAAGGTAGGGCAGAGGGTGTGTTTCTGTGAACAGTTCAGTGACCGGGTTGTTCTAACCAGAATCGACAGCAGACCAACACCGACAATGATAGTTCAGGTATACATGCCGACGTCGCAAGCTGAAGATGAACAGATAGAGCAAGTGTATGAGGATATTGAAAGGGTAATGCAGTATGTAAAGGAGGACGAAAATCTAATAGTCATGGGCGACTGGAATGCAGTTGTACGGGAAGGAGTAGAAGAAAAGGTTACAGGAGAATGTGGGCTTGGGACAAGGAATGAAAGAGGAGAAAGACTAATTGAGTTATGTAACAAGTTTCAGCTAGTAATAGAGAATACCCTGTTCAAGAATCACAAGAGGAGGAGGTATACTTGGAAAAGGCCGGGAGATACGGGAAGATTTCAATTAGATTACATCATGGTCAGACAGAGATTCCGAAATCAGATACTGGATTGTAAGGCGTACCCAGGATCAGATATAGACTTAGATCACAATATAGTAGCGATGAAGAGTAGGTTGAAGTTCAAGACATTAGTCAGGAAGAATCAATACGCAAAGAAGTGGGATACGGAAGTACTAAGGAATGACGAGATACGTTTGAAGTTCTCTAACGCTATAGATACAGCAATAAGGAATAGCGCAGTAGGCAGTACAGTTGAAGAGGAATGGACATCTGTAAAAAGGGCCATCACAGAAGTTGGGAAGGAAAACATAGGTACAAAGAAGGTAGCTGCGGAGAAACCATAGGTAACAGAAGAAATACTTCAGTTGATTGATGAAAGGAGGAAGTACAAACATGTTCCGGGAAAATCAGCAATACAGAAATACAAGTCGCTGAGGAATGAAATAAATAGGAAGTGCAGGGAAACTAAGACGACACGGCTGCAGGAAAAATGTGAAGACATCGAAAAAGATATGATTGTCGGAAGGACAGACTCAGCATACAGGAAAGTCAAAACAACCTTTGGTGACATTAAAAGCAACGGTGGTAACATTAAGAGTGCAACGGGAATTCCACTGTTAAATGCAGAAGAGACAGTAGATGGGTGGAAAGAATACATTGGAAGCCTCTATGAGGGTGAAGATTTGTCTGTTGTGATAGAAGAAGAAACAGGGGTCGATTTAGAAGAGATGGGGGATCCAGTATTAGAAACGGAATTTAAAAGAGCTTTGGAGGACTTGCGGTCAAATAAGGCAGTAGGGATAGATAACTTTCCATCAGAATTTCTAAAATCATTGGGGGAAGTGGCAACAAAACGACTATTCACGTTGATGTGTAGAATATATGAGTCTGGCGATATGCCATCTGACTTTCGGAGAAGCATGATCCACACAATTCCGAAGACGGAAAGAGCTGACAAGTGCGAGAATTATCGCACAATCAGCTTAACAGCTCATGCTTCGTAGCTGCTTACAAGAATAATATACAGAAGAATGGAAATGAAAATTGAAAATGCGCTAGGTGACGATCAGTTTGGCTTTAGGAAAAGTAAAGGGACGAGAGAGGCAATTCTGACGTTACGGCTAGTAATGGAAGCAAGGCTAAAGAAAAATCAAGACACTTTCATAGGATTTGTCGACCTGGAAAAAGGGTTCGACAATATAAAATGGTGCAATTTTTTCGAGATTCTGAAAAAAGTAGGGGTAAGCTGTAGGGAGAGACGGGTCATATACAATATGTACAACAACCAAGAGGGAATAATAAGAGTGGACGATCAAGAACGAAGTGCTCGTATTAATAAGGGTGTAATACAAGGCTGTAGCCTTTCGCCCCTACTCTTCAATCTGTACATCGAGGAAGCTATGATGGAAATAAAAGAAAGGTTCAGGAGTGGAATTAAAATACAAGGTGAAAGGATATCAATGATTCGATTCGTTGATGGCATTGCTATCCTGAGTGAAAGTGCAGAAGAATTAAATCAGCTGCTGAACGGAATGAACAGTCTAATGAGTACACAGAATGGTTTGAGAGTAAATCGGAGAAAGACGAAGGTAATGAAAAGTAGTAGATACGAGAACAGCGAGAAACTTAACATCAGCATTGATGGTCACGAAGTCAATGAAGTTAAGGAATTCTGCTACCTAGGCAGTAAAATAACCAATGACGGACGGAGCAAGGAAGACATCAAAAGCAGACTCGCTATGGCAAAAAAGGCATTTCTGGCCATGAGAATTCTACTAATATCAAATACCGGCCTTAATTTGAGGAAGAAATTTCTGAGGATGTACGTCTGGAGTACAGCATTGTATGGTAGTGAAACATGGACTGTGGGAAAACCGGAACAGAAGAGAATCGAAGCATTTGAGATGTGGTGCTATAGACGAATGTTGAAAATTAGGTGGACTGATAAGGTAAGGAATGAGGAGGTTCTACGCAGAATCGGAGAGGAAAGGAATATGTGGAAAACACTGATAAGGAGAAGGGACAGGATGATAGGACATCTGCTAAGACATGAGGGAATGACTTCCATGGTACTAGAGGGAGCTGTAGAGGGCAAAAACTGTAGAGGAAGACAGGGATTGGAATACGTCAAGCAAATAATTGAGGACGTAGGTTGCAAGTGCTACTCTGAGATGAAGAGGTTAGCACAGGAAAGGAATTCGTGGCGGGCCGCATCAAACCAGTCAGTAGACTGATGACAAAAAAAAAAAAAAAAATTGTTCCAGGGGGCTGATGACCTCTGAAGTTAAGTCCCATAGTGCTCAGAGCCATTTCAACCATCTCACAGGTATTTTTGGAATTTGTACAAACGATTATTTCATTCACAAGGTGCTTTTTAATTATGATTAGTGATTGGTTGACGGCATACGATTGACTAACCATGTGCTATTACAGAAGCCTCATGTGTAAGTGGTCAGCTGTGTCTGTCCTGGAAAGTTTTCATTGAGTTAGGACCGTTACTAGGGGATTGAAGGGGACCAACAGTTTGCGATAATTTCAAACTAAATAATAGTATGGTGGCAGTACAGAAGGCGCCATGCTGAAGAGCAATAATACGTTTTTGTTTTCTGCTACGCAAACTTTTGTTTTCATAACGTTTCTGATCACTTAACAAATTTCAAGCCCTGCACCTGAATCTCTAGTCAATACATATACATTGCTGTGCAAAACTTGACGAGACAGGTAAAGTAAAATAATAATTAATCGGTGTTAATGAATGAAGGGGCGAGACTATGTTGCTAGAGATTTCTCAGTCGTGCGGAGAAAGTTAGAAGTCGCATTGATGACGTCAGTTTGACTGTAGCGCAAACGGACCGCCCTGAAACACAAGAATCGGATTAAGAGAATGTGTGTCACTCAGCGAACAGTTACGTAGCACTGTAGGGAGTTATGCTTTACAACAAGCCCCGGAAACAACATTTGTTTGACTCCTGGTGACCCGAAGAACCTACGGAAAACTGGAACAAGGAGGAAGTGTGTGTGTAGGGGGGAGGGCGCAGTAACCCAGGAGTTTTTTATTACTTACAGCATTGTTTCGCACGCATGGGAAGTCTTTCGAACCTCAGGCAGTGTGCTGGAAGGAGAGGGGGTAGTCAGCCACGTCAGTTGCAGCAGCAGATGACCGCTGTATTGTGCAGCGTGACAGGAGGTGCCCAGGTCAAAAAGCGGGTGCAGTTGCAACCTTATTTAACAGCACTACAAGGCGCGTAGTGTCTCTCTCAACAGTGTTTCGAATAGTGCATGGTGTTAAAGTGACAACCCCTATTCAGCAGCCGTTTTCGACGACCATCGGCGGCACCGTTTGCTGTCGTGACACGATTATAGAGACTGAACAAATCAGGTGTGAGGTTGTGGGCGCTTCTAGGCTGAGATCAAATTTCGCCTGAGCATTGATTCGCAACGTACCCTCATACTGCAAGAGTTCGAACACAAAATGCAACCAGGTATTTTCTCGAACGTGATTGTTTTGATGATCCAGGTGTTACTATGTTGAGAAACATAACGTTGAATGGGATCACTGGCCTCAAAATCTAGGAACACTGTGTCTCACCAGTCAACGTCATTGCAACACTTCACTCATTTTCCATTACGTCATTTCAAAGGCGCATTCGAAACTGGCCGACTTCAACTCCACTTAGCAGGTGTCGATCGCCTTTGGATAACGAATCGAACGGCATCCATATGCACCGACGAACATGCAGCAGCAGTCATTTGCACTGGTGGAGAAATGGAGTGCTCTGCCGCAAACCGTACCAACATTGTGACAAGCATGAAACCACGTTCCAGAGCATACATTGTCATCCACAGTGATCACACACTCAGTTAAGGACCACGTCCCGCCATCTGTAATGTCCAGAGGAACTACACAAATCTTGATGACTTCATTGTAATTGTTGCACGAATATTTCAACCGAAATGTTATTACCGTTCGCCTCATTGCGTGTTTCTTTCACTTACCTACTGTACTATACTGTAGTAGCTCTTTCTCTGTGTGGTCCAGGTTTCATAGAGCTACTTGCTTGCTAAGTAGCGGCATCGCTCACGAAAACTGAAAGCGGCATGGAGAGCGGTGTGCTGACCACAGACCCCGCTTACGTACTGCATTATACTGTAGTAGCTCTTCCTCTGTGTGGTCCAGGTTTCATAGAGCTATTTGCTTGCTAAGTAGCGGCATCGTTCACGAAAACTGACAGCGGCATGGAGAGCGGTGTGCTGACCACCGGCCCCATCATCCAGTGACGTCTTTCAGATGAGAATGACACTGTGGTCTGTCGTTACCTTAGGGCAATCCGAAGCCTGTTCGGACGGAGTTCGCAAGAAGTAACGAAACATATATATCGCTCCATAGGAAAGATAGTGAATCTGTTTGAGATCAAACAGATGGTGAGTAGTTACGTGCCTCATGTACAATGCGCTGCAGTCAGTCATTTGAGTCCACAAAGGAGAATGGATTTAGTTAAATTTCCTGTATTCAACCACGAACTCACGCAATTTAATGTCTAGATAATTCCATACTCTACGGTAGCATGAAATGGAAAATTTGCTTCCGCATTTTCGAGACAGAAGCTATACTGGAATTAACTGTCTATGTACAGAAATAAAAGCAGTATATGTTAACGCTTATTTGAGTTAATCAGCGTACAAATTTCATCCTTCGATACTTAAGCACGTCTCGCAGAGATTACATGTTATCATAAAATAGAAAACGTTGTCTGAAAAAAATCTGAACGCGTAAACTTCATGCTATATTCATAAGCTGTGGCGGACGTGGGTTTCGCAGGACTGAAAGAGTTAACCAGACCTCATAAGCTCTCGGAAGGACGTACCCCTCGCTGTGTATTACTAATTCATTCCGGGCGAATATTCATTTTCCCTTTCATTACTTCCCACTGCAGGCTTCCATTCCAATCTGCTCGAATTCCACTCTTTGCACTGAATGTGTGCACAACAAAACAGAAATACAATGAGTTTCGTGTCTTCCGTCAACTTTTAGTTTCATTCTTTTTGCGACTTTTCATCATGTGTCAAAGAGTGAACTCTTTATCATTAGGGATTACGCTTGTTTAGTCATATACATATCCTGTAAGTGCTAAAGATCGATCTTGTACAAAGGACACATCTAGGAACGTACTGTCACTACAGGTGAACAACTGATGACTGGAATGAAGGCAGATGAAACAGTCTCCTGAAGTATCAAATTCAACATACAGGAATAAATGCATCCAGATTTACTAGGGCAATGATTTAAAGGGAGTACGTATGGTGGAAAGTGACATTGTCCAACTATTATCCCTTAATAATATTTAATTTCTACTGAATAATTTGAAGCATCATTTGTCGATTAATTCCAATAGGAAGTGTAGTTTTTGTCATTTCGTAGTTAATAGTGCAAGTGGAAAGTATCCAGTCGTTCTGTACTGACAATCTGTTGAACTTGGAAGTTTGTGGTTTTGAGCTATTTACTCCTTGAATTCATGTTAATTTTCATGTTAAGAGGTTGGATGCAGTGTGTAAACAGAAATGGCGTTATTGCAGATGGGAAGGAAGACTTACAGGCAAAAACATAGATGAACTCCAGGAGTATTACGGAATAACAATAATAATCAATATGCATGACCTACAAGGGATGAAAAGAGCAGTGTGGGCTACATTCTTCCAGACATTATCCACTGGTGATACACTTATACTTGGTCTTAGACCACCTGATGCTGATTCATGGTGCAAGTACCACAGAGTTCAGGCAGTGGATACAGAAGAACAACTAAGGCAGAAAAATAGCATAGCACCTGCAGTGATGGAAGCTATTAAACGCATATATAGAGAGTTAGCTCTTCCTGACCCTCTTTCCAAATGTCTGCATGGCCGAAACCAAAAACCGAATGAGACCTTCAATTATGTCCTTTGGACCAGCATACGAAAACAAGTCTTTGCAGGAATTAAAACTCTATGCTTGGGTGCTTGCGACGCTGTAATAACGTTTTATGTAGGTAATAAGGGAAAAATAAGGGAACGAGAGCAAACTGGTATCACTCCAGGAGCCAGCACACTGTTATCGTTCCGGCGGTTCAATCGAGTCACGATCATGAAAGCGCAGCGTGCAGCAGAGGAAATGACAAAGGAAACAAGAGGCAGGAAAAGAAAGAAGCTTTTAAAGTTTTCAGATCAAGAACAGGATCCAGATAATGCTTATTGTGGGCCTGTGTTTCTAGGAATTGGCATGCCTCCATATGTAACTTAACTGAAACATATAAACATGATTTCCTGAAAATGACTTTCCTTAAATACTTGACTGGTTATCATAGAAACTTTTACAGATACGTGTATCTAATTTTACGCTATGTTACCTCTTAGTATAATGCTGCTACTGAACCACCAAAACATTTCTATCTACAATGGCTGACTACTTACAGAAAGAAATGTGGATTTCAAAAAATGGACACGAATTTTAAAAGAAAACTAATGATTTGTCTGTATATTATGATCGTGTTTCAGTAACCAGAAAACGAGTGAAACCATACACCTCAAAAATTTTAGATCTGTACCTGTCGAAGGTTCTGTGATAATGTGTCATTAATACTGAAAATTTAACATTGTAAGTATAGGATACGTGTACTCCACTTAAAATCTCTCTTATGCAAAGGTTAAGTTTCTTCACTTTGAAGACATTCATTGGAAGACATTTAGTGATCCCTGAGGCAACCAGTCTGAAAAGTCTGAAGTTCAGTTTGTAATCTTCACGTTGACTGTTGCTGAAACATGTTGGAATTATAGCTCTGCCATACCTGCTCATATACAAGCATGTGGTTTGTGCTTAACTAAATAGACTCATGCAAAAGGAGCTGTCACATTCATTCACTAAGTTCTGGATTGAAAAACCATTTTCATTTGAATTACACTTCACTATCTTCTGACAGAGGGGGTACACTATTCTACAATTCTTGTTTTCAATATGCTTCCAGCAGTAATAAATATTTGATAGCCGCACCCAGATTATGAAATTAAATTCGAATTATTTATCGCAGCTCACTGCCTTTAGTTTTTCGGGAGTGCCTCGAAGCAGATTAGAGGCTGGCACGGCAGCATATTAGATTTTTTTCTTTTTTCTGTTTTCTCTCTCTTTTTCTTTGAGTTATCAGTCTTCTGCCTCAATTCGTATAGGCCGCCACGATTTTCTTTTATTTCAGGGTAGCCCTTGCACCATACTTCCTCAATTATTTCCCAGATGTATTTCAATCTCTTGCTTGCCTTACACGTACTACCCTATAGAGTTCCCTGAAGTATGATGGAAGTTATTTTTTGACGTCTTAACGTATGCTTTGTCATCCAGTTCCTTCTTCTTGTCAGTGTTTCCTACATATTTCATTCTTTGCCGATTCCGCGGAGAACGTCCTCATTCCGTATTTCATTATTCCACTAGATTTTATACATTCTTCTCAGTCTTCTGTAGCACATCTGAAACGGCTAGATTCTCTTCTGTCCTGTTTTTCCCATTCTCCATGATTTACTGCCATACACTGCTGATCTCCAGATACACATACCCAGAAATTTATTCCTCAAATTATCGCCTGTGGGTTTGTTTATACCAGTAGCCTTCTTTTGACCCGAAACACCCTCTTTGCTAGTTTGCTAGTGCTACGAAGCTTAATATGGCTTCCAAGCTGTTGGGATTACTTTACTCGGTCAGCTTCGTGACTATCAAATTTGATCTTAAACTCCTCACTGTTCTCATTTATGGTACGTCACATAATATTTGTTTTTTTTTTTCGACTTACTCTAAATATATATTTCCAAGCAAATTTTCATTCCATTCAACTAATCCTATAACTCTTCATTACTTTAATTCTTCGTTACTTTCCTTCAGAACAGCAATACTTTCAATGAATGTTATCATTGACATCCTTTCATCATGAATTGTAATCCCGCTCTTGCACCTTTCCTTTATTTACTTGATTGCTTCTTCAATGTACAGACTAAAGCCTGCATCCATGTCTTACATCCTTCTCAACCGGAACACTTCTTTCTTGGTCTTCCAGTCTCTCTGCTCCTTTCTGTTTTTTGTGTGTATTCTACATCACACGTCTTTCCTTATAGCTTACTTCTATTATTCGCAGAATGTCGAACGTCTTGCGCAATTTCACAATGTCAAACGCTTTTTCTACATCAATCGACAGATCCTACGAGATTGTCCTGAATTTTCTTCTGACTAAATTCAGTTATCAAGAGTTAGGCCGGAAGTGCCTCTTTCATGATAGTCCACTAACAGTCCCTCAGGTTCCTTTTCCACTCATTTTTACGCTATTCTTGGCAGGCATGAGATGCTAAGCTGATTGTGCGATAAATTTCGCACCAGTGTGCCCTTTCAGTCTGACCAAGAGGTAATGCAGCTCAAATCTCGTTTCTCCTTCTGCTGTGAATATTGCATAGATTATTTGCTATTACCAACTTAAATTTACTGTGGAACTTAGATTTCTCTTTCGTCATGCCTGTTGCTTCAAATGGTTCTCAGCACTATGGGTCTTAACATCTGAGGTCAACAGTCCCCTAGAACTTAGAACAACTTAAACCTAACTAACCTAACGATATCACACACATCCATGCCCAAGGCAGGATTCGAACCTGCGGCCGTAGCGGTCACGCGGTCCCAGTCTGAAGCACCTAGAACCGCTCGGTCACACCGGCCGGCCATGCCTGTTGCCTAGACCACATTCTACCATTATATTTTGTTCCATTCCTTTCCATTTAACCGCATTCTGTTCCATTTCCCTCATGAATACCAAATTTTCATCTCTCTTTGTATACTAAATTACCGGTTCAATATCTTCATACAGTTTACATATCTCTTCGTGGTCCGCTCACGACGTCGCCACGCGTACCTGAACTATCGTTATCGGTGTTGGTTTGGTCATCAGTCATCAGTCCACTGACTGGTTCGATGAGGCCCGCCACGAATTCCTTTCCTGTGCTAACCTCTTCATCTCAGAGTAGCACTTGCAACCTACGTCCTCAATTATTTGCTTGACGTATTCCAATCCCTGTCTTCCTCTACAGTTTTTGCCCTCTACAGCTCCCTCTAGTACCATGGAAGTCATTCCCTCACGTCTTAGCAGATGTCCTATCATCCTGTCCCTTCTCCTTATCAGTGTTTTCCACATATTCCTTTCCTCTCCGATTCTGCGTAGAACCTCCTCATACCTTACCTTATCAGTCCACCTAATTTTCAACATTCGTCTATAGCACCACATCTCAAATGCTTCAATTCTCTTCTGTTCCGGTTTTCCCACTGTCCATGTTTCACTACCATACAATGCTGTACTCCAGACGTACATCCTCAGAAATTTCTTCCTCAAATTAAGGCCGGTATTTGATATTAGTAGACTTCTCTTGGCCAGAAATGCCTTTTTTGCCATAGCGAGTCTGTTTTTGTTGTCCTCCTTGCTCCGTCCGTCATTGGTTATTTTACTGCCTAGGTAGCAGAATTCCTTAACTTCATTGACTTCGTGACCATCAATGCTGATATTAAGTTTCTCGCTGTTCTCATTTCTACTACTTTTCATTACCTTCGTCTTTCTCCGATTTACTCTCAAACCATACTGTGTACTCATTAGACTGTTCATTCCGTTCAGACAGCTGATTTAATTCTTCTTCACTTTCACTCAGGATAGCAATGTCATCAGCGAATGGTATCATTGATATCCTTTCACCTTGTATTTTAATTCCACTCCTGAACCTTACTTTTATTTCCATCATTGCTTCCTCCATGTACAGATTGAAGAGTAGGGGCGAAAAGCTACAGCCTTGTCTTACACCCTTCTTAATACGAGCACTTCGTTCTTGATCGTCCACTCTTATTATTCCCTCTTGATTGTTGTACATATTGTATATGACCCGTCTCTCCCTATAGCTTACCACTACTTTTTTCAGAATCTCGAACAGCTTGCACCATTTTATATTGTCGAACCCTTTTTCCAGGTCGACAAATCCTATGAAAGGTCTTGATTTTTCTTTAGCCTTGCATCCATTATTTGCCATTATTAGCCGAAACTGATAAGAACAGCATTGTAACTGAACTTGTAACACCACAGCTCCTATGCTGTTTGGATTTATTTTGTTTTTTTTCCATTTAATATTACACCGTTAGGAACCTGTAAATGTTTTTGATTGATTAGATAACACAAAATTGTATGCTCCTTTCTTTGTTAAAACTTTGGTGTCATGATTTGATTGTATGCTGTGTAGCATATCTCTCGTTTAAATGCATTGTCCCGTTTGGAGGGAACAAGACTTACTGTATATAATTTTAATTTTGTGTGAATAATTTTTTGTAGACATGTCAATATGTACAAATGTTCTGTGTTATGCAATGCGTTTGTTTGCTGTTATGTAAACTGCTGATCAGGTTCCTCTCCGTTTGAGCTAAAGTGATATCCGAATGTCCTTACTAAAAGAAGTTAAAGCCTAGAGTTTGCTAATTGATGCCTCTTGAACTTAGTAAAGAGAAAGTTAAAGTTAATGTGGCAAGAGGGTGAGTTAAAGTTATTGATGCTTGCTGAAATAATTTTCCTAGTAAAACTGCTTATTTAAAGTGTTGTTGCTAACTTCAATATTAAAAGTTCTCAAGGCTGAGGCTTATAAGGCAAACGATCACATTATTGTCTGCAGTAAATTCTTGAAGTTGAGTCAGTTCTTGCAATTCGGTCAGTATTGTGTTTCGCTGTAGTAATAGTGAGAGAGCTGCAGTTGTTGAACATTATATATTCAAGTTTGCTAAGTGTTTGTGTATCTTGTGTATTATAAGTGCATGTTAATAGTAACGTTATAAAGACCATTCACTTTATGTAAGCCTGAAAGTAATAGGGTGTTTCGGTATCTCTTATAATTTTTGCAAATAGTTTGTGCTGCTCCAGTTGTTAGCTTCAATCTTAAAACATATGTGTGTCAGAGTTCATTGCACTCACGTGTGACTAAGTCTAGGTTGTGTTTGTCCGTTATAGTTACTTATACCTACTTTCATAAACGAGAACGTTAATCTTTCTCTTGCCTAATTAGGCAGGCGACCGTTTCCCTAATTCTGTAAACAATATAGCTAGGCAAAATTTTGCTTGCTACTATTCCAATATTTACGTAATTTTGACTTTCATTTCCGATATGCCACTTCCGTTAGGAACAACACGGTCAACATAACAAAATTCCTCTCAGAGGGTAACACTGCTCTGTTGCTTTATACCATAATTGCTATAACAAAATAATTCTGTTTTGCAAACTGCCTCCAGTTTTGAGGTTATGGTATAGCAGTCGCAGTTAGGAGTGTTGTACGTGGCTTTTCCGTGACAAGACTAGTTTGTTCTGTTGGGGCATAATACGTAATAAACCAAATTTGGTATTTCATAGTATAAGCTAGGTAAAAACGCTGCTGTAGTGTTATACGTTGAAATTGAAAATAAAAGGTATCAGTACTTAATAACAGCTAAAATGGACAGGAAACTAGAAATAAATCTAGACACGCGAGAACAGAATGCAACCGAGAGCAGTTCAGGCAGCACACCAACAGATGGCCTTACTCGCGAATTAAATTACGTACGGTACCACGCCGATGTCAATAAACAGATAGAAGCTATGAATGTCGCTCGTACTAAGCAAGACAATATGAACGATGATGTGGAAGACAGTGGCTATGTTAATGAATCGCGGGATATGTTTGAATCACCAAAAACTCAAAGGGAAGTAGGACTTGAACCTGAAAATGCGATAGTAACCATAAGTGAAAAGACACTTGATCTGACTGACTTGCTTAGAATACTGTCTGCGCAAAGTGACAATATTAATGCACAAATCGCAGCACTGGGGCAACAAAATTTAGAACAAAGACAGCTAATTGCAGCACAGGGGCAGTTAATTACAACACAGGGTAGTGATATTAGTAAACAGATTGAGAAAGTTGATGTAAAAGTAGACATTGTGAGTAATGAAATTAAAAACCTCAAACGCGAAATTACTGTCATCAATGGCAATATTGCCAACATACAGGGACAAGTTGATGACATTAACGAAAGATTTGACACGGAAGTAATTAAAATTCAAGATCAAATAGAACCCTTTGTCTGTACTAAAGTGTATGAAAAGGTATTCGGTATTAAATCCGAAATACAAACAGAATGTAATGTGGAATTTGCACGGATTAAACAATCTGTAATAGAAACAAGTAGAGAATTAACCAAACAGAATGTTACTTGCGAAAAGAAGTATGAACATAACACTTCACAAATCCAAGGCAAAATGTATGACTTGGAAAAAAAATTACAATCAGGACCTATACATTTTACTGAAAACTTGCCTTTCAGTAAGATATTAGAGGGCGAGGAAAAATTCGACCCAGCAAAAAGACATAACGGTTGGCACCCCTTAGACTTTGTAAAGAATTGCGAAAGAAATTTTCCTGAATATTTGTCTGACCAGGAAAAAATTAATGTTGTAATTAGTGCACTAACGGGAGAAGCAAAAAGGTGAGGGTTGAATCTTGATACTAACCAGATGTCTTTTGAAACCTTTAAACAAAAATTTATTGACGAGTACTGGTCGGATCGAAAACAAGACCAGTTGTGGCCTGAATTTCTAATAGCCAGACTGTATGATGTCAGAGATAGGCAAACCATGAAAGAATTCTGCGAATCATGGTACAGAAAACTGATACATTTGAAGGCTAGAAGGACTGAAGCTGAGATCGTTTGGGTTATTTGGCAGAAACTGCCTGAGGATTCTAAACGGTATGTTGGGAGTACCCACAGTAGTTTTTCTGCGTTCTTGGAAAGGGTCGAGGATGAAGATCACTGGCGATGAAATCGCGAATCTCGTCACCATTATTCACGAGAAAGTAATGACCAAGCTGAACGACAGGAAAATGATAGATTTCGTGTAAACACGATTCAAAGAGGTCGCGCGAGAGGTAGAGGAAATTATACGACGCGCGGCAGAGGATACCTGGCGCGGAATTTCCAAACTAGCGACGAAAGGGAAAACTGCAAACCGCGTGTGTTACGGGCCGGAATCACGCGGAAACTGGTTTTGGGCCCAAATAAAAGATGTCAAATATTAGATTCGAGAAAGAAAGATGTCAACTATGGGGCAGGAATGTTAAGGACGCGCCCATAGCAGACGGGCACGGAATGATACATAGTGGTGTTCCCAGTGCGAAGTCACGTGACCGTTCGTCCTCGGGCCAGCGGTTGCTGGAGCAGCGTACATTGCACTTGGCAGCACACACAAATGGCAGACGTAAGAACAAGATGGCTGCCGTAGAGAGAAACAGAAGAGGCGGGGTCTGACACTTCCGATGGCCGGTTTCAGTAGTACATGAATGTAGAAATGAAAATAAAGTTAATAGGTCATGTGATAAGGATAACTCAATGTTGAAATCGTGCGAAAAGAATTCATTAAAGGATGAAAGGGAAATAGAAAACGTGAGTGAAAAAGGAAATATTGGCACTGTTAATGATGTGTATGAGGTAAAAAACGTAGATGTGGGGGAAGTTATGATGAATAAAGAGGAAAGGGAGATAGAGTATGCCACGCAAAAGACGTGTGCACAATTAAAAATAGGTGAAAATGATGTAAAGGAGGACGTTAGTGAACATTGCATTATAAACAGTGCAGATAAAATTGTTGTTGATGGAAAGGTGTTTTATGATTCTAATGCAGAAGGGTCTAGTAAGTATTTCGCACGATTACCTGAGAATGATAACAAAGGGGAAAATGAATTGAAAGTTATCGAAGTACATGACGATTATACTAAGTATCAAACTAAGTCTGACATTGTCCCAAGTGCTACTACTGAAGTGCCTGCGTGTCCAAACGATGTGCATTGTGTAGAAAATGAGTCGAAAAACAAAGTGGCTGAAACATGTAGTGATAATTTGCCTCACTGTTTAAAAGTTGCCTTACTGCTCAAATCTGATGACGAAAATGAGATCAGTGATAGTTCAGATGATGAAAGGTATGCAAATACAGACGAAAATGTATATACTAACTTTGCCTATTGTTCAAAAGTCGCGTACTTTAGTGAATCTGATGGTGAGGAAGAGAGTAGTGACGACTCCAGGGCAGATGAATTTTCAGGTGTAAACGAAAGTGAATACACTTTTACTGAAAGAGGGTATGAGAAAATTAGTGACATTTTACCAAAGCAAGATACAGAAAGTGAAACTGGGCCAAATCCGAATGAATTATTCAGTAATGTAACACGGGGGCATAATTTGCAGGAACCTCCAGATGATACTATACCGGGGCAAGCCTTAACAAATGTTTTGAAGGAGTGTGAATTGCAGGAACAAAAAGAACCACCTGGTAAGATAACAGCAGAACGGGAGATCATGTACCTTGCTAAAGATTTTGAAAGCCCAAGACCTAAAAAGCCACCAGATGAAACAAAACGTTGGCAAGATCTGAATAGCATAGTGAAAGATGTAGAAGATAGGAGGCCTAAAAAGCCACCATATTTAAGTCACTGTTTTTGAACCATAAAAGACTGCCTGATTAATAAAGAGACTGGGGGCAGGATGTATGTATATATATTGTTAATATAATGCTTGACTTTATTATTGTTGTATCTGAGTGTTACCTGAAGGTGAATTATTGTTTTGTTGATCCTGAGACCTTGGGGGAGGTTGTTTATTTATTGTAGTGTACTGTATTTACTTTGCTTAGGGAACTGTTCATTTTCAATTGGATACTTATTGTTGCCAGTCTAATTATGAAGATAGAGCCATCTAGTATAAGAAACATGAAAACTTTATGAATAATGATGATTATGGTAACCTAACGAGATTGCAAGGAACTCCATAAGATAATAATTTATTCCTAATATACATAAAGATCAGAAACGGCTTATGTTTGCAATATGTGGTTTATTTAAAAGTACACGTCCTCAGATGAGGGTTGTTAAGCCTCAGGGGACATGCACTCTTTGCATTGTCAAGTGTCTGACGAGCACTAGGTACCTCAGTCGTTGCCAGCACTACTTCCATTTCTTTTCGTGTTGCCAACCTTCATCTTCATCATTCAGAACTTTTACTATCTTCTTTCCTTCTTCTCTATCAGAGTAAACTGAATAGTGTGGAAATAATGTAGAATACTGTGTATTGTTTGTGGATAAATAAGTGACTAATTAAATTGGGTACACTAGAAAATGGCCAGGAATAATGAAAGTATAGTGGGTACGGTAAAAAGGAATAGGAACATGCAGTTAAAGTAAATGAACAAATGGTTCTATGCAGAAAAATGCAAGTGTGAATAAACGTAACGTTTAAAGTGAATAATCTAATATAATTAATGCCTAAAGATGGTTGTACAGAAATAGGTAAGAACAGTGATGAAAAATGTTCTGTGTCAAAAGTGGGGAGAAAAACTACAAATCAGGAACTCAAATAACCCCTGAATATTGTCATTACGCCAAAAATGTCATTTAAAATTTTCTTGATTAATGTATATGTTACCGGATGTTGTTATTTGAAAGGAAATGGTTTTGTTGCCAGTGTCTAATTACTGTTTCAAAGTTGCAGGTTTTATGTTTTATACCATTAAAGCAAAATTTTACCAAAGATGTGACATAAAGATGAAAAAACTTGGAGATGATGACTATAAACTGCTCAAAGATATGTTGTTGGGCAGCAAAACAATACAAAACAATACAAATACTGTAGTCCTGAAGTTGTGGACTACCATATCTGCTATGTGAGCAGTAGCCAAAGGACTTGCCATTGTGGGGCAAGGAGCTGTTAAGTGGTCAAGAACTGCCAAACCTAGAGGATGGGGCAGTGTGTCAATTTAAAAATGTGTTTTCTTTAGCGTTTTTAATCTAAATTGTGTATTTGTGCCTAAATGTTTACATACAAAGACTGCCAAACCAATAATGGGCAGAATGAATAACATAGACAGCTAGTGCTGAGGCAAGCAGTGAACTAAGTTAGGTATTTTGAGCAATATGTTATGAACTGACTATTATTATTGAAGTCAGTGATAAGTTATTATAAAATATATATGCATTCTTATTTAAATGGATGTAGATGTTTTTGATACTAGGTTTCTTGAAATAACTTGAAAATTGGACTGCCTTGCTTTTTAAAATACAGCAGTGATGATTAAAGATAGGTTCTGGATAGGTTAATGTGTTTATGTGCAACAAACATTTTGGACTGCTATTAATGAAGAGCAGCTTTAAAGTTAATTGTTTGGAGAAAACCTTGAAAAGTTACTTTTGCATTTAAAGAGTCAGTTGGAAAAAGTTCTTATAGCTGTTTTGTGTAAATATTGGTACATATGTGGATGCAAACTGAATTTTTCAATATTTCATTAATTGCTGAACCTTGCCTAATGTACTGTGATCATGAGTATACTTGTGTGTCTCTGAAAGTTACATTCTTTAAAAACATTGAAAGACAAATTTCTGTTTTGCTGAGTTAGAATGTTCTGTGCTATTGTATATGCGTTTATTATTATTATTATTATTTTATTTGACGGCTATACATATTCTACTAATGTGTAGATTAGTTTGTGTACTGTTTGTCTGTTTTTTTGAACTGTATGTGTATGGAATGAACATGCTTAAAGGTATCTTGTGTAACTATGCAAAATTAGTTTCCTTAAACCAGTGTGAAAATGAAAATTAGTGTAAATGTCTCAATTTTGAAAATATTTTGGAAGAGTGGTATGCAGTTTCGTAGTGTATATACTGTATGTTTGTAATATGTATTTTTTTTTGTCCCAACTAAAGTTGGATGGAATAAATTATTTTTTTTGCAGCCAACACCACTTAGGTGTTATAGATGTTTCCTTGAAGTATCCCTTACAGGAAACTTCAACGATACATGGGGCATGTGTAACACCACAGCTCTTATGCTGTTTGGAATTATTTCTTTTTTTTTCTTTTTCATTTAATATTACACCATTAAGAACCTGAAACTGTTTTTGATTGAATAGATAACAGAAAATTGTATACTCCTTTCTTTGTGAAAACTCTGGTGTCATGATTTGATTGTATGCTGTGTAGCATATCTCTCGTTTAAATGCTTTGTCCCATTTGGAGGGAACAAGACTTACTGTATATAATTGTGATTTTGTGTGAATAATTTTTTGTAGACATGTTAATATGTGCAAATGTTCTGTGTTATCCAATGTGTTTGTTTGCTGTTATGTAAACTGCTGATCCTCACTTAGGAATCTTAGTAATTTTGTGTATAAGAGGTGTAGTGGTTCCCCTCGGGAACGGAACTGTGTAGCGCGCGCAAATTGTGGTTGGCCTAGGTGGAAAAGGTGGAACTGATAGTGAGTAGGGGACGAGCAGTCAGTCGGGGACGTGCCACCGGTCGGAGATGAGCCACCAAACTGTGCACTGCTATGCAAAGTGTGCAAATTGTGCTGATTCCGAGATAGGCTTTTCTTGCTTCTTTATAAGGCCTCGGATGGATAGATAATTAGCTGGAACTATTCTGGAATTTGTATCTGTCGTCGCCACCAAGAATTAACAGAGTCCAGCAATTCAATCTGCGAATCCACCTACCAACATGCAGTTGCCACGACGTTGCGCAATCACTGTAAAGCAATACTATAATGATGTACAGTGAAGGATCAGCTTAATGGATGTGTTATTGTGCTCAAATATAAGGTAATTTATATCTAAATTTATGTACCAACCTTGATTTTCTCCTCATCATAACACCTCTCAGGTTCCTCTCCGTTTGAGCTAAAGTGATATCCGAATGTCCTTACTAAAAGAAGTTAAAGCCTAGAGTTTGCTAATTAATGCCTCTTGAACATAGTGAAGAGAAAGTTAAAGTTAATGTGGCAAGAGGGTGAGTTAAAGTTATTGATGCTGCTGAAATAATTTTCCTAGTAAAACTGCTTATTTAAAGTGTTGTTGCTAACTTCAATATTAAAAGTTCTCAAGGCTGAGGCTTATAAGGCAAACGATCACATTATTGTCTGCAGTAAATTCTTGAAGTTGAGTCAGTTCTTGCAATTCAGTCAGTATTGTGTTTCGCTGTAGTAAAAGTGAGAAAGCTGCAGTTGTTGAACATTATATATTCAAGTTTGCTAAGTGTTTGTGTATCTTGTGTATTATAAGTGCATGTTAATAGTAACGTTATAAAGACCATTCACTTTATGTAAGCCTGAAAGTAATAGGGTGTTTCGGTATCACTTATAATTTTTGCCAATAGTTTGTGCTGCTCCAGTTGTTAGCTTCAATTTTAAAACATATGTGTGTCAGAGTTCATTGCACTCACGTGTGACTAAGTCTAGGTTGTGTTTGTTCGTTATAGTTACTTATACCTACTTTCATAAACGAGAACGTTAATCTTTCTCTTGCCTAATTAGGCAGGCGACCGTTTTCCTTATTCTGTAAACAATATAGCTAGGCAAAATTTTGTTTGTTACTATTCCAATATTTACGTAATTTTGACTTTCATTTCCGATATGCCACTTCCGTTAGGAACAACACGGTCAACATAACAAAATTCCTCTCAGAGGGTAACACTGCTCTGTTGCTTTATACCATAATTGCTATAACAAAATAATTCTGTTTTGCAAACTGCCTCCAGTTTTGAGGTTATGGTACAGCAGTAGCAGTTAGGAGTGCTGTACGTGGCTTTTCCGTGACAGGACTAGTTTGTTCTGTTGGGGCATAATACGTAATAAACCAAATTTGGTATTTCATAGTATAAGCTACGTAAAAACGCTGCTGTAGTGTTATAAACTGTTCGCTACTGCTCGGCTGCTATTGATAAGAACCTACATTCTTCCACTTAGAAATCCGTGTTCTCATTTAACTTCGCTCCCATAAACAAACTAAAAGAAAGAAATTCAAAATCAAAAATTATTGCAGCAGAAAAAATTGAAATGGTCGGGTATTCGGAGCTAAAACATCACAAAATTGAACCAATATCTCTGGGAAGGAAAACAAACGGAATTAAGGTAAACTGCTTGGGTCTTGAGGATGATTTTGCAGTACTTTCAGCAAACTTGACAGAAGGAGTTATTCAGATAAACATTCTGGAAAAAACAGCAAATAGAACTGGTTTCAAAATTTCAGATGGAACAACAAAATTCATGACAAATATAAAAAAAATGCTCCAAAATTCATAGAAACATAAGTAGGTAAACAGAGCGAGTAAACAAATTTAAATATTTTGGAGAAACTATACAATAGAATAGACTTGAATAATCTCCATAGATGTAAGAATTAACAAAATGGAAGGAGCACATGGTTTGATCAAAGAAATGTGTATATAGAAAAATAAAAGTAAGACCGTACACCACAGTGGTACTACCACAATGTTTATATGGATCTGAATGCCTAACGATAAACTATAAGGTGGACAAACAGTGGTACTAAAAAGAAGGATTGTTAGGAAAATGATGGGTGCAATAAAATCGGCAGACGGTTGGAAAATAAGTAATGAGGAAATCTACAAAAATATATAGAGAAAAATATCTTCGGTAATGGCCAAACGAGGATTAACCTTATTCGGACAACTCTGCCGAATTGATGGAAATAGACTAACAAAACAAATACTCCTATATTTGTGGAAGAAGAAATCGACAGTAACATGGATTACAGAAGTAAGAAAACATCTAGAAAGAAACAGCATAAAAAAATTCAGAAATAGTAGACAGAAACCGTTTTGAAGATAAAATACTAAATTTGGAAGGCTTTCAAAGCAGAAGAAATAAAAACTCGGGAACAACATGGACAGAAGAAAGGAAGAGACTTCATGGGGAGAAAATGAGGGAATACTGGAAAAATTGGAAACAACAGCAGAGGAAGAAGAGGAAAGTAATGGATGTAGAGTAACGAAATTTCGTGAATACATTTGTCTAGGTAACATATTTAAGCGATTCACATATGTATATCATAGTGTGTGTGTGTTAGATCGATGGAAATGGATGTTCAAGTCAGTTGACACAGGTCGGTGTTCGTCTATCGCGACACACCCGATCTGTAACTGTTAAAATAAACTCCTCGCTTTGTTAGATTATATTCAGATACTGTCTCCCTTTAACAGATATCCGCGTATTGATGGAGCAGTACGCCGAAACGTATAAGCCGCCCTCGCTTATAACTGAAGCAATGGTGTCCGAAGGATGTCTGCCTTCTTTACTGCAACACACAGCGACTGCACCACTCGGTACCGCTACTCCCTTTAGCTGAAAAAATAAGCCAAATGTCCTTCGCGTGTTCGCCACGGGCTTATGAGCTTATGCGAAACTTAATAACAGTAGTTTTTATGCCCTGTTTGCAAACGAATGTTCAAACGTATATAATGTGATATCTCGAATTATAAGTTCCACCATTAAAGCCGTTGCCACATTACAGTCTTGCGAGGATGTTGATTTGTGAAGTATTATAGCGTCGTTAATGTGTCGCTACGGTGCTAATTCAACAACTCCTACGTCGTAAATCCAGAGATAATGTATTCTCTAAATGACGTACAGAAAGCGTGTAATACAATATTCAATTACTGTTCCCTATTAATAATGTCACTCAATCAACTTTAACTACGGCGTTCTATCAAAAAAACAATTATTCACAGTTACACAACAAAGTTTAGTTAAATGATGTAGATGACAAGAAGTATTAAATTTATAGCTGAGTTTATTGAACTTCCGAATTATCTGACCACTGCACTGGAAGGCACACCGATCTGTCATTCAGGGAATTGAAGCTACAATTTACATCAGCTATTCTGACATTGACTACAGCTTCCGACAACACGGCGTACCTGTGAATTCTTCATGATTGCGTGTATATGTTTCTTTCTCAGGTTTATTTGTAGAGTTTTTGTCGGCGTCTGGTACATTGCTGTGTCCTTCAATATTCGTGACAATCACAGATCACGTCGACTACGTCCCAGAATTGATTAAGTATAGCACGAGCTACTTTTCGCTCATGTATAATATCTGTTCCGTTGTCTGGCTAAACGGTAAATGTTCTATCACCTTCCTTCCAACTTCGACTAATACGTCAAGACGATACTCGAAAAGCTTTAAAATTTCATATCGGTCTGAAACAATTTAATATCAGTCAATAAGCGTGCTTTATCGCGACGTCTACAAGAGGCGAATTACCATGTCTATTGAAGTTTTTCACTGTAGTCGCAGCGAACTCACAGCTCGATTCGGATACAATTCTTTTCTTGAATTAATGTTATCTCTGATCATTTTATCTCGTCTGGGCTCTAACCTTCCTAAAGCACATATTTTTAATTCTTTGTTTAGAGTTTCCTGCTTCGTAGCTAAAGTGATTATCTGATAGTCTTTCATTTAGTTCTTTTCGTGGTATTAATGTTGTTAGTCCCCTAGTATTTCCGGTGGTCAAACTTTCAATATTGTTAATATTTTTGTGCCAGTAGCTACCGTTAAGGTCAGAACAACTAATTTTTATATCTTTTGCTGTCAAAACGGATGTCATTAGGGGCTCTATATTTTGGGTGTTACAACAGGTTGATGCAAGTGCGAGATAAGCCACTGCCGATGTGAAATGCTTTTACATTGATAACAGGTGTAATGGCTGGAATGCGGAAAGCAAGCATGCAAATATGCGTGCGTTGTGTCATACAGGTCCTGAATGTCTGTGTGTGAGATGTAGTTCCATGTATGTTTCACTAGGTCCGTCAATAAAGGGAAGGTTAAAGTTGTTTATGGATGACGCTGGAATTGTCGTCCGGTGATGTCTCATATCTGCTTCACCTTCCAAGGCCTATTCGGACGAGGTTAGTTAGTTAGTTAGGTGGTAGGTGACTCTGTCGCGACCATGGACGGTATTGAGTTTGGGGCAGAGGATGAGTTTGATGTGGTGTGCGGTAATGGGAGTATGTATGTCTGAGGCGTGTGCGGTAATGTGCGGTATTGGGAGTATTTATGCCTGAGGGGTGTAAGTGATTCAAGCACCGGAAACTGGGGGCGAGGGGTGGGACTGAGGTACCGGTGAGTTCAAGGACTGTGGGGAAGAGGGAGTAATCGAAACGGGGATCGTCATGGAGAAAACCTCAGAGAGGTGGGAAGCAAGACGGTTAGCCTTACAGGGATTGTCAGGGAAGGGGCGGCTGTCTTGGAAAAGGGGATAATGTGGCGCAGGATGGCCACCAGTAATGTAGTGGGAGGTAGACCAGTACTTGGAGGAGTTGACAGGGAGGGCGGAGTTGAGACGTGGACATGTCTGGTACCAGTCGAGGAGTTTCTTTCCTATTAGGAGACTTCGGATCTGTCGTCGTAACTACCACTGGTGAAGTAATGTATCCCGGTCACGGGTGCGGAGGAAGGAGCAGCAGAGCCTGTGGAATTTACGGAAAAGAAGGACGGGTTCTGGAGGAAGAGTGGGATGGTGAGGGTGGATAAGTTTCATCTACATCTACATGATTACTCTGCAATTCACATTTAAGTGCTTGGCAGAGGGTTCATCGAACCACAATCATACCATCTCTCTACCATTCCACTCCGGAACAGCGGGCGGGAAAAACGAACACCTAAACCTTTCTGTTCGAGCTCTGATTTCCCTTATTTTATTTTGATGATCATTCCTACCTATGTAGGTTGGGCTCAACAAAATATTTTCGCATTCGGCAGAAAAAGTTGGTGACTGAAATTTCGTAAACAGATCTCGCCGCGACGAAAAACGTCTTTGTTTTAATGTCTTCCATCCCAACTCGCGTATCATATCTGCCACACTCTCTCCCCTATTACGTGATAATACAAAACGAGTTGCCCTTTTTTGCACCCGTTCGATGTCCTCCGTCAATCCCACCCGGTAAGGATCCCACACCGCGCAGCAATATTTTAACAGAGGACGAACGAGTGTAGTGTAAGCTGTCTCTGTAGTGGACTTGTTGCATCTTCTAAGTGTCCTGCCAATGAAACGCAACCTTTGGCTTGCCTTCCCCACAATATTATCTGTGTGGTCTTTCCAACAGAAGTTGTTCGTAATTTTAACACCCAGGTACTTAGTTGAATTGACAGCATTGAGAATTGTACTATTTATCGAGTAATCGAATTCCAACGGATTTCTTTTGGAACTCATGTGGATCACCTCACACTTTTTGTTATTTAGCGTCAACTGCCACCTGCCACAACATACAGCAATCTTTTCTAAATCGCTTTACAACTGATACTGGTCTTTGGATGACCTTAGTAGACGGTAAATAACAGCATCATCTGCGAACAGCCTAAGAGAACTGCAAAGGTTGTCACCCAGGTCATTTATATAGATCAGGAACAGCAGACATCCCAGGACGCTTCCCTGGGAAACACCTGATATCACCTCAGTTTTACTCGATGATTTGCCGTCTATTACTAGGAACGTGGGACTTCACGGTGTCAGTGATGGTCTTCTGTAGGAAGGACGAGTCATCGGCAATGCCAGCGGAATGGTGAAAGGCAAGTGGGTGGCTTCCGACCTGTGAGGCAATGGATTCCTCGTAGGCATATCATTCGTTGCGGCGGCAGTCAAGGACAAACATTAGAGGCGCAGGAGGGCACGTGACAAGAAGGGGCGATGGGCTGAGGACCTGTTGAGAAGGACTGGGAGGTGGTTGCCACCAATGGGGTCGAGGACGTCCACGGCGATACGACCAGGAGTTAAAGGGAAGCGAGCACGACATGTGGGGTGGAGTTATTTCGAGACGGGTGTGTTGCTGGAGGGGAACAAAGTCACCACGCAGGGTGGTGAGGAACTGATATCACCGCTGAAGGGTGGTAGGATCACGGCTGTGGATGTTGAGGTGGCAATCACATAGGTGGAGGAGGTGTGGTCAACATGGCAGGTGAAGTCATAGGGGAGAGGAGCTGTGGAACAGACACAGATAGTGCCACAGGTGACGGAGAGGGAGGGAAAAGAAGTGCTGAGGATACGGTATTCAGTCGGGTCATTGAGCTGAGGCTGTGACCGATCAGGTATATTTCAGGTAAATAGACCGGTGCACATATTTGGGAAGCGAAAGGGCTGCCCCAAGCGATATATAATAGTACAAAAAGTAATCGAAATAATGAGATGCTATCGTTATATACCAAATACAGGAGACGTGACAAAATATGCTATATCATCCTCTACGAAATTCTATGGTGACCTTGGTGATCAAAGTAAATGTAAGAAACTATTTTTAGAGCGAATTTCTCATGTGAAAATATAGAATTAATGATAAGATTGCATTAACAAATAAGTATTCTAATGTGTTAAATGACTAAGCACAATGTTAAATCTCAGGAAATAAGCTACAATTTGAATTAGTGGATCTTGAACTAAATATTGATTTTATATGTGTAATTTAATGCTGGTTAGTCAAAGGCCACTGAGATTATTGGATACAAATTTGCTAGCTATTATTTTAGAATCAATAGTAATTATGGTGGAAGAGCTATATTTTGTATAGCATTATTTAAAGGTTCCAGCAGTAGATGATACGTGGTGCATGCTGGAATTAAGGAAAACGTGGAAGGAAGGACCCACCGATATAAGTTTGTTTTTAGACAATCTCTTTATTTAACAATATACAATCTGTGTTTTATAGATAATCGAAGCATTTAACCATAAAATTTTCTTTAACAAGATGAACAAATTTACAAAATTCTTTTGACTTTGAGCTTTAACTTGAATAAGCTTTTAATATTTGCGAAAGAAATTTGAAGTGCTGTATTTCAAAACAGGAAACAATATGATAACGATTAAAAGACGGCCGGACTTGCAGCCTGCCCGTTATCGTGTGAAACAGTGGTTTTTACTACCACAATGGACACAATCTATCTTATAAGATGCTCTTGTGAAACATATGAAACTATGTAAGTACCACTGATGGCAAGAGTGATTAAATTACTCGAAACAGATGACTTAACTTTCAATTTGAAAGCTGTATGTCGGAAGGTTCGGGGTTTGGATGAGCACCTGGGCTTAAAGGTTAAACAGATTAGCAAACAATATGACACTGATAGGGCTTACTTCAAAGCAATCAACCTCTTAATTTCAATCGGCCACCAAGGTGCTACTGGATCCAAAACCGACCCTTCTGACAATTTTATTTTGACTAAAACCCTGGTGACAGCTGGCTGTTAGTATTATCAAAGGTAAGCTTATTTTTAGTTTTTACGCCCGCTCTGAAGGAACGTCTTAAAACATTACTTGTGAACACTTATTACAAGAGAACTCATTCGGCAGAACCACAAGATTCAGCTAAAATACACCAATAATGACCTAGTCTTTCAAACATAGAAGCGAACAGCTTAGTACAACAGCTTGTTCAGATTATAATTAATGACTGTGAAATACAATTACAATCAAAAAATTAAACCAGTTAACAGCTAAATCGAACCACGAGGTCTCTCTTAGTTTAACGGCATCTTGTGCCTTAGTACAATTTATATCTCTGTATTTACGACAAAGAGCTGATTAATTAGACATTAATGAACGGGCAGAAATAGAAAAGAAAGGCAATATAACAACTAGTGTCTTAGTACAATACTGATGCCTATATTTACGACCAAAGAGCCGACCGAATAATACTCTGAGAATAGGGCACCAACCATAAAATAATAAGGAAGGTAGGTAGACAATGGAACAAATCACCACGAGGATTACAGAATATTATTCCCCTTTATCAGCAAGCAGTTCGACGGATACATGGTGCGTCGCAGTGGTCACTCAGTGATTCCGATGAAAGCCAGGTAGACGAGGACAGTCAGGCCACGAGCGGCCGTCCGGCGCGAATGTTGCCAACCAGCAGACGGGATGTAGACCTGCTGCTTGTAGTCGACGCTGAACCCGGTGAAGTAATCCCATATCTTCGCTCTGCACAGGCCCTCCTTGCGCAGCTCGTGGCTTCGGCCGTTCAGACTTCGTGACAATCTCTTGTCACGACGCTACCGCCAATCCCCAAACTTGGTGCCTCGTCTACAGATAAAGTTAAAAAATACAAGGAGGAGACATAACAATAAAAATAGGCGGTAAAACGGTGACTGTTTAAAACTAGTAGATGGTGAAAAAGTTGTGAAGAAAACATAAAGAAACAAAGAGGTCAATGATGCTGATCAGAAACACTTACTAAATAGACAGGCACAATTAAAAATCACGGTGACAGTCTGGTTTCATTTCACTGCACTTTAAAAAGGGGACGCACAACATTGAACACTCACAGTAAACTCTGAACTATAGAGAGCAAAGGCATGTTGGTATGAGGAGGGGGGGTGGGAGAGTGAGGATATGACAGATGAGGAGGGGAAAGGGGGGGAGCCAATGGAGGGAGAGAGCACAGAAAAAGGGAGGAGCAAAGCATACTCAAGAAAGGAGTGGGGAAGATAGTGGAGGAGAAAGAAAAAGGATTCGGGGAGGGGTGTGGAGGGCCCTCTCGGGCCAACGAACACATATACATTGGCAAAGAAAGATCTCCTTAGGAACGCAAACCACAGATACCAACTCTTCCTCATTGATATTGGCAATGAGGCTGCAAGGGGGATAGTCGATGCTACACCTGAGCCAGTGGCGCCAGACAGAACAGTTTACTAATTCAAAGGTGCCGTGGCTCAGTGGAAAAGTATTAGAACTTGGCAAGAGAAAAAGACATTGAGCTATGTATAGTTTAAACTTCCTGACAGATTAAATCTGTGTGCCAGGCTGAGACTTGACACTTTGCCTTTTGCCGACAAAGTTTGGAAGGTGGAAAACGAGACACTGGCAGAACTGAAGCCGTCAGGACGGCACGTAAGCTGTAGTTGGAAAGCTCAGTCGGTGGAGCTCATGTCCACAAAAGGTAAAGGTCCTGAGTTCGAATCACACTCTGGCACGCAGTTTTAATCTGCCAGGAAGTTTCATATCAGTGAACATTTCGCTGCAGAGTGAAAATTTCATTATGTTTAGTTGATTAGTCAGATGCTATTATCTTGATTGCAACACTATAGGTCTGGGATCTGGTAAATTTACATTAAAAATTTCAAAGACTGCTATATAATATAAAATGTGATAGATAGAAAGCGGTTATCTGTGGAGATTTAAATGTAGAATATTTACAAGAGTCAGATAACAGAAATAAGATGTTAATTATAGCCAATAGTTAGGGCTTTATATAGCAACCTTCCAGCCAGAATTACTCCCATAACTAGAACTGCTGTTGACCAGAATTTTATAAAACTGTGTCATCACCGATCTAAAAACAGGTTACAGTGATCGTGGAGCTCTGCTCTTTTGTATTGAACTACACACCGCCATTGAATGGGGATGAAAAATTGAAATAATTGAGCAGATAGAGTTCAGCGACGACATTATCAGAGGGTTTCATTTTATGCTGTCAGGGAAATGTGGAAGAATGTCTTCAGTAAAACTGAAGTAAACAAGATATACGACAGTTTCCACAATTTGTATCTGCGTTATTTTCACATAGCATTTTCAATGAGAAAGAAGATGATTAAGGTGGTTAAAAATAAATGTTGGAAAACCAAAGGTATTATAATGTCATGCAGAAAGAAGAAAAATTCTCCACTCTCAGATAAAACACAATAAGACACTCCAGAATTTAGACATGTGAAAAAATATGTAGCCAAATATAGAACATGATTACAATAGAAGCCAAACGACAAAAAATTATTACTACATTTCAAGTGCGAAAAATGAAATGAAAACAGTCTGGAAACTTAGTAGAGAAAAATCTGTCACAGAACGGTCATCATTCAAAAATAGCCCTCTGTAAATTGAAAATAACAGTCTCTCAGATCAAAAGAGGTTGCTTGTAAGTGTAAGGTGTATTTTACTAATAAAGTAAATCAGTTAATTCGAAATCAGAATAACAGCAGATCTATGTGTCTACGAAATTATTTAAATACTAGTCTAAATTCCTTCAAGCAGTAACAGAGACAGAGATGAAGCAAACAATAAGATGACTCAAAAACCAATATTCATGTTGGCTGGATGGTGTGCCAGATTATGTGTTTAAAAAGTCCTCTGACTATGTAGGAAAACCAGTAATGTATGTAGTAAAGGCACGCTTATGAACTGGAACCTTTCGCAGTAGCTTAAGAATAGGTGAAGTAGTTGCCTGTTCCAAAAAGGGGACGTTGAAAACGTAAGTAACTTACGTCCAGTATCCCAACTCATTGATTTTTTCCGAAATCTTTGAAAGAGTTTCCCACAACAGGCTCCAAAGTCACTTTACAAAAAAGTAATTACTCTTACCAAATCAGCATTAATTCGCTAAATCCAAGTCTATATTAACAGATATGTATGAGTATTTAAAGATCTTCTGAAATTTTTCGATGACGTAACATGCTACCGCTATTTTTCTGGGGCTGTTAAAAGTATTTGATATAACTGAACATGATTTTCTTATCATAAATTAGCTTAAAATGGTGTCAGAGGTATCCCAAATCAGTGGATAAGAGCTTATCTATAACTGAGGCTGCAAACGTTGGTTTTAAAGCATAGTAACTTCATATAAAATCTCATTAAAACAACAACACATCTATGTAAGGAATCATCAGCAAAATATGGAATGGTATAAGACTCTGTCCTAGGACCTCTATTGTTCCTCCTTTACATTGATGATTTAAATGACTTTATTGAAGTGTAAAGGAAATTTTATTTATTGATGACACCAGTATTTTAATGATAGAAGCAATAGATGCTTCAGTGTCCCAAGTTAGTAGCTGGTTTCAAAAAAGTAACATGATAATAAATAAAGAAAAAAACTGTCCTCACGAAGTAAGGTTCTTGGGGTAGGGGTACAAGACAACCTGAAATGGAAATGTCATTTGAAAAACTCGAAAAAAACTTTTGAAAGCTTCTTATGCTATTCGTGTGTTAATCCAAATTGCACACAGGTTAACAATCATTCAGGTGTGTTAAGCTTACTTCCATTCATTACTTATGGTGAAAGTCACTCATCATAATAACATTATTTAGAATGCAGAACAGAGCAGTCGGGGCTATCTGCAACCAAAAGAAAACTGGGAATAATGAGGTTGCCAAGCGTTTACATATATAAGTGTATCCTATTTGCAAATGAGTATGTTTTAAACACTACTCCGTATCGATGACAATATAAGCATATCCATAGAAAAAGCACTAGAAACATAAGTAATATTCAAATTTCTCATTGTAGAACAGTGTGTGTCAGGAAAGCGTTATACAAATAAAAGTCAAATTATCAATAGCCTACCTAGCGAGTTAAAACTGCAGCAACATAAAAACTTCTTTTCAGTACAACATTAAGTCATTCCTGATGGAACAGAATTTACCCTCAGTAAAGAGAATTTTAAATTGTAAAAAGCAGCCTTGTTAACTGAATATAAAGGTATGCCTAAATTGAAATTCTGTTGTTTTGTTACTTGTAATTTATGAGTATTATTTATAAACTGAATATGCTCTCTCTCTCTCATTTCGTCTTTCTCAAACAGCACTTGTCTTATATTCAGTATACTGTTTAACTAATCATAACATCAACATCAAACTCGACCACATGAATGAAATGTATTGATGTGAGACAGTGACGACTGCTCCGACGCCAGATACACGGATGATAAAACAACCAAGGTGAGATTGAGAAAGAATGGGGAAAACATTCATATTCGAACACTTCTATCCAAATGGCGTAATCACAGTGCACTCTTGTTACCATCTGTATAATAACCCAAGAAATTGCTTTCAGGATGGTCCTGTAAACCACAATGCATGTGAACTGGTAGCCTCCAAGTCACACATTATTTCTTGCAAGGCTTATAGTTCTGGTTGGAATTGGGAAACATTCTATAAACCGGTGGAACGTTTATTGAATTCAGGTTGATGTATCTGCTAAGCATCTGAAAATAAAGGTTTCGCCGGGCTCAAGGGACATTTAGTCACTTTCACGTTACGTAAAGGTCGATGTTACTAGGAGCGAAACCATCTACGTGAAAACGCTAGATCTTGCAACAAAAACTTGGCAACAGTGTACCAAACAACGTTGCTGAACTTTCGGCGGAGAGATTACTACAGTGTACAGTGTCTGCCTAGTTATGAAATATGTATAATTATTGTCTATAGCCGTTTATGAAGCTTTAAAATATTTTCTTTTTGAATTTTTTAGAATTTGCGGAAGTCTCTTATTTGTCGACATTGTCTTAGTGTTATCAGTGAGATGTACAACGTACAACCCTGGTAGGTAAACGTATAATGGCTCTGTGGCTGTAATTCGAGGCAATACATCAGCAGGGATGAACACGGTCTCAGTAGCTCGGAAATGAGGCGGAGGCAAGCGAACACTCTCTTGTCCTTCGACTAATGCAGGAGTACATGACACTGTTGAGACCGTGAAGCAAGTGGGACTGTCGGAATAGACAGTGGTGAATATTTCCACAGAAGGACAAAGATACTTCATGTGACAGACGAAGAATACGGTTCAGTGAGGTTATTTCCTATAACTCGCCATAGATAAAACACAGTTTATCAGTACTCGCACTTGTGGTCACGCAGAGGCCTTCCAGACCAAACAGCTAGATCGTTTAGTGGAAGATTACGAAGTTCACGAAGTGAAAGGCTAGCGAGAAACGAGGTCGAAAATGTAACAAAAGTCGTAGGAAGCGTGTGAAAACAATCTACGGCGTGATCCGAAGCGAAAACGTGAACACAGTCGAGATTAACCAGTAAGTGGCACATACCGAAGGCTTCAGAGAATACCGGACCTTGCTGGACAAGTGCAAGGCCTCGGTAGATACGAACATTGTTGCGCATGGGATGAGACCGTATTATATGCCCGCGCCGGAAGTGGAGACCTCTGCATAAACAATCTGTAGCTGTACTATGAAGCCCGAGTACCTCTGACTATCCTTCACATCGGTAGACCGGGTGAGGAATCTAAATTACTATCGATTACTAAATCCCGGCCCAATTTAGTTGGCGCGTATGGGTAGAAATGGCCATGGTGTGCGGTACTGGCGAGGGAAAGGACAGAGAGTTGCTGAAATCCCCATCAGATGGTACCGCTGTATTTCTTGGTCACGACTGGCTGAGTCAGAATTCGGCACTGTGGAATTGCATACCGATCGACGGGTTCATACGCTTCTCTTGGTCTTGCCCGCCGGGTAATGTGTGCCGGCCATGGTTTATAAGGGGACTACGGATCAAATTCCGTGTCCAGATCAATCCGATAATGTTAAACCTACGATTATTGCTTAATGAGGGGAACTCCCGCCGTTTTGTTAACAGGAAGTGGCAGTGGCTCTAGCCACAACGACTCTCCCTGATGTTCATTGTCGGACCTCTGTTGGAGCCTAAGTAAAGAGTGGCGATCTTAGCCCCGGCAGGAAGACTGCTGACTAGCCTTATTTTCGTGAGTTTTTCCGAGATGGCTGCTAAGTTGGAGGTGGTTGACCAGATGTGGTTGCTATGGCTGACTATATGCTCTTAGATGACCGAAAACTCCAACGTTGGTCACCGCCTTATGCCGTGAGCGTCACCTTGGGTCCAGACAGGGTTCCGCCTGAAAGTGACGGCGCCTACGTAGGAATGTACACGGAACTAAGGGCCAGGGCTCGACTGCTTCCATTTACTGTGGTGAATCGCTAGGATACGGGAAATCTGGTGAGTACATCCCAGGGGACGGCCATCTACCCTGTCTTCATTCTGAAGTTCCTGACGATCCACTCACTCGGCCTCTGAATCGGACGTTGGATGAACAGGATCGGTGATCAGGCGCTCAGTATCGCTGTGTTCAAACATTTCGTTGTGGGTGGTTGATTAGGAACAGGAATGTCAGTTGCCGATAGTATGTTCAACGGAGGCGTAAAAGGAGGAGATCAGTGGAGGCGTCTATCCGGGAGGTATCCTTGAAGTAACAGATTTTTAATAGTTTGTTGTAAATGTGTTGCCACATTCTACACATATACATAGCTGACGCAGATGCTTTATGACATGCCAGAGCTATACGCCGAACACGATGGTCTTCCGTCTCGGGTGAGCCACCTAGCCATCTGGCAACCGTTCTTCTTGCGACCGTACTTTCTTGCGACCACTGCTGCCAGCAGTCATGTACAGTGGCTACAGTAGCTACAGATCTTCCAATATTTCTACAGTATCGCAGAAGGACCATCCAGCTTCTCGTGTACCTACTATACGACCCCGTTAAAACTCAGTGAAGTGTTGATGATGGCTCTTTGTCACCCTAAGGCATTCTTGACTAACATTAACTAACTATATCCAAAGTAATTAACTCTCTCGATCGTTACAGCGTGTATTTAAAGCAAACCTGATTTTCATCACCACACTGGCGCTGCTAGCGCCACTCTTACGCGACTGTCACGACATTCCAGATGTAGGAATACGAATAACATTTGTCATTTGTATCTCGTAACTCCTTCTTGGTTTTGCGATTCTTTTTCCCCTCAGTGTAAAAACAAAGCGTTCTTTTCGTTGACTAGACCCTTGTGTACTTGTATGTGTGTGCAAAGGAGGACGTTACACCTTGTTTAAGAGCTTACGGCTATTTCTCTGCTTCACTTTGCCACACATAGTGTTCTAGATCTAAATGCAGTGAGTTTTCTTTTTGTGCTACAGGCATAATTGTGGTACAGTGCTGCACCAGTGCCACAGTTTGACGCATTGGTGGTAAGAATTAAGCGTTTGTTTGAGTTGAATATTGTAGAAGAGTGGGTCCAGCTAAGCCAGTTTTTAAGATGCCTCTGACCACATGGATTTAATCCCTTTGTTACACAATTTATGAAGCAGATACAAAATGTGAGCAGCTGTGGAGATGAGTTGGCTTAATAATTAATTTTGCCCAGGAGCAGCGGTTGTTCTTTGAGCTTCTTGCGAGCAGGTAATTGATTGATTGCGTCCACATGTTTCAGCGTGGGTTTCAGCCCTTCGTAACATATACACCACTGGCCGTTAAAATTGCTACACAAAGAAGAAATGCAGATGATAAACGGGTATTCATTGGATTAATATATTATAATAGAACTGACATGTGATTACAAAAATGGTTCAAATGGCTCTGAGCACAATGGGACTCATCATCTGTGGTTATAAGTCCCCTAGAACTTAGAACTACTTAAACCTAACTAACCTAAGGACATCACACAAATCCATGCCCAAGGCAGGATTCGAACCTGCGACCGTAGCAGTCGCGCGGTTCCTGACTGAGCGCCTAGAACCGCTAGATCACCGCGGCCGGCTGTGATTACATTTTCACGCAATTTGGGTGCATAGATCCCGAGAAATCAGTAACCACAACAACCACCTCTCGCCGTAATAAAGGCCTTGATACCCCTGGGCATTCAGTCAAACTGAGCTTGGAAGGCGTGTACAGGTACAACTGCCCATGCAACTTCAACACGATACCACAGTTAATCAAGAGTAGAGACTGGCGTATTGTGACGAGCCAGTTGCTCGGCCACCATTGACCAGACGTTTTCAATTGGTGAGAGATGTGGAGAATGTGCTGGCCAGGGCAGCAGTCGAACATTTTCTGTATCCAGAAAGGCCCGTACAGGACCTGCAACATGTGGTCGTGGATTATCCTGCTGAATAGTAGGGTTTCGCTGGGATCGAATGAAGGGTAGAGCCACGGGTCGTAACACATCTCAAATGTAAAGTCCACTGTTCAAAGTGCTGTCAGTGCGAACAAGAGTGACCGAGACGTGTAACCAATGGTACCCCATACCATCACGCCGGGTGATAAGCCAGTATGGCGATGACGAATACACGCTTCCAATGTGCGTTCACCGCGATGTCGCCAAACATGGATGCCACCATCATGATGCAGTAAACAGAACCTGGATTCATCCGAAACAATGACGTTTTGCCATTCTTGCAGCCAGGTTCGTTGTTGAGTACACCGTCGCTGGCGCTCCTGTCTTTGATGCAGCGTCAAGGGTAACCGCAGCCGTGGTCTCCTAGCTGATAGTCCATGCTGCTGCAAACGTCGTCGAACTGTTCGTGCAGATGGTTGTTGTCTTGCAAACGTCCCCATCTGTTGACTCAGGGATCGAGACGTGGCTGCACGGTCCATTATAGCCATGCGGATAAGATGCCTGTCATCTCGACTGCTAGTGATAAGAGGCCGTTGGGATCCAACACGTCGTTCCGTATTACCCTCCTAAACACACCGATTCCATATTCTGCTAACAGTCATTGGATTTCGACCAACGCGAGCAGCAATGTCGCTATACCTTAAACCGCAATCGCGATAGGCTACAATCCGACCTTTATCAAAGCCAGAAAAGTGATGGTACGCGTTTCCCCTCCTTACACGAGGCATCACAACTTTTCACCAGGCAACGCCGGTCAATTGCTGTTTGTGTATGAGAAATCGGTTGGAAAATTTACTCATGTCAGCACGTTGTAGGTGTTGCCACCGGCGCCAACCTTGTATGAATGTTCTGAAAAACTGATCATTGGCATATCACAACATCTTCTTCCTGTCGGTTAAATTTCGCGTCTGCAACACGTCATCTTCGTAGTGTAGAAATGTTAATGACCAGTAGTGTATTCTGGATTTTGCAGGTGCTGCTTCCGCATGATCTCAGTAATTAGTACGGCGTCTAAATAATCATAATTTTTCACCGCCAAGTAACAGATCGATGAAACGTGGACCATACATAGAGAAGGTGACAGAAAGTTATATCCAGTGCGACGAACGGAAATGACACTTATATCCAAAGACAATATACTTAGATCGGCAAGATTTAGTACGGTCCCCTGAACATTAAAGAAGGCGGGACATGGTTCTTAATGAGCACCAGGGATGGCAACAGTAACTGCCTTTGCAGAAATGTTTCATTTCCCTTCGTCTCACAGTGCATTTCTTTCAGTCGCCTTCTCTACTATACTGCAGCATTTCGTTTCATGTATGGTCCGAGATTCACGGAGGAGTGTTACTTGGCAGTGATACATAATGTGAAAGTTATTATCGACCCGGGAAGGTAGTCTCTGGTGCATATTACTGCATCTGCAGCAGCAATGTTAGCAGTAACTGCTTCCACAGTGACACAACGAAGCCTTACATGCTGGGTAATACAAGGACAGCTCCTAGCTAGAAGCCCTGTACAGGGCCTCCTCCTGACCACAAACCACTGACATTTGCGACTGCAGTGCTGTCAAGCGAGAGCACATTGGAGGACAGGGTGGAGGTCTGCAACATTTTCTGACGAAATCTGGTTCTGCCTCGGTGCCATAAATGGCCATAATTGAAAATAAACTTTATTGAGCTCTGTCTCAAAAATTTATAGACTCCGACTAGCTTTGCCACTAAATCTTTTTGCCTTGTAATTGTACGCAGGTCTGCTTTAACTTGAGTATTAACGGTAAACATAAAATAGTCACAAAGCTCTAACCGATCGATTTTGTCTTCTTAACTACAGCCATAGGTACTGCTGCTAGCTAGACGATATTGGGATAGTACCCCCACTATTCGCTATCTGTATAGTTCCTCTTTAACTTGATCGCTCAATGCGAAAAGCACTGCACAATCATCTAGTAAACTAACGCACTGCAGATTGATTTAAGGATACTTGGGCTTGGATCCTGTTGCATAGCCAAATGAGGTTCCAAATATTTGTTTGTACTATGCACATAACTTGTCGAGCTCAATGAAGGGTGTGGCGGTTGAAACTGGATTCAGTTGATCTTGAATGTTGGGGATAAGAAGCTCGGTAAAGGCAAAAGTGATGATTGTAGTCCAAGGGTTTACTACTAGCAGGTTTAGTTACCTACAGATACTTTAATACTTACCTTGGACTACGATCTGACCGGAAAAGGAGATCAACTGTCCACTGAACGTCACTACTCTGCACTAATGGTACCAGACCTGTGGTGAGCCGACACTCCGGTATGTGTCCACATTAATCAGACGCATGCCTGCGTCTGAGAACAACTAGATTTCTGACGTTGCTCCATTAATTACCGCCTATAGCGTGCGATTCAGCTAAATGTCTGCGGCTGCTATTGGCAACAGCAAGTTGGCGGCTGTTGTTGTTGTCGCTAGCAGGCCGAAGAGTACTTTCGAAATGTCCCGAGTTGTGGCATACAAAACAGGCGACATCACGGAAAGGGCTGTGGCGTCGTTTAGGCCCTGGGCCGTAATCTGGACGTGGTTTGATTGCACTAAATTTTTGGGGCACTCTACCCAACTAATGGAGGAAACTAATGCATGAGTTCCTGTTCGTCTTGAAGAAGCTCATGTCGGTCCAATCGCTTCAATTTATGCGCGTCTAGCGATACCGACTCGGTGGCTCGCTCACTACTTCTGTAACCACTCAATCTTATTCCAACGGACCACTATACGATAGTGCCCTCGGTCAGTCGGAATATGACGTCTACTGGTAATCACAGTAGTACTAGGCCAGCACGTGTTTTCTACAGTCACAAAATAATAATGTAGCTTGTGTGATAGAATCTGTCAAAAATCACTGCCTTCACTGCTTAGCTTGTGATTTTAGCAAACATTTGTTTTCTTACAGATATACATCAGTAATACATACAATTCAGATGCAGAAATACTTAACTGAATCGTTCTTTCTGTCTGGCACATATGGTGGTATAGAGATCGAACCTCCGTCATTACTAATTGCAGCTTAACTTGTAGGACAACTATTACTAAGAAAGTTCATCAGATATATTGTGAAACGTAACTTGCTTTGACGCAGAGTTCTGTGAATTTAGGCAAATTTTAGCACATAGCTCAGAGTTCGGTCATATGACTCCAAATCCATCGCACTAACTTTTCTGTCAGCAGCCAAAGTATAATACCACAGTCATATGAGGCGCATATGTTTTCCCGCACTGTATACCAGAAAAACCACACTTGCATTTAAGCGTGCACGTCAACGAGCCATGATGCAGATGATTTTTACCTATGTTGCTTAACACATTGACTACATTTTGAACAGAGGTGAAACTACACGGCTTTAGTGGCCGTTACAGTCGTTCATCAAACCATAATTATTAGAAAACCTCTTGCGACTGGGTTAAGAGAGTCAGTGTACATTTTGCACGACTTCATACATACAAAAACTAGAAAACCATTCCCTTGCCTTGGAACGAAGAACAAAATCGCGATCATAGACCTAACTCTCGTTTCTCTCATCGAAGCATGTAAACGGTTGAGTGAGAGGAGATGTATGTAATACCACTGTGTGCTTAGTACCGTGTGCATGATGTCACATGATCGGGATGCCTAAATGCATGAGATGGAGACCAGCGAGATGCAGTGCTAACAGCATCCTGATATAGCTTCATCAAAAAAACACACACACATACATACATATGCACACACACACACACACACACACACACACACACACACACACATACATACATATGCACACACACACACACACACACACACACACACACACACACACACACACAAGCCGCGGGGAGCGGTCACGCGGTTAGAGGCGCCATATCACGAATTTCGCAGCCCCTCCTACCGGAGGTTCGAGTCCCCCTCGGCCATAAGTGTACGTGTTGTCCTTAGCGTATGTTAGTTTCAGTAGTGTTATAAGTCTACTGACCGATTACCTCAGCAGTTTGGTACCTTAGGAACTCACACATATTTCATTTTTCACACGCACACGTTTAACTCTCCCAGTCAGTGCGCAGCCTTTATAACAAAACAGTAATTCAGTATGTGAGCCCACAGTCGCAGCCTTTGCGATGTTCAGACATCCAGATTATACGAATCCCCGTAAATTAGTGTTATGTTGAAAATTATCTTAATGACTTTAATTGTGCAAATGAATGGATTGTTTAGAATTATAAGAGAAAACTGAATTACATAAATCGGTCTCATGTTGAAAAGTTTGGCCACTCAGTACATTTCGTCTAAGGCAGTGTGGACCTAAAATTAAATATTTCCGTGTCTAAATTTTCCGTATTATTTCTCAAAATGAATGGTGGAACTTTACTATTATTTCATCGTCACTGGGATGTATAACCCAGTCTTTCTGCTTTTTCAAATTTCCTTTCAGGTTAAGCTGCAATCAGAAATGACGGAAGTTCCACTTTTATACCACAGTATGTGCCAGACACAAAGAAAGATTCAATTAAATATTTCTAGATCTTAATTGTCTGTATTATTGCTGTATACCTGAAAAAACATGTGTGCTAAAATCACATGCTGAGCAGTCATTCTTGACAGATCCTAAGACACAGCTTATTTTATTATTGTGTAACTGTAGAAAACACATGTTCGTCAATGTTCTAAGCATTGATCTTTATACCCATCACTTGGCAATAAGAACAATGGAACCAAAACTAAATATTTACTCACCTGAACTGTCTGTTGAGGTAACTCTCATTTATCGTTCCGTCTCAGCAGCCAATTTATAATTAGATTACAAGTTTCCATCACTCAGGATCATCCTCAGACCTAGGAAGAAATTTCAGCATCCTGTATTTGTTACTCACAACCATGGCTCCACAAATTAAATATTATGCATCAAAAGTGTCTACTTTATTGCTCTATAAATGTGCAAAACACATTGCATTGGATCCACACTAGTTAACCACTAACTCAACAATTAAATGAAGTAAATAGTTTGTATACTATATCAAACTCTTGTTTAAATTATTTTATGTAAGTCTCAAGTTAAATACAAGTGTGCAGCTGCATACAGTTGTATTTGTAGCACTAGAAATATCTAGAGATAATTCAAGTAGTTTAATAATGTATTCTTTCACGTGTAATCTCCCACTGATGAGTACTAATAGCTATACATCTTTGAATGTAGGAATCACAAATGATGTGGAGAGCACAAAAGGTTAGTGTGGACAGCAGAACAATCGGGGAGAGAAATAGAGACTCTGAGCTGGCCAGCCAATGAAGCTGGATGTATGGAGTGTGGTCGTTCTGCAGAATGAGAGCTCTGAATATACAGTAGCGTGATCATGGAAAATTTGGCATGAAGTGGCTCTTTATTAGAAATTGAAACACTGAGCCGTGCTATGTGAGATTTATTTTGTGTATAATATCACAGAAAGTATATTAGCGTGTACTCTCGTAAGATTTTAGCTGTCGATTTTGATTTTTGGGGGACTTTACCATGAAGAAATGATCCACCATATTACACTGGAAGTAAATCACATAAAATTTGGTATCGAAAAACTGTCTGGGTGGATACACATCTTACATTTGCTTTACGACTGTTGCTTTTGCTTGTACAAGAGGAGGTGCAGTAATTCTCAGTGAATTTAGGAAGTTCGTTTGGTTTTTAACTACTTATTTGCAGCTTTGGAAATAAATATAGTGAGTAAGGAATTTTTTTTATATTGTTACACAGAGATAAATTGGAAACATACAGAATATTTTAAATGATAAGATATTGAATTTAACATAGAAAACAATCAATCTCTATTGCTGTGGTTTTAAGACACCATAACAGTTATGCAGTTTAATGGAAGTTTCAGAAATTTGAAAATAAAATAAAAAGAGATAACGGCTTTAGTTCGACACTGCCAGAGTCAAGCTTTCCTAGTTAAATACTTTCACAATTTATTTTAACAATACTTAACTTTCAGGTAGATGGTTTAGTGATAAGTGCTGTCTTCTGTCTTAGATGTGTATAATGCACTGCCATGAACGTTACAAAAGAGGACAACTGACAAGCGTGTTGGATGTGACGGTGTTGAGTAACGGCCAGTCTGATGTGTGTCTTAGTGTCTTTGAATACTCGCTGCCCATTTTCTTGTTAGGTCACTATCTAATTACTGGAGATTGAGAACGAAACAAATTTAGTGTTAATGTGAATATAAAGAAGTGGTAAGAACATAATAATTGGTTCTGAATGACAGGTTGATAAATAAAGAAACGGTCTTTCAGATGTGGCTTTGACTCACAAGGCTAATTCTCAATTTGAATTTAAGGATTTGAGTTTTGTCCATAGGAGAAGGATGGGCATTAGATTTGGTTTCCTCGTGGTAGGAATAGCTTTACTTACAATGATCTGAGGACGCACACCTACAAGCATTGCATAGAAAAAAAATTAATTAAAATTTTTAAAGTAAACAGAGGTAAGTATGAACTGTAAGTAGTTTCGTACAATTATAGTGCCTGGTACTATCTTGGCGTACCTGTACATGAAAGTAAAGGCAGAACCAGAATTCTGAGAACAACAGCTGACGTGATTGTAAAGCGAGGATGTAAAGTGCTGGGGATTGTACGTAATTGTCAGGTCGGTAAACGTGCGCAGTTATTAGCAGAACAGTATCAAAACGGAACCAGTGACTGGCGACCAGTAAGTATTTGACGAGTATTAGACTGTAGGAATAAAGGATACATGTCCTTTAGTCACTTATGTTGGGCGCGTTATTTATTACACTGAAAGATCTTGTTTGTAAGACATAATCACGGGAAAATGATTTTTCCAATAAAATGAATTTTTTAGAAAAGAAATTAGAAGAATAAAGGAAGGTACTGTCGGTAATAACACTAAAATAAATAAGGGAAATGGTTTCTCTGAGCTGTAATCTCATTCACCAAATGGAAAAGCAAAGCAAGTACATTAAAGAAATCAAAGATGACGTAAGATAGATCAGGGGAGAATAAAATGAGGTTAACAGCCAAGTTGATGAGATTAGCGTAAGTTTTGATTACAAAACAAGCAGAACAGAAAATGGGGTCTGACCTGAAAGCTGAATCTTGGATTAGTAAACACTGCGGTCGAAGTTAAGGACACTAAAGGTACAAATGTAGATGAGTGCGAGAGACAATTGTGAAATCAAAGCGATGGCAGATGATGCTAACGCCGCCTTGCTCATGGAAGTAGAATATATGGGAGAGCATATGCACAACTGGACTAATAATATGGAGTGAATGTGCAAGAAGTCAGACCACTTTTAAAATAGAAGTATAATCGCCAGAAACGACATGAAGGATGGGCACCCATTGGATTTGGCCCAAAACAAGGAAATAATATTGCCTTTCGAGATCAGTGATGGAAAAAAATGGTAATTAATAACATGAATGGAAATCTAAATTCGATGGTTTTATTTGATATTTTTACAGTTAAAGGCCTTAATTATCCTAGAATTCATGTCTGAACAAAATCAGGACAGCATATCGAAAGAATTCGTGGCGGTTTTTTATTCCAAATTTTCATGGGGGAAATCCTATTAAACGTTACTGTGACGACAAATTTTCCAAAGTTGAATATCTGAAAGATTAAGAAGTAACCACAAATCATCTACTGATTTCTTAAGGAGACTAGAAGATAAAGATAATTTGAGCAACATGGTCACATAGCAGAAGGTGTACTTAAATGAATGATGAACACTAAGTTCACTTAACGAAGGTTTATTCAGCACTTGCACATGTAAGAGCGGGGAGCGAGCTGCCTCCGGCCAGAACACGTACAGTATATATACAGCTACAGAACATTCCAGTAGAATGATTCTTGACATTTGTGGATACTACTAGAATGTACTCAGAAATTAAATTGGTACAGTCAAGGTGAGTTTTGAACTCACGAACCTCCATAAAACAGTTCAGTATCATAAACACTACACCACGGTACTACTCAGCTATATCTGCGACACTGCTCCATCCTTAAGTGAACAGCGTCTCGGTGTTACGTCGTCCTAGTCCGGGAACGAGTCATCGGTTCTGCATACTCCGACTCCAGATGAGTGATGCTCGCCCTGGCGGTGATCTCCTTAGAATTTCTTTTGCCGCTACGCTCTTCGTCACCTTTCCGCTTGTTGCCTGTCGCCGGAGCTTCGAATTTACACTGGGTGGCGGGTTCCTTGTAGGGCTTCATTCGACGTGGACCGTATCTCTGATCTTTCGTTGTCTTGCGTCGGGTTCGAAATCTTCTTCATAAGTAACATGAGACAACTGTGTTACAATTTTATAAGGTGCTAAGTAGCGTCTTAGTAGCTTTTCAGAGAGACCAACCTACCGTACAGGTGTGAAGGTCCGGACGAGGTCACCAGGTTGGTAGGCAACAGGGCGGTGGCTCGTGTCATACCTTCGGCGAACGTTTTCTTGAGCCTGCAGCGTGGGGAATCGAGCTGCGGAATCGAGCTAACTGCCGAGCTTCCTCAGCTCTGGTTAACACCTGGAAGTTGCAGTCGTCGTCCACGTCATCAGGATGTAAGGGAAACACAGTGTCCATTGTCGTAGTCGCCACACGCCCCTGCGCCAGGAAAAATGGTGAAAACCGCTGGTGTCTTGTTTGGCGGTGTTGTAGGCAAACGTCACGAAAGGAAGCACCTCATACCAGTTGCTCTGCTCATCATTGACGGACGTTGATAACCTGTCGGTCAAGGTCTTATTAAGGCGTTCAGTATGCCCGTTAGTTTGCGGATGGTAGGCAGTCGGTTTTATCTCTGTCACAAGATTCGACTGAATAACTTTCCCTCGATTTCTAATTGACGACCTTGGCGCACCGTGTTTTAATACATTCTCTTCCAAGATGAATTTGGCTACGTCGAATGCCTTGACTTTTTTCATGGCTTTTGTAATGGCATAGGGTGTCAGATAAAAGTGCAAACAATAATCCATCTATTGCCACTAGCAGACGTTGGAAAACGTCCGAGGAGGTAATCTCAACAAGCTGGAAAGGCGTTTCGGCTGGCTAAATGAACCAGGTGGTTTCGGAGGAAGTGCCTTTCTTCTCTGGCACTCTCTACAATGTGACACATAGTGACGGACACTCCTAAATAAACCTGGCCAGAAAAATCTCCTGTGGATTCTATCGTAGGTCTTAATAAATCCTAAATGTCTGGCCTCAGGTTTGTCATGGAATATCTGTAGAACATCTAAACGCATGTGTTTAGGAATCACTGGTTGCCACCTTTTTCCAAACGGATCGAAGATTTTCAAGCGAAGTATTCTATTAACTACCTACATTGTCCTTTCACATCCTCTGATAGATTTAAGGCAAGCGTAATTTGAAATAACTTGGCGTCCTTCTTCTGCTCAGCAGAGTGATCGTAGAGTGCAGCGAGACAGTAATATCTTCATCAAAGTCATGATGGTCTTGCACAGGGTTTCTTGAGAGACAGTCGGCATCTTGGTGTTTTCTTCCACTTTTGTACACTATGGAAATGTCATACTCTTGAAGGTGTAGTGCCCACCTGGCGAGTCGTCCTATTGGATCCTTAAGACCTGTCAACCAACAAAGTGAATGATGGTCTGTAACAACTCTGAATGGCCTTACATAGAGATACTGTAGAAATGTGAACATTGCCCAGTTCACAGCAAGACATTCTCTTTCTGTAGTTGAGTAGTTTCTCTCGGCTTTAAGTGCCCTAGAAGCATAGGCTATAACCTTCTCTTTTCCACCCGAAATCTGCACCAGAACAGCACCGAGCCCATGCCCACTGGCGTAGTTCTGTAGGTGCTCTCTCATCATACAGACCAAATATAGCTTTCCCCAGCACATCGGAAGAATCTTGTTAATCACCACCCCAGTTAAATTTGGATCAGCTTTTAACAACTCTTGGAGTGACCTGACTTTGATACAAAATTCTTTGATAAATCGACATAATCCGAGGAAGCTTCTCTCATCTCTACTACTTTTGGAAATAGGATTTTCCGTTATTGATCTCACCTTTCCTGGGCCTAGCCGCACACCATCGTTTGGCACAAGGTGTCCGAGTATTTTGATTTTTTTTGCTCCAAAAAGACACTTTATCAGATTAAGTTTCAGTCCGCCTCGTTGGAGACACTTAAGAACGGCCCTCAGTCTTTTTATATAATCATCAAATGTCTCTGAGAACACTATAATATCATCTAAGTAACAAAGACACATCGTCCACTTCAGGTGACGTACAAGATCATCCATCATCCGCTGCAAAGTTGCTGGTGCATTAAACAAACCGAACGGCATTACCTAAAACTCATACAGACCCTCAGAGAAGATGAATGCAGTTTTCTCACTATCAGCCTCATCTACTTCGATTTGCCAGTATCCCGAGTGCAAGTCCATAGTAGAGAAAAACTTAGCCCCCTTCAGACAATCTAGTTGTATCATAAATTTGTGGAATAGGGCAAACGTCCTTTTTGGTTATTAGAGAGAAGGTTAGCGTCGGCCGTAATATTAATGGTTTATTGACGGCAAAATGGATTTTCAATCACATAATGATCATCTTCAGTACTGTGGCGTACAAATTAAACACATAGGCACTGGTGTCATGTTATCAGTAACCAATGCTTATTTTATTAGGCTTCCTGTAATCATCACAAAAGTGCCAACTGTCGTCCTTCTTCCTGACGAGGATCACTGGTGACGACCATGGGCTCTACGAAGGCTGAATGATGTCATTCTTCATCATTTTCTCTAACTCGTTGCGAATTATTCGTTGTTCCGGTGCTGACATACGGTATGTTCTCTGGCTTATTGGCTGATGGCCTCCAGTGGTAATCTGAAGCTTCATAGTCGATTTGTCTAATTTGCTCCTCACCTGTTGATTGAAGCATTCAGAGAACTCTTGAAGAATGGCAAGTAGCTTCTTCTGTTTTTCCTTTGTGAGATCTGGTGACAGTCGAGCTAGAAGATCTTGTCTCGTAGTGGTAGCAATAATGTAGCCCACAACTCCGCATGGGACGTTTCTATGACGTTCAGCTGTTCTGCAATTAATGGCTAAGTGTTTGCCACGCACATGGATCTGCGGTTCTGGGCGACAGTTAACTATCCACAATTCACCGAATCCATTATTAAACGAGACAACAGAGTCTGGGATGACCAAGTTATTCTTCAGTGGTGTTCTTCTCTTACTTTCCACTACAAGATCCATGGATGGATGTGTGGCATGACATACGACAGTTACCTTTCTAGCGCTGACTGCAGGAATGATCACTTCATCCAACACACATAGTCTCCACACACTCGGATGCGCATGTTCATGTCCACGGTATCGCATCTTGTCTAGCATAATCTTCTGGCGACCACAATCTATATTTGCCTGAGAACCACCAAAAAGTCCCATCCGAGAGGTCATGACGACACTCTTGTATGACGATATATTCAAAGAGCCGTGTATAGCCACTTACACCCACACGAATGTTACATCTTCCTGTAGGTTTTACATATTTCCCATAAGCCAACTTAAGCTGAGATGTTTTGCTGTCGTAAATACTGTTTTCTGCACCTGACGAAGGTACTTCTCCGAAATGACTGAATATGATGCTCCAGAGTCCACAAAAACTTGGGCTGGTCGGCCATCCATGAGGATATTGACGTAATTTCCTATCATTTTTGTACTGATCGACGGCGGAGGAGTATTCTCTTCAGTGGCCTCCAAGGATGGTCGCACCGTTTTGTTTTCAAGGTTTCGGCGGCTAGGTGATCGGCTGGAGCTTTTAAACGGCGATGGAGACCTCGAACGGCGTGTTGGGGTGCGTCCTCTTCAGCGGCTAGCTTGCGGCGATGGTGACCTACGTCGTCCTGCACCCACATCTTCTTGTTCATCTTCGTCGTCCTGTAGTTGTCGTCGGCTAAGATCTGTCTGCTGTATTCCGAGTTATATATATAACTTATTGCGTAGCAATGAAATATGTGTAAATTGCTGAACTTGTAGGGCTGTGAAGGTTAATTACATGAGACTGGATGTTCCGCTTAGTCACTCTGTAAAAGTTACCATCACATTAGAGGCAGTGTAATGTCGAAGGTATATCAGACACTATTTTCAAATAAATATCGTAACCATGTGTGCATATTCTGTGCGAACACGCTATGCAAATGAGTTAATCAGCTACATTATGTAATGTAATTTGAAAGTACACCAGACACTATTTTCAAATATATATCACTAACATCTGTCCATAATATGTGTGAACACGCTATAAAAATTAGTTAATCAGCTAAAATCCGCAATGTAATTTCATTACTCTATTGTCTTACAAAGACTTTAAAACTTTTTGTCTCATTTCCGACCGTCTGCAGGCGTTGTCTATCATGCTAGTAAGACATGTTTCACATGGCATCTGCATCCACAAATATACTACGAAATCCACCGTATGTTGCGTGGGGGAGGGTACCCTTTACCACTGCCAGTCATATCCTTTCCTGTTCAGCTCGCAAATAGAACAAATAGAGCCTCTGTACAGGCCATAATTTCTCTTTACTTTTATCTTCTTGTTCGTTAATAGGACATTACAGTACGTTGGCGACAGTATAATAGTTCCGTAGTCAGATTTAGTTGCCGGTCTTCAGAGCAGTCTTGCTCATAAAGAACATCTCCTTCCATGTGAAATCCCAAAGCATCTCCGTAATACTTGCGTGTTGTTCGAACCTACCAGTAACAAATCTAGATGCTCGCCTCTGAATTGCTTCAATGACTTCCTTGAGTCCGACCTAATGTGGGTCCCAAACACGCGTCCAGTACTCAAGAATGGGTCGCACTACTGCTGTATCCGCGGACAGCCCTTATGAATTACGTTTTCGTGCTGTTCTCCAACAAATCTAAGTTGACCATTCACCTTCCCTACTACAATATTTACACGCTCGTTCCATCTCATATTGCTTTGCAACGTTACGCATATACATTTAATCGACATGTATGTGTAAAGCAGCACACAGCTAGTGCTGTATGTGAACATTACGGATCTGTATTTCCTACTAGTCTGTATTAATTTACATTTTTATACATTCTTTAAAAGGTATCTGCCGTTAATCATGCCTACTAGGAATCTTGTGTAAGTCGTCTTGTATCCTCCTACAGCCACTCAACGTGGACGTCTTTCCGTACACCATAGTGTCACCAGCACACCGTTGCAGACTGATGCTCGGTCCGTCCACCAAATCATTTATATACATATATAGGAAATAACAATGGTCCCATCATACTTCCGTGGGCTCTCTTGATGATAATCGTGTTTCCGATGAACAACCGCCGTCGAGTATAGCGTACAGGATTCTGTTTCTGTGGAAGGCTTCGGGCAAATCAAATACAAGTGTCTCGGTACCAATTTCGTAAGCTCGTAGCTTCATCTGCCTGGACTGAACAATGATTCGAATTGAAAATTATACATTTGATGGAAACACGAAATGTACGCACGGGAGGTGTTGTGATGCTTTTAAAATACTGATTATAAAAATTATCTGTAAAATGTAACTGAAAAGGTAAAGCATATCACCAGTATTATTCAGTAATAGCAGACAGATCTCATGTCATTACGAACAATGGTGACATTTTGTTAAAGTCTGTTAAAGTCTATAGCAATTGACTCATGCCCACAACTATTGTTTCTTGCATTTACTTAGTCATCCCTTTTGAGACACCAAATATTGTGAAACGACCCCTTAGAAAAATTAATTAACTACTGTACTGATAAACCTCTTACATTATTTGATTTTCGAACAGCTGAGCAGAACTGAACGTACTCAGACATTTCGCTCTTTACCTATTCTGATCAACAGTAAACTGACACAATATTTTTAGCGCAACGCAATCTGACTTTGAAATATCCCTACAAAAGAATGGCCCCGACTAACAATAACCTATACTTTTCATGAATCACTTACCTCACAAAAATCTTCGTTACTCGAACCACTGTAATACAGCGAGCGCCACTACTGCCAGCTAAATAAAAGATTCAAACTACTGAAGGCACTAACTACTGATAGGCATAGTTAGCAAATGAAAGATTTTGATAGAGAACAAACAATGTATTTATCTTAATAGTGTTCAAAAGGCATAATATATATATATCAGTTCATGACGACCAGTCTTACAAATTTACTGTCTCTGATGGACACACGTACAGATCATGCGCACTCAAAACTCCGCCATCTCTCTCCCCACATCCACCACTGCTAGCGGCTCACCTCCAACTGCGCAACGCTATGCGCTGTTAACAGCCAACTTCCCAGCACTACAATAGCAAATTCCAACAATGCCAACAAGCCATAGACTGCACACAGCACAACCAGTGATTTTCATACAGAGCGCTACGTGGCGTTACCAATATAAAAACCTAAACAGCCTACTTACAATTGTAGTGTGCCTTATTTGCTTGTTATCAAAGTTAAGTTTCTTATGTGTCATCACGTTCAAATGAGGTCAAAGATAGATAAGTATAGTAATGCTGGACGGTGGATCTCAATTTCTGTAATGTGAGTTAGTAAACAACTCTTGGCACGAACTTAACGTTCATCAATATTCATACCCGAATTCCCTACTATACAAATTATTTCGATTTTTGACTTGCACCTTTAGTTCAAGACCTTGAAAGAAACAAGTGTAGAAATATTAAAGTGGTTTACTTGTTAATCATCCTTATATTCCACGTATTTTTCCCTCCATATCGTACGTCGGTCCAACTGAAACGTGCTATTTGCGTCCAAAAATACAATAAGAAGCAGCAGGGGCTAGCATACACAGCTTCTGTTAGACAATTTTTATTAGCTTCACAATTCAAGTACAATAAAACAAATAAATTTCACAATCTCACCAGAGCACAGTAAAATTTTTTCTTAAGCCTCTGTTGAAATCTATATAACAAATGCACAAACCGTTGAGAATATTTCTGTTGATGTAAATAAGTACATGAAGCCATCGTTTATAAAAATTAAACTTTACAATCAGGACACAAGTTACAAATATGATACAAATGGCTCATAAGGGAATACAGAATTATTAAAGCGGAGCCTCCAGCAATCTGATGGGGCGCTAATTATGGAGTGAGCGAGTTTAACAGGTTTATATTCATATTTCAAGCGAAAGGCGCATCCGCCAAGGCGGCGGAGGAATGAGCTACAAAGCTTAATGACCTGACAGAGCCGGCAACAATACAGAACAGCAATACTCAACTTAAGGACGAGATCGAGATAGGAGGCCAGGAGCCGGGAGCCCGGTGTAACAAACCAGTTCCTCTGGCAACGGCCAAGTCGTCAAGCCCCTGTGCCAGGTTCCGCCGTACCGGACGAAATACAACGCACTCCGCACAACTGAAACTTAACTCAGCTACAACAGCACACATGCAATTGCACATTCGCATTACACAGAAGAATAAAACATATCAAAAGAGGAAGACTTGCCCAATTTTTTTTTTTAATTCAGCACTTAAGAATTCATTTAAATGCTGTAATACATATGTAAACAAGATAGTTCTTTGAAAGGTAATTGTAAGAGGTGAGTATTACTTTCAACTGGCAAAAACCCACCAGAACTACACTTTCAAAGAACAGACGTATTTTTACGAGACGACATTGTCTTTCGTTAAAGTGCTAATTTTGGTGCTTAATGACCAACATTACAACAATTTTAGATATACCATCACTCAATAATAAGGAGCTCACCGGGTTTTCTTAGATATAGCTGCCGGCTCTTTCTCAAGTGGTAGGAAACTAAGGTGGAAAGTCCAAGCTTCGTTGTCATGGCACGTGTGATATAACCTTAACATATCAGACACGTCACACATGCCCAGGTGTGCGGTTAACGCCAAGCGACGCTCCGGCAAGCTCTTTTCCTCAACATGCGCTGCATGGCGAGAAAAGCCAAACACCACGCCTCGTGCCGGAACCCGAAACCTTTCCGCCGTCTCCGGCCGCAACCCTCTAGTAATACCACTCGAACTGAGCATGCACACCAAATAAGGGCCAACCTCCCGACCGTACTGTAACCACAACCCACATACTACACAGTGACCTCTGCTGCCTCGACACTGCAGACTTAAGTAGCCGAACCCACGATGAACAACTGACTCGCGGCCAGCCAAAGCGAAATCGACGGCAAAGGTGAGACTGCAACAAAGAGTTACTGGCGCCAGACGTGTGACGTTACGCCGACCACATGTAGCCAAGAGTGATTAGTATCAGTTTTAAATTAACTGTTTCTTCCCTATGACAGTTTTCTAAGCTGGAAAGCCACATGGGCCAGAAAGAGAGAGAGAGAGACGATGGATGCAATTGCTTCAGTAACGAAAGTCTGCAAAAGAAACTAGAACACTTAAATGTAATTACGAGAAAAGGTAAATTGATATTTTGCGGCCATGTGGCTCGAACGAATGAAAATAGGATATGCCACAGAATTTTTGAACATGTCAACTGCAAAAAGCCTTCGTGATGCCATTGGCTCCAATAAATCTGAAGTGATAAGAAAGAGGTTTACACTGAAGAACGTGAAATGCTGAAAAGACATAGGAACAGGATACATGTATACAGTCTGATCAGAAATAGTCTGAAAAGCTTGTTAGGATGTTGCAGGATAGCTGCGCTAACAAATAACTGTTTAGAAAAAAATTTAATACATTGCGTTGTTTACAGTTTAATTCGCATTGAAATTAGTCTATCAGGGCGTTCACGCGAAAATTCAAGAGCCCGCCAGGTATAATTAGTGACATTTGTTCTTATTGTTTAGATATTATCGCAAGAGACTGCCCAGCTTTTGGCTAGGGTTCACTTCTTACTACCGTCCCATGCCCAGATTTTACATCACTCCCTCCCTCGATTTTAGGAAACGAAAGAACAAGTTTGGCGGCACCGATTATAGTGCGCTGTTTGAATTTGCGGTGCTAATTATCTCGGGAGCATAGCAATACACCGCCTCCTTTATTAATAATTATTGCATAACACTTAAAAATTTCTGAAACTATTTCTGAACACATATACTGTTACAATTGACACTCTGCTGCAAGTCATTTCTTCTTCATGTTCGGGATTTAGGCCTCCTAGGGACCACGTAAGTAACTACTGATTTAACTGCCGGTTTTTCCCATGTATCTTCGTTCGATCATTTTGCTGTTCCCTGGCCTCTTGGCTACTGTTTCAGTTTCTGTTTTTCTCTAGAGATGGGATTCAAAACCTTTGTTCTAAACTTGTATGGTTCCAGAAATTCGTATTCAGATTTTTTCATTCCAATTGCTCCAGGGAGGGTTTTGGCAGTTGACATATTCAAAAATTCCCTGTTTTCATTCACTCTAATTAGATGACCATAAAACCTCATTCTACGTTTTCTCATCGTTACATTTAGACTTTGAACCTTCTGGTAAAAACCTTTAGTGTTTCCGTTATTGTATTCTTCATTTTTATTTATTTCTGTAATTTGTTAAGCATTTGTTACATTTAAATGTGTGCATAAGAGGATGCTGATGCCCCCTTCAGAGAAAAATCTGAGGTTAAAGAGAGAATCATAGATTGCTTACATACTGGAGAACTGTAGCATGGAATATGATCTGTGATTCGACAATCGTGAGATAACTCCTAAGTTTCTCCAGAATACCAACTCTGACATCCCTGATATATCTAGAAACCTCTCTCCCAACATTGGCTACGGAGCAGAGGTTAAATGTACCTTCTAGAATAATGGCGTGCTGTGCATTACTCAGTAACAGAATGTTTAGTAATTTACTACCCACGTCTGTTTACCTACAACTGTCAATGTTTTGCTTGTGGTTCAGTGAATTCTTGACTGCAGCAGTACTCCTGTGATTGCTTTGCTCGGCAATGTGAATGTTCTTATTTCTAATGTATGATAATATAATTAGAACCGTTTTCTTTTTGTGCTGTAAGCCTTATTCAACGCCACAGTTTCTTAATTAATCTGTTTAAAATCTCCTGCACGTATGGTTAGTTTAGATTGCCTTACGCGGTCAGGACTGAGGCCAGAAATCGTAATTAATTTTCCCTGGGTCAGGGCACAACGTCAGACACTCTCCTCCCCTAATTTAGACGACATGACTCTATACGAGGGATCGTGGCTAATAATGAAACAATCGGTTTTGGGTTTTCTTCATTGCCAGTTTAAGATGACTGTTAAAACCGCTCATAGTAACCGATTTATGAAATAACCGATTTTCAGTTTCTTATTGCTGATATTTTCAGTAATAAATTAGACAAAGGGAAGAGTTTGAAAAATTCTGTGACTCCTTCTCACTTTTGGATTATCCATTTCAAGACGCATGTAATTAAAATAACAAATAAAATATGTAAATAGAAACAAACTTAGTCCGTCCATTGTTCGCTGTTTTTCTCCAAAAGCAGTGATACTACTGATTTCTCGAAACTCTGAAACGACCGCTAAGCCCGCTGAACACAACAGGTTATCAGGGTTGTGGAAAGGGCAAAATAAGGTTGCGGTCAGTTTAATCTTAAAATTGTAATTTATTGTAATTTAATAACACATTTACAACCAAAGCAGCACACAGTCGAACTTTTACAACTGCGAGTTTCAAAATTCAAATCTTTCAGGGCTGAAGGAGTCCAAACAAGAAATCTTAAGAACCAACAAGGTAAATTTCAAGTGACTGAAGACACGCAGTTAGAATTACAAATTACTCAGAAGCCTCCAGGGGGTCGGTCTGCCCTACTTCACTTAGGTGAGACAAGTGGTCAGCCCATCTACACTTGATCCGTCGAACCCAACCAAGGGACAGCCAAGGACCGATCGACAAACAACTTGATTGCCACCAATCGGTACATGAGAATTCCAACACAAAATATTACGGGCGTGATTATCCACAATCAAATATGTATATGTATTAAGCTGTCAAAACTACACACCATGTTGGACACCAACAACAGGTGAGGAAAGGACACTGTTAGAAATTACGTTAGTGGCCAGGGCAGGTAACCGGAACACTAACAGTCACAAGGCAGAAAATTCCGCTGGTGCAATTGAATTGTAGTCAATGAATATAGTTAATTAAACCGCAATACAAACACTCGGTGTTGTTCACAGGAAAACCTCCCCAACAGCGAACCGCCGAAACGACCCACACAACGTGAATGGACGTGGCTTGGGTACTTGAAACCACTAATCAACCTTCACTTCCTGGGTCGGTGATCTACGAAGCTCTGCGATGCACACACACAACACACACACACACACACACACACACACACACACACACACACACACACAGCCGACTCATGAACGATTGGCGAGCCAAAACGCGTCCTTCGGTAGGACGACCGACCGACGATCCACCAAGACCTAGCTCAAATGATGCGTAGTGGCAATGGGCAGGCGAGCCATGTCGACGCAGACCTCACTGTTCCAACCCCACTGCACTTGTGCCGCATTGCAACTCCCAGACTGGCATGTCCGGACTGCGCTCCAGACACGTTCCAGATGACTGGCAGCCCGAGCTCGCGACCCGAATTGACTGACGACAGACAACGACCGGGAAGTAATAATAGTCGAGCAAAGATACTACGAGAGGGGATATATATATTGATACGTGCTGCTAGCGTCGCTCACGGTCAGGCAAAGCGGCAGCCAAGTGACAGTAGTAATTTAGATTAACCTAATGAGGTGGAAGTACGTTAAAAACAGGGTGTAAAATACATGATGGCGGGAACATGAGCCACGTACGGCTCACTGTTGAAAAATTGTGTTTTAATAGAAATACTGGCACATTACTGTGTGGCTAGGTATAGGAATTAAAATAGCCATCAATTTTGACAATAGTTCATCGCAATTCAACACTCCCATACTAATGATGGTGTTATTTTGCAAGACAACTGAAGTCCGCCCCCGACAGTACAAACAATGCTATAGATCATGTGTGGGCACTGGTTATCCATGGCTGTTTCGACAGCACAAGGAAATGTTTTGCGATTGTTATAAACATTTCAATGGTTGTAACTCAGAAACCATACAGCTACTGATATTCTGGCACTGACAGGGCCAGCTAGATTTTGTGGAGAAGATGAGAAATACAGTTCGTCTCTGGTCGTAACAGAGTACAGACTTCATCCCACATCTCCATAGGAAGAAAGCTTCATCTTGGGGTAGCAGACAGAGGCACTGTAGTAGTGCAGAGAGAAGCCTTCGGTTTAGAGATGATCAGAAATACCAAGCCTGAACTTAAAATTCTCAGCCACTACACCTGGGTTCTCTCTCGGGCAGTAGACCACAATTCTCTCCCACTATTTTTGTGTTTTCACATCTCGTCCAATAAAAACAGCAGCAGGTTCGAACTCATGAGTCTCCATCACTCAATGACAAAAAAAATGGTTCAAATGGCTCTGAGCACTATGAGATTTAAAATCTATGGTCATCAGTCCCCTAGAACATACAACTACTTAGACCTAACTAACCTAAGGACAGCACACAACACCCAGCCATCACGAGGCAGAGAAAATCCCCGACCCCGCCGGGAATCGAACCCGGGAACCCGGGCGTGGAAAGCGAGAACGCTACCGCACGACCACGAGATGCAGGCTCAATGACAATTGTCGGGAGTCACCCATAGCCCTCTTTATAAATTGTAAATATGTAAACCTTCGGCCTCCATTATTGTCCAACTGCTGTGTTCGCACTATACGTATTGTGTTTTTCTCTTCAACGCACAGACCTTATCTTTTGTGAAAGGAACTCTTTACGCTCCTTGCAAAACGAAAATTTACAATGTGCTGGACATCCACAGTGACTGCCTGGGGTTTTCTCATCTCTCGAGAAAGAACTCTCATTTCACAGCGCATAGACTGAATCCTCGATTTCAGCAGAAATACTTTTATGGTCTGTATGCCCTAATCCCATTGGAGCTTTTGTTCAATATCTAGCCAGCCCAAGTTGCAGACGAAAAGATACCCATCACCTTACATGACTAAAGGGAACACTGCTACACAGACTTGCAGTCATTGGTATTAGATATAGTTGTGTGGATATTTCATTCAAGCATTAATAATTGAAATGGGTGTGATATCCTTCCCTGAATAATGGTTTGTTAGTAAGATTATGGCTCTGTTTAGAAAAACTGTGCTCTAGCACAGATGTGAAGCATTTTATCAAACTCTTTTATTAACTGTTAGTATAAATTAAATCTAGTAACAGACAAGACTCGTATCATTAAATGGAACTGCCTGCCAGGCAGTTTACAGTGCGTTGGAGTATATTAACGTAAATATCGGAACGTCAGAGATAATGTAGTGCGGATTCTGGGTTCCTCACTTCCTCATCAGGGGCGCACAGTGCTGAAACGGTCGATTATCCCGCTGTTGATCCAGGAGGCGTCCGCCGGCCGAGAGTTAATCTGCACTGGAGGCAGGTGCCGCAGCTTTATTACCACTTGGGCCCCTCCAGCTGCTCGCCGCCGCAGCCTGACTTCATTTGTCACCGGCCAGAGTGTGTCGCGTCGCCAGCCCCACCGCCTAGCACCCGCGGTCTCATATCATGACGCCCGCCTGCCACTGACGTAGGCTCTGTCAGGCTGGGGACGGCCGCGCCGGGACTTCCCCTCTGGTTACCGACTCATTCATCTCTGCTACTTCAAACTCGTCTCGCGTGCTAGCTACATCTGTCGCCATAGATCAAGGAAAAAACTCACAGAAGTAACGATAACTCAGAAACGTACTTGGGGATGGCGTTGAAAACTAACCAGAATGTAGACCACATGACAAATTACGAACATAACGTCGATTCCAGACAAAAATGTATGGTCAACTGAGATCAAACTTCGGAAATAGAATTTGTTTTAAATTTATCTACAGCATGTCAGCACACGGGTGATAACTGGTACTGTCGCATATCTTTTAATGAAAATCTCCATGATTCAGCATATCATGAAACTCGTAATTGTTGCAAACTGGTCTCTGTTAATGCTAACACGCTTTCCAGGAAACCGTAACAGCCGTGTGCTATTTGAAGCACGTAAAACGATAGAGGTTTCGGCCAGAAGTGGGTGATGCCCGTCTCGTTGAAAGGTGTCTGTTACTCAGCACTTTTATTTCCAACCATTATATATTGCCTTCTCGTGCATCACAGTGTTTATACAAGTCAGAGCAAAGGAAAAGCATGTTTTTTTAAACCAATAGTACTCGGCGACGATTGAGGTATTGCCCTTAAGCAACCGCTGGTCGACAGCTCAGACATTGTACGAGTACTTCCAATCGCTATGGAGCGTTGGAGCATTGAGCATCGTGTCTTGACGGTCGAGCAGTTCTTCAAAATGGTTCAAATGGCTCTAAGCAGTATGGGACTTAACATCGAAGTCATCAGTCCCCTAGGCATAGAGCTACTTAAATATAACTAACCTAAGGGCATCACACACATCCATGCCCGAGGCAGGATTCGAACCTGCAACTGTAGCAGCAGCGAGGTTCCGGACTGAAACACCTAGAACCGCTCGGCCATAGCGGCCGGTAGTTCTTCAGGAGTAATGGTTCTGTGGTCACCGTACAACGTCTTTTCCTTCGAAAATTTAATGCCGGTCGTCTAGATGCAGTGCAAGATCGAAACACCATACTCTGATGAGTTGCAGGGCTTAGAAGCACTAGATCTGTGATGAGAAAAGAAACCGTCAGGTCTTCCACGTTCCGTTCGAACTCAGGAACACGCAGGCAAACAGCGAACGCAAGTTCTAGCTAGTTCGAAACGATCCACTAGGCGACAGACTGTATCGCTGGATGTTCCGTCGTTCGCTTCATCGCGTCTTACATGGTGATCTCACAACTCGCCCGTACAAAATAATGATTGTCCTGTGGGGTCAGTGAAACAGATTTTGTGCAGCGCAGAGAATTTTATATCATAATGGACGCTGTTGTTATCGAAGATGCAGATGTCGCACTATGCACGACTTATGATGCTCATTTTCACCCGGATGGTTACGTAAACAAACAGAAGTGTCGGTGCTGGCCATCAGAGAAACCACATGAACTACTCCAAAAACCTCTCCACGGCTCAAAAGTAACAATGCGGTAAGGTATCTCCAAGATAGGGACTATTGGATCCTACATTTCTGTAGAGGGAGGAATCGCAGATACTAAGATTTTAGAGCGCTACTTCGAAATGTTAAACAACTTTCTTCACCCAGAACATGAAAGGCGACGAGTGAACACGAGAGGAAAGTTGTTCCAAAAGGATGCTGCCACAGCTTACATGGCGAGACCATTCATGGAAATGATTCGATAAATGTTCTCAGGAATTTCCATTTCACAGTATTTTGATGTTCCTTGGCCCCTAAACTCAACTGATTTATCGAACTGTAGATTCTTTTTGTGGGGATACTTGAAACCAAAACTGTACGTGAACAAGCCCCACAAATTAATGGCCTCAAGATCTCCATTCGTCAGGAAATTAAAGCTATCCTGGATGAAATGTAAGAGAGAACTGTGTGTCGCTTTCAGGAAAGGATCTAAATTTGTGTCCGGCAAGAAGGACGTCATCTCAACGACGTTATTTTCGAAGCGTAATGAAGGTGTATAGCTTTCAAAAATGCAGTAAAAGTTTTATAACCGAATGCAAGATTCTTTTAATGAAGGCACGTTTCAGTTATGCAACAGCGAAAAACATGCGTTTTCTCTCCTCCACCACCTCTCTGCTATAATCTGTGATATCTTCCTTTAACCAGGTCCGATGTATTGATAAAAGCGCTTTGGCAACCTCTTTGTTTCATCACTGTGACAAACGTCGAATGTTTCATCACTGTGACAAACGTCGAATGTTTCATCACTGTGACAAAAGTCCCTGGCAACTCGTTTTGCTCTCTACTAACAGTATTCGTTCTCGGCTGTGGAACATTTTACCTTGCTTGTTTGAAAGTAGTTCGTCATTAATACGTTGCAGTAAAGTCAGAGATCACTTTGTGCTCTGTTTCTGATGTTGAGAACGGAGCTTCTTTTGTCATGCTACGGCGAACGCTGTTGAGCAGACACTGCAGTGCATATAGATTCGGGCGAGACCAACTCATTTACTGTGATAAAGGCGGGCTTAGATTTGGAATGGGTGGCGAGTTTTATTTGGGAATGTTTGTTTGTATCCCTCCGATCGCGTGTTTCTGCACAGTGTAACAGGTGCTCAAAGGTTGCTGTCACGAACTGTTTGGAAGCTGGAAATTGCATCACTTGCAGCTTTATTTTATTCCTTCCTATAACCATTTCAAAGCAAGAATCTCATCTGAAGTTTAATCATTACTTTTTCAGCAAATCGGAATGGTGTTTTTCCAACGATATAATTTTGATTTGTAAAGTCCCATCTTGGAAGTCTAGGTCGTAAAATCCCTACAGGGCTGCAAAGTTTCTCTCTTGTATTTAAAATCAATGTATTTTCATCAATCTCACGTCTTATGAATTCACTTTACAGAATCGTATCACCTAACTGAATATGCAACGCTGGTGAGCTGTCATTTTGCTGTCTTACGAAAGTTAAATACGCCAGTCACAGTCACTCTGTCGTTTGGCCACTCAACTACACAGCTAGCTCTGACAATTAAAAAGCATAGTAAGCAGAATTTCATAAATCACAGTAAGTAGAATTTCCCTCCATGGTAATTAAGTTTAAGGTGCTGATACACGGTGGGTCATCGTGTGCTCCACCTTCAATGACGTCACTGTTGATGGGACGTTAAACTCTAATCTCCCTCTCCTCCTTCATTGTATGCTGGACTGCTGATAGCTACTATGAAACATCGTGCTTTGTCGCCTCATTTACTTAATAGCATAATACGTACGCAGTGAAATGGGTTTGCGATTCATCACTTCAACAATTATCAGCATGTTGAATTTATTTGTACACAAAACGCCAAATAGCCGCACTATTCAACTGGATGTTATAAGTGGAATTCAGTCATGTGCTATGTACTTAAATTAGACGTACGCCCTCATCTCCTTTCCTTCCGCTGCATTTATGAAGATGTGTGCTGTGTGACTATTTTCTAAATATTTCAGAGGAAGATCGCGTTGTTTAGATTGTTGTCTCAGAAATGATATGAATAATTAGAAACATACATTGTAGTTATCTTTAAAGTATCACAGACTGTGAGAGTGGTCCATTCTCCTGGACACACACAGACACACACCCACCCACACACCCACTTACACCCACCCACCCACACACACACACACACACACACACACACACACACACACACCCACACACACACACACACACACACACACACACACACAAAAGACTCTAATCAATGTCTGTGGCTTTCGATGCCACTCATGTGTTGATTTCGGCTCTGTCACATGATGTTCACGTTTGATGCACCCTATCCATTTGTATGCGACTGGTGATTCCAAAACAACACTAGTCGTCCATAAATGAAAGCTCAGAGCATGCCTCGGTGGTCAGTATGACTAGCGAACGTTGTGTGACAAAACGTAGGACAGATATGTCGATTGAAGCACCAGGATGAGAAGGATAGTACAGACTTTTGCGTGCCGATAGGTAGCATGGCGGCCGAAACGAAAACAAACCTTAGTAGGTAATCTCTGCTGCAGGTGTAACATCGCAAATAGACTTGAGTGTATAACGCGTGGATCTCTCAGGTTCAACGACTCTTTTTCTAGCTATCAGTGGGAACTACTCAGATCCTACAAGTTCAAACAAAAATACTTCCAGCTGTTACGAGAATAGTCACACCTCTCGCTTCGCGCGCCCGGGTTCCCAGGTTCGATTCCCGGTGGGGTCAGGGATTTTCTCTGCCTCGTGATGACTGGGTGTTGTGTGATGTCCTTAGGTTAGTTAGGTTTAAGTAGTTCTAAGTTCTAGGGGACTGATGACCTGAGCAGTTAAGTCCCATAGTGCTCAGAGCCATTTGAACCATTTTGAATAGTCACACCCGTGAAAATAAACGATCTTTTGTAGTAAGGCTATCACGCAGTAAACAGCACTACCAATTACGCCGTGCGAAAACGGATATATTGTCATTCCACAAAGAACTTGTCAGCAGTTGTTGGAAGAAATACCGCAGGACATTATAAAATTTGTGTGGTACTGTAAGAGATATTACGATGACCACTGCCGAGCGAGGTAGCCGCGCAGTCTTAGACACCTTGTCACGGTCCGCGTGGCTCCCCCGTCGGAGGTTCGAGTCCTCCCTCGCGTACGGACGTATGTGTCACCTTCATCGTTAGTTAGTTTAAGCTAAATTAAGTCGTTCGTAAGCTTAGGGGCCGAAGACTTTACCACAAATTTCCAAATAAAGAAAAAGAGAGGTGATCATTGACATCAGAAATCTAAAGGACACTTGGAGCTCGTTTGGTTGATCGTTCAGAAATCACAAAATGGTGTAGACGCTCTCCATCCTCTACAGGCCATTACTTTCACCTGTCGGGAGAGTGAAAGCAAGAGATCTATATTTAAGGAAATAGTGAAGACAGACGAAGACATGAAACATAATTTAACATTAGTGTGTGCTGCAGTTAAGACCAGATTAAATTTAGCGTAGAGTACCGTCTGTCTAGAATGACTTTATAGTGTGTATACATCATGTTCAACTTCAAAACTGTTACCACCTCATATTAAGGTCATAATAATAAACACACCTACCTTACCTGATTTAAATTTTGTTTTATAGGGCAGACGTTTGCGGAACCACTTCTCCAGATGACAGTCCAGTATTCTGCGGCGCTGTTATGTTGCAGCTGTTTGATCAAGTTACACACTGCTACGTTCTCTTATAAGCTTTTTCTTAGTGCCACAGAAAAGCGTGCAGTTCCATATAAAAAATAATAACGAAGCGGTCGATGTCATAATCGGGAACTGTAAAAAGGAATTACTAGCATGCGTCATAAATTTGCCGCTTTGTGTAAATTCATACACATTAAAAAGTGTGTGTGGTGTGTGTGTGTGTGTGTGTGTGTGTGTGTGTGTGTGTGTGTGTGTGTGTGTGTGTGTGTGTGTGCGCGCGCGCGCGTGTGTGTGTGTGTGTGTTCGTTCCACATCTCCTAAATGACTGGATGGATTTCAACTAAACTTGGTACACACTTTCCTTACTGTCAGTAAACAATCACTGTGGCGATGGAAACCACCTACCTCTCATAGTCCAGGAGATACAACGTAATGAACAAGGAGATGCGTAAAAACTGCTCACTGTGCATGACGATGCCGCTGAATCTACCTACACAAAAATATCGGCGTACGCCAAATAGTTCAGGGGGTGTGAAGTCATTAACAATGAGATTCCTGAGAAACTGCCGCCTCATGCACGAATTTTAATATATTGGTTCTTTACTAATAAGGCTTTCCCGTAGTCAGGTTAAAGAAATTACTGACAGCTGGAGTTCAACTGCGAAGCGCAAATGGCTTAGGTGGTCTATAGAGCTATTAAGAAGCGTTGACACATAGACATTTATAATGTCTTGTTGCAACCACGCGAAAAAGCAGCTCCCATCGTACTGAAACTATCAGGGACCAGCTCACACGGAGTCTGCTGCGGGAGAAAACACGTCTCACTTCTAAAATTAAAGAAGAATGGCAAAGTGAATGCATGCACAATGACGGGTATGTCAGCCTGACTTAAATATATACTCAGTTTGCCTATACTGCGAGCGAAGTGTCTAAACTGCCTCGCCCTTCAATATCAAGATGACAACATACGCACACGTTACGCGGAATTCTGTGGGCTGGGGAAGTGGTAGGGATGGACGGGATCCAGTCGACCACCATTTTGTGGGCCAGGGACATGAGCTCGAAATCACATCTGGCACGTGACCGCAGCTGTTTTCAACAAAATACATTTCAGTATATGGAGCGGCCAGTGTTTGCGGACTAAGCGTGATCAATAGCGCAGGTTCTGGCACCCCTGTTAGTGATGAAGCCAGATTACGTCTTCCCATCCCCTCTAACTCGTAGGCACACATTCAGCAGCTTGCGCAAAGAATCTGAAATTACTAACTTTTCCAAGTCCAGAAATACATTATTAAGATACAAACATGTCAACCGGAGGAACTGAACCTATTTCAGGATAATGTCATTTATATATAAAAAAAGACGAGCCACCCACTCCAAAAAGTAACGCGATCTATCAGGTTGAACATGTAACTACAGGTACCACATTCGTATAAGTGTCAGCCAAAGCAAAGAATAGATCAAATAGCAACTCAGTTTTCGAAGCCTGTGGTACGACATTAAATTAAGCAATCACTGTAATGAAATTTATGGATAGTGGAACCAACAACAGGGAAAATCAACAACTGCTCACAGAATTTTTCGACCTAGGAATAGGATCAGACAACGTAAAATGGTACGAGATTGAAATCTGGTTTCGCAGGATAGAGTGGATCAGGTTATGGTTGTGGACAGAGCCGTAATCAGTTACAGTCAGTTGCACGGAACACACAAACTTTTATTTTCCTAAGACCCACTTAATTACACATTGCCTTAAAAGGACCAAAATAAAACAATATGGCTGAAGGTCTAGTTAAGAAAACTTGAGGTACCTCCAGGGCTGAAGACCCAAAACCACACCAAAAACAATAACGGCTTAAGACTTGAACACAAGTTATAAAAAAATTGCTTTAAAAAATACACACGGCTGAAGGCCTTACTTGAAAAATATTTCACGTAAATACTCAGATGAAGGCCACACACAAGACACTGAAAAACTCAGTGCTTAGGGCATGGATAACAAGAATTTTAGGTAGAGAAAATTTAAACAGATCGTTTTAAACAGAAAAAACTTCAAATTTTAATTTATGACGGATGAAGACCTTATCTTGAGAATGTTTCACGTAAAAGCTCGGCTGAATGCCACACACTGGACATTGAACAACTCAGGGCTTAAGGCCTGTATAACAAGAATTTCAGATAGAACAAACTTCCAAAGTTTTGTTTTTAAACAAATTAATCTTCAAATTTTAATTTAAGTCGACTGAAGGCCATATTTTGAAATTAAGACTAACTAAATTAATAGACGGCTGAAAGCCTCGTATAGTACTTCAGAGTAAAATGATAATCACAGTCTGAAACCAACAGAACAGTGGAGCTCTGAAGTTTTCCAAGGGTCGGCCTGAGGAGGTAGCTCTAACGTAGAGGTGAGGCAGCCAGCCAAGAGTAAGGTTAAATAATCGGATGGCAACCCGACCCAGGGACGGCTGAAGGACCGACCAGCGACCTAATCAATTCTCTTCCCCCCAACCAACGGCATGACAACGGAAAGTATCAGCCAAGGACGAAGATACCAGCAGCACTACGTCTTCAAAATTGGCGTCTAAAACTAGCCAAAGCACAATAACCACTATAAGAAAAAATATGAACAAAAAACTTAAAGGCTGTCGAACTACATGCTGTGCCGGACAGCATCAACACGACGAGGAAAAACGCACTACCGGTAAACTACGCTAACGACCAGGTCAGGTAACTGGGGCCTTAATGGCCACAAGGCATAAAATACCGCTGATGCACTTCACTCATTAGTAACAACCAAATTAATAGTTAAAGACCGTACAGGAAGACAGCTGCAAAATTTCGCTGACTCCAACACACCATATGTTGCTGTTAGCCAGAATGCCCAGGAAGAAACCACTGGGAAAGAACAAAGAGATGTCGCAGCAGTTGAGGATTCATAACAGGTTAACTCATCACTCAACTTCAGTGTCCAGGTTTGGTGGGCAACGAACTTTGTAGCTCTCGCAGCTAGCTCCTCACAAACCGACCGCACGTGCTAGCCGCCATTGGTCCCTGCCTGACGTGCTGTAGAGACTTCCTCGCTGCTCTGTCTCAACCGATCAACTGCCACACACACCACCACATGGAAATATAGCGGTTACACCAAAGATGGTACAGCAGTACTAGTAACGATAAGCGCTGCTGCTGCCACTGACGGAGGCAAGTAGTAACTCAGGGAGAAATAAGACTCCACTCGATTGTGACAAAATGCCAAAGAACAAATGGCATCAACGCGAGCCGGCCACGTTTCAGAGATGTAAGCAATACCAATAACGTATAGGCAAAAACCGCTAATCCACATTGTATACAAGAATCAACACGGAATAATAAGAGTGGAATACCAAGAACGAAGTGTTCGGGTTAAAGAAGGTGTAAGACAGACATGCAGTTCACCTTTATTGTTCAATTACTTCATCAAAGAATGTATTATGGAGTTAAAAGAAACTTTCAAGGGTGAAAATAAAAGTAAAGGTGGAAGGAGATAATGATAATATCGGCTGATGACACTGCTATAGTCAGTGAATGTGAGGAAGAATTACAAAGCTTGTTGAATGGAATGAAAAGACGAATGAGTATGGAACCAGAATTTAGAGTATACCGAAGAAAGACGAATGTAATGAGATGCAGCAGAAATATGATTATCTATAAAAATAAAAACAAAGTAATGGACCATAAAACAGACAACGTAAATTAATTCTGCTACCACGAAAGCAAAATAACTCATACTGTATGAAGCATGGGGTATCAGATAACGGCCTCTTTAGAGAAAGAGATTTAGAGGAATGTACGTCTGGAATGCAGTATTATCCGGTAGTGGATCACTTACACTGAGAAAACCGGAACAGAAGAGAATCCAAGAGTTTCACGTTTTGTGCTACAGAACGATTTTGAAAATTAAGTAGCCCGATAACGTAAGGAATAAAGATACTCTCAACAGAATCACCTTCCATAGTACTAGAGGTATCTGTAGAGAGTAAATGCTGTAGGATGGGAGGCAGCTCGGAATACAACCAACAAATCACTGAGGAGGGAGGGGCAATTGCTAGATACATGACTGGTCCGCGAATGGAAGGAATTCGCGGTGGTTGCACCAAACCTATCAGAAAACAAAGGAATAATGACAAAAAATGGTTAATATAACAATGTCAGTAACTGGGTTTCTCACATCTGTTACCTTCTTATGTTACTTCTTATGCTCAAATTTGTGAAATACAGATTACAATGCTTTTGCTCGAACGTAATGACAAGATCACGATATTCTGAATTTGAAGTAAATCGCTTTCTTTAATCTTGACCACTATGAATGGACATTAGGCAACAACTGTCCGACAATCTCCTAAAGCAAAGCTAGTCAGAATGAATCACTTAAACTAGTTATGTCATTTGAACGTGTTAAATCAAATGAAGCGTCTTCGTATACTAGAATATCGTCACCAAGAATGTTGCGTGCACTAAAATGAAAAATATACTTGCGATGTGACAAATGATTGTGGTTACAGAAATATATAGAGTTTGTCACTCAGTTCGAAATGGAACCCCAACGTGTACCAACAGACTCTGATATAATGCCAGAGAATCTGAAGAATCTGCCACCACTTCGTTTCTATTATATACTATGGGACTTAAATTCTGAGGTCATCAGTCCCCTAGAACTTAGAGCTACTTAAACCTAACTAACCTAAGGACGTCACACACATCCATGTCCGAGGCAGGATTCGAACCTGTGACCGTAGCGGTCACGCGGTTCCATACTGAAGCGCCTAGAACCGCTCGGCCACTCGTCCGGCCATATACAAAGGAAGTACTGAAAATGTTTGCTGGAGGACTACATCGAATACGCTGATTATATACGTCATATGTTCTCTGGGCGACGTGTGAACCTAATCAGCGAGGCAGTGGATGTTGGTACAAGTCGCATCTGGCCACACGTGGTCGTAGATGAGCCTTCTAAAATGTAGATGTAATGAATATAAGTGCAGATATTTCTGTTGGTGACTGAGGACGATGTACTGAAAAACATTACATGAGTATTTGCGTCATCTTGTAACACTGCGCTAGTGCACACGATACTCCTTAAAGCCTGTACTATAGTAAGTTGACGGTCTTCACCAGAAGAGAAAGGATTTTTTGTATGAACATTGACCGTGTGTACCTGAATGGAGGCAAATCAGACTTACACCCACTCTGTAATAACAATGATACGTCAAGCAATTCCGGAGTGCAAACACACGTTAGGACGGACAAGAAACAACACCGAAGATGTTACCGATTTGTTAATAATACGGTCGCCAGGCATTAACTGAGTTTCTTCCCTGTACAAGTTGATGTACATTCGAGCATAACAACACGTAGTAACTCTGCATAATATGGTAAATTTTAGAACCAGAAAATCTACTGAATTGATAATTTCATTTTCTGTACCAATATTGATAAACCATAAATACATAACATTACACTATAATGTTTACTACAAACTTCGTACTGTCTATTGATCTGATTAAAATCGGGCATAGATTGCCCTAGGAATAGCAGTTTCGAAACACACATACAATGTCAATTTTGAAAAAGGTAAAACACTGATACATTTTGGTTTTATATTGACTTTAACTTTGCTGGTCAAATCAGTTCAGTACACTTCAGAATTCAAATGAATAGAAAAAAAGGGGGGGGCCCCTGAAACTGTAATGATCACTGTATTGAAAATTTTGATTATTGACATCATTAAGCACTCAAGATTTCCAATATATGAATTACTACTCTTTTTGTCTTATTTCCTGCTCATTTAACTACCATTATTTCTGCCTCAAAATAATTAAACTTCATTACTAATTCAATTTCAAAATTATCTTCCAACTTCGTCAGACCTTGGTGTTTACCTGTATATTCATTAACAACAAAGTTCTTTAAACATCATTCTATCATGGATAGGTCTGCAGGGAATTATTATTAACATAAACTTTAAATCTTCATTTCGGAGCACTCGGATTGCAAAACATGTGGAAAGGACCCTGTCTAGGTTAGTTGTGAGGATAATTAACTGATAGGACAGTTCTGGTAAAATTTAAGTTGTTATTGAACAGTATGGAAGAAAAATTAACACTGGTCCACACGAATACAGTACTAAAAGTGTCAACCTGTTTGTATCGATGTGGCGGTTGGCGGGCGGCGAGATGGCGAGGCACAGAGCACACATACAATCACAGCAATGGCTCTTGATGTATCGGCACTTTGCTTCTTCTTAGCGTCGCAAAACTTTTCCGTTTAGTGCCTATGGAATATTGCCCTGCTGTATAGGCGTCGGAAACGGCACATCCGAGGCTTAACAAAATCACGTTTTCCAGGAGAGCCTCCTCGATCCAGAACGTGTTTCTCAGACCGATACCCAACTCCAACTACTACTGCTGAGCCCGCTATGCCGTGCAGCGCCCCTGTGCATTTTCCCGCGCTCGCCTGCCATCCACCTTTTACCGCTCCCCTACACACAGGGTATTCACCCGAGGTTTTGCATTCTACATATCCTAATACATTGCCTACGTATGGACCAGGCGCACAATTACAGCTTTAACATCTTACAACAGTGTCAACATTCCTTACATTTCAATTTTGTTATAATATTGCTTGCAATTTGACATAAACATTAATATTCACATCGAAAATTGTTTACAGTTTCTTTAACATAATGACATGAAACAAAAAAGAAATGAAATCAGAACATTGATTACACTAATTTATCGAAAATCAGAAGAAAAATTATTATATGTACAATAGTACAGCGTTGTTGTTGTTACAATCTGCAGACTAATTATTATATGACGGTTCGTATATTGATAGGTCGGTTAGAATGTTCAAGTGAAAGTGGCAAGAGCAAGCCATCATAGCTTATTTGCTAGTGGGCAGCAAGTCAGGTGTTGAAGTGTGGACACGTGGACACAAAATGGTTAGTCTATATCATAGGTGCAGTCCACATTGTGTTGCAGTACGACTGTGCAGAGAAGATCAGGTCACAAAGCTTGTGAGTTGTTTGTGAGAAGACTGTTCGACGCAGAGAAAAACAATCTACAACCTGACGTGTGTACATATCAGGGTATCACATACAAAAATATCTTCACTTACACCTGTTATATCTTGCACATTTTCCTACCCATAGAGGTGTCCGCAGCCCGTGGTCTAGTGGCTAGCGTTGCTACCTCTGCATGACGGGATCCCGCGTTCGATTCCCGGCCGGATTGGCGATTTTTCTCTTCCGAGGACTGGGAGTTCGTGTTGTCCTCACCATCACCATCATCATGATTCGTGACAGTGGCTAGAGTGGAATGTGAAAAAAGAATTGGATTGTGAAAGAATTAGGACTTTGTACAGGCACTGATGACTGCGCAGTTGAGAGCCCATAAAACCAAACATCATCATCACGCATAGAGGGACGGTTCTCAGTCTTCCTTCGTTCTTGTATTCAGTCTAAAGGAGACATAAAGCTATTTTGTAACTAGAGGTGTCCAAATCATTTCGCTTGGAGTTTATCTGAAAACCAGCTCCACGAAGCAGGGTGACATATATCAACGTCTACCGTAAGATCTAGTACACAACGCGAACCAGATATGCCTTCTGACTATTTTAGTACAAGGAGCCGACAGTCTGCAGCGACCTGTCATAGACTTTTCGTTTGGTTTCTTGCCCAAACTGAATATGTAGCTATCCTGCACTGAAGAACAGCGCAAATGTTGAAGGTAAACGCTGTTGATTTTGCTTCGTTTGCTCACAACCCCGACTCTTCACAACATTAGTATCCATTTTACTCTCCGCCTTCAAGTTCGTATCTAAAACTGCTCCATGCTGTCTTGGGATTACTGTTTCAGCGGTTTTAGTTTTTCGTTAACATTGGCGTACTACACAGCTGTATGGATAGGATTTCGGTTAAGTCGACCGATATGCACCTTGTGTATGGGTTCGCTGAAAACAATGGAAGAACGACACAATCACTCTATGCAGAGCTGTTCTCGTAGCGGCAGTCACATCATCTCAGTACAGTGTTTCGTCTCAGTGTTATTGATTCGCTACGTGTTGTGCGTTATGTGATTTACGATTTAGTTATCGCATATTACAGGTTTCTTCACTGTTATCAGGCTGTATCTACAGAAACTAGGGTGACTGCGGTAACAGCCGAATAAATTATAAATACGCTATTCTCTATAACGAGCCGAAGGAGGCTTTGGGTCCCTGATAACAAAACACTCAGAAGCCATGACTGAACAACCTGTGAAAGTTTCTCGGTCGAGTTGTGGTTCATCCTGTATATTAGTGGCAATCAGTGTGGGAAAGCGCTACTCACCCGAAAACGCTACATTTGTTAGTGAGCACAACAATAACAATTATAGAGCGGTTATTTAGTCTTTCGTAGCCAGTAGCTTTCGCGCAATTCACCAGCATTCAGTATTGTGTGTACCATAAATCCTTATAAGAGCAAGCTGAGAGTTCTACGAGTTTTTCGATTCTTCTATTTCAGTAGAAGCTAAAGATGTAAATTTGGCCTCCATCCCGAAATGTATGTTTGTCACAGTTTACACATATGGCTCGTTACCCATCCGAAAACTGTCCAGTCGGTCCAGTGACATTATCCTCCACGTCACTCTTAAATTTAGGAGATCCTGGTATTTACTTTTTGTAGTCAGCCGCTCTGCGTGATCGGTGATACGTAGTTTGGGGGGGGGGGGGGGGGTTTGAAGGGGGAGGGAGTGTGGGTTCCCGGAGGTTACACAGAAACATAAGTTAGAAAGCACTTTATCAAATAATTACGAAAACAGAAGAGGGACAATTTGTGTTCAGACTCAGAAGCACTAGGACCATAAGCCAGTGGCCATAAGCTTAACAAATCGACACTTTATTAAAAATGATAGATCAGAAATAATGATCAAACGATGTTTAAGCACATTACAAAATTAAATTCTGATCCATCTTGATTACAAGAAAATGAAAGCACCAACCCTCGGTAGGAACATAACGTTAACAGTAGCTGCCCTCAGGCACGTACCGCAAAATTACTCTTTCAGAACAAATACACTTTCTAGAACAGGATAAAACTTATAACTTCCATTAAAAAAGCCCTTAAATAAAACCAAACATAATGCTCGAGCCAGCCTCATTCATTAAAACCAAATTATCTTACAAATAAGTAAATCAAAATGCACCTAAAATAAAACTTAAAAAGTTTCAAAGAATTTAACTGATATGTTACAAGAAAGGTATGAGCAACATTGTTTAAAACTTTAGACGAACGAGCATGCAACAGAAACCAACTTATGCACGACAACAAACGTTTTGAAGCTGATCTAAGTAGTAAGAATCTATTTCCCCAGTTAGATATTGAAAAGGAAATTAAATGTGCTCATATTATAATGAAACAAGCGCCACAAAAGACACTTCTGAACTGTTCCTGCAACGGACGAACATCACAGTTTCAGTTCTATTCGATTTGCAATGCCAGACGCTCATCATGAACAATCGGGCAATGAAGTATAGCTTAAATGACTCCAACAAATTGGTTCTCCACACATCAGAAGCCATGGTAAAATCAAATGGCGCCAAGAGCTCATACACAAAACTGTAAACTGGCAGGCGAACTCGCTTCTCACTATGAAAACCTAACTATAACAGCTCAACTCAAGTTCACTATCAGAACAGATAACATATTTCTTCATACATGGAGTTGACCACAGTATATCTTGAACATCACTGAGGAATCTGCTAGAAGTGTTCTATCGGTCACATTCGACTTTCCGAACAAATTCGTTCAAATGGTTCTGAGCACTATGGAACTTAACATCTGAGGTCATCAGTCCCCTAGAATTTAGAACTACTTAAACCTAACTAACCTTAGGACGTCACACACGTCCATTCCCGAGGCAGGATTCGAACCTGCGACCGTAGCGGTCGCGCGGTTCCAGACTGAAGCGCCTAGAACCGCTCGGCCACAACGGCCGGCGGACTATCCGAACACTGACTGCCTCAAGATGGCCCGCGTCTGCTTTCTTGAAGCCTGCGCGCCTACCGCCGACACCTAATGGCGAGGTATACTTCGTGGCAAGCAGTAAAATGGTCCTCGACTGTCTCATTGTCCCTTGCTAAACCACCAACACCACGAGGAGAAGAAGCGGCAAATAACTGGCGAAATTACCACTATACTTACTTTCAGGCTTAATTTTACTAATATGTAACCACATACATTTCTTAGTTTTAGTATGCTGCACCCAGAAACTGACATGGGGGATGAGATCCATTACCTTGCATGGACCCACGAAAAGGGGAAGCGCCTTTTGGGTAGTTCGTGGACATGCATTACCTTGAATCCAAAAGTTACACACCTAAACGAAATTCTCGATATGGTTACACTCACGACATCCCTGAGTGTATCTCTCAGTCTGCCTCTGATGCGCGTGAAAATGTCACAAAGGGCCACACTCGACTTGGCTTTAACATCAAAAGGATTACTCTTCTCCACTAAAAGGTCACCAGTCGACCACAATTTCGACAGGGGAGAGTTAACCGGATAGCCCAACATCAAATGAGCTGCCGCAAGACCAAATGCTTCAAGAAAAGAGATATTAAAGCTAACCCCAACCATCTCATCGACCTATCCTAGCACGGTTGACTCCTCGCATGATATATAACTAAGGCTGTGATTCAATTCCGGTTAATGTTATTGTCGAACGAGGACTGCACGTAGTAGAGAACAGTCAAAAACAGAACTTCTTGCAGTGTGCCGAGAGAAAAGCGGCCGCATTATCGGAGAAAAAAAACTTGGGGAGACAAAAATTAGAAAAAAAATGCTGGTAATATAATTAACAGTAGTGGGGGCTGTAACCGATTTGCTAGAAATAAGCCATACAAAACGTGTAAACGCACCAAAGGCCACAAAAAACGTAACGATAACACCAGGTGCGAAGCAAGAACCGATGTAATAGATACAGAGATTATCCATAGGACTGCCTTCATGGGAGGAACGTAATAACCCCTGTCGGATATTGAATTTCGATTTGGCCGTTTTGCCCAGTTCACATTGTGCCATCATCCTCTGAACATCCTTGACTGTACTATGCCATGTGACACGTTTCTTAAGCCTATGAAGGATTTGGGCTAATCCCAAGTGACCCCCCCTCCCCCCCCCCCCACACACATACAAGGGCGTATGAAACTAACTGAAAATCGCCGGAACTACTCTCTTAGGAAGACAAATCGTGAACTTCTGGTCGTAATAGGTTCAGAAGCAAAGCAGTCCTACAAATACCAAGTAGGGTTTCACCATTATGTCCCGATCGATCCTTTCGAGGGTCTCGGCTATTTCAAGGCCCTGACCCTCGTGTTCCTTCAGATTACCAAACAGCGATGGGACCTCCGATGAGACGAAAGTAACCCTTTCCTCCAACAACCTACACTCTTTGATCACTGTTAAGACGACAGGAACCCTCTCCTCCACGAACCAGCCTCCAGTCTTTGCTTCCACCTTCGTTCTCCTGAAACATTTTGCTTAACTTGATTTTCAGTACCTCGTATGTGCTTGACGACGGACTTAAAGGTCGAAATCAGCATTCCCCAATGTGGAATTAGTTGGCTCAACCGTGGTCTAGCCAGCAACCAGCTAAACGCTTATTTATCTGGCTCGAGAAAGAAACGACTATGTTCAAGCTGTAAACGCATAAGTTTCAGTGCCGGTAAGACAGCCTACGTTTCTGCCTCATTAACAGAATATCTATATATTTCCTCGAACAGACAGTGTGTCTCCGCTAGCCATATTTCCCTGAAGGAGGAGTTCGGCGCTATACCAGAATGAAATGCAGCCTCCCCATCCTTGATTGAGAGTATTTTAGTAATATCGTTGCGTCTACAAAAATGCGTGGTTTTTTCTTCGGACTCGTTTCGCATCATCAATGGTGCTGATTTCCGCTTTATTTCTCGCTTACATCGGGAAATGTCGTCAAATAGCACATCGCTGATGGTTTTCTTCTTTAGAAACTGCTAGTTGTTGTCTAATTTTTAGTTTTTCTGCAGCACTATGCTTTTCTTACGGTTCACACAAACCGCAACACATACTTAGAAGTATAAAAACAAACAAAAAACAATGGCGTGCAAAAAAATGTGCTGTGTGCAACATAAGAAATGCACAGTATTCCAGAAAAACTAAAAATTGGACCGCAGCTATCAGTTTCTGAAGAAGAAAATCGTCAAAGATGTGCTAACAGATGGCATTTCCCGATGTAAGTGAGAAACAAACCACCACTGACGATGCTTTACCTCAATAAAGCGAAATGCGTCTGGTGAAAGAAACAAGCATTTTTGTAGTTGCAAGGACAAAACAAAAATACTCTGGTTCAAATGGCTCTGAGCACTATGGGACTTAACTTCTACGGTCATCAGTCGCCTAGAACTTAGAACTACTTAAAGCTAACTAACCGAAGGACATCACACACACCCATCCCCAAGGCAGGATTAGAACCTGCGACAGTAGCGGTCGCGCGGTTCCAGACTGCAGCGCCTAGAACCGCTCGGCCACCCTGGCCGGCCAACCTATATGGATTCTGCCTCATAGGCACAGAGTCAGTCATCTGAATCCGATGCTGAAGACAGTTAGTAAAAGAAAATTTTTGAGTGAGCACTTTGGGAATAGTTGTCTCTGGATCAGATTTCAGTGGATCAGGTCGAAGTGGCTATCATCCCCATCAAATACATCAAAAACGCATTGAAATTTATGGTGGCAAAATGGAATTTTATTACTCTCTCTAAACTTGAAATATTATTGCCCATCCTCATAACTAACCATAGAGTTGGTATTAACCAAAAAATCACATTCCAAAATAACAGAGGTGGTAATCCCTTCACAAAACAATGTGCCCATGAAAATTTTCTTGTTTTAAGTTTCACATGGCATTGACGAAAAACAGACAAACACTGCCATTCGCAGCTATACATTTATTGTTGACACGAGTCATCGGGTCAAACCCTACCACACTACGGTACCGAAGATAGTATTTGCTATAAATTAAAGACACTGAACAGCCAGATCTTCCGCCCCTGGTAGCTGAGTGGTCAGCACGATGGAATGTACCTAACGGCCCGGGTTCGATTCCTGGCTGGATCGGAGATTTTCTCCGCTCAGGGACTGGGTGTTATGTGGTCCTTATAATCATCATTTCATCCCCATCGACACGCAAGTCGCCGAAGTGGCGTCATCTCGAAAGACTTGCACCGGGCGAACGGTCTATCTGATGGGAGACACTAGCCACACGTCCTTTGAATTTCCAACTGCCAGAACAGAGTACACCACAATAACACAAACAACCATCCTCAAGTGTCCGAATTAAATGAGACGTCTTCACTGTTTGGACTTGGCATAAGATTGATCATCTGGACGGCAAGAGAAGGGTGCTTGCGGACCAATTCTTGCGATGCCTGTCTGTAGTCATAATGAGGTACTACTGCTGCTACAATATTCTACACAATCCTCAGAGTTTACCTTTACTTCAACCATTTTTTTCTTAATGTTACGGGACTGACAGTTATTAGCGTAAATGGAGAGTGTTCATCGTGTACCCTATTTCTTTTCACCTAAAAGCTGTGTTTCAGATAAATCACTCGGAGTTGTATAGAAAATCGCCTGCCACGAGACTGCCTCGGTTAAACGGACGGCAAACACGGGAGCCAGCAGGTGAGTTGACACCGTGTGCAGTAACGGCTCGGTGTCGCTGTCGTTAAATGTGCATTAGGCACCGGCCAACGGCAGCGAGGCGCCTATCTTTAGACCAAAAACGAGTGCGCAACCTCTGTGACCTGCAGCGATTAGTGAAGCGCTTGTGCCCAATTTTAGTCACGTCCCATTCATACAGTGTAAAACAAGATAAAAGTGGTCTTCCCTACCACACGTTCCTCTCTGGTCTCATGTAAGCCACTAGTATTGCAGATACCAATTTCTTTATGAATTCGTAGCCCGTACAATATTTAGAAAACTTCATGGTAATAATGCGATTGTCTTCCGAAATAATTCATTTATTTGCTAACTGCCTTACCCTATTACGCATGAAGATATGCAAGTATAGGAGATTTCTATTAAAAGCAATTCCGCTTTGTATCAAAGTAGTAAAGGTACAGTGAATCCTCCGCAATTCACCGCACCGTGGCTTGCGGAGTATCTATGTAGATGCAGATGTAGATGTAGATGAGAATATAAACAAAACTGAGTGGGACCCCCGTCAACAGATAATTGCACCGTTATATTACAAGCAGTTTTTTTTTTTTTTTTTTTTATTTATCGCTCTGCTACCACAAGGCCGTGAACGGCCATGTTATGATATCATTGGGACTGCGTTATGAAAACGTTCGTTATGTGTTGCTTGATGTTCTCGTTCAAGGTGAATCGTTTGCCTCTCAGAGCCATTAATAGTTCACCAAAATGCAATAATCTCCCCTGTATCCCCCGATCTCCTACTTCTCACCCTTCTCTCGCTTCAAATCATAGCACTGTCTATCCGTCACCTCCCCGTGCCTGTCTCCAGCCATTTCCCGCTCCTCCTTCTCCCTGTCCTCCTCTTTCTCCTTCTCCTCCTTCCATTTCTCTGCCTCTGGCAATCCTTCCTGTCCTCACCCCTCTATCTGCTTCGCCATGCCGTTTCTCGAATACATCCCCAAGGAATGCTTTCAAATACTTCCCGCAAAACAAGCCCATCATGCAGATCATCCCAGATGGCAGCCATTAACTATCATTTACAACCCCCCCCCCTCCCCAAGCATGTCTGTAGTATTTCAGACTGTTAAATCAAACATCTTTCAATCATTTAATTGCAAACAGTTATTTTATAGGGCTACCAGCCACATGATGTTTGGAGTGATCGCTGCATCAAGTAGAAATCTACAGACACCAGTCTTTGAGTACTGGCACCTATTTTGGCCGGAACCGAGGATGGAATCTTCCTACACGGCGGTAGGGGATCCTGAAGATGACGTAATGAATCGCCAAAACTGCTACCCAATTAACCACCAGTTTGGAAATTAGACGGCTGGAAGGTGTTTGATCTGACATTTTGTACTGAACAGCCAAGTCCCACAACCATCTATGATAAGATGGACATACAAGAGACTGCATGTCCCCTCCACTCTCGCTGTCCATTTCTTCCTGCCCCCTTTGTCCATCTCCTCCACCTCCTCTCTCTTCCTCTTTGCCCATTTTCTCCTCCTCTTCTCGCTACACATCTCCCCTTACCCCCCCCCCCACCCTCTTCTCTCACTCCTAACCGCTCTCACAGTCCATCTCTGCCCCACTCTCTGTCCATCTCATCCTCAGGCCATCCCCTCCAACGTACTCTCTCTATCCAGCTCATATCCCCCCCCCTCTCTCTCCAACCATCCTCTTCACCTCCCTCGCTCTGCCCATCACCTCACCCTTCTTCTTTATCTCCTCCTCATGTTTTGTCTGTCCACCTCATCCTATCTGTCTCATTATCACTCTGCTCTCCCCCACCAGTATCTGCTCCACTGTGCAAATCTGGATATGTAGGTCCTCCAAGGCATGCCAATATTAACTGCACAACCCACCTTTCGTGCAATGCCGTATACATGGGCAGAAAAACACTTTCATCTACACAGAGCAGTTCCCCTATAGCAGGCTGTATTCATACAAAATTTGACTGAAATCGATCCACTGTTTTAGGAGCATATCTTGGACATGCACATGTACATACATACTTCTGCAAACATAATGATTTGTATACATAAAGATATGATGGAGATAGAAACACCTCCCTCCTCCATTCCATAGTTTGAGTAGTGACTACATAAACAGACTTTAAATATTTTTTTATGACCTCATCCAAAGAACCTTGTACTTCTTTCAAAAAGTGTGGTTGACCTAATGATTGCCCATGTCTGAAGTCCCTACAAATGTCACATGTGCTACACTTCTCTATACTCGAGGTAGACTGCATTGGACCTACAACGAGACATATATATTGTTGGCAATAGGAGGCAGCTCTTGAAATGAAGAACGTGAGAAGATCTTAATAAACTATGGAGAAGATTTACGAACAAGTTTCGGAATAATTTAAATACATTATTGACCAAAAAGCAAAGTTGAAAATGCTGAAAAGAATTTAAGAGCATTTTGTCATCCTGATTCTGTTCTCGCTGGCTGTGTTTCCCATGTAGCTTATTCCCTGACCTAAGAATTTCCCAGTACAGTGCCCACAACTGCTGTTTGAAATTTGAACAACACGTCTACCAGTAACTTCTCAGCTTCGTCGTATACTGGCGTCGCAATTAGGGTATCACTGAAATATTTGGTTAACTGAATGATATTTACACTCTGCAGTGGAGTGTGCGCAGATACGAAATTTCCTCGCAGATTAAAACTGTTTGCCGCACCGAGATTCGAACTTTGGAACTTAGAGTGTCGCAGGTAAATGCTCTATCGACCAAACTAAGCAAGCATGGCTCACAACCAGTCCTCGCAGCTTTACTTCCGCCAACACGTAGGAACGTAGGATATGAGGTACTGTCGGAGGTAAGCTGTGAGGATGGGTCGTGAGTCGTGCTTGGGTAACTCACTCGGTAGAGTACTTGCCCTTGAAAGGCAAAAGTCCCGAGTTCGAGTCACGCTCAGGCACATAGTTTTAACCTGCCAGGAAGTTTCATACGGTTTACTGCTTGGCTACATCTTCCCCAAGGAATTGGATGAATGTTGTATCTGAAGCTTTTAGACATAAAGCGACAATAAGGTTACCTCCATAAACAACTCCGAATTTTCTTTAGGAGATGCTTCCTATTACCTTACCTCACTTTCTGTCTACTGTTTCTGCTTCGAGAACCTTCCTGCAAACTTTCTGAACTCTTTCGACGTAAAAATTAATACTTTGTTAGCTAGGTATATTTCAGGAAATATTCCAATAACCCATTTTTCGTTTCCTTACGACAAGGAGTGAGTGTAATAATTACCTGTTTGATAGTTCTATACGTTTTATCTCCGGTATCCTTTGGTTTTCTTTGTCCGCTGCCTTGTATTTTGCTTGTGAAGCCAAATGCTATAGAAGGGTTCAATATTCTTGAACTACATCATCTACGATCACGTTTTTACTCCTGTATCACTTCGACATAGTGTTTCTTAAATTTTAACCTTAGCTTGGTTTTTCTGTTCTAAAGACTCGTCATCTGTGCCGTGGATGAAAGTTATGGACCACATTTTACATTCCCATATCAGTTTTTGTGACATGCTTTGGTAGATAGCTATTATCAGTATATAGAAGAGAGAAATAACCACTGAAGGATCTCATCGCATTTTGTACTTGGTAGCAACTACCAATTCATTTCTTTTTTTATGTCTGATTTGAGGTCATCAGTGTACAACGTACTCTTCCAGAAGGACGATTCTTGTTAACGCTGCTGTTCTCCTGCCCTGATGTGCAATATTATATCTCGCTAACCAGGCTAGGACCTTACTTCTTTCAGGTATCTAGGATTTATGCTGTTTTTGTAGTCAGCTGAAGCGTTGACATGAGGAAGGGAGTAAGTCATGAAAAGCAGATTTGACAGGAGAAGCGAAAAACAGTTTTGACACTGCTAAATACAAGGCTGTATTTACAACATGGATACAGAAAGTACAAGTTAACATTACAAATATATTTACAGCAAGCTATGACATTTGTATAAGAAATATAATAATGGTGTACAAAGATGTCTATGAAGTCCAACATCGCCAGGAGCTCTGCTTTCAGCATCGCTAATTATTGGCCTTTGCCCTACTGATGGTAGAGAACGAAATGCAGAGATATTCTTGACAGATCTACCTAGCTTCAAAATGTGGTGACCCCTCCAGGGTTCTATTTCATTGAACGAATCTTTCATCTCCATGATGGACAGCGTATCCCTCACAGTTCTAGTCCAAGAAGCAGAAATGATCTTCAGTGATGCTGTAGGTAGTAATGTATAGCATACCGAGGCGAAATCAGAGAAACCTTTCTCCATCACCCTTCTAACACGGAATGGTTGTATATTCGTTGCTTCTATAATCATATTAGTCATTTGGTCAGGAGTCATTCTTTCTCGACTGCATTACGCCGAAATCTCGGCCAAAAGGAATGTGCGAATGTCCCGACACCAGAAGTTTCAAACTGACTTTATAAATAATGCTCTTTAACATTGCCTTTGGTGAAGCCATTAAAACGAGCCGATTTTTATTTCGGTCGGTGCAGTCGGTGCAGAGTCAGTCGCACATTTTTGACATCTGCTCAAAGCAGGATCGTCGATATTACTCAGCCTTCTCTTTTTATCAGAACTACGGTGATTAAATCAAAAAAGTAATATACCTTCACTTATCCAGTTTTAGTTTCAAAACTGTGAGCACAGCTTCCATACGTCATTATTTTCAACACTACGGCAGTTTTATTTGAATACACAAGTAGCCTCCACAAAGGAAGTACACGAATCGGTTAGGTCATAATAAAGCACAGCTAGGCGCTACACTCATTTAAATTTCAATGCAGACCAAATACGACTTACTAGTTTGTATGGAACAAGCTACAGAGGTATTTTGTCACACTAACAACTCCTAGTAACGTTACCATCGAATCAGTAACACAGTAATGAATTTTCAGTCACAGAGTAAAAGCAGGTACTCCGTACCATGTTCATTTATTCCCATATCCATCCAAGCCTACATAATATTAGAACAAGTGACACCATGCCCTGTTTTGAACAACGCAGCCGCTCACAATTTCGACATTCTTCTGCTTCTGCGCCACTGGTAAAATGTCTCAGTACCCTTTCCTTTAATAAATCTGAAAAAAGACTTTTTTTATTTACTACCCATGTCAATGCCTCAGTTATTTGTGCAGTTTCTTCCTTCGTCATTTTACACCCTAATTCCAAATTTCAGTTTTACTTTTGCTCTACTATCGACTTTACGTTCAATATTAGGAGCAATCGCAGACCAGGTCTCATTTGACGACATCATATTCCTTCATTTTTATCTCAATGACGGACGATAGCTGATCATTTTCTGTACTAGTACAGATCGTGTGATGCATTAACCTGGTATTGTGGTTCGACTTGAAATCCATTTATTTAGCGTATAGCAATTTTAATTGAAGTGCAAAAAACATATATGAATTGTGTAAGTTTATAAAATAAATAAAAGTAAAACACAAAATCTGCAATTTAATATCTGAGTTTTTAATCCATTCGACGGCCGCGCCTCAGTTAAGAAAATTCTTTCAGATTTCTGAGATAAGATCGTCTGATACAGCTTGTTACAACGTGTTTCATTGTCTGATGTTCACTGCCACAGTCCCACTGAGAGCCATACATTGAAGGCTATCTGCACAGATGTCTTGACTTGTAATGAATCTTCTTGACTGTCTTCCAAACACGTCGAGGTAATTCTATGCCGGGAGGTCTTGAACCACATCGTAAGTAGCTCTGATATTCATTATGGCCAATGCAGCTCCGCCTTCTTGAGTACTTGCTCATCATGTTCAAATCCACTGTTTGCAGAGATTCTGCCAACATGACAGGTCACTGTCTTGATTTTAATCAGCTCATTCTCAGTGTGTGCACATCAGAGTGGACTGGAAGCTGGAGATTTTAATTAATTTTTCGTATTCGTTGAGAGCGGCAAAGTGGCTTAGTGATGGTAATCAGTGAAGAGGAGTATATCTCATGCAACCTTTTATTGTCCTCATTATTGCATGTAGCTGAACATCGATTTTTCTCACACGGGAGATATTAAGCTTCACTGGAGCTCAGAGTGCGGCAGCAGAACACATGAGTCCTAAGCAAGAACTTCATAGGTTTGTAGCTCTTGCGCATCATGAGGTGCCAACCCTCTCCTGTATGACGTTACTACGCGATATCAGCTTTGCAGCGGTGTTCTCTTTGTGTTTCTTGTAGGATGTGGTTCTGTCAAGAGCTAAACAAAAAGTTTTGAAGAGTCTTGGTGGTGGATCATTTGACCATTACAGGAGTTAAGATGAAAGCTGCTGTCCTCGGTCTTCGCTGAATTAGGTGTTAATGTGAACTTTTCGAAGTTTTCATCCATTATACTTAGCAGAGAGTATCACATCAGCAGCTTCAAGACTTCTCTGTTGGGTGGCCATTTCCAAGTTGGTGTAAATGTACTTCGTAGACCCTGTTTCAGGGAGGTCAGAAGTATGCTAACTGAACAGGACTCGTGCCGAAACTGATTCCTGAGAAAGTTTTTAGTTTCTTATGTCTACTTAGTCTATGGGCGAGGCTAACTTTGAACTGAGACAAGATGTTTATGAGAAATATTGTGCTGTAGCTGTTTAAAATACTTGCGAGTTTGTACAGCAGTCCCTGATTCCTTACTGTAGCATAGGCAGCTTTAAGATCAACAAAATCCAAAAATTCAGTGATGTTTGAAGTCGTTGTTGAAATTCCGCTTCTGTGTTTGTGGTTAAGTTAAATACATAAGCTATACAGTTTCTGTTGGGTCTGAATCCTGCTTGCTAGAGGGCAGTAACTTCATGAGTCTTTTTGAAACCTTCTAGAAGCAGCTGAGATGGCGATAGCTAACAGCCTTATTCACAGGTTTACCAAGCTTCACTAAAGATATGTTATTGTCCTTTGTCAGGCTTTTGCAAAGCTCCTATCTATCATAATGTTAATGAAGAAGCTCGAAAGCCACTTACGAGTCTTATTTCCACAACTGATGAAGAACACTACGTGCAGTCCATCAAATCCCAAACTTTTGCCTTTGTTGCTTCAGTCTTAAGACTCATGTCTCTCTGCCTGATCTCTTAGAATTCAAACTCGCTGTTTTCCGTTTCCATAGTTCCTACTGTGCTTTATCCAGACGTTTAACCTATTCCATAGGTGATTCACATACGTTGTCCGTTAAATAGGACATATTGCTCTCCAAAGTCAGTATATTATCCTGGAATTCCCCAGGATTGCAATTGTTTGCTCTGGACAAAGCTGTTCCAACGAGTCTATCATAATTTTCAATTAATGGGGCAATCCATCTGGGCACTTTATCAATTTCTTCGTGGAATTTAGTCCATTCAGCTTTTCTAAAGTACTGTCTTGGTCCAGGAATTGATCTCATTCGGAGCACAGGGCTTTCAATTCCTGTATAAAGAATTACTGGTCAGTGTGAAGCCTCCAAAGACGATCCTTACTGTATTGAGTGATTATACCTGGGAAGAGAGATAAGGGTTGATATCTTCCTTCCAAGCTGCATATTGCAATGTCCCATTACCCCCGCCCCACACACACACACACACACGCAATGAAAAACGAGGCTATGATTCGTGCAAGGGATAGGAAAAATATTGTGAACACCTGTACTTACTTGGGAATGGTTCATTAATAAGGTATTTAACCACCATTTGCCCATAATACACTTGTAATTTTTCATGGAATACTGGCATATAATGATTATATAGTGTCCAGTGGAATGTTATGCCACTCTTCGATCTGAACCTCTTCTAACTCCTGTAGTGACGAGGGAGGGCAAAATCTGCTCCCGAGTAAGCGCTTCAACACCGCCCACAAAGGTTCGATAATGTTTTAGTCCGGTGACTCGGCTGGCCAGGGAAGAGCTGCAGTTCAGTTGCATGCTCCTCATACCATGATTGTACTGTCATGGTTGTGTGAATGGGGGCACTATCGCCCTGATATATGGCATCATTTTTGGGGAACAACACTTGAATCACGGAGTGCACCTAATCACCTAAAATGCTCACATAATCATTGGTTGTAACACAGCCTTTGAGGTAATGATGGGACCAGCAGAATACCATGATATGGCTGCTTACACCATCACACTTCCACCTCCATGCTTAACCGCCGCTGGAATTAAGTAATAAGGATTGTAGGCTTCTTTTGGTGTTGTAAAGACCTAAAACGAAAACGTTGACTCGTCGGACGATATGACGTGTTTCTATTGATCAGCCATCCAGGATTTATGCCCCTGACACCATGTTTTACTCTTGTCGCCACTAATGGTTTCGGTATAGCGTTTCGTTCAAGAATATTTACTTTGTGGAGTTCTCGGCGGACAGCGTCGATAGATACGGGGTCTCGAAGATGGCTATTGAGCTCTGCAGTCACTTTAACCGAAATAGTTTTGTGTTCTTTTGACACAGTTCTTGATGGCGTACGACGAAATCTGTCATTTAGTTTGGATTTGCGCCGACTATTACGTTTACACGATGATGTCTTTCATTTTTTGTGTAGGCTGTCATGACTGTGGAAACAGTTGCTCTTGAAACATTCAATAGTTTGTCGCTCTTGGTTACTGATGCTCAAGCTAATCGGGCCCCCACATACTGCCCTCTTTGGAACTTTGTTAGGTCTTTCACTGCACGTCTAACTCGGCCTCTGAGTGCAAATATGAAATGTGCACGACTCGTAAACAACCTGCACTGATGCCTACTCCGTACTCAACACGTACAGTCCAGGGCAACACGTGCCTTACCTGCGTTTTTGACCTCTAATACAACCACTCCGTTACTACTACTGTTCACATTATTTTGCCTGTCCCCTGTTTGTTAAGCCACGTTTACAAGGATCTTACCATTTTCAACATTTTCATTGTATTTAAAATTAGTGTGGTGGCAGTAGAAATCGCTAGTAAATACAGTTGAATGTGAGGGAACTGGAATAATCTGAACTGGCCAGTTTTATGCTGGTGGCTTATTTATTGTAGTAACATCATGAGATAATCTCAATATTTTGCACTACGTCTGCAGATATCAGAGGTGTGTTCTCAGTATTATTGCACACGGCCTATGTAAGTAGCACAGCCATAGGTCTGATGATATGTAGCTCCTTCTTAGAAAATAGGCTCTCTGCAGTTTCTTCGTGTGTCCCTTGAATCACTGCAACATCTACACTGTTTTCATGTAAGGTACGGGAGAGATGTTAGGAATTAGATAGCCTAAACTTTCAACTTGAGTTCCGGACATAATTGGAAAAATAACGCCCATGATCTTGAGCTCTATAATCCCTACCAATTTCCTTCTTCCCAGAACATGGCATCATCTTTGTATCTGTTATCTTTGGCCCTGCAGCACGAGTTTTCGAAGTGAGTATATAAGGGACCTGCATATTCCCCATGCTCTCTCTCTTTGATATGCATGAATCTCTAAGTTATATTCGAGTAGCCACATCAACAGCACCTTTGGAGTGATTGGCTCTAAGAGAAGGAAAGGAAATAAGGATTTAGTGCCCCGTAAGTGATTACTTTAGGAATGGAGCCCAAGGTCAAAGCTTGAAGCATAAAGAAGAAGTAAGTCGCATCCTTTAAAACGGAATAATTCCGGGATTTGCTTCAGCGACCTAGGACCATCCCTCCCCTCCCCCCGCCCAATCCCTGTTTCATTGGTGAATGATGCGCAGTAGCAACGACGGTGGATGTATCACTTTGTCGTTGTTATTTCTCGAGACATATGTGGGAGGAAGTAAAACGTTGCCCGACTGTTCTACGAAAGTAAAAACTGGAGTTCGAACAGTAACTATCTCCAAGGTAGTAAATATGAGGAAGTGGAGTTGAACAAAAGGGATGACCAAGCAAAATGTAGCACTACTCTTGAATAAGAGAAGGGAAAGGAAATCAAATATTGAACATATAACCGACGAAATAAGTAGAGTCAGACTGAAACTGAGATAAGTGAATGCAATTGTAAGTATCAGAAGAAGGAAAAAATCAATAATCTGGAAAGTTCTATGATGAACTACAGAAGACTCTGATAAATACTGTGCTACTGATTACATTATTATAATGGGGGATTTTAATGGGAAATATCACAGTAACGAATATCATAGTGCCCGTTGGAGAACCAGTATGTAATGAAAACATAAAAATTCTTAGCGATTTTACCGCTTACAATAATCTAAAAAGCAACTAGCATTTCAAGAAGAGAGACGTGCATAAACGTACTGGGCCGGTAAAAGTCTTAGAGAAATAATCGACTAGAGTTTGGCAAATGATAAACTAGTGGTTGAAGTTAGAGATACAAGAGTTTGTGAAGACAAGATGTGGGATAAGAGCATTTTTAATAATCTAGAGAAGATATCTTTTTATAAAATGGAAGAAAATCAAAAAGCAAATAACTAACCACCAAGTTCGAAATGTTAATAAAGTACACGCGATTGAGCAGGATAGCATTAAATGGCTCTATGAAAGCAGGTTAACTAAGCAGGTAGGAAACTTGAGAACTAAAGACAATAAAGAAGAAGAATGACGAAGTATGAAGAATATTGTACGTGGATTAGCAGAAGAGGCTGCCAGTATAAAGAAAAAGGAAAGATCTATCAACATGGAATGATGTAATGAGAGCTGTTGAACACAGGATGCATATATGAAATACTGAAGCAAGAGAAGAAGCAATACTATAAGGAGGGAAGAAATATCGCTAAACACGTAGTAAGAGAGGCACACCAGTAACACTGGGGCTGATTTATTTCTAATATCGGGAAAGATGGTCAAATGCCTATAAGGTCTGAAGTAAGGTAAAGTATTACATACGATCATGGTACGATGATACAGCGCAGGAAACTGAAGTTGAACGACTAGATGAGAAACGATTAGATGAGATACAATCTGACGAAATAGCATCGGCCTTAACATCACTGCAGAACAGAAAAACGACGAAAGGAGGTGGTATGAATGCTGAATTGGTAAAATATGGATGTATAATCCAATATCTGTGACTGCTGCATCTGTTGAACGAATGTTGGAAGATCCGGAGTATCCTCAAAGACTCTAAGTCTGCTGGAGTGACATCAGTTTTTAAACAAAGAGATATATCCTGTGGATTAACAAAGAGGAAGAAGTTTACGGGGCACAGCATACAAGACGCATGCTAAGATTTTAAACATAGAACTTAAAAACATGCACGACGATGAAGTGGGTTTTAGGAAAGGACGGTCCACGGTGGATGCGGTAGTATTTTACATCACATAATACAATAATTATGTCAATAGTCAGGATTTCGGAAGGTAATAACTATTTGTGGATACCCGAAACATCTAATAATACTGTTAAAAGTTTGTATCAGAATCAACGGAAAAAGTGACTAACGAGATACCAAGTAACAGGCGAGTGTGACAAGGCTTTTGTACTTCACAAACTTCGTTCTGGTACTCAGCGTCAGGCTGTTTGTGACAGGAAGGACAAGCCCAAAGGGACCCTGGACATGATTCGCGGTGTGACTTTTCTCTTTATTTTAATTGAACACACGACGTCAGATTCATTAAACACCTAATGGAAAGACGCCTACAGAAGCATTGCCTACTAAGAAACAATAATTTACAGTCATAAAACTGTACCAGTTTTGTTAACAGCAAACGGATTAAATACAATAATAAAAACTGTAGTACTACAATAAAAGAGTTAAAATTCACTTCTCTGAGTTTTACAATTCAGAGTATAAGTATACTCCGCGAATAAGCACCGTATAAGAAAATTACTGTATCGCTTTGTAGGGGAGGTGCGCGGGACGCAAGAGAAATAACCAGACAAAACTGAGGGTAAATATCGGGTCCTTAATGGTGCAATAGTCAGTGAGAACCTTCATGAAATTAACCGATCTTAAATCTCCTAGTGTTTAGCTAGTCCTAAGCACAACAGTTCATACAAGAAGTACGATTCATAACAATTCATTTGGCCAAGCCTCACTTGCGGAAACACATTTATGTAAATAATCTAGTAATGACCCAACTGGAAAATTAGCCGGTTAATACTCGATATTTTCATAAGCTAGAAAAGGAAAAAATTAAAAGGGTAGCTGAAACAGGAGCGCAGTCATTAAGACACAAGTAAATACATCGACGTTCTATACAGGCCTGTCTTGGCAGGGCGTGGTGGGCTAGGAAAGATTAAGTGCTGCGGGGCAACCTGCACAGACTGGCAGTTCGCTCAAGCACGGACTTGGCTCCGTTTTCGGACGCAGCGCCTACTCAATCAATGAGGCAAATGTCACTAAATCTCACCGAAAGAAACACAAGTGGTAGCCTAATTAGCAGAACTGAATACAATAATTAGACCAGGCTTCTACTATAGACTGAACGCCACTGCACGGTAATCAAATTTAGAGCAACCAGGAAAACAAGTAAATAATTTTTCATTGAGTTAATGGAGCCAGAACAATGAAACTTGTAAGGGGCGGCCAAAACCTCTACACCGTTCCTAAAACGGTTACCGACTAGAAAGTTTGACTGCCAACCACAAATTGTACCAAACTGACGCCAAGTCGGCGAGGTTTAACCAAGTAATCGCCACACGGAGGTGAGCGCTAGACCCCAACCTAACGCGCTTATCCGGCTAATTAACCACTGAATTACGGCAGAGAGCACATAACCTTTTGAATAACATTATATCGACATATAAGAGAGTAGTAACAAACGAAAAATACTCACTGAAAGACATAATAAAAATAGAGGCCCAAAACTTAGAAACAAATAATAAAATACAGTCTAACTAGGTAGTATATGCACACATTATTAAAACAGATGAAATTCCGCTCTCTAGTAATAGTACATGCAGGACGTAGCATATGAGATGAACCCACTTAATATAAAAAGGTTCGCCGCCATATATCTGACACCTTACAGCAAATTACACTTAGCCTTACATAAAGAAACAAATCAGTTGTATATGAGTGCACGCACAACTTTCCTGCATTGAAGCAGAAGTAAGATCAATAACCGAAAGTCTGATATGGAACCGTACGTAAACCTCGAACAAACAATCAAAACTACTGAACTATACAGTAACATTACTGGTACAGGAAATAGCAATTATAATTATGGTTACATCCAATGCTCGGCTCCCTTGGGTTCCATAAATCAGACCGGAAGCTCACAATCCAGAAAGCACAGCGTGGAGCCGATACACAACTTCAACACAGCGGCGGTTCTGAATCCGTCTTCAGGACGTGGATGACCGCTACCTTCGGATTATGGCTCGGAGGAACCTTGACAGCAGCGCCACCATGCTGAATAATGGCTTTCGTGCAGCCAAAGGACGTGTACGACAATTCGCGCCGCCATCGTGAACGTCTTTTCAATGACCTCCTTCAGGATAACGATATCGCTCGGCTAGAGTGGCCATCATGTTCTGCAGACATGAACCCTGTCGAACATACCTGGGATAGATTGAAAAGAACGACGTGACCCCAAACGCCGAATCGCCGTTGAGGGGTGGAACAATCTGGACTAACAGTGCGTTGATGAACTGGTGGATAGTATGCCATGACGATATTAGGCATGCATCAATGCAAGAGGACTTACTACTGAGTATTACAGGTGCACGCTCATCTGGACCACCACCTCTGAAGGTCTCGCTGTTTGGTGGTACAAGATGCATTGTGTGGTTGTCATGAGCAATGAAAAGGGCGAAGTGATGTTTATGTTGATCTCTATTCCAATTGTCTGTACAGGTTCTGGAACTCTCAGATCCGAGGTGACGCAAAACTTTTTTTGATGTGTGTTCTTCCGTCGCCATACTGCCCTATGGAAGCGAGACCTGGTGTTAGCAAAAAGCAAGGATGCGGTATTCAAGAAATGAAATTCCCGGGAAGATATAATGTTGCACAATAAAAGAGATATTAACGAATCAAGATATTACAGAACTAAATATTCTTAGTCAAAACGAAGAATTCTAGAATATAGAGAAGAATTCGATTGCACACTCAGCAAAATGGAGAGTAACTGGAATTGGAGACTATAGCGTGTAGAATGCCGTGGCCGCTAGAAGCGCTGTGAGAGTGGCAGTGGTAGGGGATAGATAGCTCAGAGCTCTGTAGGGGAAATGTCGAGCGTTGGAGATTAAGTGTCGTTCTAAACTAAAGCCTGTATTCACATTTTCTGTAAATATTTAGTGTGGCCCCTCTACGCCCACACTAGCTTGGTGACCGTAAAAAAGATCTACTATCACCTCTGCTTTCGATACTATCTAAAAAAAATGTCGCCAACAATGCAGCAATTTAATTTTGGCTGGCGTGTTAACCATTTTCAACTTTCAGAGAAGCGTCATGAGCGCGAATTTTGAGTAAAAGCAACATTTCTCTGGTTTCCATGTCAAAATTTGCATCTTTTGCCAAAACAGAACTGAGTTAATACTGTCTCACCCCACTAACATGTTGTGCGGACACAATTCTGGAACAGTGGTTTATTAAGCTTATTAAATAAAGAACTGAAGAAAATTGAAGTTAGTAGCTTATACAAAAACATGTCCTTTGTACAAATAAACCTGTGATCTCTTCACATATGTTGTTCTAAAGCCCACAGCAATTCTCATTTCACCAGTTTTCGATGGATCTTAAAAATTACATTCTTTCAAGAAAATGTCTGAAGTTATTGGAGTAACAAGGTAGTTAGTGGAGTTTTATGTAATCAATATGTGGTACAATATTCTCCTGTTTTGTGTGCTATTATTTTCAAAATCTTATTTAGATGTCTGAAACAGTTTATGAAATATGAGGAGTGTTGCGGGTATCTCGCTCTGGCTTTATCGCTGGTGTGGCGAACAATTTTCTCGAGATTGGTGAAGTTAGATACCTCTACCCAAGTATGTTAGTTAAATGTCTTACGAAACAACATATTACATAACATGCACCAAGAGCAAAATCATAGCGACCCCTAAATTTCTTTGCACACATATCCCAATTTCATGCAGAGTCTCAAAAAATGGTTCAAATGGCTCTGAGCACTATGGGACTTAACATATATAGTCATCAGTCCCCTAGAAATTAGAACTACTTAAGCCTAACTAACCTAGGGACATCACACAACACCCAGTCATTACGAGGCAGAGAAAATCCCTGACCCCGCCGGGAATTGAACCCGGGAATCCGGGCGCGGGAAGCGAGATCGCTACCGCACGACCACGAGCTGCGGACGCAGCGTCTTCCTTTCACGTAAATATCATAGTACCTATGACCATTAACGAAATAATGTGCGCATCATCATGAACCTGACAAACAAAGCTATAAGCAAAGCAAAAGCTACCGAATAGCTTGTGTAAAATGGTTGGAAAAAGGTTACAGGGTGTGCGCATCGATTCAGTGATCGGTGACCGGCTGAAAGGTCGGAAACATCAGCTTTCCTTCAAAACAAACGAGTGAACTCGCTCAGCGCGAAAATTGGTCCTGTGCATCGGCCATCGTATGCTGTGCGAGCTGTACCAGGAGACAGTGCTGCCCGTCCAGGGCGTCGACGATTACTCGCTCAAAAAACCACGATAGACAACAACTGTGTTGGACGAGCAAGAATACGACAAAATGACAAGTCTGGAACGTGAACCAAATCGAAAGCAAAGGCGTAGCAACATCAGGAACCAAGCAACGCTGCGTACAATGAACAATACGTGAGCGCAGCCTGATCATGATTGAGGTATGGCTCCCTACGCTGCGAATGCGGCCTCGGGCGCCGATAAAGATGTGTGTGAATTCTTAAGGGACCAAACTAACGATGTCATCGGTCCCTAGACTTACACACTATTTAAACTAACTTAGTCTAAGAACAACAGAGCCGGCCGTAGTGGTCGAGCGGATACAGGCGCTACAGTCTGGAACCGAGCGACCGCTACGGTCGCAGGTTCGAATCCCGCCTCGGGCATGGATGTGTGTGACGTCCTTAGGTTAGTTAGGTTTAATTAGTTCTAAGTTCCAGGGGACTCATGACCGAAGAAGTTCAGTCCCATAGTGCTCAGAGCCATTTGAACCATTTGAACAACAGACACACCCATGTGAAAGGGAGGACTCGAACCTCCGGCGGGAGGGGCCGCGCAATCCGTGACATGGCTTCCGAGACCGCGCGACCACTCCTCGCGGTTGGGCGCCGATAGGCTGGCGCGTAGAGGACAGTGGTCCGCGCCTATCTCTGATGCGGAAGCAGCAGCGCTCGTAAATGTCGGGAGAGCCGCCTAATGGCTGTTGTCCAGGTCCTGGCGTTTTGGCGGGCATCAGAGACGTCGGGTAGGGATACCAGACTCTCAGAATTAGAAATTATAAATGTCAAGAAAGAAGAGTTACGAGAGGACCCGAGCAATGATGAATAGAGTAAAATAGAGTTTCGCGCAATACCTGAACAGAAGAAGAGCAAGAGCTTCTGGCCTCTCTTGCAGTCGTGGGTCCTAGTGCCTGTTGAGGGCCTGTTCAGCATCTCCGCAACGCTGTTGCTCCCACTAACTGATTGTATAATGAAATGTGTTGCTCTTCAGACGGTTTTTTATAACTCTTCTGTTAATATGACTTTGTAAGCGTCCCAGACTGGTGAATTACATGCCAATCCATTGAACAAATGATTTGTGAGTCACTTCTTTCGTGGATGAACTACTTTTATCGCAAGATTTTTCCATTGAATCTCAGGCTGGTCACTAATTTTTGAAAAATGAACTACATACAATCACTTCACTTCAGAGCGATCCGCGCCTTTATAATTAGATTATTTCCGCTTCTTTCTGTCTCCAGACATTTTTCATCAGTAGCGCAATTCAGATTAATTACTAGCAATATGTTACATTTGTCTAAGATAAGGGCCAGCAGCGAGGTGTTGCACTAATCATCATTGCTTGCGCAGTTTTCCTACATTTCGATACTGTTCTCTGGCGTCGCAACATCCATTCGCAGAAACCCTCGTGGTATTCAGACTATCGACTACTGTGAACAGTAGGAATCCGTTGAAATACTGCAGAAACCGCCTTTACATCTGTCGATTTTGTACCTCAACGAACGATTTGTACAGTTGCGGCTGCATGGATGTCTTGAATGTAGTCACAAATTTGGCCCGGTATCCTGTTACTTCGTAATTTTCTCACTAAACGACATTTGGAAAGTATCAAAAGTTTCCCAGAAGTCTGCGCAAGCAGGAATACAACTGGACGGATACGTGTGCCCTGAACATGTTCTGTAATTCTACAAGAAACCCTATAATTAAGTAGGTCAGCCCGATGACATTTGTTGAAAGCGGGAATGACCTGTGCTTTTCTCCAGTCACTTGACACTCTCCCTTGCTCCAGAGATCTAAGATTAAATACCGCTGGAAACTTCTTCCGAGTACTTCCGTAGAGTCTGACATTTACCTCGTCCTGCTGACATGCTTCACGAGTGCTATTACGGTAGATTTTCTAAATAAATGGTTCAAATGACTCTGAGCACTATGGGACTTAACTTCTGAGGTCATCAGTCCCATAGAACTTAGAACTACTTAAACCTAACTAACCTAAGGACATCACACACATCCATGCCCGACACAGGATTCGAATCTGCGACCGTAGCGGTCGCGCGGTTCCAGACTGAAGCGCCTAGATTGTCTACTCTTCGATCACTAATCGCAGTATCTATCGCTTCGACATTCGTGTGACGATTCAAATGAGGAACCGTGTTAGCATCTTCCGTGGAGTATCAATTTCGGTTTCGGAATACTAAATTCACTACACTGGCTTCCTCTCTGTCATCTTGCTTTTCTGTACATTATGGGCACTGTGCGACTGGACAGATGACTTCGTTCCTCTTACTGATTTTATGTAAGACCTAAACATTTTACTAATTTATACTCAGATTGTTTGGAAACATTTACTTTCAAATAAACTAGACGGTCTCGTAACACATACCTGCGATCACTCTGAATTTGTTCAGCCTTAATTTGTCAACTAGATTATCACTTCGCTTAAATCTGTAATGGAGCAGTTTTTTCTCTCATAGCAACCTTCCAACCTTCCAGATCGGCTGTTGTACGACGGCTCGTATTGTCCTTAGGCGTATTGTAGAAAGCGTCTTAGTCTCCAGACCTCAATATTTGATGTTAACCACTCAGATATTTAGAAATTTGTTTCCTGTTACTTTTGCCGAAGAAACAAATATTTCTGCTTCTCTTTACGTTTTTTGTGTGAACCTATAGTCACTGATGTTATTACAGCCGTATGACCACTATGCTCGCCTCCAGATTATCTGAGTCTAGAAACTATGGTACGTTAGTGAGTAGGACATTGCTCTCAGTAATTTTCGGATAATAATGGTCAGAAGTTTAATGCCTGTTTGCCGACACAGCAAGTGTAGACACACACACATCATGGAAACATTCTGTTACCGATCAGAATAAAAAGATAGCATTAGTCACCAATAGTCCACAGAATAAGCACCCAAGACAAGATTTTGTGGGTGCCCGCATCAAAGATAACACAAAAAACACTCAGACTTCTGAAATCAGGTCGTAATCTGTTAGGTCGGTGATCAAAACAGCTTAAATCATGCAAATATTTTACTCTAGCATATATTTCACAAAATTTAATAACACTCACAATCAGTGAAAATGCTCTGTATTTAACGTCAAAATTTTATTTGTCGGTGTGGATAGGTAACATTGATGGCCGTGATCTAACTTAAAATCTAACTGTGGTAACTATTTGTTTCTCCGTGCCAGATTTATATTTCTTCATAAATCTTTTTTAGGGGTACTATCGTTGTCTATAACAGTAATCAAAATATCTGGAGTCCGGAGTTCGATCCCATTCACTGCTTCAATTCTGAATAAAAATCATCATATTAGCCGAAGTCTTTCTGCGTAACAACTCACCCTCATCGTGCCAACGGCTTTGTCAAAGAGGGGGCGAGGGGGGGGGGGGACGTTGAGGTGTAAAACACCGTCTTGCAATGTGACTGGAAAGTCCAACGGCGTGAGCCTCTGCATTAAAGAATAACAATAATTTGAATCTACAGGTCGTGTGACCAGTAACTGGAAGTGTGTCCAGATAATCTCTTCACTGGCAAATGATGCCGGGTTAGTCTCCCCAGATTAGGATTAACAAACGTGTGGTGACCATGAGAAAAAAACTGAATAAGGTAGGACTGAACGAGTCAGAGCTGGGAATGTTAGAGGAATGATTGTGGTAGGGTAGTTAGAAAATTTGAAAAAGGAAATGCAGAGGCTCCGTCTAGATGTCTTTGCGGTTAGTGAAATAAAGTCGACCAAAGGTAAAAATATTTGGGTCGACGAATAGGAGGTAATATCAACAGCAGCAGAAATTGGAATAACTGGATTCTGACTCGTTATTTCGAGGAAGGTAAGGCAGAGGCTGAGTTAATATGGAATATTCAATGATATGATTACTCTCATCAAAATCGTTAGCAAACCAACGACAAAACGAGTTCTGGTATACATGCGGATGTCACAAGCAGAAGATGGAGATTTAAAGAGGCAAGTAATAAAAGTTAGATATGGTCTTCTGCGACTGTAACAGCAGTCTTCTTTAGAACAGATGACTTTCGCTTTATTTCAAAGCATCTTTAGTGGTCATTGCAACAACGTGGCTTTTCTAACAAATCTGTTTGACAGGAATGTAAGCAATTTACATGTTTTTGATTACTGATATTAAACAGTGTTAAATTATAATTATTACTAACGATTATTTACTTCCCACTGAATTCCTAACATTCTAATATACATAGGTGTTTGTTTTTAGTACACTGCACTTCGTTGAAACTGAATGTATTTTCGTTTTCATGTTGTGTCAGTGTACTTGTACCTCATGCCCTTTTCTGATTTTGAGGAATAAAATATTTTACAACTGATGTTGAAACGCGTATGTATTTAGTACAGCGATGGCGAGGCATGACAGAATCTCTGACCAGAGAGTTATTTATGGTTGCTAGTCTGCGCTTGGCCGCGCGAGAGTTCTGTTGCATGTAGGGAGTCAGTAGTAGCATTTGCTAGTTGCACTCAGTCAGTGCTAGTAGCACGCGAGAGACAGTCGGAGTTGTGTGTGAGGAGTCGGCGGGCGTCGACATGGGCCTATGGTCAAGATTCAGGACGAGGTATATTTTTTAAATAAGGTAATGAAGCAGCATTGCGCTCATCTGATAATGTAATGAATATTAACTGTAATTAATTTGACCAAGAAACGCCCCAATAATAATTTTGTTTTCAAACCAAGCATTTTTAAGAAAACCATAATTTGAATTGAAAGAACATTTCCCATGCATTTCCTTAAAAAAAATTTACTTAAATTCAAAGAATATTTGCGGTGCATTTCCTCCAAGCTATGGGGAAAAATAAGAGCAGATGCAGTTTTACTGAGGTAAGAATTTGAGTTTAATTAGGGCCTAAGATCGACATTTCGGTCTATTTGCGTTTTCATTGTCACTGAGATTTCATTTTCATTGAATTGATTTTCATTTTTGTGGGGAGCTTACACATGGTTCGGATTGCTATTTATCATTAATTGTCTTCGTCCATAAATGTCTTTATTTTTGCGGGGAGGTTACACTTGGCGACCCAGCCAGGATCGTATTTCTTTGGGAATCTTCTAAGGAACAGTCAGATGTCTGCTCTTATTTGCTTAAATATAATTAGCATTTGGCGCAACGCTTTTACTAATTTTATGATTTTCTTTCCTCAGATCATCGGCAATTCGTTGCTCTGTTGTATTTGTGTGTTGTTTTTGCATTGTGCTTATTTGTTTTGTGAATAATTTTGACTATTGTAAAAATGCCGCAAAAGACTTTGAATAGTGTATCGCGAGGTATTATGAATGAAATAACCGAATTAAATAACTTCACCAATAGTACTTGCGACACGCAATATAATGACGACAATCCACCGTTTACTGACAATCATCCTAGCGATGAACAAACGAACTCAATTGTCTCCTCTGTTAATTTGACGACAATTGATGATGCGGGGCGTTCTGTTGGAATGAGCGCTACCCAGCTTAACACACCCGGTTTGGAAAATTCGAGTGACATACAGACAAATTTTTCTAATGAAAATAATCAGGATATTCAAAGTAGGACAGATTTATTTAATTCCGAGGTAGTAATTTTCTGAAAGTCTTAAACAGCGGAACGAAAAACACGACAACGTTAATGAACAGAACAAACAAGTTAGTGAACAGATTACAGCTGTTACCGTGCAATGTCAGGACACTAAAGAACAATTACGTGTGGATACTAAGGCTTGTGCTAATAACAGTAATGAAGAAGTTGGCACTATTGCACAAGAATTAAGTAGTACACGTGTAGGCACAACAGAATCACATAAAGACGAAATTAATGCAGTCACTTAACAATGCCCTAAAAACGCAGTACAGATTCGCGACGAGTTTAATTTAGAGTCACTGGAAGTTAAACACACTCTGAATACGGAAATCAATAATAAAAGTGAACGACATAACAACCAAATTGACGAAAGTATTAAAGTAACAGAATTGAAAACTATTGCCGTCACCAATACGTCACAACATCCACCACGTTGCGAGCATTTGTCAGAGTCACGCAGCGCGTATAATCTGAGCAATTTACAGAGACTACGCGACTTAAAATTTGAAAAGCTACGCGACTTAAAATCCGAAAAGCTACGCGACTTAAAATCTGAGAAGCTACGCAAGTTGAAGTACGAAATGACACAGACAAACAGATTTTCACACAAACCTGAACGTGTTCTCAAATTCAGTGACGAGAACGTTGATTATAAGCAATTTGCATTTGTAAGAAAATCTAAGGAATTTAATAATGACAGAGCACAGATACACGATTTTCACCGTATACGACAATTTATTTTTGTATTTTCACCGCTATTACATATGATGCAGAAACTGGAATTAGCATGGATACAACAATTTGCTTTTGAAATTTTACCACCATTGCCTGTAACGCAAAAGCTAAAACTTATTTGCAGTGCGTAATAGACCTCAGGGGATTCATTACGCTTTAATGAATATGTGCCGTAGCGTGCATAGGGCCCCGAGCTGTAGTAGTGCTGTTTCATCTTTAGTTTTCTGCACTGCTGCCTTCTCTTCTACTGTCCTTTATATCTATCAAAACAGCTCTTTAAGTATTGCTCTATTTAGAATTAAGAATAATGACTAAAGAAAACCCAATAAGACAAATTTTTACCGAAAGTGACAATTTTCATTAGGCACTCCAGAACTACCAGCGTAATTATAATAACAGATAAAATTTTAATCATCAGTATGAACAAAATTATGAGCAGTCGCAACCACATTTTTGTAACAATAGATGTTTTTCACCACAACAGCATGAAAGTCAGCCGCTTAGCATACGTAATCAACAATGCAGTCTACAAGATCAATCAAACGTTAATGTTTCGCCGCGTGCACGTATAGTCTCAGCTCCAACAAATAGTAACGCACGGCAGCAAAGAGAGAACTACGTACAGACAACACACTATTTCAATTCCTATCGCAATGCACCGTATAGGAATGACTATCACGACAGACGTAAAAACGATGAGCACAATTATCAACGTACATATAATAACAGTCGGTCTTACCAACAGCAAAATCATCCCCAAGAACATATTCTCATGAATGAACCCGACAGTAGGTATCATCCAGAGCGTAACACGTCTGGAACGAGTAATAGAACAGTTCAAACAGTAGAAATGCCACAACATCCTCCTGACAATAATAGCACGTCAGATAGAATTTGACTAGATACAGTACAGGTCGCATCTTCCAGTAACATAAGCAGTACCTTAGACATGCAGAATGTTGTTCACGAAAATATAATTAGTTTTGACGACATACGAGACACTCTTTTGCAGGAAAGACCAGTTGTTCAGAAAATCATTTCACATTCTGTCATTGAAATTAAAATAGGTTCATCGAAATTTTCAGCAGTAATCGATTTCGGATCACCTATGTCAGTTATAAATGAGGAGACTTTCAACGAATGTAACAAAGAGAATACGTATCCTACATTACCATTAGGCAAAACGAAGGTGAAAGGAGCAGTATCGAGTAAAGGTGTTGACGTTAAATTACAGACGCATTTATCATTTTGTATTGCAGGTCACACATTTCACTCAAATTTTTGGATTGTTCCTTTATTGACAACAGACGTTATTTTAGGCACTAATTTTCTGGTACAACACGACGCAGTTATTGACTTTCAGAATTGTTATTTAATGTTGAAGGATGAAAATGTACAATTGGCTTTAGAATTTCAGCATTCTTTATCTGCGGAAGAACAAACAATTAATCGTACAGAGGTCATTTCCGCAACACGTAACACAGACTGTAATTCCACATTGTTCACTGATACGTACGTACATAACTATAACACTCCAGACGAAGCTGACTACGACGTAATACAGATGATTTCTGATAAAGTTAAACAAAGCAGTGCAAATACAGACGACAAACGCACGCAACTACGCAAAATTCTTTTACAGCAAGCTCCAGTTTTTGACAACATTCCTGGTACTATGTCCGGATTTATGTATGAATTTCAAGTCAAACAGCACGATACATTTAAAGCTAAACATTATCCCATTCCGTATATCCATAGAGAACAAGTTAAGAAAGAATTGCAGGATATGCTTGACCAAGGAATTATAGAACCAGCAGTTAGTCCGTACATAAACCCGCTACATATTGTTAAGAAAAAAGATGGCTCACTTCGCCTTGTACTTGATTCACGTCACATTAATGACATTATTATTAATGAAACAGATCGACCACAGACACGAGAGGAACTACTACAGAAATTTCACGGTACTGCTATTTATTCTACATTAGATTTGAAATCGGGATTTTGGCAAATTCAACTTCATCCGAATTGCAGAAAGTACACAGCTTTTCTCCGTTTTGGAGACAGTTATCAATTTTGTAAATTACCATTCGGGTTAACTATTTCTTCTGCAGCTTTTATTCGCGGTTTGAACACAATACTTGCGACAGAACGTAAAGACAGAATCACGACGTACGTAGACGACATTCTTATCGCAGAAGCTAACTGGACTGAACACAATATGATTCTTGAACGACTGTTACGAACTTTTCATGCACAAGGACTCACAGTTAATCTCAGTAAAAAAACTTCCATAAAATTTCTTGGACATGTGATTTCAGCAGAAGGCATTACGCCTGACCCGGAAAAACTTCAAGTTTTACGTGACATTACTGTTCCTACGACGAAAAAACAATTACGCAGTTTTTTGGGCTTAATTATCTTTTTTCGTAAATTTATTCATCACTCTGCTTTAGACACACCTAGATTATGCCAATTAACAGGTAAAAACACTATTTGGTTTTGGGATAAGCAAGCACATTCTGAATTTGTGAACCTGAAAGAAGCCTTGTTGAATGCTCCACTTTTATCGCACCCAGATCTTACCAAAACATTTTCCATTGCGACCGACAGTTCCAACACCGCTTTAGGCGTACATATTTTTCAGGAAATTGAAGAAGATGGCTCTACAGTAATCAAAAACATCGCATTTGCAAGCCGCATTCTGTCATCCGCTGAACGAAATTATTCCGTTACAGAACCGGAAACATTATGTGTTGTATGGGTTTTTACGAGATTTCGGCACTTTCTATATGTCAGACATACCACCGTCTACACAGACCATAGAGCTATACAATTCTTAATTTCGGCTAAATTCACTCACGACAGATTAAGCAGATGGAAACTTTATTTACAGGAATTTAATTTTATGATTGTTCACATTCCCGGCGCACAAAATGTTATAGCAGACGCACTATCGCGTTCTCTCAGCAACAATCAGCCAGACGTAGCAACCAACTTCTGCAAAGCAAATTTCAGTGTCATGTACATTCAGCAAGTTGCATTTGAAAATTTTATTTCGTCGTCATTACAGGACATAGCAAAAGGACAAAGTAAAGACAATGTGTGGAAAGAAATTAAACACCTTTGGCAAGATAAGAATAATGCTACGATTAGAAACCATTACACTGTACGCAATAACATTCTATTTCGCCGCTCTCATCCTGACAGCAACAATTGGTTATTATGCATTCCTGACGAACTGGTGAACAAATTAATATGGTATACTCATTTAAGTTATGCACATTACGGAGCCAGAAAATGTTTTCTTATACTGAGACAGAACTGTTATTTTACCAACATGGAGAAACGTATACGACGAGTTTCAGCGTCATGTAAAATTTGCCAGAAAGCTAAGTCAGACACCACTTCACATAATCTTCCATTATATCCCATTATACCTGTTAAATTAAGACATATGGCTGCAGTAGACATTTTTGGTCCAATTCCCAGAACTAATAGAGGTTTTTCCTACATCTTTGTCGCTGTTGAACTCACTTCAAAATTTGTTACTTTCACTCCGTTTCGCAAAGCTACCGCTAAAACTGTTTCGAGAGCATTTGTAAAACATTTTCTATTTCATGTGATGAGAGTAATTTCCGATAATGGATGACAATTTCGTTCCGCTATATGGACACGCATGTTACGAGCTAGAAACATTTCTCCGATCTATATGTCAAGGTACCATGCTTCTTCGAACCCTTGTGAACGATTAATGAAAGAAATTGGTAAACTGTGTAGATTATACTGCCACAGAAAACATATTAATTGGGACACACACATACTCTCCTTCCAAGATGTAATTAATTCCATACCAAATGAATCCACTATGCTATCTCCGTCTGTTATACTGAAAAATGCTGAACCACCTAATAAAATTAAAGAATTAGTACACTTTCCTACATCTCGTCGATTACGACACCATGAAATAATTAACATTGTGCTAAACAACATCAAACGTGCCGCAGAGCGCCGAAGAAGACAGCAAAAACAGGTTTGTACACGCCGTGACTTTCACTTTGGACAGAAGATATTAGTACGTACACACTACTTATCCAGCAGAATAAAAGGTAAGTGCAGTAAATTTGAACTTCTATACGCAGGTCCATATCGGATTCGCAGCTTTCCTCACCCCAATGTTGTACACGTCGGAACTTTGAGAACCAGGAAAAGTAAGGGTAACCACCATGTGTCGAACATTAAACCCTTTATTGAATGAAACCACTTTATGATTTAACGTGCTATGATGCCACTTATGACCACTGATACAATTATATTCACGTGACTAATTATTGATGTCTATCGTATTTTTTCTTGGCAAGTGCCCGGCAAGGTAAGGTTAGCAGGTCGCTCTTCTTGTCGTTACACATCAGACCGTGCATATTTTTCCAGACAAACTTACGTATTTTATGAATAATTATGCAATTCTATGTAGTGACGTATTAATTTTATCAAATCCTCTCTCCATTAAAGTCTTTAATTCTCGCCTCTATCAACTACACTACATCCAAGCTGAACACAACGAACGTCACATTTTGTCTTTCTTATGTATGTACGATTGTTTTCATGTTTTGTTTGTATACACTGTGAAATAGTTAGGGTATAACACACACCAGTTGACTTTGACATTTTTTGCCCTATGATATCTCAACATCGTGACTGTTTTACATTTTTTTTTGCTGCTGCATTGTGATATTCTCTGTACATTTTTGCCTTTGAACTCTGTCTATGCCCTTGACATATTACGTTTTCTGTCATGTTATGCTGTATGCTTAATTATGTCACCATAAACCAGTCATTATTTAGTGAGTATATGATGTAAATGCAAGACATTAATCTTTGCTCATCATTTTCAAAAAGAAATAACGTGTCAAGGAAATAAATTAAACAGAAATGGGAATTTCAACTGCGGAATGATCGAAAGAAGATGCAAACCTCGTGAGGAAGAGTAAATGGATCTGGATTAACAAGCATTAACAAGAATATACTATACATCGTAGAATAGCAGTCTTAACTAATTTTTTCTTTCAGAATACAAGGCGATTGATGCAGGCTGTCAGACAGAACTACACATCTTAGTTTTAGTAATGAAATATGCTAGAGATAAAGAATAGTTATGTAATGAGTAATGAAGTGATTTTTTGCAGATGATAATGAATGCTGATGAAGAGTAATGATGAAGAATATGCTACTATGAATAATGAAGTTTTTCTTTACAGGTGATGATAATAATGAAGTTATGATAATATGGATAATGAAGTGATGGATAATGAAGATTTTTCTTTACAGATGAAGATATTGTTGAAGTTTATGTAATTATGCTATGTAGTTATTTAAGTATTTGGTGCAGTTTGTTTTGACAGTTTGTTTTATATTGTATGGTATGATGACTGAAGGTTTTGGAAAGGACAGCTATGCAACACATTTTTATACATATTACACTATCTGTTAATTCGAAGTTCACTACATTTGAGCGTAGTTTGCGTTTTTTCTTTCAGCTCAATAATCCATTTTGTATTTTTTTTTCAGGAGAAGCTTTTCATGATACTTACTAAACCTGTTACTTATTAAACCTGTACTAGTACTTGCATTTTTTTACCCAGTTGTGTCTATCGTTTATAAATGTGATCTCATATACTTCCTTGTTTCATAACCTTGCTACAGCTGACTCATGACGAATGACGTTACACATTTTTCATTTACAGGAACAACCCAGAAGCAATTTTTTTTCTCTCCTTGCTTTCCCTTATAATTACCCAAAACAATGCATTGCTAACAAAAAAAATGTATCACCAGTTCCAAATAATGCTACCCATTTAAGAGAGTTCTGAATAATACTGAATGATGAACAATGTTTTGTACTATTCAATACTTGCTGGCCACTGAGTGCCAATAATTAGTGTAACTAAATGAATTATGTTAATACTATGCCATTCATTAGTTCCTGTTTTCAATGATGACTTTTGATGTTTTGTAGCTGGCCACTGAGTGCCAATAATTAGTGTAACTAAATGAATTATGTTAATACTATACCATTCATTAGCTCCTGTTTTCAATGTTGACTTTTGATGTTTTGTAACTGGCCAATGACTGCCAATAATTAAAAATGTTGCACTATTCAATACTTGCTGGCCAATGAGTGCCAATAAGTAGTATAACTCAATGAATTATGTTAATGCTATGCCATAATTGACTCTCATTTTCAATGATGACTTCTAATGTTCAATATAATCAGATGATTTATGAACATTATTCCGTAATACTTCATACATGGCACAGAAATGTTCAGTAACTGGGCAATGAGTTCCACCAATTACTTAAATCAGCTGTTAGACTAATGTAATTCTCAATGAAGACTAGTTTGTGACTTAATGTCCTTCACCTACTGACAAAACTACCCTGAAATACTGCAATATCCATTTGTCCTGTCCATCCTCATGATCATGGAGCACTATATTTGGTTTTGCACTAATTCCACGTTGGTGTTCCTTGTAAGAGCGTGGTGTTGACACGACATGCTGTCCACCACCGTGAGCGATGAAGACGTTATTATGGTCCCACTGTTTGGTGTACCTGATGTACTGCCAAAATGAAAACAGGGAATATTACTACGACATTTCAGTGTCTTGGATACGCTGATAAATACTTCTGGGAAAAGAACTGCAAATTGTCTCACTTGGTGTTGTACTTCTGTGGAAAGATATGGACTTTCAGTGCAGCTGCGTGCAACCTAAGTGCTACAACCATGACGCAATCCTTCCTATTCCTTCCCTAATTCTTGTAAAATAAAAAGTCATATACAGTGCGTGTGCACTTCTTTCATTTGTTAATAAGATCAATTATCCTGAAATTACTAAAGACTTCTATAGTGCTTGTGCACTATATTACACTCCTTGATTTGTTTCTTTGTTGTAGAAAAATACTAGAGAGTACTACAGTGCGTGTGCACTTTTGTCATTTGTCAATATGATTTGTACTCATTAGGTTTATTTGTCGTAAAAATATTAGAGACTTTTTCAGTGCGTGTGCACTTTATGCCATTTGTACTCATTACGTATATATTCTGTGGTTTTCTGATATGTTCTGTACTACAGTGCGTGTGCACTTTTGCCATTTATTAATACATTTTGTGATTTGCTGATATATTCTCAACTGCAGTGCATGTGCTCTCATGTCACTTGTCAACATGATTTTTTGCCATTCTGTTTATTTGTTATGTAAATGCTAAAGAGTTTTTCAGTGCATGTACACTTATGTCATGTGTTAATATGTTTTGTGTTGAACGTCAGTAACTGTGCACTTATGTCATATGTTCTGTACTCATTGTCATTGTCTGAAATGTTTTGTACTCGGTGCATGTGCACCACATTTAATTCATGTACTACATCTGAATATTCTGTAAATTGTAAAAGTTAATTAATTAAGAAAAAATTTGTTGCTCATGGCAAGTCCAAATGACTCACCATCGCTGCCAAATTTTTGCCCCCCCCCCCAGTGGAGGGTTATGAAACGCGTATGTATTTAGTACAGCGATGGCGAGGCATGACAGAATCTCTTACCAGAGAGTTATTTATCGTTGTTAGTCTGCGCTTGACCGCGCGAGAGTTCTGTTGCATGTAGGGAGTCAGTAGTAGCAGTTGCTAGTTACACTCAGTCAGTGCTAGTAGCACGCGAGAGACGGTCGGAGTTGTGTGTGAGGAGTCGGCGGGCGTCGACATGGGCCTCTGGTCAAGATTCACGACGAGGTATATTTTTTAAATAAGGTAATGAAGCAGCATTGCGCTCATCTGATAATGTAATGAATATTAACTGTAATTAATTTGTCCAAGAAACGCCCGAATAATAATTTTGTTTTCAAACCAAGCATTTTTAAGAAAACCATAATTTGAATTGAAAGAACATTTCCCATGCATAACCTTAAAGAAAAAATTTACTTAAATTCAAAGAATATTTGCGGTGCATTTCCTCCAAGCTATGGGGAAAAGTAAGATCAGATGCAGTTTTAATGAGGTAAGAATTTGAGTTTAATTAGGGCTAAGATCGACATTTCGGTCTATTTGCGTTTTCATTGTCACTGAGATTTCATTTTCATTGAATTGATTTTCATTTTTGTGGGGAGCTTACACATGGTTCTGATTGCTATTTATCATTAATTGTCTTTGTCCATAAATGTCAATGTGTATGTGTGGGTGTTTAAAGGGAAACGATACTTTTGAACTCGTGATCACGATTATTAATTTGTTGAAGCCACTTTGCTACCAGTTTACTGTAGTGGATGGCCATGAGTGGTTACGTTGGCTCGTTTATGTGATAATAATTTTGCAGTAGTTAAAAGGATTGTTTTTTTTAACTTGTGTATGTTTTAGTAACTTAAATATTGTTTGGTTGCTGTTATAGGTCTGTACATTTATTATGAGTTTCTTCCTATAAGTGCCTTTAGAATTTGGACATTTTCTAATAGTGGGACGAAATGCTTTTTGTTAGTGTCAGTTAGGTTCAGTGTACTAAGATCGAACATCCACGTGTAGAAGAGAGTGAGAATTGATGTAGGAAACAAAAAATAGTAAGTAATAATTGTGATTTAATACTGTTTGAAAGTAGTAATTAAAAACATTGCAACTGTTTATGATCTTGGTGAAAAGAATTTAAGACAAAAGCATTTTGTTACAGTGGTTACAGTGGATCATTTAAAATAAAGCGAAACGCGTTTGGTCTAGGAAAAACTTATACTACATTCTCAAAGGACGGTGTAAAACCAGTATAACAGCGAGTGTGGAACGAAGCCTAAAAGTAAATATGACAATGTTTATATATAGAGAGTGTTTATTGTGATATAGAACGTATAATACTCTTTGAAAGCCAGAACGAAGACGTCTGACAGAAACGCTGTAGATGGAGAAGAAATAGAACGATTGTCGAGAGAATATAGGCTCCGCAATAGGAAAGAGAGAGAGAGAGGAAATATAGACTTAGCAAATAAATTTCATCTATTAATAGTGAATGAACTGTTCAAAAGTCTCGTGATGGCAAAAGATTAGTTGCTAATGAGTTACCATGTGCATCACGAGGGAGACAAAAAAAGAGTCTCCGGCGGGTGTAAAGAACAACGTTTCATCGGATATATATATATATATATATATATATATATATATATATATATATATATATATATATATATATATAATACTTGACAAAAACGGACATCGTTGACATTCAAGAAATGTTCAAAACAAACCATTAACTTGCACCATGAACAACGATGAAAATTGGCGTGACACAGTTATCAAATGGCGCACACCGTCAAGATCTAAAACAAACTCGTTGGGAATTACAAATCGTACAGGATATTCAGCTAGGTATCCACTTTCAAAGTATGCACTTACAATCGTATTGGTGGAACAGGGTAATGAGAACTGAGGGAATGTGATGGCATGCAGCCGAATACGAAACAATCTGTCTTGGAGCGTATCGTGAAACTGGCTGTCCTTCAAGACGTAGCTGCAGACAGTGCATAATACATCTTCACCTTTTATAGTCCTGTCTTCCTCAGTTGCGTGTAATATTACGGTATATTGATAATTTTTGCTTATGGACCGTCTGACAGCAACTGAATAAAGCACAATTTTAGTGCCATACGCGTTTCGCCTTTATTTTCTGCAAGGCATTATCAGTGGCCTGGAATATGTACATATGTTAGCTATTTTATTTACATTTTTGTCATTGTGCCTATAGGTTAGAAACAGTTCTGGTGGCTGGTATTTCCTATTATTTAGTAATGTTTTGAACTGTACTTACAGGTTGCGTGGACAATTTCTTACATATTACGCTCCTGTTGCGTTTTTGGTGTTGTTCTTGCGGTTTTTTCCACATTCCACAGTACTATGCACTGAACGCTTGTTTTATTCAGTTGCTGTCAGACGGTCCATAAGTAAAAATTATCAATACACCGTAATAGTGCATAATACGTTTTATAGGCACGGAAAAACAAACATCTAGAGGATGAACTTGTCTGGTAGTTCCAGTTGGTGTGAACTTTTCGGGAACTATGTCTTGCTTTAAAGGTGTATGATTTTCATAAACAGCCAAAGCAAGTTATTCTCACCAGGTATAGGGAAAAATCAGTTTTCTTATTTCCAGCTTCCCATTCTTTCTTGTTATGACCTAAATAGTCCCCACTGCCCCGGCAAGATAAATCATACGAAAAAGAATCGTAAGAGGCAGAGCATCTGCACCTTCACGCAGCACAATATACCATCCACGTTAAGAGCTGGCATAATTGTAAACCAGTGCGTTAAGGCATTAGTTTTAGTTGATCTAGTTACAGCACTGTTGGCGCACTGAATTTCCAGGGGTCATTTCATACGCATTTCCCCTTCAAATCCCGTTTGATATGAGTTAAAAACAAAGTCATTATTGATCACTGGGATTAGCTTGTTTATCTCATTTACAAATTTTCGAGCCAATTCCGCAGTTTGCTGTGCACTGTCAGCTAGAAGCTCTGTTTAAAATTCCGTTATCTTACGTCTCCCAGTTCCATAGCACTGTTTGACTTTATGCAACAATCCACCATTTCCTTTGAAATCATTGCAATCTGTGTTGCGCGCAATTTAATGTGCACACATTGTAAATTGTATCGAGAATCCTGAAAACGCGCAAACATCAACTTTGTAACAAGGGCGCCTCGTTCTCCCTTTAGTACCTATAGTTTACCTATAGCTTTTCTTACGCACAACACGGTCATATTGCTACGGACTTACTTGAAATCTGTACATAATTGCTTTTTACGAAGCTGATGTTGCTCTTCCATGTACTACATAATTTTGCTTAGAAAACGCTTCTTAGGCAATGTCCTTTACTATGTTTCATTGGACACACGATTTGTTGCTCCCAGTTCGACAAGAATGATGAACTACATGGCTCGACATCAATTTCATTATTATTTTCACTTGTTAAGAACGAATCGCCTTCGTTGTGCTCTTCATGTACCCTGTCCGCATAGTTGGTAGTATACGACGCTACACATTCCACTGACTGATTTGCAGAAGCGCTGACATTTCATCGTCCAATTCTTACGCACACTGCGAAATTCCTTAGGTTCTTTTCTGACGAAATGCCAGCTTCGGCCACTTCTGCTGTAGATATAATTCAGTGTTTGCTTTGTTTGTCGCTGATATTGCTCTGCTTTGTTTCAACACCATTAGCACTGTTGTGAGTTGCCCATCGACTAAGCATTCCAACTACGCTCCGTAGCCTCATGTTGTGCTCAACGTAAGGCACCTGCAGTCCCGCCCACTGTTTCCATTACCGGCCAATATTGTAGTTGCATGGTATACAATATGTGGGGCGTCGAATGCCGTATACTTCATGGGACTTCTGCGACCTCGCAACTATGAGAATAAGAGGTTGGCACAGGAGAGGAATTCCTGGAGTGCCACACCAAGCCAGCGGGAGGACGACGGTTCAATCCCGCGTCCGGCCATCCTGATTTAGGTTTTCCGTGATTTCCCTAAATCGCTCCAGGCAAATGCCGGGATGGTTCCTTTGAAAGGGCACGGCCGACTTCCTTCCCCGTCCTTCCGTAATCCGATGAGACCGATGACCTCGCTGTCTGGTCTCCTTCCCCAAACCAACCAACCAACCACACCAAGCCAGCCAGAAGGCAGGTCGCCAGGAGTAAATGACTGAACGCGGAGCATTATCATAATTCCACAAAACGTAGTCCTGCAAAAGGTTGTTTTGCCATAAAACCGAAAAATTTTACATTATTTATGTTCTACACACTTTTTTCATAAGATGAATGATAATCACGAAAGTACTCACGTGGCTACATGCAGCTGCGTTCTTTATCTAGAAATTAAACGCAGCTGAAAGAGTGCTACACAATTTTCTTTCATAGCAATTTGCAAAAATTGCGCATTCAGATTACAATATCAGTTATCGAATAGGGATTGACGTGTTCCAGGTGTTTCCAGTAAGGAGAAAAAAGAGGAAGCAGTCGTAAACCAAAAGGTTGGATTTAACAAAATAATGCTGCGCTAATCATGGACCTTATTGGGATGGTAGGCTCTCTGCCGTGCTCTGATCATTGAACTGGTTTATCGCTAGTTATGAGGTGTTCCCAAACCATGATTCATCTTGCCGTTTATTATTTAATAAGCATTTACATAGGTGATATGAGTGGTACATCATTGTTAAAATCCAAGATGTAACGGACAGTTCGAACCCAAAGCCCATAGGTTCATAGCTTCTCCATTCAACTCCCGAGTGGTTATAGTAAAAAAAATATGGATCTGAGAACTATAATAATCCGAGTGAGCATGTTAATAAACGAGGTATACAATATAATTCAAATGGAAATACTCGGTATTTCTTACCCTGTTTATTGGAATAGGGATGAAATTAAGGCTCCGTTGTCAACACCATATTGTTTTACGGTCTTAAACACGACTGCAAATTAAGCTACTGTACGAAAGTAAACTGCGAGAGGTTGAAGAAATCTGTCAACGAACCGCAAATGAACGTTTATTGGAACGCTTGAATAAAGTTCTAAAATTTTTAAACTGTCATTTTCGGAAGATATAATGGTCCTAAAAAATTTACGTTGGTGGTTACAAACATATTTAAAGCAAAAGAAAGAAGGAACAATTGTAGACAAAATATTGAACGACAAGCGTATTCACTTGTTGTATCACACTCTGATAATGTAAAATGAGTAAAGACAAAGGGCTCTTGTCATATGAGACATTCATCCTAAAAATACAAATAATCAAACGTCATGAATTAAGATTGGAACAACAAAGTATTTCAGTTGTGAAAATCATTGCCAAGTGTAGTGATCCATTAACATGAGGCTGTCATCAGCGTAAAAGTTGGTTGGTATAAAATAAAACACAAAGAAGGTAACTTCGTTATAACAGTATGGATGTGACAACTATATAAAGTCAACTGACAAAAGATACAGGCACTAGTCCTAAGGAAAGCTACATTCAGAGGATGGTAATCTTGAAACTTCCTGGCAGATTAAAACTGTGTGCCCGACCGAGACTCGAACTCGGGACCTTTGCCTTTCGCGGGCAAGTGCTCTACCAACTGAGCTACCGAAGCACGACTCACGCCCGCTACTCACAGCTTTACTTCTGCCAGTACCTCGTCTCCTACCTTCCAAACTTTACAGAAGCTCCTTTCTTTCAGGAGTGCTAGTTCTGCAAGGTTTCGCAGGAGAGCTTCTGTAAAGTCTGGAAGGTAGGAGGCGAGGTACTGGCAGAAGTAAAGCTGTCAGTAGCGGGCGTGAGTCGTGCTTCGGTAGCTCAGTTGGTACAGCACTTGTCCGCGAAAGGCAAGGGTCCCGAGTTCGAGTCTCGGTCGGGCACACAGTTTTAATCTGCCAGGAAGTTTCATATCAGCGCACACTCCGCTGCGGAGTTAAAATCTCATGATGGTAATCTTGTCCACATAAATGAGGCGCCTTGACTACATTGCGTAAATTATGTAAATTAAAATTGTGTCTTGTCCATCTAAAATCTGGTTCCCTCATACCCAGTATTCACACTTGAAACGAACCAAGAGGTACACGACTTGTAGCCCAGCCCTCGCGCAGCGAAATTAGACGCACTAGCAAAAATGATATCTCATGGGCTATCAAGCACACCAACGCTAGGAAAGCCCCTAGACCTGCTGGCATTCAAAACCGTGTCCTCCAGGAGTTCACGGATAAAGCCGTAGAATACCTTACACACTTAACGAATGCCATCCTGAAACATCAACCCTTCCCTGACTTTTGGAAGGCGGCCAGGGTCCTGATGTTCAGGAAGCCATGGAAAGACCACTACCGACCCATCAGTCTGCTCTGTTCGCTCAGCAAGATTGTTGAGAAGGTAATATTAAAACCTATCACTAGGCATTGCATCGCCAATGACACCCTAATATCGGAGCAGTTCGGCTTTAGGAATCACCACTCGACAACACAACAACTCCTCCGCGTAGTCGAACATACAGCACACGGCTACAACATGAACAAAGCCACAGGGGCCGTATTCCTGGACACTGAAAAGGCTTTAGACTGTCTCTGGCACAACGGTCTCATATGATAAACTAAGCGACGCTGGTTTACCGGACGGACTCGTACGTCTCATACACTCATATCTCCCGAACAGATGTTTCAACACTAACGTGTAGGACAATCAACACAACATGGTATCCAAGCTTGAGTATCCCAAAGAAGCATCCTACGGTCCATGTTGTTTAACCTGTGCATTAATGACTTCCCAGCAACACAAAACACGACGTTAGACATCTACGCGGATGACACCGCCATCCTTGCGCAAGACTGGAAATCGTCGAACATCAATTCACGAATACAGACAGCACTCAGAACATTGAGCCATGGCTGGAGCGATGGCGTATTAAAGTAAACGTCGACATGTGCGAAGCAGTTCTGTTCACGCGTAGACCGAAACTACTGTGCAAACATCAACACTGTAGACCAATAACACTACATACACGCCCAATACGTTTCCGATAGAAAGTCAGATACCTAGGTGTCTGGCTGGACCGGAAACTTACGTGGGGGGTCCACATCGAATACGTTGCCAAGAGAGCGCACGCGAGGCTCAAACAACACTACCCAACGCTCAACAGGGAAAGCACTCTGAATAGGAGGGTGTCGAGGTACGCAGCTCCCATCTGGGGATATGCAGCTCCTACACGACTGCGCCCCCTGCAGATCATACAGAACAAAGTGCTACGAATGATTAGTAACGTCCCATGCTGCACATGCACCGTGGATCTTCACCATGAATACCGCTTTGATACCCTCAAGGAAGTATTCAAAAAACACGCCACACGACTATACAGGAAGTCGAGACACTCGAACGATCCTTTCATCCTCACTCTGGGAAACTACGATCACAACCATAGGGTGAAGCACAAGCGGCCAAAGACACTGCTAGCTAGGGCATAGCCACCTATGGTAAACTGACATACACAAACAAGCGAGAAACGTCGGCAAGCCCCTGCATATCAGCAACACTGACTGGCAACTACCAGCTGCTATTAGAGCCGACCAACGGGCCGCAGCAGGGACAACGACGAGCTCGCCCACTGACGCACGAACAAACCGCCAACATTACCTTACACTGTGCAATCGATATATGACCTATCGGACACATGAACGATAATAAACCTACTGTTGCAGGTTGCTGACGCTGAACGAGAGCTCTACACCGGCACCCAGTTCCAGCCTCCGAGCAACACAACCGCACAACGTCAAAGGTATCGACATGCATGATACCCACTACTAACAAAGCCTACCCTTGCACGACCTATCGCAGGCAGCAAGACATCCGCTACTGCTCTTACCACCCGACCTAATTATCGCAGATGCTTTTTCCCTTGGCTCTTGCCTTGGCACTTTTTTTCCTCTGCCCTTCAAACCGCTACCCTTCGTTCGCCTTCGTCCCAATCTATCTCCAGATGAGCACGTATTAATGGTTAACCTTAACCAGACGTACGCAAACATCGCAGTACCCACATCCTGCGACATCCCTTATGCAGAGATGGTAGTAGACCTATTGAGTTGGCCATCATGCCGGTGTGGGCCTGGAGGGGCTCCACATCTCAAAAAAAATCTAAAATGAAATAAAATGAAAGAGGTGGAAAATGAGCATAACAATGGAATCTGAAAACATTCTTATAACAGAGTAAGATTGCTACGACTTTTCGCCATGCGTGTAGTAAAAAATGTTATTAAAAGCCACAAAAACTATAAGGTGTGGGAGATGGGAGGAACATGGGGTTAAATGTATTAACGCTTTACTACTTAAATCGAAAACTTTTGTTTAGCGTTAAAGAAGTTTAGCAACATTCCGCCGCAACTGCTGTAAATAGTGTTGTTAAAAGCAATAAGTACTGTGGAGCAGTGGGGGAGGGGCGGACAATGAAGTAAAATTTGACAAGTTAATTGCTAATTGCTAAAATGAGGGAACTCCTGCTTAGCATTTGAGAAGTTCACAGACAACAGATTAGCGTCCCAGCCAACAAAATCCAAATACAAGTTAGGCTAAAAGCTAGCCAGCACTATGAAAGGCTGAGTATAACACAATGTACATATAAAAATTGTCACGCAAATGAAAAACGTTATTTAATTACTGTAACAAGAAAAGTGTTTTGAGGGAAATGACAAGCTACCCAGCGATGAGCAGCAGCTAGGAACCGTCGAGTAAGTTCTTACTTGTAATATGCAGCTGATCATTCAAGATGTTGCCATATCTTTTAGCTTAATGCAAAAGCTGATTTCCAACCTTTGACCTCTTTGCGCAGAAATACTGTTTCACCCAATTTTCAAATATTTTATATCGTGGAAGTAGCTTTTATTTCTATTCTATTACGTTATTGTACAAAATCAGTCCAGTTTAATAACCTGTTTTATAACACAGCACATCCTTTAACTTTGTTGGTGGGTCGCTGATTTAATGAGACTGTATAGCTAATATGCAAGACTCCACGCTTCAAGATCTCGTAACTAAAACTCTAAGAAGCTGACCTTGACTAGGGTATTGGGAGGATCACAGGTGGCGGATTGTGAACGTTCCACCAGGTAAGGTGGCCAGCTGCGGATACAGAAAAAGCAGTCCGGGACCAAGACAAAATAAAACCAAATCCACTTTGCGTCTGTCTTGAAGCAAGTGGCAAAGTAGTCGGTGACTGTTCACCAGTGGTCCGACTGAAATCAAAGTTCCTGTCATAACACTCAATGAGTTGAATCAATCCTACCTCATTCCAGGTACAATCATCATGGAGCATTTTGATAATCACAATATTACCCCAGGTGGCGAATCCCCCCCCCCCCCAACCACCGCCCCCCCACCCCCAATATTACTGGCTCAACAGGTCTTTAGGATTCTGGGCGGCGAAAGTAGATGCAGTGTGATTCAACAGAGGACGTCGGAGCCCTCTGGCCAACAAAAAAAAATACATTTTTTGCTACACTTAACGTACAAACACTTTTTCAAGCAGGTAAACTTCATAAATTTAGGTATACATTAAAAGAACAGAAGATTCAAATTTTGGCACGTCAAGAAACGCGAATGGCGAACAATAACACCATGGATTTTAGTAATTATCGTCGTTTTAAAAGTGCAACTGATAAAAGAATACTTAATACTCGCAATACACAAAATCTGAGAGATGTTTTGGCAGTGTCCAAAAATATTTTTTTTTCAATGACAGAGGTGAAACCCATTTACAATAGATTAATGACAGTTTCTCTTGAATGCGCAAATAAGGTTGTTGTTGTTGTGGTCTTCAGTCCTGAGACTGGTTTGATCCAGCTCTCCATGCTACTCTATCCTGTGCAAGCTTCTTCACCTCCAAGTAACTACTGCACCCTACATCCTTCTGAATCTGCTTAGTGTATTCATCTCTTGGTCTCTCTCAACGATTCTTACCCTCCACGCTGTCCTCCAATACGAAACTGGTAATCCCTTCATGTCTCAGAACACATCCTCTCAACCATTTCCTTCTAGTCAAGCTGTGCTACAAATTCCTCTTCTTCCCAACTCTGTTCAGTACCTTCTGCCCATGTAATCTTCAGCATTCTTCTATAGCACCACATTTCGAAAGCTTCTATTATCTTCTTGTCCAAACTATTTATCGTTCATGTTTCACTTCCATACAAACACACATACAAATACTTTCAGAAACGTCTTCCTGACACGTAAATCTATATTCTCTGTTAACAAATTTCTCTTCTTCAGAAATGATTTCCTGGCCATTGCCAGTCTACATTTTATATCCTCTTTACTTCGACCATCATCAGTTATTTTTCTCCCCAAATAGCAAAACTCCTTTCCTGCTTTAAGTGTCTTATTTCCTAATCTAATTCCCTCAGCATCATCAGACTTAATTCGAGTACATTCCATTATCCTCGTTTTGTTTTTGTTGATGTTCATCTTATATCCTCCTTTCAAGACACTGTCTATTCCGTTCAACTGCACTTCCAAGTCCTTTGCTGTCTCTGACTGAATTACAATATCATCGGCGAACCTCAAAGTTTTTATTTCTTCTCCATCGATTTTAATTCGTACTCCGAATATTGCTTTTGTTTCTTTTACTGCTTGCTCAATATACAGATTGAATAACATCGGGGAGAGGCTACAACCCTGTCTCACTCCCTTCCCAACCACTGCTTTCTTTCATGCCTCTCGATTCTTGTAACTGCCGTCTGGTTTCTGTGTTTTTGTTGTTGTGGTCTTCAGTCCTGAGACTGGTTTGATGCAGCTCTCCATGCTACTCTATCCTGTGCAAGCTTTTTCATCTCCCAGTACCTACTGCAACCTACATCCTTCTGAATCTGCTTAGTGTATTCATCTCTTGGTCTCCCTCTACGATTTTTACCCTCCACGCTGCCCTCCAATACTAAATTGGTGATCCCTTGATGCCTCAGAACATGTCCTACCAACCGATCCCTTCTTCTGGTCAAGTTGTGCCACAAACTTCTCTTCTCCCCAATCCTATTCAATACTTCCGCATTAGTTATGTGATCTACCCATCTAATCTTCAGCATTCTTCTGTAGCACCACATTTCGAAAGCTTCTTGTCCAAACTTTTTATCGTCCATGTTTCACTTCCATACATGGCTACACTCCATACAAATACTTTCAGAAATGACTTCCTGACACTTAAATCAATACTGGATGTTAACAAATTTCTCTTCTTCAGAAACGATTTCCTTGCCATTGCCAGCCTACATTTTATATCCTCTCTACTTCGACCACCATCAGTTATTTTGCTCCCCAAATAGCAAAACTCCTTTACTACCTTAAGTGCCTCATTCCTAATCTAATTCCCTCAGCATCCCACGACTTAATTAGACTACATTCCATTATCCCTGTTTTGCTTTTTTTGATGTTCATCTTATATCCTCCTTTCAAGACACTGTCCATTCCATTCAACTGCTCTTCCAAGTCCTTTGCTGTCTCTGACAGAATTACAATGTCATCGGCGAACCTCAAAGTTTTTATTTCTTCTCCATGAATTTTAATACCTACTCCGAATTTTTCTTTTGTTTCCTTTACTGCTTGCTCAATATACAGATTGAACAACATCGGGGAGAGGCTACAACCCTGTCTTACTCCCTTCCCAACCACTGCTTCCCTTTCATGTTCCTCGACTCTTATAACTGCCATTTGGTTTCTGTACAAATTGTAAATAGCCTTTCGCTCCCTGTACTTTACCCCTGCCACCTTTAGAATTTGAAAGAGAGTATTCCAGTCAACATTGTCAAAAGCTTTCTCTAAGTCTACAAATGCTAGAAACGTAGGTTTGCCTTTCCTTAATCTTTCTTCTAAGATAAGTCGTAAGGTCAGTATTGCCTCACGTGTTCCAGTGTTTCTACGGAATCCAAACTGATCTTCCCCGAGGTTGGCTTCTACTAGTTTTTCCATTCGTCTGTAAAGAATACGTGTTAGTATTTTGCAGCTGTGATTTATTAGGCTGATAGTTCGGTAATTTTCACATCTGTCAACACCTGATTTCTTTGGGATTGGAATTATTATATTCTTCTTGAAGTCTGAGGGTATTTCGCCTGTTTCATACATCTTGCTCACCAGATGGTAGAGTTTTGTCAGGACTGGCTCTCCCACGGCCGTCAGTAGTTCCAATGGAATATTGTGTACTCCGGGGGCCTTGTTTCGACTCAGGCCTTTCAGTGCTCTGTCAAACTCTTCACGCAGTATCATATCTCCCATTTCATCTTCATCTACATCCTCTTCCATTTCCATAACATTGTCCTCAAGTACATCGCCCTTGTATAGACCCTCTATATACTCCTTCCACCTTCCTGCTTTCCCTTCTTTGCTTAGAACTGGGTTTCCATCTGAGCTCTTGATATTCATACAAGCGGTTCTCTTCTCTCCAAAGGTCTCTTTAATTTTCCTGTAGGCGGTATCTATCTTACCCCTAGTGAGATAGGCCTCTACATCCTTATATTTGTCCTCTAGCCATCCCTGCTTAGCCATATTGCACTTCCTGTCGATCTCATTTTTGAGACGTTTGTATTCCTTTTTGCCTGTTTCACTTACTGCACTTTTATATTTTCTCCTTTCATCAATTAAATTCAATATATCTTCTGTTACCCAAGGATTTCTACTAGCCCTCGTCTTTTTACCTACTTGATTCTCTGCTGCCTTCACTACTTCATCCCTCAAAGCTACCCATTCTTCTTCTACTGTATTAATTTCCCCCATTCCTGTCAATTGCTCCCTTATGCTCTCCCTGAATCTCTGTACAACCTCTGGTTGTTTTGGTTTATCCAGGTCCCATCTCCTTAAATTCCCACCTTTTTGCAGATTCTTCAGTTTTAATCTACAGGTCATAACCAATAGATTGTGGTCAGAGTTCACATCTGCCCCTGGAAATGTCTTACAATTTAAAACCTGGTTCCTAAATCTCTGTCTTACCATTATATAATCTATCTGATACCTTTTAGAATCTCCAGGGTTCTTCCAAGTATACAACCTTCTTTCATGATTCTTAAACCAAGTGTTAGTTTTGATTATGTTGTGCTCTGTGCAAAATTCGACCAGGCGGCTTCCTCTTTCATTTCTGTCCCCCAATCCATATTCACCTGTACAAATTGTAAACAGCTTTTCGCTCCCTGTATTTGACTCCTGCCTCCTTAAAAATTTGAAACAGACTATTCCAGTCAACATTGTCCATTTCTACAGAATCCGAAGTGATCTTCTCCATTGTCAACTTCTAGGAGTTTTTTCATTTGTCTGTAAAAACGAATAATGTACACATTTTAATTAATGTCTATAAGCCAGTCTATGAGGATAATCGTACAAGACCTGACGAAGTTAATGAAGCTTGCGAAAAGTTAGAAGGTGTCATCTCGAAAATTCCCTCAAACCACGCTAAGTTTTTAATGAGTGATTTCAATGCCCAATAAGAAAATGAGGGGTGGATTTCCTTCGCGTAAATGGCAAAAGACTTGTTGAAAAGTGCAAAAATTTTACCCTAAAATCATGTTAACACATTTTAAATAGAACCCTTCCAACCAAAAAAATTGGTGGGCACACAGTGCATTTATTGGGGAATTTCAAATAGATCGTGTAGCTATTTCATACCCTAACTACAATGAAATTTTAAATCTCCAAGTTACGAACGGGAATAATATTGATTCTGCTCATTAGTTAATGAGAATTAAATTAAAACTTCAACCTCAAAAACTCTTCAAAACAAAATGTATATCCCAAAATTAGACAAGAAACAATCAACAATCGTAAAAGCTTAAAAGAAAAGTTCATCACATAAACACAAAATTTAATTCCGCTTCGAGCGAAACAAAAACACATTTGGTGGAAAGTGGAATGTGAAACAGTAGTTAAGTCTAAGCATGAGGCACTCAAAATTGAAATAGTACGTAAGAAAACTGAAAGTACATACAATACTTTTCTAACAGTAAGAAAAGAAACATCTAAATTAATCATACAGACTAAAAGAAACTACGAAAATGGGCATCTTTTAGAAATCGGAAGTGACTTCGAAAATAACAACACAAGAAACTTTTATAAAACATCTAAAACAAAACTAACTGGTTACCAATCTCAAATACTTTGCTTCAAAAATGGAAATGGCTGTTTGGGTCTTAACAATCAGGCAAATTGTAAGGGACCTACTAATTATTTGGGAAAGCTATTAAACTGCGATTAATTCCAACCACAGCAAACTAATTACACCAACCCTAACTCTAAAGACCCTGTCGAAATCGGAAGAATTAAACAAATTAAGAGACTTGAAAACAATAAAGCATCTGGAGAAGATGATATAATTGCAGAACTATTAAAATCAGCTGGCCCTAAACTGTAAGAGAGGTCACTCAACTAATAGGATCTGTCTGTTAGACTGATGAAATACCAGAGGACTGGAAACCTGCCCTAACGCATCGACAGCATAAAAAAGGGGCTGGAACCGATGTTAACACTAACGAGAAATCTCTCTTCTCCTGGTCACATACAAAATTTTCTCCCATTGTTTACTTGATTCAGCGCAAGAACAGTTAGAACCTGTAATTTGTGAATATTTAGCAGGCTTTAGACCAAACAGATTCTGTCTGGAACAAATTTTTAATTTAAAACTGAATGCTAGGCACCAAATGATTTCCGGTAACATTACTGTATGTACATTTGTGGATTTTAAAAAGGTCTACGACTCAGTTGATAGTGAATCTCCTTTGCAAATTTTAAAGGAGCAATGGCTGCATAATAGAACCCTTAACACCGATTAAGAAGACCTTATCTGACACTAGCTCTAAAGTGAAATTCATGGGAGAAGTTATTGAAGCACTTGATACTAAGACTGGTGTTAGACAGGGTAATGGATTCCACGCATTACTGCTTAAATGTGTTTTGAAGAAGGTGATTACAGAATTATGAGAGCAAAGGCCGAGTCAAAATATAGATGAATCAATCAAATTAGGCAGAAGCAATATTAGAGTATATTGGCTCTCCTTTGCAGAAGATCTGGCAATTTTAACCAGAGAAATTACCACACCTCAAAAACAGACTGTAATTCTTAAAGAAATAGCGAAAAAAGTAGAACTACAAACATCATTCCAAAAAAGAGACTGTCTGACATGCAAAAAACAAGCACCAAAATAGGTCAACAGAGAAAATGGAAAAATTAGAAGGGTTCCTAACTTCAAATACTTGGGAGAAATCATACAAGAAAACTGTCTGGGAAAAGCCACAAATGAAGATCGCTATCAAAATATGCAACTGAATTCAGATTAACACAAAATATTTATAATAAAAAATCGCTTTCTAAATTCAGTAAACTTAGGCATTAAAGCTCTGTAATAAAACCTGAATGTCTTTATGGAGCGAAAACTATGATTTAAAATGGAAAGAGTGATATGGAAGAAGTTCAAAAGAAAGAAAAAATATTATTCGGAAAATACAAGGCCCCAAAATTACTGATGGAGGAAATTACAGGCTCAGAAGTAATAAAGGAAATAAAGGAAATAAAGGAATATGCAGCCATATTTGGTCACATGAGAAAACAAAGACTTAAGCTTTATGGGCACATTAAAAGAATGGCACCTAATAGGTTGACAAAACAGATAGTAAAATTCTACTAAAACAAAAGTAATCCCAAAACTGAGCCAATGAAATACATCACTGCAATTAAAGATGGTCTTAAAGTAGCCAGTATGACTCAGGCAGACGTTATTCATAGAAAAACATTCAAGTAAGAGATATTTGCCTGGAAAATTGGCCAGAGCGAAATTAGAACACGGACTGGACCACCGTGGTCTGATGAAAGAAAGAGATTTAATTCTGAAAGCATGAAACAAAATTGGACTCAAAGGATGACCAACCATCAAAAGTGATGTTGATGAATTGTACCTCATGTTGTCCTATCGGGCTCATACGTGAAAAATAAATAATATGCCAGGCAATATGAAGGATATTTTTCTTTATTTTCTCAGGAGACATTTCTCTTGTCTCTACGCCCAAGTATTTTACAGTCCTTTACTTTAATGTTTCAGTTATGTCGGAGATGTGTGAGAAAAGTCATGAGACTAACAACATTGTGAGCGACCAGTCTATGCTGTGTTTTCTTCTTTTATTTGTTTATTTACACGTGAAGCTCCATAGGAAAAAATTGAGGACAAGTTTCCAACGTCATGGAACGTGTCAATACATGAAATTCTAACATAAGAGTGATAACAGATAAAAATAAAATGTTTATGACCCCGAAAAGTGTCATTCCATAAGGTTAAGTAAACGCAATCAACAATACAACTAGACTTAGCTTAATTTTTCAAGGAACTTCTCACAGAATAAAAGAAGTGAACCGTGAGGAAACACTTCAGTTTCGATTTGAAAGTGAGTGGGTTACTGCTGAGATTTTAGAAATCGAGTGGTAGCTTATTGAAACCGGATGCAGCAGTATACTGCACACCTTTCTGCACAACAGTTAACGCAGTCCGATCGAAATGCAGCTTTGATTTCTGCCGATTATTAACTGAGTGAAAGCTGCTTATTCTTGGGAATAAACTAATATTGTTAACAAGAAATGACAGTAAGGATTATGTATTTTGAGAAGCCAATCTCAAAATACCCAGACTCGTGAACAGGAGTCGACGAGAGATTCGTGTACTTACACCACTTGTAGCCTGAACCACCCGTTTCTGAGCCAAAAATATCCTTTTAGAACGGGAAGAGTTACCCCAAAATATAGTGCCATACGACATAAGCGAATGAAAATAAGCAAAATAGACTAATTTTCGTGTCTAACGATCACTCACTTCAGATCCATTCGAATAGTAAAAATGGCAACATTAAGTCTTTGAACAAAATCTTGAGCGTTGGCTATCCACGACAATTTACTATTTACCGGAACACTTCGAAATTTGAACTGCTCTGTTTCACTTATCATATCGTCATTATGTGAAATTAAAACGTCAGGTTTTGTTGATTTGTGTGTTAGAAACTTTTAAAACTGAGTCCAACTGTGATTAAGTGTCAGTTTATGTTATACAAGCCATGAACTGAGGTCATGAACTGCATTATTGGAAACCGAGCCAATGTTGCACACAACATCCTTTACTACCAAGCTAGTGTCATCAGCAAACGGAAATATTTTAGAGTTACCCGCAACACTAGAGGTCATATCATTTATAAAATAAGGAACAGAAGTGACCTCAACATTGAACCCTGGGGCAGCCCCCACTTGACTGAATCCCACTGAAACAACATATCATACCATTCTCAACATTGTGGGTAATGATCTTTCGCTGTATGATGCTGAAGTAAGAGGTGAAGCAATTGTGAGCTACTTCCCATATTCTGTAGCAATATTTTGTCATCAACACATTCAATCTCCTTAGTTAAATCGAAAAATATGCGTAGCATTCGCAACTTTTGTTTAACCCATCCCGTACCTCACACAGAAAAGAGAATATAGCATTTTCAGTTGTTAAACGGCTTCTAAAGCCCAACGGTAATTTTAATAGGAAATCGTGTGATATAAAATGATCAATTATCCTTATATACATAATATTTTCAGTAACTTTAGCAAACAGTGATGGCTTAGAAATAGGTTTAAAATTAACTACATTATCTTTTTCTCCCTTTTTATAAAGCGTCTTCATTACTGAATGCTTTAATCATTCAGGAAAGTAACCATTCCTAAATGAAAATTTACAAATGTCACTAAATGCAGGACTAACATGTGCAGCACAGTGTGTTAATATTCTGCTAGACACTCCATCATATCCATGAGAGTCCTTAATATTCAGTGATTTAATTATTGACTCAATCTCCCCCCTTGTGTGTAGCACAGGGGAGTATTTCAGACATCAATCTCGGAAAGGTATTTGCCAAGAAAGTTACATGATCCCCTGTAGAAACTAAATTTTTATTTAATTCACCAGCAATGCTCAGAAAATGATTCTTAAATACTGTACATATATCTGATTTATCAGTAACAGAAGTATTTTTATTACGAACTGACTTTATATCGTCTACCTTGTGCTACTTACCATACACTTCCTTCACAACTGGCCATATGTTTCTCATTTTATCCTGTGAACTAGCCATTCTATTTCCATAGTACATACTCTTTGCCTCCCTAATAACATTTTTAAGCACTTTACAATACCGTTTGTAATGGGCTACTGCAGCTTGATTGTGACTACTTCCAACATTTTGATATAATTCCCACTTTGTTCTACGTGATATCTTTATCCCACTTGTCAGATACCCAGAGTGGCCGTTGCTGCTTGTACCCAGTTTAGAACTTTCTAATGGAAAGCAACTCTCAAAGGGCTTCAGAAATGTGTTAAGGAAAACATTATGTTTATCATCTATGTTATTGGGACTATAAACATCCTGCCACTCTTGTTCCCTGACGAGGTTTAAAGAACTCTCTATTGCTGTTGGATTAACTTTCCTACATATTTTGTAATTATATATGACATTTGTTTGAGTACAAAAGCCTTTTTGGGGTTAAAATTCGTGCATCATGGTGTGAAAGGTAATTCACCCTTTCACTAACAGAATGCCCATCTACTAACGAAGAAAGAATGAAAATATTGTCTATGGCTGTGTTATTGGTTCCCTGCACTCTAGTTGGAAAAAACACACTCTACATCAGATCATATGAATTTAGGAGACCTACCGACATCGTTTCTCTTGCACAATCATGTACAAAATATATATTGAAGTGACCACATGTAACAAATTTCTGGTACATCCTATAAAGTGAGTCAAGAACATTCTCTAGCTTGAGCAGAAATGCTGTAAAGTCAGAGTTATGGGACCTATAAACAACAACAATTTGAAGTTAATTTCACTATATTCAACTGCTCCTGCACTACATTCAAATATCTGTTCAGTGTAGTGCCGTAATACGTCTAGGGACTTGAATGGAATACCGTTTTCTTATGTACATGGTCACTTCCCCACCCCAAAAGGAACTCCTTGAGAAACAGCCAACCAGTCTGTGTCCTGATAAAGGAATTCTCTGAATTGTCAGATTATTTAAGTGGTGCTCCGAGATACCAATTATTTCGGAGTCAACATCTATGTAGACGCGTGTGTCATCTGTGTAGACGGGTTTGCTCACCCCTTCTACATGCTCAATCCGGGTTTCAGCTGCTTGCAGCCATCACGTGATTTCTGAGGTGTCATCAGTGAAATTGTGTATTTGTTTTGTTACGAGAGGGAACAGCAGAATGTAGAGCTAAGTTATGCCATCAAGTTTTGTGTGAAACTTGGGGAATCGGCAAATGTGGAAAGAGGCCTATGGTAAAGATTCCTTATCAAAAACGCAAGGCTTTTGGCTAGTAAAAGTCATATTTGGAAGGCTGAGAAGACGTTAAAGGTGAACATCGCTCAGGGAGATCTTACAAAACCGACGAAAAAACGACTTCTTTGACAATAGTTGTATCTTGCATAACGAATTTCTTCCTTCAGGACAAACTGTCAACCAAGTGTTTTACCAGGATTTCCTTAAAAGTTACAGGAAAAGGGTGAATCGAGTGATACGGGACACTGCAGACAAGTGGATGCTGCATCAGGACAACATCCCATGTCACACAGCCACTTCGATCACAGAATGTTGTAACTCAAAAGGCATTCCCGTTGTTTCGCAGCTCGTTTACTCACGTGACATGAGTCCTTGTGATTCTTTTGTTTTCGTGAAATTCAGTAACGCCTCAAAATACGTCATTTTGGAGCTGTGGAAAATATTCCAAACAATGTGAACGACTTGTTAAAGGCCCGACCAGCTGAAGCCTTTCAGCGCTGCCACCAAGACTGGGAACAACGACTCCGTCGGTGGATAGCTGCCGAAGGTATCTTCTTTGCTGGGTAAGGTACTGTTGTTCGATAGAAAATAAAATAAAAACTTAAATAGATGGAAATATCAGTCTGATTACTATTCTCACACTCGTCGTATTTAACAGTTTCGATATCGCTCAATAGGTGGTAAAGTGGCAGGTGCTGTCGATGAGCGCTCATATTTTTACCGACATGCGAGAGAAATTTCGCTTTCGTTTCGAAAATACAGACTGGTGTGTGTGTGTGTGTGTGTGTGTGTGTGTGTGTGCGTGCGTGCGTATGTGTGTGTGTGTGTGTGTGGCTGGGTGGATACTGCAGATGCCGTAGTGGATATCTGTTGCAGTGGAAATAAATCCGAAACTTGGGCGGTAGCCAATATCAGAAGTAAGTACGTAGTTCGCCTCATCTCCGTTAACTCTGCAGCACTTTTATCCACCTGATACGAAACCCACCGCTCTCGCGAAGCCTTCAAAGCTCACGGTTCCGTCGCAACATTCGGGCATTAATTAACAAACATGCGCCGGACGAGGACGAACAAAGGGACTGGGAGCAGGCAAATGTAGGGACGCGTGAAGGGGTAGGAAGGGGGTCGGGAGTAGCGAGGGGAACATGAGGCACGACTCGATATAATTTAGCTGCAGGACCACGCCCAGGCGAAAACCATTAAATGTAACGGCGAATTTAGCGGGAATGCCAGACATCTGAAATGGGATTTTCTGTTTCCGCAATATATCTGCAGAGTTAATCCTCGGACACGCAAAATGGCTGGCAGAACTTGTTATACATAATCTGGGTCGTGCTCCTTTTGATATTGTGTGCGAAGACAGTGCGGAAATGTTAGCGTAATTGTGTTCGTTTACAGCTCCGCTTTGGAAAGACGCCGCCGTAAATTGCAGGCCTCCGCAGTCGTTCCAGTGGTGTTAAACTTAGGAGGAGATTATATGATTAACATCTGCAAAGTGGGAACGCTAGTTGCTGGTCACTTGTCCAATAGAAGAACACTGCTCCTAGTCAGCGACTTTGTTCTCTTAGGCCAGCTAAGTGGAAATGCGAAAGTTTTGCTGTATACCCCGTTTAATCTAAAACAACAAAACAATGTCCACTACAGTCGATGCGTATATTCATCTAACGTAACGAGTAATCAGACTACTATCTGGCGAACGTCCGCCAATTTTGACACATTCGTATTGCTAAAGTCCTCAAGAAAATCGCCGTCCACTCACGTGCGTGTTTATTTCTAGAAACTCTAGATACAGACATGAGAGTGATTCAAGTCTCTAAGGATAGCGATCATTATCTCGGCAACCCGATGGAGCATAGGTTTTTGGCGATGCGCTGTAGAACTATTACTTAACTGCCTGTCGTAATAGGGCCTCGAATTAAGAGTTTTCGTCATCTCTGTGACCTGAGGCAGAAACTGATCCGGGTTCTCCTTCTCTCTCCTTCCGAGAGATTCTATCACAATTCCTATTGCAACAATCAACATCTAAATTCATTGACTACCGTTCCTGTTTTAGCTACTTAGCTCTATCGTCTCCTGAGTTAACCTACGTACGTTATATCTTTGGATTTATACTTAAATTCTTTTCGGTTATCTGCAGTGTTGCATTTCACTTATATGTTCGTCCCATTTCGGTTGGATGCGTCACTTTTCTTTCTGTTATCGCAATATCTACTCTTGTTAATGTATCTTCAAGCTTTCATGCGTTAACTTATATGAACTATATCATTTCCACCGTCACTGTTCGATTTAGGTCTTCGTTGTTCGTTAAAGAAGTCTCATATCCATAAGGTACCATTAGAACAGCTAGTGTTTTAAAGAATTTCAGTTTCATTTCCTTACCTCTCCTTTTGGTTAATGTTAATGTTACTGTCCCACAGACACCCTGAAATACTGCATGTTTGATCTTTGTATCTTTATCATGATCAAAAGAAATATCGCAGTCCAAGTAATGGTTCAAAAAAGGCTTACTTGCTTGACAGTTTTGTTTTGTATCACTGTTCCTGATCGCTGTTGTTGCTTTTCTCAGAATGTCTGTGCTGTTGTCTGTTCAGTAGACACTCAGACATTATATTTTTGAGTAATTATTTTTAATTTAGAAACATGTCTTTGCAGTTATTTTTCTGAATTGACTGTTATAGCTTGGTCGTTAGTATGTGTTAAATAATGGCATGTACCTGCTCGACTTCCTCTGCTGTTTTTTGCCTCCAATTGCACATTTAAATCATGTCATTTATATATCTGCTGAATAAAACTGCGAAAAGATTTCAACCGCTATTAACTCGTTGTTTAATAACTATGATATTTTTACTTATTTTGTTCACAGAGTTTGTTACAAATTTAGTTTCATTGTACGAGCACTTTATAGCCCATATCAAGTGTCACAGAATTCCATTTTCTTGTAATGGTGTCTACAGTTTCACCTCGTTTAATCTGTTTCACGTCTTGACATAGCCAATGAAAGGATAAGCGAGTCATTAATAAACTCTCTTCTCTTACTTATCAACATCCTCAAAGTGAATATACAGTATTATCCATTGTTGTTCGTCCAAATCTAAAGTGAATAATTATGTTATTTTACGCCCATGATTTTCATAAGTTGAAATACCTACGGTTAAATCGAACTATCCTGGACAATTAACACTGTGTAGTGAGAGGGCCTTCAGTCTGGAACCTTGCATTTAGGGGGCAGTTTTTACCCATGGATCGATCCAGACACGGAATATCTTTCGTCATCGCGGATTTAGATCTGTCAGTATCTCTCTTCACAGAAACTTCTGAATAGTTTGTAAAACAGGAGAAAGATTCTTGTACGGCTGGAGCTACTGTAGCGTCCCCATGCCAACATGTAATAACAACTTTTTCCAAGTGAAGTGAGATGTGCAGAAACTACAATAAAAGCTCGTGTGACTATGAAATGCATAAATACAGTGTTTTACGAGAACAGTTACGAAAATTTATAGTTTAAAAAAAAGACAATAATGATTTATTTGTAAGATAAACGATATTATTGGGATCATGTTCATTCCAGGTCGAGGAAAAACATGATCACAGAAGGATAAGAGTTGTAGGTTTTGCAAGTCGTGTACTTTTGATCTGTGAAAAGTCTTATTTTGTGACCGAGCTGAAAGCTTTGGTAGTCTTGTGGGCTATGATAAAGTTCCACTTTTATATTTACGGTAAACAAGTTAAAATGCTCTACGACCATCAGGCCCTGAGTTTCTGGTTTACCTGCATGACAGGTTGGTCTGGTGGGCATTGACCCCACAGGAATATCGATTGCAGTTAATGTATATCAAAGGAAAGGATAACGTGGTTGCTAACGCATTATCGCGTCTTCCACAAGGCTGTTCTGGACTCACAGAGTTGACTGATCAAACCTCACAGTGTAAAATAATTTTGCTAAAGGACCAAGTAAACAGAGAAAAGTTATTGCGCATGTCAACCGTGCGGGGTAGCCGTGCGGTGAAAGGCATCTTACCAGGGTCGCGCGGCTTCCCACGTTCGAGTACGCCCTCAGGCTTGGGTGTGTATATTGTCCTTAGTGTAAGTTAGCTTAAGTTACATTAAGCAGTGTGTAAGCCTAGGGACCGATAACCTCAGCAGTTTGGTCCCATACGAACTTACCACAAATATTCTGATTTTGCGCAAGTGAAAAAAAAAAAAAAAAACAACATAGAACCTATCTGTGTTGATACAAACACAGTTGTCACGAGATAAAACCAGTGGTTTGAGAGATAAGTAAAAAGCAGAGGATAATGTATTATTTTACAGAATGAGTGTAGACACTGAGGGGTATTTGTGTGTGTGTGTGTGTGTGTGTGAGTGTGTGTGTGTGTATGTGCGTGTGTGTTTGTGTGTATTCCGTAGACGTGCGTGGAAAACTTTTTCTGGTACATACTCATCTGACCTGGGAGAATGTAGGCACTGGAATGTGTATTGTACTGATAAAAAAGATATTGCCATATCCCTAATTTAAAACACCGATTACAATAAATCGTGAGAATCTGCGACAGCTGTCAATCAAAATACATCCTGTCGAAATGAACTACACCTAGAAATCACCACAGATGCACTACAGTTAATGTCTGTATACAGAGTCGGATGTTTGCACTCTGCAGGAGGCAGCGCAAAGTATATGTTACCTGTATATGACACGTTTTCTAAATACGTAAATCCATACCCTATGGGAACATCTACAACAGTTCCTGAATATCCTGAAAGACTGCATACCTAAGAAAGGTATGCCAAAGGCCATTACCACAGATAGTTCAGCATACTTTACTTAGTACGGTTAGAAACCTTTCCTTAGGGAGGAAGAAATAAAACGTATCCAGCCCCGGTGGAACGAATATTTAAAGATTTCAATAGATTCGTGAGAGCCTACATCACTAAACAGCACGCTAAAAGGGCAGATTATGTTATAGTACCCGAAAGCATACACAATAACAGATCTCTTGCTTCGACTACCTAAACACCAGTTGAGGTAACGTTAGACAAAGAGGACAGAAACGATTGGATTACACCTTTACCATAATTGCCAAGACCGGCAAGATCCAAACAAAAGAGAATAGAAGAGGTTTATGAGAATTTAACGAGATGTGCGCACATTAGGTAATTAAAATATTCGATAGAAGATAGTACGAGTACATAATATGGAGGTACATTCCTAAGTAAGCCTTAAATGGAGTAATTCCCCTAAAAATCAAATATTAATTATTTTCTTTTCTGTTACAATTTTTTGTATTTCTATAACAAACATTTACGGGTAATTTTGCGTTTTACGCAATAACAGCAGAGAGGGAAATGACTAAAGATAGTAACTTAACAGAACAAACTCCATGAGTTTCTTCTGTATTATCCCTTGAAATACCGAAACCATATAGTTTTGGTGTTTGACTCCTACATACACAGCTTCCTTCTTGAAGTCCTAGTTACAGAAACTTCTTAAGTAACTAAAGATCGAGGCGCTTGACTTGGTTCACCTGTAGGAACTTGCACGCTGTACTCCGAAATGTAATCTCACTTGCGAAGAGGTAACAATTTTCTTAAAATAATTCACAAATGGAAGTAAAATACTATTGTAAAGTCAGGCCAGGGTCTGTAAGCCAGGTCACAGTGATCCAGTGATTGATTATGTGACATGGTGTGAATAAAAGAACTCATTGTATATTAGTGTTCAGTAAAGTGACCTGTAAAAGAAAAGTATTAATCGCTCTCTTGCGTGAGGTTCTTGCAAAGTAAACTTTCTGGTTAATAGATGGATGTAGAGTATACTAATGTGAACTTCAATAGGGAAGTATGTTAATGGCTGAGATCAGTGTTAAATATATACCGAGACTGTACAAACAGTGGGTAGTAAACATGATGCAATATTGAAAGCTTTCCGGGATAGAGTTAAGAAGATGTTGTAACATCAATACGAGCACAATGGTAGTGACCAACAGGATTTCAGAGGGTCCGAAACAACTGTGAAGTGACATTAACTAAAGTAGGGACATTGGTTTAATATATTATGTCCGCAGTCAGTGCTTTTGCAACTATTCCGTGTTTGGTGCGGTCAACAACCACCATTCCTCGCTAGCAACAGACGCGTCGGCATGAACAGTTTTAGGACGCGGCGCGGAATGTTTTCCAAAAAGGGAATGCAAACAAACGCTCACTAGCAGACGGATGCTAAATGACGGCCTACATAAACTGTTCGTTTGTTTATTTATGCACGAAGTGCAAAATTATTGTCAAGGCCTGTGAGATAAACTTACTGCAGAATGTCAATGTACAAGGCTTATGAAACAGTGACACCCAAGATAAATAAGTACTCTCAAAATTGGGCCTGTGCTAGACAATAATAACTACCCATGACGCATTTTCCAACAGCGTTATTTTCAGAGCTAGGTTCAAATGGCTCTGAGCACTATGGGACCTAACTTCTGTGGTCATCAGTCCCCTAGAACTTAGAACTACTTAAACCTAACTAACCTAAGGACATCACACACATCCATGCCCGAGGCAGGATTCGAACCTGCGACCGTAGCAGCCGCGCGGTTCCGGACTGAGCGCCTTAACCGCGAGACCACCGCGGCCGGCTTTGAGAGCTAGTACAGAATGTAATGCAGTATTCTGGGTTTACCTCATCTGACGCAGTTGTCCAGCAAAGGCTTAGTACCACCAGGTGTGAACGAGACGACGCAACAAGAGACATACCAGCCAAGTAGACAATGCCTGAGGGTCCTGGATTCAATGCAGCACACTCTCAATGACGCGGCGACACAACAGCGGCCACGTCGGGGATCAGCTGCACAGGACGTGAAATTATCTTGTAATTGTTTTTACTTGAACGATCAGAAATGATTTATAAATAACGAAAACGAGGAAGACTGATTAAACAAGTCAAACTTAAACAATATCTTACAAAATTTGACAACAGTACTATTTCTTCGAACAGTATTTCTGTAAACATTGTACCAGTATGGTCGCAATGCATACTTCATGTAAAGTATATATAGGAAGACACTTATTGAACTATATGAAATAAAATCGTCATAACTTCTGCACGGTTTGCAGTAAGACGTCCAATCTGCACCGTTCCCCGAGAGGCATGGTGGGAATTAGTATGTGCACGCATGGTTTGGCTACCGATGCAGTCCACTTTCACTTGGATGGATTCGCTGATAAGCAGAACCGGCACATTTTAGGGACTGAGATTACACATTTCGCAATTGAGAAGTCTCTTCACCCTCTACGGGTGACTGTGTGGTGCGCAATTTTCAGTCACTGGATAAATGGTGTGATACTCCTTGATGGCACGGTGACTACCGAACGGTACGTAAAGGTTTTGGAAGATTATTTCATCCCCATTATCCAAAGTGACTCTGAATTCGACGACAGAAGGTTCATGCAAGACGGAACTTGACACCATCGAAGTAGGAGGGTGTTTGATGTCCTGGAGGATCACTTTGGGGAATGCATTCTCGCTCTGGGGTACTCAGAGGCCACTGGCATGGGCCTTGATTAGCCGCCATATACTCCGAATCTGAACACGCGCGACTTATTTTCGTAGGGCTACATGAAATACAAGTTTTACAGCAATACTTTCAAACCCATTGCTGAGCTGAAAATATCCATTCAGGATGTCATCGACAGCATCGCTTTTTCCCACTCTTCAGCGAGTCATGCAGAATTTAGTTATTCGTCTACGCCACATCATCGCCAATGTTGGCAGTCATACCTAAAATGTCATAAACTAGCACTGAATAACTATAGTGACGTTCAGAGGTTGAATAAAGTGTGTGCACGCCGTTTTTTGTAACTAATTTACAAATAGTTCCAAACTGTCACACGTATTTCTTAAATTTTCAACACAATTCTGAGTAGAAACTAGAACAGAAAGTAGTATGGCTATACTCAAATAATTTACGGGTTTGCTGCCGCGTCACGTCCTCGACCACCGGCGATATTTCGGCAGGAGCACAACTCCAAGGAGGAAGCAATGTGTAAGGGAATTTAATCCCGAGGTTCACAGACGAGAAACAAAGAAGATACCACACACAGAACAAGTAACCGCAAAGTCAACACACAGCCAAAGATAATCTACATCAGAAATATCGATAGTGACTATTAATCAACAGGTGAGGTAGCCCTAATTCTGTCCCTCTGTTTTTTGATGAGAGACAGAACCGGATTCCAAGCAGCATTTAGACAAAATCCACCAACTCTGTTTATAAGGTTACTTGATAGTTTGATTTCAACAGCTTCCTTAATGACACTGTCCCAATAGCTGGACGTGCAAACCAGAATCTCCTTGTTATTGTATTCCATAGGATGATCGGTGTCAAGGCAACGTTCTGCAATAGCGGATTTGCTCGGCTGTTGTAAGCGTGTGTGACGTTTATGTTCAATACACCGGTTTCACATTGTCCTTATCGTCTGGCCAATATACTTCAAGAAATACGATATACACCAGCCTTACGCAAACAGAGATCGTCTTTTACGGACGCTCACAGTGTCTTAATCTTGGAAGGTGGTCGAAAAACACATTTCACATCATATTTCCGCAAAATACGGCCAATCCTATTAGAAATGCTTCCTGCGTAAGACAAAATGCCCGTAAACGTAGGTGCCAATTCGTTGCTGACATCACTCACCCGTTGCACAGAAGGCTGATAGCGAATCGAACATTTGATCTGCCTCTCACTATAACTATTCTGACAAAAGGTGACTTCGAGATGTGATAGCTCAGCTGCCAAACTGTCAGGGTCTACACCCTGTGAACCAACGTTTGAAGTACTCATTCACGCTGAGCTGGATGGTGAGAACTATCATGTCGCAGATACAAGTCAGTGTGAGTAGGCTTCCTATAAACAGAATGTCCCAATGAGCCATCAGTCTTCCGTCTGACCAACACATCACGGAAGAGAAGGCATCCATTCATTTCCACCTTCCTTTCCCCAGCACAGACAAAACTGCGTCGTCAAACGATTTCTCCGTGAGATTGATCACAGAACGTCGAGAATTAAAATTAGAATTAGACACTGAGCCAAGGAAACGTTCAAACTTCGCCGAATGACTAGCAGTTACAGATTGAAATTCTCAGTCAGAATGCGACCAAGAGGCATCGACCACCCAGTCCCAAGAAAATTCAGAAACATTCGACGCCATCATTTAATGAACCTTAAATAATTCCTTAGAAACCAAATCTAACTGACGGCGAGTATAGTGGATACTTTCACGAACAAGAGCTAAACCAGCACGTTGCTTGATGCGATTGGTGGCAGGAGAATTAATATGATGCACAACCGTAGCAAACGTTGGAACCACAATATGAATTCGACACATCAATAAAAACGATAATGCACATTCCAACCTTACTCCACTGCTGCGAAGTTTATTCAGCCTCCGCAAGCAAGGATACGTTTCCTCCCCGTAGAGACAAACAAAGTGAGACCTTAACTTTCCCGGGGAATTGAACGTTCAAATGATTTACCGGTTTGCTGCCGAATGACGTCGTCGACTACCGCCGATATTTCGGCAGGAGCACACCCTGCCATTCTCAAGACACAACTGCAAGGAGGCAGCAACGTGCAAGGGAATCTAATCCCTCGGTTCACAGAGGAGAGTCTACCGTGATGGCCATGCGGTTCTAGGCGCTGCAGTCCGGAACCGCGTGGCCGCTACGGTCGCAGGTTCGAATCTTGGCTCGGGCAGGGATGTGGGTGATGTCCTTAGGTTAGTTAGGTTTAAGTAGTTCTAAGTTCTAGAGACTGATGACCTCAGATGTTAAGTCCCATGGTGCTCAGAGCCATTTGAACCATTTGAACCACAGAGGAGAAACAAGAAAGATACATCACACCTGTGTGTTTTTTCAGATATGTAGACGATACTTCTGTTGTTTGACCTCATGGTAGTGAACTGGTTTTGGCAATACCTGCATTCAGTCCACCCGAATATTCAGTTCACTATGGAGGTGGAAAAGAATGGATGCCTTCCCCTCTTTGATGTGTTGGCCAGAAGGAAGAGTGATTGTACGTTGGGACATTCTGTTTATGGGAAGCCTCCTCACACTGACTTGTATCTGCGAACTGATAGTTGTCACCATCCAGCTCATCGTCAAGTAGCACTTCGTACCTTGGTTCACAGGGCCCACGTTATCTCAGACCCTGAAAGTTTGGCAGTTGAACTATCACATCTCGAAGTCACCTTTCGTCAGGATGGTTATAGTGAGAGGCAGATCAAACGTGCGTTGCGCTATCAGCCTTCTGTGCAACGGGTCAGTGTCGATAGCAACGAATTGGCACCTAAGTCTACGACTTTTTGCCTTACACAGGAAGCATTTCTAACAGGATTGACCGTGTTTTGCCGAAATATGGTGTGAAATGTGTTTTCCAAGATTAAGACACCGTTAGTGTCCGTAAAAGACGATCTTGGTTTGCGTAAGGCTGGTGTCTATAGTAGTCCTTGCAGCTGTGGCATGTCATATATTGGTCAGACAATCAGGACTGTGGAAGACCGGTGTACTGAACATAAGCGTCACACACGCCTACAACAGCCGAGCAAATCCGCTATTGCAGAACGTTGCCTTGACACCTGTCATCCTATGGAATACAATAACAAGGAGATCCTGGCTTGCACGTCCAGATATTCCGATAGTGTCATTACGGAAGCTGTTGAAATCAAACTATCAAGCAACCTTATAAACAGAGATGGTGGATTTTGTCTAAATGCTGCTCGGAATCCGGCTCTCTCATCAAAAAACAGAGGGACAGAACTAGGCCTACCTCACCTGTTGATTAATAGTCACTATCGATATTTCTGATGTTGGTTATCTTTGGTTGTGTGTTGACTTCGCAGTTACTTGTTCTGTATGTGGTATCTTCTTTGTTTCTCGTCAGTGAACCTCGGGATTAAATTCCCTTACACATTGCTTCCTCCTTGCAGTTGTGCCTTGAGAAAGGCAGGGTGTGGTCCTACCGAAATATCGCCGGTGGTCGATGACGTCACCCGGCAGCAAACCCGTAAATTATTTTAACATTCAGTTCGCCGGGAAATGTTAAGGTCTCACAGTATTGCTATAGACGGCCTCCGTGGTGGTTTTCCAGTTACCGTCCCCCTAACGGGGAGAAATGTATTGTCTCTAGCAAGTGAATAAAAATCTATATAAATATGGCAGGTTAGGTTAAGGAGCAATAAGCGTGATGTCGAACTGCAGTAATCGTATTTTCAATCTTTGTAGCCAAGACCTTGAATGAATGTAAACCGATAACGTGAAAATTGAGCCGTAACTATAGATACTAGTGGAACAATGATGAGTGTTTTGTAGTGTAAGAACAATCGTGGGATGCCAATATAAAACATTAAAGAATGTGCTATTAGCATTCTTGGGGGCATATAACGTCTCCACAACAATATGTATGCTGTCTTTTCCTAAGTTCGTCCCTTATTCGTCGTCGAATTGAAGATGTGGCGTTTCTATAAAGAAATGAAACGGTCCAGCCACATAAATGTGAGCACCGCCTATGTTCGAATCAACATCCATTGCCCACACACAGACGGCGGGTGGCAGCATTAGCTGTGGGGGCTGCATAAAACGTGTCCCGAGGAGGCCGGGGTGGATGCGGAAAGTAGAGAGCCTTTGTTGTTATGCGAAAACGGAGTCATTTATCTGACATCTTAAAGGGACGATCATTGAGGTTTCCGACTAAGGGTGGAAGTATTTCCGAAGCGGCTGTGACTGTAAACTGTTCACCCGTCGCCGTGGGCAAAGTATGGAGTACTTGGCAAAATGGTGCTATCCAAAACCGGCGCCAAGGCAAATGTGGTGCACCGCGTGGGATAGATATTACGTTGAACGACAGCTGCGGAGGTGTATACAGGCAACGGCCGTCCAGTTGAACCAAGGGGCTACCAACAGTCTCCTCAATGGCCTGTCAGTGAACATTTGTGCCTATGGTTCTCTGCGGAAGATTCATGTACTCATCCTGACTGCTGCTTATTAGCAGAAAGGCTGGAATTTGCACAGCGGTACACCATCTGGATGTCTTCCGAGTGGCGACAGGTGACCTTTCCTGACGAATAAAGTTTTATGCTCCATCCGATAGAAGATTGTTAATGTGTACGGCCCTTCAACAATCGTCGGAATGGTCCAGGTAGGCGGAGGGTGCATCATGGTCTTAGGATCGTTTTCGTGACATTCCCACGGTAATATCATCATTTTCGAAGGCACAATGGACCAACACAAATATGCATACTTGGGGTCCACGACTATCCCTCCATTCAAATTGCAACACGATGGCATCTACCAGTGGGACAATGCAAAATGTCGCACAGTTCCAGTTTACGTCACTGACTCGAAGTGCAAAAGGAGGGGTTTATCGTACTCGCCTGACGAACAGACTCCCCGGATTTAAAACAGATCGAGAATCTGTGGGACCAACTCGATCTGTCTGTCCGCACCACGGATCCTCAGGCGAGAAACCTAGCGCAGCTGGACACTTCACCAGAGTCATCAACGATTCCCGTCGTTAGCTTGGAAAATCTCAGTTACTTCCTTAATGCACGCCAGCTCTGCAAGACTTCATTAATCAGGCTTTTGATATCTGGTCACATTTAATGTAAGTGGATCTTGTAGAACAAAGCAGAATGGAAAAGCTCGGGATAAACATTTGATAATGTGTAAGATTCTGTGAAATTATAACGATATATCTACCCGGAACTCGAACCCGCAACCGTAGCGGAGAATTTCCTGCTGACTGGGAAGTCCATGCACAACTCACAACCTGCCCTCAAAAGCTTTACCTCCGGTAATAGCTCTCTCCAACCTTCCAGACCGACAGCCGTGGCTGAAGTAGTCATTCGGTTGAGCAATCGTCCGATAAATGCGAGGACTGCAGGTTCGAGTCCCGATGCTGCACACAATTTTAATTTCCCAGAAAGCTACAGATCAACTCACATTTTCCTACGGAGTGAAAACTTCATTCTGGTACTGGATTTTTGATTACAGTGGCTGCTGATAATTAACAACTGCAAAGCCGATAAACCGAAAATGATGTGGCATCTCATGTCTGCCTCTAGTACGCACACCGCTCTGTTTCTCTGTGTTTCAGTCACGTCACAAAAACCCCAAAGAGGAATTTCGTTGACGAATAAGGGGAAGAATTATGGCAAGATAGCATGTTTCGTCCTGGGAAACTTTTACTTCGGTTAGTTTCGTCACAAGTAAATACCTAGCCTTGAGATAAATAATATTCAGTTTGTGACTCTCGTGAATCTACTGATCACGACTGTCTGTTACACGGTACTGCTTCTTCAGTGGCTTCTGCATTGATTAGATTTGCTACCCTACAAACATCAAGTGTGCCCACAGAGTATTATAAAATTATTTTAATACGTTCTAGCCGATAGAGCTTCTTATGCAATACAGGGTGTCCCAAATAGAATGACCCGATTGTAATTTGTAATAATATTGAGACAAATGTGACTAAGTAACTGAAACAGCGCTAGATGTAATCAGCATGGTCTAGACTTTCAGAAAAAATCCACTAGATGTCGCTACGAACGCTGACCTGGAGCGTGCAGCCAGTTTCGCGCAATACGGCGTCCGTGCAACAGAAGGCGTACTGTGTTATTGAATTTAGTCGAATTCAATCAGTGATTGCAGTTCAGCGGCCGTTTCATATTCAATTTCGTGCTAAACCATCATCACCAAAGAACATTCAGCGGTGGTATAAACAGTTTGAAGAAAGAAGGTGCCTCTGTAAAGGCAAAAGTCCTGGCCAGCTACGCGTTCCTAAACAAACAGTGGAACAAATCCGACGAGCGGAGCCCCCGCAAGTCTACGCGTCGTGCTAGCCGAGAGCTTGCGTAACCGCGCATGACAGTGCGGCGTGTGTCACGGCGTCGTTTAGCCCTCAAACCATACCGATTACACCTGGTACAAGCTCTTCGAGTTACTGACAAAGTGAGGTGAGTGGACTTTAGCAATGCTTTTCAAAAGGACATGGAAGATGACACTTTTATGTCACGGTTGGTATTCAGCGATGAAGCAACTTTCCATATTAGCGGTAAGGTTCACAATCATAATGTGCGTATATGGGGATCGAAAATCCTCATGAAACAACTGAAAACGAACGTGATTCACCAAAAGTGAATATTTTCGGACCCTACTTTTTTGAGGAAGAAACCGTAACAGGACAATCATATCTTGCAATGCTACGGAACTGGTTATTCCCACAACTTGACTCTGACAATTTCATCTATCAGCAAGATGGAGCACCACCGTACTGGCACAACAACGTGCGCAGTTTCCTCAATGCCAACGTGCCTCGAAGTTGAATAGGGCGTACAGAACTGAGAGACCAGACTTTACGTTCTTGGCCTCCTAGGCCTCCTAACTTCCTGTTGGGATAGGTTAAACAATGTGTTTACGTTCCTCCCTTACCTCGTGACACTGATGAACTAAGAACCAGAATATCAGCTGCTGCAGCTTCAGTGACAGAAAACACCTTACACTCGGTTTGAGATGAATTCGGCTATTGGTTAGATGTCGTCCGTGCAGCCAGTGGAGGACACATTGAACATTTATGACGGATTTTTATAAACTTTAGTATGCAATTTATTGGTGTTAAGCCTTTCTTCCTAATAAATAATTGTATTTTAAATCAGGTCATTCTTTTTGGGACACCCTGTACTTTATTATGTTCAGATCGCTTAGAGAGTGTATTCACATTACTGGTTTCGAAAATCAAATTGCCGTCTTTAGATGCGATCCATGCAATGACAACTTCTTCGTTACATACAACGTTACGCTATTGTAAGCGATACTCTCGTTTTCAAAGTTGTACATTTTCGAAACGATTACCTGTTATATGCACATGTATGATTAACGTGTGAATATAACCGAAAACTCTTCGAGTTCTCGTTTTTCACTCTACGTATGTTCTACGAATGCCCACGTTCTGGCCGCACGACGTACGTCTAAGCATTAGCAAAGTTCGATCCATAACTTATGGAGCAACATCTTGTCAAAGGTAATACCAGCAGCAGTCCCACGCTGGCATGTTGAGGCTGTTTACCTTTCCGGATGAATGGAAGGTTGCTCCATCGCAAATATCAGCTTGGGGCTGAAATTTGCCAAGCGCTTCCTTAACTGTGATACAAACTGAACATTCGCTATGGTGTCAAATAGACAAACGGCGTTCGACAAAAATATGGAAAAACCGAGACACAACACGTTATTGAGAAATACAGTTCCTGTACGATTTTCGAGGGAATCAAACCATTTGTCCTGAAAAATACTGGCGAGTTGAGGTAACAATGATGGACGTGGATAACGATCAAGCTCTTTCCTGTTCAAAGTAGACCACTGAGGCTGAGTGAGACTGAAATATGGTCACTATGGTAGCCAGGGCAATGCATCGTTGTGCTCACAAGACCGGTCCTGGAAGGGCCTAAGCTCTGTGAACATTGCCCCCGTCGTCCTGTAGCGCTGCACTGTTATTGGTGAATTAATATTCTGTCATGACATGCACCTGAACAGCTTAAATGACCTTGCAGCTTACCCACGGCTGCCCAGATGTTCACCTTACCTCCGCCATGTTTCACTTTTGGCAGCAAGCAATCCATATCCTACGCAAGACGTAAGGTCGAGAGGTAGTTGGAAACATTGTGAAACAAGACTCATTCTACAAAGTGACTTCCATCCGTTTCTCCATAGTCCAGGAACTATGACTTCGGCACCACGTTTTAAAGCGAGATGAAGTCCTATTTGCACAATTTTATTTGAATACTTTTATTCCATGCGTACTTATTAAGTTGCATCACTGATCAGGGGGTTTGGAGTTCCAGTTTGCCATGCAGTTCTCAAATTGTGGAGCTTCTTTCGTATTGTTGACTTCTGCAGCTGTCGTCTATTGGTAATGTAGGAGGACGGCGTAGGTTCTTGAATCAGAAAAATTCCCAACAGCCAGTATTAAAATGACATTTATTAAATATGAAGAAATACTCATCTTGAATGATGCTTCTTCTTGTGGAACGTCCAGAACAATTAAACATTTGAAATTATTACATGTCCTCTAAAATATTAAATTCTTATCACTCTGCCTCTGGGTGTCTCCTACGTAGAGTCCAGAGCCGGCCTATTGTGCCTATGGAGCCTAAGTCTCGGAGACGAGGGACGAAGACTGTAGCTTGTAGACTTGGCAGTAACTGGAGACTGCACACGACTCGGCGCTGAAGAGAATTGTAAGACGTAGCTAAGTGCTGTTTTATGACAGGTGCCGAAATCATAGTTCCTGGACTACGGAGAAATGGAAGGAAGTCACTTTGTCGGATGAGTCTTGTTTCTCACTGTTTCCAACAACCTGTCGACCTTACGTCTGGCGGGCATACGATATGGATTGCTTGCTGCCAAGGCAGTCGGAAACGTAAGCTGCTCAACCAAAACGGGAAGTTTTTTAAGAATTTGCATATTTCCAAATGAGACGATGTGATCTTATAAATATTTTTATGTAACTTTCTTACGTCAAGAGCACTTAATAATTAGTTATGACATTACCGGATTCGGCAACTGACTGCCACTTCAGATATGACTAATCCCTTAACATCTTCCTCATGATATACAATAGTTTCTTTTATGCAGTCTGATCTTCTTGAAGTCAGTCAGTTTCACATCATGTCGCCACATAGTAGAAGAGACTCATGAGCTAGGTAGCATGACGTATAAGTAATTCAAATACTTCATAAGACTGTATGATGGTCGCAGTGCGTAACTGGGATTGATGTACAACACTGCAATAAATGAATCATTCGTTCTAGAGAATTCTAATACATGTACATAGAATTATGAATGATACATGAATAAGCCTGCCGTTTTGGCCGAGCGGTTCTAAGCGCTTCAGACCGGAACCGCGCTGCTGCTACGGTCGCAGGTTAGAATCCTGCCTCGGGTATGGATGTGTCATCCTTAGATTAGTTAGGTTTAAGTAGTCCTAAGTCTAGGGGACTGATGACCTCAGATGTTAAGTTCCATAGTGCTCAGAGCCATTTAACCATTTGATTTTGATACATGAGTAGAACCGTAAACTCGCAGTGTGTGCACTGTGCCCACTAGTTGGCGTTAGTAGAGCAGTACCTTGACAAACTGGCGACAAAGCAAAAATCCTTTTGCATATTGGAATATGCGAGATGTTTATCTGTTATATCAGCGCAGAGTGCATTGAGAAGGGATAATAGAAAACAACCGCCAGGCAAACGGAGCACTCTGCATTGGTATCGACAATTTAGGAACTCTAGTTGACTCTGTGAACTCAATACTGCCGTTCGACCAAGCGTGTCAGATGTAACGGTGGAGAAGGTAAAAAAAAAAAAAAAAAAAAAAAAAAAAAAAAAAAAAAATCTACGGCCCGGGCAACCCAAGAACTTTTGAAATACCGCAGAAAATAGCGTAGAAAATTCGAAACAATTTCTTTTGCAGCTCGTGCAACAATTAAAACCTAATACCGTAAGAATATGGCCTGCGCCACCAGTTAGTTTAGCGAACGGAGAGAAGAATCTCGTCGGTTTGAATGTCTGTCTTATGATCCGTTTCCACTGAAAAATTTGTGGAAAACTTCTGTATGGTTATTTGTATTTATGCATCATCTTCTGAAGCTCCTAAATGTGAGATCAAGTGCATAAGTAAGAGGCTATTCGTAGGAACAAATCAAAAAGTTCCGCATCAGTAGCAACGTAAAGATTTGGTAACATGTGAAATGTGTCAGTGTTGGCAGCGAATAAAATCTTGGAGCTACATACGTAAGAAGACTGATTCGAATTTCCGGTCAGTAAACCAAATTTATGCATTACATGGTCCAAGAAAATATGTCAACTTGAACGGTCACGGCTGATTTAGTTCTCTCCACTTTATGTAATGATACTGATGACATTAAACCGTTATCTTTCTTTCGTCTTCCGTGTCACGAAACGGGCGAAGAATTCTAGAAACATATGTGCCAATAACGTAACAACACGTAGAAAGAAGGTAATGCAACAAATATTATGTTTTAAATCACTACGTATTTGAATCCAAACGGCTGTAAATGAAATTTTTGTAGACAAACATGTAATCATTGATAAAATTACTTGTTTTATAGACCACTGAAGATGTCTAAAGCAATCTGGTGAAACGTATTTAGTTAGAAACTCAAAATCCAGCAGCATTGAATTAGAAAGATTAGAGAATATTATGTGTTGACTTTCGCTTCTAATTCTCTTGGAAATCGGTAATTCCGTAGCACAGTGGACGTGCCGCAACGGCAGAAATATTTGTATTACTCTGCGTGAGCAGTAAATTTTGCCTAAGCAGAAACACATTTAAAAACGTTGCAATGGATGGCGCAATATATGTCAGCTGTGAACATTAACTTTCTGGATGTTCGGTTTACACGAAATGATTGAATGACGTCAAGTAAAAATTAATGAAAAACAACTACATCGCAAGCTGAGCCGCAACATGTTAAAATTTCCAGCAATAAATTTCGTTTGATGAATAGTTTCCGACCGTGTGCTATTTTCCAGAATAGCGTGTTCTCAATATAACATGCAACAGAAGATACCAACTTAATAAGTACGCATGGTATAAATGTATGCAAATAAAATTGTGCAAATGGGACTTCGTCTCGCTTCAAACAGTTTTTATCAGATTCTTTCTTTGTTCGTATATGCTTTTCACTTAGTGCAGTCTTCATTTTCTTACCACTTAGGATTATTTACTTAAGCGTGTATACTTGTTATAATAAAAAATTCGAATGAAAGCTGAAATCATATTTTAGGGAGTTTGAGTTACTGTAGATCAGTTTACTTTATATTATTAATCTTCCTCATCTCGTTCGCCAATCTAATTTTTTGTGATGCTCGTATGTGCGTAGTTAGAAGGCCTCACTTCTCATTAGAAGCATTGGAATACTTAGATGCTCGCTCTTTGCTACTGCCTTCATTTCGAGGATTTCAAACGCAGGTCACGTCCTTGTTTTCTGTGGCAGTTAATCTATAAATATTATTGTACCAAAGTTCGCCCCCGTAGCTAAGTAATCAGCGCCGCTTGCTGTCATGCTCGGACCTGGGTCCGATTCCAGGTATGCCTGTGACTGTTAGATGGTCGGTGGACTGAGACAGGCCGTAGTCAGCCTCGTGACAGCAACTGCCCTGCAGTGGGCAGGGGATGACACGGTTGTCGTAGGTACCGATGGGCCCCACCAAGGCCTGTAGACGGAGTTTACTGCATGGAATTGTTAACAAAGGAGAATGTAAAACATCTTATGCGTTTGTGATTGCGTTAGTGTTACAGCAGAAATGTACTTATGTGTCTCAGGGTCAATACCAGTACTCAGATAAAAACATCAGTAACAGTTGTCGAAAGCTTAAGGATGACGCTGGATTACACGACTCTATTTGGAATGGTGGCTCAATATAATAACAGGGTCCAGACCTATTTATCTGCTTTTACGCCTTGTAGCTAAACTGGCAGCAAAAGTAGTCACACTCATGATCCTGAAGTCAAATCATCAAGCTGGTGAGCAGATGAAGTTCGAGGAGCTACAACACCAGCTCCGTTCATCGCCATGCCAAACCACCATGGTATGAGCGTCTGGGGATGGTCAAAAACCGACCTATACCGTTTACCATCAAAGTAAATATTTTTTTTTTGCTGTCGAGACGGTTTGTATCCGATAGCCCTCGATCATCTAGGTTACATCACACTGTTTTCATATCATCTATTGTGCAAAGATATTATTTGTGCTGAAAGTTCTATTTTTAATTTATTTCCTTCTGTCGTGAGGTTCTGAAATTCGGTCTGTTCCCTTAAGGAAGTCCATACAATTTTCTAAATATTGTTTGTACTTTAGTTCCATTCCTTCACTAAGGATTTCTTTTGTATACAGTTTGTGTTGATATAATCATTGATTGCTTCCAAGAAATCAATTGTAGTTCCTTTAGGTGCGTGATGTAAATTTTCATTGCATTTTGAACTTTTATAATCCTGTCTTCCTCAGTTGCGTGTAATATTACGGTATATTAATAATTTTTACTTATGGACCGTCTGACAGCAACTGAGTAATGGTTCGTATTTCCTACTAAGTAGTAATGTTTTGAACTGTACTTACAGGTTGTGTGGACAATTTCCTACATATTACGCTCCTGTTGCTTTTTTGTTGTTATTCTTCTTCTTATGAACGCCAATTTGCGGTTTTTTTCCCCATTCCACAACACTATGCACTGAACGCTTGTTTTAAAGCATTGTTTTGGTTTCTGTTGCCGACTGTCAAATGCTTTTGCCAAAGATCGAGTGTTATTGCCAAACTTATGAGTGTAACTATTGAAGTATCTGTGGTCTGTTCGTGTATGCATTTGTGTGTGCGTTTGTGTATGTGTGTGTGTGTGTGCAACAGGAGCGTAATATGTAGGAAATTGTCCACACAACCTGTAAGTACAGTACAAAACATTACTACTTAATAGGAAATACCCACCACCAGAACTGTTTATAACCTATAGGCACAATGACAAAAATGTAAATAAAATAGCTAACATATGTACATATTCCAGGCCACTGATGATGCCTTGCAGAAAATAAAGGCGAAACGGGTATGGCACTAAAATTGTGTTTTATTCAGTTGCTGTCAGACGGTCCATAAGTAAAAATTATTAATATACCATAATATTACACGCAACTGAGGAAGACAGGACTATAAAAGTTGAAGATGTCAATACAGCTATGTCAAGCATTCCCTGTCAACGTGTACAACAGGTTCAAGAAAATACATCTGAGACTCCATAAGACGATACAGCATGTAAAATTCAACAAAACATGCAAAAAGAACGAATTAATTCGAAGTTACATTAATGTAAAGGTTAAAAACAGTTCTACAGTGGCACAAAAGTCGAAATCATTTGCAGAACGATATTGGTTACTACATGAAATTAAGATGCTCTATTCGAAAAAACAGCAACTAAACATGATGCTCTGTGAGACTCATATAGAATTGGCAAAAAACGTAGGAAACGCCGCAGTTTTCATGGCACTAGTAGAAAAAAATGAACACAACACATACACAGCAATGAAACATTTACAAACCAAACATAAACAGAAGATAATGAAACTAACAGTAAAAAAGACGCAAAAACACATTTACATCTTAAATGTGAAACCACATGAACTCCAACACACATTCCATCCACGCTTAGTTAACCTAACAGAGACAGAACTACACGAAAATGAAAAAATGCTCTTGGAAAAAGGTTAGAAACACTGCTCCAATAGCAAAGTGAACAATCAATACATAGAAAATCTCATAGTAGAAACCGAGCACATCGTTACACGTGAAGAACAACAAAATAATTGTGAAATAAACATAGGACTGACAAGAGAACTAGTAAAAGAAGAAATAAAAGGCATAATAAAACGAACACAGCAGACACACAATAAGAACAACCAAACAGAAGCAGCTACTATGAAAAGGTTAAAACAAAAGTTAACAGACAATAACGTATTAATAACAAGAGTAGACAAGGGAAACGTAACAGTACTCATGGATAAAGAGCAATACATCACAAAAACCAAGGAATACATAAACACCAACGCCATACAAAAACTGAAGTCAGATCCAACTACACGATTCCAGGCAAATGTGAAACGAACACTGAAAACATAGAACACACATTCACAGACAAACAGAAATACTACTTAACACAGAAAAACCCACAAGCACCGACACTCCACAGTCAACCGAAAGTACATAAAGACGGAATGCCAACGAGAGCTGTTATCAACTTCAAGAAAGCCCCAACATACCACATAGCCAAACACCTCCAAAAGTTAGTTACAAAACACTATAAAGTAGAAAACAACAGAACAGTGATAAACACAGGAAACCTAATAGAAAACATACAGAACATACAGGTACCACACACAGCATCACTGATTTCATTCGATATAGAAAATATGTATACCTCCATCCCTATCACAGAAACAATAGAAATCATAGAACAAAATCTCTCATCCCACAGCAACCTCACCACAGATGCAATAAAAGAAATAACAGAAATGCTCAGACTGACAACTGAACAAAACTACTTTCAGTTTGAGAAAGAATATTATCTACAAACTGATGGACTGCCCATAGGATTCCCAATATCAGGAACACTAGCAAACATTTTCATCAGTCACCTAGAAAATCAGATATTTGATAAGATAACCAGAAATGAAAGTTTCAAAATCATATATTGGTACAGATACATGGATGACATTATTTGTCTGGTAGATGAGCCAAGTGAAAAAATAGATGAACTCCATTCAGAAATAAACAAAGCTCATCAGAACATAAAATTCACACTTGAAAAAGAAAAAGAAAATCAAATAAATTTTCTTGACATTACAATTAAAAAAGAAAACGGTAAACAAACATTTAAGATCTTTAGAAAACCAACAGCCACAGAGTCAATAATACATTCCACATCCAACCACCCCCACAACCAGAAACTTGCAGCACTAAGACACATGTTACATAGATTAAACAGAATCCTACTCAGCAAGAGAAACTATGAACAAGAAATGAGTACAATCATACAAATAGCTAGGAACAACGGGTATGACACACATGTGGTACACAATCTCAATCAAAATATAAAAACACAAATAATAAACAAACACAACAGTTACACAGTACAAAAGAACCCACAAGCTGAAAACTTACAAACACACTCAAGAAACACACACAATGACAACACCACACAGTAAAGATCCAGATGGTACACCATGGTCTACACACATAAACTAACACACAGAGTTGCAAACATCCTAAAGAGGCAGGGCTTCAAAATAGCATATAAGCCTGAGCAAACCCTTCAATCACACCTAAGCCAGCCAGCTACCAAGAGAGACAAATTCCAACAATCAGGAATATATAGACTTGAATGTCAAAGTTGTGATGCAGTATACATAGACATGACATGCAGGAATTTTGAAACAGGATACAAAGAACATATCAGATGTTGGAAGTATGAAACAAACCATTCCACATTTGCAGAGCATTTAAAACACTACAACCATCATCCTACAAACATGGAACAAGAAATGAAAATAAAGAGGACAAGCAACCATGACAAACATCTTATACAAATGCAAGAAAACTTCCACATCCAGAAAGCCATAGCAGAAAACTAACATGTGATAAATGAACAAACACACATTAGCACAGGCCCCCTACTACACTTAGTAAAGGAAATGATAACATAAAACAAAAAATAATAATAAAAAAGAAAACTCTTCCCCACATCATCGGGAGACACACACACACACACACACACACACACACACACACACACACACACACACCCAGCACAAAAAAATTTATATCACACCAAAACACACACACACACACACACACACACAAATACACACACACACAAACGCACACACAAATGCATACACGAACAGACCACAGATACTTCAATAGTTACACTCATAAGTTTGGCAATAACATTCGATCTTTGGCAAAAACATTTGACAGTCGGCAACAGAAACCAAAACATTGCTTTAAAACAAGCGTTCAGTGCATAGTGTTGTGGAATGGGGAAAAAAACCGCAAATTGGCGTTCATAAGAAGAAGAACAACAACAAAAATGCAACAGGAGCATAATATGTAGGAAATTGTCCACACAACCTGTAAGTACAGTTCAAAACATTACTACTTAATAGGAAATACCCACCACCAGAACTGTTTATAACCTATAGGCACAATGACAAAAATGTAAATAAAATAGCTAACATATGTACATATTCCAGGCCACTGATGATGCCTCGCAGAAAATAAAGGCGAAACGGGTATGGCACTAAAATTGTGTTTTATTCAGTTGCTGTCAGACGGTCCATAAGTAAAAATTATTAATACACCGTTTCATTGCATTTACTATTCGCTCTGCTTTGTGTTTGTACGTATAATATGTTGACTGATCACCCAGCTTCGGGTGTGTTCTCTGAATCTAGCTGCGAAGTTCCTACCTGTTTCTCCAATGTAACATTGGTTAAAATCATCTCAGAGCTTACCTGGCTCCAAGAGAATTAGAATTTCAGTTTCTCTTCATTGTAATTTTGTTTTTAAATTGATACTGTTGCGAAACACAATTTGGAAGTTCGTACTTTCAAATGGATTATTGAGTTCTCGTGAAATTTGGTCAGTGTATAGAGTTGTGACATAAACGGGTTTTGGTGACCTTTTGTTCCCTTATCAGCGTTATTTCTGGAGTTGTGCTTTGTATTTTTGACTGTGAGTATTGATAATATAGCATGAACATTAATTGAATTGCCCCCTCTGTTTATTGATTGGATAGCCACTGAATTGCTATTTGTTTATTTAATGGGATAATAATAATTATTAAAAGGTGGCAATTTTATTTAAGCACCTTTTTTTTCTCTTCCGATTGTTGCGAGTCAGCGATAGTGCAATGCTGCTCGCTTTGGAGAATACACATTTTATAAGAATTATTTGGTCCAGGAAACACTTTTGCGATCACGGTTGTGATTTAGACAGTATTCGCGTAATTGTACTGATTAAAAGTTATCCTTTCCGAAAGACGCAGGTTCGATTAGAGCTGTGTGCACTTTTGCGCGTATAATGAAAATATTCATAAGACGTCGCGTAACAAAGAGAAACATGCGAATCACAACCGTGATCAAACGAAGAAAATATATGATAACATAAATGTTCTTCGCTGTTATTCAGGACAGGCTCAGATTAGACTTTGCAATTTTTAGTTATAGCAAATGACAAGACGTTACACTTGGGAGATATTTGCTTTGAATAACTTGTATTTACCTTCTCTCTCTCTCTCTCCCCTTTTTACAGCCTTTATACCTTCACATCGATTAAGGGACTTTTCCTTCTCTACCGACAAGTACGAGAACAAAATTCAGACTCAGCAAAATGTCTTACATCGAATTATTACATACTTAACCCTTGACAATCCTATATATAGTTTCGTAGTACAAACAATGCTAATTTATTCCGTGCACTAGAAAGTCTTTGATATACTGAGCACAAAAATTAAAATAATAAAATTATAATTACATTTTTAATATCATGAATACTTCTTTAAATCATGAAAATAAGGTTTGACATCGTCGTAATATTAATTTTCATCGTTGTAGCACTACATTGCCCCTTTTGGATGTACAGTCACACTTGTTTGACTGGACAGCCAAGCAAGCTTATTTTCCTAGACTATTCTGTTTAAAGTTCACTGTGTTCTTTCACTCTGAAGCATGTGCTTTGTTTACTTTTAAGTCTCAGGGATTTTGAGTTACGCTCCCCCATTCGGGCAAAGGCCAATGGGAAAAGCCCCGGAAAAAAACCGCGGCGGAGCGAGCACATCTTCCATGCCCTCTTTTTTAATTTTCAACATTTGAATATTCACTTCGTATGATATTTAATAATGGTACAATGTCGTGATAGTGCTGCTGGTAACGACGACTGGTGACTTGGTGTACTGCAACACCGATGTCTCGCCCCATCATGTATGTCTGCAATGGACTGCGATGACGTGGCAGGGTGCGGCAAGGGATGACGGATGATGTCGCTGCAGTATGCTGCCCTCACCGACACGTGTGCTCAGCATCCCAGCATACAGTCACATGAAATTCAAACAGCAGTATCAGTTCCTTAAATTAACATTAAATTACATGATATTTCACGCACTCTTTCACTCAACAAGAAGAATGTGTTTTTTTTTTCTTTTCTGAGGTGTTCGACTGTTTGTGAGTTTCTTTATCATGATGCAAGTCCATTCGTCCTTCCGACGTAACTGACTATCTGCAATTAAAGGCTCATGTAATTCCGTTCCAACATTGATACAGTTCTGCAACGGGTTTAATGATGTAGTCAGTAGTAGTTCCCAACACTGTTACGACTCACCACTGTTGCTGACTGATCGATAAAAACACTTGCCCTTAAGTTTTAGTTTGCCTGGAATGTTACGTCCACGCATGTGTTCCCAATAACACTCTGAATACTTGGCGTTACTAAACACTCGTAGCACAAAATTTGAAAACTAAATGCCGGCCGCGGCGGTCTTGCGGTTCTAGGCGCTGCAGTGCGGAACCGCGGGACTGCTACGGTCGCAGGTTCGAATCCTGCCTCGGGCATGGATGTGTGTGATGTCCTTCAGTTAGTTAGGTTTAAGTAGTTCTAAGTTCTAGGGGACTGATGACCTAAGATGTTAAGTCCCATAGTGCTCAGGGCCATTTTTTTTTTTTTTTTGAAAACGAAATCATGGTAACACAATGCACGCATTGAGCGTCCACTTTTGTATTAAATTCCACTCTTTCGCTAGTGAAATAAAGTTCATACGCGTAGAGGATAATGTTCACAGGAAGTCTTTGTTCATAGGTCATCTGTGACATGTTCACTCCACCACGTAGTCCCTTGATCACAGTTATCAAGTCTGACAAGGTAATGTCCTTGTGCTATCCACAAGAATGTCTTTACACAGTCAAGTTATATAATGATAAATAACTGAATGAGTGTACATATCAATGAAGTACATAATTGTAGTCATTTACAATATAAAAGCAAATCCTAAGTCATATATTTTCTCGAAAAGGTGCTCCTGGGCTTACAAAGAATTGTGCAGTGATAAACACAAGTCTGCATATGTTTGTCTGTGTAATGATCTGTTCAGTCATGGACAACATCTTGTTCGACCTGGTTTATAGCTTATGCAAGTCCGAGCACTAACTTACGGGGGAAAATTTGTTAAAACCTATACGTAACTCGCGTAACTTTACATGTTGTAAGTGTATCCTGTACGCAGTCTGAAAAAAAAAAAAAAAAAACATAACCTGCTCACCCTAGTGAGTTCAAAATAGTTAACAATCAACAAAATGAAACGTTTATTTTCTAAAGTCACTATATCCTACTGTTCTGTAAAATATGCAGTTCTGTTCACTGTTCGTAGTTTCACACGCATAAGTTCCTGAAAGTTTACTAAATCTCAACAAGTTTGTAGTATGTTTGATTAAGTGTCTTACGGTGGAATCATCTTGAAGCAATTCTTATTCTCCTTGCTGCAGCTCGGCGCCCTCTTCTCCGTCGAACTGGAGCTGAAATTTTCTCACAACTAATTGGTATTCTGAGAGTCTCTACCTCCCAGCAGTACTGATGCTTCCAATGTTGTATGTTCCTATTCTCCCACAGGCCACATCACAGTGTGTCTGTGAAATACTTATACACTAGTCCATTAATTAATAATTGTCACTTAGCCTACTCGCACAGTACTTGAGTCTTTGATGTTTGACTTCACCTCATTACGACACACATAAAAGGTCATCTACTGTACTTAAGATACATATCTTTTCAAGTCTTTGTGATTGTATAGTCCTTTCTGTCTATTTGAGTTGGGATGGACCAAGAAATAACTATTTTTTATGTGGTGTACCTAAGATCACAAATGGTCCTGAATATAACGGAAACCACTTCTTTACTTTTCTCTTTAATAATGACGACTTCGGATAATTCCTTACTAACACCATATCTCCCACGTTAAATTGTTGAGTATTCTGTAGTCTCCGGTTGTGTGATTCTTGCCGTTTCTGTGCGTCCTCGTATAGTGTGACCAATGCTTGTCTAACTTTGTCCTCCCAGTCTTTCGGGTCGGTATTTAGTTTTTGAAGTGGGTTGCAATATGGTGATAACGAGGTGTCAATAATTCCCCATTCCAACATTCGTCTAATTTCTTTTGTTACTGGTTCCCTTTTCGCACTGGGTATTGAGTACGTTTGATGACAGTAAATTTCATGGGGAAACACTTGCATGTCGTACACGCAACCTTTACTTAGTCCAGGTTTTTTCAAAAATACTTTACGATAATTAGTAAGTGTGTCTAATAGTTGCTTTTGCTGCAGACTGTCAAGACCAGAGGATTGTTGTACTTTTTCTACTATTTCCGAGAGGTGGATATTCTCCTCGTCCTTCACATCTTCCATGACCGGGAATGTACTGCAATTGAAACTATCTTGAAGCCGCCATAAATGTGCGCGAATCGGTTCTATTTTTAAAATTTGACTATCTTTGCCATGCAATTCTTTGGTCTATACCGAGTCTAACCTGACTCTCGTGTCGCCGAAACACATGCTGCATTCACCCTTTGCGAGATCGATTATAGTTTCCGTCTCTCGCGAAATATCTAATCCGAGGAGACAGTTCACGGCTACATTCTTTACAATAAGGAAGGTGCACTCTTTGGCTCCCATCCCAAAATTAATACAAATCCGTGTCTGTTCCCGAACTAATTGGGCTTTTTGACTAATGGCTCCTGTAACTCGACAATTAGTGACTGGAAAAACCGGAATCTTTCTAATCTTCTCTAAGTGAATAAAGAACGATTCATTCAGCACAGAAACAGATGCTCCAGTATCTAAAATCACCGTAGTTTGAATACCATAAATATCACAAACTATAGCTGCTTTTACAACTTCCCGTTCAAACAAATTACACTTCTTCCGAAAATGTTGACATAATTCCTCTCGTATATCGACTCTGTCATCATATCTTAACATCTGCATAGTTGAACTATGTTGCTGAGCAACATCAACAGAATTATTTCCTGCACACTGCTTCTTTTGCGTCGTTCGACCTGATCGCTGCTGATTCTATGCGACACACGTTCTCATTGTTACTACAGCTGGTTGCCTGCACGCTTGGTTGCTCGTTATTACTAACATCATTCATGCAAGTGCCTCCTAGACACCCTGCGACTGACACACGGGAGCAGAATGTCGTGGCATCTAGTTTGACTGACTGGTACTGGTTGATGGTTGCGGTTCACTTACCTCAATGATCTTGATATTTCGGTTCGGTGGTTGCCATGGCTGCGCATTCATATGCTGCTGCATGTTATTTGACATATTTGTATTGTACGGGGGTTGTACATGATTGTTGTTGTGATATTGCGGTGGCCTAGGCTGCTGCCATTGCTGTTGTGCAAAATTATCTGTTGAGCAGTTATGTGGTGGTTGCATGTTTTGCTGATTATTTGAAAAATTACCGTTATTGTAATTGGTGTTAGCTCTAAAATCTTGTTTCCTTTTCTTTGAAAAGTTTCCGTTATTGTTTTGTCCACCATTGTTCTGTGGATGATTCGGTTCATTACCGTACTGTCCATTTGTGTTCATATTGTGGTTCTGCCATCCTGAATATTTCGGACTATTCCAATGATTTTTATTCCCATAGTAGGTGTTTCTATTACTATTGTTCTTGTGGTTTCGCCCATTGCCATTACCATTACCATTATTCGACGAATTATTCCCATAATGGTGTCTGTCCTCTTCGATAACCAAATCTAAAGAGTCCAGTACAGATAGAAGATGTTCCACGTTGTCTTCAGGAATGTGAAACAATTTCTCCTTTAGATCACGCGGTAACTTCTCCTTTAAAATCTTTAAAACATCACACTCAGGAATAGGTGTAGATAAATATTTCACTTTGTCCAAATACTTTTCGAAATATTTCCGCAAAGTTGTGCCTTTTCTATTATGTGGCTCAGGACTATAAACTTCTTTTCTTAATCGTTATTGTACCCCACGCGACCAATACTTGTTTAGGAAAGCTTGTTGAAATTCATCGAAGGAGCAGCATTGTTCAGCTTTCTGTGTCGCGAACAACGCTGGCTCACCTTGAATATGGATAATGGTAAAGACAATTTTCTCCCTTTCGTTCCAACTTTTTGGCATTATTCCGCGGATCCCTTTGATAAACACAATTGCATGAGGTCCGTTCTTATCATTGGTAAACTTCTGAAAATGTGAATTCTTCACTAAAGCATCCTGAGTCACCAATGATTGTGTATGGTCTTGATAAACGGATGTTACTCCACGTGTTGGATCGAAATTATTGCCCGTCTGCCCCCTACTTTCAGTTAAAGGCGTTTCATAATGACCAGGGTGTTTTTCTGTGATACCAACACACTCCGGTGAACTGTTATGAGATGTTTGCATACGTGTTTCATTAAGCACTTTCTGCACGTTTTGTAATTCAGTCTGGAGTTCATGAATCTTTATGTTGTTTCCATGTATCAGTTGTGTTCCTGCTCGTTGTAACATCACAGGTAGTTCCTTCTCTATATCAGTACTAATTTGTTTGTCTTTGTCATTTAGCCATGAGTTGAATGTGATCACAACGTGTTCCTCTTGTTCTTTGCATTTTTGTTCTATTACGTTTTGATTATCAACCGTAAGGTTTTCTATACGTGTACTTATCTTGCGTATTTCTGCTTCCAAAGAAGTGTGTGTTTGTTGTAATTTGTCCACATCCTGGGTTACTTGTTTTCGTGTGGTTCTGCTTCAGTATGCACTTGAACTACCGTCTGTATTCTGCCTGAGTGTTCTACAGCAGATGGATCACTGACTTTAATATTAGTGTCATGTTCTATATGCTCTGTCTGACCTGAAAAAATATTATCAATTTCTACATCACTAATTATTCCTTCCTCCTCTGAATGTTCAAAAAAAAAAAATGGTTCAAATGGCTCTGAGCACTATGGGACTCAACTGCTGAGGTCATTAGTCCCCTAGAACTTAGAACTAGTTAAACCTAACTAACCTAAGGACATCACAAACATCCATGCCCGAGGCAGGATTCGAATCTGCGACCGTAGCGGTCTTGCGGTTCCAGACTGCAGCGCCTTTAACCGCACGGCCACTTCGGCCGGCTCTGAATGTTCTACAGTTACTTCCTGCTGTGCAGCTTTTCTTACACGTCGCACTGATTTCACCATGTTTGCAAATGTTTGGGTGCAAGTCTAATCGAGAAAACGACACACGCAACACATCAATTATTCCGTCATACAAAACATGAAATAATTACTACACTGCACCAGACTGGAATCAGTACTATAAATGTTCACTTTCGTTTGATTAAAATTCAGTTCGAATCTCGTTCAGTTAACCTCTACCGAAAACACTTGATGCTGGTTTTACTGATCCTTCTCGCAGCTATTTTAGGGTCGTCGTAGATTTCCACTCATTACAGCATGAAACAAATAGAAAAAAACACACATTAGCACACACATAATAAGCTAGTCCTGTCAGTAGGTTGCCACTGAATTGCCCCCTCTGTTTATTGATTTGCTAATTGCTATTTGTTTATTTAATGAAGCACGGTTCTTTTTTTTTTTTTTTTTTTTTTTCTCTTTCGATTGTTGCGAGTCAGCGATAGTGCAATGCTGCTCGCTTTGGAGAATACACATTTTATAAGAATTATTTGGTCCAGCAAACACTTTTGCGATCACGGTTGTGATTTAGACAGTATTCGCGTAATTGTACTGATTAAAAGTTATCCTTTCCGAAAGACGCAGGTTCGATTAGAGCTGTGTGCACTTTTGCGCGTATAATGAAAATATTCATAACACATCGCGTAACAAAAAGAAACATGCGAATCACAACCGTGATCAAACGAAGAAAATATATGATAACATAAATGTTCTTCGCTGTTATTCAGGACAGGCTCAGATTAGACTTTGCAATTTTTAGTTATAGCAAATGACAAGACGTTACACTTGGGAGATATTTGTTTTGAATAACTTGTATTTACCTTCTCTCTCTCTCTCTCTCTCTCTCTCCTTTTTACAGCCTTTATACATTCAGTTCGATTAAGGAACTTTTCCTTCTCTACCGACCAGTACGAGAACAAAATTCAGACTCAGCAAAATGTCTTACATCGAATTATTACATGCTTAACCCTTAACAATCCCATATATAGTTTCGTAGTACAAACAATGCTAATTTATTCCGTGCACTAGAAAGTCTTTGATACACTGAGCACAAAAATTAAAATAATAAAATTATAATTACATTTTTAATATCATGAATACTTCTTTAAATCATGAAAATAAGGTTTGACATCGTCGTAATATTAATTTTCATCGTTGTAGCACTACATAATGCAGGGTTAAAAGCATCCTTTTGCGCTATGTATCGTAATGTTTCTATTTCTTTCCGTGATACTGTACCTAAAAGACAAGTATTAATTTTGTGATTCTGTTGATCATTAATTTAAAGAATGCAAGTTTTAGCGAATATGGATGTGAGGCGTGTTGTTAATAATGCTGTTGTCGTAGGTTTGCTATACACTTCGAATCTATGGTAGTTGTGACTGTTGCTTACAGTCAGGTCCAAAATGTTTATTGACTTCTCTGGTTCAACTTCTATTGCGAATTATACATTAGAGTGTAAGCCACTTAATTAATTAATTTACTTGTTTATTTTATTTATTTAACCGTATTTCGTTACGGCCATCATGCCCTCTCTTATATCGAACAAAGTTACACACACACACACACACACACACACACACACACACACACACACACACACACACTCACAGTACCTCTTTTACTTGACAACTAGGCCTACATAGAACATAATAATTTTAGCATGACAGACAGTATCAAAATGATGTATCTACAGTGAAAATGTGACTAAATAACACCGGCTACGGTCTACTGCTGCTGCTGGTGCTGCTATTAATAACGATAATAACAATAATAATAACAGGAAGTAACTAATAATAGTGACAATAATAATAGTGATGATAGTGACACACATAAAAAGTATTTATAGGTGTACAAATTACTACGGGGAAAGGAAATTTAATGAGTCTACACCAGCTGCACCAGTTAAGATTACTGGGAAAAGAGGGAGATCTATTTTAAAATAAGGATGTACAGGGGTAGCAAGTGTGTACAAGGACAGTGTTAATCATTAATGTTGCTTTGGTGGATATGCCATCAACTGCATTCTGAAGCTGAAGATGGTATTCAGTTCTCTAACATAATTCCGGAGGCCATTAGAGATTCGAGTTCCTGCTACTGAGAAGGACTTCGAAAGAGTGGCTCAACGAGGGTATGGGACAGAAGGGATATTGTTCTTATGGGAACGGATGTTTCTGCCACGTTGTTCAGACAAAGACATTGAGGTCGGGGAGACCTGTGATGGACAGTGGATGTTGATAGGTCATCAGAGAGATAGAAGGTGTTAAAATGTCTGCGCCTGTCTACATGCAGGTTGGACTGCCGTGCATATGACGGTGAAACATCATTAAACAGTCAAACGTCACAGGTGTAATGGAAACAGGCATTCATAAGAAGTATCAGACGCTGTAAGTTTTTCTGAGAAAAAGTTTTTGGTGGATCTCAGGAATTGTGTCTGCAAAGGAGTTTCACCATGGTACCCATCTAACTTTTTCTAAATTTGGTTTTCGAATTTGTAATAGTTTTTTCACGAGTAAGTTCCAGTACTTCTGTTCTAGTATGCCTGTATATTGTTCAACAGAATGTTAAAATCGTAGCGAACCTCACTGAAGTCGAACTGGGTGTTATTCATAGGATCTACCGGCGTGTGATATCCCTTGCGTAAGACGAGCGAATAGAAAGTTTGCGACGTGTGTATGAAGTGTACATGTCTGAGTGCGGTTTACAAGTGCACTGTTGCAGTCAGTCCACACCATCAAGCTTTTGGCAGTAATGTCGGGTGGAAATATTGAGGACCTGCGCGTGACTGATGACCACCTGCATAGCGTTCACTGAATCTCTGAGGGAGACTGACCTTCCGCTGTTGGATTTATGGGCGTGCATGCTCATTATTTCACTGAGTGAAGAAAGTGGCGACGTACACCGTCACGACTGCAGAAGAGTCCACGCTACTGCGCTATGCCGTTTCACAATCGTTCTGTTTGGAACTGACCTCTACGAGATTGTATTATACTTGGAAGCACCGATTCTTCAAACACTATAAAACGCATGTTTCGAGAAGTCTGATTACTTTCCAGGAGAGGTAATGTTTTAAATATCTGACGTTGAGCATGTAAGCGAGAAAACGTTTAGTGCTGAAGTTCTACATTTTTTTACAGTAATAGAACTTCTTCCACAGAACGGAAGGAATGATCAAGGAGCAGCTTTTTAGATTGTTTTGACATTTTACTTTGCTATATGACAGAGATTTTACATCACTAGATACGTTACGAAAAACTTGTTGCAGCTTTGTGCATCGCTTTGTGTGCTAAAAAACAACATTAATGTGATTACGTACATCGTTGTTCCATTTGAACAGCAGTGGATTATTTACAAAACACTTCACACACAGTGCGCAGCAGTTGGAAGGCCCAATTACTCAAACTACCGACTCAAATACCAACTTCATCATTGATAAAATAACCTGTTGTACTTACCATTTCTGACATTTCCTATTTTGCTAATACGAGAAGTATTTGCAGGGTGGTCAATAAACCACCGTCGTATCTTTTTTTTTTTAATGACGCTAAGCACTATGGGACTTAACATCTGAGGTCATCAGTCCCCTCGACCCAGAACTACTTAAACCAAACTAACCTAAGGACATCACACACGTCCATGCCCGAGGCAGGTTTCGAACCTGCGACCGTAGCAGCCGCGCGGTTCCGGACTGTATTGACTAGAACCGCTCGGCCACAGCGGCCGGCGCCGTCATATCTGCAACAATGAAACTGTTAATTGCCCTAGATAGGCACTCCTGTCTATTTGTCCATCGCTCAGTGTCCCTCTGTCATTGTTTCCCTGTTAGCGCGTATGTGTGTGTGTGTGTGTGTTTTTGTGTGCCTGTGAGTCTGTGTGTGCGTGCTTTCAGGAAACCGATTACTTGAGTGGTGTGCTGCGTGGTGATTAAACTGCCGTTTATAACGGGGCACGAGTTACGAGAGATGCCATTAGTGGTCCTTCCTTATATGAAGCCACCGTAAGGCCTGATATTATAGCTGGCCGGATGGCAGCTCCAAAGAGAAAGGCCCCTTGGGGGGAACGCAGCTCTCTGGTCACTCGTAATAGCGTAATAGCGCACAACACTGCATAGCATAGCCACTAGATCGAGCTCTCGCTTGGTTAAGTCGTCTCAAGTGTCCCCCGCAGAATGCTAACCCGTAAATGTTTATGACACATATAAATCATCTTAACGTTGTAATTACCATTGAGAACCTGTGTAATACCGTATACTTCATCCGATTGCTCTTAGGCCATCAAGTTTTCTTTTACTTCACCACAAAGCGGCAAGTTGGTGGATTCTTTCGAACATCTATCATACGGACTGAATGACTATCAATTACGAAGGTAGGTAATTCTGACGAACGAGCTTATTTGTAGTAACACTGCACGAAATTCACAGTAGTTTCCAGAGGTGAAAAGGAAATGTGCTAATTTTGCGTGTGGTTGATTTTACCCCACGCATTACTGTGTATGTAATGTACGTAAGATATCCAAATTTCATTTTAAATTGAGAATGGAATGATACATCATTCTGTTCTCGGGAAATTGGTTATTTACGAGGTGGACAGTCGCGCGGATTGCACACAATTCCATTCCTCCGCTTTGAGAATCGTGTGTGTCATAACAATCATCACATTTCATAAAGGATTCGAGATATGGAAACGAGCTTTCCTGAAAATGATAGCACGCTAAGAGGCATGTTTATTATCTGATAAAGATACCGGTAGTCTAGGGGTAGCGTCTTTGATTCATAATAAAAACGTCTTCTGTCCCGGGTTCGATCCCAGTCTGCTTTCTGTTGCGGTGGGGCCAGGACGTCCGCTGCGCCCGGCGTGCGCGACCGTGAGCGCTTGCTTCTGTTTACCTTCTCGCGGCGCGAGTTGTATTTGTTCCAAGTTCAGTGCGACTATGGCACACACATGGCGCCACGATACGATCAAAATTACTTTCCAACCAGATTACGCGCGTCCTCGAGCCTATGAAATAGAGCAGTTCATACGTGACGATCTACGTTTAGATCCGGCGACTGTCGTCGGAATACATTTTTCTATAACGGCGAGCGTGGTTTATGTTAAAATGATCAGTGCAGAGGTCTGCGCGACAGTGGTGTCTAAATACTCGAACTCTCTCAGATTCAAACATTCTGATGGGCATATCGGTGCAGTGACGGTGGATCATGCAGGCATGGGCCTAAGGACTGTAAGGGTTTTTGAGCTCCCCTTCGAGGTCCCTGAGGAAGTTGTCAAGGACGCTTTCCGACCATATGGCAATGTTATCAGCCACGTTGCAGAAAAGTGGCAAACTTTCTCGACGTACAAGGTCTACAATGGTGTGCGCCAAATTAAACTTGAGCTGAAGAAACATGTGCCGTCCTGTTTGAACATCTGTGGCTGTCGTGCAATCATTGTGTACGACGGTCAACCGCGTACCTGTTCCGGATGTGGGATGGAAGGCCATGTTCGATCGAGCTGCTTACAACGTAGAATTACGCAGATACCAGTGGGAGACTCCGTTTCCCCGACGGGGACGACAATCCTGCCCCTCACGTACGCTCAGACGACGATGTGCACCATAGATATGGACGAAACAGCCGATCAGACACATCCATCTACGTCAGCAGTACCAAGGGAGGAAGAGGAAGGACCTTCGGTGCCAACTCATATGTCGCCCCCTCCACAGCAACAACAGCAGCAACAGTCCCACGGACTCCAGACGCAGCATAACATTCAGAACGCGATGGACGTGGACGCGAACATTGTCCCGACCGCGGCTTTCCTAGCGGAAGGTGATACGACGCCGGATTGTCTTCCACATTCGGATACGGATGTTCACGTTCGAAAGCAACGTTCGCCTCGACGACGCAAACGACGTCGGCGGACCCCTTCTGACGATTGCCTCCTACACACGGCCGGTCAAGAAGGTGACATCTCATCAGACGGCATGGATGCTGCGCCTGCTGAGGATCTAAGTGGTGTAGACGGTTCACTTGCCCATACTACGAGTGCCCAGTTACTTCTTGCACCACAGACGCAGAAGGTCGCGTCGATGGATGGCGCTCCGTCTACCTCTACCAAAGACGACTTACGTGAGAGAGATTTAGGTGCGGATGAGCTACACAGCATCGTGTTGCAGCCTCTGTGGTCGGACGATGTTGAGGAACTTCCTGAAGAGGGCACGGGTGACAGGGGAGGGGGTGGCGTTGGGGATGCCATTCCTAGCGTGAAAGCCTCATAATTTGCAACGGGTTTGGTGGGTCCGGCATCTCTTGCGGTTAGCTTTGATTGCCATGGCGTCTACCCTAGGTGAAGATTCTAGGCAGCACACCTTTCGCCTGGCCACAATCAATATCAACGCGATAAGGGCACCACACAAACTGACAATGCTACAACGCATGCTTCACGCGGCGGACATCGACGTGGCCCTCTTACAGGAAGTATGTGTCGCTAGTTTCCCTGACTTCTACGGATATACCGTCCACATCTCCCACGCCTCTTCTACCGATTGTGGTGTGGCTGTTCTGCTACGGGACGGTTTGGTGGCTACGGACGTACTGTACTTACCGAGTGCAAGAGCCATGGCAGTAACTGTCAACGTGTACGACTCATCAATGTATATGCCCCTTCAGGGTCAGGGAGACGGAGAGATTGGGCCCGCTTTTTTTCGGAAGATGTTACGCTTCTATTTATGGGCCGCGTAGACAATATGGTGATCGGAGGAGATTTTAACTGTACATTATCTCCGTCTGATCAGCAGCCACATCACGTCCCGTGTGCGGAATTGGAAATGCTAGTGCGTGACCTCCACCTGATCGACACGTGGCGCCACATCCATGGCCCAGCTCCTGGTTACACCCATTATACAAGTCATTCATCAAGTCGGTTAGACAGGATTTACGTCACACGCACCCTTTCGACGGCGACGAGAGGAGCAGAGCTCTGGCCCACTGCATTCACCGACCACACAGCCTATATTTGCACCATTACCCTCCAACCTGCACGTCTGTGGCGCAGTAGGCCCCCCTGGAAACTGAACGTCACCCATCTGGACGAGCCGGCATGTAAAGGTGCTATCGCAGAGTCGTGGAACGCGTAGTTACAGCGTCGTGATCGTTACCGATCGACCCTCAGTTGGTGGATTGAATGTGCGAAGCCTGCTCTTAGGCGCACCTCCATGGCTTACGGCCGGGAAGCGGCGGCATGGAGGAGGAGCACGGAAAACTTTTATTACAGCGTCCTGCGGGAATGTCTTGCTATGGAGCCCTCACCTGACAGGCAGATCATAGGCAATCGCGCGAAAGCGCAGCTGGCCTCCTTAGCACGCCATCATTTACAAGGCGCTGTTATACGGTCGCGTGCTCCAGACATGATACAATCAGAAAAGCCATCTAGGCTCCTAGAACGCAGGAGGCGCCGTAGGGCACTGGTAACCGACATGATAACGGACGACGGACGACACGTGGCAGAACAAGCAGATATAGCAGAAGCCTTCTAGGGGCATTACGCTCAACTTTATTCAGCAGTGCTCCCTGATATGGCGACGGTAGACACCCTTTCAGCACATGTCCACGGTGCAGTTCCACCGGACATGGTACCGACTTTACTGGGAGAAGTGACAGAAGAGGAAGTGCTCGACGCCATTGGTAAAGGTGCTCCCCATAAATCACCAGGAATCGATGGATTACCATTAGAGTTCTATCGAGCATTTAAACAACTGTTGGTACCGTGTTGGGTTGAAATTTGTCAGGAATTGATGTCCCCGGGTATACCGTTGCCTGCACCGTTCTGATTGTCCCCATCCATAAGCCGAAGGGACGGAATCATGTCCGCGATTATCGCCCCTTAACGTTATTGAACAGCGACTTCAAGATCTTTTCGAGGCTGCTATCAGAACGTCTTCGCGGCACACTATTGCACGTCCTGTCCAGCGATCAGATGTCCTTGGGAGGACCCAACAACATCAGAACTGCGTTATACTATTGCACGTCCTGTCCAGCGATCAGATGTCCTTGGGAGGACCCAACAACATCAGAACTGCGTTATGTCGTTACAGAGATCTCATCTCCCTTGCACGGGTGAGACGTTTGCCGGCAGCCCTGGCGTCTATAGACTTTAGCCAGGCTTTTGACCGTGTGGGCCACACTTTCCTCACGGCCGTTCTACGGCGCATGGAATACCCCGACCCGTTTATCACAGTGCTGACACGCCTTCTGCATGGGGCTACTTCTCAAGTTCTTGTTAATGGAAGACTGACGGCACCCATGCCGATCCGCCGATCAGTACGACAGGGATGTCCATTATCAACATTGTTATTTGCATTGGCCTTAGAACCCTTGTTGTGTGGTCTCCGAGATAGGCTCACTGGGATACAGTTCGGCGGCTCCATCTATCGCTGCACCGCATATGCGGATGATTTGATGATCGTCATACGAGGAGCTGACGATATGGCCGCGGCGTTGGACTGGATTGCAACCTACGGTACAGCTTCTGGTAGCCAAATCAACGTTGACAAGTCTGTCGCCTTGAGCATCGGGATTGGGCTACCGCAGGAACACATTGCCCCCTTACGCTTCAGTGATACTGTCCGCTGCTTGGGCTTAGATTTCATGAACGACATGCGACGCGCGACGACTCTCAATTATCGACGCCTTCTTAAACAAATTAGGGCCGGAATTGCAAATCAGCGCTTGCGATCCCTCAACATCGTTCAGCGGGCGTATTATGCCAATCTATACCTTGCGTCCCGCATACCGCATGTCGCCCAAACGCTACCCATTCCGAAACCCTTGGCTCGTAGCATTATGGCAGCGCTGGGGTACTTCGTCACCGCTGGTAAGTTACTGAAGATCAGATACGTATCTCTTACCCTCCCCAAGGAAAAAGGTGGTCTCGGCCTAGTTAACATCCATGATAGGGCCATTTCCCTCTATGTTAGCTCACATTTATGTCTGCTGCGCCGTTGTCCTACGAGCCTCACGAGTCTGCTTCTGACGGCGCTACGACCTGCTTCACTAAGAGCGCCGGTGCCACTACAGGTCATCCCAGCGCCCCTCTTTTACATAGGACGTTTCTATTTAGAACAAAGTTATTGCAGTGTAGCGCTCACGACACCACAAATGGCCACAACTCGACGCCTATATCATGACATGCTGCAATGCCGCCCCCTAAATGTGGTCGAGCTAAAATATCCTGACGTACGGTGGCGCGTGGTGTGGAAGACTGTACACGATGCCATGCTTGATTCCGATGTTGTTTCCCAATGGTACGTAGTCATTAATGGAAGCTGGTGACGCAAGAACGTCTCTACAATATCCACATGGCAGAATCTCCCAATTGTGTGGGTTGTAATACAGTAGATTCTGACGAGCACCACCTCAGCTGTGGAGAGGCGGAACCGGTTTGGCACCTAGTGCGGCAGATGCTGGCTTATCTCTTGCGTGTTAGGCCGGAGTATATATCTGCACGCACGTTATTGTTTCCGGATGAGACATTTTACCCCAAGGCTCGAACCAACTCCGTCACCTGGATACGTGGACATGCCGTCCATTACCTCTGTCGTGACGGACACAAGAATTTCCTTGACTTCTGGCTCTATTTGCAAGAAAGACATCATGCTATTTCCGGGCATACCAGATATCGACAGTGCTTCGCAAACTACCTATGAAGTGCCTTTCACAGCCCGCCGTGCAGCTGGAATGTTCCAGGCAGTGGCAGATGAGGTCAGAACGAACTGCAAACGAGCATATATTGAACAATATTTATCAGTGGGTGCAGTCGCTGGGAAGCCTACCTACGACGTGGTAGCTTTCTTTTCATGTTATTTATGTTTCATATCTTCGATGGTGTCTTCATTCTGTTTTAGCTTGATTAACTATCACTGTTCGCACATTGATATCTATATAGATAAAAAAAGATTTAAAAAGTGGGCAGGAGACCTGCGCTCGACTCCAGATACATACACAAGAACAAAGTAAGAACAAAATGAGCAACAAATAAAATAAAATAAAGTATTATACCCTTTCTTTTCTACTTTTATTTTTTATAACAAGTTCAGAGGCATATTTAATTTTTGTTCGTTGGCGGAACCTGAAGTGGTGGCGAACCGACGTCCTAGTTAGCTTTAGGATGAAAGTGGCGGTGGCACTAGCTTTGTTTTTGTTTTTAGGCTAGATAGGTTTTTGGGGGGAGTATGAGTGATAGGGGCCACGCCTGAAGTGGAAGAGGTAATTTTCTTACTTTATAAAAAATAAGTAAATAATTAAATAAATAAATAAATAAATAAAATAAAAAAACAAAAAAATGGTTTGTATGATTCATGTTATCCCATTAAAAAATTTTTTTTTCTGTTTATATATTACGGCAAAGCGAAGTAAATCTGACTTGCATCACGGTGCCGTGAAACAAAATTAGATTTTTTGTTCCACCAACGGGAAGTTTCCTTTTTATTATTAAAAAAGGGGGTAGCGTCTAAAAAAAATTTAAAATAAACCTGCCACTGCCTACATTTTGATAAATAATCTGCATTGGCGGCCAAAGACTTTCGGCATAAGAAGTCAGCCTCATTCTGCCAACGGCCTTGTCAAAGAGAGCGGAGGAGCGGATAGAGGTTCAGGGCACTCTCTTGTCCTAGGGGTGGGAAATTGCCCCTAAAGGCGGAAGAACCAGCAATGATCAACGACATGAGGAAGCAGAAGGCAACGGAAACCACTGCATTAAAGACACGTAACGTGTATCCACAGGACATGTGGCCTGTAATTGAAGAAGTGTCATGATGATCTCTCCATTGGCAAAAGATTCCGGAATAGTCCCCCATTCGGATCTCCGGGAAGGGACTGCCAAGGTGGAGGTTACCATGAGAAAACGATTGAATAATCTACGAAAGGATAACGTTCTACGAGTCGGGGGGTGGAATGTCAGAAGCTTGAACGTGGTAGGGAAACTAGAAAATATGAAAAGGGAAATGCAAAGGCTCAATCTAGATATAGTAGGGTTGAGTGAAGTGAAGTGGAAGGAAGACAAGGATTTCTGGTCAGATGAGTATCGGGTAATATCAACAGCAGCAGAAAATGATATAACAGATGTAGGATTCGTTATGAATAGGAAGGTAGGGCAGAGGGTGTGTTACTGTGAACAGTTCTAACCAGAATCGACAGCAGACCAACACCGACAACGATAGTTCAGGTAAACATGCCGACGTCGAAAGCTGAAGATGAACAGATAGAGAAAGTGTATGAGGATATTGAAAGGGTAATGCAGGATGTAAAGGGGGACGAAAATCTAATGGTCTTGGGCGACTGGAATGCAGTTGTAGGGGAAAGAGTAGAAGAAAAGGTTACAGGAGAATATGGGCTTGGGACAAGGAATGAAAGAGGAGAGAGACTAATTGAGTTCTGTAACAAGTTTCAGCTAGTAATAGCGAATACCCTGTTCAAGAAACACAAGAGGAGGAGGTATTCTTGGAAAAGGCAGGGAGATACGGGAAGATTTCAATTAGATTACATCATGGTCAGACAGAGATTCCGAAATCAGATACTGGATTGTAAGGGGTACCCAGGAGCAGAAATAGACTCAGATCACAATATAGTAGTGATGAAGAGTAGGCTGAAGTTCAAGACATTAGTCAGGAAGAATCAATACACAAAGAAGTGGGATACGGAAGTATTAAGGAATGACGAGATACGTTTGAAGTTCTCTAACGCTATAGATACAGCAATAAGGAATAGCGCAGTAGGCAGTACAGTTGAAGAGGAATGGACATGTCTAAAAAGGGCCATCACAGAAGTTGGGAAGGAAAACATTGGCACAAAGAAGGTCGCTGCGAAGAAACCATGGGTAACAGAAGAAGTACATTAGTTGATTGATGAAAGGAAGAAGCACAAACATGTTCCGGGAAAATCAGGAATACAGAAATACAAGTCGCTGAGGGATGAAATAAATAGGAAGTGCAGGGAAGCTAAGACGAAATGGAAGCAGAAAAAATGTGAAGACATCGAAAAAGATATGATTGTCGGAAGGACAGACTCAGCATACGGGAAAGTCAAAACAACCTTTGGTGACATTAAAAGCAACGGTGGTAACATTAAGAGTGCAACGGGAATTCCACTGTTAAATGCAGAGGAGAGAGCAGATAGGTGGAAAGAATACATTGAAAGCCTCTATGAGGGTGAAGGTTTGTCTGATTTGATAGAAGAAGAAACAGGATTCGATTTAGAAGAGATAGGGGATCCAGTATTAGAATCGGAATTTAAAAGAGCTTTGGAGGACTTACGGTCAAATAAGGCAGTAGGGATAGATAACTTTCCATCAGAATTTCTAAAATCATTGGGGGAAGTGGCAACAAAACGACTATTCACGTTGGTGTGTAGAATATATGAGTCTAGCGATATACTATATGACTTTCGGAAAAGCATGATCCACACAATGCCGATGACGGCAAGAGCTGACAAGTGCGAGAATTATCGCACAATCAGCTTAACAGCACATGTATCGAAGCTGCTTACAAGAACAATATACTGAAGAATGGAAAAGAAAATTGGGAATGCGCTAGGTGACGATCAGTTTGGCTTTAGGAAAAGTAAAGGGACGAGAGAAGGAATTCTGACGTTATGACGTTACGGCTAATAATGGAAGCAAGGCTAAAGAAAAATCAAGACACTTTCATAGGATTTGTCGACCTGGAAAAAGCGTTCGACAATATAAAATGGTGCAAGCTGTTCGAGATTCTGAAAAAAGTAGGGGTAAGCTATAGGGAGAGACGGGTCATATACAATATGTACAACAACCAAGAGGGAATAGTAAGAGTGGACGATCAAGAACGAAGTGCTCGTATTAAGAAGGGTGTAAGACAAGGCTGTAGCCTTACGCCCCTACTCTTCAATCTGTACATCGAGGAAGCAATGATGGAAATAAACGAAAGGTTTAGGAGGGGAATTAAAATACAAGTCGAACGGATATCAATGATACGATTCGCTGATGACATTGCTATCCTGAGCGAAAGTGAAGAAGAGTTAAATGATCTGGTGAACGGAATGAACAGTCTAATGAGTACACAGTATGGTTTGGGAGTAAATCGGAGAAAGACGAAGGTAATGAGAAGTAGTAGAAATGAGAACAGCGAGAAACTTAACATCAGGATTGATGGTCACGAAGTCAATGAAGTAAAGGAATTCTGCTACCTAGGCAGTAAAATAACCAATGACGGACGGAGCAAGGAGGATATCAAAAGCAGACTCGCTATGGCAAAAAAGGCATTTTTGGTCAAGAGAAGTCTACTAATATCAAATACCGGCCTTAATTTGGGGAAGAAATTTCTGAGGATGTACGTCTGGAGTACAGCATTGTATGGTAGTGAAACATGGGCTGCGGGAAAACCGGAACAGAAGAGAATCGAAGCATTTGGGATGTTTTGCTATAGACGAATGTTGAAAATTAAGTGGACTGATAAGGTAAGGAATGAGGAGGTTCTACGCAGAATCGGTGAGGAAAGGAATATGTGGAAAACACTGATAAGGAGGAGGGACAGGATGATAGGACATCTGCTAAGACATGAGGGAATGACTTCCATGGTACTAGAGGGAGCTGTAGAGGGCAAAAACAGTAGAGGAAGACAGAGATTGGAATACGTCAAGCAAATAATTGAGGACGTAGGTTGCAAGAGCTACTCTGAGATGAAGAGGTTAGCACAGGAAAGGAATTCGTGGCGGGCCGCATCAAACCAGTCAGTAGACTGATGACCAAAAAAAAAAAAAGATTCAAACTTATTTTATTCAGTGAAATATGGAAGTAATTCGTCCACAGCATGAGAGAGTCGGAGATGAAAAACAGATAAACACGTCACTAGCGGTGCTTAAGTTCTCTAAAATTTACGCTTAGAAGACGTGGGATTTTCGAGAAGCAGTTCATGTATGAATGCTACAGCCCGGTGGTAACAGTTTCGCTTGTGACGCCATAGGGGTTTGACGTTGTTTAATTCCGATCCGTCACAGCACTACGAGCATTGGAGGATAGATATTTATGTGCCATTTTGTGCATTGTGAGTGATACACTAAGCTAATAGTTCTTTGTGTGCATTTCAGCTTGTTCTTGGTAGCGTCGTTGTCTGATTCTTTTGATCCTATGGCGTCCAGGTATACTCCACGTTTTCCTTCGCATTAGTCGCGCAGCCAGGTTCTCTGAAAATCCATGACTGATTGGCAGATATTTTTGGTTTGACTTCCTACCAGCTGTTTGTTTGCTATCATTTTCACCTGTCACTTATTCTGTTTGATGAGCCAATATTACATATTTATTACTTTAAATCTTACTAGAAATGACTCTGATTCATGTTTGGCTTCGTTCCGTTAGTTTATTTATGATTCCTGGGTTGTTATTGTGCTTTTACAAGAAGTTTCGTTTACCAGTGTTGCTCTTTTTGGATTTGAGACTGATTTTAATGTGTCTTCTGAATGTGAGGGGGATATCACCCTTTTCTTTTGTGAACGTATTTTTAGTGCCGATGTTTCGATACTTTATTCTGGTAGCTGTATAAAGCGTCGTCTTTCTGACCTCACCTTGGTTGCTTTATATGCATCGTCTGGTTCGGGTCCAAAAGCGACTCGTTTGCGATTTTTCAAAGAGGAGGTTGTCTATCTTTTGCTCAAAAGGTCCTTCGTGTCTCATTCTAGGTGGAAATTTTAACTGTGTTTTAAGTACTAGCAGTCAGTCCCGACATTACAATTTTTGTCGTGGTTTAAGTAAACTAGTCCATTGCATGCGTCTGAGTGACGTGTGAGAGCAGAAATATCCCGCATTGGATGGATAGACGATTTTTATCGCTGCCTCTTGTAGCTTTGTCGATAGGTTTTATTTAATTTAATTTTACCCATATTTCGCAGCTTCAAACATGGCTGTATTCAATACCCAGGAGGTATGAATTAAGCAAACGCCTTCAGTCACAAAATTCCGTGTTTTATTAAGTGTATGATGCATTTAGGACCCTGTGGGTCCATCATCAGATGTAATGTGTCTTCATACATGAATTGTTTTATTCCTTTAATGATATGAAACGCATATTCCTGTCACGAAAAGTTTTGATGTTAGGTTATGAATTTCGTAAGTCAAAAGCGGGAAGTATGTGCGAAATAGCAGAAAAGATGAACCGTGAAAACTTATCACATAATCCAAGAGCAGCGTCCTTAACGTTTTAGCACCAGCATATATTCTTTTCTCAATTGTTTTCATTCAAGAGGCACATTTGCAAACATATGTTTCTAAACACTTCACAGATGTTTTCGTACATGGTGTGGTCAAAGATGAACTTATTCGTAGTGCTAAAGATATAATTATTAAACAATTGACATATGCAGGAAGTAACTTTAGAATAGATCTTTAAAATTACTGAAGTAGCTGTGGCTTCTGAAATATGTTTGTTCATTTAACGTAGATTCTGGCTTTTTGATTTTGTGGAGGTACATATCCAGCTGTGATCTAACAGGTTTATGCCGGCCGCGGTGGTCACGCGGTTCTAGACGCTCAGTCCGGAACCGCGCGACTGCTACGGTCGCAGGTTCGAATCCTGCCTTGGGCATGGATGTGTGTGATGTCCTTAGGCTAGTTAGGTTTAAGTAGTTCTAAGTTCTAGGGGACTGATGACCATAGATGTTAAATCCCATAGTGCTCAGAGCCATTTTTTTAACAGGTTTAGGGTCTAACAATTGGCTTCATTGTGTAGTACTACCAAATTGTTTTCTAGACTGTTGATATGTTTTGTTTCCAAATGTTGAACGATGATTGATTTTTCGAAGTGGTTGAGCCTGAAAGCATTTACGTGTTTTTGAAAAGGTGGTTTGAAGTTTCTGCCTGTTTTCCCTACATAGTAGGCAGGACAACTGCGGCATGATACTTTGTACACTCCACTGTTGTTGTATGTCTGCGTATTTGATTTTATGTTATGGACGAGTAAGTACCCTAACTTATTATAAGTTTCGCACTCAGTGGTTGCTGCTTTTTTCCTACCTCATGGACAGCGTGCTGGATGATGTGGCTGGCCCAGTGAGGGAGCATTGCCTCCACTCTATGTTAGGTTACTCTTCGCTGTTAAATTGGTGGATAGATTTAGTGATGACAAAGCTACATCAGTCCTTTATATCAAACCGTGTTACTCGAGCGAGGTACTTTAGTAAAAACCTACGAGTTTTATTAGGCCTTTCTTAGTGAACCGTATGAACGAGTGGGTGACACCTCTTGACGGGTGCAAGACATTCGCCATATTAAAGCAAGACTGCTACAGCTCAAGCGGCATCAGATGAAAGGTTTACAGGTCACATCTAAACCGCAGTCTCTTGTCCAAGGGACACCGATATTCTTGTATCACCCATGTCGGCATTGGTCGCGACGTCGTCGCACCTTCATTACGTCCCTCACAGTTGCTGAAAAGTCGTCTACTGGTGATATTATCCGCGCTCTCCACCAATATGATGTGCAACTAAATGCCGTGGTTAAAGTGTGTGACAACGTGACTTCCCAATGATGCTCATGCAGCCGTAAGTGGGATATTCACACCTGTCCAGTTCACTGAATTTCTGGTCGCCTATCAGGCAGATGAAGTGTTTGCTCTTATTGTTGCTTCTACCTCCAGTAAATCAACTGGTTCGGATAGTTTCCCTAGCGAGTTTCACGTCCACTTCTGGCCCCTCTTGGATATGGCGTTTACGGCGATATTAAACGAGGTTATGCAGGGGAAAACTGCCTTCAGCTTTTAAGGAGTATACAGTAGTATTAACACCGAAACACTCTAGCTATGTCACCGTGGATTCGTTTTGTCTGCTTGGTTTTGACTGTAACACTGTTTCAAGGGCAGTCAACGAGCGAGACTGGAGAGTGTCAGGGTAACTTTCCTCAGCGCTCGATTTTGACTCAAGTAGCGCAGTACCTGGATGTGATTTCAGTTGCTGCGGTCAATTCAATTCAAAGCGCCCCGGCTTTCCTGGATTTTAAGTAGTCATTTGATCGTCTTTCTCATTGTTGTAGTTACTCGATTTTAATCCTGGTGCTCGGTGACTCACTGTCACAAGTTTCAGAACATTGAGGTGAGATACTTGTTAATGGTCAGCTGACGCCGCCGATCGCAATTAGTCGGGGTGCGCCCTAGGGCAACCAGCTTTCCTTTCTGGCAGGGCCCTCACCTTTAGAAAATATGGCGGCACTGTGGTGGTTCATCTCCGTCGCAGTGAGGAGTTTCCGTTGATAAACAGGTGAACGAGGGCAAAAGTAAAATTCTTACACTTTTGGACTACGATGGTATTAGAATTGCGAGGGCTGTTGCTGTAGGCCAGCATACGTCATTGGGGTTCACCGTCCATAGTTGCCCTTTAAGAAGGCGCCACTTAGCTAGAAAACAGAATAATCGGGGAAGCCATACTAGAACACGAATGGTGAGTCAAAATTCTCTTCAAATTTCACGTTTGCTTACGTTTTGTGTAACGCATTTTACTTTGTCCCATTGTTCTTGCTCCCTGCGATGATGGCAAAAAATTGCATTGATTGTCTAGGCGGTTTATACGGAAACGTATATGTCTAGGCAGCGCTACGTGATCACGCCCAAACCACGCAACTTATAGGGTTTAGGCCATTCTCACAGTAAGACCAAGACTTCTGTTTCATACATTCACAGCGTGGTTTTCACTGTTACCCAGAAGTCACATACATTCACAGCTCGGCCGTCCACACTTTTGCGTCCACCGAGTCTTGCTCCGCCTGTTGATGTTGGTCGCCTTAATTTTAAACTACGCAGTGTCAGAGAGTAGTACCTTGCCGTGAGCTATTTGGGTACCCTAGTACTGCAGTGGGTGGTACTTCAGGACCGGACTTCGCTGGCTTACGGAGAGGTGGTGGTATGTCCTAACCCCAAAGGAGTACTGTCGCCGCAGATAACCTGGAAGATAGTGTGGAACTGTGTTGGCCTCCTGGTACGTAAAATAAATGCCGCGTGACTAGGGCCTCCCGTCGGGTAGACCGCTCGCCGGGGGCAAGTCTTTCGATTTAACGCCACTTCGACAACTTCTGCGTCGATAGGGATGGAAAGATTCCATGGTACTGCCTTTTCTTAGTATAGAATCGTTAATAACGTGATCCCTGCTAATGACCGCTTCTCATGTAGACACCGTTCATCTGGAAACTATGCAGCCACCCATTTCCCCTTTTCAGGACCCTTTTTCAACATGCTTACCTTTCCATTTTATCAATCGGGCACTTTCTGGAACCGGGTGCGAGTACCATATACTTTGATAATATATTATGCTGCACAACAGAACAACAATACTCATGAGAGAGAGGACTAGTCTTAGAGTAGTGGCTAATAGGTAGTCGAAACGTACTGGTACAGAAGCAATTTATTACAAATATATGAACTGAGGTTACATTGATATGCGATTTGCATCTTGCTGTATCCACAAGCAAGAAGTTGGTTTTATTTTCAGCTTCCCATTTCCAAGAAGATTAGGTATCAAGAAAAAGAAAGGGGGAGAAAACGAAAACAGGTTGTCAAGCTCACTCACTGAAAATTTGATGAATCGTGTTCAATTTATAGTCCTGTCATTGTTTCTTTTTCTTGAGTTTATTTTATTCCTCGGAATGTGAAAGGATTAATTACAAAAATTCACTCTATCTGAACAGGTCAACTCACGTTACTAAAATTAATATATTACATAAAATTCGATAACTACCCTTGTAAGCCTGTTTGCACACGGGTAAAATTTTGCACTATCTGTCACTGCTTGCAACTATGTTCCTTCCTTAACGCAGCCACGGCAATTACAACTAGAATACCGATAGCTGCTAAGTCTGTACTCGTCCTGTGCTTTCGTAGTTAGTAACGTAAGATGGAATGGCCTTTCGATAATGGAGAGTTCTAGCAGGAATAGTTTCATTCCTATCATTCTAAAAAGTTTTAATACAAGCTATAAATGGAATCCCTCCTCTCTCTCTTTTACCCTCCCGATCACCCCTACCCCACCCAATGAATCACGGACCTTGCCGTTGGTGGGGAGGCTTGCGTGCCTCAGCGATACAGATAGTCGTACCATAGGCGCAAACACAGTATGGGGTATTTGTTGAGAGACCAAACAAGCGGTTGCTTCCTAAGATGGGCGGCAGCCTTTGCAGTAGTTGCAGGAGAACCAATCTGAATGTCTGACTGATCTGGCCTTGTAACATCAACCAATACGGCCTTGCTGTGCTGGTATTGCGAACGAGTGAAATCAAGGGGAAACTAAAGCCGTAATTTTTCCCGAGGACACGCAGCTCTATTGTGTGGATTATGATAATGACATCTTCTTGGGTAAAATATCCCCGGAGTAAAATAGTCCCCCGTTCGGATCACAGGGAGGGGACTACTCAGGTGGATGACATTGTCAGGTGAAACTAAACTTGCGCTCTACGGATAGCAGCGGGCAGGCAGACTAGAAAATTTAAAAACGGGAATGGGTAGGTTACAGGTAGATACAGTGGGAGTTAGTGAAGTTCGGTGGCAGAAGTAACGGGACCTCTTGCCAGATGAATACATGGTTATAAATACGAAATGAGATAGGGGTAACAAAGAAATAAATTTAATAATGAATAAAAAATAGTAACGTGGATAAGCTACTTTGAACAGCATATTTAACGCATTATTGTAGCCAAGATAGACACGAACCCCACACGCACAAAATTAGTACAACTTTGTAAGTCCCCTTTCCCCGCAGATGATGGAGAGATTAAAGAAATGTGTGATGAGACAAAAGAAATTTTGCTGATAGTTGTCATGATCCTCACCCTACAGCTGACATATTCGGCTACAGGAAGAAATTCTTAGAGCAGTTGAGAAAGCAGTAGTGGCAAGATGACCTAAAGTGGTGTGAGGTACCGATGATAGATGGTTTGTTCGGTACAGGTGTCGTGTCAAAAACCGCCTAAATTGTCATCCTTCTCTGCTAACGGCTGCTGCGTTCGGAAGTTGCGGGCCGAACTGATAAGCTTCTGTTACTAATATTGGAAAAACTAAACAGCGTATTTATTTGCAATTATGTAAAAGCATCTCTAAACAGCAGACTAAAATTCGATTACTGCAAAAGTGTTAATTACTAGCAGAACAGTAAGGAGCCGCTAAACGAAAAGGCACGTGAATCACTTCGGTGATTTTCGGATTGCGCAACGTGGACGGCGTACGAAGGGGAAGGTCAGAGGTGGTACGGCAGTCTCGGAAGACAGACATGTTATCTGTCTTGGTTGGTATCGGTTGAGAACTTAATTAGCAATCTCTGGTTGTTTCGACATGTAACTAAAAACAACTTGATGGTAACTAAGCAAGTAGGCAGTTCATTATCGAGTTTGTTTGCGGGACCATCCTTCGCAGCGAGTACAAAAACATTTGTCTTGTAAATAAAAAAAAAAACACATTCTCTTGTTGCACTGTATTTTTTCCTCCCAGACGTGTTTCGCTTTTCTCCCTTTAAGATATCATCAATGGAATCTGTAATGATACAGTTATGATACACTTTTGTTTTGATATGCATTATTCGCAGATTATAAATCTCTTCACTTCTCGCTTTTTATGTAAATCAATGATGACTTGCAGCACTTTCCGATTTTAGTTAGCATCTGCTTGTCATCTTCTCTGGTCACAATCTGGAGGTCGCATTGCCGCTCCATTTTCGAAACACATGCAGGTTTTTGTGTTCTGAACATTTTTCTTACCACTTTCAATTTTGGTTACCCTCGTTGTTGTGATGCACTATCAGTCTGCTGTTAATAACACGGCATTTGATCGGAAACAGTGAATGGAATACGTAACTACTTTTAGTTCACAGTGTATCCCATCCTCTTCCGTTTGTCTGCGCACATGTTGGTAACCTATCGAAGCATCTGCTGAAAATTAACGTCTGTTTATTTCTGTTATTTTTATAGCTACCTGCATGTGGGTGTGTGTGTTTGTGTGTGTGTGTGTGTGTGTGTGTGTGTGTGTGTGTTGGTGTTTGAACAAGACAAAGCCAGAGCATACGTTCAAGAATTATTTTTACTATTTGAACCATATAATTCTGAATTTGAAGGTAATAGCTCTCGGTGAATAGTTGAAAGTTTTTTTTGTCAATTTATAAGAGTTTTCGTGTAAAGGTTTTGTGGAGAGGTTCACAGACAAATGAGTTGAAAGGGGTTTGGTGGTATTATTATTAAATAGTCCTCTGTTTCAGTGTTTTCTCTATTATTCTGTCTAGTAATGTAGACAATGAGTTGTTTGGCATATGTACTTGATCATTCATCAGGATTCTCCTGTTATGCTTTTGTTTTTTCTGTCCAGTAATTTTCTTACAGGGTTAAGAGGTGTTTTTATTGTTGATTCTAGTTATTTACATGTCCTCTTCTCTAGTGGTTGGTTTGTGATCGTGTTCTCTTAGGTGTTCTGCAGTTGTGGAATGATTTGTCTCATACTTCTAAGCTTCTGTATGTTCTTTGTATCCGACATGAAATGTTCTGTCTCTTCGTCCTTTGAATATGCCGTCACAAGTGTTACACTGTAACTGATATTTAGCTGCTTTGTTGTATATATCTCTGGTTTTCGTCAGTTTTGTGGTGTATTTTTGGACAGAATTTTCTGTTACGTGTGCTATGTTTATTCCCTCTGTGGAAACTACAGTGACAGAGTCACATAGCTAAACGAAAAGAAAAACAAAAGCAGAAGCACAAAACCATTGACAGCATCAAAGCAGGACCAAACACCATCACTGACACTCAGTACCAAAACAACTAAACAGAATAATCAGGAAAATGTAACAGAAGACACAAAATGGCACAGAGTGACATACAAACACAGACTCAGACGCAAAATCACCAACATTCTCAAAAGACAGATAGTAAACATAGCATACAGAACAGACAATTATATCCAAAAACACACCCCAAAACTGACAATAAACAGAGGTATATACCGCATTGGAGGTATATATTAATTACAGTCTAACACTTGTGATGGCAGACACATAGGACAAACAGGCAGAACTTTTGATGTCAAACACAAAGAACACTTGAGGGCCTGGAAGTATAGGACAAATCGATGCACATTTACAGAAAACGTAACAGAACACATGCACATACCAACCAATAGCGAAGAGTATATGTAAATAACTGGTGTCAGCAATAAAAAACATATCCTAACTCTGCAAGAAAATTACCGCATACAGGAAACTAAAGCAGGAATTAAAATCTTCTTGAATGTTCAAATACATGTGCCAAAAAACTCATTACTTACACTACTAGATAGAATAATAGAATGACACTGCAACAGAGGACTATAATAATAACAAGAAGAAGGATAATATCACTAATCCCTTTTCCACTCATTTGTCCACGAACCTCTCCACAAAACATTTAAACCAAAACTCAAATCAGCTGAACAGAAAAAATTTCAACTATTCTCTGACAGCTATTACCTTCACATTCAGAACTGTACAACTCAAAATAATAATAATAGTAATAATCCTTGCTTATATACTATCACTCTCTCTCTCTCTCTCGCTCAAAGGCACACACAGATATAAACATAACAGAAATGAATATACGTTAATTTTCAACATATACTTGAGACTTCAAGAAGAATATAATAATTCCAATCCTAAAGAAAGCAGGTGTTGACAAATGTGAAAATTACCGAACTATCAGTTTAATAAGTCACGGCTGCAAAATACTAACGCGGATTCTTTACAGACGAATGTAAAAACTGATATAAGCCCACTTCAGGGAAGATCAGTTTGGATTCCGTAGAAATGTTGGGACACGTGAGGCAATACTGATCCTACGACTTATCTTAGTAGCTAGATTAAGGAAAGGCGCACCTACGTTTCTAGCATTTGTAGACTTAGAGAAAGCTTTTGACAATGTTGACTGGAATACGCTTTTTCAAATTCTGAAGGTGGCAGGGGTAAAATACAGGGAGCGAAGGGCTATTTACAATCTGTACAGAAACCAGATGGCAGTTATAAGAGTTGAGGGACATGAAAGGGAAGCAGTGGTTGGGAAGGGAGTGAGACAGGGTTGTAGTCTCTCCCAGATGTTATTCAATCTGTATATTGAGCAAGCAGTGAAGGAAACAAAAGAAAAATTCGGAGTGGGTATTAAAATCCATGGAGAAGTAATAAAAACTTTGATGTTCGCCGATGACATTGTAATTCTGTCAGAGACAGCAAAGGACTTGGAAGAGCAGTTGAATGAAATGGATAGTGCCTTGAAAGGAGGGTATAAGATGAACATCAACAAATGCAAAACGAGGATAATGGAATGTAGTCGAATTAAATCGGGGGATGCAGAGGGAATTAGATTAGGAAATGAGACACTTAAAGTAGTAAAGGAATTTTGCTATTTGGGGAGCAAAATAACTGATGATGGTAGAAATAGAGACTACATAAAATGTAGACTGGCAATGGCAAGAAAAGCGTTTCTGAAGAAGAGAAATTTGTAAACATAGAGTATAGATATAAGTGTCAGGAAGTCGTTTCTAAAAGTATTTGTATGGAGTGTAGCCATGTATGGAAGTGAAACAAGGACAATAAATAGTTTGGACAAGAAGAGAATAGAGGCTTCTGAAATGTGGTGCTACAGAAGAATGCTGAAGATTAGATGGGTAGATCACATAACTAATGATGAAGTATTGAATAGAATTGGGGAGAAGAGAAGCCTGTGGCACAAGTTGACTAGAAGAGGGGATCGGTTGGTAGGACATGTGTTGAGGCATCAAGGGATCACCAATTTAGTATTGGAGGGCAGCGTGGAGGGTAAAAATCGTAGAGGGAGACCAAGAGATGAATACACTAAGCAGATTCAGAAGGATGTAGGTTGTAGTAGGTACTGGGAGATGAAGAAACTTGCACAGGTAAGAGTAGCATGGAGAGCTGCATCAAACCAGTCTCAGGAGTGAAGACCAAAACAACAACAGCAACTTCGTTAGTTTGGCTGCAAGTACGTAAACAAACCAAACAGGATGTGATACACAGTGAAGTCAAAGTAGTTACATCTTGAAACTACAGTTTTCGATCAAATGTCTATATTAGTGACACAAGATCGACAGCACAACACAACAACAATCGCAACCAGAATGAAAAGTGGGAAGAAAAATGTTGTAAAAATAAAAAACGTTCTTATGTTTCGAAACAGAGCGGCAGTGCGATCTCCTGCATGCGACCAAATGAGATGAATTCAGATACCAACTAAAAGAGCAAAGAACTGCAAGTAATCACTTATTTACACAAAAAGTGAGAATTGAACTGTTTTATAATCTACAAAGAATGCAAATCAAAACAAAAGTGTACCATAACTGTACCATTATAGATCTCACTGATGATTCATTAAAAAAAGACGGCGACACGCGTCTGGGAGAATAAATACGGTGCAGCAAGGGAATGCGTTTCTTAATTACAAAACAAATAGTCAGTTCGCTTTTTTGCTTGTTTTTGACTTGTGAAGAACTGAAATGATTAGTGATTGATAATGTGGAATATTCTTGTGTAGTTTCTTCTATCATGCTAAAAAATAGCGAGTGGCATTCCGTTAAAAAAGTGTTTCGAAAATTAATTATGCATGCAATAGCAGATCCTCGCTAAGAGTTTAGATAATAGACTCACTACCTACGTACTGCTTTCTGCACAGGGGACAGGAACTACAGAAGACTGCATGTTAGTGAACATTAACATACCACTCAGGGCGGTGGAACCAAATACACACCTCTCGTGTGCTGCAATCTTAGTAGAATGAGATCAGTGACACGTCATCTGTGGTAACACAGAGAAGGTATAAACGAGAGAAATTTTCGAGGGAAGAGATTTGTCATACTCACGTATATACTCTCTCTCTCTCTCTCTCTCTCTCTCTCGCTCTCTCTCTTTTTTCAACTTACCATACAAGGCATCCCCTGTGGAGATAATCTCTGAAGTCGAAGTGCTCTGGAACTCTGAGGCTAGATTCTATTAGTGAGAACTGTGTACTGTAACTCACCAGCGCATTGTTTAAAGATAGTGATTCGTGTGAACAGTGAATGACCAGAAAACTGTATAAGAGCTGTGATAATTAGGCTTCGAATTGTGTTTGAACTTGTTTTAAACATCAGTTGACCATATAACATTCACTTTAGGAACTCGAGATATTCTCAGAACCTTCGCTGTAGATATATTCACTTATGAAATTTGTCATTAATAATCCGTCCCAGTTAAAAAATAACTAGCTATAACACTAGAAGAATGGATGATATTCACTATTCTGGATTAAATCTCACTTTGGCACAGGAAGGTGTGAACTATGCTGCCACTAAAGTCTTTGGTCATTTGCCAAATAGTATTAAATGTATGACAGAGAGACAACCAACATTTAAAAGTAAATTAAAAGAATTTTTGAATGAAATGCAACTCCTTCTACTCAATAGATGAATTCTTATATATGAAGTAGCAACTGTAGAAAAAGAGTTAATGAACTATTTTCTGTAAAGAAAACTTATGTTAAAGTGACACGTTTCACACCATTACGAAATGTCGTATTCAGGATCTATGGAAGAGGGATTAATGTATGTATCTAGGTATGTATAACTAACGCCCTAAGAGCCAAATTTTCTGTTATAATTGAAGCAGCATCAGTATACAGCAGCAGCGGGAAAGGCGGAAGTAAAATGAGAAGAAAAGTTAACGTTGTGTGCGCGATCCATGGCATCACGTTATAAACCACCACTTTAAGATTCTTCACGCTATAAGACGCCATAGCTTGCGGGACAGCGTGAGGCAGCCCTGGAAAACAGGTGCGGCGGCAGCAAGCAGCGGCGGGCGCCGTTAACAATAGAGGGCGCGTGTGAAGTATCTGCTTCAGTACACCACGACAGTGAATTTGCAGCCAGCGGTGCAGCCCACAGCTACGATAATCAGCGGCAGTACGTCGAGGAAGGAAAGCAGTGAAAGTGTTGCGCTCGCATACAGCAATCTAAGATTTGTAATTGGAACATTAGCATTAGTAAAATGTATCGAGAAAAGGAAGTTAATCGTAGTATAGCATTAGCTGACACTTTGCCAACTAAGGATGGTCAGTATATAAGGTCTATGTTAAAATTATTTTTGGAAGAACAAAAAGAATATAAGGAGAAATAAGATAAACCTCGAAATGAATTAGGTAAGGTTTCAAAAGAAATCTGTGTGGAAATTGCTCAAATCAACTGTAAGTTCAATTCTTTGGAGCAAACGGCTACAAATACTGAAGCTGAAACTGAGGGATGTTGCAAGAAAATAACTTATGAAATAAAATAATGGTATAAAATGTTAGAAGTTTGTAAGTCAGAAATGAATCAACATGTTAACCTTGAATTCAAAAGATAAATAAGAATTTGCAGGATCAAAATGCAGTGATACAGTCACAACAAATGACTTCAGTAATGAAAGACAAAAGGAAAGCAAAGCTGCGAAATCATGTATTGATAATCATAAATTACAATGGAGTAATTCACAGCAAATAAAAAAAACCATGATACACATAGTTGTATCATTTCGCATGTGGATTCCTCTTTTAAAGACAAAAAAGGCGATTAAGCGTAAACTGAGAGAAATAGAGCAAAAATGATTCCTGAGATTCAAGACAAAGTGGAAAATAAAGGTAATCAAAAGGTCGACTGATGCGAACAACAAAGAAAGAAAGTATTCTTCATGTAAGTGACATAGCAAAAGAGTATAAATTCAGTCATTTCTCTAGTAAGGAGGCTGTGCTTCCACAAGCCTTCATTATACAGCTTGATGACAGCACTTCTAAAGTCGTGACAAAACAACAACAAAATCCAATTCGTGACCGGTAGGCTTCAAGGAGAAGCAATATCATGGGAAACAAGGGTCAGCAACATAAGCAAAATATATAAAGAATTTCGTCAAGCATTTCTGAATAAAGACTGGTCTTGCAGCACACAACAGAGAAGGAGAGCTGAAGTATTTGTGAACAGAAGGTTTGATGGTGAAAAAGTCATTATACCACAAATGGATAGGGATAAGGTACTGGTAGGTCAAATACCAAAGTTCATTAGCGTCAACATGTCAATAAACATAGACTTGACATCAAGCATCTGTCAGAGGCCGCTAGCAAAAAAACGCGATACGCACTGCATTTGTCTACGGGAGACGAAGTTGTCAGTTCAGTTATAAGAAGCCTGATATATGAATAGATTACGAGGCTGAATTTGAGAAATTTGTGAATGAAGTGCATCGTTCTACCACGGAAATACAGCCACAAAAATTATTAGATAGAAAGACAATTCATGGCTGTTAAATTTCAGGGAGCCATAACGTTCATTTGCAGGTAATTGACGATTACCAGATGCCTGAATTAACCGAGAGTATACTTCATTTTATTTTCCTGCTGCGAGTTCTTCCCCTTCTTCCATTCAGAACTATATCTGCACTATGTGTTCAAAAGTATCCGGACACCTGGATAAAATGACTTACAAATTCACGGCACCCTCCATCGGTAATGCTGGAATTCAATATGGTGTTGGCCCACCCTTAGCCTTGATAACACCTTCCACTCTCTCAAATATACGTTCAGTCAGGTGCTGGAAGGTTTCTTGGGGAATGGCAGCCCATTCATCACGGAGAGCGACACTGAGGAGAGTTGTCGATGTCGGTCGGTGAGGCCTGGCGCGATGTCGGCGTTGCAAAGCTTCGTAAAGGTGTCATATGGGATTCAGGACAGGACTGTTGGCAGGCGCGTCTATTACGGGGATGTTATTGTCATGTTACCACTCGGCCACAGGCCGTGCATTATGAACAGGTGCTCAATTGTGTTGAAAGATGCAGCCGCCATCCCCGAATTGCTCTTCAACACTGGGAAGCGCGAAGGTGCTTAAAAATCAATGTAGGCGCTTGCTGTGGTAGTGCCACGCAAAACAACAGGGAGTGCAAGTCCCCTCCAGGAGAAACATGACGACAGCAGAATACCACCACTTCCGAATTTTACTGATAGCACTACACACGCTCCACGTTCAATGGGCATTCGCCATACTCACACCCTGCCGTCGGATCGCCACATCGTATTCACTCCTCACACCAAGCGAGGCGTTGTTAGGCATTTAGCGGCGTAATGTGTGGCATATGAGCAGCCACTTGACCTCGAAATCCAAGTTTTCTCACCCACTGTCAACAACTCAAAGGGGCAGATTAATGATGCTGTGAAAATCTCCACTATTTAAAGAATAACGTAATTAGGTTGGTTGGTTTGTGGGAGTAAAGGCACCAGACTGCTTCAGTCATCAGACCCTTTTTCCAAAACTTCAAACACCCACAGAGATTAAATACGAACAATGGACATGACAACAGACGACATAGGACAAGATAGACGCAGACTGAGACCAGACAAAAAGAATTAAAATAATAAAAGTGTCACAGTGGTTGGCCGACCATAGAGACAAAAAAGGAAAAGCCAACCACCTAGAAACTCACTAAAAAGTAACCCAGTCTAAAATCGTAGGCCAAAGGCCAGACTCATAACAAAAAAAATGACAAACGCTCAGAGCAAGTGATAAAAAAACCCTGCCTGAATAAAACGCAAAACTAAGCCTGCCATGGCAGTGTTATCTGATAAAATGGCAGGGAGCGTGTAAGGCAGCGCAAATGTCTGCCTGAGCTCAGCTAAAAGCGTAAAGGCCAACAAAATGTGGACCACCGTCAAAGTTGCCCTGCAGCAACAGAGGGGCGGGTCCTCACAGCTTACTAAATATCTGTGCCTCAGCCGGGTGTGGCCAATGTGCAGCCGACAAAGGACAACTGAGTCCCTGCGAATGGCTCGTATGGATGACTGCCGCACAGTCGTCGTCTCCTTTACAGCACGGAGTTTATTAGGTGTGGTCAGATCGCGCCATTCAGCGTCCCAAAGCGCGAAAACTTCGCAGTGTAAGACCGCTCGCAAATCAGTCTCCGGGAGGCCAATGTCCAGAGTTGGTTCACTGGTGGCCTGTTTGGCAAAGACCACAGAGTGGCCACAATGGGGAAGAGTATGGAGGGACTCCCGGACAGTCATCACCAAACGAGAGCGAGGGAAACACTGGTTGATAGTTCGTAAACCGCTCAGTGAGTCGCTACAGATAACGAAGGACTCACCTGAGCAGGAGCAGATACACTCTAGGGCACGAAAGATGGCGACCAGCTCAGCAGTGAAAACGCTGCAGCCAGCTGGCAATGAGTGTTGTTCATAATGGTCCCCAGGGTGAGAGCATAACCGACATGACGAGCAACCATCGAACCGTCAGTGTAAACAACGTCAGAGCCCTGAGACGTGGCAAGGATGGAAAGAAAGCGGTGGCGGAAGGTCTCCAGAGGGAGTGAGTCCTTCGGACCCTGTGCCAATTCGCGCCGAAGGCAAGGGCGGGGCACATACCACAGGGGTGTACACAGAGGGGCCCGGAAAGGAGGTGGAAGAGGGTAAACCCAAAGCCCAGAGAGAAGCTCTCTGACATGGACTGCGATCGTACAACCCGACGGGGGCCGACGTTCCGGGAGATGGACGACCGACCGAGGGAACAGGAGACGATAATTAGGATGCCCGAGCAAGCTACAAATATGCATAGCGTAAGCGGCCAGTAAACGTTGGCACCGTAACTACAATGGAGGGACACCTGCCTCCACAAGTATGCTGTTCACAGGGCTGGTCTGGAAAGCGCCAGTGGCTAGTCGTATCCTGCTGTGAAGGATTGGGTTCAGGACCCACAACGCAGAGGGGATGCTGAACCATAAGCCAGGCTCCCATAATCTGACGGGACTGGATTAACGCCTGGTAGAGCCGTAAGAGGGTAGATCAGTCGGCGCCCCAGCTGGTGTGGGTCAAGCATCGCAGAGCATTAAGATGCCGGCAACACATTTGTTTAAGCTGCCAAATATGTGGTAGCCAAGTCACCTGGGCATCAAAAACCACACCCAAAAACCGATGTGTCTCCACCACAGTGAGAAGTTCGCCGGCGGGATAAAGCCGCGGCTCAGTGTGAGCTATGCGTCGCCGGCATAAATGCATAACGCAGGTCTTGGCAGCCGAAAACTGGATGCCATGCGCTACTGCCCTAGACTGTGCCTTGCGGATAGCGCCCTGCAGCTGACTTTCAGCAGCTGCAATGCCAATGGAGCTATAGTGGAGGCAGAAGTCGTCAGCATACAAGGAAGCTGAGACAGACGTTCCCACCGCCACAGCAAGCCCGTTAATTACAATTAAATACAGGCACACACTTAAGACATTTCCCTGTGGTACCCAGTTCTCCTGAACTCGGGGGAAACTGCTGGAGGCTGCGACTTGCACACGGAAGGTACCATGCGACAGAAAATTTCGTGTGAAAATTGGCAGCAGACTTCGAAGACGCCAACCATGAGGCATGGAGAGGATGTAATGGCGTGATGTCGTATGGTACGCCTTCCACATGTCAAAAAAGACAGCGACGAGGTGCTGACGACGGGCAAAGGTCATACAGATGGCTGACTTCAGGCTCACCAGATTGTCGGCGGCAGAGCGTCCTTTACGGAACCCACCCTGAGACAGAGCCAGAAGGCCCCGAGACTCGAGTACCGACCTCAATCGCTGGCTCACCATGCATTCGAGCAACTTGCAAAGAACGTTGGTGAGGCTAATGGGGCGGTAGCTGTCCTCCTCCAATGGGTTCTTGCCAGGTTTCCAAAAGAGGATAACAATACTTTCCCGCCATTACGACGACACTCACCCTAGACCCAGATACGGTTGTAAAGATCGAGGAGGCGTCGCTGGCAGTCCACTGAAAGGTGCTTCAGCATCTGACAGTGGATGCGATCTGTCCCAGGAGCTGTATCAGGGCAAGTGGATAGGGCACTGTCGAATTCCCACTCACCGAAGGGAACATTGTAGGATCCATGATGGCGGGTGTGAAATGAAAGGCTTCGACGTTCCAACCGCTCTTTAATGGAGTGGAAGGCCAGTGGGGAATTTACAGGAGCGGAACTGAGAGCAAAATGGGCTGCAAAGCGGTTTGCAATTATGTCAGAAGCAGTACAAACTGCTCCATTCAGTGACAGCGCAGGGACGCTTACAGGGGTCTGATAGCCATAGAAGCGCCTAATCTTGGCCCAAACGGGCGATGGAGAGATATGGAGGCCAATGGTGGAGACATACCGTTCTCAGCACTCCAGCTTGTGTTGGCAGATGATGTGGCGGGCCCGCGCACTGGGCCGCGTAAAGGCGATCAGGTTTTCTAATGAGGGATGCCACTTGTGACGCTGAAGCGCCCGCCTGCGGTCTTTAATCGCCACGGCGATGGCAGGCGACCACCAAGGCACAGTCATCCGCCGAGGGGACCCAGAAGAACGGGGAATGGCAGATTCTAAGGCAGTGGTGACCGAGTAAACCATCGCATCAATGGCTTCATTCGAAAGAGGCTCAATAGCGGCATTTGAGGAGAACAAGTCCCAGTCAGCCTTATTCATAGCCCATCTGCAAGGGCGCCCAGAAGAGTACGCTGTAGCAGTGACAGAAAGATCGGAAAGTGGTCACTACTACGCAGATCGTCCTGCACACTCCATTGGACAGACGGTCAGAGGCTAGGGTTGCAGATCGAAAGGTCGATGGCTGAGTACATGTCGTGTGCCACACTGAAATGTGTGAAGGCACCATCATTTAAAATGGAAAGGTCGAGCTGTGACAATACATGCTAAATGATGCTGCCTCTTCCTGTTGCCACTGATCCACCCCACATAGGGTTATGGGCGTTGAAGTCGCCCAGTAACAGGAAAGGTGACGGCAACTGGGCTAACAGCGCAGCCAGGACATGCTGCGAGGCATCTCCATCCGGGGGAAGATACAGAATGCAGACAGTAACAGCCGGAGGCATCCACACCCGTACAGCGACTGCCTCAAAAGGCGTTTGTAGATGACAGACTCACTGTGAAGAGAGTGAAGGACATAGATGCAGACGCCACCAGATACCCTTTCATAAGCTGCCCAGTTCTTATAATAACCACGACAGAAACGGAGGGCAGGTGTTCACATCGCTGGAAACCAAGTTTCTTGAAGAGCAATGCAGAAGGAAGGGTGAAGGCGGAGAAGTTGTCGGACCTCAGCAAGATTTTGGAAGAAACCGCTGCAGTTCTACTGGAGGATGATATTGTCCATGGCTGAGAAAGGCGTGAAGGGACTGGGGAGGCAGATTACGCCACTGGGTCACATGCTGCGACCGATTCAGTAGCCACACGAGTGACATTCACTGCTTCCAAGGGTCCGGCGAGATCCAGGGCCTCAGCAGATGCCAGAATTTAAACCTCATCCTCAAACACTGAGCTTGTAGGAAGCGGTGGGATGGGTGCCACCGATATGGCTGGATTCTTGGGAGCCTTTTTCTTTTTCAGCTTTTCGTGCTGTGCCTTCAGTGTTCCGGCTGAGAGGGCTGCACTGGGTCAGTCTCAGGGATGGACGAGGACTGTGAAGCCCTACAACCAGTGACGTGTAGTTGCTTCAGCCACTGGCGGGTGTCCGCTTTTCCACTGGTCTGAACTTGCGATGGGAGGTCCCCAAGGGACACCTTCCTGGCGAGAGGAGCCGAAGAAATCTTACGCCTCTCCTGCTGGGAAATGGGAACTGATGTCCCCGATGGTTGGGGGGTGTTGCTCCTGAAGGAGATGGAGCTGGAGCAATAGGGAGTAAAGTGCCCTCACAATCAAGGGGGCAGGTGGATTCTGACTGATCATAGAACCAACCATACGTGACGACACGGGAGATGAGAGACCCATTGTTGCAGCAGTGGCATAGGTTGATGTCATTGGCACAGGATGTAGCCTCTCATATTTCTGCTTAGCCTCAGTTTAGGTCAGGCAGTCCAGGGTCTTATATTCCATGATCTTCCGTTCTTTCTGGAATATCCTACAGTCTGGCGAGCAGGAAGAATGGTGTTCTTCGCTGTTAACACAGATAGAAGGCAGGGCAAATGGAGTATTGGGATGTGAAGGACGTCCACAATCTTGACACGTGATGCCGGAAGTACCTTGGGATGACATATGCCCAAACTTCCAGCATTTATAACAACGCATCAGATGAGGGATGTATGGCTTCACATCCCAGCAGTAAACCATCACCTTGATCTTTTCGGGTAGGATGTCACCCTCAAAGGCCAAGATGTGGCTACTTGATTATCCCTCAGACACTGATGGACATGCCAGATGAAGTGAACACCTCGTCGTTCTAGGTTGGCATGTAGTTCATCGTCTCACTGCAGAAGAAGATTCTTGTGGAATATAATACCCTGGATCATGTTTAAACTCTTATTGGGCGTGATGGTAACTAAAACATCTCCCAACTTGTCACAAGTGAGCAACCTCCGTGACTGGGCAGAGGATGCTGCTTTGATTAGAACTGACCCAGAGCGGATTTCGGACAAGCCCTCCACCTCCCCGAACCTGTCCTCTAAATGCTCCACAAAAAACTGAGGCTTCTTCAACACCACCATCAACTCATGTACAGACGAGGTACCGAGGTGAATAATCCTCCCAAGGAGTGGCCAGGGAGGAAAATGATCTCGGATCATATTTCTTCCTGTTGAGTTTAGACATGGAGTGCTTAGAGACTGCTGGTGGAGGCCCACCAGCGAGAGATCATGTACCACACTTCATTGCTGGTCAGCCGCCCTGATGCCACCCACTCCGACCAGGAGCTCTCTCCACGGGCGCCACCCAGCCACAGCGAAGACCACCTGGCAGGATGGCCTTTGCCAGGAGTCCTGATGCTCCACAGGGATAGGCATCTACTCGTCCGCATGCATGGGGAGGTAGCAGCACAGGCATCAGCAGTGTGATACCTGTGTAGTCAGGGGGCTACCACCATGAGGGTACATGACGACCCCACCACAACTGACTGACTACCATGCTGGATGTCAGGTGTCGAATATCCACATATATCACAAGGGCGAAGATGGAAGTTCACGATGTAGGGAATGTATGCAACCCGGAACACACTGCAGCTGATGTGGCCAGAAGCTCGTTGTAAGTCCATGACAATATCGGCTGTGCAAGATCTTAGCGCAAGATGGATTTAACATGCACCACGTAAGGCGTCCTTCCCCATATGGTACGCACTAACAGGACATTTTGTAATGTAGTGGTCAAACCCGTTAGGGGACCATCACAGTAAGGCCAAAACGTTGGAGACTCCTTTTAGTCGCCTCTTACGACAGGCAGGAATACCGCAGGCCTATTCTTACCCACAAACCCACAGGGGGAAATGTAGTTAGAATAGAAAGTGTAACTTAGAATTACCAATTTCTTTGATATAAAGCTAAACAGAAATTTACTGAGGGTAATAATTAGTTTTTGCTAATCACAAAATTAAGTCAATGACATTATAAACTAATTTATAAATTGAGAATGAAAAATACAAAGCAGATTCAAGTTTTGGAAAACAATATCGAATCACAATTATAGTGCAAAAGTGTGGCTCTTGAGAGACGACAGTTAAAAATTTTTAAAAATTTGAGTAAGTTTGCTATTTCCCATTTTTTTAGAAATCTCAGAAAAAGGGAGATGTGTAATATTTCTGGGTTTTACAGCCATCATATTCGGCTGCAAGAAGCTCTTCTTAGAGCGGTTGAGATGACAGCAGTGGCAAGATGATGTAATGTGGATTCTGGTACCGATGACAGGTGGTTTGTTCGGTAGGGGTATCGTGAGAAAGACAATCTAAATTGCGGTCATGCTCCGCGACTGGCTACTCCGTTCTGAAGTTGCGCGCCAAAATTACCAGCAGAACAGTAAACAGTTGCTAAACAAAACGGCACACGAAGCACTTCGGAGATCTTCGGATCGCGCCTAACTTGGATGGCAGGAAAAATGGTTCGGCTGTAAGATCAGAGCTGGTTCGGCAGTCTCGGAAGATGGACATGTTGTCTGCCAAGATCAATATCGGTTGAGAAATTAAGTAGCAATCTTTGGTTATTTGGATTTATAACTGAAAATAGTTTGATGGTAACTATGCAAATAGGAACTTCATTGTTTTTTCTATTTTTTATGAAAGTGTTGAAGAATTGAAAACATTTGTGAACCATAAGGTGGAATATAATTGTGCAGTTACCCATATTCTGCTGAAAAAAAGCGAGCGCTATCATGTATAAACAAAATAATTGAAAATTAATTATTCATACAGTATCAGTTCCTCGCGAAGGGGTTATTAAGCCTCAGGATAATGGATTCGCGACCTACGTGCTGTTTTCTGCCCAGAGGACATCAACTATAGAAAACTGCAGGTGAACATTATTTATGATTTATGGATCCCAGTTAGGCTGGGTGGAAGCAAATACACACCTCCCGTGTACCGCAATCTTAGTAGAAATGAGATGAGTGACACGTCATCTGTGGTTACACAGAGGAGGTATGAAGGGGGGAACATTCGAGGAAGAGGTTTATCGTACGCACATACACAAAGACACTCTCTGTCCTTTTCTTTTTCAATTTTCCCTATTATTGCGGGAGACTAAAATGTAATACTCTTAGGAAGACTAGAATTCCATAGTAGCAAAAGGAAGAGAAGGTAGAACAGTAGGCTAGTATGGACTGGGGGAAAGGAATGAAATAGGAAGCAGCCTTGTAGAATTTTTGCACAGAACATAATTTTATCATAGCTGACACTTGGTTTGAGGGTCTTGAAAGACGGTTGTATAGGTGAAAGAGACCTGGAGACACCGGAAGGATTCAAATCGATTATATTATTTCGGAATCAGATTTTAAATTGTAACACATTTCCAGGGGCAGATGTTGATTCCGACCACATTTTATTGGTTATGAACTGTAGATTAAAACTGTATAAACTGACAAAGGTAGAAATTTAAAGTGATGGGACCTGGAAAAACTGAATGAACATGATGTTTTATAGAGGTTCCGAGGGAGTATTAAGAAACGATTGACAAGAACAGGGGAAAGGAATACAGTAGGATGACGATGGGTAGCAGAGGACCAATCAGGAAAAATGGCGAGGGGTAATAGAAATCCTGGGATAATACAAGAAATATTGAATTTCACTGATGAATGGAGAAAATAAAAAAAAAAAGCTGTGAAAGAAGCAGGCGAAAGAGAATACAAGCGTTTAAAATATGAGACTGCCAGGAAGTGCAAAATGGCTACGCAGGAATGGCTTGAGGAGAAATGTGAGGATTTAGAAGCATATTTCAGTAGAGGAAAGATGGATAAATTGGTGGACCGGGAGTACGGTGTGCTGACCATATGTCTCTCCGTATTCGCACCGAGTGACGCCTGTGGGTTGAGGATGACACGGCGGCAGGTCGGTACCGTTGATCTTTCACGGCCTGTTCGGGTGAAGTTTAGTTTTAAAAATAGATAAAGCCTACAGGAAAATTAAAGAGTCCTTTAGAGAAAAGAGCACCACCTGTATAAATGTCAAGAGTTCACATGGTAAACAGATCAGTAGGAATGTCCAGAGTTCAGATGGAAAACCAATCCTAAGCAGGGAAGGGAACAGTGAAACGTGGAAGGAGTTCATACAGGTTCGACACAATGTTGATGTACTTGAGGGCAGTATTGTAGAAATGGAAGAGGACATAGATGAAGATGAGATGGGAGATGATACTGCAAGAAGATTTGGACAGAGCACTGAAAGATCTATGTGAAAGCAATACTCTTGGAGTAGATAACATTCCATTAGAACTACTGATACCCTTGGGAAAGCCAACCCTGACAAAACTCTCCCATCTGGTGGGCAAAGTGTATGAGGCACGGTAAATACCATCAGAGTTCAACAAAAATTTACTAATTCCACTTCCATAGAAAGCAGATGCTGACACGTGTGAAAAATATTAGACTATAAGTTTGATAAGTCACTTTTGCAAAACACTATCACGTATTCCTTACAGAGGAATGGAGAAACTAGTAGAAGCTGACCTCGGGGAAGATTAGTTTGGATTCTCTATAAATGTACGAACATGTGGTGCAGTGTTGACCCTACGACTTCACATGGAAGATAGACTAAGGAAAGGCAAATCTACGCTTATAGCATTTATATCCTTTTTGACAATGTTGCCTGAAACTCTCTCTTTCAAATTTTGAAGGTGGCAAGGGTAAAATACCGGGAGTGGATGGCTATTTATAACTTTTACAGAAACCAAATGGCAGTTATAAAAGTCGAGGGCATTGACGCGGAAGCAGTGGTTGAGATAGGAATGAGACAGAGTTATAGCCTATCCCCGATGTTACTCAATCTATGTACTGAGCAATCAGAAAAGGAAACAAAAGAATAATTTGGAGTAGTATTTAATGTCCAGGAAGAGGAAATAAAACCTTTGAAGTTTGTCGATGACGTTGTAATTCTGTCAGAGACAGCAAAGGACTAGGAGGAGCTGTTGAACAGAACGGACAGTGTCTTGAATGGAGGATATAAGATGAACATCAACAAAAACAAAAGGGGGTAATGGAATGTAGTCGAATTAAATCACTAGATCGTCAGCAATTTACATTAGGAAATGAGACACTTAAATTGGTAAATGAGTTTCGCTATTTGGGCAGCAAAACAGCTGATGGTTGTCGAAGTACAGACGATATAAAGTGTAGAACAGCAAGAAAAGCGTTTCTAAAGACGAGAAAATTGTAATATCTTGTACAGATTTAAGTACCAGGAGGTGTATTCTGTAATTAATTGCATGGAGTGTAAGCATGAGCGGAAGTGAACGATAGACAAGAAGAGAATAGAACCTTTTGAAATCCTGTGCTACAGAGGAATGCTGAAAATTAGATAGGTAGATCACGTAACTAATGGATATATACTGAGTAGAATTGGGGAGAAAAGAAATTTGTGGCACAACCTGGTTAGAAGGAGGGGTCGGTTGATTAGACACTTTTCTGAAATGAAGGGATCATCAATTTAGTAATGGAGGGTAGCGTGTGGGGTAAAAATCGTAGAGGGAGACCAAGAGATCCATTCAGTAAGCAGAGTAACAAGGATATAGGCTCCATTAAATGCTCAGAAATCAAGAGGCTTGCACAGGATAGAGTAGTATGGAGCGCTGCATCAAACCTATCTTCGGACTGAAGACCACAATAACATTAAAATTACAATGAAATCCAGACCAATAGCTGCTTATAGGCGTTGATAAATATCAACGAGGACAGTTGAAAATGTGTGCCCCGACCAGGACACGAACCTGCTTGCATGGCAGATGCTCAGTCCGATTGATCCATCGAGGAAACAGAGGGTATAGCGACTGCAGGGATTTACCTCTGGCAAGCTCCCCGTGAGACCCACGTTTCAAACTTACTGTCCATACACTACATTTTTAGTGCTCCTGCCCACTGTACTCATTGCTCGCGGATCTGCCAATTCCCGTAAGAGTTTGAGCAATGTGAGTGCATCAACACTGAAGAAGATCATTGGACGGTAAGCCTTGTCTATATGAAGATGGTATCTGTTCTTTCGGACATGTGCAAAAGAACAGATACCATTTTCATACAGTAGCAATATATCTGGAATAAAAAGAAAATAGTTTTGTAAGTTAACAAAGGGAATTACTAAACGCATTTCCGGTAAACAACGTATCACCCTAATAGATAAGGTAATTTTGGTGACAAGTAAGGTGAAATTTAGTTCATCATTATAAAAGTATTTTTTTCTCTTTTTTTTTTCTTTTTCAGTTACCCGTCCCCTGACTGAATTGAAGCGGTCAACCTCTTAATCTCAGTGTAGCACATGCATCCTACGTCCTCAATTATTAGCTAATGTAATCCAATCTCAGTCTTGCTCCATGGCTTTTAACCTCTAGAGGTCCCTCTAGTACCATAGAAGTTGGTCCCTGATGTCTCAGCAGATGTAAATTCATCCTGTCCCTTCTCCTTTTCTGTTTCCCATATATTCCTTTCCTCGCCGATCCTCCAGAGATTCTCCTCTTTCCATACCTGTACACCTAATTTTCAACGATATTCTGTAACACCACACCTCAATCGGTTGAGTTCTTTCCTTTTCCCTATTTCCCACAGTCCATGTTTCACGATCCTACACTGCTTTGCTCCAAACATATACTGTCATAAACTTATTCTCAAATTAATGCCTGTGTTTGATACTAGAAGACTTCTCTTGGCCCGTTACGCCCTGCTCGCCAGTGCAAGTCTATTTTTTATATCCTCGCTGCTTCATTATTTTAATTCCACTCTATATAGAAGCTTTCTTTTATTTCCGCCATTGATTTTTCGATGTATAGGTCGAACGGTAGGGACAAATGGTTACATTCCTGTTTTACTCTCTTTTTCTTACGATTACTTTGTTCTTAGGCTCCCACTCTTATTATTCCCTCTTGGCTCTTGTATATTACCAAACTTTCGCCACCCACATTTTTCTTAGGATCTAGAATATATTGTGTGATTTCAAATTGTCGACAAATCCTATTCATGTCTCTTGACTTTTCGGTTAACTTGCTTCCAATATCAACACGAGTATCAGAATTTACTCTCTTATGCCTTCATCTTTACTGAAGCCAAAGTGATAGTCGTCTAATAGGTCTTCAATTTTCTTTCACATTCTTCTGTATATAATTCTTGTCGGCAACTTGGATGCATGTGCTATTAAGCTGATAGTGGGATAATTCTGGCACTGTCAGCTCTCGCAATCTTCGGAATTGTATGGATGATGTTTTTTCGAAAGTCAGATGCCATATCGCCAGATCTTTAAATTAAACACACCAACCTGAATGGCCGTTTTGTTGTCACTTCCCCCAATGATACTAGGAATTCTGGTGAAATGTTATCGGTCACTCCTGCCTCATCCGATGTCTTCTTAAGCTCTTTTAAAATCTGATTCTGTACTCGATCTCCTATTTCTTCCATATGAACTCCGGTTTCTTTTTCTATCGCGGCATCAGACAAGTCTTCCCCCATCGTATAGGCCTTCAGTGTACTCTTTTCACGGATCCGCTCTGCTCTGCATGTAACAGTGAAACTCCCATAGCACTCTGAATGTTTCCATCTTTGCTTTCAATTACACTGAAGGTTCTTTTGACTTTTCTGTATGCTGAGTCAGTCCCTCCGATAACTGTTTCTTTTTCGATTTCGTTCAGCCATTTACACTTAGCTTCTCTACGCATGTTTTCAATTTGACTCTTAACTAACTTGTATTTCTGCATTCCCAAATCTCTCTTAACTTTTATGTACTTCTTGAATTCATCAAGCAAAGTTTGTGGCTAATGGTTTCTGTGTAACTACCTTCTCTGTACATATGTTTTTCATTTCAAATCTGTTGTTAACGTTTTTAGACATGTCCATTCCTCTTCAACTGAACTGCCGTCTAAGCTAATCCTTATCGCAATATCTATAGCTTCAGAGAACTTCAAACGTACCTCCGTATAGCAATTCTTTGGTACTACATCTTCCTGACTAGCGTCTTAAGCTTCAGTCTACTCTTCATCATTACTAAATTGTGATCTGAGTCTATATGTGCACCTGGGAAGCTTTACAATCAATTATCTGATTTTCGTATTTCTGCCTGACCATGATGTCATCTAGTGAAATCTTCCAGTACCACCCGGCTTTTTCCAAGTATACCTGCTCCTCTTCTGATTCTTGAACACAGTATTCGCTATCACTAGCTGAAGTTTATTGCAGGCTCAATTAGTATTTCTTCCCTCTCATTCCTATTACCACGCCCTTGTTCTCCCACAAACGTACTATCTACGTCTTCTTTTACAACCGCTTTCAAATCCATATAATGAATTACCCGGTCGGTAGCCTAATATACTTCTTGTATGTCTTCATCCTCGGCTTGTGACGTAGATATGTATACCTGAATTGTAATTTGCCGATATTGTTCACAGTAACTCACTTTCTGGCCTATGTTCGTGCTCATAACAAATCATACTCACGTTATACTATTTTCTGCTGCTGTTGATAATCTGAACTTATCTGACCAGAAATCCATGTTTTCATTTCATTTCACTGACACCAGTATATCTTGTTGGGCCTTAGCATTTCACTTTTCAGATTTTCGGGCTTCTGTACCCTGCTCAAACTTCTGACATTCCAAGTGCTGAGTCGTGGAACGTTATCCTTTCTTTGAGTTTTCAAACTTTCTCTCATGGCCACCTTCCCTTGTCTGTTCCCTAGGAAATCCGAATGGAAGACTAATCCGGAATCTTTTGCCAGTGAGACTTCATCACGACACTTTTTGAAGTACAGGCCACGTATCCTGCGTATACATATTGTGTGTCTTTAATGCAGTGATTTCCATTTCCCTTTGCATCCTCATACCGTTGATCATTGCTGATTCTTCCGCCTGCATGAGCTGTTTCCCACACCAAGGTCAAGAGAATGGCCTGAAGCTCCTCCTCTCTCTTTGACGAGGCAGTTGAATGAACTAGGCTGACTTCTTATGCTGTATGTCTTCAGCCGCCATTGCTGGTAATTTTATTCAACATTTAAGCGGTGACAGGTTTCGAACCGGGGACCGAGGATGTTTTGAGTTTAGGAGTATATGATTCGAATTTTAGACCACATGAAACAAATATGTCACAGTAAGAGGTGACCAGGCATTCCTATCAAAACACAGTGTACCGCCTTTTCAAATGCAAATGATCAAAAGCTGCCGAATGGCTACAGATCGTCCGAAGCACCTTCAGCCCTCTGCTGGGTTCTTGCAAGCCCTGGTAAACGCGTTAGTTTCCGCTTCATGGCCCGTACGAGTTCACTTGGCGAAATATCTGGTGTACTTGCTGGCTAGGCAGTTTTTGTACGTGAGGGTGACGTTACGTCGCAGCAGCTGGATGTAGAGGCGCATTATCTTGCTGGAAAAGCGATCACCTTCCCGTAAGCAATAGAAGTAACACGGGGATAACAGCTTATGCGATGTAGCAGGTTCTTCATACTTTATCCTGAACAAACGCGAAATGTTGTTCAAATGGTTCTAAGCACTATCGGACTTAACATCTGTGGTCACCAGTCCCTTAGACTTAGAACTACCTAAACCTAACTAACCTAAGGACATCACACACATTCATGTCCGAGGCAGGATTCGAACCTGCGACCGTAGCAGCAGCGCGGGCCAAATGTGACTCCGAGTTGTAACTGATGGCGCCCACCACCTTGAAGCCTGCGATGGGACCTGTGGGCTGTGGATCAACTGTACTCTGGAGTACGCGGCTCACACCTCATGTACGCCACACCCCTCCACATTCGACACTCACTTACAGACAGAACCTACTCTCATCGCTGAAGACAATGGAGCGGCACTCCTCGCTTCTTTCAACACTTTTTTCGTAATTGTAGACTGGCCAAAGGCATGACTGATATTAATCTTGGTAATTGCCGACGGTTTCCAGTTTTCCTTTATGACACAGCAAATGCAACGCGTGCTCAAATTTCCCCCGCAGGTAATATTCACTCGCCAAAGGGGCTCGCAAAATGCATCAATTTTGACGTGTGCCTGAAATGAGCGGACGCCTAGAAACTGGTTTGTAAATGTGATACTATTCGAACAGACCACTACTGACAACAGCGGCACACCATCGATATACTGTTCTCCGCGTAGGGTGCAATCTGTCGATACCTTAACCCAACTTACTCCAGACCCATAATGTTATCCCGTTCAAATGGTTGAAGGTGCTCACCACGAATGTACACTTGTCAGTGGAGGATGGTTGTACCCTGCTGGCCTCCGAGCGCCGTGACAAATGAATCACTAACAATGTTATCCCTCTGTATGCCCTTGTTATATCCTGGCGCCACTGAACACAGTCCTTGACGGTGCTGCATCGGTCTACCACAATTGCAGAAATAGTTATCTCTGCAGGAAATAACGTCACTGTGTTCTTACTAAAATTCAAATAACAAGAGAAGGGTGATAAGCGGGGCTGGCAAAAAAAATTATGAGCTAATAAATTTCATAGAAACCAATAGAAAACATTTTCTGTAGGTCCTGAATCTACGTACGACTAAAAAAGTTATTAGTGAACACGTAGAATGTGTCAGTAATAACTTCAGATCGATAAATAATCATCCCATTTGTGTAGCGCTTGAATTATTGATATACTGAGAAGTCATAATGTTGTTTCAGGGCTGGTGGTAAGTTAAAAGGACTTGTTACAAATAACTTAAAAGGCAAGATAATACTTTTATGGTTTTGTTTATCAGTATTAAAAGAAAGAAACCATTTTATATACTATGCCCTCAGATAAGGAAAATACTTTTTTCTCTTAGTTCCACGTATTTCAAGTCCTCCACAAATACTGGCGTAGAAATGTACAAATAAAGAGTACTGTTGGTAAAGTGCTTATACACAGAACACAGAGAAGTTTTATATTGCTCTGAGTCTACCCCATTTAGCAAAAATAATGTAAACAACGAAATTTATTCGAAGAGCTTTAGGTTTCCCATAAAATTGTGATGAGAGAGTGGACAAACTCGCACAAAAAGGTTAGCTAGTAACTATTCCGGACTGTTTACACTAGCTGGTATCCCGTATCTCAGCTCTAGCATCTTCATTATGTCGGCACACTTATATCTTTTTAATTTTTTTAGCTTCGCTTTGCCGCCTTTGTTTACTGTAGCAGATTTTTCCTCGATGAGAAGCGTACTTTGTGTTTCACGTCTTTGTAAAGCCTGATTTTATGGAATAATTCCTCGTTAAATACTTGCAGCTTCTTTGTTTGCATTAACCTTTGCCCTTTAGATAAGGATCTCATGCTTTCAGTCCTTCGTTTTACGCAGTTGTTTTGTATCTGACGAAGTAGCTTCTAGGTACAATCAATGGCTACAGTCTGTTCTCTTCCCATGTTATTGTAGCTCTTTTCACCTATTTATCAAGAGAAACTACTTTTGTGTATATTGCTTCTACGAAATGCTTTCTTTTCGTATTTTCAAGCTTTCCCTTTCTTATTTAATTTAAAACATTATTCACGATGAAACTCCATAACTGACGTTACACCCTCCGCACTTATAAGTTCTTCCTAATATCAAGCATATTTTTTGGATTTCTCATTCTTTTTTCAGAGCGTTTTGTTTTCTTAGTTTGTTTAGAACACCACTGGTATCAGTGACAATAATGCCAATGTTTCTAATATTGACGAGTTAATCGTATGCGATCGCGTTGTGCGCAACGGTATGGAAGTTGTGTTGACCTATAAGAAATTTTACACGTAGATTATATCTGCGCCAAACAGAAGTACAACAAACCCCGTGGCAGTTTCAAATAGCCGACTTCTATCTTATAAGAAGCCACAGTTAACTTCATTAGAGAATAACCGCAATAATATTAAAACACTTAAACACTGTACGTGTATCTTTGCTAAATAACTGGAGGCTCTTTTACGACATTACTGGTATGCCGGCGGGGTTGTAAATAGTGTATGATCGGAGTGCAGTAAATATTACCCTCATGTTACTAAAGACGCTCTACATAAAGATAATCTTCGACAACTTCAGAACCACCTTCACCTTGGCTGAGTGGTTTCAGTTGTCCAAGATGGTATAGAAGTTGGATGAAACTAATTACAGAGTTTATTTATTGGTACCATGAACAGCAGATACAGTGCCATTGATTATAGGTGTTGTACGAGAAATCTTCTAATCTTCCGACTGCTTAAATCTTTTGGATGCTTGATTACAGCAGCTGTATTCTGTTATTAAAATGTTTAAGACGCAATGCTAAGACATACATATGGGTTTGTTAAAGAAATCTGGAAAGCATTTAATGTATTTCTGTTTGAAGAAAATTTCTATTCATATTTCAGATGGAGTAATTACTTCATCATTCAACCGGCATTAGAAACACCTCACAACGACTGATGCTATCCAAGCGCTGTTGTAACTTCTGAGTAACAATTGTTACCTAATCTTTTATTGTAAACAACGTATGTGTCATAAGTTAAATGAGTGACAAAAGCGTACATTACCGAAGCGGTTGGAACTATGTTCAGTTATTATCAAATCACCAGATATCTCTCTTGTTGAAGCTAAGGAATTGCGTTCGGATGTGACAAGGTAACACACACCCATACGTGCCTAGTGCCGCCCTGCTCGAGAGGATTCAAACAGTTGGCTGCCTGATCACTGTTACGAATGTCACGTAACAGGTGCGTTGGGGAAAGACGTTTAGTATTCCAGTGACGCCCAGATTCCAGCAATACATTGCAAGGGTTGATGACACTCACATACTAAGTCTCACAACGATTCTCATTGTTGTGTTTCCAAAGACTCTTCCTTTCATTTTCTTGAAGGAAATTAAGGGAAATCATACGATTATCGGGAAGTCAGGCACTAGAGAGGGATATCCTTCCTAAAATGTTAGAAGTGGCTTAGGTCAATAAAAAGTAACTTTGGTTAAGTGGAGTAGTAGACTTTAACTCCATTTTATTTCATTCATCCGAGAAAGATGATATCATTGATGGAAGAGAATTCAGCATCCTCATAGACGATGATGTGTGTGTGTGTGTGTGTGTGTGTGTGTGTGTGTGTGTGTGTGTGTGTGCTTCGGGGTGGGGGGAGCGGGAGGGGGAGGCATGAGGGGAAAGGATGTCTGCTCGTAGGAGAAATAGAGAGAGATAGAGAGTATGTGTGTGTTTCAGTTGTACTCTTTTCGCCTTGGTCTTGTACGGTGGAGCCGCAGTTCCTTTTTTTTTACTTTCAATAAATCTAAAAGTACAACTGAAACATTCAATGCTATGCCCAATGGCTTTCTTTCCTCTCTGTGTTCTGAAACTCTTTGGGTTAGGAGAACGTGATAATTGGTCCCACATCAACTAACACCGTTAAATATGTGGTAGCTGATTACCTGTACAAAGAGAACCACTTTTGAAGATCTTTTAATCCTATCACGTTTCACTCAGAGAAAAGACGGAGAAAAATGCTCAAAGTGAACTGCTGATTCGCAAATTACGGTTTGCAAGGCCATGAAACAATGTTTCTATGTCTCAAAAGTTTGACTAATCTAAAAAACACATGTGTTTTCAGTTACAGTGAACAGAGTAACTGTGTAGCCTAACTACTTGATATCTTGTTGCTTGATAGAAAGTCTCTCCCATTCTGTGGGTAAATTAATTACGACTTCCGGTGTCCGTTTTGACCTCGTAGGATAATCGAATTCCTAAATATTTGCAGGGAGTTCCAAGCAGATTAATTTAGAAAGGAATCTGGTGGAGAGACATTACAATAAAGAAAGATTATCGTTAAAATATTCATGTATTAGAACTTGCCTCCCTAACAATGCCGAGAACAGTCTTTACTAAGTACGGTTGCTGCCAAGAATACACAGCAGATAAGTATAAGCAAAACAATAACGCATAAAGGGACAGAGACGTCATTAGTAAATTGCTAATCAAGTGGTACATTGGCGGACTACGTGCCGTTACTCTAGAAGCGAAATGCAACCGCTACCCTGCAGTGTTGCGGGGAACGCTTTCGAGGTAAGCTAGAGAGAGATCAGAGAGATGACTGCACGCATGAGAGTTCAGTCGAGACAGCCAAGTGTAAGAGCACAATCCGGCGACCTGCCTTCCCTCCCACTTCTACCCTCCACCTTCCTTCACCCTGTAACACCCTCAGAATACCAGTTACTACCCAGTAAAACTCTACTAAATTTAGATGTGGTATCATATTTAATATACGTTCTTAATCCGCTACGGTTAACAACACACATTAATTTTATTCCATTAAAACACTACTTTTAATGAACTACGATCTTTACATTCCCTGTAGTGCGGAAAGTAATCGTCCTAGAGACAAAAATTAATAGGACTTTTTGTAGAACATTTAATATAATTTAATTTTGTACTGTGAAACATCCTCGCAAGAAACCGAGGTTTTCGATTTAGTCTACAAAAGCATAAAGAAATGATAGTTAAACGACCCCACCACCGCCTCTACGTTAACACTCCATTGGTCAGGTTGTTGTAAATGGGAATCCGCCCTACTAATGTACAAAAAAATTACAACTACCAAAATTTTTCCCTTAATCGGCCGTTTTTAGTATTGTTGACTGGACTCTATGTAAGGAATCTGGCTATGTGATCTCTTCATTCTCAGATGTTTGTCTGACGGGGTAATGCGCATACTGTAAAGTTATGCAGAAATTGAAACAAAATTAACGTTATAAAATAAAGTACACGTGATTGTTAGTTATTATTACCGCATCAACATTCTTAAGGAACGTGAGCCTACTATTAGTTAGTTGGCGCCTCTTTGTTAATTAATTTCGCCCGAGGTCCGATGATGGTGACTCGGCTCGTGCCGAGGTAGTATTGTCAAGACCGTGACAAGTAATACACCTACAGTAGAATCTGGTTTAGCTCTGACGTGAAAGACATAATTATTCTGTCGTCTCGTTCACGCATTCAGTCGCGTTGTACAGGAGCTAGTCTGTCCACTACATGGTTTTGAATATTATTCGGCCGACTAAGTACGATTCTGTAGCCGCCTAATACAGGACATAGTTATTTAACTTGAACAATGTATTCATCCGAGGAGGTGCATCAAAATAGTTCCTCACACATGTACAATCCTGACATTTTATGTACCTTAATGACAATCTAGTTTCTGCCTGCACAAAATTTAAGTTATACTGTACGCTTATTCGAACCCAGAAGACAAAACAAATTTCAGCTACAGAGAATAGCGTTGTCACATGCTGAGAACGAAGGCGGCTGTTACTTGGTTCATCAAAGCACGCCAAAACGGCTTCTTACTACAGAGCTGATGTTAATTGCATAACTGAAGACTACCTACAGCGATCGTAAAAATTAGTACATCTCAGATCTCCATTAGCCCTAAAAAAATACAAACTTGTAGCATGATCAACAGTGAGTGACAATAACAAGCTAATTCTAACAGTGTTCTGAGCATTGTTCCTGGCAAATCGTAAGCTGTAAATGGCAATGGGTCAACAATGACGAGTATGTTCGGATCTCATTATAGAGAATCGAAAGGTGGGTTGAGATTGGTTGAGAGACATACGGTAGTAATTACATTTTACTTATCGTCAAGTGTTTCCTTAGCCCATGTGTTGAACCAGCAATTATTTACAATCGGCCTTAGTGGATGTTAGATAGTTAAATTGTTTTTTTCGCACAACAATCAATCAGCATTTGGTTATCCAACACGTTGTTTACGTTTCTATCTTAGAAATAAAACATAATTTGTTCATAATATAATTTTCTTGCTTTAAATTTATGTACTCTCGCTAGACCAAAAATTATCTTCAGCAGACATGCTACTACATGTATCACCCAGCCTTGACACTCACATAAATTCACTTTCAATTCATTCAGTGCCTTCTTGCTTATTCCCTCCATAGTTAAAACTATTAAATTACATCCTCTATTTATATAATGTGTGGCCCAACATGTTTTATTGCGTAGCAGCAAAAGGGGGCTCTCAACAAACCTAAGGACATCACACACATCGAACCTGCGACCGCAGCCGTCGCGCGGTTCCAGACTGTAGTGCCTATAACCGCTCGGCCACCCCGGCCGGCGTGTAACTGCAAATGAGAGGGTGTTTCACTCGTGATAAAATTAAGTTCACGTCACCAACTGTCATACCTCAAATATAACAAACGAACACTATTTACAAAATCTAATAGAAAGGTTATCTGTGCGTCACATCAGCACAATGCAGTATCACACTATGCTACTAAATTGTACAGAGTGTTTCAAAATGAATATCGGGTGTTATAACGGTTTATAATATTTATTACATTAAACTTACAGTTATAAATTATATGTCAAATGAAAGAGCAACTCAAACAGTTGTGTTGGACACCAGTGCGCCACCTCACTGGCATAGCGAAGTACGCGATTGGTTGAACTTCACTGTACCGAAGCGCTGGATAGGTAGCAAGCGGCCCAATGACAGGGCTTGCTTTGCGTGGCCTCCACGTTCACCCGACCTAGCGCCATGAGATTTTTTTCCTTTGGGGCTTCATCAAGGATCGTGTGTACGTGCCTCCGCTACGAGCAAAGCTCCCTGAATTAAGAAACCGGACTGAAGCAGCTGTTGCTACAATCACTGAAGACATACTTATCAACGTTTGAGAAGAACTCGGCTATAGACATGATGTGTGCCACGTGACAAATGGTGCTCACATTGAATATTTATAAGGTTCTACGTAAAACTGTTTCAGTTACTCTTTCATTTGACATATCATTTATAATTGTAAGTTTAATGGAATAAATATTATAAAGCATTAAATCCCTGATATTCATTTATAAACAACCTGTATTACAGGATTTGTGTGGAAAGGAGTTCAGCTCAAGGCTGTGAAAGCATTCCCTTATAATTAATATTTACTTTATTAAACAACACATTAATACAGCTGAGCACATGTAAACTTAAGACTTTGTTCTTCATTTCAGTCTGTAGAGTAATAATGACACTCGAGACCAAAACAATAAACTGGTCCAACAGAAACACAATTACCATATCTCACAAAGAGTACGAATTATATGCTACTGAACTTATTCTAAGGTACATCCATGCATTACATAAATAATGTTAAGACAACTCCGTCTGGAGCACCAACCAGACACCCATCCCACTGTACAGATAGTCTGCAACTGCTTACCGTTGTCTCCGGTTCTAGAGAAAGGCAATCTGTCCATTCCCACTCGTGACTGCTGTTTCTGATGACTAGTTTCCATATCCACCCTTGGACCAACTATGCAGATGTGGAACAGATATTGCCGGATACCCATACACTGCCCCACTGCCCACTGTCTCCTCACAAATTGTCAGCATCTGCCCACTGCGGCCACCGGCGATGAATTAAGTTGAATTTTCCTCTTCCTCTACGTGCTGCCGACTTTTTCCCCGTTTCACTGCCAACAATCACCTCAACGTGGTTGTGGCTCATCACTTTCCAACAAACGCTCTCTGTGGTGCGAGTTCAGCAAAGGAACCGTGCTGTTGTGGCTACACGGGACGGACGGTTGGGTAAATAAATGTGCTGCGAAGCTTTAATTTCTTGTCATGTAATGAAACCAGTGTATGAGGGGAATGGCATAACAAACCAGTGAACATACCACTAAGAACTACTTCCCAATGACTGCCGAACATTTTTTGAACCTTGTATCAGGATTCCCAAAATCGAAAAATATTATAAGCATTAAATTTTCGTGATAGGCTGTCTTTACATTGCAATTCCTTGTGATATGGTTCACTCAAGCAATTTGTGGTGGTTGGAGTTCTTCAGGAATATGTAAATTTTAGCTATATAAGTAAATTTTAACTATATTTCTTAATTCTTATTTATAGCACGCACAGAAAAAAGTAAAAACAGTTAAGACGAAAAATTTTGTCGTATCCAGGAGACACAACACTAACATTGCGTAACATGTAATGCAAGTTAGATGATGACTTACATCAGGTGAGGAAGAGCGTCTACAAGTCTCTGCTGGTACGTTTAGTCACATAGAGGTACCTAACTGAGAGAATGTTGATTGCTATGATTCACCTGTTGTTCCAAACAGTTCTAGATATGTTCTGTGCGGTGAGATCTGGCATTTAGAGGGCTAGTAGAGTTTCGAATCGGTTCGTCCAACCAACAAAGCATGCGTGCAACTCTGTGCACAAACCTCTTGTCACCTTGAAAGATGACACTGGCCGCAGTATACACAGTCTGAAAATGCAGAGGAAAGTGTAACACTTAGCCGAGGCGGATGCTGACATAAACACTAGAGTCCTGCATGACCGAGCAAGCGAGCACAAAATACGAGATGGGGCGAGCACACCCTAACTGGATAGGCTGCCCGCACTAGTTCATGTATCCGAGTATAGACGCAGTGACCGAGTACGTAGCACGTAACTTCAAACACGTTACACGTATCATTTTCCGCTTGAGATTGCAGCCAGTACGTGCTTCTCATTTGTGGTAGGTCTCCCTCTGTAATCATGCAGCTCGTGGAAGCCAGTGCAGTAAGACATAAGACTGAAACCAATGTTTACACACTGAAGACACGGGAAGGTCTAAAAAGCCAAGTACGGAGTACATTTCTGCGTCTACTGGGTACGTGTCGTGCATAAACTGCTCCACATTGTGTTTCCAGTCGGGAACCACTCATTTAAAGAAACAAAGTTGCAAGAAACCTCACAAAGATACAGCTCCTTCAGGGATACCGGCAGTAATAAAAATAGTATTACCGGAAAGTGTGTTGCAATGTGTGCTGAAGATAAGAGACCTTTTAATGCTGCTTCCTGCGAAGGTTTCAGAGAACTAGGCCAAGAATTAATACACCTAGGTGCACATTATGGAGAAGTTAACGTAGCAGATGTCATGCCACGTTCCCCTACTATAAACAGATATGTCAAAGAACAAGATGATGCGATACGAAACAGCATAATGCCTTCTGTTATTTTGGAAGTTATTAATGTAACATGTGCTACGACAGTTTACATGTGGACTCATTCGCATAATCAGGTGCACTATTTGACGCTTACAACACATTACATTAACACAAATTTGTCTCTTGTGAACAATATTTTATTTACAACAAAATTCCCGGACGTTAACAAGACGGGAGTAAAAACTACGAAACAAATTGAAGAGAGGATGGCTAATTGGGACATTGCACCGGACATGTTGCACAGTTTTGTTTTTGTCTCCGACCAGGATGCCAATGTAATAAAGGCTTTGGAAAATCACGAAGGGATTCCTTGTGCTGCTCATTGTATAAACACAGCACTTAGCCATACTGTCGATGAAGGTAACTTCTTGTTAAATCATGCCCCGAACATCGCACCAACAATAAATACTGCAAAATGCATTTTAAGTTACATTAAGAAAAGTGTCCTCTGCTCGTCTTTGAAATCATCGTTGAAACAAGTGGTCTGCTCACCCTGGAACAGCTTGTGCACTATGTTGGAAGCCTTATACACACAGTATAACGAAGTTGCTGCTTTGCTGACGGAAAAGGACTCCGCTTACAGATTGAAATGATATGATAATGAGCTTGCAGGAAAAATTGTGCATTTTCTGAGAACATTTAAAGAGCCCACAGATGAATTATAAGACGAAAAAGAACCGACAATCCAGTTAGTTCTTAGCCGGTTTCACAAACTGCAACAAATTTGCAGTGTCAATGACACTGACTGTCAGGCGAGTAATTACTGCAGTTAAAAGCACTGTTTCATTATGATACGCGATAGTTTTATAATTAACTAGCGTAATTGATGTGTACTAACATATGTATTTCTTAACAGGAGGTACAAAGGATTAAAATTCGAGCCTTGACTTTCGTTTGTGAGAAGATTGTGATCATTTGTGTGTGGCAAGTTACGTCAGTAAATGTTTAATGTTCTGTGTATGCTTCCTATTTGAAGATGGTTGTCTTCTAGATTACAGGAACAGCACTTATTTAATGGTTCCTGTTAATGAAAGGAAAAATATTTCTTCTGTTTGGAAATGAGACTCGTCTTATATCCGCCATTGTATTGAAATATCATTTTACTTTTCAAGTGCTTTACGAATTCAGCTGTGTCACGTACCCGTTCTTGGAAACGTTACTTTTGTGTTAAAAGAGAGAGAGACAGAGATAAATACATTGTGTGTGTGTGTGTGTGTGTGTGTGTGTGTGTGTGTGGTGTGTGTGTGTTTGTGTGTGTGTGTGTGTGTGAGAGAGAGAGAGAGAGAGAGAGAGACAGAGAGGCGTTAGATTTGTACAGTACAGTGCAGCGAGCCGGGGCAAGGCGAGGGGAGACGTCGGCGGTGACCGGTCATGCTCGGTTATCCGCGTGTCCGGAATCCGGACCACAGACATGGGGCGAGTACGTGACCGAACCGAGTCGTGTGGGGCCGGACACAACCGGCTCGGTCCCCCAGTCAGCAGGTGAGCCATGACCGGTCAAACACTGAGCGCTGCAGCACTCTAATAAACACCCCATACCTAATCACAGTAACCTGAATGATATGTCCGAGGGAATAACATAAAGCCCCAAAACATCAGAGAACTACTTCACCCATAAACTACACTTTCCATTCAGTGTGGAGTATTTGCCTAATAAAGCATTGGTTGGTGCGACACCTTCCATCATTTGAAAAGAGTTAAAATCGTGACTTTTGGGACCACACTAACACTTCCAGCCACCTACTGTGATGCCGGCCGGAGTGGCCTGGCGGTTCTAGGCGCTACATTCTGGAACCGCGCGACCGCTACGGTCGCAGGTTCGAATCCTGCCTCGGGCATGGATGTGTGTGATGTCCGGAAGTTATCTAGGTTTAAGTAGTCTAAGTTCTGGGAGAATGATGACCTCAGCAGTTAAGTCCTATACTGCTCTGAGCCATTTGAACCATTTGAACCTACTGTGATGTTTGGTGCACTGAAATCGTGGCTTTCTGGGGACACATACGAATCATTAAGTCCACTTCACGCATTTTGTTGGCAGTATTCCTCGGAAATGGGTTATGACGGTCCAGCACTCAATGACAGTAGGAATTCTTCTTCAGTTACAAACCATTTGTGACTATGAAGATGTGATACTCGTTTCCGGTTCCTATCGATTTGCATTTTTTTATGACCACTACTGATAAGCCGTAAAATATCTGTGAGTGGTAACATGAATCGTCGTAAATGCGTTGGGAAAGTTTACACCAATCACCGCGCAACTTCATTCATGCTACATTCAAGTAGGCTCCCTGGTAGTACAGTCCTTTTGTGTCACTCCATTCTGTGGCATCTCCGTATCGACCCATCATAATGCGGTGATTACATACATCCGAGTGAAATACACATAAGACTTCAGTGCCATGACTTGCGTGAGTTGTTTATGGTTGAATCGCCGTCTTGTACCTGTTCCGTACCATCTTCTGGGCTCCAGATAAACAAGTTCAGTCTTTGAAGGGGATGACAAATATGTTGTCTGGTGAAGTTATAACCCTTCCTAGTTTAATCTTAAACGTATTATTCAGTGCAAAGAAAATGATTTGAGATTTATGTTGAAAGATATTTCTTACGAGTAAATAATGAGGGTAAAAATAATTCTAGAAAGTTTCTCTTCTGCAAGTTAAAAACAGTGGTTTTCATAGGAAATTGTTGCTGCTCTTCACTTAGTACAGGACGCTGTGATGTGTAGTGGAGGACTGACCAAGAGGAGCTGAAAGACAATCCCAACCTATGACCCTGATCGGATTTTAACAAAGTTCGTTGGCTCGCGCCTCTACTCGAAAGGCGAGAAGCGATGGTATTCCTCACTTTGTAACTTCCTCCAGCAACTCGTTTCGTACGAAGGAACATGTTTACGTTATAGAAGACTTGTCGTGTAAAACTGTTACGCCACGCTGTTACGCCACGCTGTTACGCGTATTTTAAACACATATTTCCGTTTTCTGTGTCCTTTGAAACAGTCTTGTACTATATAGCGCAGTGATCTATTGTATGATGGTGTGTCTACACAGTCACAGCTTTCACAATGGTATATGACTGAGATGTTTCTGCCCATGTTATGTTCACATTCAGAGAGCTTAACCCAATTAACCCAATTTACTGCTCAAGCCTGTTAAGATGCTGTATTCCTAGCCCAAAAGAGAAGTCACGCAGATCTGCGATGTCTGCTCGCAAATCTTGTGTAAGCTGTTGCCCAGGTGTACCGATAATGCAACTCTGCTATCCCTGTACATATATATGCGATTTGTTCTTGGCAGTATGAGTTATACGGAAGAAACTGTCACATTCTTACAGAATATTTGCTTACGCATTGTACGGAATCAAATGCGCTATTGAGTGAGTTTCTTCTTGCACAGTCCCTCTGTTCTGTGCTTGAGTTCCTTATAGTGCTTGACAACGGTTCTCTGTAATGTGTTACTTATTCGTTTACATTCTTACAATTTCATTCTGTTGCATTAATTCATTGGTTGCATTTGTTTATAAATGGTCACCGTAGATGTCTGAAAGTTGACGGAGGACAAGGTGCTACCTGGGTTTTACTTAGCGTGAGATGACAGCTGAGGTACTATTTCAATGTGAACTAGTGGCACCAAGGTGGGCACAAGAGGCAAAGACACCCATACTGCTTCCAGCTACGCCACTGGCTGATGATGACACAGCAATGGGTCGGTCCCGATTAACCTGTCTGCGGCAGAAACAAAAAAAGAGAACCAATCTCTCAAAGCAGTTTATGCACCAAAGGAAGGTTAGATTGAGAAATCAGTTACCTGCAAACAATTATGGAACACTGTAACCAACAACATCAAGTAGTTCTGTTTGGTGATCTAAATGCATGAAGAGATACACTTTAATATATGATGTTGGTGAAATGTGCAGAGAGACAACTTGTCAGCAGAAGGGGCTATTATTGATTTTTTAACTTTTAAGTACTTGAAAATAATAATAAACATTTTGGAAATAAAAAATTTTCACAAGTATTACTTGGGCTGGTAGCGGATAGAAGTCAGTCATAGGTTATGTAAAAGCAAACAGAAGAATAAAAGGTCAAGTAAACGATACAACAGTATACGGAAGTTCTGAATTGGGACTGCTCATTTATCTTGTTACTTGAAACTTCCGCTAACTGGAAGCAAAAGAAAACATCCACCACTCAGCAAAAAGAAGACACATACAAACTATATTTGCTCCAGGATGAAAGTATTAAGCGCCTCTATCAGAAGAGATTCAGAAAGTATTAGAACAATGAGCAACTAGGGACAGCACTAAATAGTATTGGACCTATACAGAAAAATCAGTACTAGAAAGGTGCAAATGAGGCGTCGGAAGAGAAAAGAAACATTGACGAAGACGTGGATTAAATATTTGGTCATCGAGCGAGGTGGCGCAGAGGCTAGACACTGGACTCGCATTCGGGAGGACGACGGTTCAATCCCACGTCCGGCCATCATGATTTAGGTTTTCTGTGATTTCCCTAAATCGCTCCAGGCAAATGCCGGTATGGTTCCTTTCAAAGGGCACGGCCGACTTCCTTCCCCGTCCTTCCCCGAACCGACGAGCCCGATGACCTCGCTGTCTGGCCTCCTTTCCCAAAACAACCCTACCCCAAATATTTGGTCGACAGATATTGTCAATTCTGAAAGCTGTACAAGAAAACCAAAGATCATACCACAATATGTTTCAAAGCCCAACCTGAAAAATGAACAGATCTATAAAGAGAAAATAATTACACTTAAGAATTGGTGGATGGGACCCCCGAGCAAGCAAGGGACGCATATAGTAGTATCACAGAACATGATATGCATGGCCATCAAAAGATAGCATGTAAGGCTTCGGAATCATTAAATATAATGGAAAAAATCATTCTATTTGTCTGAATAATATTGGAGTGTTACATTCAACATACATCAAAAAAAGTTTTGCATCACCCCAGTTCCCAGAACTCCTGAATATAGAGGTTGACTGTGGATATTGTATCACACACACAGTCACTTTGACCGTTCAGAGATGTCACTAAACCCGTGGAAAGGTGTAAAAAACCATGGCTGAGCAACGTCTGTTAGACGCAGGGGGTCCCACAGACGATCTGTTCTAGTCATTCCAGCAGGAAGGAGGTACACAGCTCATGTTACCTATAGTTAAACCATGTCTAGACGCCTACCGCGGCTCGATCGCGCCCGCATTCTTACTTTGTGCCTGGAAACGCTCTCTACAAGTGAAGTGTCCAGGCGTCTCGGAGTGAACCAAAGCGATGTTGTTCGGACATGGAGGACATACAGGGATACAACAACTGTCGATGACATGCTTCGCCCAAGGGCTACTACTGCAGTAGATTAGGGCTCGGAGGAACTCTGACAGCAACGCCACCAAGTTGAATAATACGTTTCGTGCAGCCACAGGACGACTCAAACTGTGCACAACGGGCTGCATGATGCGCAACGTCACTCCCGACGTCCATGGCGAGGTCCATTATTGCAACCACGACACCATGCAGCGCGGTAAAGATGGGCCCAACAATATGTCGAATTTACCGCTCAGGATTGGCACCACGTTCTCTTCACCGATGAGTGTCGCATATGCCTTCAGCCAGACGTGTTTGGAGGCAACCTGGTCAGGCTGAACGCCTTAGACACACTGTCCAGCGAGTGGAGCCAATTGGAGGTTCCCTTTTGTTTTGGGTTGGCATTATGTGCGGTCGACGTACGCCGCTGGTGGTCATGGAAGGCGCCGTAACGGCTGTTCGATACGTGAATGCCATCCTCCGACCCATAGTGCAACCATATTGGCAGCATTTTGGTGGGGTATTCGTCTTCATGAACGACAATTCGCGCCCCTTCGTGTACATCTTGTGAAAGACTTCCTTCAGGATAACGTCATCGCTCGACTAGAGTGGCCAACATGTTCTCCGGACATGAACCCTATCGATAAGATTGAAAAGAGCTGTTTATGGACAAAGTGACCCACCAAACTCTCTGAGGGATCCACGCGGAATCGCCGTTGAGGTGTGGGTCAATCAGGAGCAACAGTGTCTTGATGAACTTGTGGATAGTATGCCAAGACGAATACAAGCATGCCTCAATGTAAGAGTATGTGCCATAGTGTGTTAGAGGTACCGGAGTGTACAGCAATCTGGACCACCACCTCTGAAGGTCTCGCTATATGCTGGTCCAACACGCAATGTGTGGTTTACATGAGCAATAAAAAGGGCTGAAATGATGTTTATGTTGTTCTCTATTCCAATTTTCTGTACAGGTTTCGGAACTCTCTGTACCGAGGTGATGCAAAATTTTTTGATGTGTGTATAGAAACCTATGGTATGTTGGTAACATGGAAGAGCGGAAAGAAAGTGATCCTGAAGTAGAAGTAAGTGGCTTAGATGACTTATTAATAAAATATATCACACTTCGTTTGGTAAATACAATAAGTGGAATAACAACATGTTTTGGATGGGATTAATGCTCAGTTAATTAAGTACGAGGTTAGTCACTACACCTGAAATTGTTACACTTACTTAACATGTGCTGGAAATAAATTGAAACGCAACCAAACCGGAAGAAACCAAAAGTAATATCGATACATAAGTGACAGGAAAAAGAAATGTGAAAACTACGGAGGGATAAGTTTACATGAGACAGCCTATCAAATGCATTTAATACTTTCAAACACAGGACTATGAATAATAACAGAATGTTTTCTTAAGGAAGAAATGCACAATTTAGAAAGTAATGCTGAAAGACTGATGCCGTTTTTAATTTACAATTGCTGGGTGAATATGGATTGGGGGAGAGAAATGAAGGAGGAAGCCGCCTGGTAGAATTTTGCACAGAGCATAACTTAATCATAGCTAACACTTGGTTCAAGAATCATGAAAGAAGGTTGTATACATGGAATAATCCTGGAAATACTAGAAGGTATCAGATAGATTATATTATGGTAAGACAGAGATTTAGGAACCAGGTTTTAAATTGTAAGACATTTCCAGGGGCAGATGTGGACTCTGACCGCAATTTATTGGTTATGAACAGTAGATTAAAACTGAAGGAACTGCAAAAGGGTGGGAATTTAAAGAGATGCGACATGGATAAACCGACTAAACCAGTGGTTGTACAGAGTTTCAGGGAGAGCATAAGAGAACAATTGACAAGAATGGGGGGAAAAAATACAGCAGAAGAAGAATTAGTAGCTCTGAGGGGTGAAGTAGTGAAGGCAGCAGATGATCAAGTACGTAAAAAGACGAGGGCTAGTAGAAATCCTCGGGTAAAAGAAGAAATATTGAATTTAATTGATGAAACGAGAAAATATAAAAATGTAGTAAATGAAGCAGGCAAAAGGGAATACAAACGTCTCAAAAATGAGATCGACAGGAAGTGCAAAATGGCTAAGTTGAGATGGCTAGAGGGCAAATGTAAGGATGTAGAGGCTTATCTCACTTGGGGTAAGATAGATACTGAATACAAGAAAATTAAAGAGTCCTTTGGAGAAAAGAGAGCCACCTGTATGAATATCAAGAGCTCAGATGGAAACCCAGTTCTAAGCAAAGAAGGGAAAGCAGAAAGGTGGAAGGAGTATATAGAGGCTCTATACAAGGGCGATGTACTTGTGGACAATATTATGGAAATGGAAGAGGATGTAGATGAAGATTAAATGGGAGATACGATACTGCATGAAGAGTTTGACAGAGCATTGAAATACCTGAGTCGAAACAAGGCCCCGGAAGTAGACACCATTCCATTGGAACTACTGACGGCCTTGGGAGAGCCAGTCCTGACAAAACTCTATCTTCTGGTGAAAAAGATGTATGAGACAACCGAAACACCCTCAGACTTCAAGAATGATATAATAATTCCAATCCCAAAGAAAGCAGGTGTTGACAGATGTGAAAATTACCGAACTATCAGTTTAATAAGTCACAGCTGCAAAATACTGACGCGAATTCTTTACAGACGAATGGAAAAACTGGTAGAATCCGACCTCAGGGAAGATCAGTTTGGATTCCGCAGAAAAATTGGAACACGCAAGGCAATACTGATCCTACGACTTATCTTAGAAAATAGATTATGGAAAGGCAAACCTACATTTCTAGCATTTGTAGACTTAGAGAAAGCTTTTGACAATGTTGACTGGAATACTCTCTTTCAAATTCTAGAGGTGGCAGGGGTAAAATACAGGGAGCGAAAGGATATTTACAATTTGTACAGAAACCGGATGGCAGTTATAAGAGTCGAGGGGCATGAAAGGGAAGCAGCGGTTGGGAAGGGAGTGAGACAGGGTTGTAGCCTCTCCCCGATGTTATTCAAAATGGCTCTGAGCACTATGGGACTTAACAGCTGTGGTCATCAGTCCCCTAGAACTTAGAACTACTTAAACCTAACTAACCTAAGGACATCACACACATCCATGCCCGAGGCAGGATTCGAACCTGCGACCGTAGCAGTCGCACGGTTCCGGACTGCGCGCCTAGAACCGCAAGACCACCGCGGCCGGCGATGTTATTCAATCTGTATATTGAGCAAGCAGTAAAGGAAACAAAAGAAAAATTTGGAGTAGGTATTAAAGTTCGTGTAGAAGAAATAAAAACTTTGAGGTATGCCGACGACATTGTAATTCTGTCAGAGACAGCAAAGGACTTGGAAGAGAACGTTTCTGAAGAAGATAATAGAAGTATAGATTTAAGTGTCAGGAAGTCGTTTCTGAAAGTATTTTCATCGAGTGTAGCCATGTATGGAAGTGAAACGTGGACGATAAATAGTTTGGACAAGAAGAGAATAGAAGCTTTCGAAATATGGTGGTACAGAAGAATGCTGAAGATTAGATGGGTAGATCACATAACTAATGAGGAGGTATTGAACAGAATTGGGGAGTAGAGGAGTTTGTGGTACAACTTGACAAGAAGAAGGGACCGGTTGGAAGAACATGTTCTGAGGCATCAAGGAATCTCGAATTTAGCATTGGAGGGCGGCGTGGAGGTTAAAAATCGTAGAGGGAGACCAAGAGATGAATACACTAAGCAGATTCAGAAGGATGTAGGTTGCACCAAGTACTGGGAGATGAAGAGCCTTGCACAGGATAGAGTGGCATGGAGAGCTGCATCAAACCAGTCTCAGAACTGAAGACAACAACAACATATTGAAATGCAGGAAGGGTTTAACAAGGAGACATAGACTGCTTTTACAGATTTTTAGAATTCTTTTTGTAATGTGGTTAGAGAAAAGTTGTGAAGATTAAGGGAGCACAGACTCTACCCTACACAGCGTATATCTGCTACCTGAAGTCAATTTTGAAGTATCAGTAATCTTAGATTTAGACAAAATATGTACGAAACTTGCACAAGTAAATAAAGGGGTGAGACCACAGTTTAATCTTTACAGTGCGAGTGCAGTATGCACATGCAACAGGAAGAGTGAGCTACACATAAACAATTTACTATAGCTGAAATCGTCCTACATGCTGAGGACCTTACGCTGATTTCTTCAAAAGGAGACGATTTCTGTAAAGGATTTTATGAAACAATTAAAATATGTACAGGACATAATAAGAAAATGTCTTTTAGTAAGCCTTGGTCAATGGCGTTCGCGAAAAATATTCAGTGAGGGCTAAAAAATTACTCGACGATAACACAATAGAACAGGTAAAATATTTCAACTGTCTTGTATGTAAAACATGGTATGAATTCGAAGATATGCAGATGAAGTTGAGCAGTTTTGCCAGTATGTGTGGAGCAGTTAATACAATTTTAAAGCATAAAACAAAGAAAGTGAGAAGACTGAAGTTTTATAAAACAGTCGATATGCCAACCGTATTAAATGGAAGTGAATCGTGAGTACTGAAGATAAGGCAAGAAGAGCAAATACACGGACTGGTGAAAGACATTTTTCAGTGCAGTGGAGTGATTTGAAGGAGTACATAAAGTACAGAACGGAGCCATTCGAAAGGAGAGGAAAATAAGGAGTGTAAAAGAAAAAAAATGTGAAAACAAAAATTACATGGAATGAAGATCTAGAACGAATTGGTCTATGGGGACTGCCACATCAGATAAAGAACTTTAAACCTAAAGCGAAAAAGAGATCCTGGCAGACCAAAAGGATGAGAACCGTAGCAGGCCGCAGTACGGAAATAGCAGAAGAAGGTCGAACTGTTAACTTCTGGAAACCAAGATCTAGCTTGCTAGGTGTTGCTCCCAAATCGGCTTTTAGACCGCCCATTTATTTTCCCGGATGGCCCGTAGCTCGTCTTTACGTGTGCCGGCACAAAAACCGCCGTGAGGAAGTCATCGTACGGGATAGAAAATGTTCCCGCAGAACCCCTTAAAATGCGCCCCGCTGGATATTCATAGCTGCACTTAAATAATGCGTGGGGCCTCTTTTCATTTACGAACATCCCTGTTGCTACTCCAGGATACCATATACTTAACACTTAACACGTGGGAAATCCATCATGTGTGCCTCTCATCTACTGGCGAGTGGCAGGATTCGTCTGCACTCGACATGCGCCCGTGTGTTCTACAGCTCAGTTGGTTTGACGTTACTCTGTTATTAATAATTAGAGGATACGAGCTCCATAGCAATGACACAGTCGTGAAACTACATGCTTTCGTAGACCATTAATAAAAATAATACTTTTAAATATTTTCATCTGTTTTCACAGATATTGTACAGAAAATAATTACTTTTGGCGCTGTGATCGAAACACAGGTTAATTATCGCATGAAGCAACGTGAGGCGCCTATGGCGTTCTTTTATATATTCTATAACCCAATTTCCTCAATTCCTCTTTTAAGTACTTCATATTGTGCTTTTTTTGTTCACTTAATTTTTAATATTATTCACCGCTTTTCAAATGCTCCCAAATTCCACTACTCCATCTTTACCATGGATCACTTTTCATTTTCATAGAATTCCGTACTCCACGCGTACGTATTGACACTTCTTCGTCAGTTATGTACCAATTTTATATACAAGTAGACCAATTTTACCTAAGAAGGCCTTCTTCCTTCCCTCAGCCATTCCAGTGTAGTCCTACTTCGTCGGTAGATGAATTCTTTCGCCACTGTCACTAATTTGTCTCCCCTAATTTGGTAATAAGCTAGTCGATATTCTTCTTTCTACTACTCATCAGTAGTGTAGTGGAGTGCATTTGGGTTCAGGGGGAAGGTAGGTAGGTAACATGGGCTATAAGCCGAGGGGCAACTTACTGTAAGGCCAATCACGAAGTACGGAAAGGTTGAAACTGAAGTTACTGTGGGCAATGCTGGTTGTGGCACAAAGGGCACATGTAAAGAAACCAGCCAATTCGCCTAGTTTACTCAAGTAAACCAACTTTTGCAATTTATGACTGTAATATAAACAAACGTTAACTTACGTTCTTAGTCACATTTATGCAGACCTTACGTTCTTAGTCACATTTATGCAGACCTGCTTTATGATCAAATGCTTTTAACCTAATCTGAAGGGCCATAACTGATGATCCACTATAATAATATGATTTTTCTAGCATTTTCTTAATTACCTTAATTTATAACTCAAAAACTGGCCACCTCTCATCACCCATGCTCCTGAAACAACTGGATGGTATCTAAATGTCATCTAGAGTGAAACAATTTTAATTAATATAACTTATAACCGAAAACAGGTGTCAGACACTTTGGCACTGAAGGTGATGGATAAACTTCAGTATTTTCTGCCAGCACTCCAACATATGTTTGCTTCTGTTGCTGTTTACACTTTTGCGGCAATTTTCTCACAATATTGCAAGTACCACTGTTCAAGATCCTCATACAGTGTGCTTCAGATAAAACCTACACTGCAGATGTTGCTGAAAAGGAAAATGTTAATGATATGTGTTTTTCACAAAATGTAACTGTACGGTGAATGCGGCAACATATCACAAAATACGTCAACCGTCTTGACAATTATTTATCAACACCTTCAAACTGGCTGGCCTCTGTGGTCGTGTGGTTCTGGGCGCATTAGTCCGGAATCGCGCTGCTGCTACGGTCTCAGGCTCGAATCCTGCCTCGGGTATGGATGTGTATGATGTCCTTAGGTTAGCTAGGTTTAAATAGTTTTATGTCTAGGGGACTGATGATCTCAGATGTTAAGTCCAATCGTGCTTAGAGCCATTTGGATCATCTTCAAGCCGTTACAAGAAAATGGTGGTACAACAAAAGGAGACAAGTGATGACAGAAGAGAGAGAAATTAATATTACTGCTGCTGTTGCAGTTGATATGCACGTTAGCTCCCGCACAATTGCATGTGGAAGTGCCATGAGTCAGGCATGTGTACTAAACATTTTCCATTCATGCAGGTTCCATCTCTGTCACATCTGTCACCATCAATAGCTGCATGGGAACGGTAATATGAATCGTGTTAAGTTCGGTTTATGGGAATCACGACAGGATACTTCACATGCATTATGATTTTTGTTTAGTGATGAAACCACTTACAATCGTGGATCGTGGCCAGGTAAATCGCTGAAACGTGCACTGGTAGTCTGTTGTCAATTCCTGTTGGCTTCGTAGGTGGAATTTCGAATTCTATGGTGTGTGAAAGTGTGAAGTGGGATTGTGAACCATCAGCTGACAGGCCCATTTTTTGCAGATGGAACACTGAATGTGGTCAAGTATCGTAACCTCCTAACAGACCACCTTCTAAAATGCTAGAAGACGTTCTTCTACAGACTAGGAGACACCTGTGGAACCGACATGATGGCTGTCCGGCCCATAGCGCAGGAAGCACTAGAGCATGTCCTCATGAATTGTTTCCAAATCATTGGACTTGATGCAGAAGACGTGTACCTTGAGCAGTCCATTCCCGTATTTGACGCTTGTACACTTTTCTCTGTGAGGAAAACTGAAAGATGCTGTCTGCAAGGATATACCTGCTACACCCGATGGTATGCTACGAAGTACTGCAGCCTGCCTGGATATCTCCACTGCCAGAGTGGAAGCATGTATTGCCGCTGCCCGCGATCAGTTTGAGCACAACCTAGTATAGTCATTTGTCTCGTTACCGGTCAGAATCCACATAAAGAACCTTTGCACTTGTGTCGTATTTCAATGTGTGCTATCACAGGTATTGGGAACTTTTCGAAGTACGATATCTCCTAATCGACTAGTACTAGAATCCTACAACAAACACCACTGACATTGTAATTTACTCTACTTTCATTTTGTTAATGTCAGTAGGAAATTTTCCATTTAAAAAGTATGTTTTCACAAAAATACAATTTCTAAGTATTGTTACAGTCTGTTGATTGGCTAACAATACTAGCCTATGACTACCAATCCACCACACGTTTTGGGTGATTTCCCCTGAATAAATAAGAAACTTTAAATGTTTCCCAATTAACTCGCTGCAATAAAGATATTCTTAGTAGATACCAAAATCACAAGTGACTGTAAGGAACTTTACTCATGCTTCATTAGTTTGTTAAAAGGAATAGATAACACACTATTACATCTCTATGAAGCAACCTAAGAGGATTCTAATATCACGGAATTACTGTGCACTTGTATAAGGCAATAAATCAAGGGAAATCCATATACAAGCGTTTCTGTAGATAATTTACGTTGCTAAATTGCACTAATACCCTTCGCACGTGCTGCTGCCACAACTGAGATAGGAATGGGAAAGCTAAACACTTTATTTAAAACAAGTAGAAACATGAAACTTCCTGACAGATTAAAACTGTGTGCTGGACCGAGACTCGAACTCGGAACGTGTCTCTGATGCTTTGCACCATCCACACCATCCTAACACCAAACTTGTGAGCATCACTCCGAACAAGATCAGACTCCTACCACCACTGCTACTGCTTTGCTGCAGAGAGCCGTGGACCAGTCACCATCACTGTGCAGTCACTTCTACTGCTGATTTTCTTCTGAGATATGCAGCCATTCCGTCTCAGATAACTTGTGGCGTCATTTTAATAGAGTGGTGAGGGTGGAAGCGACCAGCTGAGAGTTAACAATGGGCACGTGCTGAAACAAGAGGTCGTATGGACACAGACCCTGATGTTCCAAAAGCCGTTGTATCTGCAAAGGTCAACAGACATTTAAAACAACGCTAATACTCAGGGAAAACGATATGTATGTAAAACGTAACTACAAAAGATATTAAAGAAGAGTGCATGTGCTTATTCGCTACACTCTTAGTAAAATACACTATTCAAAAGTACGATATCCCAGCGCCTGTGTTGTTCCAGTTTACGATGGGAAGATGTCTTGGACGTGCATGCGTGTCCAAAGGAGGAGGCACTGCGCCGACTACACCAGGTAAGCGACTTTCAAGTAAATTGTCTCTCATATATGGGAATATACATAGTGGAGGTATGAGTACAGGTTGTAGACATACGATTGGCGACGTATGGATGTCTTAATCTGGTCGTGAGTCACTTACGGATATCCAAATGGTTAGACGAGTGCTCGTGATAAGCGGAAAATCCGGGTTCGAGTCCCAATGTGGCATTGCCGTCATTCCATTCTACATCTGCTAGTTGTCCATATTCGCAAATGCAAGTACATCTAATGTGTGACCGAAGTACCTGGATACCTACTGTACCACTATTACTGCCGTAATGACAGGGAATACAGGCACTCCCTCCCGACAGGAAGGCCTTGTTAGCACTCCATCTTACGTAGGAAGACATGTATACTAAGCGTTTTTATGACGACTGTGTAATGTCTTATATGAGTATTGATGGCTATGCCATTGTCATTGCAATAGTGCACTGCACATACCCAGGTATGACTGGGCCTTAAGCAATTTAATGTATAATTCATTTTTTCTCAGCACACCTCATATGCAGTAGGTATTAAACAAATAAAAATTAGAGAGCATATGCCACACGCAGTTTTGTACTGCAGAGCAATCCTACGACTTTACAGTAGGAGAGCTTACCACAACGCAGTTACCTAAAATTTTTGTCCTATCCCACAGATGTATGAACATTAGCATCACAACGACATACAGTCCCCAAGAGCTTCACCCAGTTTAGACACACACACACACACACACACACACACACACACACACACACACACACACACACACATACAAACAGAGAGAGAGAGAGAGAGAGAGAGAGAGAGAGAGGGAGAGAGAAACGCAAAGAATTTGGTTGCAGACTTTAGAAAAAATTGTGAATCTTGTATATAGTAAGGATATAGATCACACCCAAGGTGATGGGTCTCTGACAGAGACGCTCCTCGAATATATTCTTCAGTAAAGATTTCTTTTGTTGTTACCAAACGTCGAAAGAAAGGAATTTTACACGCAAGTTCATTACTAAAATTTTGTTCCAAAGATAGAACTTTCGCTGAGACCATCAATTAACAGTCGTCTCTCTTCCATTCGTGGATGGCGAGTGGAATGAATGTCCGCTGGAAAACCTCCTTACTAGTCTAACTTCTTGTTCCAGCTATGTACTAGGAAGTAATATATTGCCCACAACATGCTCCCAATCTTTGCAAGAGTAAAAGAATACTTGATGCACAGAGTCTCATAGGCAACGCAATGCCTTTCAGCAGTGACACAAATGCATGGTCTTATCATACTTACTTGGTGCACCATATGCAGAAGAGGAGGTAAAGCACTGCCAACAGCAGGAAATGCTATTCGTCAACTGTGAGACGAATTAACACCGCAAGTCACACACCTTAGGCTGCCTTTGGGTGTCACTTAAGTATGTACAGTATGCATAGATTTTCATCTGAATCCCACAGACTCCACAGTCTGGGACTCATTCGCTTGGTCATTCATTATACCGTAACCTCATTGCTTGCGGGAGTCATGCCAAAGGATTATCGGACACATATCCAGATGAATCAAATCTGTCGCCATGGCCCCCTAACACTTCATATGGCTCACAACCAAATAGTTACAGCTGTTTATATCCATACAGATTACACTGATAGTAATACATATGGAATTTAGATAGATCCATAACACGCATACCAACATAAAAACGTTCTGTGAACCCTACTGAAATATTTGTCATCTGGAGAGAGACGCATTATTGATTCAAGACAGTGGCTCGTATGAAATTCGCTCTGGCGATGTAATTTTTCAACCCATAACGGTCCTCACACGTTATAGTTATTCGAAAATTCGCGGTCTCCATTCTCCTCACGTTCCCCATTGTTATCCTGAAAATTGCATTATCCATTAGCTTGAAAAAGTCTTTTTCTTCTCAGCCACAAGTCTTGGAAGTCATTTTTTTAATTGTTTTCAGCAGTGTAGTAATTCAATAAGGGAATCTCACTGAAGGAGATAGCGTTTGTGACAAGTCAGTTTCATCCCAAAACTGACAAGAGAACCTGTTAATCTCGAATTTTGGGAAATGTAAGGTATGTAATAAAGGGACCTGTCCATAATACATGACTAGCGACGCTTCAAGCGATATCCACTAGTTTACGAGGGAGCTCATGTTGAAATTATTGCGGGCCTCTTGCATCCGTAACTTTAAAAATGTTTCCACGAAGCAAGTGTAACACAAACGCTAAGGTTTACTCCTTCCATGTATCCTCAGAGATCTTTTTCTCAGTCCCATCTTACATATTATAGTTAATTTTTTTTGTCTTGTTAAATTATTCCGAAATAGTCATTTCACGGTAGTCACTTCATTAATAAATAAATCATTAAAGAAAACTTTTTCACACGTATATTCTGTTGTTTACAGAATAGATTATAAATTAGAAAGAACAGAATCCCATTTGGGATTGGTTTCAGAAGCAACCGAAAAAGAAACTCATAGAGCATCACATAAATTTAATGAAAGCCACTGCCTTGCAGTCACACTGATATTTCAGGAGCGATACCGGTAAACACAGCTCAACAGACTGTTCTTTCTGTAGCCAACTGCTATGTGGATCACGCGTATTTGAACATTTCTGTGAAACCAGGTGCACTAAATTTCAGATACAGAGTTAAAACTGTATTTTATTAAATCCGCCTCCAAGCGTGTCCTCTATAGCCTTTAGCAAGTGGGGAACATTTCGAATTTTTGTCGTGAAAATTTCAAACAACCAGTATAAATTAAGATCACAGGACTGACAAAGTTAAATACATTTAAGTGCGACAATTTTTGCTGTGCATGTGAATGCTTGACTCTCTTCTACAAAGATTTAATCGGAAAGTGACTGATCAGTTTGCCCTGCCCAAGTATCACTAATGTATGAAGTGACAGATAAGAAAATCTCTTGTTGCATTACCTTCGTGATATTACCTGCTTTTCGGGCAGGCCACATGTGTGTGTGTGTGTGTGTGTGTGTGTGTGTGTGTGTGTGTGTGTGTGTGTGTGGGTGTGTGTGTGTGTGTGTGTGCGTGGAAATGTCAACAGACTGGAAGAAACTAACAGAGAAATTTCTGGAAGCCATCAAATTTGGACAATCCCCCTCGCACCAGGAAACATCGCTCGTGGAACGCATCCTGCGATATGGCAGTCGACAACCGAATAACGGCGTGCAAAAGATTTAGCAGCTACAAGACGGAAGAAAACTCGGAAAACTTTCTTAAAAACCAAAAACAGACCTCAGAAATAATTAGGAAACAATGACAACAACAGACTCTGTGAAATCCAGCAAGATTTATTCAAAAATCATATAAGAAATTTCTATAAGACTTTCATAGATAATTTGTGTTTCAAAGAACCGGATGTTTCTTTGGAAACTAATACGTAAAATAACTGCAAAATTTTAGCGCAATATTTTAATTCCCTCCTCAACTGTGAACCACCCCAAGAAAGACCTGTCTTCTGTTCTTCAGTATCCACACACCCAGATTCACAGGCCCCGGATCTCGAGGAAATTATGGAGATAGTCAAACAGTCGAAAAATAACAATGAACCAGGAGAAGATGGGATCACTGCCGAATTCTGGAAGCTAAATGATCCTACACTTATGTAGAAACTACATTATATATTATTAGACGTATGGATGACGGGGCAAATACCAGAGGACTGAAAATGCGTTCTAATTCACTCGCTACACATAAAGGGCGACAAGACAGACATCAACAATTACAGAGGAATTTCCCTGCTCCCAGTCGCTTACAAAATCCTTTCCTAAGCACATTTGAACAGGACAGAATCCCAAGCGGATCCACTAACTGGTGAATACCAGACCGGATTCAGAAAAGGACGACAATGTATGAAACAGATATGGTGTTTAAGGATGATATTACAAATGAGGAAATGCAGAAATCCAGTAATTACATTCATCGACTTCAGGAAAGCATACGATTCAGTGGACCGTGTAACCCTGTTTACAATTATGGAAGAATTTGGGATCCACCGAAGGACACGAAAAATCACAGAATGGACACGTACAGGAAGAACATCCAAAGTGAAATTCATGGGCGAAATATCAGAACCCTTCGAAATAAAAACTGGAGTCCGACAGGTGGACGGACTATGCCCAATGCTTTTCAGTATTGTTCTAGTAAGATCACCAGGGAATGGGAATGTCATATAAAGGACATCCAAATTGAAATCATAATATAGAACCGAATTAAAGTCAAGTGCCTTGGTTTCGCAGACGATATTGCAATTATTACCAATAGCAGAACGGAAACAATTCACAAAGTGCAAAAACTACATGATATTTCACAAAAACCGGACTGGCGATATCTTATAAAAAACCAAGTACATGGAAAGACAGCCAGAAAATAAATCCCCTTTAATCACGAAACATGGTAAAATTGCAGAAGTCTGCATTTTAATTACCTCGGAGAAACTACACAGTCCTCAGGATTAAACCGAATCTCCAATGAGCAAAGAATCACCAAGCTCCAGAAGACCTACAAGCTTAACGTGGACGCATTACAACAAGAAGAGCATTTCGACTGACGCAAAATAAAGGCACTATAGAACAGTGACTCTTCCATAACCAATCTACGCGGCTGAAACAATAGTGAATGATGTTCATTCAAAAATTAGGCAAATAGGAAACCTAGAAAGAAAAATTCCCAGGCAGATTTACGGGTCAGTCCATAATAACGGCATTTGGATGAAGAGACCACAAAACGAGCTCTATATAAAGACCAGCACAGTAACAGACGAAATCATAAAACGTCGAGCAAAATTTTATACACATATCTACAGAATGGAAGATTCCAGAACAGCAACGAAACTTTTCAAAATTCTAACAGAGAGCAAATGCGGCACTGAGTGCCGGAATAAAATCACAAGTGTGAATTTTGAGAAAAGAACGTCGCTCCATCCCGGTAAAAAATGGACAGAATAACGGAAGAACGAGCATTCTGAGAGGATGAAGAGATTTTGGAAAGCAAAGAAGAAGAGCGTCCGGAGATGAAATTATGAAATCGAGTTTAATCACTCTCCTAAAGGGGAACAATCGATATATATATATATATATATATATATATATATATATATATATATAGGGTGAGTCGCCTAACATTACCGCTGGATATATTTCGTAAACCACATCAAATACCGACGAATCGAAACCACAGACCGAACGTGAGGAGAGGGCTAGTTTAATCGGTTAATACAAACCATAAAAAATGCACGGAAGTATGTTTTTTAACACAAACCTACGTTTTTTAAATAGAACCCCGTTAGTTTTGTTAGCACATCTGAACATATAAACAAATACGTAACAGTGCCGTTTGTTGCATTGTAAAATCTTAATTACATTCGGAGATATTGTAACCTAAAGTTGACGCTTGAGTACCACTCCTCGGCTGTTCAATCGTGTGTATCGGAGAGCACCGAATAACGTAGGGATGCAAAGGGAACGGTGATGGACCTTAGGTACAGAAGAGACTGAAACAGCACATTACGTCCACATGCTAATACCGTTTTATTGGTCTTTTTCACTGACGCACATGTACATTACCATGAGGGGTGAGGTACACGTACACACGTGGTTTCCGTTTTCAATTACGGAGTGGAATGGAGTGTGTCCCGACATGTCAGGCCAATAGATGTTCAATGTGGTGGCCATCATTTGCTGCACACAATTGCAATCTCTGGCGTAATGAATGTCGTACACGCCGCAGTACATCTGCTCTAATGTCGCCGCAGGCTGCCACAATACGTTGTTTCATATCTTCTGGGGTTGTAGGCACATCACGGTAGACATTCTCCTTTAACGTACCCCACAGAAAGAAGTCCAGAGGTGTAAGATCAGGAGAACGGGCTGGCCAATTTATGCGTCCTCCACGTCCTATGAAACGCCCGTCGAACATCCTGTCAGGGGGCAGCCTAGTGTTAATTGCGGAAAGTGCAGGTGCACCATCATGCTGATACCACATACGTCGACGCGTTTCCAGTCGGACATTTACGAGCAACGTTGGCAGATCATTCTGTAGGAACGCGTTGTATGTAGCAGCTGTTTGGGCCTCTGCAATGAAGTGAGGACCAATGAGGTGGTCGCCAATGATTCCGCACCATACATTTACAGTCCACGGTCGCTGTCGCTCTACCTGTCTGAGCCAGGGAGGATTGTTCACGGACCAGTAATGCATGTTCCGTAAATTCACTGCCCCGTGGTTTGTGAAACCCGCTTCATCGGTAAACAGGTAGAACAGCAACGCATTCTCTGTTAATGCCCATTGACAGAATTACACACGATGATTAAAGTCATCACCATGTAATTGCTGATGTAGCGACACATGAAACGGGTGAAAGCGGTGACGATGCAGCATGCGCATGACACTACTTTGACTCAGTCCACCGGCTCTCGCAATGTCCCGTGTACTCACGTGTGGGTTCATGGAAACAGAAGCTAACATACCAACTGCACCCGCCTCTCCTGTGACGGGCCTGTTACGGACCCGTTTGCGTGCTACGACCATACCTGTTGCATACAGTTGGCGGTAGATGTTTTGCAATGTGCAGCACGTTGGATGCTCTCTGTCCGGGTACCGTTCTGCATACACCCTGCAGGCTTCAGCTGCATTTCGTCGACACTCGCCATAGATGAGTATCATCTCCGCCTTTTCAGAGTTCGAATACACCATGGTCACAGTTCCTACAACACTACACAATCACAGACGTCTGGTAACACGTTGTACTACAGTTGGTCTGCGTGCGGAGACGAATGCAGAATAACAATAGCAGCAAGCGCTACATGCGGACACTGCGTCAGCTAGACCAAACCACAACAGTGCACTACAGCCACACTCGTGAACACGGTCGTCATCGTAAACATGTCCCTGCAGATGCTGTTAGCCGACCGTGGCCCGTGTTTGTTACAACACGCAACTGAACGTCGGAGGTTTCAAGCGTCAACTTTACAATATCTCCGGGTGTAATTAACATTTTACAATGCAACAAACGGCACCGATTACGTATTTGTTTATATGTTCAGATGTGCTGAAAAAACTAACGTGGTTCCATTTTAAAAAACGTAGGTTTGTGTTAAAAAACATACTTCCGTGTATTTTTTATGGTTTGTATTAAACAATTACACTAGCCCCTCTCCTCACGTTCGGTCTGTGGAATTGGTTCGTCAGTATGTAACGCCGGAAATGCATATCCTCCAATTTCCATCTATTGTACTATTATTTTTTTCCTTGTTTTGTTACCTCAAGATATGACATTTCTGTCTCTTTGTATATTGTAATTGTTTTACTATTTGTATATTTATGCATTTATGTCGATGTATAATTGGTTTGTTTCGTAAATAATATTTGTATTTTTACGCTGGGTCTTGCCTAGGGAAAACTGCTATCGAACGATTACGTCGATAGGTCGTGTGAAGAATCAAAGTGTGTAGGATCTTTGATAGTGTGAACTCTGCCGCGTGGAGCGCGGGCGGGGCAGTCGGAGTCTGGCTGGAGTAGCGAGTGGAGCAGGTGTGTTGTGTGACGCTCCCGCGAGTTGCCGCGCTTTCGGGGTTTGGCAGCATGTAATTGCGCTCGACTCGCGATGATAGTTTCTGACATGGTGTCGCGGACGGGAAGCATTAGCTGGCGCACATCAAGAGCCCGTTTCGCCTGGTGACCGTGTCGAGAAGAAGGCGCGCCAACATCCAGCTTCTGCAACAGCGACGGCCGACAATGAGTGACTGTCGCCACCTCCTCGATCGACGGCTTCAAACCTTCAATCAACCAACAAGGAAGACTAAAAGCACGTAAAGTTTCAGAACTGTATGGCAGACCTCAGCTTTTCAAATTGTTCCATTTGCCTCGCAAAATTACAGCAACTTAGCATGAACCTTTGTTGCTCATTGTCCCAATTGCATTGCCAAGCAGGGTCCCTTCCTTTTCCGAAATGAGCCCGAGGGTCGTTGAAATTCAAACGCCAGCATCATTCGATTTCACTGCTTTAATTTCAAAGTTCAGATGGCTACAATATTCAGATTACACAAGCACGAATTAAGAGTGCGAGCTTTGTTATCGTATTTTAGCTTACCTGTGACTGCAGCTCAGCTTGGTACGTACTAAATTTTACTATTGTTAATTGTTCAGAATCATTTAATTCAAGTTCAAAGTTAAATCTCTTATTTCTAAATTGCGTAGATTCAAGTAGTTTTTGAAATGATTGTTGAGGTAGTCCAAGACTAACCGTATTTTACTGAATTTCGATGTGCTTCAGAAAGAAAGCTCACTATTAACTTCAGTCACTAAATTAACTTTCGATTTTCCGGTTATGAATTCTTTTGCTAAATTAAGTCAGGGTGTAGCGAAATTTATTACTTCTGACAAACTTTCAGTTTTCACACTACACGTGTCAACCTTCAGTTGCCACGCTTCTAGTGCTAATTATATGTGTAATAACCTTTCTTTTTCAGTTACTATAGTAATTGTCCTTAGGACTGGCGACCGTGATTTCCCCCAAATCTCAAATACCTAATTACCGCTACTTAATTGTTAACGTAACGGCTGCACATTTACCTTCTTTATTAACTTTACCCTTTTTCAAAATTAATTTCCACCAGTTTCATTAGCACATTTCCTTTCATTTAGATGTAACCCTTTCCTCCCTCTTTACCGACAGGTTAACTTCGGTGACGATTGCTTTTCCAAAACTCCCATTAGGTACACGCGGTTTCATTTTTCACTGTCATTAAGGTCGGTAAGTGAGGTGGAGGTTACACGTGGCGACCTGGTGACAGGACAATCTTCAATTTTGGGGTTGTTCTGGACACGAATTTTGCATTGTGCAAATATCGTAACAAAGTACTGGTTACGTACAGGCCGTTGCGTCAGCGAGAATAAGTAGTGGGAGTAATCCTAATTACATTTGAGATTTGTCATTTATATTGAAAATTATTAAAATGAGTGAAGGCAACAATTACCAAAATTTGGTAGACTTGGATACGGAACAATCGGTCGAACAGTGGGAAACGCGCACAGCGGTACCCATTGTTCAGGGGCAGGCGGCTAGCATGAAAGACGCGACCGCCGAAGCGCAACAAAGAGCAGAAATGGAATTCCAAACTTTAGAAAATGTTTCGGAATCGGAAGCGAAAATCAAATCTGTACCCCTTGATGAAGAATACGGGGGAACATATATAGAGGAACCAGCTACGGAGGTAAAACCGGTAGTCTCTGGGAATTTAACTGATTTATTGAATGCTTTGATTAATGAAATCAAGAGTCAATCGGCAGAAATTATAGCTCTGTCTGCCAAGCAAGAAGCTCAGTCTGAAAAAATTGAACGAAAGCTAGACAATCAGAACAAAGCTATTAATGTTGTTAACCACAATGTTGGAGTTGTTGATACAAAAGTTGATAAAATCAAAGAAGATATTGTTGTAATTAATACCGAAATCGGTAATCTTAAACAGGAAATGATAGGCGTTCAGGCGGAAATTGCGAGCATAAATACTCGTTTTGATTCCGAAATTAGCAGAATCGAGAAAAGTGTAGGAGAAGCAGTTGCTCCGATCATCGAGAATAAGGTGACGGAACAAATTCAATTAGTGAAAAAAGAGGATCAACAGAAGGTGGAAACTTTAAAGGCTTTAGTGTCCGAAGTAGACACTAAAGTGAGGGAGCAGGCTAATACCTGCGAAGAGAAAAAGAGGGAAGTGGAAACGCTTGCGACAACCACTTGCCAAGTAATTACGAGAGTGTCGGAATTAGAAAAGAAACTTGATGAAAAACAGAGCTATGTGCCAATCTGTGCACATAGTTCGGAATGGTTGACGAAAGAGGAGCGGTTCGACCCCTTGAAAAAAGGCGGTATACACGCGACGGATTTCATTAAAAATTGTGAAAGGGTTTTACCCATATCATGGACTAATGAGAGAAAAATTAATGCGGTTATTGATGTGCTGGCTGGTGATGCCAAGCGTTGGGGCTTAAACCTCAACATTACGAACCTGACTTTTGACGAGTTTAAAAAATTGTTTCTGGCTGAATACTGGTCAGAGCAAAAACAGCAAAGTGTCTGGCGCGAATTTGTCGTATCGAGGCCTTTCGATGCGAATTCGCGCGGTTCGATGAGGGAGTTTTGTGAGGGCTGGATCCGCAAGTTGGAATATTTGCGTGATCGCCGCACGGAATCCGAAATAGTCTGGGAACTCTACAAGAAGCTTCCAGATGATACAAAACGCTGCGTAGGAAGCAATTATAGGACAGTCAATGATTTCCTGGAAAGAGTTGAGGACGAGGACAATTGGCGCAATAATCGCGACAGTGGTAGAGGCCGTGGTAACAACAACGGGTACCACAGCAACCACAACAACTATAACCATGGAAATAATGCATACCGCAACCATGGCAGCAATAACAATAATGGTTCGGACCGTAATAACAATCGGTACAATGCAAATAATAACAGGAATGACGGAAACCAGTATCGTACTAACGTGATACGGGCCTCACAGAATAGTAATAACGACAGAGGGTGTGATGAACCGCCTCAGCAGCATCCGGGGAGCGTATCTGCTGGGACGAGACAGGGAAACCATTAGCCGCGCCGGTGAGGGGCCGAGCGGGCGTGGAGAAATTTTGGCGGCCCAATAACAGGAGAAAACCCAGGTATCGTCATTATGAAAATTCCGTGTGGAATAATCAACGGCGGGAGAGTGTGCCAGTGTTAAGAGAAAAGAGTGCGCCCACAAGTAGTAGATCAGCAGTATACACGGCAGTAGGTAGTACATTCACTGTCAGTGAGAACAATTTAAGTAGTGTTCCGGAAATCGATTATAAAGTGGCAGCTGTAATACCCACAGCGGAACTGGAGATTGAGTTTAAGAATGATTCGCAATTGTTGAGAGAAGATCAGATGTCGGATAACATGTCCGTCATCGAGCGAGGGGATGCAGAGAGGGATGAGGTCTGGTTAAGGCAGTTCGGTCGCTTACACGACGAACTAAGAGATTATAGGGGTCTGTATGGGAGAAGCGTTTATGGGGAGCGCGTGAAGGATTTTCCGCGTCTCGTCCCGCAGGAAGATAGTGTTTGTGAAATGATAGAAAGTTCTGGCCCTAATCGGCAGACTTTACTAGAAATAGTTGATGTTAAGGGGGAGCACGAGCAAGATTCGTCGTGTTTCGTCCCGCAGGAGTTAGATGTTGAAGTAGTAACGGAAAGTTCTGGCCCTAACCGGCAGACTTTACCGAAAGTTATAGTGGTAGAAGTAGCCGACCCATCCGACGCAAACCTCCAGTTTAAACATTGCGAGAGTATTAAGGAGAAAGATTACGAAAATTTTAGTGATAGCCGGACACGATTGGTAGAAAAGCACATAGATTACAGCGTGTATGAGGTTAGAGCTGACATTATACAGTCAGACAATAGCAGTGTGGGTTGCGCAGATCCAGAGGAAGTAATTTCAGATGCTACTGGGCACATTCCTCCAGGTAGATTGGCAGATGAGATCAATCTGACCAAAGTGGAATCAACGAAGGTGACAATTAGTGAATTGATAGCAAAGCAACACTCACTAGTTGACGAGTTACAGGAAAAGGTTTCGGTATTGGAGGCGAAGCTACAGACTAAGCCTCAGGACAAACGTGCTAAAATTAAAACTGTATGTAAACAGAGGCTGAAAAAGCCGCCAGATAAACCGGATTTAGGATCAAAGCCGGATGGTTTTTTCTGGAATGACCTGGATATAGACGAGGATTTACTGTGGGAAAATAAAGAAACAGTCGAGGACAAGTGTAGACAGATAGTAGTGTCTGTTAATATGCACGACCTACAACTAAACGTGTTGATTGACACCGGTGCAGAATTGAGTGCTGTATCTGGGAAAATATTTGAGTTACTGAAAGACAGACCTGGCATCGTAGTTATGCCAGTAACAGGAGTAAAAATTATCGGTGCTACTGGGAAGGCCAGTAAACCGGTCACAAAACAGATTTTTGTCAACTTCGAGATATGTGGGGCACGATTTGAACAAGAGTTTGTCGTCGTGCCAGACTTAACTACGGACGTAATTATCGGGTTAGATTGGCTATTAAAGTACCGTGCAGTGATTAACTGCGAAAGCAAAACTTTGACATGTATGTCACTAGATAAAACAATGGTAGTTGGTTTTGACGAGGCAGGAGACGGTGTGCATAGGCAATACCAGCCTATACACATTAACTGGCCGGATGACATTGACGTAGGAATGAGTTTGAACTGCCATAACATGAGGAATTTCGGCATTGACAAAAGTGTAGAAAGTGAATTGGAAGAGATAATCAAATTCCCTCCACGGATTAACATTAGTATTGGTGTGAAAAAAGATCGTTTGCGAGAAGTAATGAAGCTAAAAGCCGATGCTCGCATACGTCGTCATGACGCTAAAGCGCGTTTTGCTAAGTTTGCAATCGGAGACTTAGTACTTGTAAAAGCTCATGAGAAATCGAGCGAGATAGACAATGAAATCTCTAAATTTAAGTTTGTTTATAATGGACCATATAAAGTCATTGGTATACCTCACACAAATGCTTATTGCTTAGAGTATCCAAGCTCTGGAAAGCTATTAGGTATACGAAATATAGTAGATTTGAAATTGTACCAACCTAGGATCGATTAATACCACACAATGGGTAATTTGTACAATATGTAAATATAGAGTGTAAGATTTAAGGTTTGCTAGATTGCCATGCTTTTGACTGACCAAGGTCATTAAAGAAGTTGTAATTAATAAGTAATTAATTTTGATTAATCAATTTAATTTTAATCAATTTAATCATGATCTAATCAACTGAAAAATCCAAGCTGCTAGTTTAAGTTTTCAGCTGAGTCACAGTAGATTAAGGAATGTAAATATGATTTTGTAAATAAGTGTAAGATTTCATAAATATGAGATTTACTAGTCATTGCCGATGTACTTAGACGCTGCTTTAAGTTTCAGGCTAGTACATGCGTGTGATGATGGACAGTGTTGAGTTATCCACTGTGATAGTGTTTATGGACTCCTTGAGATTACTCGGGAGTGAGTTTTTCCGAAAGAATTCAGTGAAACGGACGTTCTGGAAACGCCGTCACAAGGGCGAGTGAGATCAAGCGTGCCGCACACGCGGGCGCAACAATACTGGCGAGGCGAGCCGCTGTCGGCTCTTGTGCCGCTGTTGGCTCTTGGGCCGCTGTCGGCATTCTTTGTACTTGCGAGTACGGAAGGCGGAATTGTTTTTCTTCCTGGACAGCTGAAAGAATTCTACTGTCAATATTTATGTTTTTTTTCGATCTGATGTGTGTTATTTTCTTGTTTAGCATTTAATGGACTCCCATGACGAGAATATTAATTATGAAAGGGTTATGTAAAAATGTGTATTCTATGTAATTAATTATTAATTTGCGTATTTTGATCTACCTGTTTTTATGACCATGTACTCTGATTAATTTTGTAAATAGTATTCCATTTCTTGATACTGTTGGGAATTTTGACAATTTTAGAATAGCTAAACCATTTTCTATGTTTTCTATGAATTTTAATATGTTGTCAACCTGTTTTATTTTGTGCAAGATGACAGAGTGGAATAAGATTAGGAGTGTCTCCACTCAATTATTATGGTCTAAAAAATTTATTTATGCTTAATTAGACGAATGCTAAATTTTGTTGATGTTTTGAGCATATGCATTTCCGCTGTTTCTTTTTTGGGACATTTTCTGAGTCTGTTTACGTTACACGAACATCCTCAGACAATGTGGGGCACGTGTAACGCCGGAAATGCATATCCTCCAATTTCCATCTATTGTACTATTATTTTTTTCCTTGTTTTGTTACCTCAAGATATGACATTTCTGTCTCTTTGTATATTGTAATTGTTTTACTATTTGTATATTTATGCATTTATGTCGATGTATAATTGGTTTGTTTCGTAAATATTATTTGTATTTTTACGCTGGGTCTTGCCTAGGGAAAACTGCTATCGAACGATTACGTCGATAGGTCGTGTGAAGAATCAAAGTGTGTAGGATCTTTGATAGTGTGAACTCTGCCGCGTGGAGCGCGGGCGGGGCAGTCGGAGTCTGGCTGGAGTAGCGAGTGGAGCAGGTGTGTTGTGTGACGCTCCCGCGAGTTGCCGCGCCTTCGGGGTTTGGCAGCATGTAATTGCGCTCGACTCGCGATGATAGTTTCTGACATGGTGTCGCGGACGGGAAGCATTAGCTGGCGCACATCAAGAGCCCGTTTCGCCTGGTGACCGTGTCGAGAAGAAGGCGCGCCAACATCCAGCTTCTGCAACAGCGACGGCCGACAATGAGTGACTATCGCCACCTCCTCGATCGACGGCTTCAAACCTTCAATCAACCAACAAGGAAGACTAAAAGCACGTAAAGTTTCAGAACTGTATGGCAGACCTCAGCTTTTCAGATTGTTCCATTTGCCTCGCAAAATTACAGCAACTTAGCATGAACCTTTGTTGCTCATTGTCCCAATTGCATTGCCAAGCAGGGTCCCTTCCTTTTCCGAAATGAGCCCGAGGGTCGTTGAAATTCAAACGCCAGCATCATTCGATTTCACTGCTTTAATTTCAAAGTTCAGATGGCTACAATATTCAGATTACACAAGCACGAATTAAGAGTGCGAGCTTTGTTACCGTATTTTAGCTTACCTGTGACTGCAGCTCAGCTTGGTACGTACTAAATTTTACTATTGTTAATTGTTCAGAATCATTTAATTCAAGTTCAAAGTTAAATCTCTTATTTCTAAATTGCGTAGATTCAAGTAGTTTTTGAAATGATTGTTGAGGTAGTCCAAGACTAACCGTATTTTACTGAATTTCGATGTGCTTCAGAAAGAAAGCTCACTATTAACTTCAGTCACTAAATTAACTTTCGATTTTCCGGTTATGAATTCTTTTGCTAAATTAAGTCAGGGTGTAGCGAAATTTATTACTTCTGACAAACTTTCAGTTTTCACACTACACGTGTCAACCTTCAGTTGCCACGCTTCTAGTGCTAATTATATGTGTAATAACCTTTCTTTTTCAGTTACTATAGTAATTGTCCTTAGGACTGGCGACCGTGATTTCCCCCAAATCTCAAATACCTAATTACCGCTACTTAATTGTTAACGTAACGGCTGCACATTTACCTTCTTTATTAACTTTACCCTTTTTCAAAATTAATTTCCACCAGTTTCATTAGCACATTTCCTTTCATTTAGATGTAACCCTTTCCTCCCTCTTTACCGACAGGTTAACTTCGGTGACGATTGCTTTTCCAAAACTCCCATTAGGTACACGCGGTTTCATTTTTCACTGTCATTAAGGTCGGTAAGTGAGGGGGAGGTTACAAGTATTTGATGTGGTTTACGAAATATATCCAGCGGTAACGTTAGGTGACTCACCTGTATATATAGGGTTGCCATTGATAGTGACCGGGCCAAATATTTCACGAAATACGTATCAAACGAAAGAACCACAAAGAACGAAACTTGTCTAGCTTGAAGGGGGAAAACAGATGGCGCTATGGATTGCCCGCTAGATGGCGCTGCCATAGGTAAAACGGATATCAACTGCGTTTTTTTTAAATAGGAAGCCCCATTTTTATTACATATTCGTGTAGTACGTAAAGAAATATGAATGTTTTGGTTGGACCACTTTTTTGGCTTTGTGATAGATGGCGCTGTAATAGTCACAAACGTATTTGTACGTGGTATCACGTAACATTCCGCCAGTGCAGACGGTATTTGCTTCGTGATACATTACCCGTGTTAAAAAGAACCGATTACCAATTGCGGCAAAGGCCGATATCGTGTTGATGTATGGCTATTGTGATCAAAATGCCCAACGGGCGTGTGCTATGTATGCGGCGCGGTATCCTGGACGATATCATCCAAGTGACCGGACCGTTCGCCGGATAGTTACGTTATTTAAGGAACCAGGATGCGTTCAGTCATATGTGAAACGTGAACCACGACCTGCTACAAATGATGATGCCCAGTGTTTATGAAGGGTAGTAGGAGTAATCCATCGAACTACAGACCTATATCATTGACGTCGGTTTGCAGTAGGGTTTTGGAGCATATACTGTATTCAAACATTATGAATCACCTCGAAGGGAACGATCTATTGATACATAATCAGCATGGTTTCAGAAAACATCGTTCTTGTGCAACGCAGCTAGCTCTTTATTCGCACGAAGTAATGGCCGCTATCGACAGGGGAACTCAAGTTCATTCGGCATTTCTAGATTTCCGGAGCGCTTTTGACACCGTTCCGTACAAGCGACTTCTAACCAAACTGCGGACCTATGGGGTATCGTCTCAGTTGTGCACTGGATTTGTAATTTCCTGTCAGGAAGGTCTCAATTCGTAGTAATAGACGGCAAATCATCGAGTAAAACTGAAGTGATATCAGGTGTTCCCCAGGGAAGCATCCTGGGACCTCTGCTCTTTCTGATCTGGGTGACAATCTGAGCAGTTCTCTTAGGTTGTTCGCAGATGATGCTGTAATTTACGGTCTAGTAAGGTCATCCGATGACCAGTATCAGTTGCAAAGCGATTTAGGAAAGATTGCTGTATGGTGTGGAAGGTGGCAGTTGACGCTAAATAACGAAAAGTGTGAGGTTATTCACATGCGTTCCAAAAGAAATCCGTTGGAATTCGATTACTCGATAAATAGTACAATTCTCGAGGCTGTCAATTCAACTAAGTACCTGGGTGTTAAAAATACGAACAGCTTCAGTTGGAAAGACCACATAGATAATATTGTGGGGAAGGCGAGCCAAAGGTTGCGTTTCATTGGCAGGACACTTAGAAGATGCAACAAGTCCACTAAAGAGACAGCTTACACTACACTCGTTAGTCCTCTGTTAGAATATTGCTGCGCGGTGTGGGATCCTTACCAGGTGGGACTGACGGAGGACATTGAAAGGGAGCAAAAAAGGGCAGCTCTTTTTGTATTATCACGTAATTGGGGAGAGAGTGTGGCAGATATGATACGCGACTTGGGATGGAAGTCTTTAAAGAAAAGACTTTTTCGTCGCGGCGAGATCTATTTACGAAATTTCAGTCACCAACTTTCTCTTCCGAATGCGAAAATGTTTTATTGAGCCCAACCTACATAGGTAGGGATGATCATCAAAATAAAATAAGAGAAATCAGAGCTCGAACAGAAAGGTTTAGGTGTTCGTTTTTCCCGCGCGCTGTTCGGGAGAGGAATGGAAGAGAGATAGTCTGATTGTGGTGCGATGAACCCTCTGCCAAGCACTTAAATGTGAATTGCAGAGTAATCATGTAGATGCAGATGTAGATGTAGTAGGTGTTTTAGCTGCTGTCGCTGCTAATTTGTACATCAGTAGCAGGCAAATTGCGCCAGAATCGGAAATCTCAAAAACGTCGGTGTTGCGAATGCTACATCAATATCAGTTGCACCCGTGCCATACGTCTATGCACCAGAAATTGCATGGCGACCACTTTGAACGTCGTGTACAGTTCTGCAACTGGGCACAAGATAAATTACGGGACAGATTTTTTGCACGCGTTCTGTTTAGCGACGAAGCGTCAATCACCAACAGCGGTAACGTAAACTGGCATAATATGCATTATTGGGCAACGGAAAGTCTACAATGGCTGCTACATGTGGAACATCGGCGACATTGGGGGTTAATGTATGGTGTGGCATTATGGGAGGAAGGATAATTTGCCGCAATTTTATCCATGGCAATCTAAATGGTGCTATTTATGCTGATTTCCTATGTAATGTTCTACCGATGTTACTACAAGATGTTTCACTGCATGCCAAAATGGCGAGGTACTTCCAACATGTTGCACGTCCAGCACATAGCTACCGTGCGGTTGAAGCGGTATTGAACAGCTTATTTGATGACAGGTGAATTTGTCGTCGAAGCACCATACCATGGCCCGCACGTTCACGGGATCTTTATGTGGAGAAAGTTGAAGGATATTTGCTATCGTGATCCACCAACAACACCTGACAACATGCGTCAGCGCATTGTCAATGCATGTGCGAACATTACGGAAGGCGAACTACTTGCTGTTGAGAGGAATGTCGTTACACGTATTGCCAAATGGATTGAGGTTGATGGACATAATTTTGGTCACTTATTGCATTAATGTGGTATTTACAGATAATCACGCTGTAACAGCACGCGTTCTCAGAAATGTTAAGTTCACAAAGGTACATGTATCACATTGGAACAACCGAAATAAAATGTTCAAACGTACCTACGTTCTGTATTTCAATTTTAAAAAACCTACCTGTTAGCAACTGTTCGTCTAAAATTGTGAGCCACATGTTTGTGACTATTACAGCGCCACCTATCACAATGCGAAAAAATGGTCCAACTAAAACATTCATATTTCTTTACGTACTTCACGAATATGTAATAAAAAATGGGGGTTCCTATTTAAGAAAACGCTGTTGATATCCGTTTGACCTATGGCAGCGCCATCTATAGGGCCAACCATAGCGCCATCTGGTCTCCCTCTTCAAGTTAGACAAGTTTCGTTCTTTGTAGTTATTTAGTTTGACGCTTATTTCGTGAGATATTTGGCCCGGTCACGATCAATGGACCAACCTGTGTATTTTGGCTAAGTATGAACGTGGCGGTGTTACGGTTGGCGCATGAGCGATGGGATACAGCATCTCCGAGGCCGATGAAGTGGGGATTTTCCCATACAACCATTTCACGAATGTTCCGTGAATATCAAGAATCTGGTAAAACATGAAATTTCAGACACTGCTGCGACCGGAAAAAGATCCTGCAATAACGGGACCAACGACGACTGCAGGGAAACATGAACGTGACAGAAGTGCAACCCTGCTGCACATTGCTACAGATTTCAATGCTGGGCCATCAACAAGTGTCAGAGTGCGAACCATTCAACGAAACGTCATCGATTTAGGCTTTCGGATCCGAAGACCCACTCATGTACCCTTGTTGACTGCAGAACACAAAGCTTTACGACTCGCCTGAAGCCTTCAAAACCGACATTGGACTGTGAATGACTGGAAACAAGGTTTCTGGTCAGACGAGCCTCGTTTTTAGTCGTGCCGGGCGGATGGACGTGTACGGGTGTGGAGACAACCCCATGAGCCCATGGACCCTGCATGACAGCAGGGTACTGTTCAAGTTGGTAGAACCCTATAATGGTGTGAGACGCTGACAGAAGAGAAAAAGGACCTCTGTGGACATCATGGATAGCATAATACGGGTGAATGTATAAGTTTGTATTCCTGTATGAATTGTACATTTTGTGTGTATGTGTGTGTGAGAACTGTGTATACTGATCAGTTTCATTAATTTATTATATTTTCTCGCTTGTGATAACTATACAAATCAACTACTTCAGTACTGGGTGTACATTTTCTACCATGTTAAGTCTCACAGTAAGACGTCTGTAAACAGTGCAATAATAACTGGAGTGTGTTACAAGTGTAAATGAGAAGCGCAACAAAAAATGTGAAAAACTGAGTAAGGCCTTCTTGATAAATTTGTACAAAAAATATACACTATATACTGAAAGATGTAATCAATGAACTATCTGCTTTATTACAATTAACCTTGATCTTATATTAGAATCCAGACCTTGGACCCTAAACCCTATGACAATAGTTTACGAACTCGTGTAACATCATAAAATATATTTGTCACATATATTAGAGGATGGTTGTGGGTATATTAGTCCTCTTCACCTGAGATGTTTTATTGTTAGCGTTAGATTAGTGGAGACAGACTTGTAATGAGCAAGTTGACTCTTACTAGCATGTTTTAATTGAATTCCTTAATCTACAGTATTATTTCTCAGTGGAAGTGTGCGGTTGGTGATAGGTATTTGAATCGTGAAATATGTGGAAGTAGCCATCCGAACGAATATGAATTGGAATGAGTACATAAAATAAATTGTAGCAAAAGGCTGTACACATGGATCACATATTGATACTACTGCAGATAGCACTGCGTAACGTGATTGATTCGTTGCGACAAACCAGTGAAGCAGCTAGAGGAATAAAACATGATCCATTGGATTCAGTATGCTCGACCCAAAAAATATAACAGAACAGCTTGGGGAATTCTTGGAGAGAAGATGAGTTATTTCTTGTTTGATGGATTCAGAAAAAAAAATTTCAATGAGGGTTGCAATACCGTTTTGTAACTGCCATCACATATCCAGTATAGTGATAATAAGAATGAGACAAAGGAGCCTAGTGTATGTATGAAGGTATATAGACAACCGTAGTTTACTCGACTAATATGTATGTGGAATAGGAAAAAGACATAAGAATACTATTACTACGTGCCTCCATCCATGCACTGTACACTAGTCGGTGGAATATGTGCTTAGATGTAGGCTGTTCACAGACCTTACCGTTGTTTATAGAAGCATCCAGGATCTGTAGTATGTTGTGATTTACAGGAACGTGTGTTGAGGATTAAGGACTGGTGCAGGGAATTTGATTTGGAACAGAACTTAAACAAATGTAGCTTGTTGCATGTAAAAACCTCACTATTATTCTGTTGCAGCCGGCCGCTGTGGCCTAGCGGTTCTAGGCGCTTCAGTCCGGAACCACGCTGCTGTTACGGTCGCAGGTTCCAATCCTGCCTCGTGCATGGATGTGTGTGATGTCCTTGGGTTAGTTAGGTTTACGTAGTTCTAAGTCTAGGGGACTTATGACCTAAGAAGTTAAGTCCGATAGTGCTCCCAGCCATTTGAACCATTTTTGTTCTATTGCACTACTGACGCCACAAGTAAGGGTGTAGTCACAAATATACTCAGTCAATCGAAATATACTGACGCCCTCCACCCAAGCATCTCGCATTATATTTTATACAAAGTATCTACAGACAGGTTTACACCAGCTGTCAGATGGATCTTGCCGACTCTTCGCTTATAGGCTGTGTAGGGTATGCTGCGTTATCGGAGTGCTATACAATTCAAGAAAAGAAGATTGGTAGTTTTATCTCTATAAAGCAATTTACAATACTTAACTTTGGAGTAGTATCGGTGTCGCAAGTAACATGCAAAAACTAATGTTCGTCGCTGTAGACAAAGTCCAAGTAAGCACTTGATACGGATCACTACAATCTGCTCTGCGAGTGCATGTCTACAACCGTCCGATGATGTCCGTATACTGATCCGAGCGGCGAAGGCTGCAGGAGTGGCACTTACATTCACTTTTTGCTAGGGGTGCTCGTGGTGCAGCTTGATCCTTGTCAGCGGGCTATTGGCTGACGTTTCATCACCACCGTCTCTGGTCTTTCGTTCGTCCTCTTCGTTACAGCGCTTGTGCCTACGCCAGAACAAGATGCGTCAGTTCAGGTTCTCGTTCAGTCCCAACGAAGCTCACTCATGATAGGCTATCACGCAGACTGTATAATGACGGTTTCAAAGACTGTTCATTTCAAAATTTCAATTGTTCTCTACATGGCTACATAGATCTCAGATATTAATCACAGTAATTCATTTTCAACTATTCCTTTTCTTCTTTTTCTTTTGAAATCATTAGTGACACTATGAAAAATAATTATGTAATACAAAATTTATAGCACATAGTTCAATACCAAGTGGTAAAATGCATACAGACCTCGATCTGTACAAAAATTGTTGGACATACTGAAATATTCCATAGCGTTGTCATGGTTGATCGTAGTTATTAATGCCTTGAATGGTCCAACTGCATCTACCAAAGGCACAGAAAGTTCACTATAATTTTGGCTACATCCCTATGTTTTAGGGTATTTCAGCGTTCTGAGAGTATTTTCTTGTTGTCGTACCTCAAAATGGCAGAAACCTCACCTGTGAACTGAAAGTATAATTTCCTCCCTCAAGCTTATATTTTTATTTTATGGTTTGAGAAACATATTTAGATTTGGCTGCATTCTACCAACAGAGTCCCCCTCAGCCCGTGTCTGAGTAGTCAGCGTAGAGGTGGACCGGGATTTAGTTGCCGGTACTCCGAGGGATTACATGTGGGATGCACTGGGATTCACTGCGCCTCGTGATGTCAGTTGAGGAGTTATTTGAATCAAAAGTAGCGACTGCAACTTCTGTGCCAAGTCGACAACGGCCGAGACTAAAGTGTGCTGATACCACGCTTCTCCATACCACATCCAGAAAACGCCACTGACTCAGGATAACACGGCGGTCGGTCGCTCCTGATTGGCCCACCTGAAGCCACAACGGCGGAACACTGCTATCACAGAAACCACATTTTGCAGCAATTCCCTCCACAAGTTTGGTGGGGTAGGAAGATTATTAAGTTCTATCACACTGCCTCACTGCTGTAGGTCTCGTATGAGACCTAGCTTAGAAATACGTTTTCTGTAGTAAGTTATGAAATTTTCTGCAGCTTTAAGTGAGATCAAGGGTGGTAAGAACGTTTACAGTGAAGGCAATGAAATTATAAAGTCGGATGGAAGGGTAATTCTCACGGCCTCGGAAGAGGTTAACCACTGGACCACTTCATTGAATGCAAATTTCTTAAGGGATGGCGGTCCTGCCTTAATTCCCAGCTGGCTGCTGTCTTTTTTTTTTTTTTTTTTCATTCTCGTGTCCCTACTCTCGACAGTCTGCGCAGGACTTTTGCAGCTCATTAGAAGAAGCAGTTGCTAAATAAAAGAGAGAGAGATAGAGATAGAGGTCGCCCTTTGTGGCTGTGTGAGCTAATCGCCGCAGCCGCCAACTGTCAGCGCGCCGGAGCAAGTTGGGGACCGGGGGCAGCAATAACTGTAAGCGGCAGCTGTCTCGCAGACTCGGCGTGGACCGACCTCTGGTTATTACGGCGTGCCGGGGGACGAGGGAAGGCGGAAAGGGGTCTGAGTGGAGGGAGGAGTCCGGACTGAGTGGGTAGCAGGCAGAGATAACGACACGCGGGCGGCGTTTGTGGCGCACGTATTCGGCGGGGAGGGGCGGCGGCGTCATCGGCTTCTGGCGATAGCGGCGCTCGACACCGAACCCCACCACACGACGCCACACCACGGGCCCCTAATGACCCCGCGCAGTCTGCACTTGGGCGGGCGGCTCCCAGCAACGTGCCCAGCGCTCCCCCATGTGTGCGTAGGCGCTGCTGCATGACTGGTCTCGCGAAAACTCTGGCCTAGAGGAAGGATTCCCACCGAAGCGGATTCGGGAGGACGCTGCGCACAGATCTCAATGATGCTGTATCTCCATCTGATCCAAAGACTGCCTGCAAAGTGGCTCAAGTTTTATGGTAGCGACAGTGCAGGAGGAAATGCGCGTATGCGTAGTACATATTGAGGTAATTATGACTTTTGGGATGCTAGTTCTTGGTCTAGGGATAGTGCCTTTAACAAGTAACCAGTTTCATCTGGGGTCTGTAATTCGATTCCAGGTATTGCTCAAATTTTAAATAAAAATCGTCATCCATGGCGTCTGAAGAATTCCGACATAGGGAAAATGGCTCTGACAATGGCTCTTTGAACTGGGTCGCACAAGCGGAAAGTGGTTCAGATCATCTTCTTCGGCTTCAGGTGGTAACTGCCCTTGAACAGTGCAAGAAACACCAGTGATCATCGGCATAAGTAACGGAAACCACTGAATAAAGGATAATGTTTATCCATAAGACTTGCGGCCACCGTTAGTGAAAAATTCCTGAGTAGTAGCCCACTTGAGTCTCCAAGATCAGGCTGCTAGGACCCAAAGACTGAGAAACCAACGAAAAGGTAACATTCTGTGAGTCATTGTTTGCAGTCACGGATTTCTGTGTGTGCTAAGGAAACTAGAATTTAAAAAGATGTTTCAAATTAAGTAGTCTGTTAATATACTGGATGGTTATATATAAAGTGCAACTACTAATGGGGATCCAGTGTCGTTTGTAATTACCGTATGCCAGTGGAATTTGGTAGATATACCAATGCGTTAATGCGAAACCCATTTACGCTGGAAAAAAAGCTAGTTCCAATTTTGCCCAACAGGTGCAATCTTGTCAATGACTCTGATGCACATACTGAACAAATTGTGTAAGCGGTAGTTATTAATAAAATCAACATCATGCCCCTCGCACTTGTTTGACCTTTTCAGCTCACAGCCCATTCCTTATGCATTACATATGGAAAGATTCCTATACACCTTTCTTGCATTCGCAGTGCCAGATTTGCAGCTCGTGGCGAAAAATTTCTTTCCCAACACATCAGAATACCTAACAAGTTTTGCTGCCCTTCGATAATTACACCCCACAAACCTCTGTGAATGGCTGCACTTTCAACAACCCTGTATAAGGAGGTTTCTAGCAGAATCGACGAAGAGAGAAATGTATGAGCAACATCGACGAGAAGGTGGAACAGGATGATAGTGTATCTGTTAAGACATCACTATCGTAGAGGAAGACCGAGGTTGAATTATATCGAAAATAATTGAGGTCGTAGAGTGCAAATGCGACTCTGTCACGGAGAACTGGCAGAGGAGAGGTATTCATTGAGGGCGCACCAGTCCCTTCGGAAGACTGAGGGCAAAACAGTTACTTATATCTCTCCCTTATCAGATGAATTCTGTTATCTCTATGCAGTCAACATTGGACTTGTAGAGTTAAGGTAGGAAATGTGGGCATCGAGCGTCTACTTACTAGGAGCAATGCCAGTGTATTTTGCGTTGTTCACTTTGTAACGTTCTCAAATGAGGCCGTTGAGGACTGGAGCCTGTTGGAGAAGGTGTGAGGGTGTAGTGAGTTGGTGGAGGGGGATGGACTACATATCGTGACGCAGGCAGCAGCTGATAATGACAGTGTCACAGCAGCGTGTATCCATAAGCACACTGTCGTACCCTCTCTCGAGCGACCGATAGCATTTACGGGTCGTCGTGTGTCAAACTACTCAATTCGGGATGGACCAGCAGTGCAGTCGGGACGTGGCAGCAGTAAAGTCGGGGACGGAGCGCCGGTGAGGCATGGACAGCCAGTGTTCGCCGACCGCTGGCGACGCATGTGAACTGTCCGACGGAGGGCGATTGGAGCGGGACGACCGTTGGTTGGTCTTTCGGTAAGTCGTTTCATCGGCCGACGTATATTTGGTCTTTCACCGTTTCCGGGCCTGGACAGTTGGTCGGTTGGCGTGGAGCAGCGAGGAAATCTCCGCGGCGCGTAGTTTGGCCGGGTACGGTGCCGGCGTCCACGTGCCGTCAGAGTGTGAGGGGCTCTTCCCATTGCTACGAGGTCCGTGACTCACCGATACCGGACACCAAGATTAAGTTATCCAATCGCTTGGTCCGTTGACTGTCTGTCGGTTGGGATGCCGTCGGATTAAGAATTGGTGGGCCGACTGCCTGTGACACCTAAGTGAGCGTTAGTGTTTGAATTCCAGGCCGAACTGCGGAACTTCTGAGCGTCCTTGGGTATACTGCCTTTTCTTGTTGGTCCTTGTTGTTTGTACTTGTATGACTTCTAGCCGATTTTTAGATTTGAGTTGTTTTGGTCTTAAGGCCTTCACCCTAAATTTCACCTAAGGCCTTTCGTATTAAAAAAATAAATGTTATGGAATTTTAAGTCTTAGGCTTTCAGCCGATTTGAATTGTTTGCTCTGAAAATCTCAGATTCTTTGGGCCTTCAGCTTAACTAAAGAACTTTTTATGATAAGGCTTTACCTTTTAAATTTCTATTAGATTAGAGCTGCGTGTTTTTGAAAAGAAATTTTTTTGTACTCGTTTAATGTTTGATCAAATAATAATGTTATATGTTCGAGTGTAACTGAGAGACCATTATTTTGGCCCCTTTCCGTAATTTAAACTACATGTCCTGCGGTTTAAGCTGGGCATTTCATAACTGTACTCCTTATATATGCACGTTACATTTGTTACTATTTTCTATACTAGGTATTTTGTGTTATTTTCCACACTCATATCTCTTGAAGGAATCTTGTCAGGTACTATTTTTTATTTTATTTTATTGTGTTTGTTTATTTAATATAAAATGTTTGGCTACATAGCACTGTGTTTTTTCGAATTTAATGTATTTCGTTTGCTGTTCTAGTTTTATTTGTTATTTTCTATTTCACCTTCCAAACTGCATTACCACTGCAAAGTCGATGATGACATTTATTGCATATTTATATTATCTTTTCCAATGTTGTATACTAACATTGTCATTTTTTTGGTAACCATAGCGACTCAGAGACCAATTGCGGACTTGTAAACTGAAAAATAACAGTTTGAAGAAATTAATTCCACAGAACATAAGCACCAAAGTGATTTTATGTCTTTTTATGTTGTTCTGCCAAAATACGACAGGACAATAATTTAATAACGGAATATAATTTGTTTTTTTTTTTTTTTCAATTTGGCTTGTACCAGAAGATTTTAAGCGTTTCATAGTAATATACTAAATTGTTTTGTGAAGCTAAATGTGGATACATTTTCAGCGATTTATGAAATATTGATTTTGTGCAATCCGAATTCAATTCGATATAATATTCTTGCGTCTAAGACTTTAATAGTTTGGTTGATGGCTAATGTCTGAGTTCGATTGGATTATTATAATAGCATTTCAAGGTGGATAATGTAATAAATCCTACACTTCCTGGTTTTTGCTGTTCCACCCACTTGACTGTGGCTGTCATAGCTCTTTTAGTGTGATTAGATGTAACATTCTTGTTATGGTACTGTAACATGTCCTGTTGAACCAATATACGTAATACCTTAAATTGTACTTTGTTTCTTGTCGAATATCTGACTGAATATCTGAACACATAATACGCTAGATAAAACAATATTATTGCAGACCAGTTCTGGATCGAGTCAGCTGCTTTATATTATAAGTAGCAGGTTTAGTACAACTATCCTTCACCTAACCTTCAATATTAAAACACAGAAACAGCAAAAATTAGATTACACAAGGGAAAAAAATTTGGTTAGCAATTTGTAGCAGGACATCATTTCCTCTGTGGAAGGTACTGACTATGGAAGTAACAGATACTGCATTAGCAGTATATACATCAAGACAAAGACCAACACAAATAAAAAAAAACGGAATCGTCCTCGTAAGTGATACACATGTCACATGTGGAGACAAAGTTATGAAACTGCTTCATTAATGCATGTCTCTTGTATACAAGTACAGACGTTTATTTTGCTTTATATCAAAAGTGTAGATAAATGCTCAATAATCAAAGAAACATTGACAAATGCAATACCGCAAGTATTATTGCTGAATACTACAAAACTCAGTGTTAAATGCTTGAGTGGATATAGTGACTGGAATATTAGAAATGCACGTAGGTAAATTGAATAAGCAAGGAAATGTATTAAATGGCCTAGAAGAAAATAAGGTAAATGCGTCTGTTGAACATTACATCTAGGAACGATGTAAATGTACTCTCTGAGACAAATCTGACTTTTTCCCTGCTTCCAGGGGAAAGGCTGAATGACTTTTGACTTTTGACCTTGACTCTGACAGTCATAACATGAATGTCACGTGATGTTCTCATAGGTTACCTTCACAACATGACGTCATCAATCAAAGAATAAAGGAAATTAAAATAAAAGCTAGATCGTGGAAGAAACCTAGTTGTGTTAATGAAAAATTAAAAACATCCACCCTCCCCTCCTCCTCCTCTCCAACCAATCATAGAACAACATCCAAACGAAACGGCCAATGATAAATCGAAAATTTTGACCCTAACCCCGTAGTGGTAATGAAATATTAGAATACCTCTCTTCCTCCCACTCCCTCCTATCTGTAGCTATTCATACTGTAGCATTAAAAGTCCAAGAAGATGGTGACAAAATGATTATGCATTACATCCCCTCCTCTTTCCAACCAATAAGAGCTTATTAAATACCTAATTTGTGTTATTGAAAAGTTAAAAAACTTCTCCCTCGTCACAACATGCCCTATTGTGGAAGTAGACCGACTCTATTAGTGTTAAGTTCAATATCCCGACCAATGACAGTTCGGTACTACAATGATGGGTATAAATTGTGACATATTACATGACTTACGATGGAATGATACATAGGTCCAACAACTTGGCTTCCCACCCCTTTCCCTTAATTACCTACAGGCAATAATAGCTCAATATTAAAAAGAGAAAGACGACAGAAGCTGACCAGTCTGGATAGATTATGTGCAAGGTGAAACCAGAGCAAGACAGAGGATATAAAATACAATAATTTTGAACGACTGCAAGTAGTGTTATAAAATTGATGTTTGAAACTTAATAAATATGTATGTTCTGTTCATGATTGCAGCTCGAGTAATGCTTTGCTGTGTGACTGTTTTTATATCGTCACTCTGCTGACGGGTTTTATGCTGTCCGAAACGAATTCCTCACCTAAGGCAACCTTTTCGCCTCAGAGTAGCACTTACAGCCCACATCCTCAACTATTTGCAGGATGTACTACAATGTGACTAGACAATGTTGACTGGAATACACTCTTTCAAATTCTAAAGGTGGCAGGGGTAAAATACAGGGAGCGAAAGGCTATTTACAATTTGTACAGAAACCAGATGGCAGTTATAAGAGTCGAGGGGCATGAAAGGGAAGCAGCGGTTGGGAAGAGAGTGAGACAGGGTTGTAGCCTCTCCCCAAAGTTATTCAGTCTGTATATTGAGCAAGCAATAAAGGAAACAAAAGGAAAATTTGGAGTAGGTATTAAAATCCATGGAGAAGAAATAAAAACTATGAGGTTCGCCGATGACATTGTAATTCTGTCAGAGACAGCAAAGGACTTGGAAGAGCAGTTGAACGGAATGGACAGTGTCTTGAAAGGAGGATATAAGATGAACATCAACAAAAGCAAAACGAGGATAATGGAATGTAGTCGAATTAAGTCGGGTGATGCTGAGGGAATTAGATTACGAAATGAGACACTTAAAGTAGTAAAGGAGTTTTGCTCTTTGGGGAGCAAAATAACTGATGATGGGCGAAGTAGAGAAGATATGAAATGTAGACTGGCAATGGCAAGGAAAGCGTTTCTGAAGAAGAGAAATTTGTTAACATCGAGTACAGATTTAAGTGTCAGGAAGTCGTTTCTGAAAGTATTCGTATGGAGTGTAGCCATCTATGAAAGTGAAACATGGACGACAAATAGTTTGGACAGGAAGAGAATAGAAGCTTTCGAAATGTGGTGCTACAGACGAATGCTGAATATTAGATGGGTAGATCACATAACTAATAAGGAGGTATTGAATAGGATTGGGGAGAAGAGGAGTTTGTGGCACAACTTGACAAGAAGAAGGGACCGGTTGGTAGGACATGTTCTGAGGCATCAAGGGATCACAAATTTAGCACTGGAGGGCAGCGTGAAATGGTAAAAATCGTAGAGGGAGACCATGAGATGAATACACTAAGCAGATTCAGAAGGATGTAGGTTGCAGTAGGTACTGGGATATGACGAAACTTCCACAGGATTGGGTAGCATGGAGAGCTGCATCAAACCAATCTCAGGTCTGAAGACCACGACAACAACTACTACAATCTTTGTCTTCCTCTACCATTTCTGTCCTCTACAACTCCCTCTAGTACCGTGGAAGTAACTCCCTGACAGCTTAATAGATGTCCTATCATCCTGTCCCTCCTCCTTGTCGGTGATTTCCACATGTTTTTTCCGTGTCCGATTCTGTGCAGAACCCCTTCATTTATTACCTTACCAGTCCACCTAATTTTCAACATTCATCTGCAACACAACATCTCAAATGCTTCCATTCTCATCTGTTCTGGTTTTCTTACATCCTATGGTTCACTACAATACAACGCTGTGCTCAAAACGTACATGCCCAGAAATATCTTCATCAAATGCAGGCCTATATTTGATACTAGAAGACGTCTCTTCGCCAGGGATGCCCTTTCTGCCTGTGCTAGTCGTTCTTGATCCACCCGTCAATGATAATTTTGCTGCCTAGGAAGCAGAATTCCTTAACTTCATCTACTTCGTAACTATCACTTCTGATGTTCCTCGGTTTTCTCACTTCCGCTACTTCTCATTTCTATCTTCTTTGTTCGATTTACTCTCACAATCCATACTCGTAGATCCTGTAATCCTACTTTACTTAAACTCAGGGTAGCTATATCATCAGTGAATCATATCATTGATATCCTTTCACGTTAACATTTAATCCCACTCCTGAATCTTTCTTTTATTTCTGTCACAGCCTCTTCGGTGTACAGATTTAACAGCAGGGCGAAACACTACATTCCTGTCTTACACCATTTTTAATCCGACCACTTTGTTCTTGGTCGTCCGCTCTTACTATTCCCTCTTGACCCTTATATATATATATATATATATATATATCCCTATAGCTTACCCCCCTTTAATTCAGAATTTCTGACATCTTGTACCATTTTAGGTTGTCGAACGATTTTTCGAGATCGACAAATCCTATCAACGTGTCTTGATTTTTCTTTAGTCTTGCTTCCATTATCAACCGTAACGTCAGAATTACTTCTCTCGAGCCTTGACCTTTCCGAGAGCCAAGCCGATCGTCGTGTTACACATACTGAATTTTTTTCCATCCTTCTGTATATTATTCTTGTCGGCAACTTGGATACATGGGTAGTTAACATAACTGTGCGATAATTCTCCCACTTGTCAGCTCTTGCAGTCTTAGGAATTGTGTGGATGATACTTTTCCGACAGTCAGATGGTATGTCGCCAGACTCATACATTCTCCTCACATTCTGCCTTATTAGATCTTAAGTCCTCTAAAGCTCTTTTAATTGTAATACTGGATCCCCAATCTCTTTTAAGTCAACTCCTGTTCCTTCAATATCAGACAAGTCGTCCCTCTCATAGAGGCCTTCAAAGTGCACATTCCACCTATCCATTCTATCCTCTGCATTTAGTAGCGGAATTTCACTTACACTCTAATTGTTACTACCATGCTTTTAATTTCAGCGAAATTTGTCTAGACTTTGATATACGCTGAGTCAATCCTTCAAACAATAATTTCTTTTTCGATTTCTTCCCATTTTTTCATGCTGCCAAATTGTCTTAGCTTCCCTTCATTGCCTATTTATTTCTTTACTCAGCAGCTTTTTATGCTTCTTCTTTCCTCGATCAGCTGAAGTACTTCTTCTGTTACCGATGGTTTCTTTGTAGTTACCTTCTTTGTACCTGTGTTTCTCTTTCCAACTTCTGAAGTGTCCTTTATAGACATGTCCATTCCTCTTCAACTGTACTGCCTACAGAGCTATTTCTTATTACTGTGTCCACAGCCTTAGAAAACTTCAAGCGTATTTCGTCACGCCTTAGTACTTCCGTATCGTATTTCTTTGCGTATTAATTCTTCTTGTCTAATCTATTTAATTTAGCCTACTACTGATCACTACTACTTTGTTATCTAATATTATATCTGCTCCTTACAATCCAGTATCTGATTTCGGAACCTCTGTCTGACCATGAGGCTATCGAACTGAATTTTTCCCGTGTCACCCTACCTTTTCCAAGAATACCTTCTCCTCTTGTGATTCTTGAACAGAGTATTCGCTGTTACTAGCTGAAATTTACTACAGAATCAATTACTCTTTCCCCTCTATCTTTCCTTGTCCAAAGTCCATATTCTCCTGTAACCTTTTCTTCTACTCGTTCTCCTACAACTTCATTCCAGTCCCCCTAGACTATCAGATTTTCGTCTCCCTTTACGTACTGTATAATCGTTTCAATATCCTCATATGTTTTCTCTATCACCTCGTATTCAGCTCGCTTCCCTTAACTCTATACTCATCTGGTGAGAAATCCTTGTCTTCTTTCCATTTCACTTCACTGACTCGTACCGTATCTAGGTTGACCCTTTGCATTTCCCTTTTCACATCTTCTGACATTCCACGCTCCACCTCCTAAAACTTTATCCTTTCGTTTTTTGTTCAATCTGTTTCTCTTGGCACGGTCAGTTGCCCCTTGGCTGTCCCCTCTCTGAGATCTGAATGGTGGACTATTCCGGAATCTTTTGTCAATGGAGAGATCACCATGACACGCTATGTGCCTTTAATGCAGTGGTCTCCATTACCTTCTGCATCCTCATGCCCTTGATCACTGCTGATTCTTCCGCCTTTTAGCGGCAGTTTCCCACCCCAAGGAGAAGAGAGTGCCCTGACCCTCTCTCCTCTCCTCCGCCCTCTTTAACAAGGCCATTGGCAGAATGAGGGTGACTTCTCATGCGGGAAGTCTTCGTACGCGGGTGGCCGAGCATTTCTAGGTGCTTCAGTCCGGAACCACCAGACGAACACGGTCGCGGGTTCAAATCCTGCCTCGGGCATGGATGTGTGTGATGTCCTTAGGTTAGTTAGTTCTAAGTAGTTCTAAGTTCTAGGGGACTGATGACCTCAGATGTTAAGTCCCATAGTGCTCAGAGCTATTTGAACCATTTTTCTTCGCACGCCAATGCTCACTACTAATCAAAATTTAAGCTGTGCCTAGTTATATCGAATTAGTCCTATACTCCCCTACGGAAGGAGATGCAGGAGTCACACCGCCTCACACGGCAATGGCCTAGTATAGGTAGTTTGCCGTTGCTTTCTTCCGAACTGTTACGAAGTGTTGACTCTGTGTATGTCTCGTGTGGACGACTGTGATGAGTGCTGAGTGTGTAGTTATGGATGAAAGAAAGGGAGAGCTGTCACATAGCCCTCTCCTCGCGAATTGCAGAAAAGGGACCACCGAGCTTAATACGCCCATCCGACGGACAGATCACCATTGTCAGTGCCACATGCCCTTCTCCTCATGAGACATTGAGAGGAGGTTTGGAGTTTAAACCAGGACAAAGAGGGGTTTGATACCACCACCTCTCCTCCCCTTGCCAACCAAACACAGACAGTGAAAATTTCATCCACTAGCAGGATTCAAACCGGCTTAACTCCGAGTCAAGCGCCAGCGCACGAGCGTGGGTTAGCGTTCTCTGTTACGGAAGTTTGTTCTTTCCTCGTATATGGCTAAAAAAAGGAAAGCATTTTTAGCTTAGCTACATTAAATTTGTTATTATAACTGACAGTATTAATTAACTTATTTATTTTTAATTAAGTTTTAATCCGCTGCGTTGCAATACAGCCGTGCAATTCCACTTTCAAGCAGGTAACAAAAAATTGTAATATTATTGAATATAACCTATTTCAAAGCAGATTCGTAATTAATAAATTATTTGCTTCACATTTTATTTTCTTGGCGACTGAGAATTGGAAGTAAACCTACTGAAACTATCGCGGGTGTGAATGTAATTTAATTAAAATTTTTCTGTGTCCGTTTTGCGCACTGTTCTAATTTTGTAAAGAAAACTGTTGTAGTCTAAGATATCTCCACGAATTCTGGTAAGTTAATAGCTCTTGTAGAGAGGGACAACTTTGGTCTTATTTTTTGTTTTCTTTATTGTATTTCAATTCCCCATCGGGGCGGGCTGGCAGCAGCATATGCGCTGCTCTTCAGCCGAAAGACATAGAACAAAACAATAGAAGACATTTAAAAACAGCAAAGGAGAGAATAAGGTGAACATAGATACAACAAAGGGGGAACATCAAGGAAGGCAATAGACAAAAAACGGGGTGACTGTAAAATGGAGAGAAAAAACTGTTTAAAAGTAGCACACACAAAAAGCCACACACTGCGACGATTAAAAGAACACAAGGCACAGTATGACTGGAGCATAAGGTATCGACGGATGGCGTAGCACATAACGTAACACTGACAGCGGACCTCAAGGCAATACACAATTAAAATCACACCTCTTGACGCACAGGAGAAACAGCACTAAACACAACACTGATGAGGCACACTGATGATGAGCAATACAGAGGATCTGCCAGGCACAAGGAGATGAGGGAGACCTGAAGAAGGGAGGGAGGGGAAGAGATGGGTGAGATGAGCGGGGGGTGCACGGAGGAGGGCCAGGTAGGGAGGGATGTGGGAAGGAAAGAGGCAAGTATGTGGTGCAGGGCCTCAGGGGAGAGGGGAATGGAGGAAAATCCGCTCTGGGAGAAGGAAGGAAGAGAAAAAAATGGGGCCCTGGGGAGGGGGGGAGGGGGGAGGGGGCAGGGGGGAGGGGGGAGGGGGGCAGGGGGGCAGGGGGGCAGGGGGGCAGGGGGGCAGGGGGGCAGGGGGGCAGGGGGGCAGGGGGGGTTCGGTCTTATAGAGTAAACTGATATTGTAACATTAGTTGCGTTAGTTATATTCGAGAACAAAGACTGAATATAAATTTTTTGCTGTAATCAGAATTGTGATAAGTACTTGCATTTCTTAAGTCGCTTGGTTCAGTCGTAAGTCATATTAACCTGCGTTAATGTCGTTATCTTATATTTGTGATAATTTAGCTCAGTTGATTCATTTCCAGAGTAAAGTGCCCGTCTGGCGTAAAGTTTGCCTATATATCGCGCGTCTGAGGCGAGGCATGGGAGAGAGAGTGAACCGGGAGCCGCTAGGAGGCGTGAGTCGCGCATGCACTGTGTTTGGAAGCACGCTGGGCGGCAGTATAAGCTGGCAACGCGGAGAACTGAGACTGTTGGTACTGATGTTGATGATTCTGACGTTCATTGGTTGACGGAACTGAATGGTATTGGTAACAACGTGATTTAATGTAATGCTGCCTCCTACTGACTCATTCGAAATCCTCGGCAGCTACTTAAATCTGTGCTATGGGCATTGCTAACTGCCAGGCCTGAACGATTTCCTTAGTAGTGAAATGCCAGTGTTTTGATGGTTTATCAAGTGTCGTTAATTTTTTTTATTTTATTTACAGGACCAATTGGTTGCTTGAAGTTTTCCAGGCCATAGGTTAAATTGTCAGTATTGTCTGGCCTGTATTCCATGAAGCACGTATGAACGCTCGTTAACACCATCTGTTTTTGTGTTTTAGAAGCTTGTCTTGTTACTTTGTGTTCTCTCCCGCTTGTCCTTAATGAAAGATGCAAGGGAACGCGTCATAATCTACACAGAGAGAAAGATGCTCCTGTCGGAGCACAAAGAAAAGTGAATATTCTGACAGAAAGAAAGAGAACCAGCTGGCTTAACCTTCATTCCGCCTTCCTCACCGAAAATTGCGCAAGCGAACAATGTCTGCGCTTTTTTAACAGACAACATTTTAAAGCCCTTTACGCACTCTTTCTTTGTAGTTATGTCTTGATACTCAGCATCTTCCTCTCATTGCTGCTGTGTACATCTGCCTCTCCACAACTGTCTCCTTTGTCTCCCATTGATTTTCAGCATATCCCCTCTCTCACTTACACTGACTACTTTTCCCCATCTTTCTCACTGCCCCTGTCTCCACTATACTTCGACAACTCAAAATTTGTGTGTATCTCAAACTTACTTTTGCCCATGTACCCAAGTGTTTAAAATTCCGATCCCAACTGCACCCTCCCCTACACCTAGGAGTTAATGTTCGCCTGTCTGGGAGGGCTCAGAGCCTCCAAGCATATGAAGTGTCTTCATTCATCTTCATCTTTCATTTGCTTTGTCTCCTCTCTCTGTCTCTCCCACCGGTACTACTTTCTCCCTCTCCGCTACTCTTTTACAGCATAAGAAAGCGTGATATGTTCCCATATCTTTGTTAACTGTGGTCCGTCTTGCAGCAGGTATATGGTGTCCGTCTTCTGTGAGTGCAATGGCTCACTCGTACCGCCAGACCGCAATTGCGATCTCTTTTCAGGTGGACCACGCAACACCTGGAGCACATGAAATTGACCTTTTATCTGGGACTATCCCTATCCTGCACCTCAAGAAATCATTGGGACCCACTTATCAATTACCAGCAGCGTCGTCGATGTCAAACTGATAAATGTGGAGACGTGCATAGATATCGCGCTCACACGGGCTCGTGATGCCAAATTTTGGTCCTCTGATGGCTATGTAAGAGCTGTGCGATAGACCACACGGATTTGGCCGCCGCGCTCTGAGGGTCTTCGAGCTCCCTTTCGAAGTACCAAAAATGTTCAAATGTTTCTGAAATCTTTTGTGACTTAACTGCTAAGGTCATCAGTCCCTAAGCTTACACACTACTTAACTTAAATTATCGTAAGGGCAAACACACACACCCATGCCCGAGGGATGACTCGAACCTCCACCCGGACCAGCCGCACATAGAATGAGTGCAGCGCCCCAGACCGCTCGGCTAATCCCGCACGGCTTCGAAGTACCGCCAGATGTTGAGATGACAGCGTTCAAATCGTACCGTCATGTATAAACCGCCGTGTTTTAAATTGGCGAACGTTCGCGACATACCACGTCTTAAACCGTTTGCGACAAATCGAATTTGAATTGACAAAACAAGTGCACTCCTACTTAGTTATCAGGGGCTGCAGTGCCGTTGTCTTATACGATAGACTGCCGCGGCAAGAAAAGCCATGTTCCATCGGCATGTATCCCACGCAGACTTCCTCACATACAAGTCGCTGCAATTGCACTCCCAGCTTTCATCTCGTGGACTCATAGGATCACGTTATTGGCGATCGGTCTGGCTTTACACACCGTACTAGCCACTTATCTAGCTCCACCAATCGGGTTTAAAACTCGAGCTTCGTTGTCAGGTGGGAAGAGAGCTACTTATGTGTGGCCCTTAGCGTTTTACAATCATACGGCCTATATCCGTACCACCATTTGCGATCGACGGAGGGAATAGCACAACCCTGGCTCATCGAGATTGAATGTGGCTTAGCTCCCTTCTCCAAAATATCGGCGGCACATACAGGACGCGTGGAACTCCTGCACTCGTCGGCGCGGCGCCTCCCACTCTACATTATCTTGGCAGTCACTCTGCACAAAGCTTGCCCGGTGGAATATCTTTATTGACTATGGTAGAGCCGTGGCGGCATGGAGGCGACATTCCACGGACTTACGTTACGCCATTAGGTGGGAATGTTCCACACTGCCAAACTCGCTCATACATCAGACGATGGAGAATCACGCCAAGATTCACTTCACTATCTTCACACGCCGCCACCTTGGAACGATCTTCAGGGCATGCACTCAAGAATTAGTGGCTTTAAAGGGACCGTTCATGTGACACATCTTTCATGTCGGATGCAGGACACACATACTCTACTGAATTCCGTAATTGTTTATTCATACACTTTTGATTATTTGAACAAACCACTTAAACATACAACGAGTGACTTCTAGATTAAACACCAAATCAACAAACATTTCTTCTATAACTCTTAGATGACATAATAGGCTATTCTTGTCATTGCCAAGAATGAAGTCACTTGCTAGACTACGTAATGAAAACGAAAGTTAAGTTCCGAAACGCTACGAGACCACTTGTCTTGAATGCTAAGTTCTTCTATGAGTACGAGTGATGTCAGGTTAAGTCTCGTTCCACATTCCTCGAAACTATGTCCTAGTACAGACTCACCTAGCTGGTAAAGTCCGGTCCCTGGTAGAGCGACGTCTTGGACAGAAGAGCGTCTATGAACGGTGGATTGGACGACGACAGCTGCAGTAGCGGCGACTCTGGTGATGATCATCAGTTCCGGACAGGTGACGTCACTGCTTTCTGCTCCTTCAGTGAGGGCTTAAATCATCTCTTCGGGGAAGATTTACTGGCTGCAGAGCTCGACCATGGAAGCAGAACACAATGAGAACTGCGCTTGCCGATACCAGCGGCGCGCGACGATTGCGGTGTCGGAGCGACCGCTGCAGTCGCTCTGTGCTTACCTCCCTCCTGACTTCCTCACCCTGCCCCACCATACGAGTTTTGAACATTGCGCGCAGCAGACATTCGGCCGCTGGGGCTCCGTGGTAGGTTCACCACACCATTCCATCCCCCTCCCCTCTTCCCTAGGATGGAGGCGTCGAGGCGGAGGATGTAAGCTACAATAGAATCGCAGACCAGAGAACAATGTCGGCATCAGTAGTAGTAGTAGCTCGCATTCGGGTAGTTGGGTCAGGTCACTCGTAGAGAGCAGTTGTGGTCGTGTTGTATAGGTCACATAGAGCACTTGTGTCCTAGAGTTCGGACAATGCAGTCCAGCAGTGGTTTCTTGTAGCTCGAGATGAACAGTAGAGTTATTGAATTACCAACGCCGGTCGTGGAGAACGATGGTGGTGCCTTAGAGACGTATAACGTAAAAGCAGAATATTATTGTTCATTATTGCCACGCGTATATATTAATTGTTACAACCGATTTTTGTTCTATTCTTGTATTAAATCCCATGTAAATGATTTTAAAAATCTTTCAATAATAATCTTTCTTATATAACGTTTGACAGTCATTCATTTGAATTAAAATTTTTTTCTAATTTCTCCTATCCATAGTCATGTCGATTATCGTAAAGATAATCAGTTGTTTTTAATACATAACAAAATCTGATGGCCAGCACTGCACTGAGCTGTGCCAGAAAAATTTCTTATAGGAGCAGATATATAAGCCTTATTCGGTGACATCATTAAGGTAAGAATTTTCAATTTCTTCAGAATGATTTTTCAGGGCCATGAAGTAGCACTGCTGACGTACAGATTTACCAGTTTAGATTCACAGTGAGTTAATTATTGAAATGTTAGTTTACGATATATCCTTTGAAAGGTTATATATGAGTCATATTTTTATTGGGAGGGTAGTCACTTTTTTATTGGGAGGTTACAGAATTTATCTGTTGGGAGGTTACAAAGATGCAAGTGGCGGATCGACGTCCATCGGGATGTCCAGCTGGAAATACCGTTATGTTGGATGAGGTCTCCCCCGGTTGGCGTTTGGTCGCTCACTTGCCAGGTCTCGAGTTGTTGGAACAAATGATTGTGTTAGATTTTCTGCTGGTTGTCACATTCTCCATCGTCGACGAAGTTGATTCAGGTGGCGTCTGTTCTTGGAGCCATAAGAACATGAGATTTACGCTGAATGGTGGCTGGGACCCGTCGTGGTCATGCTCTGCTATATAGATTATCCCAGGCTGGATCTTGAAAAGCCTACTTGTGATATCGTGGATGGGAGAGCTTATTTGATGGAAGTTTGAGGTAGATGTTAGAAAATGAGAATGGAATTGCAACCCATGTTGTTTTTTGGGATGTGGTACCCCTTGTGAGGATGTCCCTGGTAAGATGATAGAAAAAGGGGAAGTGCATCAGTGACTGAATGATCCTGGCAGAGTTCTGATATTAAGCTCTTAAAACTTCTGGTAAACCTTTCTGCCAGGCTATTGGAACCTTGGTGAAACTTGGCTGTATGGACTGATGTGATTCCATGAATGTTACAGAATTCCTTGGACTATGTAGATGTAAACTGTAGACCGTTATATGTTATTATAGTTTCTGCAGGCCCTCTAAGGAGAATATCCAGGCTAAGGTCTGTATGATGGCCGCCAATGAGGTGGAAGTTATTCATGAGACGCAGGGGCATTCTGAGCATTCATCTATAACAATGAGCCAAGAAGTCCCTAAAAATGGGCCAGTGAAATCCAGATGCATTCTTGACCAATGAGTCTATGTGGATGGCCACTGGAAATATCTATAGCAGGGGCCACTTTGCAAGTGGTACAGGTGACAACCACGTTTGCGATGGTTTGTTGATTCCTCAGCGGTAAATGTGATGTCTGACCAGGTGCTTAGTGAGGACCACCCTGCAATTCGCCTCGCCTGGTGGAGGAGTTCGAGGGTCCTCTGTTGGAGCGAGCTAGGGATTTGGCTAAAATGGTTCAAATGGCTCTGAGCACTATGCGACTTAACTTCTGAGGTGATCAGTCACCTAGAACTTAGAAATAATTAAACCTAACTAACCTAAGGACATCACACACATCCATGCCCGAGGCAGGATTCGAACCTGCGACCGTAGCGGTCGCGCGGTTCCGGACTGAAGCGCCTAGAACCGCACGGCCACACCGGCCGGCGCTAGGGATTTCATGATGGCGATGCCAGCAGGCCTGAAGTTCTTGGTTCTGTAATTGATTCCTGTTGGCTGGCCGTCCAAATTACACCCACCTGAAGACCTTGCTGACGACTGGGTCCATTGCAGTATACGGCTTCATGATGTTGGCATCCAGAGGTAGTTCATTGATGAATTTTTCCACTGCAGTATCCCAGTTTAACGAGTCTTCCAGATTGTTGCCAAAAGCCGGATCCACCTCTACAGGTAATTAGGAAAGATGATCCGCATTAGCATGGAACGAAACTGGATGTCGTATTAGTAACTTGACAGAAAGATGGCCAGCATTACAAGCATCGATTTGTTTTATTGGGAAGAGCTGCTGATGGACAGAGGAATGGAAGGAATGACTTGTCATCTTTGAGGAGTGTGAGCTGACAGCCATAAAGTCGTGGTGTTTCTTTATGCAGAAAATGATGGCCGAGGCCTCTTTTTCTATTTGGCTGTTATTTTTCTGCGCATGGTTAAATGTTTTTGACATAAAGACTGCAGGATGTTCCACCCCATTCGCAATGTGGGAGAGTACCACCCCCATTCCATAATCAGATTCGTCAGCTGCTAGTACCAGTGGCTTTGTTGGATTATATGCAGTTAAGCAAGTAGGCTTAAGAAGAGCTTGCTTCAGCCTGCAGAAGCTCAATCACATTGGTCCGTCCATTTCCATGGAACGTTTTTTCGTAAAAGCTGATGTAATGGTTCAACAATTGCTGCTGCCTGGGAAATGAAGCAGTGGTAGTAAATGATTTGACCTAGGACTGCCTTTAGTTGCGACACATCGTTGGGAGGAGGCAAATTTTGGACAGCCTCCACGTTAGTCGGTGGGGGGTGGATATCAAAAGCAGTGAACAGAAGTTCGAAATACCCTACTTATTGTACAAAGAATTCACATTTGTCCAGGCTGCCATGTAAATTCACTTTCTGAAAAGGAGTGAAAAGTGCTTCTAAATTATGAGTTTCTCCGTGGTTTTGCCTGGTGCCAATGTACCGTCCTTGCAATTGGTTCTATTTGGAACTTGTCAGATTAGCTGCTCTAAATATCTTTAGAATAGGGTCGGTGCACTGAAAATGCCGGAAGCTAATCGATTATATCTTAGGTCAATTTTGGAAAACACCTTGCCCGCATCGAGACAAAACATAATACCTTCCACTTTCGGGATTAGATACGTCCGTGATGGCTTGTATGTAGATACTAGCGGGAGTCGCCATTAGCTGGTCTCCCTGCTGACTTTCTCGCCCTGCCGTGGTACGAGCGGAGCCCTGGGCATGTGAATAATCCAGCTGGTAGACATCAAGCCGCTGGAGCACCGTGGTAGGAGTGCCACAGCCGTACCATTGCAGAAAGATCATGACTTAGATGGACCTTGATCTTCGTTGTTACGGCTGACGGTTAAAGGCGCCTAGAAACTGAGCACGATATAGGGACCTTCTCGCTCACTAGGTTAGGCTGTGCTCTGACCATACCCCAGGGCGATTGCGGGAGTCTCTCGGACCACGTTCGGCACGATCCCCCTGGTTGCGGCACCAGATTTGATTGATGATTTAACAGAGGCGGAGATCCTTGAAGGGATACATACTGGAGCCGCTCATAAGCCGGCGAGACCTCACGGCCTCCATCTGTAGCTCTACTAGGCTTTACAGCAACTTCAAGTACCACCGTCGATGGACACCTGCCACGGTCTACTGTCTGCCATGGCGCAACTCCCTGGAGCCAGATTCAGGATCTGCGATTATCGTTCCATGAGCTTACTCAACAGTGACGTGAAGATTTTCACCCCACTGCTGGCGGGCGAGTCTCAAGCAGACGGTCCGTTACGTTGTTTTACAGGACCAGGAATCGTTAGCAGGCTATCATAACATCCCCACCTCACTCTGTCCGTATCGTGGCTTGATTGCGCTTGCCATATCAAACGGGCTTTTATTAGCGTTAACCACAAATTTTCGGCGGCTGTATTACGACAAATGGAGTACCTAGACACCATCATACAAGTTGAGATGCGTCTTCTTCTTGACGCGACATCCAGGGTGTTGTTCTACTGCCGTCCCACGTCGTCGATCCCTATTCAGCGCTCTGTGAGACACGGCTGTCCTCTCCCAGCCATATTGTACGCCTTTGCTTTGGAAACGTCTAGCTGGGACGACACTTGGCGGACTCACTTTCCGCTGCATTGCTTATCCCACTGCATTGCTGGTACTCTTCCTCCGTACGGCATTGATGACGGCGCGGCATCGGCGTGGGATGCGACCCACGGCCTGGGGCGGTAGTCTCAACGGCCAAAAATCAAATGCTCTGCCTATGGGAAAGGGGCTCGCCGGTCTGTGCGTCAATCCCCTACGATACATTGGTTATGCATTGATTTCTCAACAGGCTTTTGGCGCTCGGTACTTACCAACTGCAAGAGCGTATTAAGTAAGATTAATGCGGGACCGTCTTAGGACTCTGTTCTGCAGCAGACGCGATATGCCAACGTCTATTTGGCGTCACGCATTCCCCATGTTGCACAGACGCTCCGATCCTGTCATCTCTAGTCAACTGCACGCTGGCAGCTGTGGGATACTCTGTTAGTGTGGTCATTCTTTTTAATATCCCCTAAGAGTCCCTCATCCTTCGTAGGCACAGAGAGGTTTCAGGCCTTTTACATGTTAAAGACAGAGCGAAGGCCTTTTCTGTAAGACCTGATATGAAGATGTGGCGTCGTAGTTAGACATGTCTTACAAGCTTGTTGCTGGAGGTCTTAGTGCCGATCTCTCTCTCTCTCTCTCTCTCTCTCTACACCGGTGCTGTTATCGAATACAGCAGCGGCTTTCTGATACATTGGTCAATTCTTTCCCGAAATATATTACATCTGCACTGCACTCTTCCCCACATGCTTCACATCGGCGTGGGCGATATACAGGGTGTTTCCGTAAGAGCTTACAAAAATTTAACCTGACATAGAGGATGCTCCACTGAATTATTTGAGGTAGGGGGCCTGAGATCTGAGAAGAATGCTTAAGGAGATAACAGAAATTAAATCATATTACTGTGTACTTTTATATTTACATTAGTTACAGTTAACCTCAAATACCATCACTAACACAATGAACTTAGCATTTGTACTATACCTTACAAAATGTGCTGAAACTGACGGACATCAAACTCAATGTAAGCAAGACATCGGCGAACAAGATTCTCAAGCACGCTAACAAAAGTCCCCGATGAGTTTCGAATCACATCACAGGCAGCTACAATCTTGAAAAATTAATTCCATCTCCGTCTCTACTGGGATCCCGTACACAAGTGACTTTAGATATCCCCATAGGAAATAATCAAGGGAATTCAGGTCAAGTGACGTCGTAGGCCATGATGTAGGACCTCTGCTTACAATCCATAGACCAGGAAGTGACGTATTGAGATGGTTGCGGACATTCACACTGAAGTGAGGCGGAGCACCGTCATGTTGTATCCGCATCCTCTCACGAACAGCCAAGAATACGTTCTCCAACAAGTAGAACTTTTTACACGAGTCTCAAGTATAGGTGGCCATTGAGACGGACAGGTAAAAGATATGGGCCAATGGAAATGTCACCAACAATGCCAGCCCAGACGTTCACAGTAAAACGTGCTTAATGGTGTGACTCTACTATAGAGAGAAGGTTTAACTCATCCCACATTTCTGCTGTTCGAAATACCATCAGGAGCAGATGAGGCCTCGTCAGTAAATAGCACGATCTAGAAGTAACCTGGTCGATTGATCCATTATTGGAACACCACTAACACGATGAGGCCATTGGTGCAAAGTCACTCATAAGCATTACATGGACTCGTTGTGGGTGATATGGGCGTAACTCTTGTTCGCGGAGTCTCGCCATACGCTAGTACACTGAAGAGCCAAAGAAACTGGTACACCTGCGTAATATACTGTAAGGCCCCCTTGAGCACGAAGAAGTGCCGCAAAACGACGTGGTGTGGACTCGATTAATGCCTCAAGTAGTGTTGTAGGGAATTAACTCCATCAGTCCAGCAGGGCTGTCCATAAATCAGTAAGAGTACATGGCGGTGGATAGCTGTTCTGAACAGCACGTTGTAAGGCATCTCAGACATGCTCAATAATGTTCGTGTCTGGGGAGTTTGGGGGCTAGGGAAAGCGTTTAAATTGGAAATATTGTTCCTGGAGCTATTCTGTAGCAATTCTGGACGTGTAGTTTGTCGCATATTCCTGTAGGAATTGCCCAAGTCCGTCGGAGTGCACAATAGACATCAGTGGAGGCAGGTGATCAGACAGGATGCTTACGTACGTGTCACGAATCAGAGACACATCAGGGATCCCGTATCACTCCAACTGCACACGCTCCAAACCATTACAGAGCCTCCACCGACATCAACATGCAGTTGCTAACATATCGGGTGCATGGATTCATGAGGATGTCTCCATACCCGTACTCGTTCATCCCCTCGATACAATTTGAAGAGAAACTTGATCGACCGGGCAACTTGTTTAAAGTCATCAACTGTCCAAAGTCGGTCTCGACGGGTCCAGGCGAGGCGTAAAGGTACGTATCGTGTAGTCATCTAGAGTACACGTGGGGGCCTTCGGCTCCGAAAGTCCATATCGATTATATTTCGTTGAATGGTTCGAAAGCTGATGCCTGTTGTTGGCCCAGCATTTAAATCTGCAGCAATTTGCGGAAGGGTTGCACTTGTGTCACGTTGGACGGTTCTCTTTAGTCGTCGTTAGTCCTGTCCTTACAGGGGTTTTTATTCCAGCCGCAGCGATGTCGTAGATTTGATATTTTACCGGATTCCTGATATTCACGGTACACTGCTGAAATAGTCGTACGGGAAAATCCCCACTTGATCACTGCCTCGGAGATGCTGTGTCTCATAGCTCGTGCTCCGTCTATAATACCACATTCAAACTCATAGAAATCTTGATAACATGCCATTGTACCAGCAGTAACCGACCTAACTGCACTAGACACTTTTATACGGGCTTTGTCGACCGCAGCGTCGTATTCTGCCTGTTTAAGTATCTCTGTATTTAAATATGTATGCTTCTACCAGTTTCTTTGGCGCTTCAGTGAAACGCAGCGCTCATTTCACGAGCAATAAGACCATTACTTGCACTGGGGGGGGGGGGGGGGTCCGTTACAATCCGTTCAAGCATGTACTCTTCAAACTCGGGTGTGCGAATAGTCCTCATGTTGCCAGATCCCTCGTCTCTTCTTTCCAATGGACGAGTCTGTCTCATTCGTCGATCGAGAGAAAAAAAAAAAAAAACTCATCACGACGGATGATGCCTGTTAGGAAATCATTCCTTCCATCCTTCCAACAGCAAGAGCATAGAAACGTACATCCCCATACACAAGGTGCATGTCAGTGTGTTCTGCGAAACTGTACCGGTACTTCTCCAGTGTAATGTACTGAAAATTTCTGAGTAGCACTGAGTAATGAATGTGCCTGTCGTTGATTTATAGCTCGTTCTATCATGAGGAAGCGTAAATACGATACAACAGAGACACCTTGTGGGCAATTGAAAAAACTGCATCTTTATTCCCTAGTAAACACGCTCTTCCTTCTTGTTTCCTTGCAGGAAATAAAGAATGGGCATGTAAATAATTAGCACAGTACATGTAAAATTGTTTGTGTGAACTTGTAGGCACATTAGTTGTAAATAAGCTGGAAAACAGTAATGCTGGACAAAGCGATAGACTAGATTACTTCTGTATCTCCTTAATGTTACATTTTTGCACCCTCTTACGGAAACACTCTGTACATCAAACTGCAAGTGAGTAAAGTGTCGAACGTGAATGAAAGTAGGTACCGACAAACAGAGTGGCGTGTGCCGTGGCGGGCGGCGAGCGCCTCCACTCCTGATACGGACTTTCAGTCCGCTTGGTACACAGCGGTTAATGAGAAGCCAGTGTGCCACACACGCCGACATCAAATTCCCCTCGTGGACTTTCCAATGTGTGTCACCTCCGGAATTCTGGCTACAGATGACCATCGATCATCGATTCGTCTGCGCATACCGGATAGCTGCATAATCACCCCTCTTTCCGGGTGATGTGTATTTTCCTCTCGGAAATGTGATGAAATGTGCCAAAAGTGACGGCCATCAGTCTCAATGCAAGCATGATATTACTGAAACAGATTCTGACGAACCCTGAAAAGTATCCCTGATATGTTTCAAATCACATCTCAGGCGGCTCCTGCATAAACGAATTCTGTGACATGTATTAGGGGCCACGCCGTTCACTACTTGTTTGGTGACATTGAAAAGACAGTCCTAGATTTTTGGCACTATTTAAACAATCGACGCCGTGCGATCGTATGAAACTCCAAGTATCAGCAATATTTCTCAACTTTCGTTTGGAGCGCATTCCATAACCCACTTCGCAGCTGGATTATCCAAGACAGGAGACTGAACTACCGACAACAACTACATTGATACGAGAAGACATGCGTAGATAATTCCACACCGGTGAGCACCACTGAGCGTCCTCTCATCGTAACGAAACGACCTAATTTGTTTTTCTTCTTGTTTGGTAAATGAATTTAAGAAATAAACAACCAGATAGAGACGCTCCTGAAGCCGAAATCTCCCCTCTCAGCGTAGTAGTGCTCTCAGGCTGAGGTCAGCATGGCGTCGTACATACAAGAATTCAGCAAGATCGTTGCCTTGGCTACAGCAGTCAACAACTTCGTCTAGAGCCAACAAGCAGTTAAAGTTTCTCATGAATTATTTTAAATGTCGAACTTTGTACGGCAAAAGAACGGTAGTTAACTATTGCATCAAGTGATGCTTTGCCAGTTCATGATAGTGTTAAATTGTCCAGTAGTATGACAAAAGAAAAGTATCAAAGTTGAGAAAATCTTCTGTACATTCATGAAAAGTGTAAAATATTACTTTATCAGTTTTATTTATGAATGAACCACCACCTAGAACACTCTAAGAACCCACAGCTGTGGCGGAAAGGTTGTTGCTTCTTCTGGTCATAACAAGAAGCAGCAGAATCTTAACATCTGAACTGCCGATTACCAAGTGGACGAAGTTTAGGATTTCTGACGTCTAGGCGACAAAATAACCTATGATGGACATAGACATGTGGTAAAATGGGCATTCCTCGTGAAGCGAATTCAACCAGCATCAAAGATAGGTGTTAATTTGAGGAAGAAATTCCTTGGAGTAAACAAGCCCCAAGAATGCATGACAGTCCGTCACAACTACAAGCAGCCTAGGGAGAGATAACTTTGACAAAACTCCGTCCGGTGCGCAAGCTGCAAGAGACAGCGAAATACCCCAAGACTTCAAGAAGATTCTAATAATTACAGTCCCGGAAAAGCTGGTGCTAACATGGTGCGAATCTTAGCGAACGGTTGATTTAATAAGTCATGGTTGCAAAATGCCAACACTAATGTTTTGTAGAAGAAAGGAAATACTGGTAAAAGACGACCTCGGTGAGTATCAGTTTAGATTCCCGAGGAATTCAAGAACATTCTTAGAAGAAAGGTTAACGAAAGGAAAACCTACGTCTATAGCATTTGTAGATTTACAGAGAGCTTGTGACAATGTTAACTGGAATACTCTCTTCGAATGTCTGAATTTAACAGGTGTAAGTACAGGGAGCGAAAGGCTATTGACAGTTTGTACAGAAACCAGACGGCAATTTTATGAGTCGAGGGGCACGAAAGTAAAGCAGTTGTTGAGAAGGGAGTGATACAGGGTTATAGCGCTTCCCCGACTTTATTTACTATGTAAATGGAACATGCAGTAAAGAAAACCAAAGAAAGATTTGAAGGACGCCTTACAGATCAGGAAGGAGAAATAAAAACTTCGAGGTTTGTAGATGACATTGTAATTCCGTCAGAGAGAGAGAGAGAGAGAGGACTTGGAGGAACTGATAGATGAAGTGGGCAGCGTCTTGAAAGGAGAATGTAAGATGAACTTCAACAAAAAAAGACATCAGTGAATGTAGTCTAATTATACCAGGTGATGCTGAGAGAATTAGATTAGGAAACGATACACAAAGTAGTAGAAGAGTTTTCTACTTGGGCAGCAAAGCATTTTATGATGTCAGAAGTAGAGTGGACGTAAAATGTAGACTGTTAATGGCAAGAAAGTAATTTCTGAATAAGAGAAATTTGTTCACATCGAATACAGATTTAAGTGTTACGAAGTCTTTTTTGAAAGCATTTGTACCGAGTGTAGCCGTGTATGGAACTGAAACATGGACGCGAAACAGTTTAGACAAGAAGAGAATAAAGCTTTTTGAAATGTAGTGCTACAGAAGAATGCTGAAGATTAGATGGGTAAATCACGTAAATAATGAGAGATAGCGAATAGAATTGGGAGAAGAGAAGTTTGTTGCAGAAGCTCACTAGAAGACTGGATCGGTTGGTAGGACACATTGTGAGACATCAAAGGTCCACCAGTTTTGTGTTGGAGATAAGCTTGTGTGTGTGTGGGGGGGGGGGGGGGAGGTTGTAGAGGGAGACGAGGAGATGAATATGGTACGCAGATTCAGATGGGTGGTAGTTCTTTGAAACTGGAGAGGCTTGCATGGGACAGAGTAGTTACCGGACTGAATACCATAACAACAACAACGCATTGAGCACAGCTACTGATACACGGGCTGTGGGAAAACCGGAAGAAATGAGCAACAAAGCATATGAGATGTGTTGCTACATAGGAATGCTGAGAATTAGGTTGACAGATATGAGGAATTTCTCCACAGAAGACAGAGATCAAAATACGTCCTGTAAGGTTGCAGTAACTATTCTGAGAAGAAAAATATGATACAGGAGTGGAGTTCGTTGCTCGCTGCATCAAACCAGCCAGAGAACAGATGATTTAAAATACAAAAAATAGTTCTTATGTCAAAAACTTTGGCGAGGAAGGCGGAATGAGGACTGAATATACTGGTTCCCACTTTTATGTCGGAGTCTTTTAAAGAGGATCATATTCGCCCCTTTTAACGCTCCCATAGGAGCATTATTCCGTTGGTTCCGTCCTTTTCTCTGCAACATCTGGGTGTGCTACTTGTATACAACGAATTCTAAATGTCAATAAAGTATGGACAGTTTTATATACTTCGACACATTTATAGTCTTACACGTATAAAGAAAATATAGGTACCGTAATCTAAGTTTAACAGTATATCGTTTGCGTTACATTTTTTCTGGGGACTTTGCTCATCGACTTTTGGCAGTAATTTTATTTTATCTTAACGCTAGTTAATATCGTTTTAACCCATTTCTTTAACTATAGTTGGCCTATTTTTACAGAGGTGAAGTACCCATTACACACAGTTTAATAAATGCTGACTAAAGATATAGCTTGGTGACAGAGAATAGTGGCGGATTTATCAACTGGCTGAGTAAGCTCGAGCCTAGGACGGCAACTTTTGGGGGCAGCAAATTTGGGGTCAAAATTTTTTTAATGTCCTACAGAAGTTAGAAAGATTCACATTTATGTTCCTAAATGTTACTAGGTCCATATAAATAATTCAGTACGTAATAGGTTCCACCAATTCATAATTGTTTCTACACTTTCTGCAGTCGCGCTTACAAGATTCATATTTATGTACCTAAATGTTACTGGGTCCATATAAACAATTCAGTATGTAATATTTTCCAGCAATTACATAATTTTTTCTTCAGTTTGCGTAGTCACGTTGTAACAAGTGACGTGAGCGTTCGCTAGATGTATCTGGCTGAACTGACAGCACGAGAGCGGTGCGCCCGCCATGAATGCCGAAACGTGCTGTTGCAGGGGTACGCTGCATGGTGGCATTGAGTTTGAAAGAGACAGATACAGAGTGACAATACAAACGGAGAAGTCTCGTCCCGTATTTACTTCGAAAACAAAAGACAAACCACCTCCGTTGATTTGCGTCCTGCACTTTCTAATACTACCCGTCCACCGCAACTTGACAATTCGTGCTGGGGCTGGTAGCAACGGCCATACCCCACATTGAAGCTGTCAGGGAGAAAGGCGTCTGCTGCTTGCAAGAGCAAAATTACCCTTAAAGATGTGTACAGTACCACATCTCGTCTACTGCCAGTGTAATGTTGGCACCTCCCGCAGAGAAATGAACATATTTCAACTAGCGCTGATTTTCTCTGCTTGTACCAGCACAAGACCAGTTGTCAGGTTATCGTAGCCAAATAACACGCATGAATGTATCACTGGCACATTTTTGTGGTTGTGTGCTGTAATCTTTCAAGTGTTTCTTGGATTGTTTTAATAATTTCGTAACGTAATATATCACCGTTGCATACAAACTTATAGTAGGTACTCATAATATATTAAAATAAAGAATGAGTAAGAAGGAATTTAACTTGATAAATAGCTGTTTAGGAAGCTGTGGAAAGATTTTTTTGTTATTTCATACTTATATTTCTTGTACTTACATCTGATAATCATTCAATGTCTGAAGTCTGAACAAAGGATACTGCTAATTATGTATGAGGAATAAAACTCCCAATGTAATCTTTTTTATTTCACTTCTTGAATAAAAATATTGTTACAGTAAGTGGTGGCAGAAAGCGACTTAGTCTAGCTGAGTATAAAACGAAGGTCAAAATGCAAAAACAAGAACGAAGTAGATTGTCGTAAAATGATAACTATTGACAGTTCTTGTAAAATGGAAGTGGAAGTAGTGCCGAAGACCAGGAACTTCAATAGCATGTACTGACACAATACAATCTGGAAAAGATGAAATGGATATGAACTCTAAGGCCAAAATGAACTCTAAGGCCAAACTACAGTCATCTGATGAACAATCTACTTGTACAAAAAACGGATATTGACTTTTTGAGGTAAAGGTGGTAGAAGAATCACCAATAACAATTAAATAACTGTCGTGTGACTAGGGCCTCCCGTCGGGTAGGCCGTCCGCCAGGTGCAAGTCTTTCGATTTGATGCCACTTCGGCTACTTGCGCGTCGATGGGGATGAAATGATAATGATGAGGACAACACAACACCTAGTCCCTGAACGGAGAAAATCTTCAACCCAGCCGGGAATCGAACCCGGGCCCTTAGTGTTGACATTCTGTCGAGCTGACCACTTTTTTTTCGATGCATGAGAACATGGATAATGGTGTTGCATCATGTGACGGCCAGGCATGGCACACCCCATTTTGTGGGGGGGTCAAGGAAGAAATGCGGACATAACCGGCAAAAGTTTGTCGGTAAGATGGTTTTCGGGTGAGGGTGCTACGCGCGGTCACAACTTTGTACCAGAAGTCAAGGAATGTATGCAGACCTACTGAAAGAGGTATTCTAAAGCCTATCCTCGAAACCAGATGAGTGTATGGTGCTAAGCAAAAGGGTAGTGAAATGTCTGAGGCAAGAACAAGAAATCTGGTGTTACCGTCGTTGGTGGGGCACGGAGGTAAAAGCAAACGATTCGTTGGATGAAGAGCCAAACGTTTCGTTTGAGGGAGCACGGATGACGGTGCTCATCGTTGTCTTCGAGCTGACAGTCAGGGCAGAGTGGGGAGGTGGCCAGTCCTGTGTGATGAAGTCGACTAAATATACCAGAGTGCAGACACAAACGACGGTAAAAAGGGTGCATGCACACACCCCCAAACCGTTCGCCATTTAATGTCAGGGTGCTGTAGTGCCATGGGGTCGCAAGGGTTGGACAGCATAAGCAAACGATAGTAATCTTTTGTACAGGGATGACGGGTGACTGGAAGATCGGCCCGAACGTAGCTGAGTTCCATGAAACAATTGGCGACGTGGTACAACAATGGAGAAATAGGTGCCACATTGATCGGTGGATCGAGAGAAGCTGGGCGGAGGATATCTAAGAGACTGCGTGTTAAGGACGGGACCAGCCCTCACCAGTGACGCAACATAGCATGGACAAAGAGTGCAGAACATCGTGCCCGCACGTTGACGAGTCCGAGGCCAACTTTTGCAGGAGGCAGTGTTAGAGTGTTGTAATGGACTTTGAAAAGTGCCCCTGCTGACACGAAATATCCAAAGACTGGTTGGATGTGGCGGCCAAGGATTAATGGCATTGGGAGGATCTGGGCGACATGTACCAGTTTAGGGGCGACATACGTGTTGACATTGGATTTGGTTTAAGTTACTTGACACTTGACTGCGGACATGGTGCCGAATCGACTGCAAAAGCCGGCGGTAAGCGAGGGCCACTGTGCGGTGTGTGGAGCTCGTAAATTCGATACCCAAGTAACGATGGGTGGTACTGACTGGGAGTGGGAACGGCACCATAGCCGGGAGGCCACGCCCAATGTGCATCATAGCCGATTTACGGACATTAAGAATTCTACCAGAAAGAAGTCCATACTGGTGGATACGTTGGATGGCGTCATTGAGTTCCGTGGAGGAGCAGGTGAGAAAGAGGAGGTCGTCCGCATAAGCCCTGCAGTGAAAGTGCAGTCACGTAAAGTGAGACCCTGCTGTCTGGAGGTAAGGTCAGTGATGAGGTTCTCAAGTGCAATGGCGTATAGTAAAGTAGACATATGGCATCCATGACGCACAAAGCGGCGTACAGGAATTGGTCCTACAAGCCTGCCATTGACTTGTAACATCGAGACCGCGGGAAATAGTAACCGGCGAATGGCATCGACAAAGAGTAATGAGATCCACATACGTGTCACCACCATGAGGAGGAATGGGTGTCGAACGCGATAAAAGGCACTCGTTATATCGATGGATACGAGTGCTGCACGAAGGCGACAAACAGCCGCCAGCGCGATGTGGTCACGGTATTCTCCTAGGGGTGTTTGTAAGGTGGTCCCACAAACACGTGCAGTCTGCTCCGGTGAAAGGATCGTAGGTAAGACGGTGTGTGTGCGCGCTACTAAGAGGCGTGCATAGATTTTATAGTCTGCATTCATTAATGTAAGGGGGCGATATGCAGAGACATGAGACCCTCCCTTCAGTTTAGGCAGTGACGAATTCAGATGGAATTGGGAAGGACGGAGTAAAGAGTTCCTGAATCATTTCCGTACAGCGAGGAAGCATTAACGTGGTGAAAGCCTGGTAAAACTCCACGGGGAGACCATCTGGACCTGGTGATTTCTTCTTGGCCCCCTTGTTGATCGCATCTAACACCTCTTCCGCGGTGATTGCAGACATCATGGACGTTGACTCCGCTACGGTGAGGGTCCGATCAGGGGAAGGACGGAGATCATCAGGAATTGGCGTTGCCATCGGCTCATCGTCATAAAATTGGCGATAATGTTCAGCAAAGCAGACACCACTGCTGCTTGTGTTATGTGGTGAACACCGTCGGAGGTCGTGATGTTGGGGACAAACAGTTAACGTTGACGACGATGGTCGGCTGTGGCATGAATTTTGGATGGTGTTTCGTCGTGGAGGAGGTCCTGTCGTCGGGAACGCACCACGACGCCATGCAGTCGTGCACGTTGGAGAGAGAGGAGACGAGCTTTAGTACGCTGTCGTTCCCTACGGGTTTCGGAGGGAGCGCATCGAGCTCACAGAGGACGGCGTAGTGAAAGTTTATGGTGTCTCAATGCCATGCTGCTGTTTCCTAGCCACATTGCATGAAGACCTTTCTGATCGCAAGTTTGGCTAATTTGAGCCACCAATGAAATGTGGATGTGTACTGCGGGAGGCGTCTTTCACAAGACGCTCATGTAGTGGCAGTATATTGTCGCCAGTATGGATCATTAAGGAGGGAGGTATTAAGCTTCCAGTAACCTCTGCTGCGCCATACTGACTATGGTGGCAAAGTCAGGGAGCAAATGACGGTGCAATGGTCTGAAAATGCAAGGGGCCATCGCTCAGCCTGGGTGACTTCGTAGCCAAGGTGGCAAGAGACATAAGACTGATCCAGTCTGCTCGCAGAATGTTCTGTATAATGGGTAAATCCGGGGGTATTGCCATGAATTTTCTCCCAAACGTCCGCTAGATGAAAATCTTAGATTAAGGTGAGCAGCGACGGGCATAGCGAATAACCAGGCATTTGGTCCTGCGGATGGAGGACGCAATTGAAATCGCCTCCCATCATAATGCGATCATAGGCCCAGCAAACTGGGGCGCCACATCATGTCCGAAGACGGTTCGTGGAGCCAGATGGAGCGTAGTTATTGATGACGCCCATGTCGAAGATGGTAACAGCCATGCCCCCTCCACAGGGAAGGATTGTCGTGCCCTTGAGTCCTTCGCGTATGTAGAAAGCCACTCCACGCCATGACTATCACATGTGGACGAGTGTGAGTCGTAGCCGTAGACCGGTGGTAGTGTGGCAACGCGTACTTCTGAAGAAGGGCGACGTCGACGTCAGAGGCCCGAACCATGTCACATAGGAGCTGCAGCTTGAGTGCGGTGCCGATCACGTTGATGTTCTGTGTGGCGAACCGGTACGATTGTTTCAGTGGTGGTGGAAGCGCATCTGCCATCACCAAGGGAAGTATGAGGAGGACACCGACAGGAAGTCCCGTCCCATGTGCTGCAGTGCCTCGCTTTTGATGTTAACAGGCAACCTCGTCCGGCGGAGGTAACTCATCCGGTGGAGGGAGCGTACCTTCCTCAACATCGTCGGCCCATGCTCCTGTGCCGTGGGTCTGTCCAATGTCTATGCGGGTGCTTAGTGGTGAGAGAGATCTGGAGCTGTCTGCGGGGAGACAGGCGTCTCAACCGGCGCACCCATCCTTACATTGTGCGTGGCGACCTCCATGGTGGTCCCGTCCTGCGAAACGTCTTGTTCATCGTGAAAGCTGTCCCACGACCTCTGCGTGCAAATGTCCGCTAGTTGGGTGTCGTCTTCGTCGTCGTGGGTGGCAACGCTCTGAGAGCCCGTGGGCGAACGGCGACGGCGTTTGCGCCTACGTGGCGAGCGTTGTTTGGGCATGTGTTCCTCAGTGTCGGACGACAGCAAGGAGGAGCGTCGACCTGGTTCGAAGGCGTCGGTGGGTGCAATGAAATTGTCAAAGAGGTGTTGTGAAGAAGTACTGGTCTCCTCAGCTTCCGGTGCGGGAGCCTGTTCAGCTGCAAGGTTGTCAGGTGGAACGTGTGCACGTCCGTAGGTGACTGGGACGGTGGGACGTGCCGATCGGAAGGACCGGGCGATGGACTGGACGAAACTGTAGACGTGGCAAGACACGCTGCTTAAGCGACCGTTAGGGCGATCATCGTGTGTGTGACGGACGCTTCCCGACAACGGGATCTGCGCGACACGTCGTTGAATGCATTCAGACCGTAAATGACCTTCTTTCCCGCAACCGGAACAGGTCTGAGGTTGGCCGTCGTACATTATAATGGCACGGCAGCCTCCGATACGTAGGTAGGAAGGCACGCGTTTCTGCAAGTCGATGCTGACTTGTCAAACACCGTTTAAAACGGGATACGTTTGAAATTGTACCCATCGTTCGGCAACATGTTCCAGAACTTTGCGATATGGACGGAGCGCCTCGATGACGACGTCAGCAGGTAGTTCGAACAGCAGTTCGAAGATTCTTATCGTTCGTGTTCCGAGACCTGCGTGATCGACGGTAACGGGTCCGACGTTGCCGTCGGAATGACAGAAGCGCTGTCCACGTTTTGCCTCTTGAAGCACCTTGTCGCACGCCGCATCGTTGATCATTTTGACATCGACGGTATTGCTAACTATGGACAAGTGGATACCATTTAAATCCGTTGGTGGCATTTTAACTTCATCGCGAATAAATCGTTCTACCTCCAGGATCTTGGGCCGGGCGAAGTCGGAACAAATTTGAAACGTAATGTCTTCTTCCGATAGTCGTGCGCCATGGTAGTCTGGAAGGAAAACGGCACTTACAGCGGCCGAAGTAAACACAAACACACGGTGCGCGCCTCGCCCGCAGCGCTCTGGCGCGTGACAGCCTCGAAGCACTGCCGGCGGCAGACTGCCACTCAGCTACCGGGGGCGGACACCAATAACAATGGAAGAAATCTCTCTGAATCAGACGTTAAGTAATGACCAAGTGCAAACAACAGTAAATCTACACAAAGATCCAGCTTTATGGGAAGTCAACCATACCTTAAGGGATATAATTGGAAGGTAAAGCTTCGATCGAGACAAGTCTTGTGACTTCTCTAAAAGTGAAAAAAATATTTTCTGGTCAGCGTCGTCTCTTGCCAGTGAGAATCTTCCGAAGATAAACGAATAATACTGAAGTGAATGATCGAAATCGGCTAGTTTGTTCTGAAAGAAATGATCTGTGTTTTGCGTTCCCTGTCTGGCACTCGATACGTTCGAGGAGAAGACTCAATTTGAAAACGAAGGATTTAGTGACTGCAGAAATGCAGAATACTGAATAGATCATCATGGAAACTCAACCCGTCGTATATCTTGTATCCGTAGTTTGAAAGGTAGAAATGAGTTTGTGCTCGACTCGACAATTTATTGCATGTTGAATCTGGCGATGAAGTTCTTTATTGGACAAACGATCTGAAGAAGTTGTTGCCATACTGAAGCGACTGTATTCGAGAGTCCTCGCTTTGAGAGGAAGAAATGAAAAGTTCAATGGCTGGCATAACGGAACTTATTGTACGATTTAGGATCTGTTAGCTGAATTCAATCGTTTTTTAGCCAGTCGTATTGAACGATTTAGCAATCGCGGATCTAATAGTACCAGTTAGTTATCAAAGACCGGCTGTGATGAGTTTGTTCTCTTGATAGGTCACAAAGACCTAAAGCAGATTGCACACGAGACAAGAAGCACTAATTATTATTCCTTAATCAACGATTGAACACCAGATAAAGCACATATGTACTAACTCACTACCATCATTAGATGCGTTTTCGAAACAGGTGAACCATGCGAAAGATTTCTCAATTTCTTTGCCGTCGGTGGGACATAAAGCTGAATAAATATTTTCTGCTATTATTTTGGAACTCTAAACACTGGCATAAGTATTGGAGACTGTCGTGGATAATCATATGATAATGTCGCGAACATATCTGCTGTGTGCAATGGATTTTTTTTTTTTTCATATTGTCCCCTCTATTTGTCAGTCTTTCCCAAATATACCTTTCCTCTCCGATTCTGCACAGAAACTCGTCATTCCTTACCTCATCAGTCCACCTAATTTTCAACATTTGTATGAAGCACTGAATCTCAAGTGCTTTGATTCTCTTCTGTTCCGGTTTTCCCACAGTCCATGTTTCACTAACGTACAATACTGTGCTCCAAACGTACAGGCTCAGAAATTTCTTCCTCAAATTAAGGCCTATGTTTGATACTAGTAAACTTCTGTTGGCTAGGAATGTCCTTTTTGCCGGTGCTAGTCTAAATTTGATGTCCTTCTTCCTACGTCTACCATTAGCTATTTTGTTGCCTATGTATTAGCACTCCTTCATCTATTTCGTGTCCATCAATCCTTACGTTAAGTTTCTTGCTGTGCTCATTTCTGCTACTGCTTATTTCTTCCGTCTTTCTTCGATTTACTCTCAGTCCATGCTCTTCCCTCATTAGACTGTTCACTTCATTCAGCTAATCATGTAAATCCTCTTCACTTTCTCTCAGGCAACTTCGTTATCAGCAAGCCATATCAATGATATCCTTTCACGTTCAATTTTAATACCACTCCTGAACATTTCTTTAATTTCTCTCATTGCTTCTTCGATGAACAGACTGACCAGTTGGGATGGAGGACTACATCCATGTCTTACACCACTTTTTTATCCCAATACTTCCTTCTTGATCATCCACTCTTATTTTATTACGGACTTCTTGCACCATTTTATGTCCTCGAACGCTTTTTCCAAGTCTGCATACTCTACGAAATGCACTTAATTTTTGTTTAGTCGTGCTTCCACTATCAAAAGCAACATCAGAGTTGTCTCTCTGGTGCCTTTATCTTTCCTGAAGCCAAACTTATCGTCATCTAAGACATAGTCTATTTTCTTTTCCTTTTTTCTGTTTGTTATTCTTATAAGTAACTTTGAAGCGTGAAGTGTTAGACAGGTTGTGCGATAATTCTCGCACTTGTCAGTCCTCCTGGTCTTCGGAACTGTGTGGATAATATTATTGGTCTGTCGCCAGACTCAGACATTCTACATGTCAACGTGAATAGTCGGTTTGTTGTCAGTTCTCCCAATGATTTCAGAAATTCTGATGGAATGTTATCTATGCCTTCTGCCTTATTTGATCTCAAGTGCTCCAAAGCTCTCTCTATTCTAATTCTAATTATTGATTCACTGTCTCTTCTAAATCGACTCATGTTCCGTCTTCTATCACATCAGACGAATCTCCCCCCTCACAGAGCACTTCAGTTGTACTCTTTTCGTTTATTTGCTCTATCCTCCGCATTTAACAGCGGAATTCCCGCCGCACGCTTAATGTTGCCACCCTTGCTTGTAATTTTACCGAAGGTTGTTTCGTTTTTCCTATATGCTGAGACAGACCTTCCGACAATCATTTCTTTTAGGATTACTTCATATTTTTCAACCAACCATTTCGTCTTAGCCTGCATGCAATTCCTATTTATGTTATTCCTCAGCGACTTGTATTTCTATTTTCCTACGTATCCCTAAACATTTTTTTATGCTTCGTTCTTTAATCGATCATCTGGAATACTTCTTCTGTTACCCTTGTTTTTATCGTAGTTACCTTCTTTGTTCCTCCGACTTTCTTTCCAATTTCTGTGATAGCCCTTCTTAGAGATGTCTATTTCACTGCAACTGTACTGCCTAGCCGGCCGGTGTGGCCGAGCGATTCTAGGCGCTTCAGTTTAGAACCGCGCGACCGCTACGGTCTCTGGTTAGAATCCTTCCTCGAGTATGGATGTGTGTGATGTCCTTAGGTGAGTTAGGTTTAAGTAGTTCGAAGTTCTGGGGGACTGATGACCTCAGATGTTAAGTCCCATAGTGCTCAGAGCCATCTTTTTTTGTACTGCCTACTGAGCTTTTCCTTATTGCTGTATCTATAGCTTTAGAAAACGTCGAGCGTATCTTGTTATTCCTTAGTACTTCCGTATCCCACTTCCTTGTGTATTGATTCTGAGTAATCTCTTAAACTTCAGCCTTCTCTTCCTCACTAGTACATTGTGAACTGAGTCTGTATCTGGTCCTGGGTACGCCTTACAATCCAGTATCTGATTTCGGAATCTCTGTTTGACCGTGGTGTAATCTAACTAAAATCCTACCGTATCACACGGCCTATTCCAAGTACAACTCCTCCTATTGTGATTCTTAAACAGAGTAAAAGTTGAAATTTATTACGGAAGCAATTAGTCTTTCTCCTCTCTCATTCCTTGTTCCAAGTTCATTTTCTTCTCTAAGCTTTTCTTGTACTACTTCCCCTACAACTGAATTCCAAGACTATTAGATTTTCATACCCCCTTACGTGCTGTGTTACCCTTTCAGTATCCTGATAAACTTTCTCTCTCTCTTCATCTTCAGTTGCGATATCGGCGTGTATACCTGCCCTATCATTGTCGGTGTCGGCTTGCTGTATATTCTGTTGAGAACGACCCTATCACTGAACTGTTCAAAGTGACACAAACCTTGCCGTACCATCCTATTCATAAGGAAACCTACTCCCGTTATTCCATTTTCTGCTGCTGTTGATGTTACCCTTCAATCATTTGAAGTCCATTTCCGGTAGCTGAGTGGTCAGCGCGACTGGCTGTCAATCCTAAGGGCCCGGGTTCGATTCCCGGCTGGGTCGGAGATTTTCTCCGCTCAGGGACTGGGTGTTGTATTATCCTAATCATCATCATTTCATCCCCATCGACGCGCAAGTCGCCGAAGTGGCGGCAAATCGAAAGACTTGCACCCGGCGAACGGTCTACCCGATAGGAGGCCCCAGTCACACGACATTATTATTACTTATTTGAAGATTTCCATTTTACTTCACCAACCCTGCCATGAACAGACTGAGCCTCCGTATTTCCCTTTTCAGGTTTTCTGGCTTCCCTACCACGTTCGAGTTTCTGATATTCCATGTCTCGACTCGTAAAACGTCATCCATTCGTTGGTTATTAAATCTTTTTCTCGTGGTCACCTCCCTATTGGCAGTCCAATTCCGAAGATGAGGGACTGTTCCGGGATCGTTTGCCACTGGAAACTGTTCCGGAATCTTTTGCCACTGGAGAGATCATCATGACACTTTTTTAATAACAGGCCACATGTACAGTGGATGCACATTATCTATCTTTAATTCAGTGGTTTCCCTTGCCTTCTGCATCGTTGTGCCGTTGATCATTGCTGATACATGCGCCTTCAGGGTCAGTTTATCGAAGAACAAGAGAGTGCCTTGAACCTCTGTACGCTCCTCCACCCTCTTTGACAAGGCCCTAGGTAGAATGAGGTTGGTCAGCCCCGTCTTTAAATTTAAGTGGAAACAGCGGCAGCTGAATCTTCGACAAATGCTTGGCGGCTCCTCATGCTGCTTCAAGAAAGCTATTTTTTTTTTTTTTGTAAGTTATATACAACGTTGGCAAAGATTGATGACTGAAATCTAGAAAGGGAAACCGCTAAAGGCTAAAGAGTGTAAATCTGACACGTAGCCTTTAACGCGAAGCGAAGCGACAGGAGTTCTTTTGAATTCAGAAAAACTAGAAACGGTGGCAATTGTTTATGTGTCAACTGATTTTTCTTTTTCAAGAATAAGCAAAGTCAATGTTCAAATTCAGGCTTCCTTCGTAGGTTTGATCACTGTTCCTGATAGTTACGAATCTCTTTGCAAGTTTTTCGCAGCTGTATGAGAAAATTTTAAGTACTTCTAAGAAAGAACGATGACATTAAGCGTGTCGAAGCAGTACACAAAAGACGTGGGGAAAAGTAAATCGGAAAGCAAAGAAATTTATGATGAAACAACCGATGAAAAAATGAGAATGACTGCGAGTGATTCTTTGAGGGTTAACGCGATTCCTCTCCTCATTGGCGGAATCGCATCCGAATTCAAAAGAAAACGAGGTGAGGACTGCAACAGGCTGAATGAAAATTTTCATTTCTCACCAAAATGGATTAATTGTCATCATCAACCCTCACGGGAAAAGACCTTTTCTTGGAAGATGATGCAGAGACAGCCTTAGATCAACATCGATCAAGAAATGAGAATGACTGCGAGTGATTCTTTGAAGGCTAACGCGATTCTCGTCCTCATTGGCGGAATCGCATCCGTATTTTAAAAGAAAACGAGGTGAGGGCTGCAACAGGCTGAATGAAAAGTTTTCATTTCTGACCAAAATGAGTCAATTGTCAGCATCAACCCTCACAGGAAAAGACCTTTTCTTAGAAGATGATGTAGAGACAGGCTTAGGTCAAGAATGCGTACGTTTTCAATGTCACCATTCTTCGGAAAGAATTTTGATGAAATCAGATTCTGGATTATTGAAAACAGAACTGAAAACAGAATTGGTCAAACACTTCCAAACTTGGATGTGGTGGTTCGCATAACTCTAAGTACATCATGGACCAATTTTTTGAGTGAGAGAAGCTTTTCTTGATTTGGACGGGTGAAAAATTATCTAGAGTCTATCTTAAACCAAGAAAAGCATAGCGCCTTAGCTTTTATGTGGACAGAGTTAAAACTAATGAAGAATATTTCATATGACGATATAATCGATAATTTTGTAAAGAGAAAATAGCGTAAATATTATTATGAAATATTCAAAACTTGATTAATCAAATTTCATCGTCATAATCAGCGCGATTGCTACCAGACAATTCAATATATTGTTTTTAAAGTGAAATTAAGCACAATGAAAATTGTTTAATTACAACTACCTTATGTACAATATAGTGTACGTAGTATTAACGCATACCTTACCCCGCCTTATTAGCAGTACATGACAGCCTTTCATAGGGCAGAAATATACACAAAAACTATTTTTGTGCAATGTTAAATAAATCGTTGGGTTGTAAAAAAAACATCTAGAGATTGACACATCGATCCTCTACTTCACAATCATAATAATTGCGGGTATAAGGTCGTGTAGCTAGGAGGATAGTGCACTAATCATAAAAATACAATCTCGTTGGTTGTCCATCTCCTTCTCCCCTCTCTGTCTTTCTCCACCATTCTTCTCTGTCCATTATACAACCCGGAAGAGGAGTTTGGCGGTTCTTAGGCCCGCAGTATTGCTTTCCAGATAGTGAGTTACGCATGAACTAAGTTTGGTTGAAATCGATCAAGGGTTTTAGGAGAATTTCTTTACTCGCAGCTTCAACTGTGTCTGTACATACTACATATCCTTTACGTATATCTAACATATTTCACACATATTTGTAGTTCATATATTCCACCTTTAGGGAATTTCGCCCTGCAGTTTCCTTTTCGCGCACCTCAGTGTTTATGACGACTTATCCCCTGAACTACGGGTCTTATAATTTTTTCAGGTAAATTCAGCAGCATATTTTGATACTGTGTGCGAAGTGTGTTGGGAAAGGAGTTGGCGTTACAGAAACTATAAATTAAAACGCCATACATGACGCGGACGTTTTTCCAGCATTTCAGTGTTAATACGCCAGATCACTTGAACCATGTGTTGTACAACGATACAGTTTTGCTGATACAGTCTGTGGTATGTGGGAATAAGGTCTGCAAAATGTGTCGCGAATGCAGTTATTAGTAAGGAAGTAATGAAGTAAAACGCTAGTTTTACGGTTTGAACAGTGAGAATGTAGTAAATGATAAGCTTTCTCTTATGTCTGACATTTGTTGTAAGGGAATAAGTGATCTCATTTTTAAGTACTGGGCGAATAAAGTTTGGGTATTCACGCGTCGTGGGCTAGATATCTCTTTGACTATTACTATTACCCCTTTGGACGGTAGCTGGTTCTTATCCTCGAAGCTCTTCTCTCCTGACAGAAAGTTATTCGTAAACGAAGTTTGGTTCAAATAAATAGAAGAGACGTGAAACATACATACTTATATCCATTTTTATAATATGCATGGGCATTAGATAAAACCCTCTGAAAGATATTATATTCTTATCGAGCCTTAAATACAAATGTAGCCTCTTAAAAATATGACCAACATATTCAGTAGCAGCCGATCGATGATTACATCCACATCCTACATTTTTCATGCTTCATACTTGGTATACGTCAAAGACGTTTCTGGGTTGCATCATAATGCCTTCGACACGTCTTCCATCAGCTACTCGTGTCGCTGTTTTCTCCTCTTTTGCGGTTCAGTACATACTTGTTCCACTTGCTACCCAATCATCTTATGATATGTTTATATGTTCTGCCTCACAAACACCAATCCATTTCGTTTCTGTTTCCATTCACCTTCACCATAGACTGATTCCTCATCAGTTCACTTTTTGTTTTCCGTCTCTCCCAAAAGTTTTCAACTGCAGTCTCTCCATTGGTGGTTGATAGATCTTTAGCTTTTTTCGCCCAAATGTCTCACTGCCATAAGTCAAAACTTGTGTCACAAGTCATAAGCTTTCCGTTCAACAAACTTCAGCATTCTCGTTTTGGGACCCAAACAGCCTAGCTGTAAGTACCGGGTGTTCAAAAAGTCAGTATAAATTTGAAAACTGAATAAATCACGGAATAATGTAGGTAGAGAGGTACAAGTTACCACACATGCTTGGAATGACATGCGGTTTTATAAGAACCAAAAAAATACAAAAGTTCAAAAAATGTCCGACAGATGACGCTTCATCTCATCAGAATAGCAATAATTAGCATAACAAAGTAAGACAAGGCAAAGACGATGTTCTTTACAGGAAATGCTCAATATGTCCACCATCATTCCTCAACAATAGCTGTAGTGGAGGAATAATGTAGTGAACAGCACTGTAAAGCATGTCCGGAGTTATGGTGAAGCATTGGCGTCGGATCTTGTCTTTCAGTATCCCTAGAGGTGTCGGTCGATCACGATACACTTGCGACTTCAGGTAACCCCAAAATCAATAATCGCCCGGACTGAGGTCTGGGGACCTGGGAGGTCAAGCTTGACGAAAGTGGCGGCTGAGCTCGCGATCATCACCAAACGACGCGCGCAACAGATCTTTCACGCGTCTAGCAATATGGGGTGGAGCGCCATCCTGCATAAACATCGTACGTTCCAGCTGGTGTTTATCAGCCACGCTGGGGATGATGCGATTCAGCAACATATCGGCGTACCTCTCACCTGTCGCGGTAGCAGTTACGTTTTGCTGTCCAGCGCCATCTGTCGGACATTTTGTGAACTTTTGTTTTTTTCTTTGGTTCTAATAAAACCCCATGTCATTCCAAGCATGTGATTAAATTTTTACCTCTCTATCTACATTATTCCGTGGTTTATTAAGTTTTCAAATTTATACTGATTTTTTGATCACTCGGTACTTTTTCTGCAATCATTTAATCGTCGACAACCCGTCGAACATACCCTCTGTACTCTTCAGTTTCTCTCCTTTCCTCTCAATTAACTAGTCTTTAACTGACCTAAATACAAAAAGTCGTCGTTTCTATGATGTAATGTTAATATCTATTGTTTTCTTTTCGATATGTTCGTCCAGCATTAGTATTTAGAAGTTTTAGACACACCTTTAAACTTACTCTGTTAACTTCTTCCTCTAATTGTAGGTCTATTATCAGCATTGGTAACAAAATAGTACAATATAATCGAAGAAAAGAAGGTGATAGGTATGTGTTCCGTAAATACACTTCCCCTCTTCTGTGTTAAATAGTTGAAGAATCAAGAAAAATCGTCTGAAACTACTGTGATTAGTTTTCATGACATGGAGTCCCTTTCCCTGACTTTATTTAACACGTCAGAAAACCCTCTGAACCGTAAACGAAATGGTAACTCATATTCATTGCTCTATAATTTCGGGCACTAGCTGCAAATGGTCTACTATGATATTCATTTTTAAGCCAGATTGTTCCTTTCCTTTTCCTGGTTTAAATACTATGTTTTTTGTGGATTGTTGATATTCTTATTCAGTATTTTATAAAATATGCAGATTGTGCTAGTAGGCTTACAGTTCTTGGTACCTTGCATACCCCGTTTTTTCGTGCGGCGGGTTAGTTACATAATTGTCTCAATTGTGGGGGAATTCCCAGCCTCTGCCTATTTTCCGTTTACAATTTTCCTAGTTCCTTTGATATTACAGTACGTTGCCTTCAGCACTATCAATTAGATTGAAGCACTATCATCTCTAGGCGCCTCTCTTTCTACATGCATCGAATGAATTTCTATAGTTTATGTTTAATTACTTTAAGAACGTCATTATTGTATTTTTATTTATCTGCGTTTCTAACTGACATCTTCAACTTCACAGACTCCTTTTTTATTTTGAAATGCTTCTGCAATCATCACTCCGTCGTTCGTTAATGTGTGGTTTGCCATCTTCAATGTTTGAATGTTGTGTATACCTATTGTAAGTTTCTGTTTTATGTTCTTCGTACTCTTTTTTGCGTTTATTTTCACAATTTTTTAATACGTCGTATCTTAAAAATATTTGTGATGATATCTAATCATCCCCCTCTCCAGTGTATAGAAATAAACAAATCATAGGACTTTGCATCAAGCAGAACAACATTCGTTATTTAGGTAACTCACTTGACAGGTTGTTGGTTGAGACTGGAAATTGCGGATGTGAGCTGTGAAACAGTTCTTGTGTTTTCCATCTATTCATCGGTGGTTATTATCTTTATTTTCTGTTGTCAACTTCGAAGGAAATACCATTGATTCTCCAAGCACTTTAGCAGTGTCTAATAGAAGATGCTGCAATGCATTAGGGGAATATACTTGAGTTGCTACAGCATAACGATCACAGCGCTAAAGCACCTGATAGGGAAGACATGGTTGCTTCGAAATCGACAACAAATGAATGGAATCGTTAAATACACTTGAACAGAAATCAAAATAGTAAGAGAATGACATTATTCTACCAAGCGAAATTCTCCATTGTAGACGAAAAAGTGATTTATGACTGTAGTAAATAATGCATACGTACCAAATTGGTAAAATGTTAAGTTTGACTTGTCTCGATGTAAAGCAAATGCTTTGAAAGCAAGTTTCTTGCTAAAGGCGTGGCTGTAATTGGATGGTCACGCCTCCGCTTTACTTCTAGTTCCGTCAGTGGCTCAGAGTGCTGCTGCGAGCTTTCGCTGGTACCTCTTTCATTCGCAGCGAGAAACGCAGAAACGTTGGTGTCATTGATTGCCTCGCCTCAGTTTGGACGGCGATAATCGAGTTTGGGACTTTGTATTGGATCACCAATTTCGGGGCCCTGACGCCCGAGGTATTGTCTCTTCGCTCGCTCGCCTGGTAATAACATTAACGTCTCTGGCTCCGATTCACGCAAACGGATGTCCCGAGTTAGATGTATCCCCTCTGGACGCAAACGTGATTTCTGTTGTTTCACGTACATGCGCAGTGCATCCAAATAATTCCTTCCATCAGACCACTCGCATTTGTTCCCTTCATTCTTAGCCGCCATTGTCCCTCCCCCACGCTTCCGTTAAAAGACAAATGAGTACATGTGGTTATTATCACTTTCATTCTTTGCCACTATTGACTACTCTTGTTTATTACACTATAGGGTTCTATATATCATAATTATTAAAAGCTAAATACAAGTTGCAGCACTAAATGAAGTGATTGTGAAACTCTTCCACCAGCACTCAGGAACTTGAGGAGAAGCTAATGTTGCATTATAGCTTAACTCACTGCTAATAAACCATGCCACTGTTGAAGACATATTTCCTGCCTATGTAGTCACTCTTAAGCACTGAAGTAATCACACTCGATTTTTATAGCCTTGGAGATGGGCACCCCATAAAATGCTAGATTTCTGACTGGGCCTTCAGGGGGGCAGGGCGGTTAGGTGGATAAGTGATGAGGCGCCAGGGACAACATTGACCAGGATATTGGCACAAGCATTTTATTAAGTTATTCTTACATAAATATCAAATATAAAATTTATTAGACCAAAACATTTTCTCGTTTCATTTTAAGGAGCTTTAACTGAATTTAAAAGTTAAATAAAGACAACGTTCAGCTAGCCACATTGATTGACAATCTTTGCCTCAAAAATCAGTGAGATTATTAAACCATAAAAAATTTTAACCAGCTGTATTTTCTAATCACTCTTATTTCGAAACGATAAACGAACCATTGTAGCCCACTTTAATCACTGCTACATCGAACTAATCATGAGAACACAGATGAATAGGAAGGACAGTATCACAATCGTAACAATAAAAAGGGTCAAATTCGGTTCCTTAATTGCAACATACTTGCCATTTAAAATGTATGGAGCAACAAGAACCGAAATTACACAACGTAATCGGAAGGGGAGAATGCGCGAGTCTTCAACACCAAGTTCACATGTTATCAGGCATTGGTTAAAATAAATGTTACAGAAGACAGACTTAAGAGTGAGAGAGAGAGAGACAGAAATGCTACTGATATGGAGACACAGTGGAGTGCGTCAGCGCGTTACCTAGGTCGTGGAATCTCCCTGTGTTATGCCGAAGGTGACTGGCCATTGTCCATGTCCTCTATGATAGACACGAATGCTACATATCTATTGCTGTAGGGCGTCCTAAAAGTGGGGCCGAGTACCCCTGCTGGGTCCTGATTAAGAACTCACTCCCAGCAAGAAAAAACAGAGTATCAGGAATGGTACTGCCTTGTACTGACAACATGTCATACCAGACAGACTTGTCAGATCTGTTGATCGGGAAATACTTTGGTGGTCCTATCGGTTAACTACCACCCACGAACGTATCCTGGCACTCCTGGCGTCCCTCTCTTACGGTAAACGCCATCTGGCTAACCACCAATAATTACAGTTATTTAGGAATAAAGAGACTACTCGCTGAATGGCAGAAGCACTGCGAAGTCGACAGACACACAAACAAAAGCTTTGCTCTGCTAGCTTTTGGAATGAAATTTGATATTCGTCTCTCAAGCTGTAGCATACACATGTACACACAGACACACACACACACACACACACACACACACACACACACACACACACACACACACATAAAGAAATACACTGTTGGGTAGGGCAGGAAGGTTACAGAGGCGAAGGATAGCTTTCACCTGCACAGCTCAGAAAAGTTGGTGATGGTGTGGAGGATCCAGATGCTATGGGGTGTGAAGCAGCCATTGACATTTCGCATGTTTTTCTCTGCTGTATGATGTGCCACAGGGTGGTCCACCTCGTTTTGGCAACAGTTTAACAGAGGCCATTCATGCTGGTTGACAACTGGTTGCTTCTCATACCAATGTAAAACCCTGTGCAGTGGTTGCTGCACAGCTAGTATGTAACATTTCTCTTCCAAAGGTGGCCTGGACTCTTATGGGGCAGGATAAGTCTGTGATGGGGCTGGAGTAGGAGGTGCTTGGTTGGTGTGGATAGGGCAGGACTTCTACATGTAGGTCTTGGGAGTGGCCTATGATGTGGAGGTTGGGTGGTTGGCGAAAACCCACTTTTGGAGGGGATGGAAGTGTCTTGGGTAGGATGTTATTCATTTCAGGTCATGGTGATAGATAATCAAAGCCCTAATGTAGGATGTGTTTCAGTTGTTCGTGGGTGACAAGGGGGCAACTTCGTTGTGGTTGGTTCTTGGGTGGGATGTGAGGATCAGATATGTATGGGGATATGGCATGGGAAATCTGTTTGTGTGTTAGATCTGGTGGTATTGGCTGTCTGTGATGGCGTTTGTGTGGCCTTCAGTGTATTGAGTGAGGGAGTTCTCATTACTGCAGACGTATCTGCCATGGGTGGCCGGCCTGAATGGGAGGGATTTTTTGGTGTGGCGGAGGTGGCAGCTGTCAATGTGCAGGTACTGTTGGTGATTAGTGGGTTTGATGTAGACTGAGCTGTTGATGGAGTCATCTGGTCATTATATCGTCTAATGGCTCCCTTCCATCCAAACCTCATGTAGTATGTCCTTTCCTACTATCTCCTTTATCTAGCTGTCTTCTATTATACATCCATTTCCTTCTCTCACGTTGCGTCTCTCTGGGCCTTATAACACAATCCGTAACGGCCGCGACACACGAGGTTACACACCACTTTTGTTGCACCTTATAGTTACGGCCATGTCCGTTACAGCACCCGCTCACACAACTCCATGTGCAATGCGACTCCCTATAACAGCATAACACACTAGTAGCTTCACAAAATATTCCATCCCTCACATATCGCTCACGACCTGCTCGTCCTTGTTTTCTTTTGTTCTGTTACGCGTGACGACAAGTCACGCGCGATCGAATTTATTTCTCGCGAGTGACGATATATCACGAGCAATCAGATATATCTCTGTTAGAATATTATGCCCTGCCACCAACACAATTCCTTTCACCTGTAACCTTTATCCGCCACTTTCTATATAAACCTCCTTCCTCAGTGCTATCCTCCCACTCCCAAATGCAATGAATGCCTGCTCTATTTATCTGGATGAGTGCTGGAAAGTTTCCCTAACACTAGCCAAAACCAAATTCCTGTTCCTTAAATCCTATCTAAGCCAAGGAATCCCCTCCCACCCCCGGCCCCCAATGGTCTCACCATAAAAATCTCTATTTCTGGATCCCAGCTCTCCTTCCACTACGAAATCTCTTTTTCAGATTCCTCCAATCGCTTCCCTCTAAAATCTTGTTCAGCAAACCCCCTCCACTCATTCAGCAAAATACTGCTATTATGCAATCCCCACTACCTACACATCACCCAAATTGAAATCCTGACACCCCAACACCTAGAAGAAAATTCCAAACACCACCTCCACCAGTTATCCAGCCTGCTGCAATCCAGTTCCCACAATGGGGTGCCGCTATCCACTCCCCACCCTACTCCCAGTGTTCTTCCTCATCAACCCCTCATAGCACCCATACCCTGCTCAGCTGATGATTTCAATCTACCACATTGTCCTAAACCCTCTAGCAACACTCCATAAAATCCTGAACCGAAACAATCCCACCAAAATACTAAGCCCTACAGAAGTTTCAGTCCTATCCAAAGGCCCCATATTCAGCACTACTCTCAAGTTTAAACATGTGGGAATTGTGAAAGATCATCTCTCTTTGTCCCAATCCCTACACTGCAAAAAGTTCTTTCCCAACAACCCATCTAATCAAAGCCAGTCCAATACAGACATCCAATCCTTTCCTAATTCATACCACCATCCACCTGTGACCTCCCCACACTTCTGCCTAACCATCCCCTTCTCATCTTTCAGGAATTCCTAACTTCCAACCTGGCTTCACCATCCTTCCCTAATTCTTTAAGAACAACCACCTTTCAACAGAAGAACGGACTGCTCTGCCAAAGTGACACTATCCCAGAAGTCGCACATAGCCTCCAATCCTAGATGTAATCCTTGAGCCCTACCCAGAACATGTACCCTGAATCCATCTTCCTTCTTACCACAACAATAGCCCACATACCCACCTACTACATGCTCCCGAAAATACACAAACCTAAAAATCGTGAGTGCCAAATTGTGGCTGGTTACAGTGCACCTTCGAAAGAAGCTCTGCCCTTGTTGACCAGCAACTGCAACCAACTGTCCATAACCTAGCCTCCCCTCACGCCCTTTGAATTATACCTCTCGGAATGCCCTGCCAATTCCAAACACACCACTCCATTACTCGTACATCTAACTGAATACATCCTAACCCGTAACTACTTCACCTTTGAAGGGACAGTATACAAACCAATGGGTGGCACAGACATGAGCACCTGAATGACACTCTACCATGCCAACGTCTTCATGGGACACCTAGAGGAAAAATTCTGACCTATTCAAAATCCCAAACACATGGACTAGTTCAGGTTTAGTGATGACATCTGTTTAACTTGGATCCAACGCTGTGACACACTATCCTCATTCCTCCATAATGTGAACATGATCTCTCCCATCCAATTCACCTGTTCCTCCTTCACCCAGTGTGCCACCTTCCTGGATGTCGATCTCCAACTCTCAGATGGCTTCATCCACATCTCGGTCCGCATTAAATCCACAAATCACCGAGAGTACCTGCACTTTGACAGTTGCCACCTCTTCCACACCAAAGAATCCATCCCATACAGCCTTGTCACCTATGGTAGATGCATCTGTAGTGATGAAAACTAACTAGCTCAGTATGTTCAAGTCCTCACAAAAAAGACCTTCAAAGACAGTCAATACAATCTATACGTGAAACACAAACCAATTTCCCATGCTATCCTTCATTCCCGGAATCTCCCTAACCTAAACCTGACGTAGCTCGCTGTCCACTAATAGTGTGTGTGTGTGTGTGTGTGTGTGTGTGTGTGTGTGTGTGTGTGTGTGTGCGCCATCCTTTTTCCATTACTCCTGCCCAATGTGTGTCAGCTAGTTGTATGCTGCCATTTCACAAGATACACAGTGTGGTTTCAGTTGTCTGAGACTACAGACGTGTGTGCAAGTTGAGTTTGCGTGAGTGTGTGCGTGCGGGTGTGTATTTGTGTCTACTGCTGACAAAGGCCTTAATGGCCGAAAGCTACAACGGTGTGAATCTTTTTGTTGTGCCTATCGCGACTCATCATCTCCGCTTTATGGTGAGCAGCAATTTTCCTTCTCTGGTGTTGTTAAATTTTAGAGTTTGATAGTCATGTTTCGGTTCAGAGCAAATACAAATGAGGCAAGCAACAATGAAAGAATTTCTAAATCACATACTGGCGTACTGATATTCTTCTGTGGGTGTATATCAGAGCATGAATGTATTCATTTTGGCAGTATATTATCTTCCACATACCTGGATAGCTATTTTTTGTCTGATTTAAGACAACGTAAAAGGTACAGCTGTGGTTCGTTGCCACGTATCATAAGGCAGTACGTCTCAGTCAAAGAAGCTGTGATATGGGGAATAGGTTAAAATACATTTTGGTAGAAAAGACATCACAACTGATTCATTTGCTAACCGAAAGTTGCAAGGCATAGAAAAAAAAGCTGGCTGTTAAATAAGTGAGACATTTAGCGACTAAGAAACAAGGCTCCTGTCACTTTCCTAAATAAGTGAAGAATCTGATATTAAGAATAAAATACAAAATTAAATCATATATCCTTGACGAAGCCAACTCACCAGGACTATATTTCTGAAGTGAGTAGTAGGATTGGCAAGAAACTCAACATCTAAAGTGGGGACCGCGTAATTATTATTATTATTATTATTATTAAGCATTACAATCCATGAAGGCTTTTTGCTGCAGAATGGACAATGTTGAACCACTTTGCCCTGTCTTTACAAGTAATTTGCCACTGTCTGTCATGTCCTAGTTTTCTGAGATCGTCTTGAATATTGTCCAAGTATCTCATGCGTGGGCGTCCAAGAGGTCGTCTTCCGGTGGGAATCTCTTCAGTCACTTTCTTGATGGTCCTGTTTGGTGGTGCTCTGATGACATGCCCTATCCATTTCAGTCTTTTGGCTTTAATTTTGGCCACTATATCGGAGTCTTTATATAATTTGTAAATTTCATTGTTATTTAGCAATCTCCATTCATCACTGATCCTATCTCTTATGGGTCCAAATATTTTTCTCAAAATTTTTCGTTCAAATACTCTTAATCTGTTTTCCTCTTTTTTTGTGAGAGTCCAGGTTTCAGATCCATAGGTGAGTACTGGTATAATCAATGATTTGTATACTTGTAGTTTGGTGTTCCTAGAAATTAACTTGCTTTTGAAAACTGTCAAGAGACTATAGTAGCATTTGTTAGCCTTCTGAATTCGTGATTCTATTTCAATTTTTATGGAGTTGTCAGAGGTTACTATTGTACCAAGGTAATTAAATTCATTTGTCTTTGTGAAAGCTGTGTTATTAATTTGCAGTACATTATTATTTGATGGATAGCGGGATAAGATAAAGTGCATTGTTTTGTCTGTATTCAGCTGGAGGCCTGTGCCATTTGTGGCTTTAATTAATTGTGCTGTAAGAAGCTTCAAATCATTCTCACTGTCAGATAATAATGCAATGTCATCAGCGTATGCTACAATGTTAATTTTGCTTTCCAGTTGTGCTCCAATTTGTAGTAGCTTTACTTTTTGGATTATTCTATTGATTACTATGTTAAAAAGAACTGGTGAGAGTGAATCCCCTTGTTTGACTCCAGTTTTAACCTCAAAGTCTTCAGAAAGTTTGCTAGCTACTTTTATTTTGTATTTTGAGTTTAAAGTGCAAGATTTTATTAAATTTATCAATTTGTTAGGGATGCCAATCTGCCTCATGCACTTCCATAAATATTCCCTGTTGATACTGTCAAAAGCTTTTTTAAAATCAATGAAAAGCATATGTACATTTTGATTGAATTCATATTTCTTTTCACCCAACATCCTTAGGTCATATATATTGTCAATAGTCGATCTGTTAGGTCTAAATCCACATTGGGCATCATCTAGGGAGTCTTCAACGTAAGGGCTTATCCTTGCTAACAGTATATTTGTCAGAATTTTATATGTTGTGTTTAGTAACGCAATTCCTCTGTAGTTTGAACAATTTGTTGGGTCCCCCTTCTTGTATATAGGGCACACAACTACTTCTTTCCAATCATGTGGGACCTGTTCCTGCTTCCAGATGTTGGTGATGATTTTGTGTAAGCAGTTTACAAAAGGAAATTTACTGAGCTTCCATATATCTGTGTCTATACCATCACTTCCAGGAGCTTTATGTCTCTTCAGCTTCTTGATGCTTTCTTTAATTTCTGCTAAGCTGGGCTCTTCGTCCGATGGGTCAGCAGTAAGATATTCATTGTCATCTTCCTGAGAGACGCTTATAGTTGGAGCATTTAGTAACTCATTAAAATATTCCTTCCATCTGTTAGCAATGTCACTTCTTTCTGTTAGCAAGGAGCCATCTGGGTCTGTTATGAACTGTCCATAATTTTTTATATTCCCACTTTTAAACATATTTATGCTCTTGAAAAATCCTCTGGAGTCTGTGGTACGGTCATTCTCAGCTCTTTTTAATTTGTAATTCATAAAATCCCTTTTCTTTTTCCTAATGAGTTTCCTGGCAAGTTTCTGTTTCTCTTCAAAAATAAGTTTGTTTTGTGTTATTGGTTTTTGTAGGAATTTTTCCCTTGCTAATTTTCTATCTTCGATAGCGTTCGAGCACTCGGCATCAAACCAGGGGTTCTTAGTTGTAATAAAATGTCCCAAAACTGAGGTAGTTGCTCGTGTGATATTTTCTTTCAGAGCGTTCCAGGCTTGATTAGTATCATCATTGTTAATTTTACTTTCCACTTCAGGTTTGTGTGTTTCTAATTCTCTAATGTACTGGTTGAGAATGTTTGGGTTTTTCAGTTTCATTGTATTAAACCTAGGAACACCATTTAATTTAGACCATTTATGTCTTGAGAGTGAGATCTTGAACTTGGCTTTTACAAGAAAGTGATCCGAATCACAGTCTGCTCCCCTTTGACTTCTGATATCATGTATGCATTTATGATGTTGTTTTTCGATTAATACATGATCAATTTGATTTTTTGTGATGCCATCTCTTGAAGCCCATGTTTGTTTATGTATATCTTTATGTGCAAAATATGTACTTTTGATCAACATGTTTTTGGAAGTGGCAAAGCTAATAAGTTTTGTTCCGTTTTCATTACTCTGCTGATGTAGACTATGAGGTCCAATTGTAGGTTTATAATGATTTTCATGTCCTAACTTGGCATTGAAATCTCCTAGAATTATTTTAATTGAATTTTTCGAGAATGTATCATATACCTGTTCCAATTTGTTGTAAAATTCTTCTTTAATATTGTCCTCTTTATCCTCTGTTGGAGCATGGCAATTTATAACATTTAAAGTCTTATATTTGCATTGAATCGTAATGTGAGATATCCTTTCATTCACTGCCTCAAATTTCCTAATAAAAGGTAACAATTTGTTGTTTATTATAAATCCTGTCCCTAGTGCATGTATTTGTGTATCATTTCCCCCATACATTATTGTATACTTATTTTTGTTTATACTTCCATTACCCGTCCATCTGATTTCTTGTACTGCAACTAAATCCATTTTATACCTTTCAAGTTCCTGTATGACATTTATCAGTGATCCTGATCTATAGAGACTTAATACATTCCATGTTCCCATATTCATAACCTTTAAATTTTGCAAGTTCGTCATCAAGTTTGGTGGCCCAGCATTCTTGTCATTCTGATTCGTAGCAATCCATTTTCTCCTACAGGATCCTGTGATAGGGTCGCTGGCCCTAAGCACAACCCCCAACCTGGAGGACCAGGGTCTTGATTTCGGGGATGCCTACCCCTAGAGCAGTTGCTTTCACTTCAGCTAACGAACTTGCTCTGCCCGGCCTGTTGGTCCGCGGGAGGTATTTGATTTCCCTCCTACCACCCATATCTGGGAGGCGTTCCCCGATCCGCCACCTGGGGACGCGCCCTCTAGGAGTTACAGGCTCTCCCGAGGGACCGCGTAATAGGTGAAATTAATGAAAGCTGTTTCTTAGAAACAAAGTAATGCATTTCCAACGGAGCTCAGACAAAGAAGGCGCATCTCGCATCAAAGAAGCCTACGGACTGGGCGAAACTGGAGATAAAGAGAATTGAAGCGTTTGCGATGTGACGTTATAGAAGGATAGTGGAAGTAATCTCGACCGACAGCATAATAAATGAGGTAGTTTCCCGCAAGGGAGTCGAAGAAGGGGCTATATAGTCATTACGGACTAGAACTGGCGGGATGATTGAATATGTATTAAGATATCGGAGAGGAACTTGCATATTACCAGAAAGAGCCATCTAGAACAGAAACTGCAGTGGACGACAGAGATTGCAATGAATCCAATACTAGGTCGGGGCTATTAGTGTAAGTGAGGAGGTTACCACAGGAGATTAAGTTTTTTGGGACACACTACACTTGAAACTAAAATAAACAAAGGATGATCCCTGTGTTTGAGGGGGAGATCATTTATTTATCTATCCGACTCCTTGGTATTATGAGGAGCGACGCTTTCTGGCCGTAGGATTAGTTACTACGTAGTTTACAGAATTAATTTATAACAAAGAAATACACTTAAGAGTTAACAAAGCAGGGACAAATATTTTGACAGTGTAAAACAAGTAATAACGCACTAAATAGAAAAGCTGTGACACATTACCAGGAGCTTGTGTGGAAAATGGAAGTGTGTCACAACGAAACTTTCAACCTGAATTCGAAGACTTGTGGCCTGTAATTCAGTTTTTCTGTTCTGCTCTTACACTGCTTAATTCTGTCACCTGCTGAAACTAACTCCATTTTTCTATATCGCAACGATAGAAGGCTGCCCTATCTCCACTGAACATGCAAACAACTTACAGCCAATTAAACTGATCTGCACTACGATCTGCAAGAAGCGTCAGATGGAGGACCTGGAACTGATATCCGGATAGTGGTGTCCCTCGGAAATGTGTTAGCACCGACATTAGCAGTTTTCTGGGTGATCGGGTCGTACGAGGTAGTTAACAGGAGCCTGCAGTATCGCGCAGATAAGCCCAGGTCGCGGATGGAGCGTCGCCGATCGGCAGAGCCCGTCTTGGCTGCTAACGACTCCCGGAGGTGTGGCGTTCTCCGGCCGGAGATGGCCCTACCTCTCTCCTATCCGATCCCATCCCAGCCTAGGGGCGTGCGGCCTTAATGAAGACCAGCAGACGATCCATGTGGGATGGTGGCAAGGGCGATCCCACTCGTCGACGAAGCCGACAGGCAAAAGTTTGCTGGTTGTTTAAGGGGGAACGCTGAAGCTATCGTTACAGTTATATGAATAATACACTTCTTCAACAAGAGATTATACAAAAATGCAACTGATGAACAAGAAAAAGCTAAATACAGAAGACTAAGGAATTTAGTTAATAGAGAAGTTAGGAAAGCAAAAGAAAATTTTCTTGAAGACATGTGCAGAGAATTGGAAGAAAATATGCAAAACGGAAGAACTGATTTAGCTTACAGAAGAGCAAATCAATTTTTAACAAACCTAAAACAACACTCTCAGGCACAATAGGAAATAAAGAGGGGAAAACGCTGTTTGGTGAAGACATGGTGAAAAGGTGGAAAGAATACATAGAGGAGTTGTATGCCGGAACATCTCTTTCGGAGGAAGTAATAAGAAGAGAAGAGCAAGTAGACGAACATGACAAGGGAGATGACATTTTGCAAGAAGAATTTGACAGAACTCTAAAGGAACTACGGGACAACAGAGCAATCGGTATTCATGACATTCCTGCAGAACTAATAAAGCATGCTGGAGACAGGACGAAAATAATGCTGGTTAAACTTATTAAGTCCATCTATAACACAGGAGAGATACCGACAGACTTCCAGGAATGTATCATTGTTCCTATACCAAAGAAGGCAGCAGCTACAAAATGCGAGCAGTACCGATATCAAAGCCTAATACCATATGCATCAAAAAATCTCATAAAAATAGTTCCGAAGAGAATTAAAGAGAGGGTGGAGGGTATTAAGAGTGAAGATCAGTTTGGCTTCAGAAGGCGATTGGGAACAAGAGAGGCGATTCTGGCGCTGAGACTCGTTATCGAAAAGCAATTACAGAAAAATAAACCAACTTATATTGCCTTTGTAGTCATGGAAAAGGCTTTTGATAACGTTATCAGGCAAGAGATGTTCAGAGTGCTGAGGAAAAGTGGAATAAAGTACAAAGAAATCCGTGTGATACTCAGCTTCTATAAGAATGAGGTGGTAGTGATTAGGAACTGTCACCATGAATAAGAAGCAAATAGTAGAAAAGGGTAAGGCAAGGATGTGCTCTCTCTCCTCTTATATTCAATGCTTACATCCAGGAAGCTATAGACCAAGTTCGAGAAACTACTGAGGTGGGGATCAAAATTAATGGGCAGAAGATTGACATGCTACGTTATGCAGATGATATAGCTATAGTCACGGAGGCAAGAGAAGATGTAAAGGAAGTCTTTAGAACAATGGAAAAATTCCAAGCAATCAGTATGGAATGAGAATAAACAAGAAAAAGACTAAAGTGATGGTATGCAGTACAGGAGCAAAATATGAACCTCTCAGAATGAGAATTGGTAGAGAGGAGCTGGAGACGATAGAGAAATTTACTTACCTGGGAAGCAAAATCAATAAAGATGGTAGAAGCCTCAAAGAATTTGGGAACAGAATACAAAAGGCCAAAATTGCATTTAACTGGAGAAGGAACTTACTCACCAGCAACAACATCAGTCTGAAAATATAGAAACGTATCATGAAAGGTTTCGCTTGGAGTGTGGCCCTATACGAATGGGAAACTTGGACGATTGGAAGAGAAGAGAGAAGACGGCTAGAGGCACTGCAGGCGTGGTGCTATAGAAGGATTATGAAGATCAGCTGGAGAGAAAAAGTAACAAATGAAGAGGTGCTTAGAAGAGTACAGGAAACCAGATCTCTGTGAAGGCACATCCAAACAAAAAGAGGCAAACTTGTAGGGCACATCCTACGACACAACAACATCATTGGAACAATAACAGAAGGAGCTACTGAGAGAAGGAATCGGCGGGGGCGGCCAAGGATATCATACATGCAACAGATCATGAATGACGTTGGATGTAAGACATACGTGGAAATGAAGAGGAACGCAGACAGAAGAGAGGAATGGCGGTCTGCTGCAAATCAACCTCAGGGTTGAACACTACAAGAAAAGAAGAACACTTCTTCATAGAGAGAAGAAAATTATTTTACTCTCTGATAAGTAAATTGAGTAAACTACTTGTTACAAACCGTTCAACAACCGAGAGGATATAAAATGTTATTTATTTAAAACAACCGGTTCCAACAGATTATGCTGTCATATTCAGCTCTATAATAAATTTCATATGTATGGATTATGTCTCATCATATCGAATGACGCAAAACTTCCTTCAGTATCTGGTGGGGCGCAATTAGAATGAGTTTTATCATTTCGAAGAAAGTCTACGAATGTGTGTGCAATTTCTTATAGATATGAAGATGAGAAAAAACTGTTGAAACCGCTTGTTTTAAATTTAAAAAAAATATTTACTGTAATCTTGGTTTTTGAATGGTTTTTAACAATTAAACAGATCGCCCCTTAGCTCTAGCGAAATGAGGAAATTCAGTGAGTATTCTATTGCTAAAAGGCATAACGACTCAAAAATAGAAAACGTAAATTTGTTGGTTTTGGTTTCTTGAGACTTAAATGGATCGACAGGAGTTAAAATCTTCTTCTTCTTCTTCTGGTTCCTATAAGTTCCGGATGTTGGCGACCATCTTGCCACTGATTTTCTTGTCACTTGCAGCTCAAAATAGCTATGTAGATGTTTTAGACGTCTACGTTCTGATGTTCTTAAGCCAGGATATTCTTCTCCAGCCAACACTTCTATTGGTATTTCTCCTTGCGGGATGGTCTGGAGGAGATGGTATCCGTTGTCGTTCCGCATGAGGTGTCCCAGGTTCTGGATCACTCTTGCTTTCACGGTGGCCAGTACGTATTTCTCTTCCTTTTTTCTTCGTGGAACCTGAACATTTGTGACATGCGTTGTCCACGGATTCTTAACATTCTCCTGTACAGACACATGTCAAAAACCACCGGCCGCTTAACCAGTGATTCTGTCGGAGTCCATGTTTCAACACCATGCAAGAGGATGGAAAATACGTAGCAGCATAGAAGTCTGATCTTCGTCGTCATTGCTAAGCCATGATTCTTGAAAAGGTTACTCATCTTATTGAAGACAGCTCTGGTTTTTCGAATTGAAGTTCTCACCTCATCAGAAAGATCCCACTAGTCATTTATTGTACTTCCAAGGTACATGTATTTTTGTACTTGCTCTGAGATTTTGGCCTATCATAATGAGACATGTTTTTACTAATTATCATTGGTTTTTTCTTTTGAGGGTTGACATCTAAGACATATTACGAGCTTTTTTGTACAAGTCTATCGACAAGGTACGGCAAACTATCCCATCAGAAAATATTACTGTGTCGTCAGCATATTGGATGTTGTTCATATATTTTCCGTTTAAGAGCACTCCCATCTCTACTTCACCAAGAGCTTCCTAAAATATGTGTTCTGAATACATCTAGAAAATCAGTGTGGATAATATGGAATCCTGCCTTACACCTCGTAGGATGTCTATGTCTTCTGTATTTTCTCTGTCCAGTCTCACAGAAGCCGTCTGGTTCCAATATAGGTTCAAAATTACACGTGTTTCTTTATCATTCAAACCAATGCTTCTTAAAATGTCAACAATCTTCTGTTGTTTTACTCTGTAAAAAGCCTTCTGCTAATCAGTAAGGCAGGTATAAATGACGCAATTCACGTCTCTGCATCTTTGAAATAGTACCTGGATACTAAACAATGCTTCGCGCGTGCCAGATGCATTTCTGAAACCAAACTGTGTAGAAGAAATTTGTTCTTCACAGATCTTGTAAATAATGTTGTGAATGACCCTTAGAAAGAACTTTATCAAGTCACTCATGAGGCTGATGATCCTGTATTCACCATAAGTCTTAGCTCCGGGCTTTTTGGGCAATGTAATATATTCGGATTTAAGCCATTCTCGTGGAATGTTACCAGAGTCGTAGATGTCATTCAGTATTGCAGTCAACTATTTTAGTCTATCGTTCCAGAGCAGCTTGAGAATTTCGGCATTCACATTGTCTGGACAAGGTGATTTACCATCTTTCATTCCATTTATCGCAGCTTGTACTTCTTCCAGCAGAATTCTAGGTCCTGTATAGCAATATATTTACGGAAGTTCTGGTTGGTTGTCATAAAAGGGTTGTTCTATGCATGTTTTTCATATGGGAGTCCATAATTTCCTTCATGCTTGCAGAGAGCAGATTTATGTTTGCAGTTGTACCTAATGGGGTACTACTCCGGGAATTGTCATGTTTCAGAAATAAACTTGCGGAATGCTGTACCAGTCGATAGTTTCTACTGAAAACTTTGATCATCTATTTGACTGACGGTTAAGATGAACAGCTCAGAGTTTTAAGTTTCAAATAATGGCGACGGGAATAAAAGAAGAATGGAAAGCGAAGGAAAAGTGATATATGGGTTTTCAGTTTCGAGATTACCAAGATGAAATAAGATGCATGTACTTTTCACTGTCATCGTGAGGGCCAAGAAAAGAAAGGTCCTAAAGAAGTACGCGTCTTTCTATGCAATTATGCTGATTACTTTGTCCCCGTAAGAGAACCTCACTAGTTCTGAAATACATGTAGATGGCTAAACGGCAATCATACGGTTATAAGAATGTATTTTGTGTTGAAAGACAAAATCTATCACTATTTTCCTATTGGAGGACATGCTTGTGATGAAAAGGGAGTTACTTCTGTGCGATAGAGTACTTATTGGAGATCAGTATAAGTCAGTTACCACACAATTCGGCCACCTTGCTCGCTTCAAAGTTTATGCAGCAAAAACAACAGCTGAAACAATCGAAATAGGCACAAAAATATTTGATAGAGTATTTCCTGCCGCCCATTAATTTCTGTATTATAACTACATTCCAGAAAGGAAAAGGCAAGTAGTTCCTTAAGCCCTATATCGGAGTATTTGTAGCCCATATAATTACATTAACGAAAGCCAAGACATATTTTCCCGACAAGACCACTAGGCTTCCCCAACAGAAGTATATGATGAGAAAGTTTCCACAAACCATAAGAAGAATGATTATATTGAGAAACTACTGACGTATGTTACGCATCGACAGTATCAAGAGTTAATAATCAGCTGAAGATGAAGCCTGCAACAGAAATGGATGAAAATGACTGAAACGTGGCAAGAACCAATCGTTTCTTCTCATGTTTTTCGTATTCATATTTTAAAACTTGGTGTAGTCCTAGTTCTGTCTACAACTGGCCAGTCATCATTTCTAACATTTTTGTATGAACTTAGGACAGTTTTATAAATGCTCGGAGTTATAAAGATAATATGAAATACATTCACTTCAGTTGTTTAGATTCCCAAAAGCATTGAGAAACAATAAGTTTATTGGTTATTATTTAAGTACAGCAATTTTTCTGCATAGTAGTACACTCCAGACGGACTTAAATACTTCATGTTACATTTACTGCACCCGAAATATTGTCATTCTTTAAATATTTTAAACATTACATTACGTTTCTAGCATTTGTAGACTTAGAGAAAGCTTTTGACAATGTTGACTGGAATACTCTCTTTCAAATTCTGAAGGTGGCAGGGGTAAAATACAGTGAGCGAAAGGCTATTTACAATTTGTACAGAAACCAGATGGCAGTTATAAGAGTCGAGGGACATAAAAGGGAAACAGTGGTTGGGAAGGGAGTGAGACAGGGTTGTAGCCTCTCCCCGATGTTATTCAATCTGTATATTGAGCGAGCAGTAAAGGAAACAAAAGAAAAATTCGGAGTAGGTATTAAAATCCATGGAAAAGAAATAAAAACTTTGAGGTTCGCCGATGAAATTGTAATTCTGTCAGAGACAGCAAAGGACTTGGAAGAGCAGTTGAACGGAATGGACAGTGTCTTGAAAGGAGGATATAAGATGAACATCAACAAAAGCAAAACGAGGATAATGGAATGTAGTCGAATTAAGTCGGATGATGCCGAGGGAATTAGATTAGGAAATGAGACACTTAAAGTAGTAAAGGAGTTTTGCTATTTGGGGAGCAAAATAACTGATGAAAGTCGAAATAGAGAGGATATAAAATGTGGACTGGCAATGGCAAGGAAAGCGTTTCTGAAGAAGAGAAATTTGTTAACATCGAGTATAGATTTAAGTGTCAGGAAGTCGTTTCTGAAAGTATTTGTATGGAGTGTAGCCATGTATGGAAGTGAAACATGGACGATAAATACTTTATACAAGAAGAGAATAGAAGCTTTCGAAATGCGGTGCTACAGAATAATGCTGAAGATTAGATGAGTAGATCACATAACTAATGAGGAAGTATTGAATAGGACTGGGGAGAAGAGAATTTTGTGGCACAACTTGACCAGAAGAAGGGATCGGTTGGTAGGACATGTTCTGAGGCATCAAGGGATCACCAATTTAGTACTGGAGGGCAGCGTAGAGGGTAAAAATCGTAGAGGGAGACCAAGAGATGAATACACCAAGCAGATTCAGAAGGATGCAGGTTGCAGTAGGTACTGGGAGATGAAGAACCTTACACAGGATAGAGTAGCATGGAGAGCTGCATCAAACCAGTCTCAGGACTGAAGACCACAACAACAACAACATGTAATTTCAATAAGTGCCTTAAAATGTGTTTGCTTCCTCATTTATTGTTATAAGAGGATAACTGCATGTGATAAAAATCACCATAGCAGCTACGAATATTTTTCAAACTATGTAATACTAGCCTTACATATTCCAGAAAATGATTTCTTTCACATTGCAGAAAGAAATTCGATATTTAATTGTTAAACAAGGTTCTAGTATGTCCTTCCTTTCGTCCCAATAATTTATCAATCACGAGTTTCCTCCTTTTAGGAATAAGCGATTCAGTTGATATTTGTGGCACTAAAACAACAACGCATGACCTTTGAAAGTCACCAAAGACATCGTCCCTAGACCGAGGACTGATCAGCAAATGTTTGTTATACCATAAAGTTTCAAAATGGTTCGTACAATTTAACAAGACCACAGCTTCTAAGTGAATGAAGAGAGAAAACGAAAGTAATTTTTCAAAAGAACCACCCAATTTTACAAGCGTATATCTAGTACATCCATGTACGTACAACGTTGAATCGCTTTATACAATTTCGCTTAGGATCAAAGTTTTTAGTTACCATTTGCAAAAATGTAATGAGAAGCAGAAACACGAGGGTGGAAGCTAAACTCGTTCTATAGTTTTTCGAGCATTTCTAGGGTTACTACATTCGTCACTGTTATCATGTGGTGTCACAGTTAACCTAATGTGCTTGGAAGCGGAGGAACAGAGACATTCTTTCACAAATCCCGAGAAAATAATCCACATACCACGAGATTAGACTACTTTGGAGGCCGATGGTGCAATGTTAGATCCGGATGCACTTTATCCTCAGTCGATCGCTGAGGCAGCTCTTTGTTAGCAAGATGCAGTTATCACTGCTGTGGTGCTTTCCTCTTGACACGTTTAATTGCCGTCATGTTCAAGCAGCTGTGGAGAAATAAAGCCTCCCAACATTTTAAGGTGAGGGTTTCATGTAACCATGTTTTCCACAAAAAAGATCGTTCCGTAAATAATTTTCTTTTTTATGGAAACAGAGCAAAAGACATGAAGCTTTTCAAAGACTTTCTGGTTTTTTACTGCACTGCCCAATAGAGTTAGGGAAACATGACTATGGCCATCCGCCATACTCCACTGAGCAATAATTGAGAACTGGGTATGTTACCAAATTATGCCTTTATCTTTAGCAAGATAAATTGGGAAATTTGTGGTAAGTTCCTATGGGACCAAACTGCTGAGGTCATCGGTCCCTTGGTTTACACACTAATTAATCTAACTTAAACTAACGAACGCTAAGGACAACACACACATCCAAGCCCGAGGGAGGACTCGAACCACCGACGGGTGGAGCCGCGCGCGCATGGCTACCCCACGTTGCTTCACAACATAGATGCAAACAACACATTATTATTTCCTCGTGTATTAACATAACAAGAGCTTTAATGTTCGACAGGAGTCGAGAACAATGTGTTTTTCAGTGGGCTTTGAGAGCTTCAGTAAATTTTATTCAGTCTTTGAGCGTTTATCACCGCCTGGAACTTACGTGCCATGCTGCGTATAAGTCTACGGAAGTCACTCTGTGCTATCCGTTCCCATTCTTCAATGAGAGCTCTTGAGTTTGCTCAGTGAGTGCGCGATGGAACAGGACGATCACGAACACATCTGTCAACCATGTCCCACAAATACTCGATGGGGCTTAGATCGGGACTCACCGGTGGCTATTCCAGTACTTCAATGTCCAGACTTCGCAACACATCTGTGGTGACGCCTGCCACATGGGCCTAGCATGATCGTGCTCGAGAACGAAACAATGCCCACGGCTACCTCCGTATACAGCACCCACAACATGGTCCAACAGGATCTGTTCGACGTACTGCCTGGCTGGGAAAGCTACCATGGTATACGTCAAGATCTACATCTACATCTACGTCCATACTCCGCAAGCCACCTGACGGTGTATGGTTGAGGGTACACTGAGTACCTCTATCAGTTCTCCCTCCTACTCCAGTCTTGTGTTGTTCGTGGAAAGAAAGATTGTCGGTATGAATCTGTGTGGGCTCCAATCTCTCTGATTTTATCCTCGTGGTCTCTTCGCGAGATATACGTAGGAGGGAGCAATATACTACTTGACTCCTCGGTGAATGTATGTTCTCGAAACTTCAACAAAAACCCGTACCGAGCTACTGAGCGTACGGCTGTCTACACTGATATCTCCACATAGCGTCTCAGACCCTTGACCGAACCTGTTGACTTTCTGGACAACATTTGGCAGATATCGCTCAGGACAGCGTCTCCACATACGAACACGGTCATCACCTTGCGTCAGTGGATTTATGGATTCGTCTGTGAAGAAAACGTTTCGGCAGTGATGAAGTTGACACCTGACATGGGAACGGCAGAACTGAAGGCGAGTTGCGAGATGTTATCAAGAGGGATACTCGAACAAGACGCCTAGGTCGTAAGGTCTTTTCTCGGAACGTATTCCTTATAGTCTAATCGGACACAGCGGCACTAGAGGCACTACTGAGATCGTCTTGCAGTGCTCTGGCTGCAGCCGTACCACACCGTAATACAGAGATGACCAAATATCGGTTTCCGCGTGGGAGCGTAACACGTAGCAGACCTTGTCGAACTGGCCTTGTGTACCGGTATGCATCTCTGTAGCATCTGGTTGACAGGTGGAGCGACATTGGCGTCTGTAAAATACCATTCAACAACCAAGATCGTAGAAATTATTTCTTTATTCAAGACAAGCGGGTAAAACAGGCTTTGCTGTCATCTTCAGGTCTGTACGGAAGTGCATATACATGGAATATACGTTATAAGTTAAGATGTAACATTTGATATAAAACTTTGAGTTTGGTATTAGAAAAACTGGATCTGGACGTGTTATTGACATGCCCTAAAAATCTTTTTGTTTTAAACGTGTTCATTTTACACTGAACTTCACGCACAAAATGTTAAGTGCATAAAAATCAGCATATTATAACATGGCTGTCATCGGTAACATATTTAAAACACAAAGCACCAAAGCACCTTGTGCGAAAGGCCATGTTTATATTCATATTGCTCACAGATGGTTGTTGCATTACACAAATATGAAACATACTAGCACTTCTGTTTACATATGCTGGGCATATTATAAACAATGTGAACCCACTTTAAATGGTATTAAGTGCAACTCATAGGTATTATTGCAAACATTATATTGCTTTAGTGTGTTGTAACCGCTAGACGGCTATTAAATCATAACCTAGTAACAGATGGTAAATAGTGCTCTTTTCATGGTTATAATATCTAAAATTAACTACTTTAGTGAGTAACAGGAACGTGTGAAGGTGATTGTGAGAACTGAATATGTGTTTCAGTTGTTAATAAAATACAATTTTGTAATCTTAACTATTCTTAAAGGCCACTCATTAAATTTTAAATATAAAAAGAGAAGTATTTACAACATCCTACATGGTTCCGATGTGACAGCCATCCAGTGGCTGCAGCACACTAAACAAGTGTAATTTTTGCAATAATACCTCTGAGTTGTACCTTATACGCCATTTAACGTGAATTCGCCCTGTTTAGAATATGTCCAGCATATGTAAACAGAAGTCATATTGTGTACCGTGTTTGTATAATGGAAGATGCATCTATGAGCAATATGTATATGGATAAGGCCTCTCGCACAGGTTGCTTTGTGTCTTAAATATTGTAACGATAACAGGCGTTTTGTAATATGCTGATTTTTATGTGCTTGACATTTTCTGCGAGATGTTCAGCGTAAAATGAACATGTCTTATAACAAAAGATATTTAGGGTATGTCTACGTACAGGTCCACTTCCGTTTTTTATAGTACCAAGCTAGAAGATACATCTTAACTTTGAGACATATTCCATGTATATGCACTTCCATACAGACATGACGATGATAACAATGTCTGTTGAAACCGGTTGCCTTAAATAAAGAAATATTTTATGCGATCTTGTTTTTTGAATGGTTTTTAACAATTAAAACATATAGTCCTTCAGTACTCTCAAAATGAGAAAATTCAGTCACATTGCCATCTGTAGCAACACGATGGAACGTCCATTCTTCTTGGATGAAAAAGACTCCTTTCCAGCTTACGCTAAGTTAAGATGCCACCCTGCATATGTTTTGTTGCATACAACGCTCACAAATGATAATTTCTGTTTGGGTAGCTCAGTAGAGCTCTCTCAGACACCAGTACTCATTTTCTTCTGTGGGATTATCTGACACCATACTGCATAACACAGCGGACAGATGACGAATAACTTTCATTGTTGTATACGCTGAAAATGAAAACCTGAGGCTAAGCGGTAAGACAACAGATACCGCCAGAATCAAAATAGATGTATCATAACGGAGTCTGAAACGCGTATTCCCTTAAATCATTTGAGCAGTGTATTTGATAAGTGGGTGTTGTGTATGTCATGGCCTCCGGAGAAAAAAAAGAGTATAAATGAAATTATCGATACACAACAATGGAAGCGATATATGCACTCTCAGAATAGTAATGTGTAGTATCTTTGTAATTTGGTACAAAAGGAATCAAAGTTTTTTGTTTCATTGTCTTCTTGGTTTTGACGTTCTAGCTGACGGACGTTTACTGTTTACGGTCTGTAACTAGTACAATTATCTGTAGTAATACTACTAATATTTTGGATACACATAAAAATAATCGTTCAAAACTGTGTATCTGTAGCAAGTACCTTTATTGCCCACGATTTAGTTAAGTAATAATTAAATGTTGCGCTGGCCATTTTGTATAGGCTCATTGTTGTAGCGACGCTATTAATAATAAAAATGAGATATGCCATTTTAATAGACATTTAATGCTAAAAGTGTTTAAAAAATAATCTCAATGAATACAAATCGGCGACAAAAAATATTTTCCAATTCATTTTGGCCAGAGGTACAGTATTATTGAGAGTAATTTCTATAAATGTGTACTCTGACATTGCACATAGGCACCTATCCTGGAACATAAAGTTTCACAGAAAAAATAATTAAGCATTGTATTTAATTGGCCTAGCGCGTAATATTAACGAAGGTTTTTTTTTTTTTTAAATCCATCTCAAGACGGATGTCTTCATGTTGGAATGCGTATATTTCTGAGAAAACTTAGCTGTGGCTTTTAACAAATATAAAAGAAGATTTTTAACAAAACATTTCATTCAATTATCAGAGTGTTTTCTTTCATTAAGAAAAAGTTACGCGATATGTGTTCACTATGTCCTCACGTGGTCACGGTTCATTTTTCCACTTAAAGTGAATTTAGCTTTATCACTGAACACCTAACGTGTTACCTCCTATGTCCACGTTCAGAATTGACTCACAGAACTCCACACGTTGTTGTTTACCATTAACATGAAGGAATTGTAGCAAATTGACTCATGTGTGATTTGAAACACAACGTCGCTGCAAAACAGGCCAGTTGGACAAATGATAAATGGTCAAGTCTCGGCTGGTACGAAGTGTAGGCTTCTGTGGACTATGTGGAAAACTCAGTATGATGCACTCTACGTCCTGACCGAGCTAATGGTGGCGCTCTTATTTTCACATTAGATAAACACGTCATAGAGGACGTTAGACAAACACGTCATAGAGGAAGTCGAGTTGTACTGTCGTTCTTTCGTCTAAAACCACGCTAAACGACTGCAACTGGATTGTGCCTTTTGAAGCAGAGAACGCATAATGCCTTTTGTTGTCATTTGTAGTCATTTAGACCCAACACAAATTGAGTAATGAACGAGAATGTGAGCTAGCGGGACTATATTGGCCGCTGCAGATAACCTCATGAAGCGGCCATTTCCAACGTCACCATGATTAGCTTTGAGTTTCTGTGCGTAGGTTAGTAACTTAATTCATGCAGACAACTGGTTCCCAACCTGGGGGTAACCACGACCTGAGGGATAAAATGAAATTTTCTAAGGGGTAAAAATATAAGAATTAGATTATGTTACCGTTAAGAAATTAAATTTTATTTATGATATTATTATTATTATTTGGTAAGACTGCAATAATGATTACTATGTGACCAGTCCTCATCTTTTTTTGAAACACGAGGATTAACACGTGACACAGCTTGGTTGTGGTTAAAGCTTATGAAACGAATAAATGAACATCATTCACTCATACAGTGCAATTTTACACTCAATCTTTTTACTTTGTGGCACGCACCTATGACAGGAAGATTGAGACGAATACATCAATGATTCATGAAAATGCCTTCTCTGAGTTGTAAGTAGTTACCGAAATGAACCGCAAATTCCTTCATGATTCATTTGGCAACAGGTAATCCATCTAATTGATGGCACTACGCAACACTAACCTCTTAGTGGTTACTATGTCGCTCCAGGGCTTTCCCACTGTTATTGTTATTAGTAGTAGTTGCCAGATATATGGCTTTGCCACTCTAAGATCTTTCAATTTATATCGGTTCGAAAGTAAGGAGTCCAGCAATGAGGTAATTTATGAACCAGAAGTGTAGCGCTCGTATTTTATTTGGGTTGCTTTTAAATGGAGGTATAGACTATGGGTGAAGCAAGAGTCGCTAGGAAGAGGAGTAGTCCAGAGGAAGCATATTTTGTAACAAATATCTATCCTTAATGTGGATAGTTAGCTTTCTTTTCCGAAGACGAGTTAGGTAGCACACACGGTGCACTGGTAAGTGTTTCATCATTCTATAAAAAAAGAATTGTCAGAAATAAGCAAAATCAATAGTTCATGGTTTAATGAAACATCTACAGCAACTACCTATCATCATTTTAAAAATAAAAGTGTTGAAAGAGAGCTTTCGTTATTCTAAAATTTTGCTGGGCAGTGATGTGCGGGTGGGGGCGGTGGAGGGGTGGGAGGGGTGGGGGGTTACGAGGTAATATCGGACTGCACTCAGGGGTAATAGCATCAGAAACGTTGGGAAAAACTCAAGTCGACTATAGATGCTTGTAAAATCGGATTCATCATTCTCAAACCACCTATATTTTAACCGTTTTATTTGTAACGAGAGTGCTCTTGGATCAGACAGGCAATTTATAACAACGCATTACTGAAGAATAGCGTCCTGTAATCCCCATTATGTGGTCTGACGATGCACTAGGAGCTTAAATCCATAGACTTTCAGCAACATATGGAACAACATTTTTTCCATTACGAAGAGTTAAATGTGAATCGTAAAATTTAAAAGTGGTCCAATAACTGTGACGGGTGAAGAAAGGACAGTATGTGCAGCCAAATTCACTGCTGATGAGGAGAAAGTCCGTGGGCGGATTCTGAATGGGTTATTGTAATTAGCTGTGTTTGTTGTTAAAGTGGAAAACGAAATGCACATTACAATACTACATGTTACACCATCCACAACAGCCTCCAATTTCGTAACGTCAGAGCAACGTGTATCGTAACACAACTTAGTGTAGAATACAGGCTTCTTAGTGTTAGAATTTGATTGTAGCAGCTGGACCGTCTTGATAGCGAAGACATGTTGTTGAAACAAATGATATACTGGACATAAAACATGATTTATTTTATCAGTTTTATCAAGGAGGTTTCCACAACTGGTGAGGGGGAATTCTGAGTAAAATTTCACAACACTTATTACTGAATAAAGCGTGTACAGTACGTGCCTCTCATATGAAGATCACTGCTGTGAGACACCATATTTAACTAGTAATCCTGGGAAGAAAAGTCTATCTGTGTCAAACATAGGACTTAATTTGAGAAATATATTTCTGAAAATGTACGTTTCAAGTGCAGCATTGTATAGGAGTGATCTATGGACAATCGGAAAACCGGAAGAGAAGAGAATCGAAGCGGTTGAGATGTGGTGCTACAGAAGAATGTTAAAAATCTGGTTGCCTGCTAAGGAATGAGGAAGGAAGATATGGAACACATTGACAAGGAGAACGGACCGAATGTTGGAACACGTGTCAACCCATCAGGCAATATCTGTAGAGGATAAAAAGTGTAGGAGAAGACAGATATCATAAACATAGGAAAGCAAGCGGGCACAAAGATAATGTCTAACTACGCCCGCGTGACGAGCACTATTAAATCGAGAGGAAAAGGCTACTCCGTGTGTACGATCGACCACAACTATGGTGTTGTCTCTCCACTCAACGCTTGCTGCTGAGACATCCACTCTGATTGTGCTGTACCGCGTGGAACCTCTGTGCCCCATGGATACTGCAGTTTTTGGACACAAAGGGAGGGGTGGGACGGAGGGGGAAGGGAAGAATGACGTTTGAATCACGGATTTACTTCAAACTTCGTACACCTTTAGTAGGCCATTACAACAACGTAATGTGAAACTAGTAGGGTGCACTCCTCTGGCAATTCCGAGAAAATCGCAAGAGAAGCGTTACGCATATACTGTGTAAACCATGTTATTCGTGAGAAAGTTAGGAGTCGCAACAGTTCTTTGTGGTCATGTGGTTAGTGTGCGCCCCTGACGAGAAACTCGGGGACGAGCCGACTTTTCGAATCCTGCGGTCATTAATTTTTTGTGATCTATATTTCTTCATCACTGGTCTCATTATTTAATTTATATGACATTTGAGGGGTAATATAATGAAAAAAAACCACATGCATTTTCATGAAGTTGTAGTAAATTTCTTATCTTACTACTTACTATTCGTAATTAAATTTTCAAGGTAGAGGGACAGACTTAGAGAGCCCAAGTAAAACCTCGCTAAATAACGACGTTATTCACAAGCTGTAATACAGTATGTCACAGTTTGCCACACCAAAGGAGTAATGTAGAATTACTTCTCGGATGTGCTTTCGACATCACACGTTGCACGCTGTTATTTGTCAAACATACATGGAGATCACAAACTGAAATTTCATGCAAATATTTCATGAAAATACATGTGGTTTTTTTTCACTGTAGTACCTCTCAAATGTCACATAAGTTAAATAATTATACAAGTGATGATAAAAATATAGTTTAAAAAGTAAGAGATAGTCTCGCAGAGTATTTTTTTTTCTAGGCGGGAATGCTAATTACACGACCACAATGAATTATTGCGGCTGGTACTTTCGAACAGATACATGACATACCAAATAGACTCATAAAACTTCTCTTACGATTTTCCCGAAATTTTGGGAATAGTGCACCTTACTACTTTCACATTATGTTGTTTTAATAGGCCACTAAACGCGCAAAAAGCTTGAAGTAAATCCATGATCAGAACATCGTGACCACCCCTTGTTAGAATTGAAAGGCCCATTACAAGCAGCCATTGGATACAATGATAATCGACTGAATATGACAAATAATTCTTTTGTTCTCTTTTCAAAACAGTCACGTTAAAAGTAAGTTTTTGATGTAGCATAAAAATTTGACTACATCGTAAAACTGCAACTCTTTTTTTTTCATACCAATGACTGTTACCCGTTGTCATGATGTTTCTGAAGGCTTCAATTTCAGATTTCTCTCCAGTAATTATGCGTAACATTGTTTACGGATATTGATAATCGCACTGGTTTTGTGAGGGATATCTTCAAGCATATAATTCAGGAACTGCAAGAAATGTACTAAGTGAATTTTCACTCTGCAGAGGATTGTGGCCTGGTTTGAAACTTCCTAAGTGATTAAACCTGGGCCACAGACCCGGACATGAACCCCAGACCTTCGTCTCTCTCGGACCGCTGCTCTATGAAGTTTTACTTCCGTAAGTACTTCATCTGCTGCGTTCCAGAAGTTCTATTGCTAAACTTGGGAAAGTGGGAAGAAGGGAACGGCAGAGGCAGGGCTTAGCCACTGCGTAAAGGACGTATCAACACTGAATTTTTCTCTCTGGCGTGCAGTGTGCGCTTATATAAAACTTCCTGACAAATGAAAACCGTGTGCCGCACCGAGACTCGAACGTTGCACCTTTGCCTTTCATGGTGAACTTGCCTTCGGAATTAAAGGAAACGGTTTTGAGTATCAGTCTCACACACAGTTTTTACTTTGGTATGATGTTTCCATATATGTCGCTCATTTTTATCAGTTATCATCATGCGTTGGAAGATTTCGATTTAAAGCTCCTCTTGAGTAATTATGCCTAATATTCTTTAGTCAGGGGATATCTTCTATCATCAAACTCGAATAAACCTGCGACGGAAAAGAGCAAATACATTTTTAGACCGTTTTATAATCGTAACAGGTTGGAGGATATTATGTACCTCCATCAAAAAGAAAGTGCAAGTCAAACCTCTATAGGAAAGATGATGCTCGCAGATTCCTGGGAAACACAAAGTCTAGCTCTGGAGCTTTATCTTGAAAATGTGTCTAAGAAGTTCTCGTTGTAGAGGTGAACTGTGTGATAGATAGAAGATAGTGATTCGAACCGAACAGCAAGGTCTGTTATAAAATCTTCTGAAGAGACATTTAGAGTTGTGGGAGCGTGCTGCGTACAGCCCTGATCTCGTCCCGTCGGTTTTCCGTTTATTTGGTAGACTTAAATATGGTTTAAGAAACCTTTGAATCGTATCCGACGACGAGATGTGGAAAGTGCTACCACGTGGCTTTCTTCTCGACCGAAACTTTTTTCCTCAGGGGGTCTGGAACTCTTGCACAACTGTGAACCAAGTGCACCGAAAATCGGTCTTACTGCGTTAAATTATGATGCCACTGTAAACTTCGTACTGCCGATGTTAGAAATCAGTAAATGCCCGATTTTTAAAGAATATAATCCCATGAATAATACGGCTTCAAACATCTTATTACTTTTCAAACGAATTAAGAGGTTAGATATTCAACGTGAAGCATGTAAGCAAGATAATGCGTAGAAAAATTTTGAAATTATATTTAAAGGTTGTTGCAAGTCTCGAGGTGCTATCATTGTGGATGTATGTATTCTCCATATTTTGAGCTCCATTTTCAACGAAAGCAAATATTTTTCACACATTTTATTGTTTTCCGTGTCATGTCTCCTGCATATGTGTCGTGAAATGACGTAATTTAGCAGGCAAATTCAGCATCGTGTGTACTTATTGTCTGCGAAATTTGTTTTGAATAGTGTTCATACTAAACAAACAACAAAAACGATTTGCCTATTTCTGAGGCTTCACTGAACACTATTTTAAGCAAAAGCTAGTATTTCATCCATCAGAAGGTCCATGATGTCGTTTTCTCTGAAGCTTTTTGGGTACAATGGTACAAATTTCTACGTGTATTCCGTGGTATATGTGTACACTTTCTGCAAACGGTTCTGCGAATAGAGTCCGTCGCGCATTTGGTCGCCTGTCAGTTGTACAGCACTGGGGCGTTGAAGAGAGAAGCTCTGATATTTGTGAATCTAGGAGAAATTGTCTGGAATAGTTTATTATGGAGAAGAAATACGGTTTATAAGGCTATTTTATTGATTGTATTAGTTGTATAGCTGTCCGAGAAAGCAACGTTCTTTAAGCAGCCTATAAGAGACAAGTGGGCAGGACCCCACATTGACGAAGAGGATGGGATCAATGCGGGGTCCTACCCATTCGCCTCTTATAGAGTGCCTAAAGGATGCTGTTTTCGCCGATAGCTACATATCAATTTAATAAATTCATGTTTTTTTTTTTTTTTTTGGTCATCAGTCTACTGACTGGTTTGATGCGTCCCGCCACGAAATCCTTTCCTGTGCTAACCTCTTCATCTCAGAGTAGCACTTGCAACCTACGTCCTCAATTATTTGCTTGACGTATTCCAATCTCTGTCTTCCTCTACAGTTTTTGTCCTCTACAGCTCCCTCTAGTACCATGGAAGTCATTCCCTCATGTCTTAGCAGATGTCCTATCATCCTGTCCCTGCTCCTTATCAGTGTTTTCCACATATTCCTTTCCTCTCCGATTCTGCGTAGAACCTCCTCATTCCTTACCTTATCAGTCCACCTAATTTTCAACACTCGTCTGTAACACCACATCCCAAATGCCTCGATTCTCTTCTGTTCCGGTTTTCCCGCAGTCCATGTTTCACTACCATACAATGCTGTACTCCAGACGTACATCCTCAGAAATTTCTTCCCCAAATTAAGGCCGGTATTTGATATTAGTAGACTTCTCTTGGTCAAAAATGCCTTTTTTGCCATAGCGAGTCTGCTTTTGATGTCCTCCTTGCTCCGTCCGTCATTGGTTATTTTACTGCCTAGGTAGCAGAATTCCTTAACTTCATTGACTTCGTGACCATCAATCCTGATGTTAAGTTTCTCGCTCTTCTCATTTCTACTACTTCTCATTACCTTCGTGTTTCTCCGATTTACTCTCAAACCATACTGTGTACTCATTAGACTGTTCATTCCGTTCAGCAGATCATTTAATTCTTCTTCACTTTCACTCAGGCTAGCAATGTCATCAGCGAATCGTATCATTGATATCCTTTCACCTTGTATTTTAATTCCACTCCTGAACCTTTCTTTTATTTCCATCATTGCTTCCTCGATGTACAGGTTGAAGAGTAGGGGCGAAAGGCTACAGCCTTGTCTTACACCCTTCTTAATACGAGGACTTCGTTCTTGATCGTACACTCTTATTATTCCCTCTTGGTTGTTTTACATACTGTATATGACCCGTCTCTCCCTATAGCTTACCCCTACTTTCTTCAGAATCTCGAACAGCTTGCACCATTTTATATTGTCGAGCGCTTTTTCCAGGTCGACAAATCCTATAAAAGTGTCTTGATTTTTCTTTAGCCTTGCTTCCATTACTAGCCGTAACGTCAGAATTGCCTCTCTCGTCCCTTTACTTTTCCTAAAGCCAAACCGATCGTCACCTAGCGCATTCTCAATTTTCTTTTCCATTCTTCTGTATATTATTCTTGTAAGCAGCTTCGATGCATGAGTTGTTAAGCTGATTGTGCGATAATTCTCGCACTTGTCAGCTCTTGCCGTCTTCGGAATTGTGTGGATGATGCTTTTCCGAAAGTCAGATGGTATGTCGCCAGACTCATATATTCTACACACCAACATGAATAGTCGTTTTGTTGCCACTTCCCCCAATGATTTTAGAAATTCTGATGGAATGTTATCTATCCCTTCTGCCTTATTTGACCGTAAGTCCTCCAAAGCTCTTTTAAATCCCGATTCTAATACTGGATCCCTCTATCTCTTCTAAATCGACTCCTGTTTCTTCATCTATCACATCAGACAAATCTTCACCCTCATAGAATCATTCAGTGTATTCTTTCCGCCTATCTGCTCTCTCCTCTGCATTTAACAGTGGAATTCCCGTTGCACTCTTAATGTTACCACCGTTGCTTTTAATGTCACCAAAGGTTGTTTTGACTTTCCTGTATGCTGAGTCTGTCCTTCCGACAATCATATCTTTTTTGATGTCTTCACATTTTTCCTGCAGCCATTTCGTCTTAGCTTCCCTGCACTCCCTATTTATTTCATTCCTCAGCGACTTGTATTTCTGTATTCCTGATTTTCCCGGAACATGTTTGTACTTCCTCCTTTCATCAATCAACTGAAGTATATCTTATGTTACCCATGGTTTCTTCGCAGCTACCTTCTTTGTACCTATGTTTTCCTTCCCAACTCCTGTGATGGCCCTTTATAGAAATGTCCATTCCTCTTCAACTGTACTGCCTACTGCGCTTTCCTTATTGCTGTATATATAGCGTTACAGAACTTCAAACGTATCTCGTCATTCCTTAGTACTTCCGTATCCCACTTCTTTGCGTATTGATTCTTCCTGAATAATGTCTTGAACTTCAGCCTACTCTTCATCACTACTATATTGTGATCTGAGTCTATATCTGCTCCTGGGTACGCCTTACAATCCAGTATCTGATTTCGGAATCTCTGTCTGACCATGATGTAACGTAATTGAAATCTTCCCGTATCTCCCGGCCATTTCCAAGTATACCTCCTCCTCTTGTGATTCTTGAACAGGGTATTCGCTATTACTAGCTGAAACTTGTTACAGAACTCAATTAGGCTTTCTCCTCTTTCATTCCTTGTCCCCAGCCCATATTCTCCTGTAACCGTTTCTTCTACTCCTTCCCCTACAACTGCATTCCAGTCGCCCATGACTATTAGATTTTCGGCCCTCTTTACATACTGCATTACCCTTTCAATATCCTCATACACTTTCTCTATCTGTTCATCTTCCGCTTGCGACGTCGGCATGTAGACCTGAACTATCGTTGTCGGTGTTGGTCTGCTGTCGACTCTGATTACAACAACCCGGTCACTGAACTGTTCACAGTAACACACCCTCTGCCCTACCTTCCTATTCATGACGAATCCTACACCTGTTATACCATTTAGATATTTCCCGGTACTCATCTGACCAGAAATCCTTGTAAATCAGACTAAGAACAGCCGACCAATTGCAAAGGATAAAGTAATCTTTACCTAGGTTTCAATAGATATAAATCTATCTTCTTCAGAAGACACAATATTATAACGGCATGAAGTGATATGTCCTTATCGTTTAGGCAAACATCTGCATAGTTACATTAATCATATAAAATATAGCCCTGACACCAGGGTTTGTCAAACAAATAAAATAGGTACATAGAAGTTGCAGAGCGCCTAAGCTTAGGCTGACCCTGGTGTCAGGGCTATATTTTATATGATTAATGTAACTATGCAGATGTTTGCCTAAACGATAAGGACATATCACTTCATGCCGTTATAATATTGTGTCTTCTGAAGAAGATAGATTTATATCTATTGAAACCTAGGTAAAGATTACTTTATCCTTTGCAATTGGTCAGCTGTTCTTAGTCTGATTTACGTGGAACCATTGCTGCAGCGCAGCTATGTTTAAAATACAGAAATCCTTGTCTTCCTTCCACTTCACTTCACTGACCCCTACTATATCTAGATTGAGCCTTTGCAGTTCCCTTTTCATATTTTCTAGTTTCCCTACCACGTTCAAGCTTCTGACATTCCACGCCCCGACTCGTAGAACGTTATCCTTTCGTTGATTATTCAATCTTTTTCTCATGGTAACCTCCCCCTTGGCAGTCCTCTCCCGGAGATCCGAAAGGGGGACTATTCCGGAATCTTTTGCCAATGGAGAGATCATCATGACACTTCTTCAATTACAGGCCACATGTCCTGTGGATACACGGTACGTGTCTTTAATGCAGTGGTTTCCATTGCCTTCTGCATCCTCATGTCGTTGATCATTGCTGATTCTTCCGTCTTTAGGGGCAATTTCCCACCCTTAGGACAAGAGAGTGGCCTGAACCTCTATCCGCTCCTCCGCCCTCTTTGACAAGGCCGTTGGCAGAATGAGGCTGAGTTCTTATGCCGGAAGTCTTCGGACGCCAATGCTGATTATTTATCAAAATTTAGGCAGTGGTGGGGATCGAACCCGGGACCGAAAACGTTTTGATTATGAATCAAAGACAAAACTTTTTTTTTTTTTTTTACATTTTGTTCGTTGTTGATCGTTGCGTTTGGTCGTTACGGACGTCACATGACATCCGTGTAAGTTCGTTTGTTGATCCTTTCACTCAGTTTTTTTATTACAGAGGCCAGCCAGCTCTCTGGCCGAACACGCTGAGCTGCCGTGCCGGTATCCCTAGACTACGGGTCCTTCTCGAGCCTTTAGTAAAGAACTAATAAATTAAAACGTCACGTTTGATGCTGAAATTCTAATGCCTGAACAACGAAAATATAGTAAGCGATAAACTCTTTTCCTTCAATCATTTTGTGGGGTGTTTCAGCGAAAAATGCTCCGTAAAGTTTTAAAATTATCTCTAACGTTAGCTGGAAGTTGCGAAGTGCTCTCGTTCCCAAATTCTGGCGAATAAAGTTCAGGTCTTTGCACGCCCTCAATGACACTTCATCGAGAAAAAATACACAGTTCCTAAGTATACTGTGTTTAGTTTGTAATATAACGTTTTACTTCTTAATGACTAGATTACTATAGCACTTTAAACTTTTGATTTCGGTTAATAACCACGCGAAATATTTAAATCCAAACCATTTTGTTGTTTAGATGCGTGTCGTGCAAGAGTTACCGGGTTCCCGGTTCCGGGCTTCGGGACAGTCTCTTACAGTTATAGGTGAGCCATGTCGTCAGTCGATAGGTCGAGTCCGGTTTGCGCTCATCTATGACGAGAAGGCGTGCAAGCGTGGCGAACTAAAGCTGGGTTCACAAACGCAACTAATGTGGCGCCACATCTTGTGGGCTCCTGAAATGGAATCGCGACGTACCGTTCACACCGGACAACACGAATTCTTCCTAGATGCACAGCTTTCAGTATGGCGTCAGTTGAAATCATGTGGGCGGATATGAATGTTATAGTGTAGGTTGTGGCGTTAGAGCTGTGGCAAGAGTTAAATACAAGGAAAACGAAACCCAAATTCTGGAACTAAAAATAAGTTTCGCAAAGGGACAAATCAGGGCCACAAACGCATGTATAAAAGAAATAACTTTCATAGTCGAAAATGCTGTCCGCAATGGTGAAGTAACCAACAGCTGGCATGTAAATATCACATCACGTCACTCTTCCAAGGCCTTAGAACCCTATTGTATTCGTTGATATAGGCATTTCGAATAACGAATTTACAGTTTAACAGCTGCCACATCACACTCGGGAGCTATTTTCTGCACACAATCCGCAGCTTGTACAATGGTTGGTCTCACAAATCACGAAGTTTATACGACTAACTTATATTGGTACATATACTTACTTTGTTTATTTATTCGCCTAAAACCCTTTTAAGGTTGTGCCCCTTTTAAGGATGTGGGATACGTTACTGGCTTGCACACAACACTCACTCACACACACACACACACACACACACACACACACACACACACACACTGCTGCAGAAAATCAAACGTAGGTCTCCGTTGTTGTACATCCAGGAGCTGCGAAAGCGTACCTGCCGACCAAACTTTTCACCTTTTTCCTTTTTTTTTATAATCAGATGAATGCACTCTGAAATCTAACGGAGTACAGGAGCAATTACTCCACAACATATGCGTCAGAATGCTCGTGTTTCGAAATACTGCCACCAGGGGGCACTGGTGGATGGAAAGTGCCGCAACAAGGTACAACTATGTTGAACTTTTCGTGACGTGGCAAAAGTTGCGCCCATAAAATGTGGGCGGTCACACATACAACGGCATTGCAATTGTAGAGTGGCAATAACTGTAGAGACACTTTTGTTGCGTTTGTGAAGCCGGATTGAGGTTCTGGCGGGCTCTCGCTCTCTCGAAGTCGAACCGGCAAGGAGAGGAGCGGTAGCACGAAGCAAGCGATTGGGTGTGTCCTGTGGCTGAATCTGTGACGCGCGGTCGTGTTGGCCGATCTTTTCTGGTTGTCAGCCACTAGGGGTACGTTTTAGTGAAAGAGGGAAGAAAGCGAATTAAAGGATGACTTCGGCGAGACTAGGTGGAGCCGGAAGACGACTTTTCGCAACAGACAGACAGTTGCGGACTGTGGGGCGCATTCTGCAGTGGGTCTCCACTACCATGGACTGCAGCACTTGACGTTTTGGGGTTGGAAGCAGTCTTCTGAAAAGTCTCCATTCAAGATACCACATGAGAAAGCTTTTTAAGACTTTATTGGAATCACGTTGTCCTGTGGTGTTTTCCCGGCGCTCTTTGCACGTCGTTAAATTCCGCCTGTTTGCTCCCGGCTATACAGGGTGTTACAAAAAGGTATGGCCAAACTTTCAGGAAACATTTCTCACACACAAATAAAGAAAAGATGTTATGTGGACATGTGTCCGGAAACGCTTAATTTCCGTGTTACAGTTCATTTTAATTTCGTCAGTATGTACTGTACTTCCTCGATTCACCGCCAGTTGGTCCAATTGAAGGAAGGTAATGTTGACTTCGGTGCTTGTGTTGACATGCGACTCATTGCTCAACAGTACTAGCATCAAGCACATCAGTACGTAGCATCAACAGGTTAGTGTTCATCACGAGCGTGGTTTTGCAGTCAGTGCAATGTTTACATACAAATGCGGAGTTGACAGATGCCCATTTGATATATGGATTAGCACGGGGCAATAGCCGTGGCGCGGTACGTTTGTATCAAGACAGATTTCCAGAACGAAGGTGTCCCGACAGGAAGACATTCGAAGCAATTGATAGGCGTCTTAGGGAGCACGGAAAATTCCAGCCTATGACTCGCGACTGGGGAAGACCTAGAAAGACGAGGACACCTGCAATGGACGAAGCAGTTCTTCGTGCAGTTGACGATAACCCTAATGTCAGCGTCAGAGATGTTGCTGTTGTACAAGGTAACGTTGACCTCGTCACTGTATGGAGACTGCTACGGGAGAACCAGTTGTTTCCGTACCATGTACAGCGTGTGCAGGCACTATCAGCAGCTGATTGGCCTCCACGGGTACACTTCTGCGAATGCTTCATCCAACTTTTGTGTCAATCCTCGTTTCAGAGCAAATGTTCTCTTTACTGATGAGGCTTCATTCCAACGTGACCAAATTGTAAATTATCAGAATCAACATATGTGAGCTGACGAGAATCCGCACGCGATTGTGCAATCACGTCATCAACACAGATTTTCTGTGAACGTTTGGGCAAGCATTGTTGGTGATGTCTTGATTGGGCCTCATGTTCTTCCACCTACGCTCAAAGGAGCACGTTATCATGATTTCATACGGGATACTCTACCTGTGCTGCTAGAACATGTGCCTTTACAAGTACGACACAACATGAGCTTCATGTACGATGAAGCTCCTGCACATTTCAGTCGAAATGTTCGTATGCTTCTCAACAACAGATTCGGGGACCGATGGATTGGTAGGGGCGGACCAATTCCATGGCCTCGACGCTCTCCTGACCTCAACCATCTTGACTCTCATTTATGGGGGCATTTGAAAGCTCTTGTCTACGCAACCCCGGTACCAAATGTAGAGACTCTTCGTGCTCGTATTGTGGACGGTTGTGATACAATACGCCACTCTCCAGGCCTGCATCAGCGCATCAGGGATTCCATGCGACGGAGGGTGAATGCATGTATCCTCGCTAATGGAGGACATTTTGAACATTTCCTGTCACAAAGTGTTTGAAGTCACGCTGGTACGTTCTGTTGCTGTGTGTCTCCATTCCATGATTAATGTGATTTGAAGAGAAGTAATAAAATGAGTTCTAACATGGAAAATAAGCGTTTCCGGACAAATGTACACATAACATATTTTCTTTCTTTGTGTGTGAGGAATGTTTTCTGAAAATTTGGCCGTACCTTTTTGTAACACCCTGTATTTTTGCCTAGAACGTGCTTGCCCACTTTCGCGTTTCCTAGCGGACCTTTTCCGGCACCAGATTGTCCCTTTTATGACTGTAGGAAGAAGGGGATTAGTATTTAACGTCCCGTCGACGGCGGGGTCATTAGAGACGAACCACAAGCTCAGGTTACGCAAGGATGCGGATGGGTATCGGCCGCCCCCTTTTCAAAGGAACCAACCAGGAATTTGCCTTAAGCGATTTACGGAAATCGTGGAAAATCTAAATCAGGATGGTCGGACGTGGGGTTGAACTGTCGTCTTCCCGAACTCGAGTGCAGTGGCCTAACCAATGCTCTTCCTCAATCGGTTACTGGGACGGTGACCTATCGTCTCGTTTTGGCTCTCTCATGAGGAAAATATTTCTGGTATATTTATTGTTGTTCTTTTTTTTAATTCCTTCACCTTGATATACGTACTTATTGATACATTGGAGTTTTTTTAAATTTCATAACCTGTGTGTCGGCCATTGCGCCCATCTCTTTGGTGTCGCTATTTGCATGTGACTGCCAACACGGGAAAAATTTGCCGTGTAATTGCCAGTAGCTGTTATCTGCCGAGTGTATCATCTGGCACCAAATTGTCACTAGTGCTACTGTAACCCGACGTCCAGTTTTCGCTAAGTTAAATCCCCTATAAGATAGTTCCTCTTGATGTGTTTACTTTAGTTTACGTACTGCCTTCATCTTTATATATGTATTATTAATGTATTTGTTGGTTTATAAATATTATGTGAGTTATTGACGGCCTTGTTCGTAGCTTTTGGGTTTCATTATTTTCTTGTTCCCCGGATGGGCTCTTATGAGGCATCTCGATTCGATACGACTTCAGAGCCTATGTTGTTTGGACTTGTCCACTTCCCGGGTTGCTGTGGGGATTTAAATTCAGTCTTTATAAGATTAACTTGTTTTGAAATTTCACGTCTTTCTCTAAAGTATTTACCAGTGTTACCAACGCTTATTTAATCTGTTTTGCGTCTACACGAGATTAACTAATTGTTAGTCAGCCTTTGCTGCTCCGGAGATTTACTTACTTTAACTGGCCGCTCCTATAAGCTTTTTGTGCCTTGGTCCAAATCATCATTCTCAATGTTCTGCCCTATGCAATGCTGCGATTTGCTGTCTTCTTCGTTTTCTCATAATTCTTTCCTATCCCTTTATTATCCTCCAATAGTTGTCTATTGCGTCCTCATCTTCTTTCATTCACCGTTTCTTCCGTAGCATCAATCAGTAAACAATGTCTTCTCATCCAATGTGCAAGCCGATTGTTTCGCCTTCCTCATTACATTTAAAATTTCTCTCTCTCCTCCATTTTTCCCAACACCTCTCCATTTCTCACTTTGTCTACCCATTTTATCCCTTCCATCCTGCTTCAAATTCACGTCTCTACTGCTTCTATTCTTCCGTTTTCCTCTATCCTCAGTGTCCTTGTCTCAGCTGCACCAGTCTCTTCCTCAGGTCTCTGTCCATGCGCCCACATAGAATCCTCCTCTTTTAATTAAATGCCTCCTTCGCAAATCCTATAGGTGTTTTCACCTCCTTAATACGTCTCATGTCGTCCTTAATAATGCTTCCCAGATATTTGAAAGCACTACCTTTTTTAATATCCGCCTGTCCTAAGTTTCGAGTTGTTCTTACTTTTCTTGCACTTATCACCGTATAATTTGTCTTTCCCTTATTCTCATTCCGAATTCCTCAGGGGTCTTGTTTGATTATTTCAGTATTCCAGTCACAGTTCTTTGGCTCTCTGCCAGTAACACCATGTAGTTGTTGTGGTCTTCAGTCCTGAGACTGTTTAATGCAGCTCTCCATGCTACTCTATCCTGTGTAAGCTTCTTCATCTCCCAGTACCAACTGCAACCTACATCCTTCTGAATCTGCTTGGTGTATTCATCTCTTGGTCTCCCTGTACGATTTTTACCCTCCACGCTGCCCTCCAATACTAAATGTGTGATCCCTTGATGCCTCAGACCATGTCCTACCAACCGATCCCTTCTTCTGGTCAAGTTGTGCCACAAACTTCTCATCTCCCCAATAATATTCAACACCTCCTCATTAGTTATGTGAGCTACCCATCTAATCTTCAGCATTCTTCTGTAGCACCACATTTCGAAAGCTTCTATTCTCTTCTTGTCTAAACTATTTATCGTCCATGTTTCACTTCCATACATGGCTACACTCCATACAAATACTTTCAGAAACGACTTCCTGACACTTAAATCTATACTCGATGTTAACAAATTTCTCTTCTTCAGAAACGCTTTCCTTCCCATTGCCAGTCTACATTTTAAATCGTCCCTACTTCGACCATCATCAGTTATTTTGCTCCCCAAATAGCAAAACTCTTTTACTACTTTAAGTGTCTCATTTCCTAATCTCATTCCCCCAGCATCACCCGACTTAATTCGACTACATTCCATTATCCTTGTTTTGCTTTTGTTGATGTTCATCTTATATCCTCCTTTCAAGACATTATCCATTCCGTTCAACTGCTCTTCTAAGTTCTTTGCAGTCTTTGACAGAATTACAATGTCGTCGGCGAACCTCAAAGTTTATATTACTTCTCCATGTATTTTAATACCTACTCCGAATTTTTCTTTTGTTTTCTTCACTGCTTCCGCAATATACAGATTGAATAACATCGGGGAGAGGCTACAACCCTGTCTCACTCCCTTCCCAACCACTGCTTCCCTTTCATGTCCCTCAACTCTTATAACTGCCCTTTGGCTTTATACAAATTGTAAATAGCCTTTCGCTCCCTATATTTTACTCCTGCCACCTTTAGAACTTGAAAGAGAGTATTTCAGTCAACATTGTCAAAAGCTTTCTGTAAGTCTACAAGTGCTAGAAACGTAGGTTTGCCTTTCCTTAATGTAGCTTCTAAGATAAGTCGTAGGGCCAGTATTGCCTCACGTGTTCCAATATTTCTACGGAACCCAAACTGATCTTCCCCTAGGTCGGCTTCTGCTAGTTTTTCCAATATTACTACGGAACCCAAACTGATCTTCCCCTAGGTCGGCTTCTGCTAGTTTTTCCAATATTTCTACGGAACCCAAACTGATCTTCCCCTAGGTCGGCTTCTGCTAGTTTTTCCATTGGTCATATGGAACTTATTATCTTGAATCTTATGTTTGTCTCTGCTGTAAGTGAGTGCATGTTTTGAAATAAATGGGATTTAGTACCGTTCTTGTAACGAATGTTGTTCAGTCCCCATTCGCCCAGTACTCCCTCGTCCGAAGTCAATGAGCGAGCAGTGCCGTCCTGCAGTAGGTTAGAAAAACGTTGCGCAGATTTCTGCTTGTTTTGCCTGGTAGTACATTAGTTACAATGGGGCTTTGCCGTCTCTGTTGGTGTTTCAGTTTTTTCGACCCAGAGCGGAACAGACTCCGCCGCTGCGCCTCCCGCCGCCCCAGTGCGGCTGGCAGCTTATCTCCGGCGCGGGGAGGCGGTCTGCGGCTGCTCTATTGCGCCCTGGAGACACCTGTCACGCTATCAAACGGAAAGTCGGCGAGCAGCCACGCCGCTGTCGTATCGGAGCGCTTCAGAATAATGCCGCGCGCCGCGCTGCTGTCACTGATACCGCTCGCCGACTCGGCTTTTGCTGCCGATTCACTTGCCTCGCAGTATTCCGGCGACCGGCGATACGTTTTAATTTCGAATAAAACACTCTGAAAGAGACAGAGGACGCAGTCGTACCTTTTTTTTCCTTTTCTTTTTTCAGACCGGTCGGACACCAGTACCACCATATACGCGACAACTACAGGGTTCTGTACGACTGTGCTGAGAATGAAAACAGAGGAAATTGGTTCTACGGGCAGCTGACCTCGAACCGTATAGTGGGATCTGTTCAATAGTCAACAGGACGTTATTTATAATTGAAAACCGGGACTGGCAAGAGAAGATCCTTTTAAATTAAAGGGAGAAAATGTCTCGTTCGGGGGCAGTCGCAGACAGTTAAAAAGGTCAAAGTAAAATCTTAGAGCTCGTTGATAAAATGGACTAGACTATTTTGTTTTGGCTTCTCTAAAAGAGTAGTGCCGTACTCTGGTAAGTGGATTTCAGTTTGTAGCAGGGCTGCGGACATGTAGCTCCAGACGAACAATAAATTTTGTTCATAAATTCTTCCTTCGCTTCTTGATAGAACAATTCCATATTGAGGGTTGAATAACACTTAGGCGCTTTTTTGTTCTACTGATTTTTATTGTGCGGCTGGTCCCGGCGGAGGTTCGAGTCCTTCCTGGGGCATGGGTGTGTGTGTGTTAGTCCTTAGGATAATTTAGGTTAATTATTGTGTAAGCTTAGGGACTGATGACCGTAGCAGTTAAGTCCCATAAGATTTCACATACATTTGAACATTTTGATTTTTACGTAACTATTTTTAGGCTTATTGGGTCATCTTCAGATAATTACTAGTTATCTGAAGAAGGCCTAACAAGCCGAAAACTAGTTCAATAAAAATCAGTAGAACAAAACACCGTCTAGTTGTTATTCAATCCTCAGCACGTACAATAAATTAATAATTACGTAATTGTATCAATGATTTTGTTCATAGGTGTAATTTGGTGGCTGCCTTTTATCGCTCACTCTATGTACGACGTAAAATTTGACCTTTTTTCTTTTTTTTGCCACTCGTCGCACCTACTTGTGGTGTGCGTACTGTAATTTCATTGCTACACACACCAGCAGATTATTTGACTTGTCGCTCTAACGAAGTAGGCGAGTGTCAGCAATATGTCTCGTGGTCTTATCGTGGAGTGTTCATCTTCTGCCGTTAGGTCAGACGATAGAAATGCCACTTGCACGCTTAGAGTAGCAGATTGACGGTGATCAACTTGATTAATTTTCACACACATTTATTAAAATATTAAAAAATATATACATTACGATAGAAATGCCACTTGCACGCTTAGAGTAGCAGATTTACGGTGACCAACTTTAAACAGAACTTGATTAATTTTCACACACATTTTTTAAAATAATAAAAAATATATACGTTACGTAACTTGATTCTGGATGCAGATTACAACTGACAATCTGAAGTTCCTTTGGTCTTGGTACGTTAATCTTATTCTCACATATCTCTGATACTTGACAAAGTGTCTATACATTTCTCTTCATGGTTATGTACAGGAATATGGTAATCTTACTAGGCGCAGACTGAAACTGGACTATAGAGTGGTACAGACAAATGCAGACTAATGCAGACTGTCTAATCGGAGGTCTGTACACTCGTTATAATACCTCGCGCGTTCAGGTATCACTGCGCGAGTGTGATCCGCGAGGAGAAAATGTTCTACGTTAGCAGCAATCTCATTGGCTGCGATACATATTAATACGCGGATCGGCGGAAGCAGAATTTGGTCCGTCTCTTAGACAGCGCCATCTCGTAGTGCGGAGACGGACTAGCGCTGCACCTGCGCTGTTGTGCTTAGCGGGGCGCGCTCTAGTGGGAAAGACGTGTACGCGCTGACTACGCGGAACTATGTACACAACACTACTATATACCTCTAGAGATGTCACTCGGTTTTATTGACTCTGTAGCAAAGGACGTCACTGCCAGATTCTTATATCGATGTTTCCTTACCAAGGATTTGAATGTATTTCTTTTCTGATTATGACAGTTTAAACTGTCGAAACCGGTAGGGTAAACCAAGTAAAGGTTTTCTTGTGCAGCTGGCGACCGACTTTTTACCTTTGTTGAAGTATTTTATTTTCTTGAAGCCTTAAATGAAACATTATGATTTCACGTCGTAAGTGCTTGTTCTAACACGTTCTGTAATATACACTGAGGTGACAGGAGCCATGGGATACCGCCTAATCTCGTGTCGGACCACTCTTTGCCCGGCACAGTGCAGCAACTCGACGTGGCATGGACTCAACAAGTCACTGGAAATACCTTCCAGAAATACTGAGCCCTTCTGCCTCTGTAGCCGTCCAAAATGGCGAAAGTGTTGCCGGTGTAGGATTTGTACGCCGACCGACCTCTCAATTATGTCCCATAGAAGTTCCTCGCCACTCGTGTCAAGCGCTGTCGATGACCAAACGATTTGCTCGTGTTGTCCAAAATCTTCTTCAAACCAATCACAAAAAACTGTGGCCCGGTGAAATTGTGCGTTGTCATCCGTAAAAATTCCGTGGTTGACTGGGAACAAGTAACCGAACATAACTATTTATAGTTAATAATCGCTTCAGTTGGACCAGAGGACCCAGTCCATTCCATGTAAAAACAGCCCACACATTTATGGAGCCACCACCACCTTGCACAGTGCCTTATTGACAAATTGCGTCCTTGACTTCGTGTGGTCTGCGCCGCACTCGAACCCTACCATTAGCTCTTACCAACTGAAGTGGAGATTGATCCGACCAGGTCACCGCTTCCAGTAGTCTAAGAGTCCAACCGACAGAGCCACGAGCTCACGAGAGGTGCTGCAGGCGACGTCGTGCTCTTCACAAGCGCACACGGGTCGGTTGTCTGCTGCCGTAGCCTATTAAGCTCAAATTTCGCCGTGTTGTCTTAGCGGATAAGTTCGTCGTACGCCCTGCATTGGTTTGTGCGGTTATTTCATGCAGTGTTACTTGCATTTTAGCAGTGATAACCCTTTGAAAAAATCACTACCCTCGGTCCTTAAGTGAAAACCGTCGGCCACTGCGTTGTCTGTGATTAAACTTTGATATTCTCTGCTGACCTTTGACACTTTGGATCTCGGAATACTTATTTCACTAACAATTTCCGACGTGGAATGTTCAATACGTCTATCTCCAACTACTATTCCGCGTTCAAGACTGTTAATTTCCGTCTTGCGGCCATAATCATTCTGGAAACCTGAACCACCTGAATACAAACGACGGCGCCGTCGATGATCTGCCCTTCTTTACCTTTTGTAAGAGATACTGCCACCATCTGTAGAAATTCTTATCGCTATCCCTTGAATTTCTTAACCCCAGCGTGATACTGTTCAATAAATCTCAACAAAAATCAGATTTGAAAATTCGATGTCTCATTGACTGCATGTGACTAAACTTTCTTTGTTTCCATCATCTAAATTTTTAGAAATGAGAAGTTGCTCCGCAATAACTTATGGACTTTCGACTACAACATAAGATTGTCTGAAATTTCCTGTTTCCTTTCGCATCAATCATTTTCACAGATATTTATTCAAACTGTTGTCAACATGAGTATCAAGTTTTCCATTTTGGTTTCGCGATTGGAAACTGAAATGTAACGTTTGCGTATTTCCCCAAATAGATTAAGGTAGAGTTACTAGGTATATTAGCCGCGCGGGATTAGCCGAGCGGTCTAAGGCGCTGCAGTTACTGACTGTGCGGCTGGACCCGGCGGAGGTTCGAGTCCTCCCTCGGACATGGGTGTGTGTGTTTGTCCTTAGGAAAATTTAGGTTAAACAGTGTGTAAGCTTAGGGACTGATGACCTCAGAAGTTAAGTCCCATAAGATTTCACACACACTAGGTATCTGGCAGCTTGCTGGTCGATTTTGATATCCATCAGCTACATGCGATGTATTTAAGTTTCCCTGGTGATCTTTGGAGGGAGTGTCTCAGCCAATGAACGCACAGGGCGTGGTGCTGTCACACGAGGGCATTGTATTTGAAGGAAGGAAAGAAGGCAGTTCTAAATAATAAATTGTATGGAAGCAGTTGTACATCCGCAGTCAGCCTGATGTTGCGAGATGTGCGTGGTCGTAACTGGCTTTGCTGTATAGCTCAGTGCCTGTTAATATTGGTTAGTCGGTGATGAGCTGTTTTGCTTATGGACTGTACATGTTACTGTGCATGCGAACAGGAAGTGCTGAGCCACAACAGGCCGGTTGGAATCTGTTTGTCTCCGACAAGCTGTGTTTTGAGAATTCTGTTGCCTCTCACAGTGGGATAGCCAGACATATAGATAACCATTTTGATCAAGTTTTGAAATGACATTCTATAATCGAAATAAAGAGACATGCGTTTAGGGTTATTACTAGACACACTGTAGTTTCTGAAAAAATCAAAGTTACACTTGATGACGAAAAGTCTTATTTGCATTCCTATGCACTGGAAGATCATCCGAAAACAAACATTTTCTAAAAGATGTACTATGGAGTCCAAAGTTCAAATGGTTCAAATGGCTCTAAGCACTATGGGACTTAACATCTGAGGTCATCAGTCCCCTAGACTAGAACTACTTAAACCTAACTAACCTAAGGATATCACACACACCTATGCCCGAGTCAGGATTCGAACCTGCGACCGTAGCAGGCGCTCGGTTATGGAATGAAGCGCCAAGAACCGCTGGGGCACAGCTGCCGGCGCGTCGAAAGTTAATAATGTTAGCTTTACTAACGTTTTTTGTGATTTCATGCTATTGGTTGTGTACCAGACATTCTCCGCGTCTAACAGAACGAGATCGGCGGTCGAGTGGTCGACACCAAATCGTAGGCCCGTGTCGAGTCTTCATAGTGGCGTTTTTTTATTCGATCATTCGGTGCAGCTGATAATATTCGTGATACTTTTTTTTAAGGAAAACGTATTGAGGTGTATCAATAATCACATGATAATCCATCGAGATACATATTTAAAAATACACTAAGAGCATATTGTGGTGTAATCCTAATTGATTATCTATTATTGAGAGTTCTCGCAGTTATTAGGCAAAAACATACAGCACAAAAAATCAAAACATAAATAGTTCTCACACCATGCTCAACAAATCAACGAAATCTCGCCGCATTGACAAGTTATCCAGTATATTATTCGCGGAAATATCTTATTCGCGTCGCTACACAGGTCTATCAGACATCAATGTGGATGAGCGCCAAGTATATAATAACGGAATTTTGGAAGACTGGCCCTTACAACAGGTTATGGACAACGCATGGATTTTGATAGCATCCTCCCTCTCTTGTAATTTCCTTCTCTGCTGAAAGTCGCATAGTTTTGAGGTCGTGCCATGGAATTATTTACCTATTGAAGGAAGTAAACGTCACATGCTCGACAAAGAGAGATACATTTCGATGGTATTACTTTCACGGAGCAGGTCGTTTGAACATCATCATCTACGAAGGTCTTAGAGTAGCGCGCCATGTCGGTAGGTCGACCCCAAGAATCGAGTATCAGGCATAATTTATTTTGGTGCACATAAGGTTTCACAACGTTATCTAAAAATTACCGGTACAATTGGGAGATAAACTTTCTCGATTTTGAGCACGTGGCGAAAACGATTCCAAATTCTCTCTGGAGACCTTCAACTTCTTGAATGACCCGTCTTCCGAATTTTTCATTGGGTTCTTGAATACACAAGAATACTTTTGGCAGCAGTTTTCAACATGCATTGACGGAGTATTACTGTACTCACTCCACCATCGGGAACAGAAGATTTCTTCTCTCCTTGGTGTGTTAACGTACGGTTTACATTGACACGATATTCACATCTTGTTTGGTCGGTATTTTCGACTAAATCTCGGTCACAAATTGCAATCAAGGCTTTCATCTGCCGTTAAAAGAGCTTGGCTTTTTCAGTCTACGTCACTCCTTTCTTGGGAACTGTTTTGGTAACATGATATTGGCATATTCTGTTTCTCACCTTGTACCTCTTTCCCACTGATGACAATGCCATAAATTGAAAATGACTCTCCTCTTACTTATACTGCATACTTTCTCCTGTTTCCCATTGTTGAAGGGTCGCTGTCACGTGCTCTGTACGATTTCTAGCCTCAATGAATCAGTCGGACGTTTATTTATCGACAGCATCCAACCGGTAGTCGTTTCCGTTTATCTTGAAGTTGTTATTTTAGTGTGCAGTACTTTCAGATTGCAATTAGGATATCATTCCTCCAATGTAACAACGTATTTCTACATCTAATGGTACGTTCTCTCGTAGCTTACATCTATTTCATTATTCTCGGTTGAATGGCAGGTAGTTCTAAATGTGGAAAAATGTAAGTTAATGCTGGTGAGTAGGAAGAACAAACCTGTAATCTTCGGATAAATAGTTACTAGTGTCCCGCTTCACACAATAAAGCCCGTCAGATATCTGGGAGTGACGTTGCAAGGCGATATGAAATGTAACGAGCATGTGTGGTAGGGAAGGCTTATGCTCGACTTCGATTTACTGGGACAATTTTAGGAAAGAGTGGTTCACCTGTAAAGGAGATCTGGTATGATACGCTGGTGCCAGTTGTTCTTTAGTACTGCTCAAGCGTTTGCGATCCGTACCTGGTTGGATTGCACGACGACATCGAGGCAGTCCACAGGCGGGCTGCTAGATGTACTGACCGTAGCTTAGAACAACACGTCTTATGGAGATGCTTCGGGAACTCCAACGGGAATCCCTGAAAGGAAGTCACAGTTGTTTTCGAGAAACATTAATGAGAAAATTTAGAAAACCGGCATTAGAAGTTGACTGCCGAACGATTCTGCTCTCGCCAAATACATTGCGCGTGAGGGCCACGAAGATAAAATAATAAAAATTAGACTCATGCAGAGACATATAGATAGTTGACTTTCTTTCTCTCTATTTGCGAGCGGAACAGGAAAGTAAATGACTAGTAGTGGTACAGGGTACCGTCCACCACACACCGTAGGGTGGCTTGCGGAACATCTATGTAGAATCTTCATTTTCTCGTCTTGACTTTGCAAGTGGTGACGTCGATGTACTTAAATCGTTAGCGATATTAATATTTTCTACAAAGTGTGGAAGAGAATCGGTTTCAGTTTCATGAAGAATCTCTTCGCCTTCTGAAAAAGTCATTTGCCGTTGCGAAATCCAAAACCGCCGATACAATTCGTTTCCCACTAAATGATGCCGGCCGCTGTGGCCGAGTGGTTCTAAGTGCTTCAGTCCGTAACCGCTCTGCTGCTACGGTCGCAGGTTCCAATCCTGCCTCGGGCATGGATGTGTGAGATGTCCTTAGATTAGTTAGGTTTAAGTAGTTCTAAGTCTATGGGATTGATGACCTCATGTGTTAAGTCCCATACTGCTTAGAGCCATTTGAACTAAATGAGGTCTTCAAGAAACCGATGTGCTCACAGCTGCTAGTGTAAAGCTATTGTCTTGAAAACTTTTTCAGCATCAGTAACTTTTTGTTTTCTTTCTTCTCTCATCTTTCCACCGATATCTTCAACATCTTCAACAATTTCAACTTCACTTTCTGCTAGCGAAGTATCATTTCGATAATTCACTTACAGACACACGTCGACGATGGTAAGAGACAGTTTTATCAAATTATATTCACTCACCAAAGAGGTCTCGATGTGGACTCACTGAATTCATGAACAACACTGACAGTTTAATTGGGTAGCCTCGCGGGATTAGCCGAGCGATCTCATGCGCTGCAGTCATGGACTGTGCGGCTGGTCCCGGAGGAGGTTCGAGTCCTCCCTCGGGCATTGATGTGTCTGTTTGTCCTTAGGCTAATTTAGGTTAAGTAGTGTGTATGATTAGGGACTGATGACCTTAGCAGTTAAGTCCCATAAGATTTCATAGACATTTGAACATTTTTTGAAGTGGGTAGCAGACCGCCTCGAGCTCTCAGCCGCCGACCTGGCTCTACTAGACGCGTAGAATAATGGATACCAAAGCTACAGCATGAAAACACATAAACGCAAATAACTCTAACATTTTTAACTTCGGACTCTATATTACATTTTCTTCAAAAAATGATTGTTTTTAGGCACTCTTTAGATGCATACCAATTAAAATACAATTTTTCGTCATTAACTTCGACCACGATTTTTTTAAACTAGGAAGTATAGCAAAATCCTCAAACATATTTCTTTATTTTCAGTATAGAACGTCGTTGCCAAACTTGAAAAAAATCGGTGAGATACATCTCTAACTCTCCTCTTGCCAGTTAAAGAGAAGGAGTGCATGATATTTGTTTAGGAAGTGGCTGCAGTATTAGTTCTTTGAACATATTTTGACAAGTACATGTTGCGCCTTTCTATATGCTTTCTGCTCATCGCCCCAAGGTAATGTGTTACTGCCTTTCTTTTGTTCCTACTCAGCATGTATCTAGTGGCAGAGTGGCTGACGAACCACTTAACGCAGTGGCGATAAGGCTGAGCACAATACTCAGAATTTGTCATGTTCAGGTTGACTGTGGATGTTGTATCACAGACACAGTCCCTTTGACTCTTCATCGATGTCACTAAAACCGCCCAAAGATGAAAACAGCCATGCATGAGCAGCGTCCATTAGACGGAGGGGTCCGACAGCCGATCAGTTCCAGTCATTCCACCAGGAAGGAGGTACACGACTCGTTGTGTCTGTAATTCAACCATGCCAAGAGAGTCAGTACCGCGATTCGATCGCGACCATATTGTTACTTTTTACCAGGAAGGGCTCTAAACAAGGGAGCACTACGGGACTTAACTTCTAAAGTCATCAGTCCGCTAGAACTTAGAACCACTTAAACCTAACTAGCGTAAGGACACCACACACATCCACGCCCCAGGCAGGATTCGAACCTGCGACCGTAGCGCCTAGCACCGCTCGGCCACCCCGGCCGGGAAGGGAAGTTGTCCAGGTGTCTCGGAGTGAACCAAAGAGATGTTGTTCGGACATGGAGCAGATAGAGAGGGACAGGAATTGTCGATGACATTCCGCACTCAGGCCGCCCAAGGGCTATTACTGCAGTGGATGACCCCTACATACGGATTATGGCTCGGAGGAACCCTGACAGCAACGTCACCATGTTGAATAATGCTTATCGTGCACCCACAGGACGTCGTGGTACGACTCAAACCGTGCGCAACACGCTGCATGATGCACAACTTCACTCCTGACGTCCATGGCGAGGTCCATCTTTTTAACCACGACACCATACAGCGCGGCGCAGATGGACCCAAGAAAATGCCGAATGGACCACTCAGGACTGGCATCACGTTCTCTTCACCTATGGGTACTACTGATGCCTTCAACCAGACAATCGTCGGAGACGTGTTTGGAGGCAACCCGGTCAGGATGAACGCCTTAGACACACTGTCCAGCGAGTGCAGCAAGGTGGAGGTTCCCTGCTCTTTTGGGGTGGCATTATGTGGGGCCTACGTACGCCGCTGGTGGTCATGGACCGCCCCGTAACGGCAGTTCGATACGTGAATGCCACACTCCGACCTGCAGTGCAACTATATCGGCGGCATATTGGCGAGGCATTCGTTTTATGGACGAAAATTCGTGACCCCATCGTACACATCTTGTGCATGACTTCCTTCAGGATAACGACATCGCTCGACTAGAGTGGCGAGCATGTTCTCTAAACGTGAAAACTATCGAACATGACTAGGATAGATTGAAAATTGCTGTTTGTGGACGACGTGACCCACCAACCACTCTGAGCGATCTACGCCGAATCGCCGTTGAGAAGAGGAACAATCTGGACCGACAGTCCCTTGATGAACTTGTGGATAGTATGCCACGGTTAATACAGGCATGAGTTAATGCAAGAGGACGTAGTACTGGGTATTAGAGGTACCGGTGTGTACAGCAATCTGGACCACCACCTCTGAAGGTCCCGAGTATGGTGGTACAGCATGCAATGTATGGTTTTCATGAGCAATAAAAAGGGTGGAAATGATATTTATGTTGATCTCTACTCCAGTTTTCTGTACAGATTCCGGAACTTTCGAAACCGAGATGATGTAAAACTTTTTCTGATGTGTGTATTTCTGTATTTGTATTGATATTACCGACTTAGGACTCGAGCCACGTTTAGATGTATTGAGCGTAGCTAGTGCTACGTTTTGTGTTAATTTATTTGAGTGTTTGTTGTAGTTTACTTGACTTTTCCAGTTTCTTTGTTTTGATCAGATGCAGCTCCTCTATAATGTTTTTTTTTTCAGAAATAAAAAATGTATTATGATTAATATTAATGTGGACTATTTCCTTTTGCAGCCTCAGTACCATGTCTGTAAGGATTTACTCTTCTGTTGTATGGTCAGCTATAAAAGTAAGCTAAGTCAAGCTGCCGACAACGAAGCTGTGCCTGTGAGTTCTTATCTTATTCGTTTCAGATGGTGTGGCATTGTCAGTCCATCCAACAGAAACAGTAACTGTACCTGTGATTTAACTTCTTATTCCATAGGGGCACTAGCGCACAGATGTTGTTCATTAACCGAACTACAACAGAATATATCTAAACAACTGATAGATTGCACCGTTATGCAACACATGTATTGGTGCCTGTCGAAACTATGAATTCTTTTAGTCATAATGCATCATCGATAACGATGCCATAAAAAATCGTGCGTAACATGATACTGATGTGACAAAAGGCATCAGATACGTCCTTATATAGTGTCGGACCTCCTCTTAGCCTGCGTCGTACAGCAACTCGCCGTGGCATGGATTCAACTTGTCGTTGAAAGTCTACTGCAGAAATATTGAACCATGCTGCCGCTATAGCCGTCCTTAATTGCGAAAGCTTGGCCGGTGCAGAATTTTGTTTCCCGAACTGACCTCTTGATTATGTCCCATAAATGATCGATGGCAATCATGGCGGGCGATCTGGATGGCCAAGTCATTCGCTCGAATTGTCCAGAATGTTCTTAAAATCAATCGCGAACAATTTTGGCCCTGTGACATGACGCATTATTGTCCACAAAAATTCCATTGTTGTTTCCTAACTTGAAGGCGATGAATAGCTCACATATGGTCTCCAGATAGCGGAACATAACCATTTCTAGTCGGTGGTCTGTTCGGTTAGAGGAGACCTAGATCATGCCATGTAAACACAGCCAACACCATTATAGAGTCACCACCATCTTGTATACTACCTTGTGAACAAATTGGGTCCATGGCTTCATGGGATCTCCGCCCGTCTCGAACCCTCCCATCAGCTCTTAGCAACCGAAATCGGGACTCACCTGAATAAAACACGGTTTCTCAGGCGTTTAGGACCAACAGACATGGTCACGGGCCCAGGAGAGTCTCCCAGGAGAGTCACTCCAGACGATGTCGTGCTGTTATCAGAGGGACTCGGTCCAGTCGTCTGCTGCCATAAGCCATTAACGCTACATTTCCCAGTACTGGCCCAATGGATACGTTCGTCGTACGTCCCGTGTTGATTTCTGGGGTTATTTCACGCATTATTGCTTCTCTATCAGTACTGACAATATTACGCAGACGCCGCTGCCCTCGGACGTTAAGTTATTTCCCCAAATTTGGTATTCTCGGCACACTTCAGTCGCTGTGGATGTCGTAATATTGAATTTCCTAACGATTTCCGGAACGGAATCTCCTAGGCGTCTAGCTCGAACTACCATCCCGCGTTCAAAGTCTTAACTCCCGGCGTGCGTCCGTATTTGATGTAAATTACCTGAGCACAAATGAAAACTCGGCCAGTACAGTGCCCTTTTATACCTTGTGTATGGGACACTACCGCCATCTGTCCATGTGCATATCGCAATTCGGTAACTTTGGTCACGAGAGTGTGTGTTGGTAGTCACTACCAACTATTATTCGCATGGTCTTTTGTGTGTATGTGTGTGTGTGTGTGTGTGTGTGTGTGTGTGTGTGTGTGTGTGTTTATGCTTGTGTTTGTGTTTGCGTCTATGAGGGATATTTTCGAACATCTAATCACAAAAATCTGCTATGAAAGAACTGTATTTTGCCTTCAGACACTTTTTAGAATCAGTATCACAAGAGAAGACACGCAAGTGGGTACTCTTTTCCACGACTTTTATGGGCTGTAATACATTCTTAGATGTAACAAATGTTGCTCTAGTTTTATGCGGTTCTCAAGTGTTTTCGAGGTGTCGGGGATCAAAGTTTTACAAAGCTGTTGCGGAGAAGATGAATGCGCCAGCTACAGGATGACAGCTATTTAAATACAAGATATCGTCATAACTTCTGAACGATTTGCGTTAGGACGTTCAAGCTGCACGGTTGGCCGCGAGGTATGATGGGAATTATAATGCGCAGTGTGGTTTGATTTACCGATGAAGCCCACTTTCATTAGCATTGGTTCATCAATAAGCAAAATTGGCGCATTTGGGGGAATGAAAATCCGCATTTCGCGATCGATAAGTGTTTTCACCCTCAACAGGTGACTGTGTGGTGTGTAATGTCCAATCACGGAATAATCGGTGCGATGTTCTTTGATGTAATCGTGACTACCGAACGGTACGTGAAGGTTTTGGAAGATGATTTCATCCCCATTATCCAAAGTGTCCGTGATTTCGACAAGATGTGGTTCGTGCAAGACGGAGCTCTACCTCATCGAAGCAGGAAAGTGTTTAATGTCCTGGAGGAGCTCCTTGGGGACTGCATTCTGGCTCTGGGGTACGGACAGACCACTGGCATGGGTCTCTATTGGCCGCCATATTCTCCGAATCTGAACACATACGACTCCTTTTTGTGGGGCTATATTGAAGACAAGATGTACAGCAATAACCCCAAAACCATTTATGAGCAGAAAACAGTCATTCATGGGCTCATTGACAGAATCGATGTTCCGACATTTCAGCGGGTCTTGCGAAATTTTACTATTCGTCTGCGCCACATGATCACCAATGGTGGCAGGCATGTAGAATTTGTCATATCGTAAATTCGAATACCTGAAGTGACACTGACATGCTGATAAAGTGAATGCCCGCCATAGTTTGTAACAAATTTACGTTTTTTTAAAAATATATAGTTCAGTAATAGTCACCCTGTATATTGCAGGAGCGTTAGTATAACCAGTTAGACGGCGTCCGAGTCACATCACTTTGTTTCTAATCTTCCACTGAACATAGTTGAATAAGGTTGGAAGTTTATATGCTTACTAGTACTGTAGTCTGTTACTTATTTAAAATGATTTGCTAAGTGGCACGTTGCAGCTGTTCCCCGTGCTTTCTATTTTCGCGATCGGACTTCGTTATTCTGGTAGTTAAACTATGGTTTCACCACAATATCCTCTATTGTTCTTTCTTTTGAATCATGTTACAGTCTCAGTGGCCCACCAACAAGAATCCTGTCAGCTTCGGTGACTGATTTGTTTCCTTACTCCGAATTTTGCAATACATTCGAGCCTTGTTTCCTTTCTCTGCACTAGAGCATTTGTTGCCTGTATTGAACCCCCGATATCACTGGTCGGTTGTACACCACGCAAAAAGGTAAGGACAGATGTCCTATGGTGTACCCACAGTATCTCAGCCATAGCACTCTCCCTTTCATATGGTGTCACAACGCTTCCCCACAGCCATCGCCTTTTCGAAGGTATGAAACACCTAATTCTCATTCTCACTAAGGTCACTGAACATACTTGGCAGAACAGCAACACAAGAAATCCAATACTGACTCTGCAAAAGAAGCATAGTCCAATTTATGCACTAAGAGTCGAAATTACTTATGGCTTTTACACTATTATTAACGCTGGGAAAACGACTAACAAGGACAACGACGGCTCCAGTAACCTGACTATTAAAAACGAATTCGTTCAAATGAATGGACACGGCTCCAGTTATAGGTAATATTACTGTACACTTACATTTTGTACAATTGTGAATGCAGCTCTTGGTGTCAGTTAGGACAGTCTCTATTGTACCTGCCCCTACATCATGCCCGTGCAAAACACCACAAGAAAGTATTCACGTTCAGAGCTAGGAATCTTTAAGGCTTCAATGAAATAACAGCCAGCAGTATAAAAACAGCCAATGCTGAACACATTATTCAACATGAACTGAAAAAACGGTTTTACCTCTCTACGTTAAATCGTTACTGGGCGCTACTAGTTGAGGTCCAACCCAGTCTCTGAAGGTACTGTCCTCTTCCCAGTGGTGTGAAAATAAATTGCTGACAAAATTATGGATGGCACTGTTCTCTGTACAGACGGTATGCAAAGAGAATTCTTTTCGTGTGCAGAAGGCTCGATCCAGGCAGACCTTTTTTTCCTTTTTTCTTTTTCAAACTCCATTATTGCAGCTGTATGCCATGGTTCATTACAGGCAGCGACAGTGTGATTTAGGCATCCAGTTGCTTTTCGCATTCGTGTGCATGACGTCCCGGAATGCTGACAGAGCACAGCGTGATCGAGCAACGGCGTAACACCACTGCTTCTGTCAGCAATCTCGTCGGCCTCGGCAGCTGAGACAATGGTGGTCAAGGCGTGGCTCATGCCTCCGGCACTACCCAGCGACCGGGACACACTGCACCAGTGCTGTGGCTGACGCGCTATGTTCCAGGGCTCTGATGGCCCTGCGGAGGCGTCGGCTCTGCATGTCGTATATCAGGTTATATTGCCCTGACATAGGGTCGTGCTGCGAACCCCGTACAGCATTACAGATGGCAACTTAATTGTCACATCCCATGCTGCAGTACTAACACATGACGATTTCAGAAAAATATATGGCTGAGTATTTTACCGTCATGGGCTGCGCGTCTTTTGTCTTTGTTATGCTTCGTGACACATGTACTAAATACTTCAGCGGCTGTTGGTTTGGAAAGACTTCTTCTGGTGAGGTGCTGCTGTGACAACTATTTCCACACCTCACTTGGCCGGCTCACCAAGCCATGTGCTGTGGCTGTGTTGTGTCGTGTAAGGCATTACATAAGCGCTCGCCTGGGGCTGACTCTACGCGTTGCTGAGCGAATGTGTTCGATGTGCGACATGTGTCTCTGCCTTAAGCCTCCCAACCTGACAGCTGACGTACGACAAACAGTGGTAGCTGACGATGTCGTGCTGGACCAAGTTGTCATTTGCCGAGATGACTTGGTAGCTTTGGAATTATCTACCACTAGCCCACGTCGCTTTCTTCCTAATGGGTAGCTACCACTGTCAGCAGTCCACCTGTGCTTCTGTCATTAGCAACGACCGAAACGTAGTGTGTTCCAATCCAACTGATGTTTTCATTGTATAGTTTTTTCCAACCTCCTGATTCTTTAATATATTAAACTTCTACTGGTTCAGGAAATAATTTATATTACTTATTATACTTCTAGATTAGTCTGTACTATCACCGCATTGTCAGTATGAAGTAAAATGTCGTGTGACTAGGGCCTTCCGTCGGGTAGACCGCTCGCCGGGTGCAAGTATTTTGATCTGACGCCACTTCGGCGACTTGCGCGTCGAGGGGGACGAAATGATGATGATTAGGACAACGCAACACCCAGCCCCCGAGGGGAGAAAATCTCCGAGCCAGCGGGGAATCGAAGTCGGGCTCTTAGGATTGGCATTCTGCCGCACTGACCACTCTGCTTCTGGGGGCGGACAGTATTAAATTTAAGAAATGGTTCAAATGGCTCTGAGCACTATGGAACTTACCATCTGAGGTCATCAGTCCCCTAGAACTTAGAACTACTTACACCTAACTAACCTAAGGACATCACTTACATCCATGCCCGAGGCAGGATTCCAACCTGCGACCGTAGCGGTCGCGCGGTTCCAGACTGAAGCGCCTAGAACCGCTCGGCCACGCTGGCCGGCTAATTTAACATTGCAAGTACTTCCATATTAGCTTAGAAACGTGCAGTTTGTAATTTCCTCCGACCTTTCCACCAATGAAAGGTTTCTTATTGCTGAGGCCGCTCGTCCCTCGTTGCCTTAGTTCACTGCGCCGAAGTCACTAAGAATCAGTTATTGGTCCCTTGACGCCTTAATGTACAACATGACTGAAATACAAAAGTTGTTTTCAGCCACGAAACATAACCGTTACAAATAATACCGTGGAAGTAATTTTTTTGAAGAGGTATCTCAGCGACACACAGCTTTCCTCCATTGTCATGGTGCCACAACAAAGAATTCAGTTAGCTTGAAATTTCGACGGAGATTGGAGTTAAACAAACCCTCGATGATATCGTTGGAGCAGAAAATCGGATGGTGGAAGGACGGCGAAAGAAATCTGAAATGGCTTTTAAGGGAACTATAGTGGCTTTTACCTTAAACAGTTTAAGGAGATCATGGAAAACCTAAATCTGGATAGCCGAGTGGGGATTCGAACCCCCGTCCTCCCGAACAACAGTACTGTGTGCAGACCACTGCTTCCCCGGTGCAATATATAACATACACTTGTTCTGTTACCGTCATTACCGTCGTTTGTTATAACTGTTTGATTTACTTAAGTGGCCGCCTTTGGTGTGATTATTTCTCTGTTGACATATGAAATACCTTGAGCAACCTTAAACTCCGATATCAATGCACAACTGTTAAGAAAGCCGAGGAAAGTGTCTGCTTTTAATTAATAATCACTGTAATCCGTGACTAGCGTGCGGAAATATTGATACAGGAATACAAAAGTCCCCTGTTTCGAAAGGAGTCACGTGAACAGCAACAGCGAACTCTTCAAACGAAGCGGCTGTGATCCATACTAAAAGGAAACAATCCGAGAAGGAACGTTGCTAAATACCCTCATGTCTCGATACGCAAGGTAAGATGAAAATGACCAGAAGTGAATGTTTACTTTGATATTCTTCGCACAAAATGCGATTAGATATTACGGGTAGGGCAGTTCTACTTTAGATAAGCGTCTTAGCAGATTGCGTAAATCAGAATATTTTCAGGAAAATGAATCGTCATAGTGATTCATTCCCAGGACCCTAACTTTAAAATAAAAAATCACTTCAGGCCGTAAAATACTGACGAAGTGAAAAGGCACAGTCACCTACCGATGACCATTTTTATGAAACGTGAAACGAGTTAATTTCGATAAGATCGATTGCTTATTCTGTTACTAAACCTTGCATGAATGGGAAGGGGAATGTATGGAACTCGCCAGTGACAAATACGGATCCCAGAAGGGTATAACTTAGACTTGTACAAAAAGGTGGGATTATGACAGCGGAGCGTGTATAGTACTCACTACTAGCAAATATACCTGCATGATTCATTTGAATAGTACCAGTAAACCGCCGATTCTTTAAAGAACCGAGCTTTGTCGAACAGAAATCCCACGTATAAAACAGTTTCAGACGTCTAATTATTGAATGTGTTAAATATTTGCATATACGTATGCAAGTGAGAAACAGTTCAGGAAACGTTCGAAATTATGCTTAAAGTTTTCTGAACGTCGCGAAGTGTCATTATGAAACAATGCGCGAATACAAACGCGGTAGCTTGTGCTCTAGTTCAGGCGAAAGCAAGAGTTACAAGCGTCTCATTGTTTGTAACGTCACGTCTGACAACTTTTTCATGTCAGCAAAGCACTTGCAACCTGCTTTGTCAGTTATTTGCTGAATGTGTCGTACAATGTCATAATTTTGCAGCTCCAGTCAGAGGTACATGAGGATAGTGTCTGCAATTTGTGTTGCGAATTGAATCAAATGGTTCAAATGGCTTTGAGCACTATGCGACTTAACTTCTGAGGTCATCAGCCGCCTAGAACTTAGAACTAATGAAACCTAACTAACCTAAGGACACCACACACATCCATGCCCGAGGCAGGATTCGAACCTGCAACCGTAGCGGTCGCTCGGTTCCAGACTCCAGTGCCTAGAACCGAATGGCCACTCCGGCCGGCTTGCGAATTGAATTAGTAGTAAAGACGTAATAAATTTAAACGCCATGTCCCAAGCCGAAGTTTGACTGCTTGAACGGCGAAAATATACCAAGCTCTAAACTTTATCCCCTCCACTATTTTCTGCGGCGTGTAAGCGCGGAAAAGCTTCGTAAATATGAAATTACTCGACGTATTTACTGGAAATCACTAACTGTTCTCATTCTCAAATACTGGATAAAAGAAGTCCGTGTATTGACGCTCCGTTAGTTACACTGTCTCGGGACGAACACAAAACTCCTAATTGTGATACTTCTCCTACTGCGTGAAACTTTTAACGTAATCTTTTGTGTAGATTATGATTGAATTTTAATTTTTTTCAGTTCCGTTAATAACCTCGCGAAATATTGAAAATCGAATTTTTGTTGTCACTGGACTGCAACTGGCACCAGGTTCCGGGTTCCGGGTTCTGGGATAGAGTTTTGGTAATACATATTTCACACCGTGTCTCTAATGTCACCTTTCTACTACTTTTCAAGTCGAACTTCTCAATATCTCGAAGGAATACACGATGATATATTTTAAAAATAGTTTTTAATTTTAATAGTAGTAGTTCATTAAATACTTCCGATAAAATCTCACTACCCATCCGTTATAAATAATAAGTTTTGAGTGCTGTCTGTACGGCAGATAGTTATTGCGCCACAGTTACAACATAAAAGTACTGCTGACAACAGACTGAAAGAAACAGTGTCACTGGACCGTATATTATGTTCTGTTACGGTTGGAAACTAAAGAAAACATAGTTCGCTTTTACATAGAACTAATGTATCACATACTATTCAAAAGAGAAAGTCACTGAACAATAAAAAGTCCATACCAACAGCCCAAGCAACGATACCAAAGACTGATTTTTACCAGAGACGTAGATTCGATTTTATAATTTCCACATTAGAAGCAATACAAACACTTCTTCTGCTTCTTAGTTCAAAATATCGTGTTAATTGATCATACCTGGTTCTTAAGAGCGCCTTTGTCAACGAGAATTCAGTAAGTCGAAATTTACTCCACCGTTATTTTTCTTAACTTGTCTGTCTCCATTACAAAACGTAGTCCGGTGTCAATTTAATTCGACCTTTGGATCCGCTTGCTTATTTGTTATCGTTCAATAGTATCATCAGACAGTCATTTGGGAAATGGATCATTTCTCTTAGTACTTCTTGCAGCCAGTGTGCTTCCTGGCAGGCAGAAGTTCATGTCATCTATTGGAATTCCGTTATCGAGAGCTCAACCATTTATTACATTACCTTGTTCCTTGAAATTGCTACACCTTGTGACAGAAACAGGAAACTGGTGGTGGATTTACTATCTTTGGTGTTCACAGCCCTGTCAGTGGCATTACATTATACGATGTCATAGTCCTCATCTTTATAAAATTATGGTTAGGAATCTTAATTTCACTGTAGTTGTCGCAGTATTCCTTTATAGCCTGCCAGGTGATACCCCTCGGTTACAGTTAAGCATTTGCACGTGCAATTGGTGTTGTACCTAACTGTGTGTATATCAGACTACCTTTCGCTTCTGTGGACGGGACATTCTTTGTGGCAGCCCTTTCTCATTCTGTCTCAGGGCTTATTTTAAACTACTTGATTAATATCTACCGTTGTGGATAAAGGACTTCGTGAGGCATGTTGTATTCTACAGAAAATCTAAGCTTTAGAACGGGTCTGGTCCATCCATAACTGGCCATAAGTCAAATCTCTCGTTCTCATCTCGCTTGTCAATTGGATACCTCCGTAAGGTTCATTATTTTCAATTTTTTTCTGCAGCAGAGTGTTACGAGCAACAGCACGTCATCTGCGTAAACTACTACAATGAATATATCACCTCTTGGACTGATCTAGTAAACGCAGGATTCATCTGCACACTTGCTGAATATTATCCTTAGTAGAGCTCTCTCAGTTAGATATTCGAAGTGCGAATACCCCCTTTAAGCGAGTAGCTAGTCTTCATCTACTGGTAAAGTTCTGTGGAAATGTGAATGTGAATGTCATTAAGACGCGGAAAAGTGGAAAAAGGGTCCAAACAGGGAATCAGTGACCATGACAAGGTACCTACATTTACTTACACAATGAAATCATAAGATCGACTCGATGGAATTGCTTTTCTTTATTTGATTTCTGATTATTACTTCTTGGAGTGAATAGATTTATGATGTTCAAAGCTGTTGTTGGTCGTCTGTTAATAAGAAAAGCCGCGATGGAGACTGCATCTCCCAAAAATTGCATAGGTAATTTTGCATCTTACCACAAACATCTCTCCTGTTCCACGATCATTCCATAGTTTTCTTTCGTCTACTTCATTCTGTTCTGAAATGTTAAGTATCATTGTTGGATGTTTAACTCCTTCGTTCTTTAAAAACTTCATTAGACCCTCGTTCACATATTCCTTTTGACTGTCAGTCCGGAAAGTATAAATTCATTCATTTGATTGACTCTCCATAAACGTTTTAAAATTGGGAATAATCTCAGATATTTCATATTCATTATAGACAAGTACAAAAGTCTATCTCGAAAAAGCGTCAGAGTTAACCATTATTTAGCTCTCCATACTGTGTTTTGCATTGGGCAATTTAAATCTGACTACAAAAATTTCAAAACACTTTTAACTCTAGAAGTGGAGTGTGAGAAGGGAAATGTAGTTTTATTACATTCTATGCGTGTAATGCCTCGGGTATCATCAGTTTTTTTCCTTTCTGCACTGACAAATCGTTTTTATAATCCTTTCATTCGACGGAGTCGACGTCCGATAGTTTTGAGTCATTAGTCAAAGATGCAGACTTTGCTTTGAATCTGCAATCACTTGGTTTATACATTCATTTGATTAACTATGCTGTGGCTATCAACTTACGTCTTTTCATCACAAATGTAGAACTCTCTGTCATCAAATACGACTAAGTGGCTCCGTTCCTTTATTTTCTTAGGAAAAGTAAATATTTACGTATTTCATGTATGCAGAGCATATCTGCCACCGTATTTTTTTTTGTCTCTGACTGCTAGCGCTTCACTATACATACAACCTGTCCCATTAATGGGTACATTCCTAGCCGTTTCCACTACTACTTGTCAACTGATCTGCAAGAAAATTCCAGTCAAATAAGGAATATCATTAACTAGCAACTCACCAACTAAAAGCGAATGGTAACACGACTGCTCTTAACATTAGCACCACGAGAAAATTCGTTATAGTAAGTTATATACAACTTGTACATCTTCACATTCCCATACCATCTAAACACCCACAAGTGCACTTTATTTAGATCCATCAGGACCCGCCACTTGCCTCATAAAGTAAACATTAACACCCACATAACATAGTACAGTGGAGTGCATAGATTATAGTGTGACACTTGCCCTGAGTTCTACATAGGCAAAACGGGAAGAAATTTCCGTATGCGCTACAGAGAACACACTAATGCTTTCTTCCTCAAAAACGTTAATAAATCTTCAATAGCCAACCACACGTACTTTAATAGGCACAGACGAACTGATATTTTCAACAGTCCAACCGTACTCCACAAAGAAAATAATGGTACAAAAGTTGAATTGTTAGGACAATTAGAAATACTGTTACACAATGAAAAATTGTCTGGAAACATGTCAAATAAACAAAGTTTAATAGCCATTTTTTTCAGCATTTTATTTATTTGCTATAGCAAGAAGTATCGCAACCATTTCATGATACAAGGACAAATTTGATATCTGTGTAAATGTTTTACATGTGCTTAAAAATAATAATGTATCATCATAGAAATAAACACATATCAGTATGACTACATTGTCGCAGAAGGAGTTCATTAGAACCATCACTGTGGTGTAGCGGTTATGATACCAGATTCTTACCTGGAGGGTCGTGAATTCAAAACTTGACTTAATTGTAAAATTTTAACTTCCATATTCGGTTCGAGTATATTCTAGAAGTATCCTCAAATGTCAAGATTCATTGTACTGGAATGTTCTGTAACTGTATAGGGTGTTACAAAAAGGTACGGCCAATCTTTCATGAAACATTCCTCACAAGCAAATAAAGAAAAGATATTATGTGGACATGTGTCCGGAAACGCTTAATTTCCATGTTAGAGCTCATTTTAGTTTCGTCAGTATGTACTTGACTTCCTCGATTCACCACCAATTGGTCCAATTGAAGGAAGGTAATGTTGACTTCGGTGCTTATGTTAACATACGACTTATTGCTCTACAGTACTAGCATCAAGCACATCAGTACGTAGCATCAACAGGTTAGTATTCATCTCGAACGTGGTTTTGCAGTCAGTGCAATGTTTACAAATGCGGAGTTGGCAGATGCCCATTTGATGTACGGATTAGCACGAGGCGATAGCAGTGGCGCGGTACGTTTGTATCGAGACAGATTTCCAGAAGGAAGGTGTCCCGACAGGAAGACGTTCGAAGCAATTGATCGGCGTCTTAGGGAGCACGGAACATTCCAGCCTATGACTCGCGACTAGGAAAGACCGAGAACGACGAGGACACCTGCAATGGACGAGGCAATTCTTCATGCAGTTGACGATAACCCTAATGTCAGCGTCAGAGATGTTGCTGCTGTACAAGGTAACGTTGACCACGTCACTGTATGGAGACTGCTACGGGAGAACCAGTTGTTTCCGTACCATGTACAGCGTGTGCAGGAACTATCAGCAGATGATTGGCCTCCACGGATACACTTCTGCGAATGGGTCATCCAGCAATGTGTCAATCCTCATTTCAGAGCAAATGTTCTTTTTACGGATGAGGCTTCATTCCAACGTGATCAAATTGTAAATTTTGACAATCAACGTGTGTGGGCTAACGAGAATCTGCATGCAATTGTGCAATCACGTTATCAGCACAGATTTTCTGTGAACGTTTGGGCAGGCATTGTTGGTGATGTCTTGATTGGGCCCCATGTTCATCCACCTACGCTCAATGGAGCACGTTATCATGATTTCATACGGGATACTCTACCTGTGCTGCTAGAATATGTGCCTTTAAAAGTAGGACACAACTTGTGGTTCATGCACGATGGAACACCTGCACATTTCAGTCGAAGTGTTCGTACGCTTCTCAACAAAAGATTCGGTGACCGATGGATTGGTAGGTGCGGACCAATTCCATGGCCTCCGCGCTCTCCTGACCTCAACCATCCTGACTTCCATTTATGGGGGCATTTGAAAGCTCTTGTCTACGCAACCCCGGTACCAAATGTAGAGACTCTTCGTGCTCGTATTGTGGACGGCTGTGATACAATGCGCCATTCTCCAGGGCTGCATCAGCGCTTCAGGGATTCCATGCGACGGAGGGTGGATGCATGAATCCTCGCTAACGGAGGACATTTTGAACATTTCCTGTAACAAAGTGTTTGAAGTCACGCTGGTACGTTCTGCTGCTGTGTGTTTCCATCCCATGATTAATGTGATTGGAAGAGAAGTAATAAAATGAGCTCTAACATGGAAAGTAAGCGTTTCCGGACACATGTCCACATAATATTTTCTTTCTTTGTGTGTGAGGAATGTTTCCTGAAAGTTTGGCAGTACCTTTTTGTAACACTCTGTATACATACTGTATGTGTTCTGGCCAGATGCTGTTCGCTCCGCGCTCTTGTACGTGCAAGTGTTGAATAAACCTTCGTTAGGTGAAGTCAGTGTTAATCATTCATCTAATTACACCTTCTTCTACGTGACATTATTGCGGTGGAGGCCCCGGACATTGGAACTTGTCAAAACGCACATTATCGACGACACAGTGCCTCCCATCAGGCCACGCCAGACCCGCTATTTATGTGGCGAGAAACCCGAGTTCGAGTCATATTCAACAGATCGCAATCAATCGGAGGCAGAGGACTTTACGATGACAGCAGCTGTGTGCCACCATATGAGACATCTTTCCGGGTTCTCTGGTGACGATGGCCAAGATCCAAACAGGTGGTTGAAGGTATATGAGTGTATAGCCACATTTAACAAATGGGATGACACCGTGTGTTTGGCTAACGTATTTTTCTACTTTGAGAGCACTGTCAGGCAGTGGTATGAGAACAACGAGGAGAAGTTCACAAGCTGCGAAGTATTCCAGGCGGAACTTCCCAAGTATTTCGGCGACACACAACGACGGAAGTGCAAGGCTGAAGATAAAGTGCAGGGCACAGCGTCCAGGAGAAACTACAGCATCCTACATTCAAGACGTCGTGGAACTGTGTAAACTGGTGGATCCTAGAATGAAGGAGGAAGATAGGGTTGCACATCTCATGAAGGGTGTTGCTGAGGACATGTATCAAGCCCTACTCCTGAAGGAAGTTTCGACAGCAGACGACTTCATAATATGGTGCGAGTATATTGAAACAATGCATCAATAAAGAATTACAGGCAAGAAGTTTGAACTGCTACCAAACGAGGTTTGGTAGCCGTAGAAGCTCCAGCCGATCACTTAGCCGCCGCAACCTGAAAAACCAAGAGGGGCGACTATCCTTGGAGGTGAGGCCGCCGAAGAGAAAAATTCTCCGCCGTCGACCACTACAAAAATGATAGGATCCTACGTCGATATCCTCATTGAAGGCCGACCAGACCTAGCTCTTGTGTGCTCTTGAGCATTATGTTCAGTCATTTCGGGGAAGTACCGTGGCCAGTAGCAGAAAACCGAATTCGTCGACAGCAAAACATCTCTTCTGAAGGTGGCTAATGGGAAATTCGTAAAACCTACAGGAAGATGTGTCATTCGTGTATGTATGAGTAGCCATACACAGCCCTTAGAATTCATCGTCTTATAATAGTGTAGTCATAACGTCATTCTCGGATGGGACTGTTTGAAAGCTTCTCAGGCAGTTATCGATAGCGGCCGCTCGAAGATTATGCTAAACGAGGTGAGATACTGTGGACAGGAATATGCGCATCCGAGTGTGTGGAGACTATGTGTGATGGATGAAATGATCATTCCTGCAGTCAGCGCTAGAAACGAAATTGTCATGTGTCATACAATTCATCAAACCATGGATCTTGTAATGGAGTGTAAGAGAAGCATACCACTGAAGAATAACTTGGTAATCCCAGCCTCTGTCGTCTCGTTTAAGAACGGATTCGGTGAATTGTGGATAGTTAATTGTCGCCGAGAACCGCAGATCCTTCCAAGATGCATGTGCGTAGCAAACACTGAGCCGTTAATTGCAGAACGGCTGAGCATCATAGAAACCTCCTATGCTCTGTGGACAAAATTAGCGCTACCATTGCGAGACATGATCATCTAGCACGACTATCACCAGATCTCACTAAGAAACAACAGAAGAAGCTACTTGCCATTCTTCAAGAGTACTCTGAATGCTTCAGTACGCAGGTGAAGATCAAATTAGACAAATAGAAGGTAAAGCACCTGATTAGCACTGGAGGCCATCAACCCATAAGCCAAAGAACATACCGTGTGTCAGCATCGGAACGTCCAGTAATACGCGACGAGATTGAGAAAATGATGAAGAATGACATCATTCAGCCTTCGCAGAGCTCATGGTCGTCACCAGTGGCTCTCGTCAGTTCGGTGGGGACGTGTGTTATCATCCATCAGGAGGAAGGTGGGACCCATTTTCAACGTAAAAAAAAAAATGGTTCAAATGGCTCTGAGCAGTATGGGACTTAACATCTGAGGTCATCAGTCCCTTAGAACGTAGAACTACTTAAACCTAACCAACCTAAGGACATCACACATCCATGCCCGAGGCAGGATTCGAACCTGCGACCGCAGCGGTCGCGCGGTTCCAGACTGAAGCGACTAGAACCGCTCGGCCACACTGGCCGCCCTGCAACGTAAATAAAAAATTAAAAATGTAAATATCGAAATTTCGATAATTGTTGTTGACTTTCACTCACAGCATACTTTCTAAAGACGTATTGATGTGTAATGAGGTCCTGAATCTGGAATTATTGAGTATGACATTCCATGGGGAAAGTGACGTCTACTACGAAGATTTAAATCTTCGGATTAAATTTAGTTGAAAAAGTTGAAACATTTCTAGAATCCTGTAGAATAGTCCATTAGAAACGACAAATACGTTTTTAAACATTAAAATATAATTTACTGACTAGATTATACCATAATGAAAGTGAAGACATAAAGCAGCCTACTCCCCGCCCCTAGGCGCTGCGATATCCAAAGTCCGATTTCATGATTCATCAGTTTTCATATGTCCGTTGCTCGTAAAGATCGTTTGGTTCTAAGTTCTTTAAATAACGCTTGCAACGCTTTGTTTTGCTTAAATGACCGTAATTTGTGATCTGATGGACCACGAAGTATGAAGTGATCTAGAAAACACTTTTCACCGACTCTTCCTAAAACACTCTCTGACAGTTTTAAGAAGAGAGTGCAGTCCACGCCCCACGTCATCTTGAGAGTCCGCAGGATATCAACGATTCTATGAAAGCGAAAGGAGCTCTCGTTCCTCGATATAAATTTCATTGGTTCTTCGAACTACTCAACAGTGCAGAGTGAACAGTATTACGAGCAGCGTTGGAAACACTGGTTCCTTGGGAGCAACGAAAACAGAGGATGAACTATGCACAAATCACATGCTTCAAGCTGGAGAAAAAATTCTTTCTAAACTCGCGGGTCTTTTAGTCATATTAAAAAGCCACTTCACACGTAACTAATTTAAAGTCGAATCGAAAATGTGTATTTGGCGTATTACTAAAATGTTTATTCGGTTGCAATTTGCGGACGGCGAAAAAGCTCAATGACGAATTAGGTTGGTGCGTAAGTTCGTAGCGTTTCGGTTTTGCATGTTGGCATTCCGATTGCTATATATTTGTACTGCTTGTAATTTTTTATTTGAAGTTCAATGTTGCTGTTTCAGTTTACATATCGTTATTTTGTCATCTAGAGATAGTGAGTGGAGCTATGGACACTAAAAAAATGGAGTGCCGGGTGGAGAAATCAGTACATTTCCCACATATTCTTCTGTTTGAGTTCAGTAGGGGAGTGACAGGAGCAGAGGCAGCCAGAAATATCTGTGCTAGATGAATGGGGATAATGCCAATGGCCAGAGTACGGCAAGGAAATGGTTTTCTCATTATAAGAAGGATCGTTTTGACATTAGTGACGCACCACGTTTAGGAAGAACTTCGGGTTTTGAAGAAGTTCTTTAAACGCATCAATCCACAATGATCCGTATCACTATACTCGAGAACTGGAAAATGTGACAAACTGTGATCATTCCATCATCGTGTGATAATTGCTTACAGTGGGTTCAACAATCGAGGTTATGGATACTGCGCACTACAAGCCAAGACCACAATAATCAGCGGGTGGCCATACCTGCGTCTTGGTCGTTATGAATTGGCTCGTGAAAAACACCAACCATTCGTATCCTATACCGTTACTGGTGACAAGAAGTGGTGTACTTATGCCAGCAGACGGAAAAGAAACAAATGACTGAACTCAAACAAAGCAGTAATCGCCGTACAAAAACCTGTGCGCATCCACAAAAGGCAGTGTAATGCACCCGGTGGAACAGTGACGATGTGATGTACTGCGAATTGCTCCTCCGAGGTGTAATTATCACTGCTGACATGTATTGTCAACAACTGAAACGTCTTGTAGATGCAATGTAACAACAACGACCAGGAAGGTTGCGTGAAGTGATGCTGTTCCACGATAACGACCACCCGCATTCTGCTAGAGTAACAATACACATTAAACAGGCAGTTGGTTGGGAAGTCATTCCTCATCCTCCTTATTCACCTGATCTAGCACCCTCAAATTTTCACCTTTTCCGCTCTCTGTTGAACAACCAAGAAACTTCCTTTCCGAATGAAATTGCGCCCCGAACATAGATCGATGAGTTCTTCGCCTCAAAACCACGCAAATTCTACAGTCACAGAGTGGAAAAGTTACCCCAGTATTGGCAGGCTGTTGTAAATAGTGAAGAACAGTATATTATTGATAACTTAAGTCCCTGTTTTATGTATATGAAACTTACCGGAAAACGCTACGAACCACGTAATGCATTTAAAACACAAAGTCATTGAAAGTATTATGTAAAAACAATATGCATATTATGTAGCATGTGGACACACACAGCTTGCGTATAAAAGAGCAACAAGTTCGTGGTCTTCCTTCAGCTTTACCCAATTTATTTAGTACTGCAACAGTGGTCTAAAAATATAATCAGAAAGATGTACAACTTCGCATAGTTATAAAAATCCACTTACCTACTAAGAGAAGGGTACAATTCGTTTCATCTTTGGTGATTTCAACGCAATGTCCAGACGAGTCGCTGGTAAATTGTGGAAAATCATATCTCCTATACGATTTGTTAGTGTGTTACACTCATACTACAATTGTGCATACACAAAAACCTTGCATATTTAACTGAAACAAGTATGTTAGCTTACACTTTCCTATAAACACTGCACCGACAATACTCACGCTACTATAATTCTTCTGAAAAGTACATTTATGACTTTCTGGCAAACATTATAAGTCGACTATATAGAGAAAGGGATTATAAAAAGTTGTAGAACGACGAGAGTTTGATGTCCGTCAACGACGAGCATGTTGGAGCGCAGGCTGGTACTGGGGAAAGTACGGATAAGGAAACCGACCGTGTCCTGTTCTAACGACCCATATATGCTCTTGCTTCACTCGATTTGAAGAAAGATCTAGGGACCGAAGACCTCAGCTGTTTGGTTCCTTAGACGTTCACACAAATTTGAACATTTGAAGAAAGATCGGTAAACCTTAATCTTTATGGTTAGACGGAGTACTGAACCGTCCTCTTTAATACGAGTTCAGGCCGGCCACGGTAGTGTTGCGGTTCTAGGCACTCAGTCCGGAACCGCGCGACTGCTACGGTCGCCGGTTCGAATCCTGCCTCGGGCATGGATGTGTGTGATGTTCTTAGGTTAGTTAGGTTTAAGTAGTTCTAAGTTCTAAGGGACTGATGACCACAGATGTTAAGTCCCATAGTGCTCAGAGCCAATACGAGTTCAATGTGTTAACCAATGCGCTACCCTCAGTGTTAGAAACACTTTCATTTGAATAGAAATAGAGCTTTGTTGTAACCATCAGCTCGAAGGCTGGATTTGGGTTGCCTTCACAATGAATCCACCTACGCAAATCGCTTCAACCCTGCGTAGCTAACAGACTACAGCGCACATACATTTCAACCTGCTAACTTCTTTCATGTTTGGTCTCCCTCCACAAACGCGCCACTCCCACCTCTCGCTACTACAAAATAAGCTATCCCCTGTTGCTTCTAAATGCATCCTTTCCCCCCCGTCTTCCATGACGCTCCTTACTCCCCGAATACATTCTGTACATCTTAGTTAGTTTCTCGATCTACTTTGTGTGATACCATACCTATAAATCTTCTAGGCTATTCTAGTGTTTCCTTTTTGTCGTCCATGTATGGGGTTACATTCCAGCCAAACACTTTAAAAAAGTATGCGTACTCGACTTTTTTCTTCTTTTCGGAAAAGCAGTTCGTGCTATTGCCAGTTTGCTTTTAGTGTTACCTTTACTGCCGCCGCTATGAGTATTTTTCTGCTCGTATGGTAAAAACTTGTCTTGTTTCAGCTTCTCATATCGTAATCCATTTCGCACAGCATCACGTGATTCACTTCTAATGCACTTTCGTTGATCTTCATGTTATCTTCTTTCCAAGATTCTGTCATTCCATTCATTGACATTCTTAATCATGTGCCGTTTATGACAAAGTAACCAGTCACCGTGGAACATTCTGTTTATGTCCGCTCATTTTCCTGCCGTTTCCTTTACTGTTTGCTCTGTGTACAGACTGAAATAAAGAATACAGGCTATAACGCTGTCTCATTCCCTTTTCAGTTACTGCCTCCCTTTTAACTTTCTTCCACTAACCACACTGTAGTCTCTGTAAAAGGTGGACTAGGTTAGTATAGACTTTGGAGTATGTCACTGTGAAAGTGGAATTCAGTACAGGTGAACATAAGAATACATGTAATGACCGTGCAACTGTTAAGCAAGGCAGATAATTAGGTTTGGTATTATCTGTGACGTTTGTCTGGAAAATTTGGAAAATGTAGCTGTCTGTTCACTAAGTCATGAATCTTTGGCTAATTATGTGTGCGTCCACAGTGGATTAGGAGGATACCAGCAGTCATATTATTTTAGGAATACATCACGGAGTCAGCTTCTTTTAATGATAACTAAATAAGTGTGCAGTACTACAACATTATGCGCATTAAGTTCTTTCAGTTTACGGAAATAAATGTACCTGAAAGAAAACCCAATCCTACCAATACTTCGTTCTTTTAGGTAGTACAAGCCTTATGCAACACAAGCGTTATATGACACACCATCTGGGATAAATTTTGATAGGCTATGGTAGGTCAAAAGTGCTGTGTGGTTGATCAACTAATGCAAAAGTTTCTTCTTCTGAACGTAAATGTCAAAATAGTATCTTCTGTCCTCATTCTATACCATATAAATATCTGCAGTCAATTTTGTGAAGATATTCCTGACTTTTAACTTGTCCTCCTTTTTCAGCAATTTATTTCTGCTTTACGGGCCTTGGCAGTGTTGCTTTCAAGCTTGCGCCGGTCGCTTTGAAGTCTCCAACGGTAATAACTTTGCACTTAGCTGCACAGAACTCAATCGCACATGGTTATCGAATCCATGATACGACTTTCCCTTTTTACATTCCATTTTCAATTTGTCATGGATGTTGAGTTCGTAAGCAATAAAGTTCTAGATGAGTTATTAATGAGTGCAACAGTTTTTGATTTTTTTCCTTTATTTCGAAACAAAGTGGTCTCTTACGTAAAAATTCAGGACCTTCAAGAGTGCCTTATGAACGCACTGTGTTCCCGTGTGTTGGAACGCTGTGTTAAACGTTTTGTGGCCAGCCGGTGTGGTCGAGCGGTTCTATGCGCCTCAGCCTGGAACCACGTGACTGCTCCGGCCGCAGGTTCGAATCCTGCCTCGGGCATGGATGTGTGTGATTCCCTTAGGTTGGTTAGGTTTACGTAGTTATAAGTTCTCGGGGACTGATGACCTCAGATGTTAAGTCCCTTAGTGCTCAGAGCGATTTTCACGATCTGAAACATTTTGTTTTGTGGATTTTCCAAATCAGTGTTAAATACTGGTGGACGACTATCCTCAAGAAGGATGTCTTCGCCTTAGAGACTTTCAGAAAGTCGTTACGGTTCAAGTCGGACCACGTGGTTCGTTATTATAGTCTAGTACCTGTAGTGAAGTGTTTTCCTGCTACATTCCTGTCTCACTTCATGTGACTTTGTTCTGTTCGTTCTTGCATGTTCCTGTCATGTACGTTGTTCTAGAAATAATATAATGTGTTCATCCGTGTAGCAACCGTCCATATGAACTATTTTTTTATTTTGTGTTGTGGTGGCAATTCTCACGAGACGCTGGTTTCGAAATCATTTAGACCCAATAACTGTATGCACACTTTGTTTGTAGTAAGGATGTAGCTAACGCCAAATCATTCTTCGCTGCTTTCTTTGAAATATACATTTGACAGGCAGCTGTCTGCTGCTAAAATGGTTCACTCTCTGGGAACTTTATACAAAAATCACTTAATTTCTTCCAATAATGACGATTCGTGTTACGAAATGGTGTGCAACGATTTTTATCATTAAGGATGTGCGACACAAATCACTGATCTTGCTGCTGTGGTGGAATGCCTTCTACGCCTCGACCGTACTGATAACCATACATAGGTGAAAACACATTAGAGAGTATTTCCGGAGAGACCAGCCACATATGCGGAGAGTACGGCGGAGTGAAACGACAGGTAGACTGATGTTTTGACACTAATTAGCTCTCGCAATCTAATGAAAACAAAATTTAACGCACAAAGCAACAAGTTTCCTGTGTTGTGCCTCCACAGTGCCACTACAGTTGACGTGCATATGTCCACCCTTATACTGTGAATGCAGAGAACGTGAGCGGCCTACATGCCACACCAAAGCCGAGCACTCAGTTTCTAAGACCGTTAACGCAGCTGCTCAGAATAAGCGTACGGAAGTGAGGTTGTAAGAAAGTGCCTGCTGAATAGGCTAAGGCTCTCAGCGACATCAAATAATCAGTAAAATTTCACTCCAACGGTTTTTTCATATAAATGCACAAATTACGTAGCAGAAAATACCCCAGGTTGCGAACAAGCGATGACGTACATGTTCAATTACAGATTAACGTGTAATAAAGTTCAGGCACGTAGTAATATCTATCCTTCTTCATAAATCATTACATAAACTATTACCACATATTAAAAGAAAAATTTATTCACACACATTACTCTGCATTGCGTGGAAAGACGCGATACATTAAGGTATTGATGTCGATGACGCGCAACTGAGATGCTAAATGTGCGGACTCCCTCTGTAAGTAGGCTGTTTATGTTTTCTTATTGGCAACGTTACGTCGCGGTCTGTGTGAGAATCACTGGCTGTGCTGTGTGCAGTCTGTGGCTGGTTTGCATTGTTGTCTGCCATTGTAGTGTTGGGCAGCGGCAGCTGGATGTTAACAGCGTGTAGCGTTGCGCAGTTGGAGGTGAGCCGCCAGCAGTGGTGGATGTGGGGAGAGAGATGGCGGAGTTTTGTAATTTGTCATGAACCGCTATACATATTATGACTATTAAGGTAAATACATTGTTTGTTCTCTATTAATATCTTTCATTTGCTAACTATCCCTATCAGTAGTTAGTGCCTTCCATAGTTTGAATCTTTTATTTAGCTGGCAGTAGTGGTGCTCGCTGTATTGCAGTAGTTCGAGTAATGTAGATTTTTGTGAGGTAAGTGATTTCTGAAAGGTATAGTTTAATGTTAGTCAGGGCCATTCTTTCGTAGGGATTTTTTGAAAGTCAGATTGCGTTGCGCTAAAAATATTGTGTGTCAGTTTAAGCACAGTCGTGTATAATTGTTCTAAGGGGATGTTTCATATGTCGACCCTTAGCCGAGGATACCTCACTGGAATCTTCTGATTTTTTCCTTGTAGTTTGTGTAATTAGCGTAGATTTTGTTTATTGCTAGCGCGTAATTGTAGAGAGAATCTCCTTTCTAGTTGCAGTCTTTCATTGTTGTACAGTAAAACAGTTGTGACATGCATGTAGATTTGCACCAAGTATTTAAGTAGACATTATTTCTATTTCTATGTTAATGTGTTATCTGATTTTGCTCTTCAAATTGTGCTTTCCTGTGTTATCGTGTGAAATATTGTGACAATAATGGCGTGTGAAAAACGTAACACTAGGCTCCAAAGTAAACTGAGAAATGACAGTGAAGACGAAAGCAGTGTGTTAGCGCCACCGAGTAATGAATTAACTGATGTTCAAAGTAGTAATCTGGTAATTGTGCATAGGGAAATGGAGAGGGCTGCAAACAATGGTGTAGACAGTGAAACAGGTAGTGAACAGGGAAGCATTATCGATCGATCGGTCGGCAACAGCTCGCCTCAGGAATCCGAAATTACAGGACACAATTTCGCAAATACTGTAGATTCAGGTTTTGGGTCATCACTGTTTTCTCAAATAAGTCAAGACACATTTTCTGCTTGTCAAAATGTGAATGTTGCCGGTGCAAATGCACTGCCGAAAAGCGTAGAGAAACAGATTCCAAACACTAATATATTATTATTGCAATTAATGCAACAAATGAAACAAAATCAGAGACAAATGGGACAAAATCATAAAAAGTTAGACACAGTGGAACAAAATCTTAAAAAGTTAGACACAGTGGAGCAAAATCTTAAAAAGTTAGACACAGTGGAACAAAATCTTAAAAAGTTAGACACAATGGAACAAAATCTTCAAAAGTTAGACACAATGGAACAAAATCTTCAAAAGTTAGACACCACACTTGAACAAACACGTGAAGATTTAACTACTGACTTACATAACATCGAATCGAAATGTCAAACAGTCTGTAATGACGTAAAAACACAAATTTGTAAGCATTTCCAACCTATTTTTTCGCCTCATGAAAATGCATTACAGAATCACGAAGCAGCCATAAAAGAACTGCAAACCATTGTTCATGCAAATCATGAGACTTTGTGGGCTAAAATTGACTCAGTTGCTTCTACCAATTCAGTTACGCAACTTGCAAAAACTCAGGAAAACTTAAAGGACACAGTAGATCCGATTTCAACACAAATGGACACTCTGAAACTTGGTTCAGAAAAACACACTGAGGAAATGTGTTCACTATCGGAGAAAGTAGCCAAACTTTCGGATCAGGTCACTAAATTGTCTACAAAGGTAGATGATGATCTGAATGACACAAGACTTGTAGCGTTCACTGACAGAGAAGAGTATGAACAAATTAGAAATTTCAAACAGAATCAAAATCAAACCAATACACAGTACAAAAGAGAAATCCAAGAAGTACAAGATCAGCTGACACTGGTAATACAAGAATTACGTATTTCAGAGGACACTCGCGTCCCAATACGGGAAGAGGGATATAGAAATACGGAACAGCCACAAAATAATAACACAGGGCATTTCGGAAGTTATGAAAGAAATTGGCAATGTGCACCGAATTTTGAGATGGAACGGCCGACACGACCTAACAATGACCGATATGCGACTCGCCGACATGATGATTTTGACTATAAGCTATTCATTACTACACGTAAATTCAAAACATTTAAGAATTCTGGCAACGACATTCTTCCACAAGCATGGCTCCATCAATTCTCTCATTGTTTTCCTCCCAACTGGTCGTTAGAACACAGATTAGAATTTATGTGTGGCTACTTGGAGAATGAACCAGCTGTAAGAATGCGATCGGTCATTCACGATTGTCACAGTGAAGGAGAATTTTATCATGCCTTCCTCTCAGCATATTGGTCTCAAGCTACACAAGACCGAGTAAAACATAGCATCATAATGATGAAACGTTTCGAACAATCTGAATTTTTCAGTCTTATGAAATATTTTGAAGACATGTTGCATAAGAATCAGTTTCTTTCAAACCTATACAGCCCCTCAGAACTCATCCGCATTTGCTTAATCAAATTACCTGAACATTTACGGCATGTTATTTTAGCCGGACGTTGCAAAGAAGACATTGAGGCTTTTCAGGGACTGTTACAAGAACTGGAAATTGACACTGACAATCGGGGAACGTGAAAACAAGAACACAACAATTACAGGTCACATCCGTCGCAATTCCGCGATGAAAGAAATAATAACTGGACACGACAATGCTATTCTCACAACACATATCATGACCAAAACACACACCACCCGTATGACAACCATTGGCAGAGTAGTAATAATTACAGGGAAAGATCACCTCTCCGCAGTAGTGACTATCACAGAGACAATCAGAGAAACAGACAATTTGGGAACCAAAATAATTATTATCAAGGGAGACAGAATAACTTTAGACACAACGGTCCAGTGCGCAGTTACAATTCAGAGAGAAATTCTCCACCACTTAACCGACAAGAAAGAAACTACAGGAACTACCGACATGACGACAGACGATGTGATCATAACGACAGACCTGAATTGCATCAGAACTGGCGGGATTTAAACAGGACAGGGCCCTCTCGTCACGGGGAATTTGTAGAAGTTAGGTCTCCAAATCCCAATAACGACGCGCGCCAACAAAGGAACAGACAATGACTCGCACCGCAGGCAGCCGCTTGCGCCAGCTGGCTCAGAGAAAAACAACATAGATGCTAACCTTGAGAAAAAAAATTCCAGTATTTTTTACCGACGTATACCATATGACAATTGCATTCAACTTCAAACTCTGAGTACTATGAAGAGTAAAGGATTTCACCACACTTCACATATAAAAACGCTTATTGAAAGATAATCTGCTTTTTAACTTTGTCTTTGCCATAAAACTTTTCACTTCACATATCTAGTATGCTTTGTCAGACTTAAGAAACTGTTAACATGCAACAATGTTTGAAGTTAAATATCCAGTCTAGAACCTAGGAAACATTTTTAAACAGAAATTACGATTGCATTGTTATAGTGAACAGACGACACTGTTGTATTTGTACATTCTTACTTGTTAGTTGCACGATTACGTAACGACTGTAAGGATTACATACTTAGAACATATACTGGTACTGCTAATGAGATTTTAATGCAACATTTTGGTTTACTTGAAAATACATTCTGGATTTAAAGTACTTTCTGTGAGATACCAGATGACACAGTGGTTAGTTTATGTGACAGCTACACAATTTTATCGCGACGCTACTAATATGTGACACAATTTACATTGTTGCTTTCGTGCTGTATCTGCTTTATATCTGCACAGTTTTTCTGAATTACTCTGGAAAGTAAAACATGTTTTAGTAGTAACTTTTGTGGTATAGCTACAATGAGACTGCCTTTTCCGTAGCACAACAATACGTTACAGCACAGTACTTTCTTCATCATGGCAATAAGCGTAATAACTACGATATCTATACGCAAAGATTTTCACTTTCGTTTATGATGAGGTAAGTACATTGACTTCTGCGGAACTTAGCTTTCAGAGGACGATAACTACGACACTTCCACAGAGATTATCTTACAACAAGACGCACAGTTTAGCGCTACAGTACACGTATTTGAGTGATTAATTTTATACTTAAAACATTTATTTTTAAAGGTTTTTGAATTACAAAGAAAGTTTTCCGTGATACATTTCATTCCATTGCTGTAATTTGTAACACCTGAGGGTACAATTACATTTATCCTCAGGGGGGTACACGCTTACTTTGTGTACCATGTGTTTGGCAAGCACAAGGAGCCCTAGCTAATATGGTATTTGCTTATACAACTTTACACATCGGTACCATATTTCTCGAACACGTAAATTACACAGCTATCTGATTATTTAACAGAGAAACAAACATTTCTTTACTGCATCAGTGACAGATGTTTACGTAATTACACAGTTGGGTAACTTCACACTTTAGCGCTACAGTACACGTATTTTTTCAGACCCATTGTGATATTATGAGAGCTTTGAATGATATATTTGGTATGGGATCACGATTTTTAAAGTACGTTTGAGGCAGATGACACTTTTGACATGAGCAGAGAATTTTTTAGGTTTTTAAATTATTGTAGAAAGCTACGACGTTTTTGAGATTTGACTGAGGTGTTATGATGTTATTATTACGATGATGATGTGTATTATGCTGTTGCCATATGTTTATGATCAATAAGCTGATGCTATATGAGTTATTTGATTATGCTATGTATTTATTATGATGAAATATTGAAGTGTCGTCGCAAGATCGACGTGTCGACGAATATATATATGTGTAATAAGGTAAGGAATAATGAGTAGTGTTTAGGGACTCTGATTTGTGGAAAAGGTTATTGTAAACCAAGAATCGTACTTTAAGAGTTATGAAATGTGTGTAAATGCGTGAATCTATCACAATTCTGGCGAAAATTTTTTGGACTCTGTTATATTTACAGGATTTTGTTTCTACAGATTTGTAACGCAAATTCTTAACCTGTGAATTTTTTTATGTGAGACTGTCACTGTTGCGGAAACTGGTGTCGTAAATATTTCGGTAAGAAAGTTAAGTGACCACCTGCACGTAATGCGTCGTGAGCGGCCAGATGGGCCAGCCGCCTTGAGAAAAAGCCATTAGGTGGTAGAAAAAAAAAGGGGATGCCATTATCCTCGCTATCGACATTCCTTTGTAGAAAGCATCGTAAATACGACACCCTCAAACTTGAAAACATGATTACACTGTAGAGTTCTTAATTTATGATAAATACTGAAATGAAATGATGAGAAACATTTTATGTCTATTCTCTTGTTAGCTGAAAGATTGTTTACAGCGTTATGAAATGCAATATGGTTAGTGAATGACGTTTGACGCCTTGCTTTGCCTATTTTTTTTAATATCTAGTTTCTAGCTGCACTGCAGCATTGGTTAAAATAGAATTTTACAGATGTACTAATATAAATATTTTCTGTCTGCAGATCGAGTAAATAATAATTTTTTTCAAAAATATGAGGGAGCACAAAACGACATTTACCTTCACAGGAACTGCATTCATAATTTTCTTTTCAAGTACTTGGAAATTTCTTTTGTAGAATAAATTGTGATGCATCACTCTAGTATTAAGATGTGACATAGGTATTAGACATGGCCATTTTTAGTGTACTATTTTTTCTGCTTGAGCTTTGTCATGTTTAGGTATAAGTTATTTCATTTTCTGTTGTTGGTTGCCAGGCATAGTGCTACTGAATTTCAATTTGTGGTACTCTGCTAAGCCAGATTTATTTTTCTTGTTTGCTGCGCATTGCCCCATATTAGTTGTAATGTTGAATTGCTTGGTGATTTAGATTTACTGTAGCTTGCTTTGCAAATTTCCACTTTTTTTTTCATTGCTGTTTGCGTTAATTGTTTTGTGCTGCTGCATTACCTCGTCCCTTAGTTTAGCATCTGAGCTCAGTAGATTTAAGTTAGCTTAAGAGGGGTAGACTATATAAGAAACTGACTATGGAGAATAGGTAAAGAAAGCGTTGCGAAGTTATATGAAAAAGATTTTGTCCAAAATGAGTACTGTACACTGAGAAATAATTATATTGAAAGAAATATGAATAGAATACAGAAAGCAGGTATAGATAGGACCTTTTGGGAATAATGATGAATGAAGGGAGATCTCCAAGAAGTAAAGGAAGTTTTGTTTGCAAAATACTGCAGTAAAACAAAACCTGTCCTTTCCTTGTGTATTATTCCGCTATATGTGTGTGTACTCTTGTGTATTTGTGTTTTTCCTGTCTTTATGTGTTTAGCTAATACGATTTATGTTGTAGAATTTTTCTAGTACTAAGCTATATTCACTATGAGGAGGAATACTGTTATCCTCAAATATAAGTTGCATTAATAATATGTTATTTTCTTTGTAAAGTTGTTTACAATTCTGTTCTGTTTCAATGTTCATGTGTGAAATTAATGTTTCGAAAACTATTCTCATTATTTTATATATTTACTTATGTCATAATTCCTGTAACTCTGATGGATATGTTATTTCGATTCTTTTGTAAAGCCTGTACTACAAATGTTATCTGTATTGTTATGTTCTTTAATGATGTATTTTGTACCTTTGTAATTTTATTTTCATGTTGTAAATTTATAATTGTATAGACACCAGTTCTTCAAATTAAGTTACATTTCACTGCACATGTTTCTGTTGGTCATAGTATATGCACAATATGTGAGAAGTAGGGACTGTTAGTGTTTGCACGTGTGTTAATAATTCTGCAAGGGACTGGATAACAGAATTGCTGGTTCTAAGGACAATTCCAAAAACTTAGTGAGGGCACAATTGGTGGTTATGGACTTGCTATATTGTCCGCAAGACTCTTCAATGGTGATTGTGCACCTGCACATTTGCAACAGATGGCTGCTGGCCGTCGCTACAAGGACTACAGTGGGTCTGCGTCTTTGCTGACTCACCAATACCATTATTTCTACAAGGACTGCAGTGGGTCTGCACCTCTGGTGGCCCACCAATACCATAATCCCTACCAGGACTACAATGGGTATGCTCTGTGACGACTTACCTACCAATATTCTTCAAAACTTCGACTGACTCTGTGGTGGGTTTGCTCTGTTGTGGCCCATTATCTGTCTGCATGTCGAGAGTCAGCACTGTCTTTCCGTTGGAAGGACAACACTACTTCTTCAAGACTGCATGGAAATCCACTACTTCCGTGTGCATTGTCTTTTACTGCTCAGACTTTGAGAAAAGAAACGGCAATTTTACTGTGACGAATGATGAGGACTGTCTTTATAGACTGTGAGAAAATTTTAGCTTTTGACCAACATTGTATCAATAAGTGTGTGCATTTGATATCTTTGTTATTGTAATTATGAAAAATTTTATCAAATCATTATTGGCCACTGCCCAAAACAATTTGTAAAATTTGTTGTGGGGAGCATGGGGGCTATGTAAGTAGGCTGTTTATGTTTTCTTATTGGCAACGTTACGTCGCGGTCTGTGTGAGAATCACTGGCTGTGCTGTGTGCAGTCTGTGGCTGGTTTGCATTGTTGTCTGCCATTGTAGTGTTGGGCAGCGGCAGCTGGATATTAACAGCGCGTAGCGTTGCGCAGTTGGAGGTGAGCCGCCAGCAGTGGTGGATGTGGGGAGAGAGATGGCGGAGTTTTGTAATTTGTCATGAACCGCTATATATATTATGACTATTAAGGTAAATACATTGTTTGTTCTCTATTAATATCTTTCATTTGCTAACGATCCCTATCAGTAGTTAGTGCCTTCCATAGTTTGAATCTTTTATTTAGCTGGCACTAGTGGCGCTCGCTGTATTGCAGTAGTTCGAGTAATGAAGATTTTTGTGAGGTAAGTGATTTCTGAAAGGTATAGTTTAATGTTAGTCAGGGCCATTCTTTCGTAGGGATTTTTTGAAAGTCAGATTGCGTTGCGCTAAAAATATTGTGTGTCATTTTAAGCACAGTCGTGTATAATTGTTCTAAGGGGACGTTTCACCTCCAACACTATACCGTAGAGGCGCACTATTTAGTCGCGCTCACCCATCAACCAGCCTCCAGAACCATGGAACTGGCCACCCCGAAACACTTAAACTTTGGTGCGTCGTAGGTTCATGAAATGCTTTGTCTGCACAGAGAAAAAGAAAACTGGTAATAAAAAATAGTCTGAATATTTTATGTAACTTTTTATTATTAAAAGAAGCATAAATACGACTGTCAATAAAATCAATTTGTTTTATATAAGATACATTAATAAATGAAACGCTGTCTGCTTTCTTACATCATACCTTAGCTAACGTCTACTTTCTCAATTACTAAACGATGTTTCGCAACAAAGATAAAGGCTTACAGAGCCATAAACTTCACACGAGGGCAACGAAACACAGCACTGTATCACTTAAACCAATACAAGGCCCCTGTAGTAGACCATATGCCATCACAATTTGTAAGATCCATGGGAGATCCAAACACACAAAGTGAGCCTGGAAAGCCTTGCTGTGGTCCTACTGCAGCACTAGTGAGAGTGAGATTTTGTTTCTTTTCTTGACATCAGGCTTTTGGCTTCTTTTATGTGGCACTACAATAATCATTCCTCTGCGCCACAAATTCCTCTTCTGCGCTAGCCTTTTCACATCACAATAGCACCTGTTCACTCAGTTATTTGTAGGATGTATTCCAATATGTCTTTACCTACAAACTTTACCATCTACAGCTAGCTCAGTACCATGCAAGTTAATCCTCGAGGTCATAATACGTGACTTGTCATCCTGTCCCTGTTCTTGTCAGTACTCTCCATGTGTTCATTTCATCGACCATTATGAGAAAGCCTCATGTCTTATCTTTTTATCTTTCTAGCCTAAAAATCTCAATAACCTTCTGTTTTACCACGTCTCAGAAGCTCCCAATTTTTTTCTTTTTTAACGGATAACCATAGTCCAAGAATAACAAGTATATTTTAGCCACTTTGGTAATTTATATAAGTTGTAATTTTATTTGTAATGTATTTTCTGTGTAGCCTCTTTGTAGTTTGAAGCTTTGCCTAGTGGCATAAATGTGTGTCAAAATTTTACAAGCGCGAGGGAGACAGTTGACGTGCAAATGATTTCAAGACAGGATTCGGTGATGCTAAGACGATCAGGACATGAGTGCGAGAAATTAAATTCATTTGCAGGAGAATGATCACTTTCAGTAGTAGTGGAAGGAGGAGAAGTTCGGGAGAAATCAGGAACCATGGCATGAGACAAAGAACGAGGAATTTTATCTGGAGAGTAGAGTCTAACTGGAAACATTCTGAAGACGATTACAGCAGCATCGGAACCTGAGTCAAATGAAATAATCGTCAGACTTTAGGAATGTGTTACAGACGCTGAATGGCATTACTACTCTATTAGTAACTCATGCTTATCTGCTACTTTTACAAAACCCTGACAGCATTGATAAGCATCGAAAAACCTCAAAGGGAGGTAGCAGTTGAGAAGAGAGAGTCTGCAAACAGGGCAAGTAGTGAAGGAAGAAGTTTGGTAATTAGTTACGGCTGCAAGCGTAGAAATTAACATTTGAATTACATGAAATGCAATCGAAGTTGCGACTGCGGACAACCACCATCTGTGTAATGGAATGACGACACTGAAAATTCGTACCGAACCTGGCTGAACCATGATTTCCCCCTTTACGCGAGCGGTCGCTTTAACCGCTTTGCATATCCATGCACTACTCTCGGTCACAACCAAATTTCCATATGTCTTCGTTCGTGTGTCACAATTTACACTCGTACTCATTATGAAAATCTATACTAGAGAGGAGGGGGGGGGGGGCTAAATACCATATTGCGAGGCCTCTGTTGTAAAGAAGCAGGATACGGTGTTCCTTCGGACATGCAGTATCGTAAATATCTGAAGGTTTGCGAATGCCGTAGTAATTCATTCCGAGATGGCAAATCTCTTGAGAGTACGACTCAGCGGAATGGACAGTTTCTTTAAAAGCATATACAAGCTGAATAGCCCGTAAATTTCTACGACAAAAAGAAATCACTATATACATACACCTGGACTGGCTGGCGTTCCAGACCAACACAAATTTTCGATGCACGTGTGACTCAACCACCAATTATGCAAGACAAATCGTCGCACGTTTAGCTGTAGAAGAGATGATTTTTATTTTTCACATATTTTATAAATATTAATAGACCTTCCTCTAACACTGACCAACTTAGTTTTCGTTCTTAGGTAACAGCGACAACTTACATTCAGCTGGCGAGGATTCAAGAACAATGGTTGACAAAAGGTCCAAAACGGCCGTCGAGGTGTGCGGACGGCTGGCAGTGTCGGGTGGCGCTCCGCCCAGTTCCAACTCCGCTCGCGAGGCGCCCCGCATAATAACCCGAGATCCTGCCGCCTAAGAGGCAATCCCGCCCACCTAAGCCCGATCCAGCGCGCTGTCAGATTTCCCGATACCGGGTCACTCTCACACACCACCCACGGCGTCGGCTCCTGGCGCTCTGGCCAAGGAAGCCGTGTGAGGCGTGCAGGATACGGCTGGCAGGAGTACTGCTGACGTCAGACTTCTACCGCATTCGCAGGAAATCCGATGCGAATACCATGCCTTCTGCAATCTCAAAGCTGCTGCTGCTGCATTAATAGGTGTTGGAACGAACCTCTTGTGATGTTGAGGCAGAGCTTCTACTACAAAGTTAGTTACTTACATATTCCGTAGCTCATTCGAAAGTTTTTTTTTTTTTTTTTTTTTTTTTTTTTTTTTTTTTTTTTTTTTTTTTACCCGAACTGATATTTAACGAGCTAATTTTCCAGGGTACGTATACACCATTACTTTCAGCATCAAAGAAGATATTATTTTTCAGTTTCACACGTGTAACTGCTCTTAAACATCATATTTTTATACACTATCAGGTTTTAAATAAACATTTGTAGTAATAGTAGTAGTAGTAGCTTTATTCATCAATTGATCTCTTTTTACAAGGGTATAGGACATGTCATAGTATTTACAAATTTAGGTCTATATAAAATAAGCTAATTCGTGTACACATATATTTACAGACTTCTAGTTAGAGACAATGATTAGATTTACTCTTGGTATACAATACCTTTTATACGAATAGCTTATTAAATAATGTAATGCCACATTGTTCACCCATATCTCACTATCAGCTACTGCACACACTATACACACATTGTTTCATACCACTTCACTCTACACACATACACACACACACACACACACACACACACACACACACACACACACACACACACGAACACACACTTGTGATCTCTGGGCCGTTTTCTGTACCGCAACTTCCAATTTGCTATACTGAAAAACTGAGTCAGCGTCCATCCATAATGATTGACATGTTGAGCTCAGAAAAAGGAAGAGGTGTCAGTATTGAGATATGCATAGCTTTGGGGGTAAGTATTTCTAGAACGGATAAAAGAAGGAAAAAAAACATAAAATGAAGGTGTTATGTGGAATGTTGGATAATATATATTCATTATTATTATTAGTTATTTGTGTAACTTCTTTTATCAAATACCTACTTTGTTTTAGCTAACTAATCCTTCACTGTATAAAATGTATTTAATAACAGTTATTTTGTAGCTGCCTTTTTAAATAAGTGTATTTCTCCAATGTCTTTAATCTCTTTCGGTAATTTATTGTACAGCTTTATTCCTTGGTAGAAAATGCTGTTTTGACTTTTATGTTTATTTATTCTTGGTAAATGTAAGTTGAGTCTATCTCTTGTTGCATAGTCATGGACAGAGCTCTTTGTGTTGTAATTACGATGTTATTTTTGATGTGTACAACTGACTGGTAAATGTATTCGCATGGAGGAGTTAAAATCCGGCGTTTTGAACAGATCTTTACAATGAGCTCGACTAGTATGGTTGTTTATTATTCTTATGGCTTTTTTCTGGAGTTTGAAAATTGTATTCATATTTTGTGCATTTGTGCATAGCAGAGAGTACAATACGCCTTGATAAGGTTCCTTATGGGAATTTGGTGCCAGACAAGCCGTTTACTTTGATGGTAAAGTAGAATGTATAGTAACGGTAACTCCTGAAACAGGTACATACAAGATGACTGTAGGCGAACAGCTCATATAATACACAACGATCACTTTCGTTCCCATCATTACTTCCTTTCTAAGTGATGTGTTACCCTAGACCTTATTGAATGGATAATATATTAGGAGGTTGGTACATCTGTTTCCAAGACAAGCAGTTATCCGAAGAGCAATGAAAGCCATTGCGAGTGCCATACCTTAAGCGATAATATTGAAGAGCAAGGGCGATGGAGAGCTACAGTTGAGCGGCGCAGTTTGTTTTTAGATTCCTGTTTCGATAGTTGCGTCCCGAGTGGTCGGTAGTGTAATGGAAATCTACTACTGAAAGTGCTTAACTACAATATTACCGCTTGAAGAAAACAAAACAGTAAAACGCCATTGCACACTGAATGATGATTGAAAATCCCAAAAATAATTCTAATTTCTCACAATTTCCCATACGTTATTATTCCTCCACTTTTATGTTTACTTGCTTGTTCATTCATTCGTATTCCTTTATTATACACTCCTGGAAATTGAAATAAGAACACCGTGAATTCATTGTCCCAGGAAGGGGAAACTTTATTGACACATTCCTGGGGTCAGATACATCACATGATCACACTGACAGAACCACAGGCACATAGACACAGGCAACAGAGCATGCACAATGTCGGCACTAGTACAGTGTATATCCACCTTTCGCAGCAATGCAGGCTGCTATTCTCCCATGGAGACGATCGTAGAGATGCTGGATGTAGTCCTGTGGAACGGCTTGCCATGCCATTTCCACCTGGCGCCTCAGTTGGACCAGCGTTCGTGCTGGACGTGCAGACCGCGTGAGACGACGCTTCATCCAGTCCCAAACATGCTCAATGGGGGACAGATCCGGAGATCTTGCTGGCCAGGGTAGTTGACTTACACCTTCTAGAGCACATTGGGTGGCACGAGATACATGCGGACGTGCATTGTCCTGTTGGAACAGCAAGTTCCCTTGCCGGTCTAGGAATGGTAGAACGATGGGTTCGATGACGATTTGGATGTACCGTGCACTATTCAGTGTCCCCTCGACGATCACCAGTGGTGTACGGCCAGTGTAAGAGATCGCTCCCCACACCATGATGCCGGGTGTTGGCCCTGTGTGCCTCGGTCGTATGCAGTCCTGATTGTGGCGCTCACCTGCACGGCGCCAAACACGCATACGACCATCATTGGCACCAAGGCAGAAGCGACTCTCATCGCTGAAGACGACACGTCTCCATTCGTCCCTCCATTCACGCCTGTCGCGACACCACTGGAGGCGGGCTGCACGATGTTGGGGCGTGAGCGGAAGACGGCCTAACGGTGTGCGGGACCGTAGCCCAGCTTCATGGAGACGGTTGCGAATGGTCCTCGCCGATACCCCAGGAGCAACAGTGTCCCTAATTTGCTAGGAAGTGGCGGTGCGGTCCCCTACGGCACTGCGTAGGATCCTACGGTCTTGGCGTGCATCCGTGCGTCGCTGCGGTCCGGTCCCAGACCGACGGGCACGTGCACCTTCCGCCGACCACTGGCGACAACATCGATGTACTGTGGAGACCTCACGCCCCACGTGTTGAGCAATTCGGCGGTACGTCCACCCGGCCTCCCGCATGCCCACTATACGCCCTCGCTCAAAGTCCGTCAACTGCACATACGGTTCACGTCCACGCTGTCGCGGCATGCTACCAGTGTTAAAGACTGCGATGGAGCTCCGGATGCCACGGCAAACTGGCTGACACTGACGGCGGCGGTGCACAAATGCTGCGCAGCTAGCGCCATTCGACGGCCAACAGCGCGGTTCCTGGTGTGTCCGCTGTGCCGTGCGTGTGATCATTGCTTGTACAGCCCTCTCGCAGTGTCCGGAGCAAGTATGGTGGGTCTGACACACCGGTGTCAATGTGTTCTTTTTTCCATTTCCAGGAGTGTATATTTACAGTTCCTTCTACCCCGTATCACAATATAATGATTAAACAGTGCAGTTTTCTACGATAATAGGCATGTTTTTCGTGTGAGCAACATACGTCCGTTTTATTAGGAACCGACCACTTTCTTCCGCAGAAAAATTTAAAACCTTTTACACGACTAGATGTCGAGATATGCCATAACGTCCGCTTTAGCATGTATCCCATACACTTTCTTCCCAGAAACAGTTTTAGTTTTCAGTTTTACTTTTCGGTACGTCAGTTTTTGCAGGAAGTATCTCCTGCTTCAGGTTTGGTCGCAGCATTCATTCCGCTAAGTCCCCACATTCTCATTTTTAGAGCGTCACCTATGATTACTCCCACAGCAAACACCTCCACCGTTGTTCATAAGCCACAGAGAGAAAAGTAAATATTCACAGACTACTGTAAATGATGTGTAAGTCTTACGATTAAATAATGGCAGTAATTATTCTTTAACGATGGATATTCCGTGTTTAACGTATAGGTTTCCATAGATTTCTGTGAACTTATTTTGCTGATAATAGTTATAATAATAAAGATAATAATCCTCCTCTATCCACACTTCCTTCTTTTACTGGGCAACTGTTGCTAGGGTGGAGCATTACGTCCGAAAACTGCTCTAGAAACGGCGTAGTTGTGTATTAGTTGAAGTGGGAAACAAATTCTCATCTGGTATTCCAGATTTAGGTTTCCCGTAGATTCCCTAAACCACTTTTTGTAAATAACAGATCGGTTCCATTAACCATTAACAATATTTGTGATGACTCTGATACCAACGAGAGGCCACACCCTAATCCCCCTTCCTTAATCTGAAGTTTTGCGGCAATGTGTGTGTGTGTGTGTGTGTGTGTGTGTGTGTGCGTGCGTGGGCAAAGACATACAATGGATCTGTTTGAGCATTATGATTGATTATTCATTGGACTTTATTTTAGATTTTTAATACGAAAAACAAAATGGTGCCCGTAAGTATGGTTTGACCAAGGTGACCAAGGACCTGCGCGTTTGAAGTGCAGTGTACCCTCAGGAGATATCTGATATCAAAAATTGTTACCAACCGTTGACGCTATATTAAACGTATGGGCGCTTATACCCAACCACATTTAAATAACCTTAAATTTATCCGTATGGTGATACGTCGAACTTTGAATTCGCTTTTTAGTTATTGTCACACTTTATGGCTTTACAAAAGATAGTCAATGGTAACTAATTTCAAAAATAGTTTAGGTGTAAGCTCAAAAAAAGAGTGTTTTCTTTTCTACAACCAGAGATTGAAGTTAATGGTTTGAACCATTTTTATTTTAATCTACTTGCAGCTTTGAAAAATCGTTTGTCGAGAAAAACCTGTTTAAAGTTTAAGGAAAATTTTTATATTTATTGGTTTAATTTTATTTTTGATGTCGTTGAATACAAATCTGAAGTTATATTTTCCAAATTCGAAATGGATAATCCAGTACGTGGACCAAAATTTATGTTTTTACCAATATTGACCAAAATTTGACCAAGAAAAGTGTTTTCATTACTTTAGTCTGCGACTCTTGGACCGTATATTAACTCTTCCTCTAAGTCGAATTGTTCCTGGAGAGCAGCTCCCTCTTTCTTCTTGGTGAGAAACGTTGATTAGGCGAGCTGGACATGCTGCGTTCGTCAGCCTGCGAACGTTGTGCGTCAGCTTTTTCGGCGAATATGTTTACTCAGAACCCAACAGCAATTTCCAGCCTCTTCATTATTTTCAGCAATGGTTAGTATCCCTCGTTGATTAGTTTGCATCTATATAAGTGACACGTTCAATACTCTGAGAGGTTCAGTGCACCAGTCTACAAACACACGAGTTGAAACATTCGTTGCAGTTTTGCGTATTCCCTCCAATGCATCGTTGTAGAAAGTCATCTGCGGAGCGAACCTGTTAAATGGGTTTCACGGCTCCTTTCTACCTGAGCCGAGCATCTCCGGCTGCGAGCGTCCCACGGTGGCCATGACACTGTTTCGATCAGTAGGCTGTAGAAATTTTTCTGTAGTGCACGGATTGAAAACAATTTTCGTCACAACATTCCAGATACATATAAGTTTCAAAATATGCAATAAAAAGCAAATTTTCGGTCATTTTGAGTGAGAACCTGGACTTAAGTGCGGTGGCGTCCATGGTGCTCTCCGAAGGGAGAAGGCTGTTTATTGGCAGTGGTTTTTACCTGCTTCCTTCTATCATTATCGTACAACACAAGCCTCACAACACAGCCACCATCTTCACTCAGTAACACCGCAAATAACACTGGGGAACAGCCATTTTTTGTCCTGGATCTGCGACTTGTCCTTAACTAATTTTCAGTCTCTAAATTCTAAACAGTTAGCTGTTTTTCTCTGTCACGTAAAGTTTTTAAACTACAGGATACTCTCTCTTTATTCTGAAAGTCATTAAAACTGGGCATACAGAGGAAACTAAAGTGGGTACTAGCCAAACGTAGTAGAATATTAGAATATTTTATTCATTCAAAGGTTATTTAACATTCAAAGTTACATTGTGTTTATACAAATAATAAAAACAAAGATATTAGGGTACACATTTTCGGTTTTAACTTTTCCTACAATTTTCCAACTGGGAAAATTCTCGCCTGATGCTTCAACAGTAGTCAGCCATCATACCGACATCCCATCTACCTTGATACCTTTCTTCCATGACCTTCAAATCTTGGTGGAATCGCTCCCCTGTTCATCGCTAACATCACAAAGATGTTTTGGAAAGTTTGCAAGATGGCTATATAAGAATTGCAGGTTGATACTCATGTTACAGCCAAACTTTTTAAAGCTCCCTAAGAGTTGTTGAACAAATTCGACGAAATTCTGTGCTCATGTATTTCCTAGAAAGTCATTGACAATACTTTTGAATGCCAATCAAGCATTCTTTTCAAGTTCGGTCATTGTTTCTATGAAACGTTCACCTTTCGTAAATTGCCGAATCTGTGGCCCATCAAAGACAACAGCTTTCATCTTCTCGTAAGACAAGCTAGGAAATGCCGAAATGATATACGTAAAACAGTCCCCTTCAGTTTACAGAGCGCTAACAAATTGCTTCATGAGACCTAGTTTTATATGCAAAGGCGGAAATATAACGTTTTTTCTGTTACAAGTGGATGATTTACAATGTTTGGATCACCAGGTTTCAGGTCAGATCTTGGCGGTCACTATGACTGCACCCTATACTTCTCACGAGCTCTGCTGTCCTACATACACAGAAAACACGGATACTTGGTATATCCGAGTTGCTGACCAAGAAGGAAAGAAACCATTTTAAGGTCAACACAGGTGACACGATGGTGAAAGTTGTATTGCAACACGTCAATGACCTCCTTTATGTCTTCGTACTTTCCATGCAAAGAAAACTGAATGGCCTATTGGGACTGAACCGTATGAATTTCCATTGTACAGGAGAACACACTTCAAGCTACGTTTTGAGCTGTCTGTAAACAATCGCCATTCGATTACGTTATAGTCTGAAATTCCCAATTCCTTCATTAAACCAGGTATATTGTGACAATGCACAAATCCATCAACACTCAGATAGAATTGCATAAATGTACTTTCTCTCGATCGGAAGTAAGTGATTTTAGCTCATTTTTCTAACAAGTTTTTTTCGTGCAGTCTTGATGCTGGAAGTTCTGATGCTTTTTTGGATAGTCCCAAATGCCGTACCAAGTCATTTAACTCGTGCTGATTAAATCCTTTACGAACAGAAGCATCGTCACCTTTAAAACCTTCGTCGCAGCGTTCACTTCGAGTTTCGGCCGACGCATCTTCTCGTATTTCCAGAGAGGGTAATTCTTGAAACACTGGCGCTGGAATTTTAGCTGAATGCGGCACAGGGCGTATAGCTGACTTTAAAGTAGGGTAATCTATATTATATTTGTTATTTTTTTGTTATAATCCCATGTTTTTACTATACGAAAGTATACCAAACGGGAGTTTATCACGTGTTCCTTTTGTCCACATTCTCAAACCCTCCAAACACTGCTTGCAGACTTTTTGAGGGGGCCCATTATTTACCTTGGTCGCCAATGTTTACTTTAAAATAAGCCAAATAGGCTTCCGTGACAAAATTGCTGATGTTTGTCCGTTGACTGGGGATCGTAAAACTGCCACACTTGTAACAAAACGAATCGGGACTGTTTAAGCACTTACGACGCTAACTGCCAGTGGCAGACATAAAGAAACTTTTTCGTTTGTGTAAAAATAAGAAGTAAATATTGCTAATCTTGTGTAAATAAAAATTCTTGCACTACGTGTCGGAAGCCGGCTTCACTGTATCAGAGCGACAAGTACACTTGTTTACTACAGCGTCTTATGCGTAACTGACCACATTAGTCTAGACAGTAGGAATCTAAACCTGTTGCGCGGCGTCACTATCCCCTCGAGTCGTCACTGGTTTAAGGTTCTCGACAGAGTTACAGCACTGCTTTCTGTAACAAACAAGTTACCTGTCAGAAGCGTAATCGCATGCGTCACAACTACAGAAATAAAACTTGACGTGCCAGGAAAAAACTATTTACAGTTTTGGAATCAGCATGTCCATTTACCTCTTAAACAGCGTAAGATTCGAAGTCAACAGAAATAAAGTTACAAATTGCTCCCCAGTCTAATGGGGCAATACAGCACTGAGCTTAGAAACCTATTCCGGGGATGGGGTTGAAACTACTCCTGTTGCAACGCGGCTTTCATTTCCGATCCTAACTATCTCTACATGTTGGACCAAGAATGCAAACTTAACAACATTTGACAATAATCTGATCGACCATTTATTGCAATACATAATCTATGAATTGTATTTTGCAGATGGCACCTTTATTAAACAATCTGCAGAAGACATCCTTATTTAACAATTAAACGTATAGCTGATTTTTTTTAAAAAAGAAAAACATGGTACCTGAGCGGTTCAAATGGCTCTGAGCACTACGTGACTTAACTTCCTATGTCATCAGTCCCCTAGAACTTAGAACTACATAAACCTAACTAACCTAAGGACATCACACACACCCATACCCGAGGCAGGATTCGAACCTGCGACCGTAGCGGTCGCACGGTTCCAGACTGTAGCACCTAGAACCGCTCGGCCAGGCCGGCCAGCGGCACCTGAGTGGAATAAAGAAAACACAATGCAAAGAATTTATTGCCCCTGATAACTAAGAAACCAAATTGCCAATAGCTCCGCCATCCTTCCTCATTGGTAACAGCCTTACGATCCGAAGCTATGTGGGGATTAGTGCAGCTAGAGAATTTGACATCGTTCACCAGGGATTGTGCCACAGGCAATGGAGACAGCTGCAAACCAGACATCAACGAGACACAGTCTCTGCTCTCTGAGTTTACTGATAGTGTCTAATAAAAGGTCGAAAATAAATGTATGCGTCATCTTCATATCATTCAGTGTTCGCTTGGAGTCGAAGAAAGATATCTGTAACGAGAAAAAAATAACCGAAATAAATGCAGTAAATTCGAAAGTGCTTATTTTTCAGAGATTGTGAAATAAAAGTCGCTGCTGACTATTACCGAATACCGCGATTTTTGTGCGTATTGCCAGGATAGCGACTTTGCTTCCGGCACAGAAGGTATCATCGTAATTGAGACGAAGATGACGGGATTCCCGGCACTCAAGATAGACGGCTAAACCCTGATCCACTGGCTTCGAGGGCTTCGTAAGCTGCAGTCGTGAGCTCCACAGTCATATCGTTGGTAGACCGGAACCATACAAGTGTGTACCAAAGTGTTGCTGCACTGCGATCAAGGAAACATGATTGGTCCTCCTTTAAAATGCTGCTCCGTTGGTTGCTTTTCGGACCTGTCCCCAGTCCTTGACAGAGATTTTGCAGAGGTCGTTCAGTATCTAAGGGCGGTTCCTACGAAGATGCACTGCATCCTAGCAATCTCAAAGCTTGGGATATCAGCAGATACTGCATGCCAGTTTATTCAGACGGTATCACACCGTACTGAAAGAAGAAATTATCGCTGAAACGTTGGCTGTATGCTTGGAGAATTGGATGCAGGGTAGTGTTCTGATAAGGCTCAGCCATCAAATGAGAGACTCTCGCGTACATACATCTGCCGGGCAACATAACTGATCCATCTTCCTGGTGAAAAAATGGAACTGCATGCTTGGCCGCCTGTAAAGAGTTTACGCAAATCTTCCACTCGTCACTGAAGACAACTCGATGCCATTGATTGATACTCAGGTCAGGTTGTTACTTTGCCCAACTTTTTAGTGCATTACATTTCTGGTGGGCAGGGGGGGAGAGGGGGTAGTGACGAGAGAGATGTTGGTACTGTTGTCGTTTACAGCCCCACGCAGAAGCCAAACCGATCATATGGAGACGGTTCATATTGTCACAATTCCCCTCACCATTCGTCTCACAAACAGCAACTCTTCCATTCTCATCAGGGTACCTATGGGCCATAATTGGTTGGCCTCAGTATCATCTGGCGTCGCTGTCCACAGCGACTGCTGGGAGAGGACCAACGCTTTGAATACCGGTACTGTCGTTGGAAGTCAGAATGACGTTAGTTGTTATATGTCACTTTACTATACTATCTTTTTATTGTGATTGAAACTGCATACAAGTATCAATACTGAAGTGACAGGCTTGGTGACAGATTGAACAGGGAATAAGACCTGTATTATTTAATTCACAACTGTAGAGTTTGCGTCGCAGGGGAGAACTAATTATGAGAATGAAGTTAGTCTTTTACTGTAGTTGGGTAGGGGCAGCTACAGGAAAACTCAAGCTGAACAAAAGCAGTTGTTGATGAAGGGGGGTTCGAGTCTTCCTGTGGCTCTGCTAAAGTCCATAGATGATTTGGTTACAGGTGTGGCCTGTGTGGGAGCGGCAGACCGACCATCGGTGGATACGTTCAATGTCCTTTATACAATATGTAAATGGCAACGGCCGTGGTCTGCCGTATTAGACAGCACGGGTTGTTGGTGCGGAAGTCAGCCAAGCCGCAGTGGCTTCTCGAAGGTTGGTCCCATGGCAATGAAGCGGTGTTACGAAAGTCTTGTTGTTCCTAAAGAGTGCTAATCAAGCGTGGGTCACGGCCGGCTGCGACGGATGTCCAAGGGCTATGACCCGATATCGGCGGTCGTGGTTCGTCGACACAGGTGGTGATCACGCAGTTTATTGCCCAGCACCTGCTATCTGGCTGTGGCCACGTTACAGTTTATGGCTCTCAGTTCTGCTTCAAGTTCTCTTATAGTTCACCCATTACCATCTCCTCCTTTCCTAGAACAAAATAAGCCTTCGCATTGTACTGGAACACATTGATATTTATTTACAATTGTTTCTAATTCCTATTTCCCCGCCGGCCGAAGTGGCCGTGCGGTTAAAGGCGCTGCAGTCTGGAACCGCAAGACCGCTACGGTCGCAGGTTCAAATCCTGCCTCGGGCATGGATGTTTGTCATGTCCTTAGGTTAGTTAGGTTTAACTAGTTCTAAGTTCTAGGGGACTAATGACCTCAGCAGTTGAGTCCCATAGTGCTCAGAGCCATTTGAACCATTTGAACCTATTTCCCCTTCCACTCACTGAATTACATAATTTGTCCGACTTCACTAGCACTTACCTTCGCTTTCTCTACGTCACTGCGACCATTTGTTCTTATTTGCAGACTTTTTGCTTTCGGTCACCCTTAGTAGCTACATCCCCACTCATCGTGGGAAAGAAATGAGGTTTATACTCGAAAAATGTATCCAGCTTTTGCAGTTAATACTCATATGCTAAAATTTCATCTCCCACATTACCCTATATTATACAACACATAAATATAGTAATTAATAAGAGAAAGTCGGGAAAATATTCTTAAATCATATTAGCATAAATCCTGCGTTTAAAAAAGCAAAAATGCTTTCCTGCGCTGACAGCAAACATTATCCTATATGTTTACTATTTATTTACCTTACAACTGTGATCGAAGCCAGTAATGAAATCTTTAAATATCATAAGATGTTCAGTGGTAGCATTTCCATTGTCACTATGTTAATCGTATAAACAGTGCAGAACTCTATAAAGAACACAATTGTCAAACTTAATCCTCATAATGCAACAATAAACGTAAGTGTATCATACTCACAATTCTAATTTCATTCTTCACAATAACACTTCAATGCTTCGTAATAAATCTCAATATCTCCACAAACACATACCTCTCAGTAGGTGAGAAAAGAAGTAGTCCTGTGGCCTTGACTCACTGATGCTGAGTCACAGTCACTTTCCAGCTACCTTCCTGTGTCCATAATGCACTTCATGTCTCACCCCGAGAAATTACTGGGCTTCATTACTGCGCATAATACACATTTGAAAAACTCCATAACATCTCCCCGTCACGATGTCTCCTGGTAACGAACTATGACAGACATTGTTGTCATATTGGTCCTAGAAAAACTGGAGCGGTTTAATTAATGACCTCAGGGCCAGTCGCCTGCCTCGCAACCAAGTGGTGCCTCAGTATATTGCCGCTTTAGGCCAGTACGCATAATCCCACTACAGAAAATCTGAATCATTCGATTGTGTTGCGACCCTCAAGCCATGCCGTACTAGGTCGGTGTTGAGCTTCCACTGGTTACTTCACTATTAAGCACGGCATGTTTTAACTATACACATGTTCCACGCAATCTGAGTCTAATCTGAAAGTTTCTTCTATCTGTTAACTAAAGCCGCGCCGGATTAGCTGAGCGGTCTAGGCGCAGCAGTCATGGACTGTGCGGCTGGTCCCGGGGGAGGTTCGAGTCCTCCCTCGGGCAAGGGTGTGTGTGTTTGTTTGTAGGATAATTTACGTTAAGTAGTGTGTAAGCTTAGGGACTGATGAGCTTAGCAGTTAAGTCCCGCCGGCCGGAGTGGCCGTGCGGCTCTAGTCGCTAGAGCCTGGAGCCGAGCGACCGCTGCGGTCGCAGGTTCGAATCCTGCCTCGGGCATGGATGTGTGTAACGTCCTTAGGCGACTGATGACCTCAGAAGTTAAGTCGCATAGTGCTCAGAGCCATTTGACCCTGCCAGTTAAGTCCCATAAGATTTCACACACATTTTTTTTGTTAACTAAACCTGTACTACTTACAGTTCTCATTCAATTTTATAGAAACAGAATTTACAATCACTTCGGCCTTTTTCTAAGTTCTCTCGACACCCATGGTTACCCATGTCTACGCCAAGAGCATTCCCAGCACTTGTTTGTGTAATGACCGTTTCGATAGCATATCCCACATATTACAGGATGTGGCTCAGTGGATGAAACTGAGTACTCAGTGTAGTGGGACGAAATTAAACGTCACCCATCCACCAAGTCAGCCCAGTTTGCAGGTGACTATAAGTTTAATTTAGTTTTGTTTATGTGTTTTCTTATTATTTATAATAGATGTGAATTATCTAAAAGTTTTGTATTTTTTTATGTGTTTCACGTACGGAGAGATCGGCGCAACGAACGGGGACAGCATCTTCGTTGCCGCGACCAGAGAGGAAATTGCTGGCCGCTATACGTCGCGGGTCGACAGCCAAGGAGCAACAGAAGATCCTGGAACCGAGTTGTTGCGTCGTGTTTCTAAAAATTAAAAATGAATTTTTATACTCTTTTTGTACAACAATGACAAAAAAATAGAGCTTAATCTTATTGAGAAGTCAGTCACTGTCTGTCAACGCTCAAGTTCACATCTGTATGTGGAGGAAGCTAATAAAATAGTGTATGCTACTAAAGTTGAAACACGTGTCTTGAAGATTTATTTATGAAGAGTTATGTGAACGGATTAATAATATATTTGACAAGATTATTGATTCAGACAGCGTTGGCCAACACTTTGAATCTAAAAAGTTTATTTAATGTGTGATTCTGATATCGATTAGATCAAGATAACGTGTGTCGATATAATTTTCTGAGGAGAAACAAACGAAATTTAAATTCGGAAAAGTTACAAAAACCAATTGGCCCAAGTGATGTAATTCTCTGCACACGACTCAACTGATGTTTTACAGTTTCGTTCAAGAACCATCCTATGACAATTTAAAAGAATATGAATCATTTTTGAAAGTGGGTTGTAACTGACGTAGGTGACGAAGTCTGCACATGGTCATACATATATCAAACGAAAACCTAATAATACGTAACGTTACACCGCACTATGGCGACCGTGACAGGACTTGTGTGCAACTAAGGCACACAGGTACGAAACAAAGCATCAAGAGTCCTTCGGAAGTCAACGCGAGTTTTCGTGGAGCCTTCACCAGCCAGCGGCGACTTCGTGGGTGTGGGCATCTGACGGAGTGCAGCCAAGCAGTACGGTCACGCAGTTGTTCCACGAGAAGGCGCATCTGTTGGGCAGCAGCTGAACGCTGCAAACCCCGACAACCTTTTTTCTCCCTAAACTAATAGGCCCAGTACGTCAGCTGCGGGGTGTTCCTCCGGCTGGTATTAGAGGTGTTGCTGAGGGCGGTGCCGGGCGTGGTTGCAGCCAGCGACGTTTCCGGTGTTCGACTCAGCGTCCTGCCGGTTGCGGAAGCGGGGTCGCAGCATCTCAGCGGCTGCATCGACGGCTGTTACATCTGCAGCCCATAGCAGCACACTGATCATCGAGAACTACAAATTACAATATTAGTGTCCGGTGAGTTTGTTTCAAGTTGGAAGTGGAGTGTTGTACATAGGAAGTGTGCTTTTACAGGATTGTTGATTACAAGTTTGCGTGTGTAAATAGTTAATATCTTACAATAATGTCGGGAAGTGAAATGTCAGACGAAGAGCAATCTATGTCCGATAGGAGCATGAGATCCCTTTTTAGGGCGATCGCTAAATTGAAACAATCTAACGAAGAATCTACTGCTAGATTAAAAGAGGAATTAAAACAGGCTAACGAGGAATCTACTGCTAGATTAAAAGAGGAACTAAAACAGGAATTAAAACAGTCTAACGAAGAATTTATGGCTAGATTAAAACAGTCTAACGAGGAATCTACTGCTAGATTGAAACAGGAACTAAAACAGGAATTAAAACAGTCTAACGAGGAATCTACTGCTAGACTTAAAGGGGAGCTAACAAAATCAACAGACAGGTTGCAGGAATATCTTAATGAAACCAGTCGAGAATTAAGTGATAAAATAGAGTCTTCTAAAGTTGAAATGCAGGAAAAATTAGTAGGACTTAGTAATAAGATTGCCGATAATTGTAAAAGGTTAGAAGAACATATCCAGGAATCGCGCGAGGAAAAAGCTCGCATGCGAAACGATATCACTGACTTAACCGAGAGACTAGATAGTGTCAATATCTTAGTTGTAAATGAAATACAGAAAAATAACGATATGTTACGAGATGAATTTTCTATGCAAACAGAAACTGATCGCAGAGAATTATTGAAATCTATTAAAGAGGTCTCTACCAAACCTGTAGAGATTTCTTCAATAGATAATGTAGAAATAGAGACATTAACTCATCAAGTAGAAAAGGACCATACCGAAATCGAAAACATGAAATTTTTAATTACTGAAATATGCAGTAACCTTGAGACTGCCAAAGATAATAATATTGACGAAGGTACAGAGCGTTCACATCGTGAACACAGTGAAGAATCGATATTAGCTAATCGCGTATCCAATACAGAAATGCGGATACAGGAAATTACGAAACGGTTATCGGAATTAGATAATAACGAGAACATTTCAGGTAGCAGAGGTAATAACATAATCAGAGACAACAGTCGCATCGAATTTGCTAGCTCGGACGACAACAATATGAATAAAGCAATCACGACAAGCCAATCCGATGCAACTCCGTCTCTGAAATCTAAACAAAATCCGACTATTTCTCTCGCAGAATGTTTGGATGACATAACGACAAATTCAAATGTAGTAAGTCGATTTCCTGTATTTAAACCAGGAGGCGAACTTCATCCTATAATCTTTATAAAAGCTTTTGAAACATCATTATCTCCTAAATGGAGTAATGAAAAACGCATTCAATTTGTAATAGGACATTTAGAAGCAGAAGCTGCGGAATGGGCAGTACTGCATAGAACTGAATTCAGGGATTGGGATGATTTTGTTAAGCAGTTTAAACAAAATTATTGGTCAAGACGAAAACAACAACACTTAACTTTAGAGTTGTTAGCCCCTCCTCCATATTCTAAACGGTGGAGAGGTTATAGGAATTATTTTGAATGGAATTTAAACCGTGCTAAACTAATTGAAAGTCATCTAATGCGAGTCCTAATTAGTGGATTACCGTATTACATAAAGGAAAGAAAAATGTTATTCCACGAATTATACAAAACCTTAATAATGGGGACGAAACAGTTAATACCCGGGGTGTGTGGTTATATTTTAACGACTTGTTGTATTGGAAAGCACAGAGGGAACACCAGAGATGGAAAATCTGCATTCCGAAAACTGTTGTGGACGAGTTAATTACTTATATTCATGAAGGTTACGGGCATTTTGGAATTCATAAATGTATTAAACATCTAATGAAGTATTATTATTTCAAAAATATGTCCCGTATTGTGAGAAGTATTATTAGGGCTTGTGAAACCTGTCAAAAGGTTAAAGTTAATAACAAATCCAAGCGTTATAAATTATATGCTGCAATTCCTCGAGGTTTGTGGGATCTACTATCATTGGATTTTTTCGGCCCTCTGCCTCGTAGTTCAGGAGGATTAACATATGTGTTTGTTGTAATGGAATGTTGGTCCAAACATGTGAAACTGTATATTTTGAAACGAGCGAATACAGCAAGCGTTATACGCTGCCTCACCCGAAATTACTTTGTTAACTGGGGCATTCCTAAACGACTTATGTCTGACAACGGTAGTGCCTTTATTAGTCAAAGATTTCAAGATATGATAAGACAATATGGAATCAAACATATCTTAATTTCGAAATATCACCCTCAAAGTAATTTAGTAGAAAGAGTCATGAAAGAATTAGGACGATTATGTAGAACTTATTGTGCACATAAACATACTCGGTGGGCCAAACTAATGCCTGAATTCGAAAAGATATTAAATGAATTGCCTCACCTAACGACGGGATTATCACCTATAGAAATTTTAGGCAAACGAATTATAGGTGAGCCTTTACTAGCTGCTTTACCTTGGCCACCAGTAAATGAGATAGAACAAGATATTCCAGACGAAAAAGTTTGCGAACAGATTGTAAAAAATGCCGAACGGAGAATTAAAAGTTATAATCAACAGGCTATAGAACCCTCATTTCAGGTAGGAGATCTTGTGTTAGTACGATCTCATCCTAAAAGTTCTAAGATCGGTAAGGAATGTAGAAAATTCTTCTTGATCTTTGAAGGTCCATATGTTGTACATAAGATTGTACATCCCAAAGCATTACTTCTTATGGAACCTTCATCAGGTGTAATTAAAGGATTATATAGTGTTGATCAAATGAAACTCTTCATTCCTAAATAAGTTAATATTTAGTATATGTTACACACGGAAGAGCGTTCTTAGTTTATTCATGTGAAGTTTTCGTGATAGTTACGTGTTATTTTAAATAAATGACAGAAAGCTTAAACATGTGTTCTACAATAATCTACTGGTACTTCAAAAAGAGAAAGATAACCAAAAGGGGGATTTATATGGAGGAAACTTTGCTCTTAGGTCAAAAGGAATTTTGCATATTTTAAATTTACTCGGATAGTAGGAACCAAAGGGGATGGTTAATAGTTTTAGGGACCATGGGCGTCCAGAGCTATATGGCTCACGAGAACATAGCAGAGTGCCTTTAATAGAGGTTTGCAATAGTGTTAATATAGAACACACCAAACGGGGCTCTCTCGCTTGTTTCTCCTAAATAAATGGCCATTACCCAACAAGGTGTCCGAAGGTAAAGAAAGCCGTGCCGAGATTCTAAAGAGAGTTTTGCTTGATTTCTTCTTGACCTCAGGCATAAATAAGGCATTAGGGAAGAGAATGACGTAAAGTAAATAGTACTATTAGTTATTGTGAGAAACTTATTAGTAATATACATTCTTGAAAAGAATAACTCTAGTAAATAAATGAAACTGAAACTAATCTATCACAATTTGAACGCTCTGTCCTAGTGTACAACGTTAAAGAACGTACTAAATTAGTATTTATTAGCAACTATTAACTGAAGAGGAGCAATCTCCCTATATTCGGTTACGAATTACCATAAAAGCACAATTAAGACTAAATGACAAATAGTCACAACAATATCGTATTAAAAGGATTAAATCTATCTAAGAGCAAGGGCTCTAGGTTACGTAAAATGTGAGGAAAATGTATTAACAGTTAAGTATTGTATATTGAAAAGTTTTATTTCGGTTAAAACCTGACAAACTGAGCTTGTGGGTGGGGTATGTAGTGGGACGAAATTAAACGTCACCCATCCACCAAGTCAGCCCAGTTTGCAGGTGACTATAAGTTTAATATAGTTTTGTTTATGTGTTTTCTTATTATTTATAATAGATGTGAATTATCTAAAAGTTTTGTATTTTTTTATGTGTTTCATGTACGGAGAGATCGGCGCAACGAACGGGGACAGCATCTTCGTTGCCGCGACCAGAGAGGAAATTGCTGGCCGCTATACGTCGCGGGTCGACAGCCAAGGAGCAACAGAAGATCCTGGAACCGAGTAGTTGCGTCGTGTTTCTAAAAATTAAAAATGAATTTTTATACTCTTTTTGTACAACAATGACAAAAAAAAATAGAGCTTAATCTTATTGAGAAGTCAGTCACTGTCTGTCAACGCTCATGTTCACATCTGTATGTGGAGGAAGCTAATAAAATAGTGTATGCTACTAAAGTTGAAACACGTGTCTTGAAGATTTATTTATGAAGAGTTATGTGAACGGATTAATAATATATTTGACAAGATTATTGATTCAGACAGCGTTGGCCAACACTTTGAATCTAAAAAGTTTATTTAATGTGTGATTCTGATATCGATTAGATCAAGATAACGTGTGTCGATATAATTTTCTGAGGAGAAACAAACGAAATTTAAATTCGGAAAAGTTACAAAAACCAATTGGCCCAAGTGATGTAATTCTCTGCACACGACTCAACTGATGTTTTACAGTTTCGTTCAAGAACCATCCTATGACAATTTAAAAGAATATGAATCATTTTTGAAAGTGGGTTGTAACTGACGTAGGTGACGAAGTCTGCACATGGTCATACATATATCAAACGAAAACCTAATAATACGTAACGTTACACCGCATCAGGTAAACTGCACTTGGTACGTCGTACTGGAAGAAATAATTCAGCCCAAGGTCTCTTACTGAACACTGCAGTAGTATCTAACCACAAAATAATATAAAAAGCTAAGGAAGTTTCAACCAAAGGACTTACGGAAACACATGAGTGCAGATATAAGGAAAAAAAGCATGTGCTACTACTTACATATACTGCTGTCCAAACTGAATCACTACTTGTAGTCATCTGCTATCAGCTCGCTGTGCATTTTCCTTGCTTGTCGTTGATCCATCGGTCTCAAAACCATCTCGTTTCTCACACGTAATATAATAAGTCAACACAAAATCCTCCCTTTTGGGTGTGCAATCTGTAGCGGTAGTAGGCTAGCCGCGCGTGAACGGGAGTTACCATGAGCAGTTCCTGCTTGACAGGATGGATTCACGTCTTCCTGTGGGCGTGGCAAGGTCCGTAAATGGTTTGCGAGACAAAAGTAGAATGTGCAGAGCGACACACAGACCAATAATGGACATGCACACTGTTCTTTTGAAATGCGGTAGGGAGTTGGTGTAGAGTGGAAAGGTACTGATCAATAACGAATTTATTAACATTTCTACAAACACTAACGAATTTATTTCTGAAAAGAAAAAAACCAAGAACGACATTAACTAATTGTCTCCAAAACTGAAAATACTAAATTTCAATAACACAACTCATAACAAACACCTCAAAATGGCAACTGTATAAAATCATTTCCTTGTAGTAAAGAATATTACATGAAGTAAAAAGTACATTTACTTTAGAAAAATATAATCAAACGAATACGTCAGAAATATAAACCATCGGCTATTTTCAGTAATTAACAAAATACCACAGTCTTCGAAGTAGCCAAAATGACTGACAAATGTGGTTCATGTTGTGTTGGCTGAAGAGCCAACACCGTGTTACTAGTGGAGGCCGAAATGCACGCGTTTTAGCTCACACAGGCTGGCCTGAGGAGGGAAGAAATATACTCATGTGAGGTCTGGAACATTACAAGGAATTAGAATTATGAAATCGGACGAAATTAGTTTGATACTTAACTTTAATCCATTAATGATGATCGTCAGATGTACAGCCAATTTCGATCACATGTGGGTAGTTTCGCAACTATAGCGCCTGATGTGATAAACAGGACCGTAAACAACTGAAACGGCGTACCTAAAAAATGGAAGGATACATGGCTCTAAGCACTATGGGACTTAACTTCTGAGGTCATCCGTCCCCTAGACTACTTAAGCCTAACTAACTTGAGGACATCACACACATCCATGCCCGAGGCAGGATATGAATCTGCGACCGTAGCAGTAGCGAGGTTCCGGACTGAAGCGCCTAGAACCGCTCGATCACAGCGGCCGGCGAAGGATCCATGAAAAACACAGAAGTAATCGGCATCATCATCTCGTCCATTTTGCTGCCGTTCACAAGACGTAAGGAAATGTACTATTCCTAGCTCCAGTTATGGAATTCTCGTGTTATCAGATTCGCTCCCTGCCCCTCCGATCGCCACTACTACAAAATTTACGAACGCATAATTAGGTGACTCTGATCCTGTCTGTGATATTTGTACACGCCTTGACCAAATGCTACGATAGGTGGAAGTAGTGCCTCAGAGGGCATCCTTCTCCTCTTCTCCTCTACGGTTTTGTGTATCATTGTCGAACTGCCTCGTAGCTAGAAGTTGTTGTACTATACGCACTGATATGAAGATGGTACCTGTTCTTTCGGACATGTCCGAAACGACAGATACCATCTTCATTTAGATAAGCCTTGCCGGCCAATGATCATCAGTGCGGATGGACTCACATCGCTCAAACTCCTACGGTATTAGATAGATTGAACGCCGCGAGATATGCCTGAAATTTGGTCTCTTTGGCACACTCTGTAAATTCCGGATTGCAGAGTACTGAAGTCAGTAACGATTTTCGAAATGGAATATCTCTTGCGTCTAGCTCCAGTCAGTCATATAGCACCAGTATTACTCCGCGTTAATAGTCTGTTAATTTCTATCGTGCGGTGATAATCACGTCGGATATATTTTCACATGAATCATCTGAGTACAAAAGACACGTCCACCAATGTACTGCCATTCTATATCGTATGTAACCGATACTACCGCCATCTGTATATAGGCATATCGCTACCTCGTGTCTTCCATCATCTCAGTACATTAATTTTGCTGCCCATGGCAACCTAGCCGTCAGTGAAAATATCTTGATTCTAACAGAGTGTTAAACCTCCATTATTTGTGGTCTACCCAAAGTATTTCGATTCTCCCACGAATGTAAAGATGTAGAGAAACAAATCAACGACTCCCGTGGATATATTCGTACTTTTAAATTTTCAGGTCTTTGAGTCTTCTCGAGACCCATGTCCACAGATCTGAGGTACTTTTTTTTATCATGAAGTCATGAAGACAACGGAAAAACAAAACTCCGTCCGGATAGATCTTGACGGTCCATTGGTGCCGACCGACGTTCTTGTCATCTTCGGTCCTTAAATGGATGCAGTTATAGAAAGGCATATGATCAGTACATCACCCTTTCCGTCCGTTGTCAGTTTTCTTGAGGATCTGCCACTTCAAAATCAAGCAGCTCCTAAATTGGCTTCACAATGGCTGAGTGCACCCCGCTGCCAGTAGCGCTCGGCAAATTCAGACCGTCACCCATCCAAAACCGACAGAAACTTCCTGGCAGACTAAATACTGTAAGCCGGACCGAGACTCGAACTCCCAAGTTAACCTTCCAGGATGTTTTTCGTATTAGCGCACACTTCTCTGCAGAGTGAAAATCGCATTCTAAGACCGACAAAGATTAACTTCTGTGACCTGATGAGGATCGGTGTTACCACGGCGGCAAGGCCGTTGGCTATGAAAGCAATGAATAACTTTGAAAAACAACCTTTGTGTAGCTCGTTTGTTTGCGTCTCACTTACAGAGATAGACACTATGAAAAATCAAGTATGGCTGAGAGTCGTTCATCCACCATAACTCTGTTTCATAGGAATACCGAGAGCTTCACACGTAACACGTGTGACACATCACGTTATTCAAGCTGTACTTGCCACACACTCCGTTCACAGATGACGTAGCCTGTTTTTAACAAATTCTCCGTGACGACATTGTTAGAACACCAGACAAGCCAAGTGTCTTAACTACGTTGTGACATTTAATGCAATTGATGATTACAAATTGTCGCTTTAGGCTTAGAGAAAATTTACTGTTTAGTTCAGTTCACCATAATAAAATCGATGTGCATCAAAGTGCATACCGCTACTGTTACACAATAATTTTAAGTGACCGACGCAAGGTGAGAACAGCTAAAGACATAAAAAATACATAACTAAGTATTTGATAGAGTGGTTTATTCACGATTGTCAGACGGGAGAATTTCAACTGTGGAATGTGGCCCTTGATTTAGACTTTTCTATAGGAAACTTATATGAAAAGTAATCCTTGTTTTTGCAGCTGTGGCTGTATTTAATAATGTTTTGCGTATGACTAACATTCTGGATATAATTATTTTGATCTGCTAATTCCACTGAAAAAGACCTGCTAATTCCAGTGAAATTGGTCTGATAATTGCACTAAAATAAGTTGTTTCCAAAAAGAATTTATAAACAAAGGGTGGTGATCTGTTCTTCACGAAACCTATTATCTCCCATGGAAGAAAATGGTAGCAACGTTAGAAAATCGGTAACGAATACTTGTATCACAAAATGATAACTGATAGAGTAGATAGTCGTATGTTGACTGGTAGGAAAAGAAAAAGAATATTTCAGGTAATTTAATGTAATTAGAAGTAATAAATTGATACCCACTTTCAATATATTAAAGCTGGGATTACTAGTTCAAAGCGTTGTTTGCCAGAAGCCAACAGGGTAGATATGATTAGCATATCACAGTGTGCATGAAACATTTGAGAAGCATCCCTGCTCGATCATATATTTTTTCTTTTTTTCTCCTTTTCTCTTATTTTACCCTTCTCTACGTTACAAAATATATCAAACTGTGGAGCAATTTGCTTCTTCTTCAACATGATGTTGCAGAATATTGTTAGACTACACGGGTTTCGCATCGCACCGTACAACCAAAGGGCCGAGACCAGATAAAATCAGTAGTTAATTAACAGAAATATCCGCAAAACGCGGATTAGTTGGAGGAGGAGGTGTTTGCATGTGGACTGTGAGGGAATTGGGATCGCATGTTTGTAAATTAGGGAAAATATGTGAATACCATTGCATTACCCATAATTACGTTCTCATTACGTGTACATTCACAGCGGTTTTTACCCACTGCCTCGATTTCCAATTAGTTTGAGAATATAAGACTTTTTATGTATTCAAGAGCTAATTTAATTCACCACCGCATTACGAATGTAATAATTCCCGTCCTACTTTTACTTTGATCCAAGCAGCACAATTAACACGGTTCTCATTATCTCTACTCTCGATAGAGGAATATGGCGTCCTTTGTTAGGTGTGAGTTTGAATCTTTATTTGGTTTTGCGTTCTCTTATGTCTATCCAACACAGAACCATAATCTCATTTTATAAAATAGACAGCGACACTTATATTTATGTATGGAGGTTCCGTTATGGTAATTCATTGGCCTGGGAGCCTCCTGGTTGGTACAAAGAAATAAAAACAAGTTACTATGTGCTTTTTATTCTGAAATATATAGTAGGAAAGTTACACAGAAACGTAGAGTATCATGAAATGAATCATAAGGTTGGCTAGTATAAATACTGAACCATTCCAAAAAAGCAACGACAGTGCAGAAACTGATTATACTTCAATGACTCCTTGAGAAAAGTATCTACCAACCCAACATAGATCACAATTTTCAAAGACAAACTTACTAAAATCTAGATCTATACTCGTATGGTGTGTGGTGGAGGGTACTGTGGGTACTACCTTTTCACACAATTCGTTTTCCATTCACGAATGTTGCTTGTTATACATGACTGTTTGTAAGCCAGCGTTTGACATCTGATTTCTCTGGTTTTCCCATGGTGATCATTTAGCGAGACGTATGTGGAGGAAGTAATATGTTCCTGGACGCATCTTCGAATGCAGACTCTCACAATTTCACAAGTAAACATCTCCATCATGCTCAAAGCCTCTCTTGTATCGCCTACCACTGAACTTTATCGAGCATCTTCCTAACGCTCTCGCGTCTAGTAAAGGATCCAGCGACGAAATGCGCCTTTTTTCCTAGGATCTTTTTCTATCTCTCGTATTTATCCTATTTGGTAAGGATGCCAGATTACTGAACAATACTCGTGAATCGGTCGAACGAATGTTTTGTGAGTCATTTCCTTCGTGGATGAATTACATTCTCTCAAGATATCCTCGACGAATCTGAATCTGGCATCTGCTTTTGATACTATTGTTTTATGTGGTCATGCCACTTAAGGTCGCTCCAGACGGTTACTGCTACGTACTTTTCAGTAGGTAATGCTTTGTCGCCAACAGTTTAATGGAGCAGCAATATATATTTTCTTCTATTTATGCGCAGTACCTTACATTTATTTACGTACAGAGTTAACTGGGAGTCCCAGCACTACACGACTGTAAATCTTCCTACTTATCACTCCGGTCTTCCGGCGTTGGAACCCTCATACCGACAACAGCATCGTTCACGAAGAACTTCACTGAGGCTCCAACGTTACCAACTAGATCAGTAATATACCATGATGTGAGAAAAGTCTTGGGATACCTCCTAATATCGCGTCGGACCTCCTTTCACTCTGCGTAGTGCATCACCTGAACGTGGAATGGACTCAACAAGTCGTCGGAAGTCCCCTGCAGAAATATTGAGCCACGCAGCCTCTATAGCCGACCATAACTACGCGAGGGCTGCCAGCGCAGGATGTTGTGCGATAACCGACCTCTCGATTATTTCCCATAAATGTTCTATAGGACTCATGTCGATCTATCACGGTGGCCAAGCTATTCCCTTGAATTTTATAGAATGTTCTTCGAACCAATCGCGAACAATTTTGGCCCTGTGCCACGGATCATTGTCATCCATAAAAATTCCGTTGTTGTTTGGGAACATGACGTCCATGAATGTCTTCAAATGGTCTTCAAGTAGCCGAACTTACGTGGAGCTAGTCCATTCCATCTAAGAACAGCCGACACCATTACGGAGCCCCCACCATCTTACAACGTGACTTGTCGATAACTTTGGTCCATGGCTTTGTAGGTCTGTGAAGAATGTAAACTTACCAGCAGGTCTTACCAACTGAAATTGGGTCTGATCTGACCAGGCCAGTCGATTAGGGTCCAGTCGGTACGGTCACAAGCCCAGGAGAGGCGCTGAAGGCCATGTCGTGCCGTAAGTACAGGCAGTCGCGTTAGTCATTGCTGCCGTAAATCATTGACGCCAGACTTGGCCGCAGTATCCAAAAGTATACATTCGTCGTACGTCCACATTGATTTCTGCGGCTATTTTATGCAGTGTTACCTTTCTGTTACCAATGCCAACTCTACGCTAACATCGCTGCTCCCGGTCGTTATGTGAAGCCCTTCGGCCAGTACGTTGTCCACGGTGACAGGTAATACCTGAAATTTGACATCATCGACACGTTCCTAAAACCATGAATCGCAGGGTACTGAATTCAGTAATGATTTTCTGAATGGAATGTCTCATGCGTCTAGCTACAACTACTATTCCGCTTTAAAAGCCCGGTAATTCCTACTGTGCTGTCCAATCACATCGGATACCTTTTCACACCAATTACCTGACTGCAAATGACAGCTCTGCCAATGCACTGCCGTTTCATACTTAATGTACGCGATACTACCGCCATATGTATATCAGCACATCCCTATCCCATGACTTGTGTCACCTCAGTGTATACTGTACACAGTAGCGGCCCTGTAACACTCCCTTTGTGTTCGCCCTAAATGACATTCTTGGTCTTGTTCCGTTGACAACGACGAGGTGAGTTCAGAGAGTTCTATCTGCAAGAAACTTCTGTGTTCACAAGTCTGCTCCGATACTCAGCAAGCTCGTACTTTGCTCACTAAACGACTGTGAGGAACTGTACTGAATGTCTTTCGGAAGTCATCGAACATAGTATCAGGCTCATAGCCTTTATCTCCGACACTGAATCGAGAGAGTCATTTTAAATGGGATTACAAGATCTTGACTTCACCAATGTCAGGTTTGAGAAAAGACAGAGGACTGATGCCACGACTGAGTTCGTGACAATGTACTGAAGTTAGATGAAGTTGACCCGGCTGTCGGGCAATAGTCAACAACTCAGCATTGGTGACTGGGAAACGACGTGTGTAACAGGGTCCTCACATGCCAGGTTGTCGAGGTGGGAAGTTTCGTGACGCCGGTAGCAGCTGAATGTTGACTACGTGGCAGAGCCCGCAGCAGCGGTTATAAGTATGTTGACTCCTTCAAGGCTCCGAGGTGGAATTATGATCAGAACAAAACGGCGTTGGCAGACCTGAATCACGTCATATTGACGTGTACCAAGTGTTAGGCTCATAGGCGATCTTGCACAAAAGATTGGTTGCGAGGATCTACCCCATCACTACAAGTGTAGTTGCATATGCAGTATATAGGTATTATTTGCAGTATATAGGTATTATTTGCTCGCTTAAAGAAAGTCGGTATCTGTCTTTGACTCGTAAGTTAATTGGATCTTGTCCTCCAGTGGAAACAAGCAGGTTCGAAAATAGAAACGTCTGTTCCTTTTTTTATTTTGCATTACTAACTTATGTTTATAATCGATGTCGTCTTCCAGCTTTCGATTATGTGTTCCCGGGTTATCTTTCTCCTCTCTAACCGGCCCAGCCTGAACCGTGGGTCATAATCCCGTGTTTTTTAAAACTGGACTAATGTTAACTTGGCACTCTTCTAACTACTCCTGGATGTCTGGTGTTCGGATTTCAGTGTTTTTACTAGGCATTGAGAACTTACGTTTGTACATGGAAACAATTTTTTATTGTTCTACTGCGGAAACTACAATTATGTTAATATGTCTCTTTTATAGCTACTGCTGGCTCTATGGTCTTTGCTGCCCAAAGCCAAAAATAAATGAATAAAAAATGGTCTCCATGAAAACAAAAGTTCCACTAGAAAATAACTTTTCCCATGCTTTTACACTTATTGATTTCTCCGTTGGACCTCCCTAAACAATGAGATAAGGTACTGCAAATTTGCAACTAGAACTAAGTTTTCTTAGCGCCACTTTGTAGATTTGCCAAACAAATTGGCCGCACATTTTCGGCCTCGATGAGGTTCCTTTTGCGTCGGCGAGGTTTCCATCGACTCGATGTTATCTAACGACTCTGGTTTCGTTCAGCGAATTTGCAGTCGTCCTCCAGGAATGAGCACGTCTCGTGTCCAGGTGAACGGCTTTATGTTGAGCGATGTTCGGCAAGTTGCTTAACAGCAAGCAAGTAACGTGCAGTTTCCTGGAAGACCACCACTTGCTTCATGGTAATACCTTCTTTGGTACGAAATGCTCTTGTTGCACGAATCATAGGCGGTGTCTAAACCAGTAAGAAAATCTCTGTCGCAACAGGTCTCGAAAGACCCACTGGAACTGAACGACCGCAGTGGCATCCTCAGGCTATAGGCGTCACCGCATTGGGATACAGAGAGGCATGTGGTCAGCAAACCGCTCTCCCGGCTGTTGTTAGTTTTCGTGAGCGGGGCCGCAACATCTCAATCAATTAGTTCCTCAATTTTCCTCATAACGAGTGGGTGCACCCCGCTAGCTAACAGCGTTCGGCAGATCGGACGGCCACCCATGCAAGTGCAAGCCAAGCCCGACAGCACTTAATTTCGGTGATCTGAGGGGAACCGGTGTTACCATTGCGACAAGGCACTCCCACACCTGTAACGGGCATCAAATAGCACTCTTAAAGAGTCACCCACGTATTAAACCATCTCATTGCTATGTTTATTACCAAACAGACATATTCCTGTCACGGAAGCGTAGAATTGCTACAATACACGCTCTTAATTGTTCAAATATTCAGTGCAAAAGAAATTAGAAGGAGGACTATAAATTAATATTAATAATAGTAACAGGTTACTGTAGCAGAATCAATTGACGTTAATAATTTAAACTTGTTTAAAGAACCAGAAAGCGCTCAGAACGGGATGACGGAATAGTGGAAGAGCACCTTGCACAACACGAAGTTGTAGCAGATATAAGTCATCCATTCTACTGTGTTTGCTGTAAATCATGGAAACATTTCGTCTAAGAGATTTGCTTTAGGCCGGATCTGGCAGAACAGAGACCGAAGAATTTGTTATAACGTTATACTTCAACAGAACAAATAGTCCAGCTAATGGTAAATCCACGTATTACACAATTATAGTGGAAATTGTGCATACAGTATAATGTTATCCATTATTCAGGGTTAGATCGTGATGTATGACTAATGGATGTGGAAACCAGGCTATTATTTCCTTTTTCTAAGAGTTTTCTATCCGTTAGAAAGAAAAATAGTAAAAATGGAATAACAATGAATGTAGGACCTTTAGGTACCAAGTTCATTAAGTGGTTTGTCTAAAGGCTTTACGATATCAAGAGTATCTAGTTAAACAGGCGGTTGAATTTCTAAGAAGCAGAAGAAGTAAATTTTGCCTACTTCCTGCTCTTCCCTAACATAACTTTACAATTAAGTATTACACTGAGGACACGGTTCTATGAAAGACACACATATTAGAACCGTATCACCATATTCCACTTCGCATGGGTCTTGTCTGGCGCCATTGGCTCGAATTTGCTATCGATTTAATATATTTAATATTTGTTCAGCAAGCACCTTTGGTCGAAGTTGGCCTATGAGGAAGTGCTGGCTGTGTGATGTCTCTCGGTGGCAAGACAGTCGGTCCGAGACAGAGGATGAGCACGGTCAGAGCCATGTTGTCTGTGCCATCTGGTTCCTATGTGAGAGTTGTTCGGCGAAAGCTCCATCCGCCAGAGACAGGAAATTGGCACTTGGACGAGTGGTGTGTGGGGCGTGTCCGTCGGTTGGCGAGTCTGTCTTCATCGCGTCCAGCAGTTAGTGCGGGCCTCCGGCTGTGGAAAGGGACAACTTTGGGACCGTCCGAACGCTGGTTAGTTACACTGCAAATCATCGGGTTGTATGGACTGCCGCTTCGCGTTGCTCGTAGCCTGGTTCGTCTGCTTCACCCTCGACCAGTCTTTTTCTTTATTTTTTTATTAAGTGTGGCATCGTTTGACTACAATAGTCTGAAGAGACTAACCTTGTTGTCGTATTTCTCCAAACTGTGGCCTTAAGGTATAAATTGCAAATTTCACCTGACTTTCGAGTAGCTGGCCCTTTCATTATTATTGTTAAAAGCACGTTATATTTCTCTTAAAACATGGCCTGATGGCTTAAAGTGCAGTATTTATGTCTTGATTTTAAGTTAAATTTAAATTATTAATAAAGTAATTTGCATGAAATAATAACCGCTTGGTTTGTCGGCCCGGTCCTTCCCGTTTTCCTTAACTCCCGATAGTCTGGTTCAGTATCTATATAGTTTTAATCTAAAAAGGCGACGAATGTTTAGTCATTATTATGTCCTAAAACAAATTTGGCCAGGGGGGCCTTCTATGTTTGCATGTTGTATAACTAACAAATTAAATATTTAAATATTCTAATAGCACAATAGACACGCATTGTCATTCAGCAATTTTAAGCAACCCTATCTCAGCGTTACACCCTTCCTATCTGCATCCTCAGCTGAGGATGACACGGCGGTCGATGGTCCAGATGGGTCACTTGTGGCCTGAAGACGGTGTGCTACAACAGCGTTACTGAGCCAGATCAGCAATTCTCTTTCCATAACTCTTTGAACTGCACTGAATTTCATTTATACTGAAAGAATTTTATATACACTTAATTCAAAACTTAATTACTCACTTTCAATTTACTTATTGGCACAATGAGTGTATGACTATTAAAATAGTAAATTACTTTGAAATTACTGACTTCATAGCTGCAGCAAAATTTCACTTCAGCACATGTATTATGTACATCATACAATACTTTTACCTTAACTCTAAAAATTAGTTTATAGCAACTATTTTCTGACGTTTATTCAAAGATGAAAATCAGTGCTTGTCGGTACTGAATAAAGCACTTCAGTTGTTTTATAACAGGTTTACTCGGAATAATCACAGATACCAGGAAAGGACCATATATGTGTGAATCACTAGGAATAGATAACAGGATGAACCAAATTTTACGTTTAACACAATAATTATTCTAAAAAGATTAATTTGAGATTTATGTTTCACGCTTCAACTATTCTAATCACGTAGTTCGTAACCTGTTGGCTGCAGGCGTTGGATACGGTCGACTGTAATGGCAGCTACACTGCCATGGTACGGCGTAAAAGTTTCTTGAAGTATGTACTAATTAACTCATCTTGGCGTCGTTTTAACGTCAATGTCATAGCCTATTAACGTGTACCAAAGAAGTAATAGTTCAGCAGTCGTCATCCGTGGCTATTCCCAGCCAAGCCATCCCCTGTTCCTTTCGAGTGTTGCCTCTTTCCTTGCTGCCTACTAACTCTTGTTCACGCTCGCTCTACAGTTGGCGCACCAAAGACCCAAGCCATCTTTCACGCTTCCCACGCAGATCCTACATATTGCCCCTAAGCATGTACCATTTCATACAAATGGCAACCTTCACAAATATATAAAATTACACACACAGACATTTTCTTTTCATTAATCTATGGCACAGTATTACGTAGTAAATTGGACATTTCACGTAATTCTTTACATGAGTTACAAACGTACATTAGCAAAGCACTCTAACTTCACATCTGTCACAAATTCCAAATAGTCCGTATATCCCAGTTATTTTACGACGAATTCTAAATGCAAGAATAGTATTTACAAACTGGATGACTGATTGAACAATAGTGTTACAGTGTATCGTGCATTAATGTTTCGGTGTACCCAGAGCATTGCTATAACTTCGCAGTTGATGACTATTGAAAGAAAAAACATCGCTTCGTTACTCTAATGTCGATAAAAGACTACGAAATATATAAAGATCTTGTCTCATGATACGAATAACGATTCAGTACAAATTTACCGTTCTGTCAGTGTTATTGTGACTTTACGACCGCGATGAAAGGAAACGTACAGATTTAGTGGTATCTAGTGGTTTTCCTTGCAAGTTGGGTATCATATTACAAAAATCGCAAGAGATTTTCGTTATTTTATGACTATCCACAATTTATAAAATTTATAATTAAAAAACCACTACTTAAAATTAGTTTTAAAATATGTTTGCTTGTTTTCTCCATCTTTAAATTGGTGAAATTGATTCCGTGAACTTTTTCCTGGATGTGCAAGGACATGGACTCCTCTTTCAACTTCTAAAGCAAGGATGGACAAGAATTTTGCGCCTATAAGGTGCTCTCACATAACGGCATAAGAGAATTTGCTTCTGGTACAAACTGTAGGCGTATGAAGAGACGTATCTAATTTCGAGGAGTTTTGTCACTCGGGCTGCCACGTGACGGTGACTTAATTAGTTTCACAGTCCAAGAAAAGGCTTTCAAGTACACGTGTTCATCGAAACATTGCATCATGTTTGCAATCTCGTTATGAAATTCGGAAATTCTTCCCAAGAAAACCAACGTAGATTTCCTACACAGATTTATCATAAGAGATCTGTCTTTCTTACGGGTATTGCAATGGAAATCGATCGGTTACATCTACACACGTACGGGGCCACTTTTAACACGAAAGCTCGAAGAAAACTGTAAGATTGACAGTGTCTTCAAAACCTTTAGAAGACTGTTCCTGTAATTCTTTCAACACCACAATGAGTTTATAAATTTTCTTTAAATGCATCGTCACCAAATCAGAAATAAATTATTTCTCATCTAGTAACGTCTTACTGGTGACAGTGTGTAGCCAGTCTCATTCCTCTAATTTTCCTTCCTACGTTTCTCTTTCCACGAGAGCGGATCTTAAATCGAGAAGTAGTTCCATTCATGAGTCGTGTTAGGTTCATGTTATGCATTGGTTTAAAGCTTGGTTCCTATTCTGTGTTTGGTTTCACGCGGTTATTGCGATTATGCTGTTGTTCGCTCTCTCCGTGAGAGGCAGAAATGGTGTGTATCGATATTCGCACCTTGTATTATCTTTAGTCTGGTGCTTATAGTTTGCGGCCGTGCTGTGTGCGAGCAGTAGGTCGTTGGCGTGGAGCAGCGAGGAAGTCTCCGCGGGACGTAATTTAGCCGGGCCCGCTGGATGTCTCTTCGCAGTGTCGGAGATTGTGGGGCTGTTCCCGTTGCTACGAGGTCCATGGCTCACCGTCCCTGGACACGAAAGTTGACATTCGATTTAATTTATCAGCAAGTCAAGACTGATCACATTGTGCCATCTGGTTCTCGTCGTTGGCTGTGTGGACATTCCCGCGAGCAACAACGTGTGTGTTCGAGTTAGCGAAGGTTTAGCCACCGTCCGGTGGAGTCTGACTGTATTTGGTTATTTGCATTTGAAGTGTACCAGCGGAATTTTCTGCTTGGTGGCCGTTAACGTTCCGGTTAGCGGCCTTGGCCGTTGACGTAAATTCAGGCACTGTCCTTTCCTCACCGTGTTGTCGCTGTCCAGCAAGTTGTGTAGTTCGACAGCTTAATGTATGCTTGGTTGAGGGCGTCAACGTCATTTACGTTTTGCATTGAACTGTCGGTCGTGTGCTGGTCGAGTGGAGCGCTAGTTACCTTCTCGGTGGTTCCGTTGACAGTCTGTTGGTTGGTTTGTCGTCGGATAGAGAATAAATGGGCCGACTGCCTGTCTTACCTAAGTGATCGTTAGTATTTCAGGTGCTGGCCGAAACCCGAAACTTCTAAGCGCCGTTAGCTGCAATGCCTTTTCTTATTTTCTGTTGTGTGTCGGTATGGCTCACAGCCGATGGGCCTGAATTAAAGTTGAATGGTTTTTAGTCGTGTTTTAAGTCATGGGTCTTCAGCCGCTTTAAAGTATAAATTCCTTGTTTGTCAAGTGTTAGATTGTTTGGGCCTTCAGGCTGATTAAAATATTTTTTTCTAAAGATAAATCCTTGGGCCTTCTGCCTACTAAAAATTATTTTCGTTGTGTTTTAAGTGACGGGCCTTGAGCCGTTTTAAAATTAAGGATCTTTCTGTTTCGAGCATCAGACTGTTTGGAGCCTTCAGCCTAATTGAAGAGAAGGCTTTCTGCCTTGTGTTTCTTTATTTAATTTTACCTTCAGTCTTCAGTCATGGGCCTTCAGCCATATTATAGAAATTACTTAACGTGAGGCCTTCTCCCTTCTAAACACGCTCTTTGGCGTCTGAATTTTGAGTTAATGGCCTTTAGCAGTTTTTTTTTTTAATTAAAGTGGTTGTGCCCTTAAGACGTAAGATAGTGTGGCGTATTCAGCTGATAACTAAGTTCAAGAATTTGTACTGTAATATTTGGTCAAATAAATAATGTTATACGTGTTCGATTGTAACTGACAGCCGCTCATTTTGGCCCCTTATCACAATTCCAACTAACTGTCCTGTCCTGCGGGTTTAGCTGGGCGTAACAATGCATGCCAACGTTCTTTCCCATATTATAAAGAAGAAACAGCAATTAATGGCGCAATGCGTACAGTTGAATGTACGCGATACCAAAAGCAATAAAATCTCAGTAAACATGGGCTGTAAACTGCATTCCTTAAGACCTGTGAGCATTTGCTTATCTTCTATACTGTGAAACAAATCTCTTCTACTGCACGTTCTTACCTTTCCATATTTTGGGATGAGATATTATGGACAAAAATAAGAAAAGTTCAGTTAATAAGGGCTCTAAATTACATATCATAAGACCTACGTGCACTTTCTCGGTAGAAGAGACTTGTTTTCCTGTAACGATGACGAATAAATGATTACAGCTCTTGAGGTACATGTTTTGTAGCCCATACTTACTTACACTTTCTCGCTTCTGGTATCGTGTAAGTTCAGCTGTATGCGTTGACGCCACTAAGTGTGAGGCATCCTGTACAACGTCTCCATAGTCTTTGCTCGGGTCCATCAAAAACGGTAGCAACTGACGATGTAACAATACGACATCAGAAACTTTAATAGTCGTACCGCCAGTTTGTTAACGTGCTACATGCCCACTAATTTGAATTAAAGTGCATCCTGACGTACAGAACAATGAATCCTGTACAAACCGTCTGTCCATCATTGTAATTTATATCTCTCTCATCATCAGCTAAATTTCTAATTCTTTTTGCGTCCTGTTGTGATGCCGTTTCATAGCAAATTCGCAATACTTGACGATTATGTTATTTCGTCATAGATATTAAGAATTCTTCCCTTCTGAGATTCCGATTAATTTTTGAAGGTTGCGACTATAGATCACTGGACTGCCTCTTTAAGTATAAACAACCACTAGACCTATTAACGTCCTTTATACCACTTACAAACAGCGAAAAAGAAACAGTGCTGACAACACGATTCTGTGGGGCGAAACAGAGTCATGGCAACCTCAAATTTCGGAAGAAACAGAGGCGCATTGCACTACTAAATGAACTATCATCTTGTAGAGTAGTTTCGGAAAGGACTGCGCAAAGCAGAGGCGTCGCAAGAAATGCCAAGACAGTCCGAGGCTTGGAATGCACTCGTGCAGAACATCCTGCATGTGTGAAGATTTGCACGCCATGGCTGACGCTTTTCTAAAATATCGAGCAAGAGCCCATTCACATGATACAAGACATTTTTGTCCCGCGCTAAATCACTGGCAGTATGTTATCTCGTAACTGCGAAGTCTTATGTTTCTTGTGTCTTAATATGTAGAGCATGAAACTGAACAATAGAGATCTTATAAGACTGATGACATGAAAAGACGAGCCCTTTCGTGACTGAGTCAAGACACCAAGTAAATATATAGAAGATTGTAATGCAAAGATAACGAAAAATATTGCAAAAAACGCTACTAGAGATATGCAGGAGCTGCTCAGAATTGCGAAGTATGAGAAAGCTATTTGATCATTTGCCTACCCCCTTAGGTGAGTGGTCAGTGCATCTTTCTGTCGGGCAACGGGAATGGGTTCAGTTCCTGGCGACTTGGAGATTTTCTCCATGGGGGGGGGGGGGGGGGGGTTGGGTATGTGTGATCCTCATCATCATCTCATCATCATCGACATGAATGTCACCCACTGTGACGCCAACTGAAAAGACTTGCGATTCCCCAGCGTACCTCGCCCATGTGAGGAGCCCTGGCAATTAGTGTCACATGGTCACTATATTTTGTGATAATTTTTAAACTACAAAACTGCTTTTAGAATGTGCCGTGAAATATAATGGCGATATGTTGAGTAGAGAAAGTTTGTTTTTCAAATAACTGCTGTAATAAAATTCAAGTTATCAACAGCAACCAGTATTTACTGCCATTATCTCAGTACACCTTGTCTGAGTTTTTCTGTCACCACTGTTGAAGCGCTGATTGTAAAATTTTTTCTGAATAGCCCCTACACAATTTTTCAATCTAAGAAACATTGACCTACCGTTCCTCATGCTCACATATGATTAAAATAGGTACAATCTCTACATTATCTTAAAATTACACTTATCTGCAAGAACGTTATATCAACCTACCTAATAGCCAGTACGTCCAACTTTGGCCTGCGTAACGCTGGCGATGCGTCATAGGTCGCTGGAGGAACTTGGCACCAGATCTCCACACGTAAGTCACCTAAATCCCAAAAATTTCGGGGAGGGGCGATGCGCTCTGACGCCAGGGTCCCAGATTCCCAGATGGGATCGATTGGGCTCAGATCTCGGAGTTTGGGCGGGGGAGGGAGGGGGGAGGCTTATCAATTGGAACTCGCCATTGTGTTCCTCGAACCACTCCATCACAGTCCTTGCCTTGTGACATGGCGCATTATCTTGTTCAAATATGCCACTGCCATCGGGAAACATGTAGAGATGTACGTAGTATGCACCCTGTGTGCGATAATCCTTGACCATCATGGTACTTTGCACGAAGTCTACTGGACCTCTGGATGCCCACGTGCGCCAGCTTTTCTCCGGCCCGCAGTACAGATGTGAAGGAACCGTTACCCTGGAGGAGAGGAGGTATCTGGATTCATCACACTATGCAACGCCCTGCGATTCCGCCAGCGTGCTAATGGTCATGTGCCTATTTCAGTCGTAGTTTCCTATGTCGTGCAGTTGACATTGGCACATGCATGGCTTGTAGGCTGCGGAGGTCCGCCGTTAGGACTGTTCGGTGCACTGTGTGCTCGCAGACACTTGAGCTCCACCTAGCATTAACGTCTGGTGTTTATTCCGCCACAGTTCGCCGCCTGTCCTAGTTTACCAGTCCGACCAGTCTACGGCGTCCGACATGTGTAATGATGGGTGACCGTCGAACACCACGAAGTCTGGACGTGGTTTCACCTTGGTTTCACCACGTGTTTAAGACAGTCACCACCAAGTGGTCTAGTTTCTGAAATGCTTGTGTCGAGCCAGTGGGCAATCATAGTCTGCTCTCTCTCAAACTCAGATAGACCACGCGCCTTCCCCATTCTGCACATTGACAACACTCTTTCTGATACTAAACGCATCGTGCGTATATCCGACTACCAGTCATTCCTCGCCAGATGACGTTGCTATCGCTTGGAGGTGTTTACATCAATAGTAGTTTAGAGGCCATAATGTTCTGGCTGATCAGTGCATATTTCGACATGATATCTCTTGGGCGATGGCACTAGACCACATTTTTTTTAAGTTACAGCTTTGTTTTCAGATGGTGGAAAGACTGGCTTTCTTAATTTAGTTAACTTCGTGGTAAGTTTGGTACTGAATGGAGTAATAGTTGCAAATTCACTATCCTTTTACTACAGAAACTAATTAAGCTCTGCAATCCGTCCACCACAGGGAACTAAACATATATCACCGACTTAAAGGTGGCACTAAATGAAGAACAAGCAAAACCACAATGAAGGAAATGACAAGCCGAGGGGACGTGATGAAAGATAGGTTTGAAGTAGCCATTACTGAACACTGGTTTATCCATTAACCAAGTGGAAAGCGACTGCCACTGTGGCTGAAATGTAAGGTTACCTGTTTACTCATAGCTATTTTACAGTTTGAAGAAGCTCTAGCAAAAGAGCTAGTAAAAATTAGAAAACTTTTAGTTTTATTTTCGCTGACTCACACTCAGTATAACATTAGTCTCTAAGTTTAAGAAGCTGGCAGCACAACGGCAGGTAAAAGGATCAATCGGAGAAAGTTTAAGAGAACTTCACACTGTGGTGACAACATTATTACTGTAATGAAATTTAACGAATTTTTCGTTTTCCTTAGATTTTTATTCATTTGTTCTTGACGTTAAAATCGCCTTCAGACTTGAAATACTAGAACAGCTGCACTTCTAACGTTCTACATCTTAAATGAATAAATCTGTTTCCTGTGTCCCATTATACTTGTAATTCATTTACCATACAGACATAAAACTATCAAATTCTTACCCTCACAGCACTTCGTCAAACTTTAAAACTTAATTATTCTCAGTACAGATTACATCTGTTGATGACAGTAGGGTAAAAAGTTCACATAGAATCAATTTATTCAGAGATATGTTAATAATTTACTTTGCATGTAAACTGTATGCATGTCAGGCTTCTACCCCTTAAAGTCTGTTTGTTTTAAGTTTGACATAACCTATCTAAAACTTCCGTTCTCCTGTTACAAGCAAGAAGCCTTGCTTTTTCTGAAAACTTAATACTTCAATGTTCGCTTGTATTTGAATTTTAGTATTCTAGAATGCTCTAATTTTAAATTTGTAGCTTGTCAGAATTCTACTATTATCATTTTGTAACGATTTTTTAGATTAAAAAATGTATACCTTTGTATTAATTTAAGATATATTCAAAGTACAGAAATAACTTTCTTGAAAATACTGGGTGGCCTTTGAGAATCCCAGCACACATAAACGCTTCCATATCACAAAGTATAAGATCTATATCGTTGTAACTCTTGAATTACGTGGCTTATAATCAATCAAGAAATCTTAATTCTCAATTTATTTTTGTGTCTCTTAATTTTTTGATGTATTTTATGTTAAAGGAAGAAAATAATTTTACTTATCTTTTTATCTTGGTTACTTTCGCCAGTGTTGCGTCCCAGCCTGCCAAGTTAATTTGGTTTCACTTGGCAGGCGCCTCATTAGCTGACTTCTTTCGAATTTGGCTGCCGACTTGTTAACTCTGACTTGTTCTCGCTGACCTGATTAAAGCATGTTGTCAGTTTTCATATTCTTCCAGTGTGGTCTCCTTCGCATTTAAATACCATATTTTCAGTTTTATCACCAATAACCGCTTCACAAACCAGCTGAATATTCCTGACTTATATACCACCATTTATTGATGTCTTTATGTTGCATCATTTTTAACCCATTATATTCTGTACATAGTTCAAAGTCACTCTGTAGATTTCAAGTCATGAGTCTGTTTTGTACAATAAAATGTCCAAAAATAATCATTCATTCCAGTGGGCACAATGCCTCATATATGTTATGGAATTTTTTACTGTCAAAACATATGTAATGACCAGTTTGCTTGTCATATGATACAGATTCCACAACATGGATCATTAAGCTACATTCATTTAGAGTGATCCTACATAACTGAGAGGTGGGCAAAACAATTAACTGCATAGCATGTATCATAAGTTTTCTAATATAGAGCGCCTGGTATCAATATACTAACTATAATGACTTAATGTCCACATCCAACTCACTATTTGAAGAAAACGAATGACACAGTGTCTTAACTGGTTGAATGCTCGCCCTCGACTGATATACATAGATGTTTCTGTAATGAATGCTCACTTGTTAATGACCATAGGTCTTGGCATGTCTGTACAAAGATGTGCATAATATAGAAACGAAAATAATATAGAAATATTAAGCAGCTACCCATCTAGCAATATTAGCTTTCACATATACAGAAATCCCACCACAACAGATAAAATCATTTATGCATCTTCATGACACAAGGTTTCAAGTCACACAAAACAATCAATAAGATTTATGTCGTAAATAGTTAATATAGAGATCTATGAGATGATGATGTGTCCTGCAATCCACTATATATGGGAAACTGCTGCCACACAAAATGTAACTGAATCACTATTACTTCTGTATTAAAGTAATTCTAAATCGACTGTTTCTATCTAATTCCAACCCAAACTACTATCCTCTGTTTCTGATTCGTTGGTCACCACGAGTCCTTCCTTGCCTGTAGAAGCACTTGAAAATGTTGATCAAACAATACATCTTCACGAAAAGCTAAAGACGTGACTACTACTGCACCGATAACCCTCGTAAACTAATATCAGTTCCTATCATCATTATCTTAACTGTACCGAAAATTAAATCAGAACAAATTTTATATTCATCGCTGTTGCTGCCCTGCATCTCCCCTGTGCTCCTGAAAAACATTAACCAGTAGTTCAAGCTTGTACAGTAGTAAAATAAAAATAGTCACAGCGCAGTATTCATTAGCAAATACTCATAAATCTTACACACAGAATGATGTAAATGGCTTGTATATTCCTAATCGCACACATATAAAAATTATACAAGGTTTTACGATTTTTTAATAATGATTCCGTACATAGTTGTAAACATAAAATACTTCATAACCTAAAGCTGTCAGAGCAAAAGAAAATGGTTCACATTCACAACTTTAATACCTATAATCCACACTGTGCACAGCCTTAGCTCCCACAGGATATGCATCCATGCTCACACTTGTGTGACACACACACACACACACACACACATACACACACTATAACCGTTTGCACCCCATAAACTAAGCGTACAGTTGTTCACAGGCGCTGATACACTAGCTATGGTACTTACATAGAGTGAATGGTTGCTTAATACGCCAACAGTATGTATACACAACAAAATAATGCTTCTCTTGGGATGTATTAAGACAATGAGAAAGGTACGTGGCCATGCACGCCACAACTAAATAGGATTTAATTTAGGATATTACAGTGGTTTGATATACCTGAAAACATTTAACACACATACACTACTGGCCATTAAAATTGCTATACCACGAAGATGACGTGCTACAGACGCGAAATTTAACCGGCAAGAAAAAGATGCTGTATTATGCAAATGATTAGCTTTTCAGAGCATTCACACAAGGATGGCGCTGGTGGCGATACCTGACACGAGGAAAGTTTCCAACCGATTTCTCACATACAAACAGCAGTTGACCGGCGTTGCCTGGTGAAACGTTTCCCCTCGTGTAAGGAGGGGAAATGCGTATCATCACGTTTCCGACTTTCATAAAGATCAGATTGTAACCTATCGCAATTGCTGTCTATCGAATCGCGACATTGCTGCTCGCGTTGGTCGAGATCCAATGACTGTTAGCAGAATATGGAATCGGTGGGTTAAAGTGGGTAGTACGGAACGTGGTGCTGGAATACAATGGCCTCATATCACTAGCAGTCGAGATGACAGGCATTTTATCCGCATGGCTGTAACGGATCGGGCAGCTACGTCTCGATCATTGAGTCAACATATGGGGACGTTTGCAAGACAACAACCATCTCCACAAAAAGTTCGATGACGTTTGCAGCAACATGGACTATCAGCTCGGAGACCATGGCTGCGGTTACCCTTGACGCTGCATCACAAACAGGAGCGCCTGCGATAGTGTACTCAACGACGACACTGGGTGCACGAATGGCAAAATGTCATTTTTCGGATGAATGCAGGTTCTGCATACAGCATCATGATGGTCACATCCGTGTTTGTCGACATCGTGGTGAACGCACATTGGAAGCGTGTATTCGTCATCGCCATAGTGGCGTATCACCCAACGTGATGGTATGGGGTGCCATTGGTTACAGGTCTCTGTCACCTCTTGTTCGCATTGACGGTGCTTTACATTTCAGATGTTTTACGACCCGTGGCTCTGCTCTTCATTCGATCCCTGCGAAACCCTACAATTCAGGAGGATAATGGATGACCGCATGTTGCAGGTCCTGTACGGGCCTTTCTGGATACAGAAAATGTTCGACTGCTGCCCTGGCCCGCACATTATCCATATCTCTCACCAACTGAAAACGTCTGGTCAGTGGTGTCCGAGGAACTGGCTCGTCACAATACGCCAGTTACTACTCTTGATGAACTGCGGTATGGTGTTGAAGCTGCATGGGCAGCTGTACCTGTACACGCCATCCAATCTCTGTCTGGCTCAATGCCCAGGCGTATCAAGGCCGTTATTACGGCCGGAGGTGGTAGTTCTGGGTACTGATTTCTCATTATATAAGCACCAAAATTGCGTGAAAATGTAATCACATGTCAGTTCTAGTATAATATATTTGTCCAATGAATACCCGTTTATCATCTGCATTTCTTCTTGGTGTAGCAATTTTAATGGCCAGTAGTGTATACGAGTTAAAAGCAGAAGAGAGTATACACTGGAAACGACCTATCCAACTATATACAACAGGATTAAGACAAGTCTGAAAGAGAAGTAATAACATGTACAACTGAAAGAATGCGATTAGCACAGAACTTCAGAGTTAACTGGCTGTCCAACATAAGTATTTAAATGTGTCTACAGTTCTAAATTGTCGTTCAGTTACTGCAGGACCCAGCTAAAATACGACATGAGCATGAATGAGAACTAAATTGAAATGCACAACCCTTTTCATATGATGTCTGTAACGAAGTGTATCTGTTTAAAATTATTCAATTTGTTTCATTGACTGCTTTCATACAAACGTAGTTCACTGTTGAATATCACTTCACTTTTATAACACGGAGATACACAACCCTGGAATGGTCAACTTTTACTGAAAGGATTTCTGAGCTTTAGCTGAGAAAGTTTTATGCTCCAACACCAGCAACGTAAGGTAGAGGTTAAAACAGTTTCTCATAGCGTAGATTGATTTTTGATATACAATCAAGATAACTTTACGTGGATTCTTTTACAATGGCATATATATATATATATATATATATATATATATATATATATATATATATATATATATGTCGGAATTATTAGGCAATTTAAAGTCGCTGCGTAAAGCTTTCATGAAATGGCGGCAGATAAATGAACATACGTGTACCATAGAACCGATCTGTTCCGATTGCATGAAAATAATGACTCAATTCGATTTGAAAAAAAAACATTATCACCATTAAATAATTGTTGTCATCATTCTGAATCTGAAATAAAACTACAACTCTCGCCAAGAAAAACATATAAACATAATGGCTGCATTGCAGCTGGTCTGCAGCGAAGCAAAGATGAAATGCAGAGGATCAAGATCAGTAATATTCTTACACAAAATATGAGATACACTTGAATTACATTATTATCTATTTTTCTCCCATAATTTGCATTAGGTACTTTACATAATAGTAGTAATACCAGACCTTATCATAGGCGACAGATTAAAGTGCGTCTTGCTAGCATCATGGCTATTTGAAATAGAAGAAAAAATGCAACAAAGAACCAGTGATAATAATAATTGTTTTTACAATTAAAGGACATCATTGTTTTCTGTGTATTTTCTGTGGCTTGTGAAGACACTGTTACACCATCTCTGCCCTAGCAAAACCAAACTGTTTCTATGACAACACACTTGTCTCTCATGATATCACAAATTAAAAATAATAATTATAAAAAACGTTGTTATCGACTGTAAAATAGAAGTGTGGCTGTTATATTGTGTGGCTACTCTTTAAGCACTACCCAGTGAGTAATCATTCATCAGCAAAGTGACAGAATATTGAACAACTGCTGGTTTTCTGCGTATGCCATCCAATGTGAAACTATTGAAGGTGTTTCCTTAGTTTTGTAATCACTGACTTAAAATACAAAGAATAATTTAAACACAAGGATCCAACAAATAATTTATGAATTTAATTTTCGCATAGCATCACAGTAATGTGCAAAATCACCCCACATGATATTTATCAAAGAGCAGTCATAGAAACAGCACACTTCAAAATTTCTTAATTATGCATCTCAAATCTGATACCATCCAAATAAAAGATGCTTATTACTAATTCTGGTGGAGATTCAACATGTGTTTTCCTTTTAGCCACATTTACGGACCATGAGATGAATCCATCAAACACAACAAAAAAGCCACCATACAGTATGGCACTATATTATGCATTAGCGGTAAGTAGTGTTGTGATTTAAATGAAGACTACACGGAAAGAATGGGTAAGTCTATATCTCACGAAAATCAGTTAGTGGTATCATTATGAAGTTCGTCAGATGTACTTTCACATGGGTGAACTTAAATGAATGTGATGGGTATAGTGACGGATTTGTAGCCAGATACGGTATACACGGAAAAAACAGGTCAAATCCGTCCAATATCCGGACAGAAAGAGTGAAGTCCAACAGGTGCGGATTTCTGAGGTGTATTGATTTCTTTCTCTGCTTTTGTGAAAGTCTCATTTTTGACATTGTTAAATGCATTGAGATTGTTGTCGAAGCTAGCATGGATCAGATTTGATATTAGCTTCTTTGCTTTGTGTTGTGGTGGAGCTGAATTTTGTGCCATGATTTGTGCTAACACAGAGCATCCATGAAAATCGTATTAGTGCTTTGTGGTGTGGCAGATAGAATTGAATTTCATGTAAAATCCAACTGAGGTCGGTGTTTCAACTGATTATAGAATATCCAGAGTCAAGCTGCAGTGGTAAATCTAGAAAAAGACAGAGTTATGGTAAACAATTTGAAGTATGTGAAAAGCTGACATGTCACATGAAACAGGAGAGCATTGTAACTACAAGAAGAATTTTACTGATTTGCTAACTGTTGCAGAGAAGTCTACATTAATATCTAATTTCAGTTCGCTGAAGGACTGGAGTGAACAAAATTGTCACCTGACATGACTGATTTCTGCTGACAATGTACAATGCCAAGGGTCTCGCAGAAATGAGACAGTAGCTACTTTGTGTGAGTTCATTATAAGGGTAGTGTAATGAGAGACAATACTGTGACAGAATTGTTTGTTTGTCAAAAAGTCTTTATATCACTGCATGGTATTTGAAAGAGAAGATTAGAAACCATCAGGAATTCCTTTAAAAATGAAGGTATGGCGCGGGTTGATACACGAGGAAAACACAGAAACCAAGTTCATAAACTTTAAAAAGAAACATATGCACTCACATCAAGTCATTTAAAGGATGGTTCAGTCATTACGACGTAAATAAAACACAGAAACTGTATTTGCATGTACAGCTCATCGGGAAGATGTTCAAGATCTTTCAAGAGACACATTCCACTTATTCTGTATCATATGAAACTTATTCTAAAATATTTAATACAAAATTAAATATCTCGTTCCCTCGAAGTGCAACATGCAGTGCTTGTGATAAGTGTTCTGTAACTTTCAAAGCTCTCGAGGCCCAATTCACTCATGGAACAGATGGAAGGGAGAGATCAGACGCTCAAGGTAATATTGAGAGAGAGAAGATTGAATACGAACTGCATTGCCGTATAGCTCATGCATTCTATCAGCGTAAAAGACAGTCTCGACAGAGAAGCAGAAAGCTTACAAACAAAGACTCAATATGTATGGATTTCTAACTATATCTTCTATGTCCAGACATCAGCACCAACATTATCTGTTATAAGCGACAGCTTTTTCTATATCTAACATTCATTGACTGTCATACAGTAACACGGTGTTTTATGTTTATCCTAAAACTATAGGGAAGAAAGGTTCAAATGAAGTTGTTTCTTTCCTACCACATTATGCTACTCTGCTTCTGAATACTGAGGTTAAAAATTTGTAAATCTTCTGTGACTCATGTGGTGGTCAAAACAAAAACTACACCCTTTTCAGGTTCATACATTATCTTGTTCATCACGCAAAGCGATTTGAACAAATTCATGTGACATTCTTACGAAGAAAAGTGACAAAAACATGGGCTTCAACAGACGTAAAGCGAAAATTGAGCTCCCAAAGGAATGGACACACATAATTAAAGGTGTGCGTGCAAAACCCATTTGTTTTCAGGTTGTTGAAGTTGATAGCCCAATGATAGGTGAATGGTCTGATTTTTTGTAACCACGATATCGACCAAAATGTCCAGTGCCGTCGAGAATTATTAAGGAGATGAATATAGAACGTAACCATCTACGGCTTATCATGCATCGTGACACTTACAATGAATCTTGGATCATATCACTTGTTACTGCTTCCTGGAAGAGGAAGCAGAACTTGCCGAACGAGAGTTTTTGTTCTTTTCACCTTATTACAAAGGTAGGCTGGTAAAGACTTTAGTCACAGTAATTAAATGGAAGTAGATCATATCAGTGTGTGAAATAGCAGGTCCTGATTTATTATTATAGCAAATGTATTGAGATAACATGCTAATAAGAAGTCGCATGTCTAATGTTTCAGTACTGCTACGTGTCACCAATGAAAAGTATCTTGATCTGCAGCAACTGAAGGTGTTCTGTGACACAGGAGCCCAAGAGCATCTATACAAATATTCCTTTCCAGCAGTGAATTTAGTTACCTTTTTTGTGTTATTTGTTTTTAATAAATAAAAAGTGAGAAATTAAGACTGATATATGCTCATAACTGAATTTATGTCTTACAAACTATATGTTTAATGTATGTGTTGTAACCATTTATTGAATAATTGTTGGTAGTTGTATACCAGGTGATTTAAAGGTATAAAATGTACATGAGTTCAATGGGAATAAAAACAGAATATTGATATCAGTATTGTTCCTAAAATCTGATTAGTCATGAAAATCTTGTAGAGTAATGACCAGACACAAAGATGAATAGACCTTTGTCAAGGGAGTTGTAGGGAAGTTTTATAGTGAAGTATGATTCCAATATCACATTAAATTCTCACATATTCGATCTAATTAGTGCAGTATACAAAGAAATTATAGAAATAGACATCACATAAAATGAGTCCGATGTTTAATATTTTTTTCCACTTTCAAAGAATCCTATAGAAAAGGTCGTTGAATGTGTTGCATAAATTACAAAATCATATTTCAATAACCAATGAAACTGTAACTTTATACAAAGAAATTAAGGAACAGACAGCACATAAAGTGGGTCCAGTTTTTAATATTTTTTCCACTTTCAAAGAATCCTAAAGAAAAGGTCGTTGAATGTGCTGCATAAATTACAAAAGCATATTTCAATAACCGATGAAACTCTAACTTCTTAAACTTTAAAACTGCTCTCCTGAAAAATCTGTAAAATGGATGTGACCCTTTCTTTACACATAATTTTCAGATTGAAATGATTGTGAGGGAATTAGACTGATAAGCATAATATAGTATTGTTACTAAACACAAGTAAATGATTTACAAGTCCACATGGTTCTTCAGCACAACAGATACAAAATCAGAAATCACAAATAACTGGAACACATTCTCAGTCCGGACCTTTAAGCAAAGCAATAAATGTTTCGTAATTTAGGAGAGGCTGAAAACTTTCATTGTATAGCACGACTAACAGAAAGGTGTAATCAGAAGCTGCGCAATCAAGTATGAGCAATGTACTAGTTTTAATTTTACTGTAGACAAGAACAATGCCAAATTCCTAGTCATGGATGTTGCACCATGCCTTCGCTGAGGGAATGAACACTTCATGTGCTGATCAACGGAAAGCACTTGTCCACTGGATGACCAGGTGCCTTGGAGCAGCAGCATGCATAATGTACAAAGCTCATTCAGTGCTCTGGCAGACCAGACAATGCCAGCCAGTTCCTCTGAATGCTGAAAATGCAGATCTGGTGGGAGCTGACTGTACAGCAACACTGGAGCAAATAAGGTCAAAGTTACCCAATGGAAAAAGCAGCCGCTCCAATTTGATGACGGATCTATCATGAGAGAGCCATCACTGCAGAAAGACTAGTCAGCTGTCTCACACATATACCAGCCAAATCACTCTCAAATTGTAATCAATATTATCTACTACACACAGTATTCCCAACGGCAAAATCAGCACCAGCTTATAAGTAAAAGAAGAAGACCAATAGCAGTTGAAGATGAAGCAGCCAGCCACATCTTTGTCATTAGCTGCAGGCCTCTCCCTGACCTGAAGCCTGCATGCAGTCAACTTGCCACCATTGTACAGTCAGGTCACCAGCTGGCTGACTACCTTCCACTGACAGTAGCTTGGGCTCTAGTGTGGGGCTCCTGACGACCTGCGCGGACCCACACCAATACTGTCCAACGCCCAGAGTGGTTGCACATCATCGTCATCAGCCATGCCAGAAGCCACATATTAGCGCCCTCTGATGCCCCGTACATCCGCTACTGGAGCAGCCATGCGGTCTGATTGTGATCCCCACCCATTGCCAGTAATGTAACACCTTGCATCAGCTGTCTGAGGCTGTGCTAGCAACAGAACATTCTGCTCTTGCATGTGCTGACTATCTGATGGATTACCATCGATGCCAGCATGCTCCTGCGGCTGTGGTGTACTACTTCACCACTGGCTCCTACCTCCTCTCCAGCTATGATTCCATCTCTGTAACTGTTGTGAATAAAGGAAGGTCTTCACCAGGGTTGTTCTATTAAAAGTTTGCCATTCAGCTCCAGCTCACCACTACCTCTGCATACATGTCCAGGTGGGTGAACAGCATTGCACACTGGCTTGCAAGCAGCCCAGTTCACCTCCACTATAGGGGTCACATACTAGTCTCTGCATGGAGTTATTGTGATCAGGCTATGGCAAAGTAACCTAAGCACTTTGCCTAAGCTTCACCATAGGAAGTAATTGAAATGGACTCACCTAGTTCTTTTATCATTCTTGAATCTCTACACCGGCACAAGTAGCCAACAGACAAAGAAAGTCTTCCTCTGAAACCAGAACATGGAACTGGATTCCCTCAACCATGGTACTAGAAACTAGGATAATAGGATAATGAAAAATGCTATTTCAAGGTAGGCCAGACTCATGGCTTCTAACCCATGATCTTCATTTTGTCGAGGGAAGAAAAACATCCCTAAACAAGCGAAATCACATACAATGACCAAGGGAAGAGGTTACTCACAGTGCTAGAATCGATTAATCATACCTAAGAAGAGCAGGTAAATGTAAGGTATTGCAAAGATAAATGTCATCATCTGCTAAAAGCAAAATATAATGTCGAGAAATGAAAATGCCTAATGATCAGGCAACTCAGGAATGCTGCTGTAATACAGTCAAAACGTAGGCCTTACGTTTATAGCCTAAGTACTTTATTATGATGTCTTTTAAGAAATATTATATGACTGTGAATCCCAAACATGAGAAGTTAATCAAAGTACACTCCTGGAAATGGAAAAAAGAACACATTGACACCGGCGTGTCAGACCCACCATACTTGCTCCGGACACTGCGAGAGGGCTGTACAAGCAATGATCACATGCACGGCACAGCGGACACACCAGGAACCGCGGTGTTGGCCGTCGAATGGCGCTAGCTGCGCAGCATTTGTGCACCGCCGCCGTCAGTGTCAGCCAGTTTGCCGTGGCATACGGAGCTCCATCGCAGTCTTTAACACTGGTAGCATGCCGCGACAGCGTGGACGTGACCCGTATGTGCAGTTGACGGACTTTGAGCGAGGGCGTATAGTGGGCATGCGGGAGGCTGGGTGGACGTACCGCCGAATTGCTCAACACGTGGGGCGTGAGGTCTCCACAGTACATCGATGTTGTCGCCAGTGGTCGGCGGAAGGTGCACGTGCCCGTCGACCTGGGACCGGACCGCAGCGACGCACGGGTGCACGCCAAGACCGTAGGATCCTACGCAGTGCCGTAGGGGACCGCACCGCCACTTCCCAGCAAATTAGGGACACTGTTGCTCCTGGGGTATCGGCGAGGACCATTCGCAACCGTCTCCATGAAGCTGGGCTACGGTCCCGCACACCGTTAGGCCGTCTTCCGCTCACGCCCCAACATCGTGCAGCCCGCCTCCAGTGGTGTCGCGACAGGCGTGAATGGAGGGACGAATGGAGACGTGTCGTCTTCAGCGATGAGAGTCGCTTCTGCCTTGGTGCCAATGATGGTCGTATGCGTGTTTGGCGCCGTGCAGGTGAACGCCACAATCAGGACTGCATACGACCGAGGCACACAGGGCCAACACCCGGCATCATGGTGTGGGGAGCGACCTCCTACACTGGCCGTACACCACTGGTGATCGTCGAGGGGACGCTGAATAGTGCACGGTACATCCAAACCGTTATCGAACCCATCGTTCTACCATTCCTAGACCGGCAAGGGAACTTGTTGTTCCAACAGGACAATGTACGTCCGCATGTATCCCGTGCCACCCAACGTGCTCTAGAAGGTGTAAGTCAACTACCCTGGCCAGCAAGATCTCCGGATCTGTCCCACATTGAGCATGTTTGGGACTGGATGAAGCGTCGTCTCACGCGGTCTGCACGTCCAGCACGAACGCTGGTCCAACTGAGGCGCCAGGTGGAAATGGCATGGCAAGCCGTTCCACAGGACTACATCCAGCATCTCTACGATCGTCTCCATGGATATACACTGTACTAGTGCCGACATTGTGCATGCTCTGTTGCCTGTGTCTATGTGCCTGTGGTTCTGTCAGTGTGATCATGTGATGTATCTGACCCCAGGAATGTGTCAATAAAGTTTCCCCTTCCTGGGACAATGAATTCACGGTGTTCTTATTTCAATTTCCAGGAGTGTATTTTAGTAATTTATACAATGCTGCAGTACAACATCCAGGAGAATTTTAATATTTACAAATTTCAGAAAAAATATTGAAAAAAGTATTCATAATTACCAACAGTTGTCAAGCATGTGTATGTCAGAATTCCATCTTGCTAGAAATTGTTTGTTTCAAGATTGGCATAGCTCATTCATAAGGCCATATTCTCTTCTCCAAGCAAATATTTCACTTCGATTTTTGAAAACCTACTGATTAAGAATGGTTCATATTCAGTTTTTTCATATTCAAACATATTTAAATTTTAAAATGCAAACACGTAGAAATTCTATAGTTAAAACTTTGTTGCCATGCTTTTTCACGTTGCAATACAGTGCAACATTCCTGAAATATATTGTCAATTTACAAAATATTTAAGTTAATGTAAAACTATATTTGTAGAATTTTCTTGGTTAGTGTTGGAAATCACTGTACATATTAAAACTTCCATGTCAAAAAATAATACCAGTAATTTTTTTATTTTGTTATTCTTTGCCTTATGATTAATCAGTTGCCCAATTTATTTAGTATTTATTACTTTGCTGTGCTTTCAGTTAAGATATTGATTGTAGTAGTGTATTATATTAATATGTGGATGTTTCTATGTAAAGCATACCTTTATGGAAACACAAAACTTTAGTACATCACTCCTTCGATCGTCTGAGTAAAATGCCTTTTAGCCTTGAAGTCAAGTAAACAAAGCCCTTAAAACACAGTAACACCAAAATTGTCTTGTAACAGAAAAAGGATGAAGACGCCAACAGTTGTGAGAACCAGGATCACAAGGAATTAAACTTGACCTCTTGAGAGATTAAAGGCAAGTCAAGTTTACAACTGTTTGAACACCAATTTAAATCCAGAGCCATTATAAAATACAGCTTCACAGTTTAGCAAATTTTTAGAACAGAATTTCAAATTGATTAAGTGAGCTTAAAACATGTAGAGATAAAAATCAATGACCAAAAAAAATTGCTGCCTAGATAGAATGATACTCGATGGTTGGAAGTTTTACTCTCAAAGCGTGTTACTACGCATTGGCCCTCGTTATGTTACACATTCTGACTGGTAACCTATCATAATCCACACAGTGTACATGAAATTTAACCACCACTCGAATGTTTACACGAGGTAGTTCAGTATTAGACACAAGACAGAACAATATTTTAAACATACCAATTAACATGAATTTAGAAAATTTTTCACTGCAGCATTTCTCCTGATTACCAACAGCCAGTTGATGAAACAACCTACAACGGGTTCTGCGAACTAGAATAGTTCAACCAATGTGGCTAAGCGAGAGCAGAAGTAGCACTTTTAGTTTACAGTACCTGACCGAAGCACAACCTTTCGACGTATATCCTAACCACATATCCTTGCGGGTAACGCAATAAGTTATGGTGTCCAACACGTCAGGTATTCTGTCCAAAACGCATTGTGTGTACTATGCCCGTCAGGGTTCGGAGGAGCCTCCGCTGCTGTGGCTTGGCGCCTTGCGAACTGCACTGTTAGCCCAGTCAACGAAGAACGAAAGAGGCTGATTAAAGGAAAAGTCGTGCAGTCGCCATTTTCTGTACAGTGTTAGGAGGTAATTACCTGAACAACATACCAAAAATCCTGACCGGTGGTGTGTGATCGCTGCGGTGAGTAGCAGAGCTGTATAAAGCGATAAACTGTGTTCTGTGTGTGTGACAGACCTCGGAGGCTGGGATGGGAAGAACGGTGGCGATGGGTGAAGAGTAGTGGAGCGTGAAAGGAGGCAAGTCACCGGAATGTCGGTAAACATTTCCCTTATTTGTGCGTCTGCTAAGTGAAGAGCATAGAAGGGAATCCCCACTCTTTCTACCGCACTGCGCCACAAGAAGCAAATACAGGGTGTTTCACAGTTACAACGACCGTTTCACAGCGCGCCTTATATATCGCAAGCAACACAGTACGCAGATAAGTCTCGTGAACGTTTTGTTTTCCATAAAACGCATTGTGCACATTCCTGGACAGCGTCTATTTTCCGCATGATGCATAAAAGACAACACGGAATGTAGTTGTTACTTACCAATAACACTACGCACACAAACAGAGCCTTATACTGCTAGATGGAAAGGCCTCTTGCCCAACGACGAGAGCAGTTCTTTTCATTTTGACAGAGAGTAATAAAATGTTCAAATGTGTGTGAATTCCTAAGGCACCAAACTGCTGAGGTCATCGGTTCGTAGACTTACACACTACTTAAACTAACATTATGCTGAAAACAACACACTCATCCATGCCCGCAGGTGGACTTGAACCACCAGCGGGAGGTGCCACGCAATCCGTGAAATGGTGCCGCAAACAACGCGCCTACTTCACGCGGCTAGAGAGTAATCGACATAACACTCCACAGCGTATCATGTCCCGTTCTCTTATGTGAAAATACGTAATAACGTCACAGTGCTCCTGTTTGTTTACTGCAGTTACTTTGAGTTGAATGAGTGAATGCTTATTTGCAGCTATTAAGAGAGTTCTTGTATAAAGTTTATAGCTATAAATAATGACTCAGAGGTGTTTAGTTTTTGTGACGTTGTGAGTGACCAACGCAGCATATGTGAGAAATGAATACGTAGAGTGGTAAATACCATTTATTTGACAAAATCTGGAAAAGTTGAAAGTTTCAGGAACAAGAAACACAGCGTTTTTCAGGCGTCTTGCAGAATAGAGTACAGCAGAGCCGACTAAATTAATAGGTTTCTGAGAGTAGCTTCTTCCGAGGAACAGCCTTGTACGTTGCAGTCTACCTTTGCATTCAGCTCAAGTGAAATTTAATTTTAAAACTAGCTGTCTCCTTTTTGCGAAACGTATTAAATTATTTTATTCAGTTTAAGCCATAGATGCCAGGTCTTACATAAGACTACCATCACGTACAACTTTGAGATGAATTACGCTGTTCAGTTGTAAACGTATTTGAGCCACGAATTGCCTCCTAGCTTCTGTCTGTCATCTGTTGTTCCACATACCGTATGTACTCCATTTTATTTCCTCATTGCAAATTAGAAATAATAATTATTATCTTCAATTTTATATATGTTTTCTTTATTGGATATGATTATATTATCGTTTAGTAATGATAAATAGAGCTTCTTGTAATTGTTTCCGTTTTTACTATGTTGGGAGGCTATTGGCTATGTGTTTGTCGATTCTCGCGCCACACACGCGCCGTAACGGAAGTCGAGCCTTGCAGTCTAAATTTCTTTAACAAAGTGTGTTTAATGCTTTTATAGCACTATGAAATACATTTGATACCACTATACCGCATGCTCATTATCTGCTTGCTGACAAAGGCTTCGGACCTCACGACTATTCAGACAGCTAACAAAATAAGTCTCATTCGATTTTTATTAGGATAAGTCATTCAAAACAGAAAATGTTTTAATATGTCCTTCCATGTTCTGCTCCTGGTGTTCTCACTGTGATGTATTCCGACTTCGACTTCGCAGGACTTAAGTTCACTCATTACTTATCAATCGCTTTTCTTCTTATATTTTGAAAAAGGATATTTTAGAAGAATCTACTGACGCTGAATTTCTTGATAAACAGAAGAGTAAACAACAACAAAGGCTGCGAAAGTCTTACAGAGGTCTATCCTTCATTTACGACAGTACAATTACACTCCGTGCCAGGAAAGGAAGAATAAACGGAGGGACACCATCCGAAGAGGTAGCTGCTCTGTTGGGCATCTACATGCTGCAGAACTGCAGGACTACTAAAAAAATTTCTTTATGGTCAACCGAACCGACGGAAAAGCGCACTTTCTGAAGATGTAGAAATTTCTCCATCACTGTAGGAAATATTCTGTTACATAAAGGGAAATGACGACTGCCACTTCACCTTAAAAGAGTTGTTGGAGCCAGTCCGGAGAAAAGTACGTCATATACACGCAGTTAAGGAGAGACTGAGAGAAAAGTGTGGGCACCGCATTGATTTCGCCACAGTTGGCACCATGAAAACTGTTATGATCTTTCGTAGCTCTGATGGAAAAAAAGTCAGTGAGTATGATGTTACTGAAGTGCAAAGACGAAAAGCAGAACTTGAAAGAACAGTAGTGCAGCTGTCACGATAATCTCAGAAGGTACTTAGTCAATTCCATATAATAATTTTGTTTTCATACCTTGTGAGAAGTGCTGTAGTTGGGGCTGAGGAAATGCTAACACAAAAGAACAAAACCGGGCTTATAGAATTTCTTAGCGACAAAAAATTGCGGGGGAAAAAGAAATAGTAGCTACTGCAGGCGATGCTGGCGCTACTATACTGAGATGTTGGTTTGAGAAAGCCGCCCTGCACCCCATTATCACAATATCAGTGGAAACTGTCGACTTAATTGTTCCACTCATTGCTTCTGCACCATCTGGCACTAACGTATAACTCATGAAGCCTTGTAGGCGAAAGGCTGAAACGATATTGTTTTCAGGAAACCAACTCCAACAACTTCCTTTTGCTGAAACTGTAATTCTCCTCTACGCCTTTAGTGTGTGTGATACGCCTTTCCGCCATTTCCAAGGAAAGCAAAGGAGGAATGGTTAAGCTATTCAGCAGGTTACATAAACAAATGAGGAGAATATCTACCATCTTCACTAACACTATACACAAGCAAATAAGTTATCTCTATCTAGTGAGAAGATGTTTCTACAAATATATCAAGCGACAGAATGTCACCAAGATCTGAATAAAATCTAGTATACAGTGCTCTTCAAAGCATCAATGAAACCCAAACCAGACCTCGTCTCCCTGCCGCCAACCACAGGCGCTGCGCGCAAACATTTATTTAGAACTTATTTACATTTATATTACTTTTATTCACTTTCCGCTTTAAGTAATACCTTTCAAACACATTTCTTGTTACTTAGAGATGTTTTGTTACTTGTTTACAATAGAATAACCGGTCAACAGGCCACTTCCGCCAAACTATAGGCGTGGTATCGAGGAGAGGATGGATCGCTCAACCCAGTAAAACCTCAAGTTATAATGAGGAACGCATTTCGCCGATGTTCTACTGGCTATGGCGGACAATGTGGATAGCAAAAAGCTGCCATTTCATGCTTTGCGGTATGAGGCAAGTGCTGTGACCTGTGTACGAATAGCTTACCGTTACTCGATCTAGTAGATGATGACGATGGTGATACAATTTTTGATTTCGGAAATCAGCACATTGAAGGTAAGGTGTTATTTTGTAATAAGTAATGTAGATTTTCCGTAAGTTCAAAGTTCAACTGACACTAAACATTAATATTTTATCGTCAGACAACTGCATTTAGTACCCTGTGGTTTGTCATCCCCTGCAACACGGAAATTGTAAGTCGCAGGGAAAAATTAATAGAACCTCGTTTGTAGGAAATATATTCTAGTTTAATTTTGTATTTTGAAACATTTTAGCTAGAACCCATAATTTTCGACCTTTAACGCGATTACCTCCCCCCCCCCCCCCCCCATCCCCACCAACCTCTCCCGCCTCCATCCCACCGCAACATCTAATGTTTTAGTATATTGTTTACTGCAATCCTTGCTAGTACTGTGCAAAAAGTTGTGACTAGACGATTTTCCTTTGTTGAATGGCTCTGAGCACTATGGGACTTAACTTCTGAGGTCATCAGCCCCTAGAACTTAGAACTACTTAAGCCTAACCAACCCTAAGGACATCACACACATCCATGTCCAAGGCAAGATTCGAACCTGCGACCGTAGCGTTCGCGCGGTTCCAGAATGTAGCGCCGAGAACCGCTCGGCCCCTCCGGCCGGCCCTTCGTTGAATGGACTATCAGCTACCCACAACCTAGTTCACAGTGAACTTCCACAATTCGGTTCACAGCTAAGAGTTATCACTGTTTCCGCCAGATGGAAAGTACATCATCACTTCTCAGCGACTCGTAGAACAGGAGAGGTGTCAGCCTCTTACCGGTAGTGCCATCTTTGGCACAGTTGACTACAAACACTGAGTGTTCGAACATCTGCATTACGAATTGTGTAGCTGCCAGTGCTTGCGAGTTGTCATTTATGTGAACCCGTTCACAAAGTATGTGGGTTAGCTATTTGTGTTGTCAAATGTGAATTTTTCACATGTTTATCGGCATAATGGCGGAAAGTTTCAAAATTGGCAACTGCCTCCAGAGATGGGAGAGTAGGCTGGTTTGCGGAGCGCATTTTGAAGCAGCCAGCGCGAGCCAACGAGTGGGGAGTGAGCGCGGCTCATTAGCGGCGGGAGGGCCAGCCGGCAGCCACAATGCCGGCCGGCGCGCCGCGGGCGCACAATCGCGCCCACAATGGGGCCAATCAGCGGCCGGCGCGCCTGTCTTGGTCCATCTGCGCTGCGCCCGTCGCGCCGATCTGCAGCCACTCGCGGGTCCTTAGGCCAAGCCGGCGCTGATTGCTTAGTGCTCCAGCGGTCCTCCCTTCCTCTGCAAGAGGGTGGGCGAGGAGTTTTCTGGAACTGTCATCGACGTCGTTACTACGTTGGAATTACTCAAATAGCGTATTTCCAGCTATTTTTTTTCTAAGAGACTGATCATAAGAGAAGACTGGCACTCTGTCACCTGATGAGTTAATGATTCAATGTTGGCAGACGTATTGAGCTAAATTGATGAGTGTTTATATTATTACACTGTAGCTGGCCGGAGTGGCCGAGCGGTTCTAGGCGCTACAGTCTGGAATCGCGCGACCGCTACGGTCGCAGGTTCGAATCCTGCCTCGGGCATGGATATGTGTGATGTCCTTAGTTAGGTTTAAGTAGTTCTAAGTTCTAGGGGACTGATGACCTAAGAAGTTAAGTCCCATAGTGCTCAGAGCCATTTTAACCATATTATACTCTATGGTAACAACCTTGGAAGACTTAAGATCAAATGAGACCGAAGGGATACAGAATACTCCACAGGAATTTTTAAAGTCATGTGGGGAGGGTGACAAGTGGCAAATAAACGAATTCTCAGGTTGGTGTGTAGAATGCACGATACTAATGATTTTCCGTCGGACTTTTGTAAAAACAGCATCCTCACAATTCCGTATGAAGGAAGAACCGTCAAGTATGAGAATTATCGCACATTTAGCTAAACATTACATGCATCCAAGATGCTGACAACAATGATATAAACATGCATGGAAAAAAATGAGGCTCTTCACGACGATCAGTTTGGCTTTAGGAAAGATAAAGGCACCAGACAGGCAGTTGTGTCGTTGCGGCTGATAGTGGAAGGAAGACTGAAGCAAAACCGAGACACTGTCTTAGGATCTCTCCAGCCGGAGAAGGTGTTCGACCATGTAAATTGATGCAAGATGTTGGAAATTCTGAGGAAAATAAAGGTAAGCTACTGAGAAAATTTTTCGAAATTTGTCGTATGATTCTTTGGGACCAAACTGCTAATGTCATCGGTCCCTAAGCTTATACACTACTCAATTTAACTTAAACTACTTTACGCTAAAGACATCACACACACCCGTGCCCGAGGGAGGACTCTAACATCCAACGGGAAGGGAGGGGGGGGGGGAGCCGTGCGAACCGTGCAAAGGTGCCCTAGACTTGCGGCTACCCGTGTCGCAAAGCTAGTACAATACAAACGTACAAGAATCACGAAGGACCAATAAAACTGGAAGACCAAGAGGTGTTCGGATTTAAAAAGGTCCATGATAGGTATGTAGTCTTTCGCCCTTACTGTTACATCTGTACACCGAAGAAGCAATAACGAAAGCAAGATAAAGATTAAAGACTGGAATTAAAATTCAAGTTAACGAAGGTTGAAAATACCGCTTCAGTAGCCTCCCTGTTATGCGCTCATAGGTAGTTCGGGTGTTACAGCACCAAGTTACGACACATGAAGATGGGCTTATAAGAGCCCGAAACCGGTCGTGTGACAATAAAGAAACTTCACAACTGAAGCGGTATTTTCCACCTCTGGTATCATGCTCAGTTGCGGATGTTCCACCAACAGGATTGTTTCAAGTTAAAAGGATATCATTGTTAAGATATGCTGGTAACATTGCTAACATCAATAAAAGTAATGAAGGATTACAGGATCTGTTAAACTGCATGGATAGTCTAATGATCACAGATAATAGATTTAATGGAAATCGAAGGAAAACGAAAATAATGAGAATTACTACAAGTGATGATGATGTGCGGTTCGTGGGTCGATCAACTGCGCGGTCATCACCACCGATGCAAATTCCCAGAAAATCATTCCTGTCCAAGGGAAGTCTGCTATTATAAAGCAAACGCTTTAATTAGAGGAAGAAATTTCTGAGAATGTACGTCTGGAGCACAGCATTGTATGGCAATGAAATAAGGGCTGTGGGAAAACCGGAATAGAAAAAAAAGGAAGGATTCCAGATGTGGTGCTGCAGAAGAATGTTGAAAATCACGTGTACTAAAAAGGTAAGGCATGAGGAGATTCTCCGCAGAATTGGTGAGGGAAAAGGCTTATGGATAACTCTAACAAGAAGAAGAGACATGACGGTAGGACATCTGTTAAGACATCAAGGAATGAATACCGTGACAGGAGACGTAGGTATAAAGGTTAAAAACTGTAGAGCAATACATCCAGCAAATAATTGACGTCACAGGTGCAAGTGCGACTTTGATATGAACAGTTTCGCACAGGAGACTAATTCGTGGCGATCTTTACTTAACTATCAATTTAATAAAAAGGCGTCATTTCTGATATTTTGAGTGTAATAAATCTCTAATCCAAAGTACTGACGCGAATTATTTACAGAAAAATCTTGTAGAACTGGCGAAATATAGGAACATGCAAGCAGTACTCGCCCTACGACTTATTTTCGAGGATAGGTTCCAGGAAGTAAACTTACATTTATAGCATTAGTAGCTTCCGATAATGTTGACTGGCCTACACTCTTTGAAATTCTGAAGGTAGCACTGATAAAATATCCAGAGTAAGACGCTACTCATAACTTGGACAGATAGGAGACGGCGGTTTTAAGAGCCAAGGGAAGCAGAAGTTGAACAAGGACTGATACAGTATATTATACAGTCTTAAATGAGTACAATGTAAAAACGTTTCCCAAAACAAAAACTCATTTCTAACAAAAACAACGTAGAATGCAGAAAATGGCGGAAATTGCTCGTGGCGGTCTCTGTTGCGCACTCCTTCGTGTGATTTTCAAATCACTCACTACAATGAAGCGTCGACCACATACACCCTGCGTTCCTTCAAAAATCAGGTAGACTGTACGTTACTTTAACGTGTCTAGACATCACGCAGCGTACTTCACGACATTTATTTCAATTTGTTGCCAACGACGCATTTCACTTATATTGACATGAGCCACATGAGCTCCAGTCTTTTTACTTAATATATTAATCTTGACAGACATTGTGTTCTCAACACTGTTTATTACTGATGGCAGCTTAAAAATATTAAATAATACGAAATTCCGATTTTGGAAATTACAATACATAGCACCATCTGTAGCAAATATTATATTCAAAATCCCCTACAAGCTGTATTATAGTAGGTCCGCACCTTTTTGTGACCTCAATAACCGCTATGAAAATTGTGCTAGGTTACGCCAATCATACTAGTAAAACATTAGCCATCAAATCAATAAGTGTGACCGTAGAAAAGCTTGCCTCCTATGTACTCATCGCTGTCAGAACGAAACAGGCCAATTTTTCTACTGTCACACTTGGTGGATTCATGGCCAGTGTTTTACAATATGATTGGTGTTACACAATTGATCTGATAATAATTAGATATTCTTACTGTGGGGAGACGATTTTCATAACGGTTATTGTAAATATAATGTTACTTTTAAAACTCATTACACCCTTCATTCCTTCGTGTCCAACATTCCCGACAGTTTACACGCACATCCTAATAATATCTGACGTTAGTGAATTCTTTTTCTAGGTTGATATCGCATATGAACACGTCTCGACATTCGTTAAGTCTTGCTTCCATCATATAGCACAACAGCAGAAAGCCCTCTCTCGTACCCTTATCTTTCCAGAAGCCAAACTCACTCTCATGTAGCAGATACGCAATTATATTCATTTCCATTCTTCTATACATTACTCTTGTCGGCAACTTTAATGCATGAGCTATAAATCTGACTATGCGAAAGTTTTCGTTCTTACCTTATGGTCTGTCTCCAATTTTGTATATTCTACTCACCAATGTGAACAGCTATTTACTTGACACTCTTAAGATAATTTTAGAAATTCTGGAGTAATCTTATTCATATTTTCCGACTTACTTGATCTCAGGTCTAGCAGAGCTCGGTTAAACGCATTCTCTAACACTGGAGCTGCGCCGGTCGCAGTGGCCGAGCGGTTCTAGGCAGTACAGTCTGGAACCGCGTGACCGCTAAGGTCGCAGGTTCGAATCCTGCCTCGGGCATGGATGTGTGTGATGTCCTTAGGTTAGTTAGGTTTAAGTAGTTCTAAGTTCTAGAGGACTGATGACCTCAGATGTTAAGTACCATAGTGCTCAGAGCCATTTGAACCATTTTGAACTGGAGCTGCTGTACATTTTACGCAGACTCCCGTCTCTTCCCCTCTGACGTCATCACACAGCTCCTCTCTCCCATAAATGTCTTCAGTGTGTTCTTTGAACTCTTCTTACCTCTTCTTGTTGATGCTTCTGCTTTAAACTTCCCAGATGGTTATTTTGACTTTTCGGTATGCTGGATTTGTCGTTGCGACGATCATTTCTTTTTCTATTTCTTTACGTATTTCCTACTGCCAATTCGCTATAGTTTTTCTGAACTTGCTAATTATTTTATTCATCGGATCCGGATCCCACTCTAGCTACCACTGCGCCTGTGTTGTTGCTAGGGAATTTTGGCAAGGTTAGTTTCAGAGGTTGCCCAGATGCCCTTCCTGTCATCACCCGTACCCCTGGCACGGAAGTAGCGTACCTCAGCTGTCTGTGTCTAGAGTAACCGTGAAGTAGTGTGAACGTGTTTGCAAATGTCTACGAGTCATGTAACTGAGGCGGGACGTGGGGACCAGCCCAGTAATCACCTAGTGGGATGTATAAAACCGCCTAAAAGCCACATCCACGCTGGCCAGCACACTGGCCCTTCTTCGTTAATCCGTCCGGCGGATACGATCCGGGGCCTACGCGCCTACCCGAGGCCAGGAAGCAGCGTGTTAGCGATCTCGTCTAACCTGGCGGGTCTTATTTCATTCTTAAGTGACTTATATTGCAGTACATAGGTCTTTATTTAAGCATTTTTGTATTGCTTTCCTTCGTCGGTTATTTGAGGCACTTCTTCTATTACCCAAGAATTGTTCTCAGGTGAGCCGTCCGAAGTGGCCGTGCGGTTAAAGGCGCTGCAGTCTGGAACCGCAAGACCGCTACGGACGCAGGTTCGAATCCTGCCTCGGGCATGGATGTTTGTGATGTCCTTAGGTTAGTTAGGTTTAACTAGTTCTAAGTTCTAGGGGACTAAATGACCTCAGCAGTTGAGTCCCATAGTGCTCAGAGCCATTTGAACCATTTTTTTGTTCTCAGGTGCGTTCCTGGCCCCTATCCCAATTCAGTGATTGCTCTTATAGAGATGTTCAGTCCTCATCAATTGAATCGCCTGCTATGGTTCATTACCGTAGCATCTACAGCTTTAGATAATTTCAAACGTAGTCATCATTCTCCAGTGCTTCAGGCTCCCACTTCTTTACACAGTGATTCTTTCCTACTATTAAGCTTCAGGCTATTCTTTCTAATTAGTAAATTGTGACTTTAATCTATAGCTCCGCCTGAGTTTGCCTTACAGCCTGATATCCTTTTTCCAGATTCTCTGTTCTCGCCAGGTTTTATTCTACTTAGAATCATCTCGCGTCTCCTGTCTTTTTCTGTCTCCTCCTCTAGAGATTAATTGTTATTACTAGCTGAAATTTATTACAATTAGCCTCTTCATCATTCCTACTAAGGTAATATTACTGTCCTGGACGATGATATCCTACTGGAACTTCTAACCCCGTTGCCATGATAAGCTACACATCCTAGACCGTTAGGAGTTTTCTGTACAGATAAGAGTAAGAAACAGGTTTCAGCCTCATTTCTTTATGACTCACGACTAGCTACATCTGTCCAGGCTGGTGCGGTACTGGGAAACGCCCATGAATAACACGAAAAAAATTGTGACTCAGTACCAATTTTTAGCATCCTGTCTCCAGTTACGTCTTCCTGTACACTTTAGGGAGTATACTGTTGGAGAGTGTCTCACAATTGTTTGTAGCCTAGCTTTCAGAAAAACCGTTGCAATTGCTCCTACACAAGCCTCCTCTTCTTAGCTTGCGCTGTGGTATTATTAGCTTCTTATCTGATATAAAGGCCCACTCGCAGTTTTACATACAGCTGTAGCTCAGAAACCAGTTGACGGGCACTGCTACACAGGACCCTTATAAAATTCCATTCTTTCTATGTTTTATAGGAAAGCATGATGTCTGTTCTTCCGGACACTCATATAATGGATTCGCCTCGATGTGTAATGAATCTGTAACCTTCAGTGAGAATTCACAGTATTGCTAGACTTGCGGCAGCAACTAAAATTAACAAGCTTGGAGCATATGAACGGAGACTGCAGATAGGTGGCGCTAGGTAGGAGTGTAGGTCGTTCAGCGAGCGTGACGAGTTAGTCGGTGCATTTGCATTGAACGCTGTGTCCTGATGACGCAATAATTAACGCAATTACTTAGTAAGCAAAAGATCCCGGATTCTAATTTCTATTCAGTATATATTTTCACTCGTCACTGTCGATTCTGCCTAAAGTTCCGGTGCATCTGATATCATCAGTTGCTTCCCTTTGCCTTCCTGTCATCCCCCCCCCCCCTCTATCTTCTACTTACATAATATTCTAAGTTTTAGTAACCGCGTCAGCGGACATCAGATGGAGGAAGATGAGATGCCTTGTATAGAGCAGAGAAAGAATGTGGAAACCTGCCTTGGTGAGCACACGTTATGTACGTTCTGACGGGTGTGTCTACCGGCGAACGGCAGTAAGGTGGACGGGCCAGTGCTCACGTTGCGTTCAGCCACCGCGGAACTCGTCTTGCGCCTCGTGCCGAATGTTGTTGCCGAATGCTTAGTCTCCAGGCGCGTGCTGAGTTATCCCCATGAACGTCGCTACGTACTTTCGGATTTTATGCTTCCCGTGGATTGACTTGCATGTTCATTTCTCGTTTCCTCCTACGGGAATCTGATTCCAGGTTATTATCGAGCCACCGTCAGCCCGTAAAGCATACTGCACCGTAGGGCCTCGTGGGGACCGTACAGATACTAAATAAGTCATCATCCTTTCGATAGGTTTCTTGTTGTCCCCTACCTTCTATTATAGTCTGCTAATCTTTACATCTCTGTGTACCTATGACACCAAACGCTATATGAAATCTGTATAAGCTTCGTTTCTCCTTACTATTTCTCACATCAACCACTACTTCCAGCGTATAACTGCCCACGTCGAGTTGGCCGGCCCGTGTGGCCGTGCGGTTCTAGGCGCTTCAGTCTGGAACCGCGTGACCGCTACGGTAGCACGTTCGAATCCTGCCTCGGGCAGGGATGTGTGTGATGTCCTTAAGTTATTTAGGTTTAAGTAGTTCTAAGTCTAGGGGACTGATGACCACAGGTGTTATGTCCCATAGTGCTCAGAGCCATTTGAACCATTTTTGAACCCACGTCGAGTTGTGCCGACTCCACTGTAGCTTGAATGGATTTCTAAATTTGTTTTATAAGCCCGACTTTTAATTTCACCACACAAGTCTCCAGTGTTGAGCAGTTATTGCTCGATGACGACACGCAAAACAGTTTTTTAAAGCGGAGTTCGCCGTTATTAATAATGTTTTTAGATTTAATTTTATTACTCGTACAGAGACTCAACGTTCCTTTGTTTAACAGCGCGTCGTCAAAATAAGTATGAAATGCTAATGTCTTTGTAATACATAATGTCGACTATTGAGTTAAAGTTCGTACCTATTTTGCTATTTTAGAGAAGAGTAACCTTAAGCGCTTCTGCTTCTACAGTATCAGTATCAAATGTTCACTAATTTCAATTTACTTCCTATCTCAGTTCAGTATTTAACACAAATTATATATCAATGTCAGTTCAGAGATATTACGTCGGTTCCACACTAACGGAATAACTCGTGTTGGGGCTTATGGGCGCTCAACATCGAGGTCATCAGCGTAATAACTCGTAATTGTCATTTAACATCACTTTTATTAATAATCCTTTTTCTTATGACGTAAACGTTAATGAATGATAACTATCTAGGAGGAAAGAGGGATTGATCCTAATCATGAGATAATAGCTTTCAATGAGCCGGCAATCGTTAATTAAATAAAAATTCATGTTCAAGGATGATATACGAACAACTTTCATTACGTCCGTTTTCACGTATCTGTCAAAACTAATCCTGTCGCCCACAATTCAAATTAACACTGACGTTAACCCCTTTTGTCGGAACATCGAATCGTAACTATTATGTGAAAGTTTATTCTAGTCCCCGAGTTCATTCCTTTCAGATACGCGCACGACCGAACAGCAGAACGGCACAAACGACTTGTTTTAACAACCGAACAACGCAATGACGTTACATTACGACATTGTCCGCCCAATGAACATCTCTTTGAGTTTATCTTTCCTACTCTGCTTAATTAAATTATTCCTAATTACAATTTCTTCAGCTATTTAACAAAAACAGCTAACAAAAAATAAAATAAATTTATCCGAACGTAAAAGATCCGTTATAAGTGCCAGTTAATCTAGGATATCACTATAACATTCCACTTACAATTCATGTAAGGGATTCTAAGATTTCTTTCCTTTTATATTCTTACTAGGAATTCTTAATTTCGTTCTTGATGTTCACTCAATTTTTTTAACGTTATCTGGTACCACCACGCCAATAGGCTTGCCCCAGTCGTAACACCGTTTCGTTTTAGATCACCGAAGCCATGTCGGGTTTGGCTAGCACAAGGGCACTCACTACTTTTGAGGCCAATTGAGGAGCTACAGGCATCAGCGGATGCTGCTACGGACGGGCATGTGGTCAGCACACCACCCTCCTGGCCGTTGTCTGATTTCATGACCAGTGTCGCTACTTATCAACCAAGTGGCTCCTCAGTTCGCCTCACAAGGTCTGAGTGTAGCCTGCTTGCCCACAGCGTTCGGCAGACCCGGACGGTGACCCATCCAAATGCTGGTCAAGCCCGGCATTGCTTAGCTTTGGTGGTCTGACGGTAACCGGTGTTATCGCTGCTGCAAGGCCGTTGGCTCAAGTCTCGTAAACTGAAAACGGTTGGGAGAGCTGTGTGCTGACTATATGCCCTCCCACCCCCATATGCGTAACCAGTAGCACTTACCGGCTGTAAATGACTCGGTATTCGGGCGGTATCATCGGACCGGGAATGCTGCTGGAAAAGCGAGATGAGTATTGACATTTTTGGAAACAATTTTAAAGTGAGTCCACAGGGCCGTTTTCCATCAAATTCTATCATACATTAGGGTGTCAGGTTGTACTGAAAGAAAAGCGCCTGAAAATTGCAAATTCGACAATTTTACTCTCAATGAGACGAAGGGGACGGGCTGCTTAGTGTGTTTACTGGTATTTTACCAGGGCTAAGTAAATTTACATCCCATTTTACTGAAATAATTCCTCTATATTTAGTATTTTATCAGCCATTAATAACTCGCATGTTTGAAAACTTACTGAGGTAGTCTGTGGATACACGTATTTTAAAATCCTTGATCCTATAAATTTTTCCTAGCTTCACATTTTTGTCTTTATACGTGATGATGTTGTAACAGCCAAAATTTGGTCTGTAAAATAATAAATACTGTAGAACATTATAGCAGTATCGTGTGTTTCTTTTTCAGTTGTAATGTTCAACTCTGTTTCAAACTTTGGAACATCTATGTACATATGGTATTGTATTGTATGTTAACCGCGGACCTAGAAACGACGAAGAGGCTCCGTCCCCGCCGCAGCTGCGGTGGTCCACAACACGACTATCGCAGTCCACTTCACCCCTCCGACGCCCCGCACCGAACCCAGGATTATTGTGCGGTTCCGCCCTCGGTGCCCCCCCCCCCCCCCAGGGAACGTCTCACACTAGACGAGTGTAAGCCCTATGTTTGCGTGGTACAGTAATGGTGGTGTACACGTACGTGAGAACTTGTTTACGAATCAATCGCCGATATAATGTAACTGAGGCGAAGTTATGGGAACCAGACCGCATTCGCCGAGGCTGATGGAAAATTGCCTAAAAACCATCCACAGACTGGCTGGTTCACCGGACCTCGACACAAATCCGCCGAGCGGATTCCTGCCGGGGACCAGGCGCTCCTTCCCGACCGGAAAGCCGTCCGTTAGACCACACGCCCAGCCGGGCGGGCTATGTACATATTACTCGCTTTCTCATTGAGCTGCACAGTATTTGTCTGTTATTTAGATCCAACGATAATGGTATATGAGGCACAGTAACCAGTCATTCTGTAACAAAAATCTAATGTGAACAGGGCAGAAAATTTGCATGTTACCAACAGTACCGCAATCGCTGTATCCCAATGACGATGTTACCATTTCAGGTGGATGCATTTCATGCTTTCCTTTATGAAAACGTCTTGTGCCTTTCCTTCTGCAACTATGTGGTAGTCTTGTTGATGTCTTCAGTCCTGAGACTGGTCTGAGGCAGCTCTCCATGCTACTCTATCCTGTGCAAGTTTCTTCATTTCCCGGTACGTACTGCAACCTACATCCTTCTGAATCTACTTAGTGTATTCATCTCTTGGTCTCCCTCTACGATTTTTACCCTCCACGCTGTCCTCCAATGCTAAATTTGTGATCCCTTGATGCCTCAGTACATGTCCTACCAACCGATCCCTTTTTCTTGTCAAGTTGTGCCACAAACTCCTCTTCTCCCCAGTTCTATTCAATACTTCCTCATTAGTTATGTGATCTACCCATCTAATCTTCAGCATTCTTCTGTAGCACCACATTTCGAAAGCTTCTATTCTCTTCTTGTCCAAACTATTTATCGTCCATGTTTCACTTCCATACATGGCTACACTCCATACAAATACTTTCAGAAACGATTTCCTGACACTTAAATCTATACTCGATGTTAACAAATTTCTCTTCTTCAGAAACGCTTTGCTTGCCATTGCCAGTCTACATTTCATATCCTCTCTACTACGACCATCATCTGTTATTTTGCTCCCCAAATGGCAAAACGCCTTTACTACTTTAAGTGTCTCACTTCCTAATTTAATTCCCTCAGCATCACCCGACTTAATTCGACTACATTTCATTATCCTCGTTTTGCTTTTGTTGATGTTCATCTTATATCCTCCTTTCAAGACACTGTCCATTCCGTTCAACTGCTCTTCCAAGTCCTTTGCTATCTTTGATAGAATTACAATGTCATCGGTGAACCTCAAAGATTTTATTTCTTCACCATGGATTTTAATACCTACTCCGATTTTTTCTTTTGTTTCCTTTACTGCTTGCTCAATATACAGATTAAATAACATCGGGGAGAGGCTACAACCCTGTCTCACTCCCTTTCCAACCACTGCTTCCCTTTCATGCCCATCGACTCTTATACATGCCATCTGGTTTCTGTACAAAATGTAAGCAGTCTTTCGCTCCCTGTATTTTACCCCTGCCAACTTTAGAACTTATTCCAGTCAACATTGTCAAAAGCTTTCTCTAAGTCTACAAATGCTAGAAATGTAGGATTGCATTTCCTTAACCTATTTTCTAAGATAAGTCGTAGGGTCAGTATTACCTCACGTGTTCCAACATTTTTACGGAATCCAAACCGATCTTCCCCGAGGTCGACTTCTACCAGTTTTCCACTCGTCTGTAAAGAATTTGCGCAAGTATTTTGAGCTGTGACTTATTAAAGTGATAGTTCGGTAATTTTCTCATCTGTCAACAAATGCTTTCTTTGGAATTGGAGTTATTATATTCTTCTTGAAGTCTGAGGTTATTTCGCCTGTCTCATACATCTTGGTCACCAGATGGTAAAATTTTGTCAGGATTGGCTCTTCCAAGGCCGTCAGTAGTTCTAATGGAATGTTGTCTGCTCCCGGGGCCTTGTTTCGACTCAGGTCTTTCAGTGCTCTGTCAAACACTTCACGCAGTATCGTATCTCTCATTTCAACTTCATCTAAATCCTGTTCCATTTCCATAATATTGTCCTCAAGTACATCACCCTTGTATAGACCCTCTATATTCTCCTTCCACCTTTCTGCTTTACGTCCATTGCTTAGAACTGGGTTTGCATCTGAGCCCCTGATAGTCATACAAGTGGCTCTCTTTTCTCCAAAGGTCTCTTTAATTTTCCTGTAGGCAGTATCTATCTTACCCCTAGTGAGATAAGTCTACATCCTTACATTTGTCCTCTAGCCATCCTTGCTTAGCCATTTTGCACTTCCTGTCGATCTCTTTTTTAATACGTTTGTATTCTTTTTTGCCTGCTTCATTTACTGCGTTTTTGTATTTTCGTATTTCGTCAATTAAACTCAATATTTCCAATGTTACCCAAGGATTTCTACTAGCCCCCGTCTTTTTACCTAATTGATCCTCTGCTGCCTTCACCACTTCATCCCTCATAGCTACCCATCCTCTTTCTACTGTATTTCTTTCCCCCATTCATGTCAATTGTTCCCTTATGCTCTCCCTGAAACTCTGTACAACCTCTGGTTCAGTCAGTTTATCCAAGTCGCATCTCCTTAAATCCCCTCGCTTTTGCAGTTTCTTCAGTTTTAATCAACAGTTCATAACCAAATAGTTTGTGGTCAGAGTCCACATCTGCCCCTGGAACTGTCTTACAATTTAAAACCTGGTTCCTAAATCTCGTCTTACCATTATGTAATCTATATGATACCTCTAGTATCTCCAGGATTCTACCATATATAAAACCTTCTTTTATGATTCTTAAACCAAGTGTTAGCTATGATTAAGTTATGCGCTGTGCAAAATTCTGCCAGACGGCTTCCTCTTTCATTTCTCACCCCCAATCCGTATTCTCCCACTGTTTCCTTCTCTCCCTTTTCCTACTTTCGAATTCCATTCACCCATGACTATTAATTTTTCGTCTCCATTAACTGCCTGGATAATTTCTTTTATCTCATCATACATTTCATGAATTTCTTCATCATCAGCAGAGCTAGTTGGCATATAAACTTATACTACTGTAGTACACTTGGGCTTCGTGTCTATCTTGGCCACAATAGTGCGTTCACTATGCAGTTTGTAGTAGCTTACCCACTGTCCTATTTTATTTATTCATTATTAAACCTACTCCTGCATTACCCCTATTTGGTTTGTATTTATAACTCTGTATTCACCTGACCAAATGTCTTGTTCCTGTTGCCACCGAACTTCACTAATTCCCACTATATCTAACATTAACCTATCTATTTTCCCTTTTTAAATTTTCTAACCTACCTGCCCGACTAAGGGATCTGACATTCCACGCTCCGATCCGTAGAATGCCAGTTTTCTTTCTCCTGATAACGACGTCCTCTTGAGTAGTCCCCGCGCGGAGATCCGAATGGGGGACTATTTTACCTCTGAATAGTTTAGCCAAGAGGACGCCCTCATCATTTAACCATACAGTAAAGTAACATGCCCTCGGGAAAAATTACGGCTGTAGTTTCCCCTTGCTTTCAGCCGTTCGCAGTACCAGCACGGCAAGGCCGTTTTGGTTAGTGTTACAAGGCCAGATCAGTCAGTCGTCCAGACTGTTGCACCTGCAACTACTGAAAAGACTGCTGCCCCTCTTCAGGAACCACACGTTTGTCTGGCCTCTCAACAGATACCCCTCCGTTGTGGTTGCACCTACGATACGGCCATCTGTATCGCTGAGGCACGCAAGCCTCCCCACCTACGGCGCGGTCCATGGTTCCTGGATAGTCTTATTCACATAAAAGCATCTGTATTTGAGAACACCAAACAAATTCCACACAAATCCGAAAATGTATATACTTGCTCCAGTACACCGCTGCTGATTTCTAATGCGATCAAACAGTACGAAGCAGTTGGAAACGGAATAAACGCTTGAAATCAATAGGATGGCGGACGAATGACTTATTCTTATTTCTAGTGAACGTAGTGGGAAATTAGTTATCTTCTGGAACGAATCTCACTTACGAGGCTCACATTCCAGCCCACTGTCAAGCGTGTTGGGAGAAAAATGTTCTGGGACATACTATTTGATATGTAACCGACTTGTTCAGTTGATAAGACAGTGTTATCTGCTACATTGTAAGTGTTATGCCTATAAGAAAAAAAATGAGTCCTAAAGTTACGAGATATGTTCAACAATATGCCACACGAGTGTTTTGTAAGCTACCTCCTCCATGGGTAGGTCACATTTAGTCCGGATGCTAACAGTGAGTCTTATTCTGTCATCCGTACCCTGTACAGTTTATGCAGAATCTTAATCGAAATGGTCGAGGGAAATTTAAGGTATTCCTTTCATTCCTTTAATTTTCGTCAAAGATTTTCTTTGATGCCTTTGATGCCAAAGTGCTGAACTGTGATGTCAGTGAATTCGCATACTTTGCGTTAACACGGTTATTTGTATTAGACTGCGTTTGCATTACTGTGTAGAGATTATTAAGGCCTCTTGAATGGTTAATCGTGTTAGTCTCAAGCTCTTTGTCTACTCGACATCAAAATGTTCAAGCTGCGACTGGGGAAAGGCGTTACATCAAAACATGAGTAAAGCCACATTACCTCATGCTTAAGTAAGCTATTCCGCTTGTAAGCATCTTTAATTTCTATTTAACTACAATTATTCACTCTTCATATTAACATATTAAGCCTTTACATGAATTAGAACTGGTTTCATATTTGGAATACAAGCTTTCTTAAATATTGCAGATAAACTTAATTTTCACAATAAATTTCACAATGTTTTGTTAACACTCGGATAATCTGTCAAAAATCTCCAGTATATGACCAAACACCAGTATTTACGAAATGACGTATTTTCAAATGCAAGTACGCAACCTATTAATCACCAGACAATAGTTTATTATACAGGAGATTCTGCTGCCCATAGCTGTGAGTTTTACACAGCCCACAATGTCTCTAAAAACCTCATAGGTGGCTGTAATATTCTCTCGCTTGCTATGTGCAAACGTTTAGTCCTGCAAAAGAAATTAACAGGACCTATTTGTAGGAAATTTAATGGAGTTAAATGCTGTACTAGGTTGCATTTTCTCTGAAGGAGACGGTTTTCTATTTATTCCAGGAAAACGTATATGTGGTTCACATTTGTATGTTTTTTAAATTATTCTAAACCTGTAGCCTCTAGCGAAAACGAATACCAGTACAGAATTTAGCTAAATTAAATATCCTGCAAAAACACTCTTGATGTTTGATGACGGGTTGGATAAAACCAAGAGGTACGGCAGCTGACGCCCTGTGTAAAGATATCCAGATATCACTATGAACTTTCACATTATCGTTTTCAGCATATTAACGCAATATTCAGATGTACCAGTAACCATCAAATAGTACCGTTACAATCTATAGACACAACCTACATCCACTGTGAACTTTGTGTAAAATGACACAAAATAGGTCAATAAAATACGCATAAATCTCATCATCACATAGCAGAAAAGACCGAAATTAAATTATTCTTCTGTGTCATTTATGTAGGACATAGAGTGAGGGAAGGGGTGGAAAGAGAGGGCGACTAGGAGCCTGAGTCTACGTACGTAGAAGAGGAGGGGTGGACAATAGTGCACTCTACATTCGATTATTTATCCACAACAAAATTTAAAAGAAATGCTTTCTCAAACACAATCATGCACTGGTAATCTTTTTGTTTAAACTAGATTAGACACAAGGTACATCCTTTCGCCAGCAGATCTTTTATCAGAAGGTCATTTGATCATTATAAATACAGAATTTGTACATCTGTGCTAACAATATAAATTAAATTCCATAAACAACAGGCCTAACAGCAGCACAAATTTCCTTTTAAAATTGATAAGTTTGCATCGATATTTCTGTAAATGATAAAGTTACGAAAAACAACCATGGGTGATTTACCGAGGACTTTTTCGAAACTCACTTGCGTGATAAAATAATTACTATATCTGATGTGTGATCAGGCAAATTACAACATCTATGACTTAGGATTTGGCTCTCGGGCCTCGTGCAGTCCCCGTTTTGCTGCCGTGCGACTATCTACAGTGGAGCGGTGGTTTACTATTGAGTGCCGCTTGTGCTGAGGGGAAGTATCAATTGAACTGCAGGTAGTATTTCTTCTTCGAGGAAATACACCTTTGGTATTTTGTTTCGAGAACACCGAAAAGGCTGCGTCCCTCGCTATTCGGAAATGGTTGATTGATGAGGTGCAATTGCATGACGATGAAGTGCTAGGTATTGAAAATAAAAATCTGTGAATTAGGGTATGCAAAATGTATAAATACATCTACATCTACATCTACATTTATACTCCGCAAGCCACCCAACAGTGTGTGGCGGAGGGCACTTTACGTGCCACTGTCATTAACTCCCTTTCCTGTTCCAGTCGCGTATGGTTCGCGGGAAGAACGACTGTCTGAAAGCCTCCGTGCGCGCTCTAATCTCTCTAATTTTACATTCGTGATCTCCTCTGGAGGTATAAGTAGGGGGAAGCAATATATTCGATACCTCATCCAGAAACGCACCCTCTCGAAACCTGTCGAGCAAGCTACACGGCGATGCAGAGCGCCTCTCTTGCAGAGTCTGCCACTTGAGTTTATTAAACATCTCCGTAACGCTATCACGGTTGCCAAATAACCCTGTGACGAAACGCGCCGCTCTTCTTTGGATCTTCTGTATCTCCTACGTCAACCCGATCTGGTACGGATCCCACACTGATGAGCAATACTCAAGTATAGGTCGAACGAGTGTTTTGTCAGCCACCTCCTTTGTTGATGGACTACATTTTCTAAGCACTCTCCCAATGAATCTCAACCTGGTACCCGCCTTACCAACAATTAATTTTATATGATTATTCCACTTCAAATCGTTCCGCACGCATACTCCCAGATATTTTACAGAAGTAACTGCTACCAGTGCTTGTTCTGCTATCATGTAATCATACAATAAAGGAGCCTTCTTTCTATGTATTCGCAATACATTACATTTGTCTATGTTAAGGGACAGTTGCCAGTCCCTGCACCATCAGCGTATCCGCTGCAGTCTTCCTGCATTTCGCTACAATTTTCTGATGCTGCAACTTCTCTGTATACTACAGCATCATCCGCGAAAAGCCGCATGGAACTTCCGACACTATCTACTAGGTCATTTATACATATTGTGAAAGGCAATGGTCCCGTAACACTCCCCTGTGGCACGCCAGAGGTTACTTTAACGTCTGTAGACGTCTCTCCATTGATAACAACATGCTGTGTTCTGTTTGCTAAAAACTCTTCAATCCAGCCACACAGCTGGTCTGATATTCCGTAGGCTCTTACTTTGTTTATCAGGCGACAGTGCGGAACTGTATCGAACGCCTTCCGGAAGTCAAGAAAAATAGCATCTACCTGGGAGCCTGTATCTAATATTTTCTGGGTCTCATGAACAAATAAAGCGAGTTGGGTCTCACACGATCGCTGTTTCCGGAATCCATGTTGATTCCTACATAGTAGATTCTGGGTTTCCAAAAACGACATGATACTCGAGCAAAAAACATGTTCTAAAATTCTACAACACATCGACGTCAGAGATATAGGTCTATAGTTTTTGCGCATCTGCTCGACGACCCTTCTTGAAGACTGGGACTACCTGTGCTCTTTTCCAATCATTTGGAACCCTCCGTTCCTCTAGAGACTTGCGGTACACGGCTGTTAGAAGGGGGGCAAGTTCTATCGCGTACTCTGTGTAGAATCGAATTGGTATCCCGTCAGGTCCAGTGGACTTTCCTCTGTTGAGTGATTCCAGTTGATTTTCTATTCCTTGGACACCTATTTCGATGTCAGCCATTTTTTCGTTTGTGCGAGGATTTAGAGAAGGAACTGCACTGCGGTCTTCCTCTGTGAAAAAGCTTTGGAAAAAGGTGTTTAGTATTTCAGCTTTACGCGTCTCATCCTCTGTTTCAATGCCATCATCATCCCGGAGTGTCTGGATATGCTGTTTCGAGCCACTCACTGATTTAACGTAAGACCAGAACTTCCTAGGATATTCTGTCAAGTCGGTACATAGAATTTTACATTCGAATTCACTAAACGCTTCATGCATAGCCCTCCTTACGCTAACTGTGACATCGTTTAGCTTCTGTTTGTCTGAGAGGTTTTGGCTGCGTTTAAACTTGGAGTGAAGCTCTCTTTGCTTTCGCAGTAGTTTCCTAACTTTGTTGTTGTACCACGGTGGGTTTTTCCCGTCCCTCACAGTTTTACTCGGCACGTACCTGTCTAAAACGCATTTTACGATTGCCTTGAACTTTATCCATAATCACTCAACATTGGCAGTGTCGGAACGGAAATGTTCGTTTTGATCTGTTAGGTAGTCTGAAATCTGCCTTCTATTACTCTTGCTAAACAGATAAACCTTCCTCCCTTTTTTAATATTCCTACTAATTTCCACATTCAGGGATGCTGCAACGGCCTTATGATCACTGATTCCCTGTTCTGCACATACAGAGTCGAAAAGTTCGGCTCTGTTTGTTATCAGTAGGTCCAAGATGTTATCTCCACGAGTCGGTTCTCTGTTTAATTGCTCGAGGTAATTTTCGGATAGTGCACTCAGTATAATGTCACTCGATGCTCTGTCCCTATCACCCGTCCTAAACATCTGAGTGTCCCAGTCTATATCTGGTAAATTGAAATCTCCACCTAAGACTATAACATGCTGAGAAAATTTATGTGAAATGTATACTAAATTTTCTCTTAGTTGTTCTGCCACTAATGCTGCTGAGTCGGGAGGTCGGTAAAAGGAGCCAATTATTAACCTAGCTCGGTTGTTGAGTGTAACTTCCACCCATAATAATTCACAGGAACTATCCACTTCTACTTCACTACAGGATAAACTACTACTACCAGCGACGAACACTCCACCACCGGTTGCATGTAATCTATCCTTTCTAAACACCGTCTGTACCTTTGTAAAAATTTCGGCAGAATTTATCTCTGGCTTAAGCCAGCTTTCTGTACCTATAACGATTTCAGCTTCGGTGCTTTCTATCAGCGCTTGAAGTTCTGGTACTTTACCAACGCAGCTTCGACAGTCGACAATTACAATACCGATTGCTGCTTGGTCCCCGCATGTCCTGACTTTGCCCCGCACCCGTTGAGGCTGTTGCCCTTTCTGTACTTGCCCAAGGCCATCTAACCTAAAAAACCGCCCAGCCCAAGCCACACAACCACTGCTACCCGTGTAGCCGCTTGTAGCGTGTAGTGGACTCCTGACCTATCCAGCGGAACCCGAAACCCCACCACCCTATGGCGCAAGTCGAGGGATCTGCAGCCCACACGGTCGCAGAACCGTCTCAGCCTCTGATTCAGAAACTCCACTCGGCTCTGTATCAAAGGTCCGCAGTCAGTCCTGTCGACGATGCTGCAGATGGTGAGCTCTGCTTTTATCCCGCTAGCGAGACTGGCAGTCTTCACCAAATCAGATAGCCGCCGGAAGCCAGAGAGGATTTCCTCCGATCCATAGCGACACACATCATTGGTGCCGACATGAGCGACCACCTGCAGATGGGTGCACCCTGTACCCTTCATGGCATCCGGAACGACCCTTTCCACATCTGGAATGGCTCCCCCCGGTATGCACACGGAGTGCACATTGCTTTTCTTCCCCTCTCTTGCTGCCATTTCCCTAAGGGGCCCCATTACGCGCCTGACGTTGGAGCTCCCAACTGCCAGTAAGCCCACCCTCTGCGACCGCCCGTATCTTGCAGACTGAGAGGCAACCTCTGGAACAGGACAAGCAGCCATGTCAGGCCGAAGGTCAGTATCAGCGTGAGACAGAGCCTGAAACCGGTTCGTCAGACTAACTGGAGAGGCCTTCCGTTCAGCCCTCCGGAATGTCTTTCGCCCCCTGCCACACCTTGAGACGACCTCCCACTCTACCACAGGTGAGGGGTCAGCCTCAACGCGGGCAGTATCCCGGGCAACCACAGTCGTAGTCCGATCGGGGGATGCGTGGGACGAGCTGGCCGTCCCCGACAAACCCCCATCCGGACCCCCACAGTGATGCCCATTGGCAACAGCCTCAAGCTGTGTGACCGAAGCCAACACTGCCTGAAGCTGGGAGCGAAGGGATGCCAACTCAGCCTGCATCCGAACACAGCAGTTGCAGTTCATATCCATGCTAAAAACTGTTGTGCAAAGAACGTCTGAACTAATCTACAAATCGACAAAATTTAAACGGTTATTAAAATACAAGATTGCCTAGTAAATGCAGTAATGCTGCTACTTGCGCACTGCTTACACACTGCTCGGCGGCGGAAGGAGATTACGCGATTTTACACTATTCAGGTACTAAAACGCGATGCTACAACTCTCAAATACTACAATACGCCCGAAATTTATGAATTAAACAATGCAAGTACCAAAAACACGAAAAGAAATTAAGAATTAAACTACGTAACAAATGAGTGAGCTAGGAGTATACGACTTGCTGCTGCAGCTGCTTATCCAACGGCGGCAGGGAGCACCGAGTTTGCGAACGAATAGTCAGGCAAGCTGATGGTAGAGTAGGATTAAGCGTAATGACGTATCTGTCAGAACAGTACTGATAACTAACGCATGTATGTTTACCATCTATGATAGTCTGTAATTTATTGCTAGAAGTGCCGCTCTAAAAGGTAAGAGAAGTCCTTAGCTTACATAGGGCATCTTATGCTGTCAGAGAAGAATTGTGTCTAACAGTTTTAAATTGGCAATTTGAATGGCGATCGAGTGGCTAAAGTAGGATAACAAAAGCAGTTATTGTCTTACTTAACAGTTTGAGGTTATGCAGCGTATGTTGTATGGGCTCCACACGCACATCGATTGAGTGTATGCTTCATGTGCAATTCCATTTAATACCAGAGAGTACCGGTGAATGCAATGTACACTTTACAGTTGGAAAGAATCAGTCAGAAGTAATGCCACATACAGCTCTCGTATTACGGAGTAGTGACCGCACTGTGAATACAGCAGGGCCTGAAAGTTGGAGAAATGTGCATGCGGGCGTTATGGAAACATCGCTGTAGAGTAAGGCAGCAAAATGGATAACGATGATGCTGATAAGTAACGATAGTCAACCAGTGGGGTTGCTATCAGCGTCACTCATATGCATGATGTTGAACATCACATTGTACCTATGGCAGTGGAACATCATGTAGATATCACAGCAAGCGTTACAGAAACTATTCTGAAGAACAACAGAATGGAATGGAGAGCGGCGTTGCAAACTATGAAAGTGTATTAGTCTACGAAGATACTACCAGTGTCATTGAAACCGCTCTGGATGACGATCATTACTAAATCTCTTTAACACTACGACAGGCATTAGAATCATCATTGAGAAGGAACAGAGCAGCAGCAGTACCTTCTTCCATTGTGTCAAAGCAAGAGGCTAAGAAGCTAATAAATGAATTGCAAACTCCAGTCCCGAATATGAAAAAAGAAATAAAAACATAAAGGAGAAGAAGGTGTTAAACCTTGCCTATCTCTGTGTTGCATGTCAAAGAAGTTCAGGAGCTGCAGAAAACAGGTTGGGAAAAAGTCACTGCATCCTGTGTGTACGAACCACCGGAGCCACAGGATGAAGCCTAAATTCGACCATGCAGCAGAATGTAATGGCAGTCTGACGTAGAACGATGTTTCACTGGCTTTTTGTCTTCCACCAAGAGAACTCGATTCACAGTGTCAAGTACAGACACACTTTTTCTGGTCAATGCGAAAACTTCAGTTATGAATGTGAATGTTACATAACGAAATGTTTCATACATAACACATGGCATCTGAAAAGTTGTTTTGTGACTTGAGTACTTTTTTTTTTTACTGTTTCTACTAGCTAAACGTGCACTTTTATATTTTTTTAAATTCTTGGTAATGTAGTCATGAATATCTAAGAATGCCACGTTGTATGCATGTACATACAGGTAGTAACGCAAACATTTCAACTATAGGGATATCCCATGAATCCCAGTTTATAAAACAAGTTTATTGGCTTAGTGACCAACCAAATAAATATTATGGGGCACGAATGTTTGATCACAGACATTGCGGTGAACTTTTTATAGTCCTATTTATAAAAGAAGCAAGTGGCTTTAAAATTACCTTTGTATGTAAAAGTTTTTGAAGAAAAAGCTATATCTCTATCCTAAAATGTAAATAAATGGTTTTACCGACAAAAAAGAGCTGTGTAGCGGTAAAACGCTTACCTCGAAACTGAGAGGTAGCATTTAGATCCTGGGCTAGTTCAAGGACTAGCAACTGGCCGAAGTGGCGTCGAATTGAAAGGCTTACACCAGGCCATTGAGCGGCACGCAATTGTTATTACAACTTGTTTCCAAAATTAGCCGTTCACTGGTTAATGTGGAATTTCGTAATTATAGTGGAGCTGGGGCGTCAAGCTGACAGGATGTCCTAACTTGAGGTAGCTAATTGTGAGTGTATCTAAAAATCGGAATTGTAAAGTAAAGTTTAATTTCAAACTGATGTTAATCAGACTTATCTTTTGCAAAACTGGACATTTTATTTTTACTATCTGCCAATAACGCGAACTTGTCAACAGATGACTGCGCCGACGGGAGACGGTCCGATGATATTGTCAATTATTATTTAAAGGAGAAGCCTAAGAAACAGGAAATTAATGAGCTTGATAACATCGAGAGGGACCTGCGTCCGGAAAGGAATTTTTTGTGGCGGTGAAAGGGGGGGGGGGGGCAGGTGACTGTAGCTGCGAGGCAGGTTGTGGGTAGCATCCAAGATTTCGCCTTATACAATTCATCTTCAAACTGGCTGGTGTTAAGCTCATAGGATGTTGCGCACACCAATGTCCCAGCACGAGACCTCTGTGGTGAGAATAATTAAAAAACAAAGAAAAAGAACGCTGTGCCTAATCTTCTACAGAAGATTTTAAATACAGGGGAAACCGCGCCCAAAACACACGAAAGCCCCAGCATGTAGCTGCCCTTGTCAAATCTTTATAAAGGCCTCGCACGGTGTCCTTAACACATTTACGGCACCGTCCACATATACTAAAACGGGACAAAGCCTACATGGATGCATCACACAGTAAATACTGTGTCAAGCATCTATATAGGGTTGATCCCGTTACATAGGGTGTGGACAGAATAAAAACTTTGTGACCTATCTACGTAGGCTCGATCCCGTTTCATTATATGTGAACACCGTAAATACTGCGTGATGTATCGATGTAGGCTTGATCTCGTTTTATTGGATGTGGCCTGCGCCGCATATCTGACAAGGACGCCTAGCGACGCCTTTTAAAAAATCTGACAAGGTAAACTACCTGCTGAAGCTTCCGTGCGCTTTAGGCGCCGCTTCCCACGTGTTTAACATCTTCTGCATCAGACACCGCACATTGTTTTTTTCAGTTTCTGACAACGGCAGTTTCCTACTGGGACATTTGTTGCTCAGCGTCCTGTGTGCTTATGACCATATTTTGTCAGCAAATCTCATGATGTATGAGGCGAAATGCGTCATTAGAGGATAAGTAAAATAAAGAGTCCAGTTTTGCAACCAAGACATTTTCTTCTTTTCTACTGATGCCACTGGTTGCAATCTCATCGCCACGGATTAGAGAAAGCTCTAACTGGAATTATTCTCTGTTCTGCTTGTGCCTCCCTACCGATTTTCGATTTGTTTTAGTAGGCTAGAGATTCTCTTTCACTTTTACAGTACAGGTTGAGGCAAAAGTCTTTATACACCCATATAAATGTCGAACAGTGTGAGGAAACAGGACATATGGCGCCAGTGACGGCCATCTTGAAATCCGCCATGCAGGATTTGGGTTACTAGTTCCAAACGTGATGGTGGTCATATGGTACATCATTTTGAACTGCCTCTTCCTCAGGAGTACGTATGTGAAATATGTTTAAAGATTTCTTTATTAGTGTAGGAGTTATGACTATTAAAGTTTGAAATTGCAAGGAGGTGATCAATGCTGTTTATCTGTGCAGGAATCCACAATGGCGCTCTAGCAGCAGAAACACGTTGAAATTGTGTTAATGAGTGTTGGACGAAATACCAGAGTGATTTCTGCTAACGTCAGTGCCCGGCAGACTGAGAGAAATGACATTTCACATATGACATTAACCGAGTTATTGGACAAATTTCGTGCTACAGTTTCTGTTGTGGACAAGCCGCGTAGGGGACGCACAATAACAGCCACTGACGAGGAGACTGCAACAGCAATTTTGACACCGTTTGTGATAAGTCCACATCGCAATAGTCCCTGGTTATCGGCAATATCCAGTGTCAGTCAGCGTTCAATCGTGCATAAGTTGGACACACAGCAGTGGTACCCGTAAAAGGTACAGTTGCAGCACCATTTCACGGAGGATGACCCTGTTCGATGGGTGCTGTCTGTAAAATGGGCACTGGGTCGGTGTAACAGGTATCCAAACTTCATACGACAGGTGTTGTTCAGTGACGAATCTAATTTTTATTTTCAAGGAGAAGAAAACACGCAGAATCACTGTTGCTGGTCAAATGGAAACTCCTCGTGGGTGGATCCCTGCAAAGGTGTCAGTGGCGAAAAAGTGATGGTTTGGTGTGGGATTTAGGACGCAAAAATTGTGGGTCCAGAGTCTATTCAAAAATGTTCAAATGAGTGTGAAATCTTATGGGACTTAACTGCTAAGGTCATTAGTTCCCAAGCGTACACACTACTTAACCTAAATTATCCTAAGGACAAACATACTCACCTATGCCCGAGGGAGGACTCGAATCTCCGCCGGGACCAGCCGCACAGTCCACGACTGCAGCGCCTTGCACCGCTCGTCTAATCCCGCGCGGCCAAGAATCTATTGATGGAACTTTGAATGGGGAAATGTATCTTAATGTGCTCTGTGATTATGTGCTTCCAACGCTATTTAATACACAGAGTAATTTCCCAACCTTCTTCCACTAAGACCGTGCACCACACCAGTATGCCACTGAAGTCAGTTTCTGGATGAACAGTTTGGTGGTCACGACAAGGTGGAAGGGATCCTAGAATTGCCACCACGGTCCCCTTATCTGACACCTCTTGACTTGTATCTGTGGGTACCTTTGGAATTAACTGTGTGCGAGATAAAAATCAGCAATGTAGCCCATCTTTGGGAATGTAATGAGGAGACGTATGCCTCTGTTGACGCACAAATACTGCGACGTGTACAGCAATGTTTCTCAGAAATTTCGCCACAGTGGAGGTCATACTGAGATATGCAGTAATGCTGACTCTGAGAAGTGTCCTAAACTTTAACATTGCACAATTCCTACACATCTACATCTACATGGATACTCTGCAAATCACATTTAAGTGCCTGGCAGAGAGTTCACTAAACCACCTTGACAATAACTCTCTGTTATTCCAATCTCGTACAGTGCGCGGACAAAACGAACATTTATATCTTTCCGTGCGGGCTCTTATTTCCTTCATTTTATTATGATAATCGTGTCTCCCTTTGTAGGTCGGCATCAACAAAATATTTTCGCATTCGGAACGGAAAGTTGGTGGTCTAAGGTTCCGGAGAAGATTCCGCCGCAATGAAAAGCTTCTTTGTTTTAAAGATGGCCACTCCAAATCCTGTGTCATTTCGGTGAAATTCTTCCTATTTAGCGATAATACAAAACGTGCTGCCCTTCTCTGAACATTGTCGCTTTACTCTGTCAGTTCTATCTGGTAACTGTCCGACACCGCGCAGCAGTATGCTAAAAGAGGACAGGCGAGCGTAGTGTAGGTAGTATCGTTACTATGTGTGTTACATTTTCTTAGTGTCCTGCCAATAAAACTCACAGATAATGATGTGTTAAACGAGATTCTACACGTGTATTCCTGAGTCAGAGGCATTTCAAAATCATGTGCCTCATGACTCCCTTTCCATTTGGAACATGTAACCCAGTGCCAAGGTGGCTGACTTTAAGACGGATTCCGCTGTCGTCATAGCTCCTATATGTTGCGCTTCTACCTATAGACACCCCATACGAGACACCATTATAATTCCTCACGTTGGTAGACTTTTATAGGGGTGCATCCAGACTCATCCCACACCCATTACAACGTGGATATACACAGGGTGAGTCACGTCCACAGACCGAACGTGAGGAGAGGGGCTAGTGTAATTGTTTAATACAAACCATACAAAAATGCGCGGAAGTATGTTTTTTAACACAAACCTACGTTTTTTTAAATGGAACCACGTTAGTTTTGTTAGCACATCTGAACATATAAACAAATACGTAATCAGTGCCGTTTGTTGCATTGTAAAATGTTAATTACATCCGGAGATATTGTAACCTAAAGTTGACGCTTGAAACCTGCGACGTTCAGTTGCGTGTTGTAACAAACACGGGCCACGGTCGGCGAGCAGCATCTGAAGGGACATGTTTACGATGACGCCCGTGTTTATGAGTGTGGCTGTAGTGCACTGTTGTGGTTTGGTCTAGCTGTAGCAGTGTCCGCATGTAGCGCTTGCTGCTATTGTTATTCTGCATTCGTCTCCGCGCGCAGACCAGCTGTAGTACACCGTGTTACCAGACGTCTGTGATAGTGTAGTGTTGTAGGAACTGTGACCATGGTGTATTTGAACTCTGAAAAGGCGGAGATAATACTCATCTACGGCGAGTGTCGACGAAATGCAGCTGAACCTGAAGGGTGTACGCAGAACGGTACCCGGACAGGGAGCATCCAACGTGCCGCACATTGCAAAACATCTACTGCCAACTGTATGCAACAGGTATGGTCGTAGCACGCAAACGGGTCCGTAACAGGCCCGTCACAGTAGAAGCGGGTGCAGTTGGTGTTAGCTGCTGTTTCCATGAACTCACACATGAGTACACGGGACATTGCGAGAGCCGGTGGACTGAGTCAAAGTAGTGTCATGCGCATACTGCATCGTCACCACTTTCACCCGTTTCATGTGTCGCTACATCAGCAATTACATGGTGATGACTTTAATCATCGAGTGCAATTCTGTCAATGGGCATTAACAGAGAATGCGTTGCAGTTCTACCTGTTTACCGATGAAGCGTGTTTCACAAACCACGGGGCAGTGAATCTACGGAACATGCATTACTGGTCCGTGGACAATCCTCGCTGGCTCAGACAGGTAGAGCGACAGCAACCGTGGACTGTAAATGTATGGTGCGGAATCGTTGGCGACCACCTCATTGGTCCTCACTTCATTGCAGGGGCCCAAACAGCTGCAACATACATCGCGTCTCTGCAGAATGATCTGCCAACGTTGCTCGAAAATGTCCCACTGGAAACGCGTCGACGTATGTGGTATCAGCATGATGGTGCACCTGCACATTCCGCAATTAAAACTAGGCTGACCCTTGATAGGATGTTCGACGGGCGTTTCATAGGGCGTGGAGGACGCATAAATTGGCCAGCCCGTTCTCCTGATCTTATACCTCTGGACTTCTTTCTGTGGGATACGTTAAAGGAGCATGTGTACCGTGATGTGCCTACAACCCCAGATGATATGAAACAACGTATTGACGCAGCCTGCGGCGACATTAGACCAGATGTACTGCGGCGTGTACGGCATTCATTACGCCAGAGATTGAAATTGTGTGCAGCAAATGATGGCCACCACATTGAACATCTATTGGCCTGACATGTCGGGACACACTCTATTCCACTCCGTAATTGAAAACAGAAACCACGTGTGATCGTGTACCTCGCCCCTCATGGTAATGTACATGTGCGTCAGTGAAAAAGACCAATAAAAAGGTGTTAGCATGTGGACGTAATGTGCTGTTCAAGTCTCTTCTGTACCTAAGGTCCATCACCGTTCCCTTTCGATCCCTACGTAATTCGGTGCTCTCCGATACACATGATCGAACAGCGGAGGAGTGATACTCAAGCGTCAAATTTAGGTTACAATGTCTCCTGATGTAATTAACATTTTACAATGCAACAAACGGCACTGATTACGTATTTGTTTATATGTTCAGATGTGCTAACAAAATTAAACGGGGTTCGATTTAAAAAAAAACGTAGGTTTGTGTTAAAGAACATACTTCCGTGCATTTTTTTATGGTTTGTATTAACCAATTACACAAGCCCCTCTCCTCACGTTCGGTCTGTGGAATCGATTCGTCAGTATTTGATGTGGTTTACGAATTATATCCAACGGTAATGTTAGGTGACTCACCCTGTATATATTTTTTACTTTTTTTTCATTTGTAGACAGAGATTCTTGGTTGTAAATACACTACTGGCCATTAAAATTGCTACACCACGAAGATGACGTGCTACAGACGCGAAATTTAACTGACTGAAGAAGATGCTGTGATATGCAAATGATTAGCTTTTCAGAGCATTCACACAAGGTTGGCGCCGGTAGCGACACCTACAACGTGCTGACATGAGGAAAGTTTCCAACCGACTTCTCATACACAAACAGCAGTTGACCGGCGTTGCCTGGCGAAAGGTTGTTGTGATGCCTCGTGTAAGGAGGAGAAATGCGTACCATCACGTTTCCGACTTTGATAAAGGTCGGATTGTAGCCTATCGTGATTGCGGTTTATCGTATCTCGACATTGCTGCTCGCGTTGGTCGAAATCCAATGACTGTTAGCAGAATATGTAATCGATGGGTTCAGGAGGGAATACGGAACGCCGTTCTGGATCCCAACGGCCTCGTATCACTAGCAGTCGAAATGACAGGCATCTTATCAGCATGGCTGTAACGGATCGTGCAGCCACGTCTCGATCCCTGAATCAACATATGGGGACTTTTGCAAGACAACAACCATCTGCACGAACAGTTCCACGACGTTTGCAACAGCATAGACTATCAGCTCGGAGACCATGGCTGCGGTAACCCTTGACGCTGCATCACAGACAGGAGCGCCTGCGATGGTGTACTCAACGTCGGACCTGGGTGCACGAATGGCAAAACGTCATATTTTCGGATGAATCCAGGTTTTGTTGACAGCATCATGATGGTCGCATCCGTGTTTGGCGACATCGCGGCGAACGCACATTGGAAGCGTGTATTCGTCATAGCCATACTGGCGTATCACTCGGTGTGATGGTATGGGGTGCCATTGGTTACACGTCTCGGTCACCTCTTGTTCGCAATGGCGGCAGTTTGAACAGTGGACGTTACATCCCAGATGAGTTACGACCCGTGGCTCTACCCTTCATTAGATAGGCGTATCAAGGACGTTATTAAGGCCAGATGTGGTTGTTCTGGATACTGATTTCTCAGGATCTATGCACCCAAATTGCGTGAAAAAGTAATCACATGTCAGTTCTGGTATAATAATTTTGTCTAATGAATACCCGTTTATCATCTGCATTTCTTCTTGGTGTCGCAATTTTAATGGCCAGTAGTGAATTCGCTGATGTTTGTGCCCCCCGTATGATGTATTGCATTTAGATATTAATCGCCCCACATCTTGTGTTATTAACGGTAACGAATGCGATATAGTGAATGATAATACGAAATTGTTACAGATTCTTAGCTCGTTCTGTGAAGCGACACGCCTTTGTGACTGGGAGTGCTATACGAGGTGCACCGCTACGCAGCAAAAAATCCGCTGTACAAACGGGCTGAAATACGATCAATGGCGGCCGGACGAGGCTGGCATCCTCACGATGTCAGCCACACCCCGTCCCGAAACTCCCCTCCCTCTCCACTCTCCGGAAAAAAAAAAGTTCTGTCCGGACGCAGGTCCCATGCGATGTTATCAAGTTCACAGCGGCGTTCATTAATTTCCTGTTTTGCAGCCTTCTCATTTAAATAATAATTGACAATGTCAGCGGATCGTCTGCCGGCGGTGCAGTCAGTTGTTCGGCGCCCTACAGCACCCATCCTATACAGGCAGCACTCGGAATGCCGCAAATTAGCTGTGACTGCGGATGCAGGAGACAAAAAAAGGGAGAACGTAGAAAAAACGATGGCTGCGAGAGAATAGGCGGCAGTTTGTGGGAGGAGGAGGCGAGAGCTTGACAGGGCGGTCGAACGCGTGGCCAGACCATTGCTACAGACCGCTCGCCATCGATCTGGAGTCGGAATGCGTCGATCGGCGCTGTCAATCAGGACAAAAATCAAGTACAGACGACAGGACAGTGTTGCGTCCCATCCTGTTACGCCTCGAGTAGTGATAGTGGACGAGTGCTAATGACTCAGTAATGCTCCATCCACTTTAATTACCAATGATTGGTAAAGGACATTGTCTGAAACACCTCCATTACTTGACAACTACGGAAATATGTCATGTAAAAGGTGCAAGAAGCTCAAGACTCCAATGTCTGTGCCGACCTGAATGTTAATAGCAGTAGTCTACCCCCACGTTTATTTTGTACGTCACATTACACTAGTAGAACTGCTTAAGTTTTGTGGAACTGATGGCTTTACACGCAAATGGTTCAAATAATACGTAGCAAATTGAATGCATAGAGTTAGCTGAAGCTGAATTAGACAATGTCAGAAAAGTAAAAAAAAATTCGTTGCTTGGGATGGATCGCAAAATGAGTACCATTAGGTGCAATACAACACTAGCATTATAATAAATTGCTTTAGAGCGAAAGATGCGGTTGTTAATAGTGTTATACAATTAGTTATTAATTGGTACTCTGAGAATGGACCATCCACACATTTTCTGAAAGCACACTATATTCAGTTCCATACAACAGATAGAATCACGCCGACAATTGACTTAGCACACGAACAGGAGTCGGTCAACAGGGCAGAATACTCCAAATCCTTGGCTGTATATCCTGATGAAAACTTGAGTTGGAAGAAACGTATTACTGAGCTTCTCGAACAGTTAAGTCCAGCTACTTTTCCTATAACTGCTACTCTGGGAAACAGCGAATCAACGACGTCATACATTTTGCGTATTTGCATTCAGTAACGTCTTACGGTATAATTTTCTGGGCACTCATCACTCTGAAATAAAATAGCAATAGCGCACAGGTTCGGAATATGGGTGCCTCTACAAGTAGATTGGCATTTCAGCTATGAAATCACAATAAAATATCTACGTTAATGAAATTCGTCGTAAATAACACATCACAGTTTGGGAGGAATAGTTATGTCCATACCCATAACACTTGAAGAATATATGACCCTCATTATCCGTTATTAAATCTATCAGTGGAACAGAAGAGAGTTCGATATGCAACAAAAAAAGTTTTAGATATTTTTCCCAATACTGTAAAATGTATGACAGGCAGAAAAGCAAAATAATGTCTTTTAGACATCTTGAGCCGTGGTAAAAAATTGATGTTTTGAAGAGCGCGCCGCAGCGCGTAGTGTTTAGCAGTTGCCCTCCGTTGATGGCTGTGGCGCCGCTGTGGCAATCGCAGCTTTGGTGCCTCCCTCTGGCGGGAAAGGGGAAAGGTAGCCTGTTCACGTGCATTTAAGGGGCGCTGTGAGGTCTCCAGTCGGTGAGTCTGGGTCAGTCACTAGTCCCCAGCTTGCTAGTCTGTCTCTCGTCCGAATTTGTTAGGCAGTTAGTGTCTGTCTGCCGTTCGGAGTGCTAGTATGCCTGTCGTTCGGATCAACCTTTAAAGCCAGCAAAATGGGAGTCTTTCCACTCCACCAGCAAGAGAACTCAGCGAGTGGTCGCCCGGTCGGGGCTTCATTCCTGCATCTGAGTCAGCGCGTTACGCTGTCAGTCTGCTCGAGTTTGCTCAGGCAATGGTCATTGGCGGTTGGATCGATCGGTTGATTGGTCGCGCACTAAGACACAAGACGATTTCTCCGTCTTGAGAGTCGACGCTTGTGTAGTCGCCACGTGAGACCAGTGGGCCGCGGCGTATAGCGAGGGGTAGTGACTTCGCGGTCGACACGAGAGCAACAGGAGTCAACCCACGACATCAGTCTGGCCGGTGCGAGCTGCGACGCCGTGACAGGAGATCGGCGCACCTTCCTGCGTCCGGTGACGCGGCTGGCAGCGGACGGTTCGGGAGAGCGATTTGGGGGTGCTGCACCAGGTCTTCTAGACAAATCGCAGTTTATTAGAAGTTACGTGATTGGTTATATGTTGTTTGATTTACTCTTGTTAAATTCTACTTGTTTTCTTGGTGAGGTCACCAGCCGTTTTGCTTTGGGGTCGTCTCACTATGGCCGGCCCTGTTGGCCGAGCGGTTCTAGGCCCTACAGTCTGGATTCCTCGCGACCTCTACGGTTACAGGTTCGAATCCTGCCTCGGGCATGGATGTGTGTGATCTCTTTAGGTTAGTTAGGTTTACGTATGTCCCATAGTGTTCAGAGACATTTGAACCATTCGTCCCACCATTCTTCTCCGTTTGCCCACGGGTGGTCCGTTTTTCCCTTGTGGAGTAGTGGTGTGCTAGAGCAACCCGCGGTTCGGGTTGTTCGGTAATATCCCTATCAATCTACCGTACATTAGTAGCTGCCTCTGTCATGTTTGTCGGATTTGTTGCGTTACCGAATTTATTGTTCGGAGTGTAACGGCCTAATACCTGAAATATGTTTTGATCTTTGGAAACTTTAATATTATAGCCTATGTCTTGAGAGGCGGTGTCTGTGTACTGTAGAGCATATTAACTACTGTTTGGCCAACTTTGTGGAATTTCATATAAGGTTGCATTTCATGGGTTTTTGTTTAAATGGTCATTTTAGTATATAAAGTTGCCATACTTTTACCGTAAGACTTCTCTTAGAAGTTAAAATCAAGTTACACCTTCGGTGGCAAGCTTAATCTTTTAATTGTTTGTGTTTTGCACCATTTCCATCCCTCCTACGTGGGGGCCATAGTTTGTGTGCTTGTGTAAATTGTTAAAACTCTTAGTTTAAAGTTATCTGGTGTGTTGCAGATTTGCACCAGTGTAGTCTTTCAGAGGATGTTGTGAGCGGTCGTAGCTTCGGCCGTGTCAAAAGGGAGCTGCAAGGTTCTCTGCCCGAAGGCTCATGCAGCCAAATTTTGATTCTTTCTGCCTCTAAATAAATTGTAACTTAGATATTTAGAGGGTGCTTTCTGATTATAATTTTAAATCTCTTTCTTTTAAAAAATGCTTATAGGCACTAATAAAGTGAATAAAATTCCCATCTGTTAAAAGGAATTTGTTTATGATTTCAGCAGTTACTCCCTGGCAACTACTTCCATGCTTACGTAGTGTGATTAAACGTGTTAATGTTCTTGATGAATCGTTAGTAAATAAAATAAATTCTTAACAATATTCTTTGAAAATAAATCACAGTTCGCATCTCTTTCCATTCTATGGACGATTTGTATGTGGAAACTGGTGCCCTTTTTTAAAATAAGTATTATCTTGACTGTAGTGGCGCGAATAGGCAAAAAAGTCTCTTTACAATCAACAGCAATCATGTATACATACCTATAAACCAACTTGTTCCGAATAATTTCGCGATAAATCAGTAGTTCAAGTAAGGCACGTTACATGGAACTAAGTCTCCCACGGCACACGGCACGCACGAGCGTGCTCGTACACACACACACACACACACACACACACACACACACACACACACACAAATTCTCGTCTGAGAGCTATCTAAGGCTTAGTACGTCCATATATGCTCAAGTATGCACGTGTGTATGGAGACTTGAACGTGATACTTTCGTTCTCGTTGGCTAGTGGCTTCCGTCGCTGCCTCGAGACAGAGTAACATGTAGCTTTGTTTGTACTCTAGATCACTAGGTCCCATCAGGCAAATGCCGGGATGGTTCCTTTGAAAGAGTACGGCCGATTTCCTTCGCCATCTTTCTCTAATCCAAGCTTTAGCTCCGTCTCTAATGACCTCGTTGTCAACGGGACGTTAAACACTAATCTCTTCCTCCTGACGAGGTCCCAGGTTCGATGTACAGGTCGGCGAATTTCTTCTATCTGAGGCTGGATGTTTGTACCGTCGTCATCATTTCATCTTATCATAAACGACGTGCAAGTCTCCGTGGAGGTGTCAAATGGAAAGCCATGCACCATGTGGCCGAGCAAGTCCAGATGGCGTCTAAGGGGCAATAATGCCATACGATCATTTCACTTTGCGCGCGAGCCGCTATTCTTGTGACATGTACTTGTACTAATGAGCCGGAGCCCGTGTGCGAACAGAACTGCATAGCCCAACACGAGTCTATGGGTGATCGGAGAGGAACGGAAATTTGAGTCCTCGTACATTTCCATGTAACGAGATTGGGGTAAGTCGCCATCGTGGAACGAGAACTAGTGCTCTTCGTTCGCCCTATGTGTTTACGTCAGCCCGTTCATGTGAGCTCTGTCGCTTGTGATGTTCTAAAAAATCGTGAATTTAGTGGTATCTTTTACTTTAAAATAGTTTCTTAGTCTGCCAATATGACGAATCGTAATAGGAATACCACGACTGACGTATTCGTTGATAATTATAAACTGTAATCTTATTAATGGAAAGCAAACGCGAAGAATACCATGACATAGGAAAGGGAAAATCTCCTTACACGTAATGGTTGAATACAGGGGCGAAATAAGCGTACTACGGTCAATCAGTTTTCATGAGTGGAACTCATCGTAACAATTGAAAGTGGAAACGTCTTGTGTGCTACGTAGCTACTGTGCGCACCACATTTGTAGGGATGTACCTTTATGGCCAATGGTGTTCGCATCAAGTGACGCTACCAAATACAAGCTCTAGAAATTTTGACGTCGCCCGCTTGGGCTGTGGTCTTCAATTGAAAAATGAGCACTTCCCAGTCACGTTAACATATTAAAGGTTGTCGGTGTCTTTGCCGTATACGCCGTAAAACCACAGTCTGCGAAAAACGACCATGAGTTATACAGCTGAAATACAATGAGGTTTCGAAAGCTATGGGTTAGAGATATTTACATACATAATTGGCTTTAGTAACGTGTACACAACATATAAAATGACAGTGCATTGGCGGAGTTGTCATTTGATTCATGTGAAAAGGTTTCCGACGTGATTACAGCTGCACGACGGGAATTAATAGACTTTGAATGCGAAAAGGTAGTTGGAGCTAGACGGACAGGACATTTCGTTTCGTAAACAGTTAGGTAGTGTGTCAAGAGTGTGCCGAAAACACCAAATGTCAGGCGTTATCTCTCACCTCGGACAACGGTGTGGCCAACGGCCTTCACTTAACGTCCGAAGGCAACGGCATTCGCATAGAGTTGTCAGTGCTAATACACGAGCAACACTGCGCGAAATAACCTCAGATGTCAGTCTGGGACGTACGACGAACGTATCTTTTAGGACAGTGCGGCGAAATTTGGCGTTGAGGAGCTATGGCATTAGACGACCAGCTTTGCAAACCGCACGACATCGCATGCAGCCCCTCTCCTGAGATCGTCACCACGTCATTAGAACCCTAGACGACTGCAAAACTATGACCTGCTCAGACGAGACCTGATTTCATTTGGTAAGAGCTGATGGTAGGATTCGAGTGTAGCGAAGAACAAATGAGGCCCGGACCCAAGTTGTCAAAAAGGAACCGTGGTAACTGGTGGTGGGTTTATAACAGCGCGGGGTCTATTTGTTTTGTTTCGTTTTAAAGTGAAATTCATTCGACTATCGCATAATAACCGGGAACCTTTTTATAAACTGCGACATTTCCTAGAGTGAAAGCTTGCATTTTACAATTAGACGCCTCTACAGAGGGCAGATGTCACGAAATGTGCGACGCATGGGAGGTCTTCAGAAGAATAGAGTGCAGCTTTCGTGTTTTCACACATTTCTGTCTTGCTACAGAGCGGTCAATGTTATTCCGAAGTTTCTGAGGACTGAACGACTATGCAGTCTGGCCAAGGCACAGCGAATTTTCAGACGGTCGGAAGAGGGCTTACTGCGAGAGCGGATTCAACAGATACGCGGGGAATTGGCAAGCAGAGACTGTAAGTCACTGTCTCTCCATACTACTATCAGCAATAAATTGTTGCAGTGGTGAGTAGGATAGAACTGACTGACTATTGCACGATAATATTTGGAAGCGTACGTTGACAACATCTAATAGACGGAATAAATTCATAATTTGAAACCTAATCAGGCGATCCACAATATAAAAGCTACCCTCACAGGCAACAATTTATCCGGAATTTCGTTACGTGACGATGAGAGATTTGTGCTTCCCACGGGTGGGAATTTTGTCATTCGTCCACGGCCGAAATAAAAGCCAGTTTAGAAGCAAACAAATCTCGTATGGACACGGTTACAGCTGAAGAAATTCGTATAGAACTATACGAGTGTTGACCATTGAAAAGCCTCAAAAACATAATTTAACTGAGGGTGAGAAGAATGCCGTAAAACGCCTGAATGAGGATGACAGTATTAACATTCTCCCTGCTGAAAAGGAAAATGCCACGGTCGTTTGGAATGTGACCTACTATTGTAGTAAGATTAATAACTTATTAGATTCGGAGACATATAGTAGATCCCACTGACGAAGTTCTTAGAACAGTTACGCAACTGATAGAAAAGTTCTCTATCGAACAGTGTGTCCAGAAATATCTGTCCAGTTCAGTTACTCCACCACCAAGACTTATAGGTTATCGAAGTTGCTCGAAGAATGTGTTCCTCTACGAACTATAGTGAGTGCTATAGATGCACCCACTTACTCGATTGCAAAGTTCTTGAAACCATTAATAAGACTTTATGCGGCCCGACCGGATTCGTACATGAAGAATTCGTCACATTTGATCAGTAAATTAAACCGCGTAGTGGTCCAGCCGAAGGATACATTAATTAATTTTGATGTCGTATCGCTATTTACTGTGGTTCCGTTCAATGAAGTGTTGCAACAGCAGAATCGGATTCTTCTTTGCGATACCCCAGATCGTTTCAAATATTCCCTCAGAATCATGTATTTTAAATGGAGCGATGACTTCTATAAACAGAAGGATAACGTGGGTATGGGGAGTCCCTTAAGCCCAGCCATAGCGAATCTCTTTATGGAAAGATCGGGGAGCAGGCATTAAATACCGCCAACAAGAAACCGAATGTTGGTTTCCGCTACTGGATGACACGTTTGTTTCGTGAAGGCTTGGCAGAGAGCAACTAGATGGTTTTCACGACCATCTCAACGGGTTTTGTCCAAACATTTAATTTACCATGGAGGAAGAGGTACGCGGAAGGTTAAATTTTCTTGATGTGCTAGTTGTCAAGAAAGAAGATGGTAGATTAGGCCAGTCGGTTTACCAAAATCCTACGCAGATGAACCGTTACCTACACCGGGATTAGAACCGCTACCCACATCAAAAGCAATATACTATAAAAACGTTGGTGGATAGAGCAAAGAATATCTGCGAACCAGAGCTGCTTGACGCAGAACTGAAACATCTCACCAATCCATTGAACAGGAGTGGTTATTTGTCCGCTGTGGTAAACATAGCGTTAAAACTATCTCGCAAAAATCATAGCGCCGTACAAGCGCCTGTGAAATCGAAAGTTTTCCTGCCTTTCATTAAGAACGTTGTTGACAGGAAAAACATTGAAAAAACGGAATACCGCGATTACCTACAAACCCACACAGAAGATACAAGATCACCTAAAACTGGCCAAGGATGCTCCCACCCGCTGGAAAAAGCTGGAGTTTAGAGGATTCCGGGTTAGTGTAGGGAGGGTGCTTTGCAACCAGGAGACTACCACATTCATTTTGACAGGAGTGAAGTACTGACAACCACAGGCGGACACCATGAAAGGATATACAGAGGGGCCGTAGAGATTGTAAAACACCACAAGATTTTCAGTATCAGGTGGTGGGCGTGCGAACTCAATGACATCTGCCTTCCATTGCTGAAGAAGACATGTACAAAATGGTTCAAATGGCTGTGAGCACTATAGGACTAAACATCTGAGGTCATCAGTCCCCTAGAACGTAGAACTATTTAAACCTAACTAACCTTAGGGCATCACACACATCCATGCCCGAGGCAGGATTCGAACCTGCGACCGTAGTGGTCTCGCGGTTCCAGACTGAAGCGCCTAAAACCACTCGCCCACAACGGCCGGCGATATGTACCAGTCTCCCACCATGGGATGGTAGTAACAGCGGACGACGGCAAGCGAGAACGGCCAATTGCGCTCCTGTATTCAAAACATGTGATGCCACGCCTCTGCGCGGACGCACGCTTCAACAGAATTTTGCTGGCGTAAATCTGACATTCAAAGAAGCTACGACCCCCTTGACAATTGCTTCCTCAAATTCAGACGAAACGTTGGGTTTTCATGTAAATCCCTTCGACCACGGCATAATAGCCCGGAAAATTTTATTAATTGTGACATTTCCGGCCGAGAAAGCTCCCATAGACATTACGAGACGGGACACAAAATTCCTGCTCTTTCCACTCTACAGTGGTCCAATGCAAGTATCAGCACCGCCACCTACCATCAGTAGTAGCGAAGCCTTGCAGGTACGACACTGCGGCAGACATAAGCACCGGTGGCACCAGTGGATTCATTGCTGAAACCACCGCACTCTCCATTCATGCAGCATGCGTAATTACACTATCAGCAACGTCTAATTTCTATGGAACATAAGAGGGCCCCACCGAGGCATAGTGAACAGGGACAAACTGTAGCAACCAGAACTCTGACTCCCTCCTGCGCCAATTTGTCCTGCCTCCCATCCATAACAATAACGCAGATTCAACAGAAAGTGTGATGTAGGGTACTACCTCGTTAATAACAGTTTACATATAATTATGGCTGTGATGAGCGATATATGGTACCAGCAGACTAATTATGGGCCCACTCCAGTACTAAAAACAGATTCGACGTGGGTGTCAATACAAAATATGTTGACTCCACTATTTACGTCTCCAAATAACCTAGAAGATCCTCCAATGGAACGGAAGATCGCTCAAGGCAAACAAAGACTGCCTTCGACATTTTCTGCTCGAAGCGAACGTAGACATTTGTGCCATCACTGAAACATGGTTCAGACCAAACGAACCGCTCTCACTCCCGGGCTACTATAGTATTAGGAAAGACAAGCATGGCGCCTATGCGGTGTAGTGTTTTGGTCAAACACCATATCAAGTTTTCTGTTGTCAGTAATGGCAGTCAGCGAGATGCGGTGCAAATGGAGGGTATCTGCTTGTGGACCAAGGACTCCCTTCTGTATTTGGTCGCAGCATGCTAAGCACCTAACGACAGACTTTCCAGGCGACAGTTAATAGCAATAATTGACTCCATCTGCAAACACCTTGAGCTCCACGTGACTTTAACGGCTGCCAATATTGTAGGGCTGCATAAATGATAGCGCAATATTAGTGGATGAACTTGATCGAGAAAACCTTGTAGTACTGAATAACTAACGCGAATAGTCCCGACAACACTACTGCATTCCGTGCACACTCTACCAGAACAACATGGAAAGTGCTACCGGATACTTCAGGTTCGGATCACTTGGCAGTTCAAATTTCAGTAAAGGCACAACTTACAGAGACTGTCAAACACGCGATCAGCCGGAAATGGAACACAAACAAATCAGTTTGGAACTATACGAAACACTACTGGAAGGAAAACTGGAATAGATCATTCAAACTGAGGATCCCGTTGAGACTATGCAGTCTTGATGTCGCTTATCAATCAATACCTCAAAAGAGGACGTTAGTTGACTTCTCGTAGGCCATCAACAGTGTCATTAGACAACCCATTCCGCTGGAAGAACTCCAGATTGGTTTCTCCCAAGGGGAGGGGATACTCCACCTGGCCCGTATTATATTGATTGTCCAATGATACAACACAATTCATACAAAGTGAAACTCTTGCTGCTCAAAATTTACAATAGCATATGGACTCAAAAGATTAAAACTGACTCGCTTAAAACATGCCATGTCACCCTCATCCACAAATCGGGAAAAAGATACGATAAATCTTTTATCGGCTTATCACCGTACTACCGTGTTCGGCGAGGGTACTGGAAAGGATTATCCAACGGCCCTTAGAATACTGGTACGAAAACAAAAAAACAAAAGAAAGTACTGGAAAAACAAAGTGGATCTCGAATAGGAAATGGGACAACTGAAATTCTTCTAGGTTTTGTGACTGACATACAGCTAAATTATTCTTGGAATAATTATCTGATAGTTGCGTCGATATACTGGGCTTTTGTCAATCTTATGACAAAAAAACTGGAGGAACTTCGGATTCCAAAACCACATGTGCGTAACGCTGTAAGCTTTCTTGGCAACAGGAAAACCAACATTTTGCAACACGGAACTACACTGGGACCCAGAAAACTGGCAGTGAGGTCCCACAGGTGTCAGTCTTGGCACCCTTACTCTTTAGGGTTCATACCATAGGCCTTCATGATCTCTTTGTCGTAGATATGGAAATATTACAGGAGACGTTCGAGACATGCTTATGCGTACTATTCCAGTTACGAAAACAATATCTTCGGACCATTATCAATGATAAACTAAGGTGGGCACCTTGTATCCGACATATCATTACCAGACGTGGAAACGCCTGCAATCTTAACTGAGCTACGACAGGTGTAAGTTGTGTCCCTATTTGGCGGACTGCAATGACTTCATACTGGCCCCTGCTGTGGTCACTCTTTGATTGCGGATACATGTGCTACGGATCAGCTTATAACTGCAAACTCCACGGACTTGACAGTATACAGTACAAAGCCTTGCGTATACTTACTGTAGCTCTAATGTCAACCCCAGCGAACGTGTTACTGATTGAAGCGAATGAACTAGTGTTGAAGTGCAGCGAATATTCGTCCGCAAGAAATTCCTCCTGCGGCTCTACTTCGACGAATATGAGCCCGTAGATGAAAAAATCCGGGAATTAACGTCTTACTGTGCGTGTGGAAGATACTGGATTTGTAACCAACTTTAACCTGTAGCAGCTGAATCTGTGAAGATGCCGGGATTAAAGGAAAAGGTGTGAGAAAGGTCTCTTATACCGCACTGCAACAGTCCATACGAAACGTCAACTCTGCAATTTGATGCCAGGACTAGATTAGGGTTACAAAAGCAGGGCCAACCTAACACAATGACAATGGAATTCTTGGTTCGCTATCACGATACGTGTGTGTTGTATACTGTTTAGTCCAAGTCTATTGACGGCGCTGATAGTGCGTATTGTGTACCTCGAAGCTAACGACAACCTTGTGCAAGCTGGACTCACATTTCACTAGTGGGACAGACCAGCTGATAGCCATTTTGAAAGCTCTGCTATTCGCAAGGCAAAGCAAGTATCTCTACATGGAGGTGTTAAATATGACAAACTGCTTCTCACCGATATGACACTCATACTTAGAAAGCGGCTATCATCGGATTGGGAAGAGGAGTGGTCGAAGACATTTCACATAGAAGGCAATCATTAGGTACCTACTTATCCTACGATTCCAAGAGTTCCATGGTATATTAAGATACAAATATCGAGGAGCTTCGACCGTTACAGTATTGCTGTAATTTAAACGTTGATAGTTCAAAGAACACCTCTGTCAGCTCAAAGTAAGTGTCACGAATATCTGTGTTTGCGACAGGGAAGAAGATCCAATCGACATATTTCTGTAGCGTCGTCGGAACATGTATCACATTAATGTATTGCCAGTTGACATCTGGTCACCTTCGAGGACTTGGTCATCAGTACCCAAGCAGCCTCCTAACCTTGTTAGTGTCGTACGATATCGTAAAGTATAAAACCGTGTAAGAGTTCGTCAACAGTGCCAACAACCAGACATAACTCCTTATCTTGCCAATCTAATGCTCTTTTTAGTTAGAATGCCAGCGGAAGTCCAAAGCACAATTAACTGACTATATTCGCAAGTGCTAGTCAACAGGATCCACCACCCCTTCCTACATTTTTTCGAAACTGTTCGGATGAAATGTCTCTGTGCTCCCTGAAATTTCTTCCCAACTGTAGAGGTGAAACGTTATCGTGGCCGTTAGGCATGATACTAGTGACCCTGAAAAGTATTTATGTGAGACCGACATCGGTGGCTCACCCGTGGCCCAGGGGTAGGATCAGGCCGTGCAGAAAATTTCGTCACTTCCGTATCTATGCTGTTCATTTTTGGAACACAACCTACGACCAGCTTAGAGACAGAAGTGATGACACATTCTGCAGGATCTGACCACCATTTTGCAGGACAATGCTTAAGCACGTACAGAGCAAGCTATTACAGATTTGTTTGACTGTTGGGGCTGCTAAGTGGTGTACGACCTACGGCATTCCCCTGACGTAAGCCCTAGTGAGTTCAACTCGATTTCTAAACTGAAGGAAACACTTCACGGCATTCGTTTCAGGACTCCTATAAATTCGTCGGGCAATAGACCGCGCCGCTCGAACTGTCAACACAACTGGCACTGCTAAGAATATCCTACGACTTTCACATCGCAACGGTTATACACACGGCTGGTGACTACTTTGAAGGTCAGTACAACTTTGAAATACGTATCTATTTTGTATGAATTGTAAATAAGTAGTTGCCACTATTTAAGTTCCAACCCTCGTATGCGCTTGAAAAGAACCGTAAGTGAGACAGATGCCAATGTGTGGTTGCATGACGTTATGGCATTATGAAATATTGTCCTCGTTAGCAAAAATGTATTTGAAATGTGGACTTTTCTATAAAGTTCACATCTGCATGAAAACAAATGTCAAGCATGAGCTAACATGACTTGCACAGCACTGGACTACTTGGTAGATGCATGGCAAGTTATATGCAAATTACGCTTCTGATATAAGACGACGTCTAATGCGTCCAAACGGCCGAAGAGAGATAAGTCAACACAGTCAGTAACTATGACTCTACGGTCATGTCAATTCGTCCAGGGAGGCTGAACGCAAGGCTGTTGGCCGTCGCATCGATATAAGCCGGCAGACAACGCAGTCACTGCGTCGACCACCGTATAGTACCGCATCAATCACGCCAATGTCGCTCCAGGCCGTGGCGAGAACCACTGATGTCAGGCCCACCTACCGGCACGCCACCAACCAGTTGGAATACCCAAAGTATTCGCAGGCTGACTCATTGCGTATCACTCGCATACACGTCATGACAATCTCTGGCGCGCACTTCTGTAGCTCTGTTCGCTCACGTAGTTCGTAATGTAGACGCGTAGTAACTCCCGAATGGCCACAAATAATACCTACAATGCCAGAGCTTTTAGCGTTCCCGAGTTAAAAGACAACCTACCCTATTGTTGCACATTATAGCTTTCAGTCTTTCGATCTCATACAGCCACATCTCTGGACACTTTTGATTCCAGTAAGGTGTACCTTTCTTGTGAATAAAATCATCTCCAATTGTATTGAGAAATCCTATGTCATGGAGGCAGCTTCAGTATTTTCAAAATAATGTTCTAGGAATTAAATCATCCCAGACAAAGCATGCTTTCATTCCAACTATTAACATGATGGGAATTGGAGGGATGCACACTCGGTGGGGAAAAATTACAAACTGTCGTCGCTACCGAAATAACACTAATCCATTGTAGTGGAACAATGTTTAAATAACGAGGAAAACGACAAATAGTTTTCTCTTCCGTTCAATGACACGAGTCGCTTGGATGTAAACATAAAAAAATGGAACTGTTATCATGAAGCACCGCCGTAATTGAATCGCCCCGTAGAGCAGTGGCCTGCAAAGGACTGTTGCTCTCTGTCTCTCGCCAGAAGTCATAGAAGGTAATGTGGGTAGTTGTCTCCTTCACGTAGCTCCTCATCTGTCCTTCGACCGCAGAAAATACCTAGATAAGAAAGGTGATCGAACCAGTACATTTGAGATGGCAGTCGGGGTCATTACCTGGTGCGTCAAGGATGTGGACAGGCTTCAAAAACTCTAGTAAAATTAGGGAAACGTTAAATTTCCATGTCGATACCTCTTTGCCAACAAAGTCATTCCACGCAATGCATTCTCAGCATTTACATTGGGTTTTAAATCGCCAAAGTAAGCGGAAAATGTTTTGTAAAACATTACGACTGTCCATCCGACGAGTTCAATCTTGTTCCGTTTGAATATTAAATAAGGTCCCATAACATTCAGCAAAATTATTAAGAGTTAAGGGTGAGTCTGGAATCTGTTGGGAGCCTGGATAAATCTGAGGGGCAGAAGGGTGCTGCTCTGGACGATACATCAAGTTAGTCTAATGGCAAGTGTATACGATCTACATAATAATTTGTTCTCTCAGTTTTCACGTAAGACCAGTAGAAAACCCGCTATACACATTCTGGAGCGTTCGTCTGTGATTAAACTGGTAAAATGGATGCATAATATTGCAATTTTCAAAGACAATGGGCATAGCTAGAACGTCACGCGACATTTCCATGGAAATGAAGGTTAGCATTGTTTAAAAAATATAAAAGTAGTAGCGCTAGTAGTTCGTGACACAGTTTGAGACTAAGACAACAATTCAGGAAGCTACGGAAGAATAAGAAGTGTGTGGTTTGCGACGACGCTACAGCCGTGTACAAGTCTTGAAGAGTGGACGAGCTATGGAGGTGACGGCGTGAAAGCTAAAATAAGAAGACTGTAGTTTCCGATGATGACGCCATTGTGTACAACTCTCAAAAACGAACAACTTATGCCGTTGTCGATGTCAGAGATGAGAATAAGAGGACTATTTTCTGATGATTACGCAGTTGTGAACAAGTCTCAGAAGTGAAGTGAAAAACCTGTGGAGTTGCCATTGCCAAAGCTGAGAATAAGAAGACTGCAGTTTCCGATGATGACGCCTGTGTAACGCCTGTTTACAGAACTCTCCAGAAGCGGACAGCCTGTGGAAGTGGCTATATCGAAGCTGAGAATAAGGAAACGTCTTTGAAGTTTTGGGTGTGTGTCGTCGCTACATTACATGAAGTTTTTTTGTATATCATAAATATGTTGTGGTGTTGCTACATTAAATACACTCCTGGAAATTGAAATAAGAACACCGTGAATTCATTGTCCCAGGAAGGGGAAACTTTATTGACACATTCCTGGGGTCAGATACATCACATGATCACACTGACAGAACCACAGGCACATAGACACAGGCAACAGAGCATGCACAATGTCGGCACTAGTACAGTGTATATCCACCTTTCGCAGCAATGCAGGCTGCTATTCTCCCATGCAGACGATCGTAGAGATGCTGGATGTAGTCCTGTGGAACGGCTTGCCATGCCATTTCCACCTGGCGCCTCAGTTGGACCAGCGTTCGTGCTGGACGTGCAGACCGCGTGAGACGACGCTTCATCTAGTCCCAAACATGCTCAATGGGGGACAGATCCGGAGATCTTCCTGGCCAGGGTAGTTGACTTACACCTTCTAGAGCACGTTGGGTGGCACGGGATACATGCGGACGTGCATTGTCCTGTTGGAACAGCAAGTTCCCTTGCCGGTCTAGGAATGGTAGAACGATGGGTTCGATGACGGTTTGGATGTACCGTGCACTATTCAGTGTCCCCTCGACGATCACCAGTGGTGTACGGCCAGTGTAGGAGATCGCTCCCCACACCATGACGCCGGGTGTTGGCCCTGTGTGCCTCGGTCGTATGCAGTCCTGATTGTGGCGCTCACCTGCACGGCGCCAAACACGCATACGACCATCATTGGCACCAAGGCAGAAGCGACTCTCATCGCTGAAGACGACACGTCTCCATTCGTCCCTCCATTCACGCCTGTCGCGACACCACTGGAGGCGGGCTGCACGATGTTGGGGCGTGAGCGGAAGACGGCCTAACGGTGTGCGGGACCGTAGCCCAGCTTCATGGAGACGGTTGCGAATGGTCCTCGCCGATACCCCAGGAGCAACAGTGTCCCTAATTTGCTGGGAAGTGGCGGTGCGGTCCCCTACGGCACTGCGTAGGATCCTACAGTCTTGGCGTGCATCCGTGCGTCGCTGCGGTCCGGTCCCAGGTCGACGGGCACGTGCACCTTCCGCCGACCACTGGCGACAACTTCGATGTACTGTGGAGACCTCACGCCCCACGTGTTGAGCAATTCGGCGGCACATCCACCCGGCCTCCCGCATGCCCACTATACGCCCTCGCTCAAAGTCCGTCAACTGCACATACGGTTCACGTCCACGCTGTCGCGGCATGCTACCAGTGTTAAAGACTGCGATGGAGCTCCGTATGCCACGGCAAACTGGCTGACACTGACGGCGGCGGTGCACAAATGCTGCGCAGCTAGCGCCATTCGACGGCCAACACCGCGGTTCCTGGTGTGTCCGCTGTGCCGTGCATGTGATCATTGCTTGTACAGCCCTCTCGCAGTGTCCGGAGCAAGTATGGTGGGTCTGACACACCGATGTCAATGTGTTCTTTTTTCCATTTCCAGGAGTGTAGTTTTGTATTCCGAAAAATGTGGTGTTGCTGCATTACATGTTCCGTGTTATATTAAAGAAAATTCTTATGCGCTGCTACATCACAAGAAGTTTCATCGTACGCGGCATATGTTTTAACCAGTATTTACTCAGTATTGTTAAATAATCCTGTTAGGTTCAGTTAGCTGAATAAACATATGATACACAGATTTAACCATAAGCAGATTATCCAGTTTATTTCATACCAGAGGTTGCGCTGATAAATGAAAGACATGAACAACCCATACTATTCGTGCATTAACACAGCATTCAAACTTTGGAAGCCCACTGACCTATTTCCAGATTACTGGTCGGAAAGTTAACCACACAAACTGCAATAGCGTGTAAATGTCTATTGCAGTTCTACCGACAACGCTCCTCTCAATAACAGAATTTTTTCCGGGGGATCTGCAATTCGTTTGGATTTAGATGATGCATACCCAAAAATTGTGGTGGACTGTCTTTCAGTTTTTCGTCTTTTCGGGGGCTACAAAACGTACAGCCCATAGAGATGAGAGTGAAACGGAGATCACGTAGAAGCTCAACTAAAAAATATCTGGAGAAATTTGTCAGTTTTTTATGTATACACTATGCAACACAGTTACAGGATCACTTTTTCAAAACTCCGTAGCAGTCCGTCCTTACCAGTATCACGTACATCCCGTTCGACAGCACTAATATCGATGTAATGACACGAGATGTGTCGAAATTGTTACCTGTCATACTTGCGGCTAGGAATCAGTGAATAGCTGTCTGTACCGGGATACGCGAATTTCACTCCCCTACAACCCCCCGCCCCCCAAATCACCTATCACAGTGCTGGACAGCATGAAAGATGAAGGCTGGGAAGAGCACATATTGCTGCTTCGGATCTGATTCGAATTTAGTCGAATGGTTTTGAACGCTAGTTCCAACCAGTACATCAGAGCAATAGGGATGCTATTACGTTAAATGGGTGTTCAGGTCCATAATGTGAGAGCCTGGAGATGTTTCTAACAACATAGGCACACATATCACTTGCTATCTAGAAAATTGTCTGTGGCGATAACACGGCCGCCAGTAGCGCTATGTCTGAATCGGGTGAAAAGGGGTGACCTAACAGCCTGAATCAGGAAAGGCTGGAGCAATTTTAGCCAAATTTTTTATGTATATTGCACATTATTTGCTTACAGATACTCTAAGAATAAGATACGCTTGCCAACTAGAAGGTAGGGGGTGGGGATGAGAAAGGTGGAAGTAGAAACGTCTCAAAACGAAATATGAAAATTGGCTTCCTGCAGTTAGTTGACTTGGACTACTTAAACCGTACGGAACGCCTCTTGTCTGTTACCTGCCTTTTGCATTGCATCAACCAGGTTAGAATGAGAGTAAGCAGTGAGCCAATGATTTTCCAGAGTGTTTCTGGGCCAGACACCGTTCTATACGGCTCAATAACACATATCTCTAGTGTTGGGTGGTGTATAACCGAATTGAACTGAGCAGTTGCTAGCGACAGTCCCTTTTTCGTTGAAACTAGAATCAGTTACTGGCAAAATAACATAATTTCTTATGATTTAGATGGAAGTGCTCAGCGAAATTCGCTAGAGATGGAGATGAAATATGAGTACGTAAAATAGGTTAAATGTTTGTGAGATACGTGTATTTGTGAAAAATTTGTGTCATACCTGTGCTTGGGTGAAGCCGTTAGCAAAAGATTTTTAAAATTTTATTTCATCACAGGAAATTATTTTTCATCAATGTCCTCTGCATTGTATATATGTACCTGCTTAGAAAGAAAAAAGAGGCATTGCAGCTCATGCTGGCCACAAGTAGACGCAATAACTACATGAAGAAGGATAACATTTCCTTAAGCATTGCAATAAGCATCTAAGTGGAAGTATTATGCTCTGCGTCACACTCCTTTCACTATGTACAGGCCACAAACCTTTCTCGCATTTAACTATTTTGTTCACAGAGGGTCTAGGCGACTCTGTGTGAGCTGTGTACTGACTCCTACGCTGACCAAGCAGCTCTGGTTCGCATGGCCCTGTGGAAACCAATAAGTAAATAAAATAGTAAAAAGTAAAATAATGCACTTAAGTGTTCAATACTTTCAGTCGGGGACAGGATTAGCAAGTCTCCTCATCTTTTCCTTTTGCTGAACTGCAAAGCCTTACTATCTTACACAAATGCACGGAGCTAACATCACATTGTCATCTCACAGCTGCCTCTTATTGGAAACAAAAAGCAAGACGCTAAGTGGACTGAAAATATTTTAGTCAAATCGATTTAACAGGAAAGTCAGTTTACTTCTGAGATGTGCATGGAAAATCGTCATCTATGAGCATCACAGCCAATAATAACAATAGCAAGTTTGTCGCCGGATCGTATTATGAAAATCCTACAGCATTTCGTAGATACAGCCGTTCGACATCTTCAGATGGTGGTAGTTTTTGTTGTCACTACTGCAAGACACGACTGATGATAATCGTCAGGCGGCGACGAAAACTTATCAGGTCAGAAGAGGGCAATACGCGTGTGGCGGAAAAAGCTCGGAGATGGAAGAAAGCGGTGGTCATAGTTGCCCCCGGTGGATGCCGCAGTTAGGACTTCAGCGCGTACAATGTGGGCGTTGGCTGTGCTGCTAGGCCTTCTGTGGTTAAATGGTAAATTAAATCTCAGCAGTGCCCTCCGTCGAGCCATCTGAGATTTGCGTAACATGAACTGTCGATACGACAGAGTCGCTGGAAAGTATGGAAAGTCATATACAGTAACTTGGTTCACAAAGCCCCATATGGACGTCACAAACGGATTTGCGAGCTGCGTTAGAATTTTATTTCTACGACGGCTCTGAAGAGACTACACTAGCGTGTGTCCGAGGTGACGGTGCTGGAATTTAGTATTCACGGAATATTTATACGTAGAATACTGCTTTCCACAAAAGAACTGGATTCCCATTAACAGCACTTATTCGTTGACGGAATGCACAAGAGCAGTCCTCATTTACGTCCTTTGTTAAGAATCCGAAGTATGTTAAGAATCGCTAGGAGCTAAATAGCCCCTCAATATACGGAACCTGCCACATAAAAACTTACGCCCGACGGATGTGTAAGATTCATAAATTAAAGCAGTTTACCATGGCGGGTCGCTGCTGGGTTTCTCTAAAATGAATATTTAATACTTATTGCCTCGTCCCCATTAATTCTGACTCTTGCAGCTGACACAGCAACTAAAATACTAATTTTAATGTAAGACTCGTATACGTTTCTGTCATATCAGTGATGACAGTTTCCTTTACTTGTACATTATTAATATAATAACCTTCCAGGCGTCGTGGACCGATGTCAGACAGTAGTTATAACTTAATCCAAAGTAACGTAAAGTTCGTGTTCCAGAGTGCTCTGGTTACTACTTACAACGCTTACAGTAGCAGCTACAGTAGCTACTGTAATTAGAAGCCCTTTGAACGAGAGGACATTCTGCTATTGAGTGGCCTACCTGTCCCCCGGATTAAACTGAATCGAGGGCGTACGTGATGCACTGGGGAGATGTATTGCGGCACATGCACCAGCGACCATCCAGTTTTCCACCAGGCTGGTGAAGGAATGGAACGCCTTACAGCAAGAACCCCTTACCATTCTTGTAGCCAGCATGGAAATACGTTGCACTGCATGCATTGCCATCCGTTCTGTTCACTACCCTATTAAGAACAATGCCCTTAGTTTTGTTATATCCAGGAAACTATTATGTATTATGGTAACTGCAGCGTCTTTAAATAAAAGAGTCGTCTCTGTTCGTCTCACTGATTATTTCTTTCAGTTACCTTTTGTAATATATTGTAGAATGTCTTTCTATGTATGGTTCAAGTTTCATCGAATTACATTACAAGTCATGATAGTCACACATCATGCGAAAGTTACTTTCGTCCTCGAGTTTCCGCACACCAGTGTAAGATTGACTAACTTAAGTACACTGCTAAAAAACTGAAATTGCATGTCCTCCCCACATTACTCTTTTTTCCTTTCCTATGTATTACCTCGACATTTCTATGGTCACTAAGAGATGGGCATATGTTACTTTAATAATAACTTTCCTTTCGCACAAAACATATGTCATTTGCGCTGAGTTGACAAAATCGGGGAATCTCCGCTGATATAGTGTCGGACATGCAGTCATGCTCATAAATTAAGGAAAATGCTGACACATTAAAAAACAACGCTCTGGTGTGCCATTTGCGGGTTTAAATCACCTGCGGTCGACGCACGGTGCCGCTGGCAGCAGTCCACATACGCAGAGGTGTGTTGGTGCATATCATAGTACGGAGCTGCGAGTAAGTATGCAGACGTTTTCAGGCGTGATAATGGTGACCGTGTTGAAAATGGCTCAAAGAGCACATGCTTATGACGTTATAAGGGCTAGAGTACTAGGGCGACTGGAGGCTGGTCAAACAGAGCAGGTCGTAGCACGGGCCCTTCGTGTGCCGCAAAGTGTTATCTCAAGATTATGGCAACGATTCCAGCAGACAGGAAACGTGTCCAGGCGCTACAGTACGGGACGTCCACAGTTTACAACACCACAAGAAGACCGATATCTCCCCATCAGTGCCCGCAGACGGCCACTGAGTACCGCTGGTAGCCTTGCTCGGTACATTACCGCAGCCACTGTAACAGTTGTCTCCAGACACACAGTCTACAGACTAACATGGTTTATTCGCACGGAGACCTGCAAGGTGCAGTTCACTGACCCATGGTCACAGGAGAGCCCGTAAAGTCTGATTTCAGGAAAACATTATATGGTCATCGTAACTGTGGTCCCAGGTTGTGTTCACGGACGAGTACAGGTATAGTCTGAACAGTGATTCTCGCCGAGTTTTCATCTGGCGTGAACCAGGAACCAGGAACCAGATACCAACTCCTTGATGTCCTTCAAAGGGACTTGTATGGATGTCATGGTTTGATGTTGTGAGGTGGGATTATGACTGGTGCACGTACGCCTCTGCATGTCTTTGACAGAGGAACTCTAACGGGTCAGGTGTATCGGGACGTCATTTTGCACCAGTATGTCCGCCTTTTCAAAGGTGCAGTGGGTCCTACCTTTCTCCTGATGGATGATTGCCGCATCTCAGAAACCCACCGAGCTGCTATCGTGGAGGAGTACCCTGAAACAGAAGATATCAGGCGAATGGAGTGGTCTGCCTGTTCTCCAGACCTAAACCCATTCGAGCACGCCTGGGACACTCTCGGTCGACATATCTCTGCACGTCTTCAAACCCCTAGGACACTTCCGGAGCTCCGACAGGCACTAGTGCAAGAATGGGAGGCTATAGCCAAGTAGCTGCTCGACCACCGGATCCAGACAATGCCTACCCGTTGCGCGGCCTGTGTACGTGTGCATGGTGATCATATACCATATTGATGTCGGGGTACATGGGCAGGAAACAATGGCGTTTTGCAGCACATGTGTTCCGGGACAGATATCTCAACTTATCACCAATACCGTGAACTTACAGATCTGTGTCGTGTGTGTTCCCTATGTGTCTATGCTATTAGCGCCAGTTTTGTGTAGCGCCACGTTTTGTGGCGCCACATTCTGCAATTATTCTTAATTTAAGAGTATGAGTGTATTTTGCCCGGCGTGATGCAGCAGCTCTACAGGACAAGGACTCAACAACTCGTTGGAAGCTCTATGGTGTTCATGTTATTCAACCTGGGTGGCCAAACCATTCTCTCGAATTGTCTGTAATGTTCTTCAGACCAGTCGCGAACAGTAGCGGCCCGTTGACATGGTGCACTGTCATCTATAATTTGTTTTCGCTGTGAGGGAACACAAAGTCGATGAATGGCTGAAAATGTTCTCCAAATAACCAAACATAACTCAACACAGCCCACACCCTTATGGAGCCACCATCAGCTTGAGCGGAGTCTTGTTGACAACCTAGGTCCGTAGTTTCACGGGGTCTGCACCACATGCCAGCTCTACCATCGTTCTTACCAACTGAAATCTGGGCTCATCTGACCGGGCCTCGGTTTTCCAGTCGTCTAGTGTACAATCGATTAGGCCACTAGCCCAGAAGAGGTGCTGCAGGCGATGTCGTACTGTTAGAAAAGTACTCGCGTCCGTCGTCTACTGCACGGGCCATTAACGCCAAATTTGGCCGCACTGTCCTAACGGATCCGTCCGTCGTACGTCCCAATTTGATTTATGCATTTATTTCAAGTAGTGTTGCTTGTTTGTTCGCACTGACAACTCTATGCAAATGCTATTGCTTTAAGTCGTTAAGTGAAAGCCATCGGTCGCAGTGATGTCCACGGTGAGAGCTAATTCCTGATGAGATATTCTGGGCACATTCATGGTACTGTGAATCTCAGAATATTCAGTTCCCTAATGATTTACATAATGGAAAGTCACTTTCGTCGAGTTACAGCCCCCATGCCGCATTCAGAGTCTGTTAATTCGTGTCGATACTCATAATCATGTCTGAAATCTTTTCACATAAATCAACTGAGTAAAAATGACAGCTCCTCCAATGCACTGCCGTTTTATACCTTGTGCATATATACTATCTGTATATGTGCATATAACTATGTCATGATACTTATCACCTCAGAGTATATTTCACACATCCATATATTTTACAAACAGGTAAAATCTTTATAAAAATACATCCAGCAAATTTCACCCTATAATTTTATTGAATTCAGGCATCGTTTCTAATTGTTCCAGTAACGAATAGTCAGTTGCACAAAAAGAACTGTAGCTGGCAAAAGTGTTATTCACCGCTGTTTTACAGCAATGCGAATCTAGAGATGACATTAGTATAATTAAGGTACTGAGCTGTGCTGGGTAGTTAAATGTGGAGAATACGATGTTCTTGCAAACATTTGTGTAATAAAAAAGATATATAAGATATAAAAGGCGTAATAAATCCATATATTAAATAGATACAAATGCTTATCTTTCGGGAATGATAGCTATAGTCCAATTCTATCATATGAGATACCATTTGTTGAAATCGCCTGAAGCAATTAAACGTTGTTAAGTCAGAGGTTTCTTGTGTAAAGGTTTATTCTCTGTGGAATATGAACTTCTATAGTTTTGGAGACATTGATATATTATTGTGCCATTGGATGTGCCTCATTTATCTGAGATCGCAGTTGTTTTCGGTTTCGCTTTCATAAGTGTCGGTGATTTATTGTCGAATTTAAGAGAGCTGTAACTTAACCAACTTTAAGATTGTCTGACACTCCGTCATATCTTGGAGCCTTGTCTGTCCACCTAAGCGATTGTCCGTCACCAAAATTGCCTGTACTGAGATTTACTCACAACTGGCCCTTTGCTGCTAGTCTTTGTGCCTGGACTTGCTCGTATCAGTCATCTGGCCGGAAGATGGAACTGCCGCGGCGGTCCCTTTGACTTGGGCCCGCTAGCGTTCAGCATAATAAATGGAATACCCTACTTGCATATCAGAACAATAGCGTAATTACCTTTGTGGTGTTGTTTCAAACACCATGTAATTCCTAGGATATGTCATATTATCAGCTTAAATTATCGAATGCGGCAAAGATTATGAAATTACGGCGCATTAATTGAATGATGAAATACAGATACATTGCCGGGCGCTGTGTCCGAGCGGTTCCAGGTTCGTCAGTCCGGAACTGCGCTGCTGCTACGGTCGCAGGTTCGAATCCTGCCTCGGGAATGGATGTGTATGCTGAACTTGGGTTAGTTAGGTCAGCTCTTTCTTATCTGAAGTTTATTGTGCATTTGCGCTCATTTGATAGCACCTTTTGCTTTGAGGACTAGGTCGTATACTTCTTTCAAGACAACATGGTCGGTGATATGGCGTCGAAGTTTAGATAGTTTGGAGTCTAGCCCCCATTGCCAAAATCCATGACACCCTTGCCCACGTACTGCGCCGAAACACGCATCAATCCGTAGTCACCGTCAGTGCTGAAGGACGATAACCTTCGAATTACCAGCAATCACATGACTCCCGAATCCTGATCGATCAGATACTGAACCTCCTCCCCAGTGGAATCGAGACATTCACAAACAGGATAGCAAGCAAAAAATGATTTATACCGTTGGTAAAACACATTTCAAAAACTCCATCCATATACTTACTAGAGATTACGTATTTCGTGCTATGAAATTTGTTCGACACAAGACATCAACTAACATTTATCGTTTGTCTACAATCTTACCGCATTTAATTAGAAACTTTAAAACTAATCCAATCCTGTTCGTAAACGGCCCATTCATTTTTCATTTGAACTCAGCGCATAACTGTGTCATTATTACCATAAATAAGCACTCATCCATAGAATTATTTGCATGAACATTCTGTGAAGTTATCTCTAACTTTTACTTACATATATTTATTAAAAACCCCTTCCAAAATAACGCATGTTGTAGAGTTACTTAAATAAATATACTCCCAAATCACTTTCTTTACTTTGCACCTAAGACATGTTCCACTCCCACAAGGAATTAAGATTTTTATGAGCCTGATGACATCCACGCAGCGAATATTGTCCCAATAATAAATTAAATATATTCTGCACATAAAACACGGAGGAACCATCCAAAATACTACATATAACACATGTAAATTTCCCTCCAAATCCAATGGACGGTACAGTTTAGTCCTCTCTTTCGCAAAAAATGAGATTTGCCGACCTCCGCGCACCAGTATTTGTTCCATCAATATATATTCCCTTCTAGCTTTAATTTGTGCATCCAAACTAGATGCTTTACATCTTTAATGCGCCAAATTTACCCTTTACACTAAATGGAAATAGCCTCCAAAATTCTTATGAACTGCAGATGAAAATTACAAATATATACACACTAATTGTACACATCTACTACGTTCTTCACCATATGTATAATCACAGATCTGTGACGTTTTGTAGCACCAGTAGTTTTCCCGATACAGGGTACTTGAGCCTATACGGATTGGGGTGTGGACATTCAGCGACAACGAATGGTCCATAGTATAGTGCAAAAAGCTTCTTTATTTCTCTGTCTATTCCACTAGATTTTCTTTTGGTTTTCACCAAGACACCGTCCACAATCTTGTACTTAATCATCTTATAACGCCCATTATGTCGCCTTTTTCTTTCATTTGTCATCTTCTCTATACTAACCTTTGTAGCCTCCCCACTATATTTGTTTTCGTTCGAATTTTAGCGTAATTTTACCCCCCCCCCCCCCTCTATAGAAGTCTACGCATTACAAAAATTATGTATTCACAAACTGTTATACAACATAAATTCGTATGCTAAATAGAACGCTAAATAGAACTGTAACTGAAGTGAAAACAACATGTCCATATGTAAAATGCGCAACTGAAGTAAAACAATTATCTGACTCTACGAAGTTGAAATTAAAATCCATGGAGAAGAAATTAAAACTTTGAAGTTCGCAGATGAGATTGTAATTCTGTCAGAGACAGCAAAGGACTTGGAAGAGCAGTTGAACGGAATGGACAGTGTCTTGAAAGGAGGATATAAGATGAACATTAACAAAAGCAAAACGATGATAATGGAATATAGTCGAGTTAACTCGGGTGGTGATGCTGTGGGAATTAGATTAGGAAATGAGACACTTAAAGTAGTAAAGGGGTTTTGCTATTTGGGGAGCAAAATAACTGATGATGGTCGAAGTAGAGAGGATACAAAATGTAGACAGGCTATGGCAAGGAAAGCGTTTCTGAAGAAGAGAAATTTGTTAACGTCGAGTGTAGATTTAAGTATCAGGAAGTCGTTTCTGAAAGTATTTGTATGGAGTGTAGCCATGCATGGAAGTGAACAGTGGACGATAAATAGTTTGGACAAGAAGAGAATAGAAGCTTTTGAAATGTCGTACTACCGAAGGATGCTGAAGTTTAGATGGGTAGACCACGTAACTAATGAGGAGGTAGTGAATAGAATTGGGGCGAAGAGGAGTTTGTGGCACAACTAGATTAGAAGAAGGGATCGGTTGGTAGGACATGTTCTGAGGCATCACAGAATCGCCCATTTAGTGCTGGAGGGCAGCAAGGAGAGTAAAAGTCGTAGATGGAGACCAAGAAATTAATACACTAAGCAGATTCAGAAGAATGTAGGCTGCATTACGTACTGGGAAATGAAGCAGCTTGCACAGGATGGAGTAGCATGGAGAGCTGCATGAAAGCAGTCTCAGGACTGAAGACCACAACAACAACAATCAAAATTGCCACTTACTTCGCGTCTTGACAAGATTGTTGCAGAGTTCTCGAAAGCACAGTGGCAAACAGCAGGCAGGCAGTGGCTAAACTAGATTTCTCTTTCCAAATACATATTCAAACTGCTGTATGTGGTAATACGTAATGACAAACAGTAGGGTGGGGAGAGTAACTATTGATACGAAATAATATCCGAAGACGATGATTTTAGGATGAAGTATATATTCAAAAGACAGAGTAAAACCTCGGGTGATCTTCAGACATGGCATTGGTCTGCACAATAGTATGCCTAACAAAGTGAACAATGATTTTAAAAGGGTTCAATATTAACAGAGAATTTCTATAAAAATCAAACAGCCTAATCAATTAATATGTAAATCCAATTCAAGGAAGTGGAATGGTCTTTCTCTCAGCTCTGAGCAAGGTAACTAGCTGACAGTAATCATTCCGACAAATTACGTGCGCAGGACTGCAGTCTGTGATGTAACAAAATAAATGTGATGTTGTTATTCAATGGAAAAGTTGGAATTAGAGATTTCGCGTACTGTTGTATCAATCACAAAGAATCATGGATTGACCATTGTCATAAAATATCTCATTATGAAATGTGAATAGTATTTACTTGCAGTTTCTCGTGGCTTGAAGCAGTCACAGTTAGCGTGCTATTGATTAAGAAATTGCATTATTGTCTTTCTAATTAATTCATGATCGTAGATACGATCATACCCGGTCGTGAAGTTATTCTTATGACAAAACAATTTCCTAAGGGACCAGAAAGTTCTTAAGAGCGTAAAAACCACTGATACATCACACAAAAGGGAAATTCAATATTAAACCTGATACAAGAAGACGATAAAAGAGTTTGGTTTTTGTCAGTGTAACACGCACATTGGACTGCTGATCTTGGTGTCTGTAATCTTAGCAAAATGCATAATTAAAATGAAAATAATACTGGGGAGATGATAGGAATGAGCACTGCTAAATGATTTAGTATTTCTAGAACAGATATTTATTATAACCTTAAGCTTAGTACTACATTGACGGTAGGTTGTTATGTCCGTTTCATGTCCATTGAGCGCTCTTTTATATAGCCATTGTACTTTTGAGTCACCCGTGCGTCGTCACGATAAGTTATAACAGTTCTTCTTTTTTTTACACTTCACTCAAACTTAGACGTATCACGTTTTTATGCATTTAGTAAAAGTTAGATCAGACCGCCACAAGTCTGCTTCCGTCTTACTTAAGAAAAACAGTACAAGTCTTTTAGCGCTCGAGGCTTCATTTGTTCTCCAGCGAGCAAAATAGTGAAGAATCCCATATCTATCGGTATTTTTCTGTTTATGTTGCCGCCCAAAGACGATGAATTACTTTATTTAGGAAATTCCACCGTCGCTATGCGACGCCTTATTATACGTTAATCATTCTTTATAAACAAGTATTTGCCTTCTGGCTGAAAGTATTAACTATTTGCTGCTTTAATGAAGCCAAAAAAAGCGAATATTACACAGCCTCCCATGAGGAGAGAGGGAATGCCGAATGATTACCTCAATCCTCATGTCCTCATGAGATATTCGTGATTTTTGGTATGACATTTACATAATGTTGCTGGCGTACTAAGTACATAAATTGAAATTACATTTATAAACATATATCAGATATTTATCATTTTTCAAAATAAAGTTTTTCACTTCATTCCTTGATACCACGACTCACATTTATGTGCATATTTAAGTTTGGTCCATATTTGCTTATAACAATAAGTGAACGTTCATTTCTCACTTCAGGGAATAGAATTCAGGATTTACATTCTCTTGAGCTTAACAACTAATACATGAGTACATTAAGCGTGGACAATGTTCGAGCTTCCGTTGATTCATTGTGGTTCAATTACAGCTTAATACCGTAGCACTACACTTCGTGATGCTTTCACTTTCTGTGTTAGCTGTCTACGGAGTTCATCATGCAGTACATCTGTCCTTTCCACTGTGGTGCCAGGAATTCAAGTAGCTTCCCGGGTTTTTATTTACAATATGAAACAGAAGAAGTGGAAAATTATTAGTATAACTTACAACCTATTGGATACATTGGTTAAGGATCGGGACTGGTGCGGAGTTCAGGGTCTGCCTATAGTGCACATTCATTTTCTTTGTCCATCAAGAGACAGGGTTACAATTCGTTTTAGCAGTGTTCAGGTGTGCTGGTATTAATGGCTTTAAGGTCTGAGTAATCTAACAATCTACTTCTCACTCATCTTAACTTCAACTCAAGAAAACTGCTTACTTTACGTATGAAAATGTAGTCATACAAGTGTGCAAATGTCTTTCCTCCAGTATGTACGATTGAAGTCATGGCGGTTAGCAGTTTAAAGTTTGGATTCTTTCGTCACCCACACGTCAGCCACTCACAGCGGCTGCACACTTTTGCGTGAGCTCCAATACTCAGTATCCGTTCGCGCTCAGGTTGTAACAAAGCGGCCGGTCGTCGATAGCTCTTTTTTTTTTTTTGTGAACTTCGTCTCACGCGAGTGCATCGATACACACACCTCGCGCGCGTTTTCCATCGGAGGAGCCAGACACTGAAGCTGCCTCTATACTTCCCTGTCAACTGCCTCCCGTGAGGCTCACAGGTAAGTGATGACGAATATTTTAGCTGTCGCTGCACTTATAACAACACGGAACTTTGCGTTGCACCTGTTGTCGTAGCCTTGACTTATTTTTACACCTGCAGTATAACACTGCCACTAATACACACTGAACAGTTATTATGCACGTCGCACTTTAGTGTGCATCTTCACACAGCATTCGTGCTCAGTTCCTTCGTCGATAGCGTTCATTTACATAACAATCTAATTTGCAGGTTTCCTCCATTGGTACAGAAAGACTTATATACTACTATTTACAACAGATCACTTACAAGCTAATATTTACAATTAATGGTCACTCCTTCGGTTAAGTCCAGTGAACAACTGCTTTATGAATGGACTCTTTATATGTCAAGGTTTACTTTCACCAGTGAACCTAAAAATATTTGTTTCAAACTTTCTTTTAACGGCTCATCTCCTCATTATGAAAACTACAGATTTCTCAACACTCAATGCATTTATTCTTTAGTGCACCCAAGATCATTTTCTACTGCCACGCAGCATATCTACTACTTAACGAGTACGCATTTAACGCTGAACCTTTTCTTTTGTGGCTTCCTTTGTGCTTGCCAAAATTTTTATATTTGAGGGCAGACTGGATAACGGTAGGTCTCCCTCTTCGCTTCATGTACTCAGCAATCGTTCTCTGTAAAAGAAAAAAAGAAAAAAAAATAGGGTAACGCGTGTCTAATATTTTTCGCATGAATGGAATTACCCACATTTCACTGGGTCTACGCAACCTGTCCATGAAAAACATTACCAAAGCTAGCGAAGTTCATCGCGCTACTTGTCTCATTTCTCATAAGCACTGCTTTGCCTCTCAGCTCACGTGCCTTTTACAAGTCGACCCTTGGTCTGGGTTAATGAACCAGGATCAAAAGGAACGGGCACAAGGAAAATGTATTTCGTAAGTGGAGTGTCTTAGGAGACATTTTTACAATAAAATCTGCATGTAAATAATATTATCATTGTAAACATAGCTTTGCTACTTCTACATCTGACTCTCGTTATAATCAGTATTAAGTTTAAATATTACTGCATTGCTTGTTCTTTAGATTAGCCTTCAATTAGGGTATTGAATGGTCGCTAGATTATACTACAAAGCATCTGAAGATTTTTACTTGAACTTCTTTATAATACAGGGGGCTTGCTGTGTGGTTATTTAGTACCTCGATTCTACTGAAATCAATTCGTCAGCTAACATTCCTCATATACTCTTTAGATTGGGCTCAGATCACAAGGAAACAGTTTACTTTCATAGCAATTAATGGCCTCGTGGAGTACTTACGCTACATTATTGATGCTTCATGGTTTATCTCTCTTTGTACTGTATTTCAACTAACTTAATTTACTACAGCTTATAGTCTCCTTGCGTGAACGCATGTGGGTTACCACTTGTTTTCTCATTTAACAGTACGCTTTAATTGAACTTAAAGCTAAGATATTTCCTCCACTCCTGTTCACTGTCTGCACGTTTTGAACATGTATTTTTTGTAAGCAGGAAGTTAAGGTTGCAGAAGGAATTTCAATTTAACTTTAAGTTAGTATGCAAAAAAAAGTGCTTGCGAGGGGATTGCCCGGAGCTATATAAATATAAAAGGTGAGAAATGGAGGAGGGTGCGTAAATAAGCACTTCTCTCAAGGTACAAGAAGATTTATAGATTAATTTTTAGCAGATCAGCAGTGCAATGTGCGTGTTACATTGACAAAAAGAAAACTGTTTTATCGTCTTCTTGTATCAGCTTTAATATTGAGAACTTTCTGGTCCCTTAGGAAATTGTTTTGTGTTTCTAAATAGTTATTCAAACTGCTGTATGTGGTAATACGTAATGACAAACAGTAGGGTGGGGAGAGTAACTATTGATCCGAAATAACATCCGAAGACGATGATTTTAGGACGAAGTATATATTCAAAAGACAGAGTAAAACCTCGGGTGATCTTCAGACATGACATTGGTCTGAACAATAGTATGCCTAACAATGTGAACAATGATTTTAAAAGGGTACTGTAGTGGGACGAAATTAAACGTCACCCATCCACCAAGTCAGCCCAGTTTGCAGGTGACTATAAGTTTAATTTAGTTTTTGCTTATGTGTTTTCTTATTATTTATAATAGATGTGAATTATCTAAAAGTTTTGTATTTTTTTTATGTGTTTCATGTACGGAGAGATCGGCGCAACGAACGGGGACAGCATCTTCGTTGCCGCGACCAGAGAGGAAATTGCTGGCCGCTATAAGTCGCGGGTCGACAGCCAAGGAGCAACAGAAGATCCTGGAACCGAGTTGTTGCGTCGTGTTTCTAAAAAATTAAAAATGAATTTTTATACTCTTTTTGTACAACAATGACGTCATAATGATCTTAACCTTATTGAAAAGTTAGTCACTGTCTGTCAACGCTCAAGTTCACATCTGTATGTGTAGGAAGCTAATAAAATAGTGTATGCTACTAAAGTTGAAACACGTGTCTTGAAGATTTATTTATGAAGAGTTATGTGAACGGATTAATAATATATTTGACAAGATTATTGATTCAGACAGCGTTGGCCGAAACTTTGAATCTAAAAAGTTTATTTAATGTGTGATTCTGATATCGATTAGATCAAGATAACGTGTGTCGATATAATTTTCTGAGGAGAAACAAACGAACTTTAAATTCGAAAAAGTTACGAAAACCAATTGGCCCAAGTGATGTAATTCTCTGCACACGACTCAACTGATGTTTTACAGTTTCGTTCAAGAACCATTCTAGGACAATTTAAAAAAGAATATAAATAATTTTGAAGTGAGTGTAACTGACGTAGGTGACGAAGTCTGCACATGGTCATATAACAAACGAAAACCTAATAAGGCGTCGTTGCACTACACCGTGGCGACCTTAGAAACAGGACTTGTGTGCAACTAAGGCACACAGGTACGAAACAAGAAATCAAGAGTCCTTCGGAAGTCAACGCGAGTTTTCGTGGAGCCTTCACCAGCCAGCGGCGACTTCGTGGGTGTGGGCATCTGACGGAGCCGCAGCCAAGCAGTACGGTCACGCAGTTGTTCCACGAGAAGGCGCATCTGTTGGGCAGCAGCTGAACGCTGCAAACCTCGACAACCCTTTTTCTCCCTAAACTAATAGGCCCAGTACGTCAGTTGCGGGGCGTTCCTCCGGCTGGTATTAGAGGTGTTGCTGAGGGCTTCGCCTGTCTACGGCGGTGCCGGGCGTGGTTGCAGCTAGCGACGTTTCCGGTGTTCGACTCAGCGTCCTGCCGGTTGCGGAAGCGGGGTCGCAGCATCTCAGCGGCTGCATCGACGGCTGTTACATCTGCAGCCCATAGCAGCACACTGATCATCGAGAACTACAAATTACAATATTAGTGTCCGGTGAGTTTGTTTCAAGTTGGAAGTGGAGTGTTGTATATAGGGAGTGTGCTTTTATAGGATTGTTGATTCCAAGTCTGCGTGTGTAAATAGTTAATTTCATACAATAATGTCGGGAAGTGAAATGTCAGACGAAGAGCAATCTATGTCCGATAGGAGCATGAGATCCCTTTTTAGGGCGATAGCTAAATTAAAACAATCTAACGGGGATTTCCTAGCTGAATTAAAACAGTCTAACGAAGAATCTATGGCTAGATTAAAACAGTCTAACGAGGAATCTACTGCTAGATTAAAAGAGGAATTAAAACAGTCTAACGAAGAATCTATGGCTAGATTAAAACAGTCTAACGAGGAATCTACTGTTAGATTAAAAGAGGAACTAAAACAGGAATTAAAACAGTCTAACGAAGAATCTACTGCTAGATTAAAACAGTCTAACGAAGAATCTATGGCTAGATTAAAACAGTCTAATGAGGAATCTACTGCTAGATTGAAACAGGAACTAAAACAGGAATTAAAACAGTCTAACGAGGAATCTACTGCTAGACTTAAAGGGGAGCTAACAAAATCAACAGACAGGTTGCAGGAATATCTTAATGAAACCAGTCGAGAATTAAGTGATAAAATAGAGTCTTCTAAAGTTGAAATGCAGGAAAAATTAGTAGGACTTAGTAATAAGATTGCTGATAATTGTAAAAGGTTAGAAGAACATATCCAGGAATCGCGCGAGGAAAAAGCTCGCATGCGACACGATATTACTGACTTATCCGAGAGACTAGATAGTGTCAATATCTTAGTTGTAAATGAAATACAGAAAAATAACAATATGTTACGAGATGAATTTTCTATGCAAACAGAAACTGTTCGCAGAGAATTATTGGAATCTATTAAAGAGGTCTCTACCAAACCTGGAGAGATTTCTTCAATAGATAATGTAGAATTAGAAACATTAACTCATCAAGTAGAAAAGGACCATACCGAAATCGAAAGCATGAAATTTTTAATTACTGAAATATGCAGTAATCTTGAGACTGCCAAAGATAATAACATTGATGAAGGCACAGAGCGTTCACATAGTGAACACAGTGAAGAATCGATATTAGCTAATCGCGTATCCAATACAGAAATGCGGATACAGGAAATTACGAAACGGTTATCGGAATTAGATAATAACGAGAACATTTCAGGTAGCAGAGGTAATAACATAATCAGAGACAACAGTCGCATCGAATTTGCTAGCACGGATGGCAACAATATGAATAAGGCAGTCACGGCAAGCCAATCCGAGGCAAATCCGTCTCTGCCAGCTAAACAAAATCCGACTATTTCTCTCGCAGAATGTCTGGATGACATAACAACAAATTCAAATGTAGCAAGTCGATTTCCTGTATTCAAACCAGGAGGCGAACTGCACCCTATAATCTTTATAAAAGCTTTTGAAACATCATTATCTCCTAAATGGAGTAATGAAAAACGCATTCAATTTGTAATAGGACATTTAGAAGCAGAAGCTGCGGAATGGGCAGTACTGCATAGAAATGAATTCAGGGATTGGGATGATTTTGTTAAGCAGTTTAAACAAAATTATTGGTCAAGACGAAAACAACAACACTTAACTTTAAAGTTGTTAGCCCCTCCTCCATATTCTAAACGGTGGAGAGGTTATAGGAATTATTTTGAATGGAATTTAAACCGTGCTCAGTTAATTGAAGAACCAATTATTGACAGTCATCTAATACGAGTCCTAAGTAGTAGGTTACCGTATTACGTAAAGGAAAGAAAAATGTTATTCTACGAATTATACAAAACCTTAATAATGGGGACGAAACAGTTAACACCCGGGGTGTGTGGTTATATTTTAACGACTTGTTGTATTGGAAAGCAGAGGGAACACCAGAGATGGAAAATCTGCATTCCGGAAACTGTTGTGGACGAGTTAATTACTTATATTCATGAAGGTTACGGGCATTTCGGAATTCATAAATGTATTAAACATCTAATGAAGTATTATTATTTCAAACATATGTCACGTATTGTGAGAAGTATTATTAGGGCTTGTGAAACCTGTCAAAAGGTTAAAGTTAATAACAAATCCAAGCGTTATAAATTATATGCTGTAATTCCTTGAGGTTTGTGGGATCTACTATCATTAGATTTTTTCGGCCCTCTGCCTCGGAGTTCAGGAGGATTAACATATGTGTTTGTTGTAATGGAATGTTGGTCCAAACATGTGAAACTGTATACTTTGAAACGAGCGAATACAGCAAGCGTTATACGCTGCCTCACCCGAAATTACTTTGTTAACTGGGGCATTCCTAAACGACTTATGTCTGACAACGGTAGTGCCTTTATTAGTCAAAGATTTCAAGATATGATAAGACAATATGGAATCAAACATATCTTAATTTCGAAATATCACCCTCAAAGTAATTTAGTAGAAAGAGTCATGAAAGAATTAGGACGATTATGTAGAACTTATTGTGCACATAAACATACTCGGTGGGCCAAACTAATGCCTGAATTCGAAAAGATATTAAATGAATTGCCTCACCTAACGACGGGATTATCACCTATAGAAATTTTAGGCAAACGAATTATAGGTGAGCCTTTACTAGCTGCTTTACCTTGGCCACCAGTAAATGAGATACAACAAGATATTCCAGACGAAAAAGTTTGCGAACAGATTGTAAAAAATGCCGAACGGAGAATTAAAAGTTATAATCAACAGGCTATAGAACCCTCATTTCAGGTAGGAGATCTTGTGTTAGTACGATCTCATCCTAAAAGTTCTAAGATCGGTAAGGAATGTAGAAAATTCTTCTTTATCTTTGAAGGTCCATATGTTGTACATAAGATTGTACATCCCAAAGCATTACTTCTTATGGAACCTTCATCAGGTGTAATTAAAGGATTATATAGTGTTGATCAAATGAAACTCTTCATTCCTAAATAAGTTAATATTTAGTATATGTTACATACGGAAGAGCGTTCATAGTTTATTCATGTGAAGTTTTCGTGATAGTTACGTATTATTTTAAAGAATAGAACAGAAAGCTTAAACAAGTGTTCTACAATAATCTACTGGTACTTCAAAAAGAGAAAGATAACCAAAAGGGGGATTTATATGGAAGAAATTTTGCTCTTAGGTCAGAAGGAATTTTGCATATTTTAAATTTACTCGGATAGTAGGAACCAAAGGGGATGGTTAATAGTTTTAGGGACCATGGGCGTCCAGAGCTATATGGCTCACGAGAACATAGCAGAGTGCCTTTAATAGAGGTTTGCAATAGTGTTAATATAGAACACACCAAACGGGGCTCTCTCGCTTGTTTCTCCTAAATAAATGGCCATTACCCAACAAGGTGTCCGAAGGTAAAGAAAGCCGTGCCGAGATTCTAAAGAGAGTTTTGCTTGATTTCTTCTTGACCTCAGGCATAAATAAGGCCTTAGGGAAGAGAATGACGTAAAGTAAATAGTACTATCAGTTATTGTGAGAAACTTATTAGTAATATACATTCTTGAAAAGAATAACTCTAGTAAATAAATGAAACTGAAATTAATCTATCACAATTTGAACGCTCTGTCCTAATGTACAACGTTAAAGAACGTACTAAATTAGTATTTATTAGCAACTATTAACTGAAGAGGAGCAATCTCCCTATATTCGGTTACGAATTACCATAAGAGCACAATTAAGAGTAAATGACAAATAGTCACAACGGTATCGTGTTAAAAGGATTAAATCTATATAATAGCAAGGACTTGAGGTTACGTAAAATGTGAGGAAAATGTATTAACAGTTAAATATTGTATATTGAACAGTTTTAATTCCGGTTAAAACCTGACAAACTGAGCTTGTGGGTGGGGTATGTAGTGGGACGAAATTAAACGTCACCCATCCACCAAGTCAGCCCAGTTTGCAGGTGACTATAAGTTTAATTTAGTTTTTGCTTATGTGTTTTCTTATTATTTATAATAGATGTGAATTATCTAAAAGTTTTGTATTTTTTTTATGTGTTTCATGTACGGAGAGATCGGCGCAACGAACGGGGACAGCATCTTCGTTGCCGCGACCAGAGAGGAAATTGCTGGCCGCTATAAGTCGCGGGTCGACAGCCAAGGAGGAACAGAAGATCCTGGAACCGAGTTGTTGCGTCGTGTTTCTAAAAAATTAAAAATGAATTTTTATACTCTTTTTGTACAACAATGACGTCATAATGATCTTAACCTTATTGAAAAGTTAGTCACTGTCTGTCAACGCTCAAGTTCACATCTGTATGTGTAGGAAGCTAATAAAATAGTGTATGCTACTAAAGTTGAAACACGTGTCTTGAAGATTTATTTATGAAGAGTTATGTGAACGGATTAATAATATATTTGACAAGATTATTGATTCAGACAGCGTTGGCCGAAACTTTGAATCTAAAAAGTTTATTTAATGTGTGATTCTGATATCGATTAGATCAAGATAACGTGTGTCGATATAATTTTCTGAGGAGAAACAAACGAACTTTAAATTCGAAAAAGTTACGAAAACCAATTGGCCCAAGTGATGTAATTCTCTGCACACGACTCAACTGATGTTTTACAGTTTCGTTCAAGAACCATTCTAGGACAATTTAAAAAAGAATATAAATAATTTTGAAGTGAGTGTAACTGACGTAGGTGACGAAGTCTGCACATGGTCATATAACAAACGAAAACCTAATAAGGCGTCGTTGCACTACAGTACATAATTAACAGAGAATTTCTATAAAAATGAAACAGCCTAATCAATTAATATGTAAATTCGATTCAAGGAAGTGGAGTGGTCTTTCTCTCAGCTCTGAGCAAGGTAACTAGCTGACAATAATCATTCTGACAAATTATGTGTGCAGGACTGCAGTCTTACTTCAAACTTCTTCTCTTCAGAAACAATCACATTATTCAAAATTCATATTCCTTTCACCTTTCATTGTCTACACCATATTCATCCTTGCTGTCCTTTCTTCGTCTAACGGATACAATCAGTAGTCCACACAGCACTACTAAATACATCCAGCACCTACTAGTCCATTAACGGCTTCTCATAAAAGGTACTTTGATTGCTAAAATTGAGGTGAAAGATTTCATTTTTCTGTCTTCTGAATATAGTTGAGAGTATGCTGAATCCAAGTTTTCGAGATTGAAAATTCTCCGACAATTTTTGTATCAAAAACCCACGAAATTTTGGCACATTTTGCAGATTTTCTCCTATTACTCGGAAACCATACATCCTACTGTAAATTTTACCCTTACCAACATTAAAGAGCATTAAATTTGGCATCGAATAGCCTACTTAAATATCAAAATTGGTGCAGCCGTTTCGCCGCAGTTAGTTGTCAAAGTTCGTTCGTTTTTGCCATCTTGGCTGAAAAGTCAGCTCCCACGTCTCTAATTCAAAAACCGCTACTCCAAAAAGAAAATGTCAAAGATATAAAGTATGAGGTTCCATGTTACAAAAGTATCAAATTTTTCAGTTTTAGGCACTAATCAGCGCTTATATACTTGAAAGAAAAATTCCACTTTGTTGTTTCTTTCGTAGGTCATAGTTAATGAAAACCCAGTACATAGCAATAGCTAATACATATTAACCTATGATTAATATGATAATTTGTGCAAATGAACAAATAAAAGGACATGTCAATCCCAAAACACACAATTTAAATATCAGATTCACATTTGATAAAATTTTAGTGCAATCGATGTCGTTTCGGAGACTGCTGAAAACCCCGATCCAGCATCCGATTCTCCGGGTCCAATGCGGCAACTTCGCCAGCTTCTTCGACCTGGAACGTATCTTCTGTATCTTCCTCATCCTTTTCGAGCTCAATTTCTGGGGCGTTCTCGCAAGATAAGTTGCAATATTGTTGCATGTGGAGGGGCACCTCAGTCCATTTTTGCACATCCGTATACTGCAGTATACTGTATACTGTATCGTGTTTGGTGCCACACCTTTCTTCGTCGTCTTGAGAAACAAGTATGATAAGTTTTTCTACCTGCAGCCCCACTGGCGTGGATCAGTTTTAGTCGCCAAGATTTTCTTCCAGTCCCACTGGCGTGGATAAGTTTTATTCGCCAGTCAACAGTGCACTTAATGGTGGAATCGCACTGAATTCCACCTTACTTCGTCCGATGTTGGTGGTAGCCCTTGAAGACTGAAAGATTTTGTGGGACAGAGTTTCAAAAAGCTCGTACCTGAGCTTGTCCTACTTCAGGCAGTTGGATTCCCATGCAGTACTAAGATCAGCTGTTTTCCTTCCTTTGTCATTACTTCTCGATAGACTTAGGGATTAACAAACTCACAGCCTGTACTTTGAGATGTGGCTGTTGTTCCATGAGGTTTAGTAATTTCCCTTTCCCTTGGCCAAAAAACGAGGCTGTAGTACCACATCCTGTCAAGGCTTGGTTGAAAAGGGCAAATGTAGGATCGAAACTGAAAGAACTTCAACACGTTTCCAAATTATTTGATGAGCTCTCTCCACTGTTCACACGGGTTATTTTCCGGGTGGTATGCCGATATCTATATGTCATTGATGCCTTGACTGTTCATGAAATCATTCCACATTTTAAACGCCTATAGTGATGTGTTGTCAGACAACTGCCTCACTGTATTTACTATTGTAGTAAAGAAATCCTTTTCTGCTTTGATCAGAGTTTTGCTATTGGCTTTTTGTAACGGACGCAATTTGATGAACTTTGAAATTTGAAGGTGGCCCGAAGTTATCTATCGCCACTAGCTCAAGAACTTTGCTAGGGGTGATACTTTGCATTCCGCTATGGTTCAAGGTAGTGCAATGTGTCACCCCCTGGCATTTGTCACAAGCGGCCAACTGAGCGCGCACACGTCTGACTGTATTGTTCACGTGGACATACTCGTCAATGATTTCTACACACTTTTGTGTCATTCAGTACCCGTAACGTAGGTGGATATAATCCATCAGCTGCTCAACACACTTTTCCGGACAGCAAAACCACCATTTTATCATCTTTTCTAGGAAAAAAACTCTCTTATGGACTTTAAAGTATCAGGATATCTTTTCGTAAGTCTTGCTGTCAACGTTTGCTTTTACACTATTGCCCATTAAAATTGCTTCACCACTAAGATAACGTGCTACAGACGCGAAATTTAACCGACAGAAAGAAGATGCTATGATATGCAAATGATCAGCTTTTCATAGCATTCCCACAAGGTTGGCGCCGGTGGCGACACCTACAACGTGCTGACATGAGGAAACTTTCCAACTGATTTCTCATACACAAACAGCAGTCGACCGGCGTTGCCTGGTGAAACGTTGTTGTAAAGCCTCGTGTAAGGAGGAGAAATGCGTACCATCACGGTTCCGACTTTGATAAAGGTCGGATCGTAGCCTCGGATCGTAGCCTACCGCGAGTACGGTTTATCGTATCGCGACATTGCTGCTCGTGTAGCCTACCGCGATTACGGTTTATCGTATCGCGACATTGCTGCTCGCGTTGGTCGAGATCCCATGACTGTTAGCAGGATATGGAATCGGTGGGTTCAGGAGGGTAATACGGAACGCCGTGCTGGATCCCAACGGCCTCGTATCAGTAGCAGTCGAGATGACAGGCATCTTATCCGCATGGCTGTAACGGATCGTGCAGCCACGTCTCGCTCCCTGAGTCAGCAGATGGAGAAGTTAGCAAGACAACAAACATATGCACGAACAGTTCGACGACGTTTGCAGCAGCAGCATGGACTATCAGCTCGGAGACCATGGCTGCGGTTACTCGTGACGGTGAATGACAGACAGGAGCGCCTGCGATGCTGTACTCAACGACGAACCTGGGTGCACGAATGGCAAAACGTCATGAATCCAGGTTCTGTTTACAGCATCATGATGGTCGCATACGTGTTTGGCGACATCGCGGTGAATGCACTTTGGAAGCGTGTATTCGTCATCGTCATTCTGGCGTATCACCCGGCGTGATGGTATGGGGTGCCATTGGTTGCACGCTCGGTCAAATCTTGTTCGCATTGACGGCACTTTGAACAGTGGACGTTACATTTCAGACGTGTTACGACCCGTGGCTCTACCCTTCATTCGATCCCCTTCATTTCAGCAGGATAATGCACGACCGCATGTTGCAGGTCCTGTACGGGCCTTTATGGATATAGAAAATGTTCGACTGCTGCCCTGGTCAGTACGTTCTCCAGATCTCTCACCAATTGAAAACATCTGGTCATTGGTGGACGAGCAACTGGCTCGTCACAATATGCCAGTCACTACTCTTGATGAACTGTGGTATCTTGTTGAAGCTGCATGGGGAGCTGTCCCTGTATACGCCATCCAAGCTCTGTTTGACTCAATGCCCAGGCGTACAAAGGCCGTTACTACGGCCGGAGGTGGTTGTTCTGGGTACTGATTTCTCAGGATCTATGCACCCAAATTGCGTGAAAATGTAATCACATGTCAGTTCTAGCATAATATATTTCTCCAATATCATCGACATTTCTTCTTGGTGTAGAAATTTTAATGGCCAGTAGTGTATGTGTTTCATGTGGAAGTGGGTATTATGTGATGGTGGCATGTCCTTGCAGCAAGCCAGATCCCCCTCTACCTCTTTTTAATCCTTTCATGTATAAGAGTTTGAAATTTTCGTTTATTTCTTTCTCATCACTGCCCTCTTTCCCATCAGGTAGCTTTGACAGCGCATCAGTTAAGCAATTTTCGGCTCCTCTTACATATCTTATGCTATAGTTGAAACTGCTGCAAGAACATTACCCAGCGCTGAACACAATCGTTTAACAACCTACTACCCTACAGAAAACTAACAGCAACCTCACGACCCTCCAGGGAATGGGAACTTTGTTATCTCGTACACAACAGCGAGTAACTATTTTTCAGAAATGCTATTGCCACGCTCATGACTATTTAACATATAGCTGGCAAAAGTTAAACTCCTATCTCCCCTCCTTCCAACTTCTCCTGGAATACCTCATACCCGATGCCGCAATCTGAACTAACCGTAGGTAGACAGAACGCCAGCGAAATTTCGAGGTAGTATAACATTTTACTTCGGCATAATTTGTTTGTTATGGCTAAGAATTCACTCGTCGCTTTAAATCCATGTAAAGTTCTTCTACCGAGCGAGGTGGCACAGTGTTTAGCACACTGGACGCGCATTCGGTAGGACGTCGGTTCAATCCCGCGTCCGGCTATCCTGATTTAGGTGATTTAGGTGATTTCCCTAAATCGCTCCAGGCAAATGCCGGGAGGGTTCCTTTCAAAGGGCACGGTCAACTTCCTTCCCCATCCTTCCCTAATCGGTCGAGCAGACAGGCTCATGTTACGTAAACTGGTGAACCTTATATGTCTCAGTATGTGTTTATTCAATCGACCATTTCCTTTAGTTAACTGAAACTACACATTTCTATTCTTCCTGATCCTGTTCCATAAATTCTCATTAGTTATATTACCTACCCATATGAGCTTCAGCGTTCTTCTGTTTCATCACATTTCAAAAGATCTTTTCTCCTCTTGCCTGAAGTGTTCATCGTCAACGTTTCACTTCCTTACAAGGCTATTCCACAGACATATATCTTCAGAAAAGAATTCATGAAACCTGAACATGTATTCTATGTTAACACAGTCTCTTCTTCAGAGACGCTTTTCTCCCATTTCCAGCTTGCATTTTAAACAGCCTCTGCTTTGTGTATCATCAGTTATTTCGCTGCTCAAACGACAGAACTCATAATACTACTGTTAGTGTCTCGTTTCCTAATCTAAGTTCCTCAGCATTACCTGATTTAGTTCAGTTGCATCCCATCACACTTGTTTTGCTTTTGTTAATGTGCATTTCATATCCTCTTTTCAAGACACTATCCACCCGTTCAACTGCTCTTCCAAGTCCTTTGCTCTCTCAGAACGAATTACAGTGTCATCAGCAAACCTCCGTATTCTGTACGTCTGCTCCATGAACGTCAATTCCTTCTCCGAATTTTTCTTTGATTTCCCTTACTGTTTGCTCAACGTACCGATTGAATAACATTAGGGATAGGCTACAATCCTCTCTCACTTCCTTCTCTACCAGTGCTTCTATTTCGCTCATTGTTCTTGTTGCTTCATAATTTAAAAACGTGCATTATGGTCACCTTTCTCAAAAGATTTATCCAAATTTATGAAAACAGTAAACATAGGTTTGCTTTTCCTTTCTAAGTTAGTCGAAGGGTCAGTATTGAGGGAAACAAAACTGGTCATCTCCGAGGTTGGTGTCTAAATGTTTTGAGTGTCTACCTGTTCTTTCATTCCTCTACAAATAATCCGTGTCACTATTTTGCAGCTATAACACATTAACTGATAGTTCGATAGTATTCACACCTGTCAGAAATTGCTTTCTTTTGATTGGAATAATTACACTGTTTTTGAAGTCTGGGCTTATTTCTTCTGTTTCACACATCTTGCATATCAGGTTGAATAGTTTTGTTACGGCTAGCACTCCTAAGCACATTATTAATTTTGAGGGAATATCGCCTACTCCAGGGGTCGTGTTTTCATTTAGGTGTTTCAGTGCTCTGTGAAATTCTTCTCGCTGTAACACATGTCCTGTCTCATCCTCATTTACGTCCTCTTCCACTATTAAATAATTGCCTTCAAGTTTGTTCCTATTGTGTAGCCTCTCTACAACGCCATCCTACTATCAGCTTTCCGTCCCAGCTCATGTTATTCATAATGGTGTTTTTCTTCTATCCAAACACCTAATTTTCCTAAAGGCAGCATTATTCTTCTCCTTAGTTGTGTATTTTTGCGTGTTCTTACATTTGTCCTCTAGCAACTCCTGCTTAACCATCTTCCTCATCCTGTCGACCTCATTTTCTAGACATATGTATACCCTTTCCCTTGCTACTTTGCTGCATTTTTACATTTTCTCCTTCCATCAGTTAAATTCAGTACTTCTTGTGACATCCAAGGTTAATTATTAGGCCATCTCTTTTTACCTGTTTCATCCTCAGCTGCCTTCACTATTTAATCTCTCAAAGCTAAGCATTTTTCTTCTACTGAATTATGTTCCATGTTTCAGTCACTCGTTCCTTTAAGTCTACAATGGAATTCTTAACAACCTCCGGTTCTCTCAACTTAGCCAAGTCTCATTTTCTTAATTTCCAATTTTAATCTACGGTTCATTGCCATTTAACTGTAGTCAGAGTCCATATCTGTTCCTGGAAACGTCTTGGAGTTTAAAATTGGTTCTCAAATCTGTGTCTTACATTTATACAGTGTGTTGTGCGTTTAAATGCAAATACCTATAGTCATAACTGATGAATAAAGGTTAATAACTTAAGTATTTACTTCATTTGAACACTACTAATTATTGATATTACAAGTAGTATGTTTCTAGGTCGGCTACCAACTTCAGGTGCTCATGACACAGGTAAGCGATTAATGTTTACTTTCCCCTGGGCAGCTTCTCAGGTATTTAAGTGTGGACATGTGGAAGCAAAACGGAAAGTCTATACTGACAGTCGTAGTTCCGACTGTAAAGAAAACGTCTGGTGCTAAATTATACTGGTATCCAAAATTAAAGCAACAAACTGCTATATCCCAGTTCTGGGTCTAATTCACGCTGTAATCACACAAACTGTCAACATATGTCTTTACGATCGTGTTCTGCACGGAAGATGGTATTCCGATCAATGGAAAACCACGCTAGCAATGACGTCAGGGCATCTATCAAGCGAGTTAGTGTTTGCTGGATAGTCCCACATCCACAATCGCTGTGCACACTGTCATAGACGGTGCAGTATGGCACAGAGAAGACGCTTAGAGCACTCTGCTGTGGAAGGCCGTAAGAAGAATGCAAGCGGGACAGTCGCAAACTGACGTGGCCAGATGGCTTAATGTGAATCGTTCTGTTGCCTCTCGGATGAGACAGAGACAATGACAGGGCCGACCACGTGTGACATTAGAATGAGTGGACCGTTATCCGACTGTAAGAGCACGACGGTACCACCTTACTACTGCACTGCAACTGGCATCTGACCTCGCAGCATTCCCTGGACGTGTTTTATCCAGCCAAACGGTGTATAAAAGGATTCAGAAAATTGGCCTTCGTTTTCGGAGACGTGTTGTATGTATATCTCTGACACGTCACCGAAGGGAACGCATAGAGTGGAGCCGTCAAAATGCCATCTTGGCGGTCGAACAGTGGACCAATGTTATTTGCACAGATGAGCCCAGATTTGGTCCGAAGAGTGATTCCCGACGGAATCGCATCTGGAGGGCACTAGAAACATGATCTATGGACCGAAAGGTTGTGGAAAGAGACGGATAACCAGGAGGAACCCTAATGGCGTGGGCAGGGATTATGTTGACCACTCGAACACTCTTCACTAATTCTCCGGGTTAATCATCAAGATTTAGCTGCCGTCAGATAACGTGAGGAGATCTTCGAATCTCGCACGCGGTTGTTGCGAAGTGCTTCGTATTGTTGGACGATATTGCTCGACCTCCTAGAGCTCGGGTGCTTGATGTTTTCTTGGAAACGGAAGATATTGCACTTACGACGTGGCCTGCTCGCTCTCCGCATTTGAATCCCGTAGAGCATGTCTGGGATGCACTATGGGTCAGCATTCACCAAGCACCCTCCACGACTTGCGTGCAGATCTGCTGGAAGTATGGGCGTTATTGCGTCAACATCAGATTGTTGAACTTCATTCACAACTTGTCCCGTCGTTGTCAGGCCTGTATTGATGTCAGAGGTGGTCACGCTCCATACTGAGGACATTAACAAGTTGCCAGGATTTGTGTGCAAATTTGTTTAGTTGGAAAGAATACAACGTTCTGGTCTACCATTATTCACGTTGCATTTGATTACGTTCTGTGTCCTTTACATTGTTTCTGCCTTACTATCACCTGATTGCACTGTTTCGTAGCAAAATTAAAGCAACCTAGAAAAATTGTTACTTTAATATTGGACACCAGTGCATGTAATGTGTTTGCAGGAAGGCTGTTAGCCACAGATAAAAAACAACTAACACACTGAAATGGGTACATATAAAGGTAGCAAAGATCACATTATCTTTATCTCTACCCCTAATACCGTGTGCAAGCAATCTGACAGATTCCGGTATCTCTGCGTCTCTAGCACCCACGCAGCCGTCGTTCATGAGTCTTACACTATGTGTTAGCGATGATTAATTTACGTTCTATGCCAAATTATACCAAGCGTCATCCTCTTTCATTGCTCCCCCCCCCCCCCTCCCAGTACACATTCACCTACTATTTTTCCATCTTCTCTTTTTCCTACTACCAAATTCAGCCTCCCCCCCGCCCCCAATGAAAATTAAATATTCGTCCACCTTAACTACATAAATAATTTGCTTTTGTCATCATACAATCATTCAAACTCTTGGGAAGCTCCGAAACTAGTAGACATATAAACATATACAGCAACTCTTGGCTTCATGTCTGTTTAGGGCTACGATAGTGTGTTCAGTTGGCTGTTCATAGTAGCTAACCCACATTCCTGGTTTCTTATTCATTATTATATGTACTGCTACGGTACAGCTATTTGATTTTCTATTTATAGCACTATACACACCTGGTCAGAAGTCTGTCCCATCCTACCACCAGATTTCACCATTACCCAGTTTGTCTTAATGTCTTACTTCAAGCTTTATTCAAACATTTTAAATTTTCTAACCTACTTGACCACAGAAAAGATCTAACGTTCCATGCTCCGACCTGTAGACGCCCAGTTTTGTTTTCCCTTATGACATCTTTCTGAATAGCCCACTGCGAGAGAATCGGGGAGAATTTGACTTTTGCAATATTTTACCCAAGAGGATGCCACCAGCATTTAACCAGGTAGTAGAGATGGAGATATTCGTGGAAAGTAACGGCTGTTGTTTGTCCTTCCTTTCAGCCTTTGCAATACCAGTACAGCATCACCATACCGGAAAATTGTAAATTTGTGGTAAATTCCTATGTGACCAAACTGATAAGGTCACAGTTACCTAGGCTTACAATCTACTTAACGTAACTTAAACTAACTCGCTCTAAGGACAACACAAGTGCCCATGCCCGAGGGAGGACTCGAACCACGAAGGAGGGGGGAAGGGGAGCCGCGCGAACCATGGCAAGACACCCCAGACCCCGCGGCCACAGAGCGTGGCTGAACATAATGGTTGACGTTTTATATCACTCAACCATGCAGACTGTTGCGCGTACGATTACTGAACAGGCTGCTGCCCGTCTACTTTTTCTAGCCTCTCAACAGATACCCCTCTGTTGCTAACAAAGGGTCATAACGATTGTACTGTATTGTATTGTATGGAACTGGGGACCTAGAAATGGTGGAGAGGCTACGTCCTCGCCATAGCCCTCAGTGCTTCACAACTCCACAACAGGGTACAGCAGTCCACTCTCCCCACCACCACCCCACAAAGAACCCAGGGTTATTGTGCGGTTCGGCCCCAGTCCCCAGTGCCCCCCCCCCCCCGGCATGAAAACGTCCATGAATGAGTTTCTTAGGTTTGAATACAGTTACGAAAGAAATATAAAAACAACTATGAGAGTTACTGATTTATGATGCTTAGTTTGCAGTCAGTTCTGAGTATTATTAGTAACTGCGCTCCAGTCCCTAAACCTGGTTACAGAAATACGAATCAGACGCATTACGTATTTCAGGCGGTCGCAGCTGCGTCTTTGAAAGGCCAGCTGTGGTCATTTCCCAGCCCGCTGTAGGATCACATCGGCTCATCTTCATCCTGCTAGTACTGTAACTGAGATTTGGCAACAAGGCAAGGTATATTTGGCAACTCTGTGATCGACGAGTTACTTCCTGGTGTGCACGGAATTAAACCTCAAAGTTCACTTGATTTTTCCTGTCATTTCCATTGAATAATCTGAGTTATTATCGCTTCAGGTGTAACAAAAGATTGTAAAATTACGGTTTTCAACCCAGGAAAGTCGTTGCATGTGTAAATCGCAACTAAACTCGTCCTTTAAATAGCGGTTTCCGACTTCTAGACACTATTGGCCTCGTAAAAGATATGAGCAACACATACCTCTTCACTAGCTCCGTGGCGACGTGCTGACCTCTGAAAAAGCGTCTGTTATGGTTCGCGGTTCCAGTCTCGCTGAATGTAACGTTTGTATCACTTCTGTGAAAGAGCTACAAGCAGTCAGCTCAAACATCGATAAGTAAATCGCAAGAAAATACTTTCAGCTCATAGTGCAATGGTGAAAAACCTACAATGCTGCACAACATGTAACATCTCGTTCCGCTGCTGACAAGCTAATTTTGGGTCTCTAGGAATACATAACTTTATTTATGAAATGCCACATTTGCATACCTGTTGAGTATGACACAGCATACCAATTAAATACAGATCCAATCGAAATCTAAGTGAGTAGTATTTTACTAATTCGTGCCGATAGAGGCACGATTGTGTACAGATACTCAGTTTTATCAAAACAGACTTTCGTCGTAGGGTTATCGTTTTATTTCATTTCTTTTAATACAGTGCACAGTTTTCGTAAGGTTTATTTTAGTGTTGTTAAAACAATACCAAACATGAGAGAGAAATTAATCACCAACGATATATGCGAATTCTCTAATGTGATCTATATAACAGTCTGACATTGAACATGCAGTTTATTGATTACATGCATGTGGAATACTTGTTCTGAGTTAAAGCTGTCAAACAAGGTTTGAAGAAGAATAAAATGCCACTACCACACGGCAGCTAATGTAGAAAATACTTTTATGACTATTTTGGCACGATGCGCTCTCCCCGTACATAATACAAAAGCTTCGAGATGCATCTGCTGCTTGGCCGTCTATTAAACCTGAAAAGAACCAAATGTCGCAGAAGTTAGCCCTTTTCCCACATGCGGCTATTTTGTGTTGAGAAATGAAGGTAATTATGTTCAAAGTTCCATTAAATTGGTAACTTCAGCACACAGCAGAATTGCGTTGTAAAAAAGGTAGCAGCGAATGAAAGGGAACTCGCGACATCTTATCTACAGTGCGTGGCACTTACCGTGACGCTACTAGCTGTCGTCTACCTACAGCACCTCCAAAAGTGAACAATAGTTCCTCCAGAACCTCCGCATTCCACAGTGCTGTGAGATAATGCACATGGCTGGATCTAGACTTCTGAGAGACAGGCAGTTACAGTTTGCCGCACGTCGTTTTCAACAAACAGATAGCGCAATGGAGTAGCTCAAACGGAAAGGAATACTTCATCTTTAAATTTCTGTATCCTACACTGTTGGCAGTTCTCTGTAGGTGGCTGTTACATGATTTTATTTCGATGATTACAAAACAGAGTCGAATGTATGAACTGGGTAGCCGAGGCAGCTAGTTGATGGCGATTCGGTCAACCAAGTACATGAATGTACTGAACATGCTGCAAAGCACTACAGGGAGCCTGTGTGTCAAAATTCTCATCGAGTGTGCCGCAACGGTGTTATGAAAGAAAAATGAGTCATACAAAAGATGTTTTGGTGGTCAGCTGGATTGATTATAGGGTCCCATGATGATGGTCTGGATTCGATTCCAACTTCTACCGGTGATTTTTAATAGGGAGACACAGATTCTATTCTTTTCTGGCTGCGCCAAGTGAAGAAGGTATAATGGCATTGTGGTCTGAAATTCACATTAAACATGAAATTCCTTCTCTACCAAGTAGTCGTTAGGTTGCATCACAATAAAGTCAGGAGTGGCGAAATGTGGGAACTCTATCACCAGTAACCTTCCTTATACTAATTATTTGTTTATAGTGACGAAACAAACGCTATGTATGGTCACAGGACCCTTATTCCATCTTTTTCTCAGCTTCTGTATGTCGATAAAATTGGTTCTGAACTTGGAATGCAACTCTGACCGCCCCTAACGCAGAACCTGATCCCTTCGTAACTATACAGCTCGACTACAATTTGTTGTTTGTTCAAAACTGCAGATTCCTCAACATCTCCACATATTGTGCGTGAATGGGTTCGAATGCTGGACCGGCACTAAAGTTTTCATTATGTATTATCAAGCTCTAGCATGAGAACACGCATCTGCTGATGGATAATAATTTTGATTTTTAATGCATTTTCATTCGTTGTCAACACTAACGATATCTGACGTTTTTGACTCCCAGTGAGACACAGAACTATTTGAGAGATCACTCTGAGTTCAAGGATGTTATTCCAAGCTGCAGGTGGAGAAAAATTCTGTAGCTGACGTCTCTTTGTATGTAGTCAACAACGGTATGTGTGGGGTACGATTCCCAGTCAGCATTGAACTCTTCGTCATATTATTTATAGTCCGAACATGCTCACATGTCGCTGCTGATGTAACAAACCCATATTTAACGTTCGTTTTCTCTAATATATAACAGTGATAGGTTCCTGGATGGAGTCCTGGGAAGGAAAAAATTAATGTTTTGTCTCGTCATTTCTACTGCCGAGAAAATCCGATGTGTCACAGTTGATTGTGCTTCGATAACAATCCGATTAGGTTCTGGGTTCGAATCCCTGTCCAACACAAAGCTTTACCTCACGGCATTTCAAGTCAATTACTTCTGAAAAAGCAATATTTAACATCTCTCGTAGTTCGTTAACAGGGACAATAGATGCTGGGTAGGAACTCGCGTCCGTTAAAAATGTTCACGTTATGTAATTTAATGTTGATATTTGCTAACTGACACTGTCGAAAATAGAGGTATATCACTCTCTGTATGCCTAGTCAGGAATTACTGTTAGTTTCCGTCAGTCACGAAATCTTAGTCTGCTTGACCTGGGTTTGAATACAAATGCAGAACGAGAAGGTTCGTCGTGCCATTTGAAGTTCATACATATCCTCAACTAGCTGCTCGTGAATAACCTAAATTTTTAATGTCATTTTGTGTAAAATAACAAGTACGGTATGTTACTTTGTAGAGGAAATCATGAATACGACGAACTTACTACGTGCATTATCTGACGTAATAATGAGAGTGGTAACATTTCAGGTATGTCATTTATTGCAATAAATGTGAGTTTATAAGCCTTAAGGACAGTCTTATCTGTGATAAGGTGTTCCCTGATATTTGTAGTATCGTGGTATTACTTTACATCTTGAGTTTTGCGATACAGAGCCGAGTTTTCTAGTGGTGACACGTTGGAGCCGTTTTCAATAGTCAAACGACTGTACCAAGGAGCGATTAGAGGACCTGCTAGACAGCTGCGTTATGTGGGTTGCATGCGAATTAAGCGCAATGCAATTCAGGTCGTTCGGATACTTTTGAGCACATCCGTACATTAGTATGTTCTGCGGAGATGATTAGCATTTGACTCATGTCAGCTCTCGCGTTCCAGTTCAACATGGATACCGCGGCACAACACCCTCTACTGGTAAAATTCACTGTGACTTGAAGAGACATGCAGGATGCCTCGCAGACTCATGCTAGAACTGTACCGTCAAATCAGTACGTTTGATAGAGGCGTATCATTTAGGCGAAAGAATGTGATGCATCCGTTAGGGAAATTGCTGCTCGTAAAGGTATGCGATGAACTGTTTCGGCAGTGAACTGGTGTGTGCAGAAGGGTTCACAGAAGGTCCCAAAACACGACGAAATATGTCAGGTGGCACCACCCAGACCACCACCCCCCAACCCCTCCATCCCACCCCCCCACCACCACCCCCCCCAACCCCCGAGAAGATCGACAACTCTTCCGAATAGCATTGCAGAACAGATCTGTGTTCACCTCGGCTTTGTCACAACAATGGAATAGTGTAACACACCGTGCACTAGGAGTGGTGACAGTCCGTCGCATTTTATTACGGAATGAATTTCGTGCGCGTCTTCTGTGCCTACCTTAGACGAATGTACAGAAACATGCTAGACGGCAATGATGTATGGAACGATGTCACGAGCTCTCGGATGGTATCAGATAGTGTTTTCGGACTAATCCAGGTTCTATTTGTTTGTCTGAAAATGATGGTCACATTTTGGTCCGCCGCAAACATGGGGAGTAGAATCACAGTGACTGTATTCGCACATGATATACAGCTCAAGGCAAGGCCTTATGGTGTGAGGTCGTGTGGATACATATCCAGCTGGTGCTTGTCCAAGTCACTGTGACCAGTGTAACCTACGTGAATAACATCTTTCTATCCATAGCCATACCCTTTCTGCACAACAACCCAGGTGCCACCTTTCAGCAAGACAATACACGACCACACGTTGCTGAACTAACACGTGCCTTCTCTGTGTCACAGGCCCGTCAGACCAACAGATGTATTGACAATCGAAAATGTGTGGGATAAGATGAAACGACAGGTACAATAGAGTGGGCCAGTACCAACCACAACAGATGAAGTTAGGAACCAGGTGAATGCAGGATGGATGGCCATATATCAATTACCATTCGGACCTCACGCATGGAACGGGTCATCGGGCCTATGTCAGACCCTGCGCCTACTAGGCAACAGGACACACACTCAACTAAAGTGATAGAAATGCTAATCATTTCTGTAGGGCAAACTAATGTACTCTACTGGCCATTAAAATTGCTACACCACGAAGATGACGAGCTACAAACGCGAAATTAAACAGCCAGGAAGAAGATGCTGTGATATGCAACAATTAGCTTTTCAGAGCATTCACACAAGGTTAGCGCCTTTGGTGACACCTACAACGTGCTGACATGAGGAAACTTTCCAACCGATTTCTCATACACAAACTGCCGTTAACCGGCGTTGACTGGCGAAACGTTGTTGTGATGGCTCGTTTAAGGGGGATATATGCGTACTATCACGTTTCCGACTTTGATAAAGGTCGGATTGTAGCCTATCGACACTGCGGCTTATCGTATCGCGACATTGCTGCTTGCGTTGGTCGTGATCCAATGACTGTTAGCAGAATATGACTGTTAGCAGGGTAATACGGAACGCCGTGGTGGATCCCAAGGGCCTCGTATCACCAGCTGTCGAGATGATATCCATCTTATCCGCTTGGCTATAACGGACGGTGCAGCCACGTCTCGATCCATGAGTCAACTGATGGGGACGTTTGCAAGACAACAACCATATGCACGAACAGCTCGACGACGTCTGCAGCAGCATGGACTATGAGCTCGGAGACTATGGCTGCTGCTACCCTTGACGCTGCATCACAGACAGGAGCGCCTGCGATGGTGTACTCAACGACGGACCAGGGTCCACGAATGGCAAAACGTCATTTCTTCGGATGAATCCAGGTTCTGTTTACAGCATAATGATGATCGCATCTGTCTTTGGCGACATCGTGCTGAACGCACATTGGAAGCGTGTATTCGTCAACGCCATACTGGCGTATCACCCGGCGTGATGGTAAGAGGGGCCATTGGTTACACGTCTCGGTCACCTCTCGTTCGCATTGACGGCACTTTTAACAGTGGACGTTACATTTCAGATGTGTTACGACCCGTGGCTCTACCCTTCATTCGATCCCTCCGAAACCCTACATTTCTACGGGATAATGCACGACCGCATGTTGCAGGTCCTGTACGGGCCTTTCTGGATACAGAAAATGTTCGTCTGCTGCCCTTGCCAGCACATTCTCCAGATCCCTCGCCAATTGAAAACGTCTAGTCAATGGTGGCCGAGCAACTACCTCGTCACAATACGCCAGTTACTTCTCTTTATGAACTGCGGTATCGTGTTGAAGCTGCATGGGCAGCTGTACCTGTACACGCCATCCAAGCTCTGTTTGACTCAATGCCCAGGCGTATCAAGGCCATTAATACGGCCAGAGGTGGTTGTTCTGGCTACTGATTTCTCAGGATCTATGCACCCAAACTGCGTGAAAATGTGTCACATGTCATTTCTAGTATAATATATTTAACCAATGAATACCCGTTTATTATCTGCATTGCATCTTGGTGTAGAAATTATAATGGCCAGTAGTGTATATGTCCTGTGATGATGATCGTCCTATCTCTAGTCGATCAAGGTGTACTGTTTTTTCTGAACGTGAGTGCAGCATGGTCTTTGTGCAAGTTATTAACAGCGATACATTTGATAAGATGCATCGACATATCAAACACGGTTCCCGCTGAGCTACAATATCCCGCGAACTCTTTTCCCCTGACTGCACTCTACCTCCTACTTTTATCGGAGGACTTCTCATACTGGTACACAAGCCAGTGGGGGGGGGGGGCAGTCGGTCACTGATTATCGGCGACTAACAATGGTAAATGGCAGTTACAAGAGCTTTCGGAAGACCGCATTCGATTTCGATCGCGCCTTCGGTAGAATTCACCATAATTCCTCCTCCAGATGATGGGCTATAGCCGAAGGCCTCGTCGACACGCTGCAGCGGCTTTTGGCAGCAGGGGCCTCACATTTCCAGTGAATGGACGAACGGTGATCCAAATACCCGTCGAGAGGCCTATATGACAAGGATGCACCCTTTCTTCCTGCCTTTATGCAATCACGCTCTAACCACTGCTTCTGCGTGTCACCCACTAGCTATCTGCCATCACACTGTGGGACATCACCTTCTGATATCGGACCTACGCCGACGACCAGCTACTACTGACTCGTTCCACCGATTAAATCTTCAGTGTACTAAACTGGTTCGAGCAATACGGACAGACCACCGGCAGTGTTTTCAATGTCAACAAGTGGGGGCATTGGATATCGGACACGGTCTCCGACTAGTTTTAATAGCCATCTGCCGCCAGTTACTGAACTGAGATATTGTGGACTCACATTTAGGCAATCTATCGATGTAGTTACAGATCGCACACACGATGATGGACCAGAACCAGATGAGGGGCCTGCCGGAGTGGCCGAGCGGTTCTAGGCGCTACAGTCTGGAACCGCACGACCGCTACGGTCGCAGGTTCGAATTCGGCCTCGGGCATGGATGTGTGTGATGTCCTTAGGTTAGTTAAGGTTTAAGTAGTTCTAAGTTCTAAGGGACTGATGACCACAGCAGTTAAGTCCCATAGTGCTCAGAGCCCTTTGAACCAGATGAGGGATTTGAACAAGCTACAGCATGTGGAGTACTTTGGCATCATAACTCAGTCACGTGACACCATTCTTTCTCCTTACCAGTGGTGACAGGTTACAGAATTTGGGTGGTTTCGGTTATTATCTATTCACAAGACATGTATTTAGAGAATGTTACGACACTCTCACCCTCCGCTGCGTGCCGGCTGGCTGGGAGCAGTTACCGTCCAGACACGGTCAGCTGCCCTTGTATGAGCAATACGTGGGAACGATAGACCTGTCAACATGCCTGCCTCAAGGGTCGTCTATTGGAGGTTCCGTTGCCAGTCTCACATGTCCCACGGGTGTCGGTAGCGCACGTCAAAACGCAGCTGTCCCATGTATCGAAGGTCATTTTCGAATATAGCTTTGAGATCTCGAATCTCCTCGCAACACGCCCACTGAAGGCACGAGACTTTTACACTACTCAACTTTCAATTTGCCATGAGGGTGGAAAACGATGCAGTACCACTTTCTGCCCACCGCCATGAACGTGACGTGGTACCAGGTGTCAACCAAAAGAATGCAACCATAGTAAAGGAGTTCCTCCTTTGCCCTGACTATCGCCTCCAGGACAGCGAAGAGCATAGCTTCACTTCTATGTCATCGTCCGGAGACTGAGACAAAAGATCTTACCCTTTTACCTCAGCGTCAAACCTGACGTGCCTTTAATTCGGACACTTCTCTGTCGAGGTGACTGCACGCTCTTTCCGAATTATTCACACATATCTTGGTTTTTTGCAGTCCCCTCTCCCCTCCCCCACCCCCGTCCAATTGGTGAGTGCCACGCTCAGTCTGACAATCTGTACTCCATCACATTGATTAAATGGCTCTGAGCACTATGGGACTTATCATCTATGGTCATCAGTCCCAAAGAACATAGAACTACTTGAACCTAACTAACATAAGGACATCACACAACACCCAGTCATCACGAAGCAGAGAAAATCCCTGACCCCGCCGGGAATCGAACCCGGGAACCCGGGCGCGGGAAGCGAGAACGCTGCAGCATATCACATTGATTAAGGGGAGCCTTGAATTGTGAGTAATGAGAAAGAAAAGAGAGTCACTTATTCACTGAGGCATTAGCGAAGTCATGTTGTAGGTATTTTTACACCGCACCTTTGCTGATAGAGAACGCCGATGGCACTGAACGAGAAACATCAATTTGCACTGTTTCTAGAAGAAAAATTGTTCTAACTGAAGTTGCACAAGCAACCTACAAATGTTTTTTTTTTTTTTTTTCTCGTGAGAAATATTCTTCTTGTAACATCACGTTTTATAAAATTTTTCATTTCAATACTTTTGCTAATCATAATTATGTAGAAAAAGAGTTGTAAAACCGTGAATCCTATCGCCTTGAGAGAATATTTGGGTATAATTAGGGGCAGCGCCTAAAAACACCAGTTAATATCTTTGTGGCATTGGTGCAAAGTAGGGGTAGATTTGACTTTTGTCCCACTTTCTTTTGTGATCAAGCTATGTCAGACAAGTAGATAGTTAGGTGAAAAAAAGGGGGTAGCGTCTTTGATTAGTAATCAAAAACGTATGGGATCCCGGGTTACAAAACCGCCGCTGGTTAGATTTTGAGGAAAAAAATCATCAATTGTGGCAACTGCAGAGTGTCGGCTTAAGAAGTAAACCTCTTTCTGTTAACAGCCTTGTCAAAGAGGGCGGTGGAGCGAACAGAGGTTCAGGGCATTCCCTTGCACTTGGGGTGGGACGCTGCCCCTAAAAGACGCAAGAATCAGCAGTTGTCAAAGACATGATGATGCAGAGAGAAATCTGCTAGTACCAAACATAGATCTTTGGGGATGAAACTTCTGAGGATGTACGTTTGGAACACAGCATTGTGTAGTTGTGAATAATGGACTGTGGGTAACCCGGAACAGAAGAGAATCGGAGCATTTGGGATGTGGTGCTACAAGAGAATGATAAAAATAAGGTGATCTGAAAAGGTAAGGAGTGAGGATCTTCTCTGCAGAATCGGCGTGGAACGGAATAAATGAAAGCATTGACAAGAAGAAGACACAGAGTGATAGAACATCTGCCGAGACATCAGGGAGTAACTTCCACGATATTAGAGGGAGTTGCAGAGGAGAACACAGGTGTTGGACAACATACAGCAGATTATTGACAACCTAGGCTCCAGTTACTACTCTCAGATGAAACGTTTGGCAAAGGAGAGTAATTTGAGGCGTGCCCCATCAAAAAAATTAGAATACTGATGATTTAAAAAAATAACAAAATAAAAACAGGTTTCTATACATTTATTTCTTGTTGCACCAACTTAATGCCGCCGGGAAGCGAAAGTTTGGTGATGCGTCAATTATGCGACACAGCATGCTACCACACGCGTATTTGAGGTCCGTCTATTAGAAACTGTAGTTTAAATTATTTCATGTGTGAAGTCTGATTGTTCTTGCTGTACACTGCGACGTATATTACCGCATTGTACTGCCAATCAACGGGGTCCTCCACCACTCAACTTGTCGCTTTCCTACAGCGATATCTGCACGTCTCATGATAGCAGAAAATGAGACAGGAAGCATTCCGCAGAGTCTGATCCAGTGTGAAGTTTTGTTTGAATACAATACTAACTGCCAACGAGAATTATCATTTTTACTCCTGCTGTGAACTTTGTGATTGGTGCCACCTCCGGAAATTTAGCATTCTGAGACGAAGTGCAGTCTAGCATTTCTTCTTCATTCTGATATCTTACGGGGTAAGTCCACACTAGCTGCCGCAACACGGGACTATTGTATAATTTTGGTGAATATTTTATGTATCTTGAGCCTCGTTTCATTGATGTAGTTTTTATTTCCTTTGTTTCATGTAAAACTATGCTACTTATTATTGAAGCACTAGTAATGAAGGATTCAGAAAGAGGATGTAAGTGACCATGGTAATAAATGAAAAGAAATTTTCTTTGGAAAATGGAGGAAGCACTGAATTAAAAGCAAATTAAAATTCACTATATCAGATTTCTAGATGTGATTAAAAGGGGATCGTATCCCATGGTATCTAAGTATATCTATGAAGACAGAAGATAACAGACACGCACGTGTGTACATCACCATACGTTTCCCGGTGTGAATTGTCTACGGTAAAACTTGCAGTACTGAGAAATTATGTAAATATTTTACAGCAATGCTAAGACAAGTAACCTAAGGCTTAGCACAAAAATGATGTACTTTAACTACTTTCATGTTACTCATATCAAGGTATGTAGATGTTAGAATAAGAGAGTAAGTAGGCTTTAGATGAGTTCTGTACTTCGAGAATCTCGCGAGTTATGTGTATGAGCATGTATTTTGCTCATATTTGAGAGTTTGCTTTATTTCATTTCTTGATTTTTTTCCAATTCTGCCTTTGGTTTAGTCTGACACTTTACAGAAAGTTTGACCTTTGCGCAGTAACAGACAATGCTACAGTATCCTGTATAGTTGTATTAATGTAAGACATTAACAAAAATGTAATCTCGATGAGTGCTATCACTCTATAATCGTATAAAACAACGAGCAATGACCAAAAGAGTGATGCTCTAAAAGTAACACGTTCAAATATTTAATATAGTAAACATGTAACATGGTGCTATATGGGGCAACCTAATGCACTTTTTCCGCAAAATGGCGATGTATTTGAGTGACGTGTAATGTAGTCTCCAATTTGTGATACCGTAAGTTAGCTTTATCAGCAGAATGTGATTAAAGTTTTGTACGCGTACACGAAGTTAATACCCTAGTATTGAATCACTTTAGTATCCGGGTCCCAGTGAAAAGCAACTCAAGAATGGTAGCTAAAAGCACGACAATGCTCCCTTCTTTCCTACAGGAACATGTATTACTACTGTTCAGTATGCTAATTTGCAGTTGCAGCTGTAGCGGTTATAAAACTAAGTTCTGACAAAGGTATTTGTGCAGTGTTACAAAGCTATTAAATTTAACAGCTTTCAGCAGTGCTTCGTTTCCGTTTGTGGCGAAATAACGATTGAATAAACTTTTGGAAACTTCATTCGCAGTTATTTTAGAGTTTTCTGTGCGTTGAAGTCGTTTGGTAAATTTCACCCTTTAGCTTTCAGCTGAAGTTTCTCAATATTTCTAGTGAAATATTTCATGAAATTTTAATTCAGTTTTTGAACCTCATTAAGTGCTCCAGACGCTGCTTGAAACTTTGTTAAGTTTTGTTGGTATAGGTGTTAGTGGTGGTTTATTAGTATTAATACAAATAGTTGCTTTCTTAGTAGACAGAGAATTTCGAGGCCACTATTTTTAGTTCTATAAATAGTTTACCTGGTGCAACTGAACTTAGGTAAGGTAGACGTATAGTTTTTTTCCGTAACGGCAAAATTTTACCATGAGTGAAAAGTGTGGGTTCTGTCGTAAATTTGTGAGCAGTGGGTTACAGTGTGGGATTTCTTCAAAGTATTTTCATTGCGGGATTGCAGTGGGGAAGCCAGAGGGCATTCTAGCGAGATCCTCTTGTGGGAATGCAAAATATGAAGTAGAAATAAGTTGATAGAGGAGCAAGAACGTAAGATCTGTGCTCTTCATGTGCAGATACTACAGGCAAATGAGGAACTAGATACGTTAAGGAAGGTAAAGAGTGCTGAGGAATGGGAACTGGCAGCTGGCAAGAAGACAGCTAGGAGGAGTAGGTATTCAGACAGTTATACTTTGAGTATATGCAATTGATTTGATGTCAGAGTTGAGTGGAGAGGAGCCTCTTGTAGCTGTAGGTGTAAGGAACATACAGCAGTCCCCAGCAGTTAGGTGGCCTAGGTCAGATGCATAGTCTAACAGAAAGAAGGAGGTTCTCCTGCTAGGTAGTTCGCATGGTAGAGGTGTGGGCCAGCAGTTGCAGGAAGTGTTGGGGAGTGAGTACCAGGTCACCAGCATTGTGAAGCCTAGTGCACGGTTGGTTCAGGGGACTGACAGCAAAAGGCGATTATGTAGGAATTTTACGAAGGAGGATGAGGTAGTGATAGTGGGTGGAGCAGGGAACACCACAGGGACTGGGAATATGATGTAGGTGATGACCTAGAAAAGATAGCGACTCAAATTGGTGGCAAGAATGTGTATTTCATGCACCTGTTTCAGCGTTATGATCGCCCTCATCTTAATGCTACTGTTAAGTGCATTAACATGGGGCTGGAATGGGCACTGAAGGGCATGAGTCACATTGCAGTGATGCCAGTTGAGTCCATCAGTAGATCGAGTTTCACTAGGCATGGCCTGCACCTCAATGGGTATGGGAAGGGGGGGCTGGCAAAGCTTATAGGTGACAGTGTAGTGGTTGGCTGTGGGATCACTCATGGAAAAATTACTGCAGTAGTTAGTGTTAGAGCTCCAACTTGTTTAGATTAAAGTCATCTCGCAGGTATACCTGTTTAAAGGAAGTCCCACTAACTATGGGCTCACCTTCAGAGGACGTCATGTTTCCAAGTAGAGAAGGAATAAGCACATTTCATCAAAATATAAGAGGTATTAGAGATAAAGTCAGTGAACTGCTTATAGATGTTGACTCTGAAATTGTTGGTATGTCGGAGCACCACTTAAATAATTTGGCAATCTAGAGGCTTCCTTTACCAGGATACAGATTAACTGACTGTTTTTAAAGGAGTTCCTTGCGGATTAGGTGAGTGGCCATGTACGTAAAAAAACAGTATTCCATTTGAGTCCATAGATGCGTCACAGTACTGAACACATATTGAATGTTGTGCAGGGGCAGGTGAATTTAGTGAAAAAAACTTCTAATTGTTGCTGTTTATAGGTCCCCTACCTATGACTTCAGGGTATTTCTGCTGAAGCTAGAGAGGGTTCTTCATTCTCTTTATAGGATGTACCTGAAATTAGCTGTAAGTGGCGACTTCGATACAAATTTTGTATATGATGGTGCAAGAAAAAGGATGCTGGTAGATCTCCTAAATTCATATGATCTGATGCAGATTGTGTTTCTTCCAACTAGGGTGCAGGGGAACGGTAGCGAAGCCTTAGACAATAGTCTTATTCATTCTTCATTACTGGATGGGCATTCTGACAGCAAAAGGGTGAATAGCGTTTCAGACCGTGATGCACAAATTTTAACATTAAAAGGCTTTTGTGCCCAAACAAATGTCACATATAATTACGAACTATGTAGGAAATTTAATCCAACAGCAATAGAGAGTTTTTAAACCTCGTCTAGGAACAAGAGTTACAGGACGTTTATAGTGGTGGTAACATAGATGACAAATATAATGCTTTCCTTAACACATTTCTCATGCCCTTTGAGAATTGCTTTTCATTAGAACATTCTAAATGGGTTACCAGCAGTAAAACGCAGCCTGGGAGCTGACTACTGAGATAACGATATCATGTACAGCAAAATGGGAATTATATTAAAATGTTAGAAGTAGTCATAATGAAATTACAGTAGCCCATTACAAACAGTACTGCAAGGCGCTTGAAATTGTTACTAGGAAGTAATTGGTTAGCAAGTAGAATAGCTAATTCACAGGACAAAATTATAACTACATGTTAAGTTGTGAAGGAAGTGTGTTATCAGCAACACAAGGTCGATGATATAAAGTCAGTTCGTAATAAAAATGTTTATGTTGCTCATAAATCAGATATATGTACTGAAACACGTATGTAACATAGCAGCGATGGCGAGGCATTGTAGCATCTGTGACCAGAGAGTATGCGCTTGACCGCGCGAGTGTTGCGAGCGGTTCTCAGTTAGTGCAGTACAGTCAGTCGTTGCGAGTCTGTCAGTTCAGTCGTTGCGAGTCTGTAGCTCTGTCTAGTTGAGAGCAGTCTCAGTCTGTAGTCGTCATGCAGAGCGGTCGGTCAGTAGTAGCAGCCCAGTGCGGTTGTGTGATGTAGGCGGTCGGCAACACTGGTCAAGATGAGGAATAAGGTATACTGTTAATTAATATAATCATTAGATAATGAAAAATTTTATTTATTGTAATTATTCTCCAACAAGTCTCCCAATAATAATTTTTTTATTTCAAAAGCATTTTCTCAAAAATTTAATTTTTTATTGAACTCAAGATTTCGTTGCACTTCCCATTTCATTCCACTTCTTTTGAAGAAAAATTCCACTAAAATCACAAAAAAAAGGAGAATATTATTATTTGCAATGCAGTTGCTCCAAGCGGTGCGCAACAACAAGAGCAGATATGTGACATCCATTTATTCTGAGGTAAGACTTTAATTCTGATTGCTTTACACAGGGCCAAAGACCGATATTTCGGTTTAATTGTAATTTCTTGTCACTGAACGGACTTTAAATTTTGTGAAGAATTTATATTTGAGTCAGATTGCGTATTTCACATTTTTGTTGCCATTTTCAATACCTCTCATTGTGGACGAGGTTACGCTTAGAGCAGTGTCCATTAGCATTCATAATTAAATATTGTCGTGTTTTTTTCTTTTAAAATTTTTGTGGGGAGGTTACACTCGGCTCCCATTTGTATTAAGTATTGTCACTTTCATTTCTTTTAAAATTACGCTGGGGAGGTTACACTTGGCGACCCTGCCAGGATCGTATTTCGTTGAGAGTCTTTTGAGCGACAGTCAGATATCTGCTCTTATTTGCTTAAGTATAATTAGGATTTGGCGCTACGCTTTTATTAATCTTGTGACTTTCTCTCTACAGGTCAACGGCAATTTGTTGCTTTGTTGTATTTGTGTGTTGCTTTTGCATTGTGCTCATTTGTTTTGTGAAAAATTGTGACTATTGTAAAAATGCCGCGAAAGACTGTGAATAGTGTATCGCGAGGTATTTTGAATGAAATTACCGACTTAAACAGCGTGACCGATAGTAATTATGACACGCAGTGTGATGATGACAATCCTGCGTTCACTAACAATCAGTGCATTCCAACAACTAGTGATGACTTTTACCCTGATAATGAACAAACGAACTCAATTGTCTCGTCTGTTAATTTAACGACAAATGATGATGCGGGACACTCTATTGTAATGAGCGCTGCCCAGCCTAACACACCCGGTGTGAAAAATTCTCGTGACGAACAGACAAATTTGTCTAATGAAAGTGGTCAGTGTACCGAAAATACGACGGACTCGAGTGAGAAACGTTTTTGTAAATTACAGAATGACCAAGTGGTCATACAAAGCGCAACAATTCCATGTACACGAGCAAACAGCACAAATAATAGAGTACGGAAAGTTACATTGGATCAAATTGCGGCATTTGTACAACTAATGTCTGAAATACTGAGAAACGAGCGCAAACAACGTGAATTAATTGATGAAAGAAATAAACAATCGAATGAAGATCAAGACGACATTAATAAAAAAATCAAACAACTTAGTGAACGGAATGAACAGATTAATGAACAGCTTGATGCCATTGCCGCGCATTATTATGATAATAGAGGACAATTACGTGTGGATACTAAGACTTGTGCTAATAACAGTAATGAAGAAGTTGGCACTGTTGCACAAGAATTAAGTAGCACACGTGTAGACACAACAGAATCACATAAAGACGAGATTATTGCAGTCACTGAACAATGTTCAGCAAACGAAACATTGATACACGAAATTAATGCAGTCACTGAAGAATGTCCTAAAAACGAAGTACAGATTCGCGACGACATTAATTTAGAGTCAGTGGAAGTTTCACACACTCCGAATACGGAAGTTGACGAGAAAAGTGAACGACACAACAACCAGATTGACGAAAGTATTAAAGTAACAGAATTAACAATTATTCCAGTCACCAATACGTCACAGAATCCGCCACCTTGCGAGCATTTATCAGAGTCACGCAGCGCGTATCATGTAAGCAATTTACAGCAACTACGCGACTTAAAATCCGAAAAGCCACGCGACTTAAAATCTGAAAAGCTACGCAACTGGAAATCCGAAATGACACAGACGAACAGATTCACACACAAACCCGAACGCGTTTTCAAATTCAATGACGAGAACGTAGATTACGAGCAAATTTTATCCGCCAGAAAATGTAAAGAAATTAATAATGACAGCGTACAGGTACACGCTTTGCACTGTATACGACAATTTATCTTTGTACATTCTCCGCTATTGCCTGTAATGCAGAAGCTAACTTTGAACCAGATGCGACAATTTATTTTTGTATTTACAACAGCATTGCCTATAATGCAGAAACTAGAATTAACATGGGTACAACTATTTGCTTTTGAATTTATACCGCAATTGCCTGTAACGCAAAAGCCAAAATTTATTTGCAGTGCGTAAAAGACCTCAGGGGATTCATTACGCTTTAATGAATATGTGCCGTAGCGAGCATAGGGCCCCGAGCTGTAGTAGTGCTGTTTCATCTTTAGTTTTCTGCACTGCTGCCTTTTCTTCTACTATCCTTTATATCTATCAAAACAGCTCTTTAACTATTGCTCTTTGTAGAATTAAGAAACTAGTAATGAAAACCCGATGTGACAAACTTTTACCGAATGTGACAATTTTCAGTAGGCACTCCAGAACCAGCGTAACTTTAATAACAGATAAAATCGTAATCATCAGTATGTATAAAATTTTGAGCAATCGGTACCATATTTTTGTAACAATAGATGTTTTTCACCACAATAGCATGAAAGTTAACCGGTTAGCATACCTAACCAACAATGCAGTCTACAAGGTCAACCAAACTTTAATGTTCCGCCGCGTGCACGTATAGTACCAGATCCAACAAATGGTAACGCATGGCAGCAAAGAACTACGTACAGACAACACTCTATTTCAACTCGTATCGCAATACACCGTATAGGAATGACTATCACGACAGACGTAAAAATAATGAGCACAATTCTCGGCGTACATTTAATAACAGTCGATCTTATGAGCAGCAACAACATCAGCAACAACAAATAATCATGAATGAAACAGACAATAGATGTCATCCATAGCGTAATACGTCAGTAAGAAATAACAGAACAGTTCATATAGTGGATATGCCACAGCATCCTCCCGTAAATAATAACACGTACGACAGAATTTGACCAGACACAGTACAGATTGCATATTACGGTAACGCAAACATTACTTTTGACACGCAGAATTTTGTTCACGAGAATGTTATTTGAAATATGCTTTGTTGAATGCTCCACTTTTATCGCACCCTGATCTTACTAGAAATTTTTCCATTGCCACCGACAGTTCCAACACCGCTTTAGGCGTACACATTTTCCAGGAAATCGAAGAAGATGGTTCTATAGTAATTAAAAACATCGCATTTGCAAGCCGCATTTTGTCACCTGCTGAGCGAAATTATTCTGTTACAGAACTTGAAACATTATGTGTTGTATGGGCTTTCACGAGATTTAGGCACTTTCTTTATGGCAGACATACCACCGTTTACACAGACCATAGAGCGATACAATTTTTACTTTCAGCTAAATTTACTCACGATAGATTAAGCAGATGGAAACTTTATTTGCAAGAATTTAATTTTACGATTGTTCACATTCCCGGCACACAAAATGTTATAGCAGACGCACTATCGCGTTCTCTCAGCAACAATCAGCAAGACGTAGCAACCCACTTCTGCAAAGCAAATTTCAGTGTCATGTACATTCAGCAAGTTGCATTTGAAAACTTTATTTCATCGTCATTGCAGGACATAGCACAAGAACAAAACAAAGACAATGTGTGGAAAGAAATTAAACACCTTTGGCAAGATAAGAATAATGTTACGATTAGAAACCACTACACTGTACGCAATGACATTCTGTTTCGCCGCTCTCATCCTGACAGCAACATTTGGTTATTATGCATTCCTGACGAACTGGTTAACAAACTAATTTGGTACACTCATTTAAGCTACGCACATTACGGAGCACGAAAATGTTTTCTTATACTGAGACAGAACTGTTATTTTGCCAACATGGAGAAACGTATACGACGAGTTTTAGCGTCTTGTAAAATTTGCCAGAAAGCTAAATCAGACACCACTTCACATATTCCTCCATTATATCCCATTATACCTGTTAAATTAAGACACATGGCCGCAGTAGATATTTTTGGTCCGATTCCGAGAACTAACAGAGGTTTTTGCTACATATTTGTCGCTGTTGAGCTCACTTCAAAATTTGTTACTTTCACTCCATTACGCAAAGCTACTGCTAAAACTGTTTCGAAAGCATTTGTAAAACATTTTCTATCTCATGTAGGGCATGTGATGAAAGTAATTTCTGACAATGGATCTCAATTTCGTAGTAGCGTATGGACACGCATGTTACGAGCTAGAAACATTTCTCCGATCTATATATCCAAGTACCACGCTTCTTCGAACCCTTGTGAAAGATTAATGAAGGAAATTGGTAAACTGTGCCGAATATACTGCCACAAAAGACATATTGATTGGGATACACACATACTCTCATTCCAAGATGTAATTAATTCCATTCCAAATGAATCCACTATGCTATCTCCGACTGTTATACTGAAAAACGTTGAACCACCGAACAAAATTAAAGAATTAATAGAATTTCCCAAAAGTCGTCGCCTACGACACCACGAAATAATTGACATTGCGCTGAACAACATCAAACGTGCCGCAGAGCGCCGGAGAAGACAGCAAAAACAGGTTTGTACACGCCGTGACTTTCACGTTGGACAGAAGATACTAGTACGTACACACTATTTATCCAGCAAATTAAAAGGTAAGTGCAGTAAATTTGAACTTCTATACGCAGGTCCGTATCGGATTCGCAGCATCCCTCACCCCAATGTTGTACACGTCGAAACTTTGAGAACCAGAAAATCGAAAGGCAATCACCATATATCAAACATTAAACCGTTTATTGAGTGAAACCACTGTATGATTCAACACACAATGATGTCATTTACTAATGCAATTAATTCACCTGACTAATTACTGATGATTATCGTATTTTTTCTTGGCAAGTGCCCGGCAAGGTAAGGTTAGCAGGTCGCTTTTCTTGTCGGTACACATCAGACCGTGCACATTTTCTACTCTTTTGTGTATATGATTGTACTCCAGTTTTGTTTGTATGCACTATGAAATAGTTAAGATATAACACACACCAGTCGACTTTGACATTTTTTTTTTGCCTTATGACATCTCAACATCGTGACTGTTTCACATTTTTTTTGCTGCTGCATTGTATTATTCTGTGTATATTTTTGTTTTTGAACACTGTCAATGTTTTTAACATATTACGTTTTCTGTCATGTTATGCTGTAGGGTTAATTATGTTACCATAAACCAGTCATTATCTAGTGGGTATATGATTTAAATGCAGGACATTAATCTTTGTTCATCAATTTCAGAAAGGAATGATGATTCTAAGAAATAAATTTAACATAAATGGGAATTTCACCTACGGAATAAACGAAAGGAGATGCAATAACTTTATGAGGAAGAGTAAATGGATCAGGATTAACAAGCATTAACAAGAATATACTATACTCATCACAGAATAGCAGTCTTAACTAATTTTTTCTTTCAGAATACAAGGTGATTGATGCAGGCTGTCAGAGAGAACTACACATCTTAGTTTTAGTGATGAAATATGCTAGAGATAAGGAATAGTTATGTAATGAGTAATGAAGTGATTTTTTGCAGATGATAGTGAATACTGATGAATAATGATGAAGGAAATGGTATTATGAATAATGAAGTTTTTCTTTACAGGTGATGATAATAGTGAAGTTATGATGATATGGATAATGAAGTTTTTTTTCTTTACAGATGAGGATAATGTTGAAGTAATGTATTTATGCTACGTAGTTATTTAAGTATTTGTTGCAGTTTGCTTTGACAGCAGGTGTTATATTGCATAGTAGGATGACGGAAAGTTTTGGAAAGGACAGCTATGGAACACATTTTTATACACATTTCACTACCTGTTAATTCGAAGTTCACTACTTTTCAGCATAGTGTGCGTTTCTTCTTTCAGGTCAATAATCCGTTTTTGTATTTTTTTTCAGGAGAAGTTTTTCATGACATTTACTAAACCTGTTACTTATTATACCTGTTCTAGTACTTGCATTTTTATATTTTTACCCATTTGTGTTTATCATTTATAAATGTGATCACATGTACTGCCTTGTTACATAATCTTGCTACAGCTGACTCATGACGAATGACGTTACCTATCCTCATTTGCAGCAATAGGTCAAAAGCAAAAAGTATTATGCCTCAGCAATTAATTATCGATCCCAACGCAATGCATTGCTACAAAAAAAAAAAAAAAATGTATTACCAGTCCCACATAATGTCACTAGTTTATGATAATTCTGAATAATACTGATCAACTTTGAATAGCATGTCACTTGAGTAATGACCTCTTAATGAGACTATATTCAAAATAATGCTTTGTCACTAGCTAATAACTGCCACTGTCTATTATAATGATACTACGTATAATGCCTGTGATTATTAATGATTTGCCTGTAATTAACTGATTTTAATAATGACTTTGTAATGGTCTGAATTCTACTGAAGGAGGAACACTGTTTATTGTAATGTTACCACTTATAATGCTTGTGATTACTAATGATTTGACTGTAATTAACTGATTTTAATAATGCCTTTGTAATGATCTGAATACTACTGAATGAGGAACACTGTTTATTGTAATGAGTACTTGTAATGCCCATGATTATTAATGCTATGACTGTAATTAACTGATTTTTAATAATGACTTCGTAATAACCTGAATAATACTGAATGATGATTCTATTCAATACTTGCTGGCCACTGAGTGCCAATAATTAATGTCACTCCACGAATTGTGATTAATTATGCCATTGATTAGCTCTTGTTTCCAATGTTGATACTTTGTAACCAGAAAAGAATGTGACTGTTTAATAATGCTTTGTAATTAGGAAAAGGCTAATGATTCTTAATTATACTCTGTAACTGGAAAAGAATGCGATTATTTAATAATGCTTTGTAACCAGGAAAAGAAGGCTACTGATTCTATGTACAACAATTAATGAACATTTTTCTGTAATACTACATACTTGGTACAGAAATGTTCAATAACTGGGCTATGAATGCCACAAACTACTAATTAAGTCTGTAATTGTCAATATTATGTGACATAATGTGCTTATCCTCATAAGCTAACTACCCTGAATTACTGCAATGTCCATTTGTCCTGTTTATCCTAGTGATCATGGAGCACTATATTTGGTTTTTGCACTAATTCTACGTTGGTGTGCCTTGTAAGAGTGTGGTGTTGACACGACATGCTGTCCACCACCGTGAGCGATGAAGACATTATTATGGTCCCACTGTTTGGTGTACGTAATGTACTGCCAAAATGAAAACATGGAACATTACTACGACAGTTCAGTGTCTTGGCTACACTGATAAATTCTGATGGGAAAAGAACTTCAAGTTGTGTCACTTGGTGTTGTACTTCTGTGGAAAGATATGGACTTTCAGAGCAGCTGTGTGCAATCTAAAGTGCTACAACCATGATGCAATCCTTCCCTTTCCTATCCTGATTCTTGTCACATAGTACACTTATGTCACTTGTCAACATAATATTTTTTGCCAGTCTGTTCATTTGTTCTGAATATGCTAAAGAATTTTTTCAGTGCCTGTGCACTTTATTATCTGTCAAATAATTTTTATATACTTTTCTGATTTGCTACTATGTTTTGTACTCACATTTTGTCTTTGTCTGATATATTTTGTACTTAGTGCGTGTGCACAACATTTACTTTATGTACTACATCTAATTATTCTTGCCAGTCTGTTTATTTGTTCTGAATATGCTAAAGAATTTTTTCAGTGCCTGTGCACTTTATCTGTCAAATAATTTGTATATACTTTTCTGATTTGCTACTATGTTTTGTACTCACATTTTGTCTTTGTCTGATATATTTTGTACTTAGTGCGTGTGCACAACATTTAAATACTCTGTAAGTTGTAGAATTTTGTTAATTAAAGAAAAATTTTGCCGCGCTTGGCAAGTCCAAATGACTCACCATCGCTGCCAAATTTTTGCCCCCCCAGTGGAGGGTTATGAAACACGTATGTAACATAGCAGCGATGGCGAGGCATTGTAGCATCTGTGACCAGAGAGTATGCGCTTGACCGCGCGAGTGTTGCGAGCGGTTCTCAGTTAGTGCAGTACAGTCAGTCGTTGCGAGTCTGTCAGTTCAGTCGTTGCGAGTCTGTAGCTCTGTCTAGTTGAGAGCAGTCTCAGTCTGTAGTCGTCATGCAGAGCGGTCGGTCAGTAGTAGCAGCCCAGTGCGGTTGTGTGATGTAGGCGGTCGGCAACACTGGTCAAGATGAGGAATAAGGTATACTGTTAATTAATATAATCATTAGATAATGAAAAATTTTATTTATTGTAATTATTCTCCAACAAGTCTCCCAATAATAATTTTTTTATTTCAAAAGCATTTTCTCAAAAATTTAATTTTTTATTGAACTCAAGATTTCGTTGCACTTCCCATTTCATTCCACTTCTTTTGAAGAAAAATTCCACTAAAATCACAAAAAAAAAGGAGAATATTATTATTTGCAATGCAGTTGCTCCAAGCGGTGCGCAACAACAAGAGCAGATATGTGACATCCATTTATTCTGAGGTAAGACTTTAATTCTGATTGCTTTACACAGGGCCAAAGACCGATATTTCGGTTTAATTGTAATTTCTTGTCACTGAACGGACTTTAAATTTTGTGAAGAATTTATATTTGAGTCAGATTGCGTATTTCACATTTTTGTTGCCATTTTCAATACCTCTCATTGTGGACGAGGTTACGCTTAGAGCAGTGTCCATTAGCATTCATAATTAAATATTGTCGTGTTTTTTTCTTTTAAAATTTTTGTGGGGAGGTTACACTCGGCTCCCATTTGTATTAAGTATTGTCACTTTCATTTCTTTTAAAATTACGCTGGGGAGGTTACATTACAGTATTTAACAATCGTTTTATGAGCATTTCTAGTGAAGAAAATAAAAATTGAGTTCCTACAGGGAGTTATATAACTATCTTGGCATACGCCTTTCTGAGATTGATGTCTGAAATATTCCTCTGAGATACAGACAAGGGGGGGATTGAGCGAATAACTTCAGGCTCTCATGGTATGATGGAGTGCCTAGCGGAATATTAAAGCACTGAGCTGCACATGTTGGCCCTGTATTTAACCATATTTGCAATTTAACGAGAGGAATGGTCAGTATCCTGAAGGATTAAAGTACTCGGTAGTAAAGCCTCTTTATAAAAAGGGAGAAACGGATAATGTATACAATTTTAGATCTATTTCTATGTCATCAGTGTTTGCTAAAGTTATAGAAAATGCTGTGTATACAATGATAAGTGATCATTTTATATCATACGCTCTGCTATCAAATGTACATTCCTGCTTTAGAAGTCGTATAACAACTGAAAATGCTATATGCTCTTTTCTCTGTGAGGTACTGGATGGGTTAAACAAAAGGTTTCGAACGTTAGGAATATTTTTATTGAACTAAGGCGTTTGATTGTGTTGACCACAAAATATTGCTCTAGAAGCTGGACCATTATGGAATACAGAGAGTAGCTCACAATTGGCTCACCTCTTACTTTAGCAACATACAGCAGAAGGTTATTATTCACAGTGATGAGAATGTCTGTGATGTGGGGCCTGAGTGGGGCACAGTCAAGTGGGGGATGCTCCAGGTATCAGTGATGGGGCCACCCTTGTTCCTTATTTGTATAAATGACATGCCCTCTAGTATTAAGGGTACCGAAAAAATATTTCTGTTTGCTGATGACACTAGCGTGGTAGTAAAGGATGTTGTGTGCAAGACTGGCTCGGTTTCAAATAGCGCAGCTCATGACATAAGTTCTTTTTTTGTAAAAAATAAACTATCTCTGAATCTCAGAAAGACTTTTTACAGTTTCTGACACATAATTCAGCAAAACCTGGCCCATTAATTTCACAGAATGGGTATATTTTTAGTGAAACTGAACAGTTCAAATTTCTCAGTGTGCAGGTAGATAGTACACTGTCGTTGAAAACCCACGTTCAGGATCTTGTTCAAAGACTTGATGTTACCATCTTTACTATTCGAATGGTATCTGAGTACATAATCTTTCGACACAAAAATTAGTTACTTTGCTTAATTTCATTTGCTTATGTCGTATGATATTATATTTTGGGAGTGACTATTCTCATTGTGACAGAATATTTCCGGCCCAGTAACGGGCTGTTCGGGCGATAAGTGGTGTAAGTTCAAAAAATCTCTTGTAGACACCTGTTCACAAGTCTGGGTATATTAAAATTTGCCTCTCAATATATATATATATATATATATATATATATATATATTCCTTACTGTCATTCCTTGTTAACAATTTTAGCTTATTCTCAAGAATAAGCAGCTTGCACTCAGTTAATACTCTGCAGAAATAACCCTCATTTGGATCGGACTTCATTAACTCTTGTTCAGAAAGGTGTGCACTGTACTGCTGCATCCATTTTCTGTAAGCTACCACTAGAATCAAAAATCTTAGCAGGAATCCACGCGCTTTCAAATCGAAACTGAAGAGTTTCCTAATGGGTCCCTGCTTCTATTCTGTCAAGCAGTTCCTTGAAAAATTAAGCTGATTCTTATTCTATTCTTCATTGCTTTTACTTAAACTTAAGGACTGACTATTTTCGGGTGCCTAAACATTTTATTTTTATCTGCTATTACTTTTAACTTGTGATTTCATGTACTGACACGTTCCATGACCTTGGAGATTTGTTCCTCAATATTGTCCTAACGAACTTCATGTGTAAATAAATTAATTAATTAATAAATCAAAGGTCCATGTACTGCTCACTATATGACACCGTAAGTCACGGCCCCAGGAAGCACACATTAATCTGTAAACTAGATCAGAATCCCATGTACGTTTCGTATCTTATAGAACAAATCCTTCTATATTTTTAAACAAAAAGGTCATTTTTTCATTTCCCTGTGCTCTAGTACAATAATCGAACTATACCAGTTGCCAAGAACAGCTTAAACTGTAAGATATACCAGTATCGCCGAAGTATAATTTTTTTGAATGATTAGAAAATTGAATTTGACAGTAGTGCCACATTCATTTGGTTTCCAAAATGTTTAAGTACTTTCGCAAATAATATAAGCAATTTTAGTTTGCTGCAAAATCGAATTTTTTTCACAATAAGATATTTGTAGTTATACCTGTGTATTACAGTAAGCTACCCACATGTATTTTTTCGTGATATCTTCACAGTTTTATTTTCGTGTGAAGATTGAATTGATGAGAGATCGTATATTCTCTCTGTCGAACTTGGTAGGAGACAGACATTGTCGTTGACCATGATGTGTTTACACATCGTGTTAGTTTCTTTTCGATGATGTACACGTATTTGTGTCCCGCCAAAATACTCAGTTTAAATGATTCAACGCATGAAAAATCCCGAAAAAGCACACCATTTTAGTACTGTTTACTGTGTTAAAGTATCGTAAAATGCGACATTGGGACAAATACGCTATCACAGGCGTGTTCCAAATCACAAGTAACGTCAGTTATATTTTTCCTGATAAACTATATATTTGCCCTCTTAAAATGATTCTTCGTGGGTTCGTTTCCATACTATCAGGTACAAAGCCTCTTTTAGGTCTAAAATGTATTATGAACTGTTACTACATTGCCTGCTGAACATGCTATTTTCGATAACAATTGTTTTGTCCAATTATAGAACATGGAAATAGCATTTTGAAAGTTCATATAAATGTTTTGTTTTGATGATGAGTCTTACTTGTTTATCCCAGACCTTCCTAAATGTGGAAATACGGTAAGTTACAGTAGTTTTGCCAATAATTTTACATATATTGCACACCCACTGTAAACATGTAAGTAACATTGTGTACACTGCTGAAGTGTTCTTCCCATGAACTTTGGATTTGGAGGTACTGTTAGCTATACACTTTACATTTTACGGCAGACATTTCGGATGTGGAAATAATATTGGTGCACTTGATATAAACGCGGGTTTGATGGAAGTGATATATTTTGGATTAACAGTGTAGCTTTAGAAATACTACATGTTTTATCATTGTGTTTGTGTGTGTGTGTTTCTGTGTGAGGTTACAAAACTTTGCAAACTTTTAAGATGTGTAAATACTCTGAGTTACACACTTTACACATTTTAGAAGAGGCAATAAAATAGCAATACCTGATAGTCAAATTGTTTTAGCTTACTTGCGGTTTGTACAATCGTAGAAAAATAACAAATTTTAGATGTGGAAATATTTAATTCTAACATTCTTTGTGCTTTACACCATGTGAAGCCCAAAGATCGCACTAAGCTCGTTATGTGCATCTTTACCTGTAAATTTGATAAACAGTAGAGTCACATGCGTTTTGACCCAAATTCAGGCCTCCTTGGTACGTTAACATTATAAGCTATACCTGTATTGTCAGTGTCTTTGTCTACTTTGGATAAGTAACACAGGTTGAACAGGTATTTTCGAATTTGTCGAAAAACTCATATCATGCAGATACCTTTGAACTCGACCCAGATGAATGCTACGTACTGATTGGCCTGTTTCCTTTTAATGTTCTGCAAAGTACTGGGCTGATTGGCTGTTTGTTATTCCTGCCGCCGGTATGTCGTCGATTTAAGCATTTTTGCTTGTGACGTAGTTGGTGTGCAACTGATATGCGCAAGTGGCGTCATGGATGTAAATGAGATGGACCAGAATACCTATATCCATAGTGAGTATATTCATAAATCGTTTCACACTGTTATGTTTCCACTTTAGCTCTTTATGTTCCCAATAGTCATAAGAGCAAAATGGAAGTAGCAACATATTGTCATTATGGGTGGAGCACAAGCTAACATCGGATAAGGATCCCTAAGGACGTTGACCTTGGCCGTTGCAGAGGAACCACGACGACATTCAACTAACTAATTTAGCGAAAGCACGAGAAACCAAAATCAGGATGACACAACGACCTTGATAGCTCCACTACTCCCATCTTATAGTCTAGGGTCGTAATCTCGTCGCCACTTCAGTCGGTCCTACTTTGCAAAAGGACGAATTTTTGTAATTAAATTAAAGTCCGATACATTTGTCACTTCCTTTCAGTGTTCAGTCTGGTACGCATGCATTGATGGTTCAAATGGTTCATATGGCTCTGAGCACAATGGGACTTAACATCTGTGGTCATCAGTCCCCTAGAACTTAGAACTACTTAAACCTAACTAACCTAAGGGCATCACACACATCCATGCCCGAAGCAGGATTCGAACCTGCGACCGTAGCGGTCGCGCGGTTCCGGACTGAGCACCTAGAACCGCTAGACCACCGCGACCGGCACGCATGCATTGAATCACCATGTATAATGATTCGTTTAGCCGAATGTCTCTATGAAAATCGTAAATTGATACAACGGGTAAAACGTTTGAGGTCATGACGAATACTTCCACGCACAGTGAATAACTAACCATGCTGATGGTAAGTTGACTACTGATCCTGCCGTGATATCTTCTGCATCTAGTATTAAGTTATGATAAAGGCGACAGTATAAGAAGAAACCCATAAATTATATTTCTCTGTTTGTAAGGAATATTGATTATGGGTGACAACATGATCGATGAGTAGAATACGTTTACTCCTACGCAGTTGAAACATATAGTGTCAATATAAGTTTCACTTTGTCCTTGGTACGCGACGTATTATGTTCAGCGTCATTATGCACTTTCCAGAAGGCAGTAAAGATCTCAGTTGAAGTAATCAGTTCATATTTTTTTCAGAAATGGCTATTGGTAACTGTGTTAAGCATTATTTAAATAAAAAATCGTCAGTGAAGCTAATTTCAAGGAATTTTTACTACAAATAATTAAAGAAAGTATCACCCATACTGTCTTAATAGTTGACACTATCGAATGAAATTTCAGAATGGGCAAAGTTTTTCCAAGCGCAGCTTTGAACACTCACAGAAACAGAACTCGCACAAGCTGAGGTAGTAACCCATATGCAACCTCATTCCTACGAGCATTTTCATACAATAGTCAAACAGAGCTAGAGTAATCGCTTCGATCGGATATCAAATGTTCAGTACCAATGAGCAGCTCATTCGGTTCAAATGGTTGCTAAATACATTTGTAAGCTGGTCAAAAAGATAATTAAGGAGCACTTGCACAATGTAACACATATCAGTAATTAAAAGCAGTTAACTCGAATTACGTTGACTACTTCAAAGCTTTGACTTTATCGAAATCACTGCAGCTATATGCTATTAACTATTTTCATGTGACGGTGGAGAACTAGAACTGAATAATGAATCAGCATAGATAATGCACGATGTATCCAAAGGATTTATAATCTTGTACTTCCACTGACTCGTTATTAAAATGTCCCGGATGACGAGATCGATCACACTCGTTGCTTATATTTTAAATAAATGCCATCAGCACTTGGGCAGAAGATATATTGTGTAAAGGTTCACACTTGTTCTCCCAACCTCTTGGCAAAGAGGGCGAAGGACTGGACGGTGCCTCAAGGCATTCTCTTGCCCTTGGGGTGAGAAACTCCTCTGAAAACGGGAGTGAACCAGGATTTATGAACGACACGAAGATGCAGATAGCAATGGACAGAACACAAAAGGAATATACACAAGATATGTGGACTATAGCTGCAAAAGTGTCCTGATGATCTCTTCATTGGTAAAATATTATAAGTTAATCCCCCTTGCTTTGGGATTTCTGTGAGGGAAAAATAACCACTAGAAGAAGGTTGAATAACGAACCAAAGATTAATATTTTACGAGCTGGAGAGTGGATTGTCAGAATTTTTTACGTCATAGGGAAGTTAAGAACTAAGACAAGGAAATTGCATAGTCACAGTGTAGATATACTGGGGTTGAGTGGATTGGAATGGAAGAAAGATAAGGATGTCTGGTCAGACACATATGGCGTAATGTCAACATTAACAGAACGTACACTGAAGCGCCAAAGAAACTGTTCTGACCAAGTGCACCAATTCATGTCCATTGTGCATTCCGACGGACTTGGACAGTTCAAGCAGGACAATGCGACACCCCACACACCCAGAATTGCTACAGAGTGCTCCAGGAACACTCATCTGAGTTTAAACATTTCCGTTGGCCACCAAACTCCCCTGTCTTGAACTTGCTTGAGCATGTCTGGGATGCCTTTTGACGTGCTGGTCAGACGAGATCTCCTCTCCCTCGTACTCTTACGGACTTATGGACAGCCCTAGAGGATTCATGGTGTCAGTTCCCTCCAGCACTACTTCAGACATTAGTCGAGTCCATGCCACGTCGTGTTGCGGCACTTCCGTGTGTTCGCGGGGGCCCTAAGCGTTGTATCAGTTTCTTTGTATCTTCAGTGTAGTTTAACCGGGGTAGGTTTCGTTATGAATAGAATGGTATGACGAAGATTGAGTTACGGTAAACAGTTCAATGATAGGGCTGTTTTCATCATAATCAGCAGCAAACGAACGGCAACAAAATTACCTCCCGTATTAATGCGAGGTCACAAGCAGGAGGTGAAGAGACATGGAATTTATATGAGGGTACTGAACTGGTAATTCAATAGGTTAACACTTTGCCGTCCGGCGACACCACTGGGGTGTCGTACGCGAAATAGTGGTCAACGGCCGGCGACACCACAGTGGTGTCATCAGCATAGTATCGCGCAGATGCTGGTGACAGCAATTAAGTTTCTTTTTCATTCTGTTGGAGTTTTGTTTAGGTAACAATAAGTTACACACGTCAAAAAGTTTTTTGTATTTATAAGTACTTGTGAACTTTCATCATGGCAGACGAAAGAGACGATACGATTATTTACGATGAATTCGCGGACCTCTTGTCTGACGTTCCGGACGACTTGTCCAATTGGGATGAAGAAATTGGGTATCAAAAAAATGAAAGGGAAGCAGAATCGTCGGGAGATAGTGAAATATGTCCAAGAAGAATTCGGTGAACGCTACGATTGCCAACATTCTGATGAATCAGACGAAGAAGACAGACTATGATTTACAGAGGACCAGTAATAAATTTGAAGGATCTCCGGGTCCAAACATATTTCCCAAAGATACACAGAGCGTCGTGGATATCGTAGAATTATATACTGAGAACGATCTATCTGAATCTATTAGCAACGAAATCAACAAGTATTACAGTCGAAGTTGCAATAGAAGGAAACTAGATTTAAAAATTACCAAATTTGTCGACGTTACGGGATCCGAACTTAGAAAATGGTTTGGGCTTGCTATCCTTATGAGAACTGTAAAAATAATATCAAGGATCGATGATTACTGGTCAACGAATCCGCTGATAGACACAGCGATATTTCGCAAAACTATGTCCCGCACCCGATTCAGACAAATATTATCATCATCATCATCATCTTCGTCATTTAAGACTGATTATGCCTTTCAGCGTTCAGTCTGGAGCATAGTCCCCTTTATAAAATTCCTCCATGATCCCCTATTCCGTGCTAACATTGGTGCCTCTTCTGATGTTAAGCCTATTACTTCAAAATCATTCTTAACCGAATTCAGGTACCTTCTCCTTGGTCTGCCCCGACTCCTCCTACCCTCTACTGCTGAACCCATGAGTCTCTTGGGTAATCTTGCTTCTCCCATGCGTGTAACATGACCCCACCATCTAAGCCTGTTCGCCCTGACTGCTACATCTACAGAGTTCACTCCCAGTTTTTCTCTGATTTCCTCATTGTGGACACCAGCCTGCCATTGTTCCCATCTACTAGTACCTGCAATCATCCTAGCTACTTTCATATCCGTTACCTCAACCTTATTGATAAGGTACCCTGAATCCACCAAGCTTTCGCTCCCATATAACAAAGTTGGTCGAAAGTTTGAACGGTGCACAGATAACTTAGTCTTGGTACTGACTTCCTTCTTGCAGAAGAGAGTGGATCGTAGCTGAGCACTCACTGTATTCGCTTTGCTACACCTAGCTTCCAGTTCTTTCACTATGTTGCCATTCTGTGAGAATATGCACCCGTGGTCTAGGGGTAGCATCTTTGATTCACAATCAAAACGTCTTCGGTCCCGGGTTCGATCTCCGCCACTGCCTAAATTTTGATAAATAATTAGCATTGGCGGCCGAAGACTTCCTGTATAAGAAGTCAGCCTCATTCTGCCAACGGCCTTGTCAAAGAGGGTGGAGGAGCGGATAGAGTTTCAGGGCACTCTCTTGTCCTAGGGGTGGGAAATTGCCCCTAAAGGTGGAAGAATCAGCAATGATCAACAACATGAGGATGCAGAAGGCAATGGAAACCACTGCATTAAAGACACGTAACGTGTATCCACAGGACATGTGGCCTGTAATTGAAGAAGTGTCATGATGATCTCTCCATTGGCAAAAGATTCAGGAACAGTCCCCCATTCGGATCTCCGGGAGGGGACTGCCAAGGGGGAGGTTACCATGAGAAAAAGATTGAATAATCAACGAAAGGATAACGTTCTACGAGTCGGGGCGTAGAATGTCAGAAGCTTGAACGTGGTAGGGAAACTAGAAAATCTGAAAAGGGAAATGCAAATGATCAATCTAGATATAGTAGGCGTCAGTGAAGTGAAGTGGAAGGAAGACAAGGATTTCTGGTCAGATGAGTATCGGGTAATATCAACAGCAGCAGAAAATGGTATAACAGGTGTAGGATTCATTATGAATAGGAAGGTAGGGCAGAGGGTGTGTTACTGTGATCAGTTCAGTGACCGGGTTGTTCTAATCAGAATCGACAGCAGACCAACACCGACAACGATAGTTCAGGTATACATGCCGACGTAACAAACTGAAGATGAACAGATAGATAAAGTGTATGAGGATATTGAAAGGGTAATGCAGTATGTAAAGGGGAATGAAAATCTAATAGTCATGGGAAACTGGAATGCAGTTGTAGGGGAAGGAGTAGAAGAAAAGGTTACAGGAGAATATGGGCTTGGGACGAGGAATGAAAGAGGACAAAGACTAATTGAGTTCTGTAACAAGTTTCAGCTAGTAATAGCGAATACCCTGTTCAAGAATCACAAGTGAAGGAGGTATACTTGGAAAAGGCCGGGATATATGGCAAGATTTCAATTAGATTACATCATGGTCAGACAGAGATTCCGAAATCAGATACTGGATTGTAAGGCGTACCCAGGAGCAGATATAAACTCAGATCACAATATAGTAGTGATGAAGAGTAGGCTGAAGTTGAAGACATTAGTCGGGAAGAATCAACACGCAAAGAAGTGGGATACGGAAGTACTAAGGAATGACGAGATACGTTTGAAGTTCTCTAACGCTATAGATACAGCAATAAGGAATAGCGCAGTAGGCAGTACAGTTGAAGAGGAATGGACATCTCTAAAAATGGCCATCACAGAAGTTGGGAAGGAAAACATAGGTACAAAGAAGGTAGCTGCGAAGAAACCATGGGTAACAGAAGAAATACTTCAGTTGATTGATGAAAGGAGGAAGTTCAAACACGTTCCGGGAAAATCAGAAATACAGAAATACAAGTCGCTGAGGAATGAAATAAATAGGAAGTGCAGGGAAGCTAAGACGAAATGGCTGCAGGAAAAATGTGAAGACATGGAAAGAGATATGATTGTCGGAAGGACAGACTCAGCATACAGGAAAGTCAAAACAACCTTTGGTGACATTAAAAGCAACGGTGGTAACATTAAGCGTGCAACGGGAATACCACTGTTAAATGCAGAGGTGAGAGCAGATAGGTGGAAAGAATACATTGAAAGCCTCTATGAGGATGAAGATTTGGCTGATGTGATAGAAGAAGAAACAGGAGTCGATTTAGAAGAGATAGGGGATCCAGTATTAGAATCGGAATTTAAAAGAGCTTTGGAGGACTTACGGTCAAATAGGGCAGAAGGGATAGATAACATTCCATCAGAATTTCTAAAATCATTGGGGGAAGTGGCAACAAAACGACTATTCACGTTGGTGTGTAGAATATATGAGTCTGGCGATATACCATCTGACATTCGGAAAAGCATCATCCACACAATTCCGAAGACGGCAAGAGCTGACAAGTGCGAGAATTATCGCACAATTAGCTTAACAGCACATGCATCGAAGCTGCTTACAAGAATAATATACAGAAGAATGGAAACGAAAATTGAGATTGCGCTAGGTGACGATCAGTTTGGCTTTAGGAAAAGTAAAGGGACGAGAGAGGCAATTCTGACGTTACGGCTAATAATGGAAGCAGGGCTAAAGAGAAATCAATACACTTTCATAGGATTTGTCGACCTGGAAAAAGCGTTCGACAATATAAAATGGTGCAAGCTGTTCAAGATTCTGAAAAAATAGGGGTAAGCTATAGGGCGAGACGGGTCATATACTATATGTACAGCAACCAAGAGGGAATAATAAGAGTGGACGATCAAGAACGAAGTGCTCGTATTAAGAAGGGTGTAAGACAAGGCTGTAGCCTTTCGCCACTACTCTTCAATCTGAACATCGAGGAAGCAATGATGGAAATAAAAGAAAGGTTCAGGAGTGGAATTAAAATGCATGGTGAAAGGATATCAATGATACGATTCGCTGATGACATTGTCATCCTGAGTGAAAAATGAAGAAGAATTAAATGATCTGCTGAACGGAATGAACAGTCTAATGAGTACACAGTATGGTTTGAGAGTAAATCGGAGAAAGACGAAGGTAATGAGAAGTAGTAGAAATGAGAACAGCGAGAAACTTAACATCAGGATTGATGGTCACGAAGTCAATGAAGTTAAGAAATTATGCTATCTAGGCAGTAAAATAACCAATGGCGGACGGAGCAAGGAGGACATCAAAGGCAGACTCGCTATGGCAAAAAAGGCATTTCTGGCCAAGAGAAGTCTACTAATATAAAATACCGGCCTTAATTTGAGGAAGAAATTTCTGAGGATGTACGTCTGGAGTACAGCATTGTATGGTAGTGAAACATGGACTGTGGGAAAACCGGAACAGAAGAGAATCGAAGCACTTGAGATGCGGTGCTATAGACGAATGTTGAAAATTAGGTGGACTGATAAGGTAAGGAATGAGGAGGTTCTACACAGAATCGGAGAGGAAAGCAATATGTGGAAAACACTGATAAGAAGAAGGGACAGGATGATAGGACAACTGCTAAGACATGAGGGAATGACTTCCATGGTACTAGAGGGAGCTGTAGAGGGCAAAAACTGTAGAGGAAGACAGAGATTGGAATACGTCAAGCAAATAATTGAGGACGTAGGTTGCAAGTGCTACTCTGAGATGAAGAGGTTAGCACAGGAAAGGAATTCGTGGCGGGCCGCATCAAACCAGTCAGTAGACTGATGACCAAAAAAAAAAAAAGTACTTGAAACTGTCCACCTGTTCTAACTTTGTTCCTCCTATTTGGTACTCAATCCGTTTATCTCTCTTTCCCACTAACATTACCTTCGTTTTGAAGATGCTAATCTTCATACCATAGTCCTTACATTTCTGATCTAGCACTGAAATATTACTTTCCAAACTTTCAATCGAATCTGCCATCACAACTAAGTCATCCGCATATGCAAGACTGCTTATTTTGTGTTCTCACATCTTAATCTCACCCAGCCAGTCTACTGCTTTCAACATATGATCCATATATAATATGAACAACAGTGGAGACAGGTTGCAGCCTTGTCTTACCCCTGAAACTACTCTGAACAATGAACTCAATTTACCGTCAACTAACTGCTGCCTGACTATCCATGTAAAGACCTTTAATTGCTTGCAAAGTTTGCCTCTTATTCCATAATCTCGTAGAACAGACAATAACTTCCTCCTAGTAACCCGGTCATATGCCTTTTCTAGATCTAAAAATTTTCCGACAGCAACAATAAACCGGATAATGCCGACTGGGTTTTCAATGAGCAATTCGTAATTCATTATTTTTCCAAAAAGTTTAAAGAAACGTTTCATCTGAGTCAAAACATCTCAACTGATGAAGTAATGATACCATGGCGTGGACAGTTAAATTTTAAAGCTTACAGTTCGTAGAAAATGACGAAATATGGCAAACTCATTCCGATGCTGTGTGATTCGAGGACGGAATACATTTTCTCATTCAAGCTATATTCCGTTGCTGGACAACCGTTACCAAAAGCAGTGATGGAACTATTGACACCTTACTATGGAAAGTGGCATGACCTCAACATGGATAATTATTATAACGGTTTAGAACTTGCAGAGAAGTTACTTGAAAATAAAATTAGAGTTTGTGGAACGATGCGACAAAATAGAGGATATCCGGAAAAAAATTTAATCGCGCAGTCAGTGTGATTGAAGCTTGTCATCAACGGAAAGGTGACAAACGGCCGGCCTCAAGCCAAGTAATCCCAATTAGCGCTGCCGGCGCCAAGCGAATAAATTTGTACCAGACGAGCGGACGGCAAAGTGTTAAAGTAGACGAAAATCTAATAGTCATAGGCGAGTGGAATGCGTTAATAGGGAAAGGCACAGAAGACAGAGTAGTGGGAAAATATAACTTGGGCAGGTAGAATGAGAGAGGAGAAAGACTCCGCAATTACTCATCTCTTAGCTTAACTGGATTAGTTGTACTATCAACTGGTTAACGGTAAACAGATACGCAAATGCCGATAGTCAGTTATTTTTCACATCGGAGTCTAAACTTTTATTCGTCATTTAAGATGTACAAGGAATTATTATGTGCAAAATTTGGTAATATATCTGCAAGCATTTATCTCTGCTAGTAGCGTTTTCTTATTTTACGATGAAATATTGCACCTACCTTTCGAAAATGCAAAATTATTTTGGCAATTTAAAATTCTTTCTTTTGTGAGAGAATCTGTTGGCAGCAGCATGCAAAATCATGCAACGTAATTGACAAGGAGAAATAAAGTATGATCCAAGTAACATTCTTATTGCATTACAATATCGCTTTATAGAATAACCACGGAAGACAGTGTTAAAACTGGAAGCTTACAATATTATTTCTTTGCAAATTACACATACTACGTAATATAGAGGTAATATGAGACGTATGTTATTTTTGGTAGATGCCATAAAAGTAGGTAGGAAAGAGCTTCAAAGGGCCGGACTAGGGTCGTAGTTTTACTTTATCAAGAAATACACAGTAAGGCAAACAAAAATGGCACCTTTATTTGGAAGAAATAACACGTCGAATTTGTGATTGTCCATAGGACATTACATAAAGCCGGACGTGCTTCTTAATAACCTATGCGATAACCACGAATGGTAGTGGATGCTCTGCAACGTGCTGCCGTGGTGGCCTAAATGTTGGTAAGGAATTCCTGTGATATTGCATTCCATTCTTCCACCAGCGCCTTTGACAACTGATGAAATGGCTTTGGTGCATGAGGACATGCAGCAAAACGCCTCCCTAATGCATCCCACAGGTGATCGATGGGATTTAAGTCGGGGGAAGATATCAAACGCAGAATGTCACCTTGTTTCAATTGCTCCTGCGCCTGCGCAGTTCAATGCGTGACCGCAGGAATGAAGCCAAGGCCGTATGCACCCTTAAAAAGTCATCCATGGGGAAGGAATACAGTGTCACAATAACGCTGGGCTGTAAATGCACCTTGTTACAAGATTTGGCGTTCGTTCCGCCCGTGCAACATTATGGCTCTCTGCATCGGAACACCTGAGCTATCTGAACGAACACGTTCGACAATATTCACATACTGAGGTCCAATGTAATTTTACTACATTGTAAGTGAATTAACATATCAGAGGGGTGCGCCATGATCTAACGGGATTTACGCCGAGCCGCGCGGGATTAGCGGAGCGGTATAAGGCGCTGCAGTCATGGACTGTGCGGATGGTCCCGGCGGAGGTTCGAGTCCTCCTCGGGCATGTGTGTGTGTGTTTGTCCTTAGGATAATTTATGTTAAGTAGTGTGTAAGCTTAGGGACTGATGACCTTAGCAGTTAAGTCCCAAAAGATTTCACACACAACATTTTTGAACATTAATGTCGAGCGAACAGGGATAAGCCGGCAGCTGTGGACGAGCGGTTCTCGGCGCTTCAGTCTGGAACCACGTGACTGCTACGGTTGCATGATCGAATCCTGCCTCGGGCATGGATGTGTGTGATGTCCTTAGGTTAGTGAGGTTTAAGTAGTTCAAAGTTATAGGGGACTGATGACCTTAGATGTTAAGTCCCACAGTGCTCAGACCCATTCTTGAACAGGAATAAAAATCTGTCGTAGTTTGCTTTCATCTGGTGGCTCTGCCGTAGAGATCACCGAAGTTAAGCGCTGTTGGGCGTGGCCAGCACTTGGATGGGTGACCATCCAGCCGCCATGCGCTGTTGCCATTTTTCGGGGTGCACTCAGCCTCGTGATGCCAATTGAGGAGCTACTTGACCGAATAGTAGCGGCTTCGGTCAAGAATACCAACATAACGACCGGGAGAGCGGTGCGCTGACCCCACGCCCCTCCTATCCGCATCCTCCTCTGAGGATGACACGGCGGTCGGATGGTCCCGGTAGGCCACTCGTGGCCTGAAGAGGGTGTGCTTTTTTTTTTTTTTTGAGAGTGGGCACTGCCGTAACCTTCTTTTTGAGGGGTAAGGGCACATTGTTGATCAAATTCTTATGTATTAGGCCCGTAAGGCAATTACGTCACACGAGTCGCACATGTGCAGAAGCTCCTTAAAACGTGCACAACTGTGTGTGCTTACGACCTTGTTGTCAAGTCTCACGGAGTTTAGAGGAGCTTTAGCGCGGTAGATTACATTCCTTGTCTGTCAGATTGCAGCATCTATGTTATGTGTGACAGCATTCAAGGAAAAATTACCAATAAATCCGCAAGGCGTCGAAAGTTAGGTTGTTCACATGCTCTCGTGCTCTTACACCATCCCAGATAGTTACGTGAGTTGAAGGACCTCAGCTGTGCTTCATTAAAATGTTACTCATCAGATATCGCGTTTCTCTTCTATCTTCAAGTGCACATTTTAACATTTTTCAGCATTTAAAGCAAGTTTTCAGAATGAGATTTTCACTCTGCAGCGGAGAGTGCGCTGATATGAAACTTCCTGGAAGATTTAAACTGTGTGCCGGCCAAAGACTCGAACCTGGGATCTTTGCCTTTCGCAGAAGAGCTTCTGTGAAGTTTGGACGGTAAGAGACAAGGTACTGGCAGAATTGAAGCTGTGATGGTTGGTTGTGAGTAGTGCTTGGGTAGCTCAGTTGGTAGAACACTTGCTCATGAGAGGAAATGGTACTCACTTCGAGTCTCGGTCCGGCACAAAGTTTTAATCTGCCAGGAAGTTTCATTTAAAGCAAGTTGTCTACATTTTCATTAGTCTGAACTGTGCACACTTTTACATTTTTGAATATTTAATGCAAGTTGCATATATTTTCAATACTCTGAACTGTATCAAGATCTGCCTGAATAGCTGTGCAGCTTTTTCAGACAGCAGTACATTACGGATAACTGAATTATGTGCGAAGAGTCTCTGGTTACCGTTAACATGAAAAACAAGGATCCGTACACACTTCCCTGGAGTACACCTAAAGTTTCTTCTACATCTGTAGATGACTCGTAATTCAACATAGCATGCTACATTCTCCCTATCAAGAAGTCATCAACCCAGTCACAAATTTCGCTTGATATCTCATACGATTGGACTATTGACGTTCCTACCTCTTCTACATATGCCAGTACGTCCAGCAATTTCAACATCATCCTTCTCACAGTTAATTTCTGTTGTATTTTCTTTAGCCGCTTTCATGTCGTCTCGTTGTCTCTGTAGAGCTGTACCATGGGAAGCAAGGAGAGGGTTTAGCTTGGTGGCCGGTATCCTCGTTCTATAGCACAAACTGATCGCAATTAATAACTGGGTTCTTTATTCATAAACAAAGAGCTACTTAACCTTAGTTTCCATGTGCTGTGGTAAAAGCTCTCTTATGTGCAAACCACGTAGACTCTATTCAGTTGAAGTCCGCTATATTCACTGTAAGGTTACTATGTCCTGCATGTCTCTGTGCTAGGGGCTAGGCCTGCCGCTCGGTCTCGGTGACACCCTGCAGCTCCATGGGGTACAGACTCGAAGTAACTGGCGTAACATGTTCGAACTAAATGGCTGAACTCGAATGAACTGGTCTTCCGGTCATCGGTGGCTATCTTAAATACTGATGGTCTAGAGGACATTGGCGGCGCGTTGCCAGCGGGTCTTATCATTGTGCTCTATCGATATTCTCGTAATCTCTATGCCGCATGGAGTGCTGACGCCAACCTACGCCAGCACAATTTCCCTGTAACAGTCCCAGTCAGCAGTTTACAGAAAGAAAATTCTATTGCTGTACTTCACTGGCAAAGGGACATCATCAGTCTGCTCAAATAACGTATTACTACATCCCATAAGACTGAATGAACCTACTACAGACTGACGGCGATGCAGATTACCCTCCCAACCCGAGAATCGGCGTAAAGAGTCCATCAGAAATACTAAGGTATGCCAGTCCCAAAATTGTCTCACGGCCCTGTGCACGGCCAACAAATGTATAACGTGGTCGTAATTGCTGAAGCAGTACCACAGTCTGAAATTCACACAGTTCGTACAGGAGTCCTGCAGCTATGACGGAAAAGTACGAATGTATCGAAATCTCCTATGTCTATCATTCTGCTTGGCCTAAAATTTGTTTACTGCTGTGCGGAAGCAAATTGTGTAGTTCCCAGTACAATGGAACTGATAAAAGGAATACCCTACAATATCTAGGATAACCAAGAATCAGGGTTTGGATATCTGATGGCCAAAGTTCCTGCTGCGTCTGGACAAGCCAGCGTCAGCTAGGCCCAGGTCAGGATAGACAGAGCCAATTAACAGAATACGTTGCAAGGTTACACAATCACGAATAGCGAATAGAAACCAATCATTACCTAGGTTTCTGCCAAAATAATTTGGCCTTCTTCAGCAGCTATTGACACTAAACTAATGCATGCCAAAGTTTGGCCGTGTCAAGTATAAAACTATAACGCCGTAGTACCCAGTCATAAATCTACATTACATAGCTGAGGAGAAACAGCAGGCCCCACTGTGCGGACGAGGTCGGCACGTTGTGAGAGCTGCGCCGGAACTAATGGCAGCGAGCAGCTAAGTACCGAGCACCGTTGACGGTCATGCACATGCGCGAGTGGAAATATAGATGCTTAACTGTAGCTACCTTTACGTTAGGAATTGGATTAATATAAGCATTAAAACTTGGGCATGCAATAGTTTAGGGTCAATAGCTTCAGAAGAAGACCAAATTATTTTGGCTGAAACCTGGCTAAAGATTGGTTTCCATTTGCATCTGAGGCTGACGTGTTATCTCTTTAAATAATTCACTAGTTACGAAGGAAACAATTCACCAGTTCGAAGAAATTAATAACAACAATATAATAAAGGAAACAAGTAAATGTTTAGTAGCTGATTCAAGAACGTTAACTACTTCTCTACAAGTTGATGCAGGCAAGGCAAATTAATGGAAGCACCTAAGACATGTCGACGTGACGCAGACCATCTGACATCTAACAATGTTTCTGCGTGGCTATCCTCAGCACTAAGAGCAAAAATATTTGTTGTTGTTGTTGTGGTCTTCAGTCCTGAGACTGGTTTGATGCAGCTCTCCATGCTACTCTATCCTGTGCAAGCTTTTTCATCTCCCAGTACCTACTGCATCCTACATCCTTCTGAATCTGCTTAGTGTATTCATCTCTTGGTCTCCCTCTACGATTTTTACCCTCCACGCTGCCCTCCAATACTAAATTGGTGATCCCTTGATGCCTCAGAACATGTCCTACCAACCGATCCCTTCTTCTGGTCAAGTTGTGCCACAAACTTCTCTTCTCCCCAATCCTATTCAATACTTCCTCATTAGTTACGTGATCTACCCATCTAATCTTCAGCATTCTTCTGTAGCCCCACATTTCGAAAGCTTCTATTCTCTTCTTGTCCAAACTATTTATCGTCCATGTTTCACTTCCATACATGGCTACACTCCATACGAATACTTTCAGAAATGACTTCCTGACACTTAAATCAATAATGGATGTTAACAAATTTCTCTTCTTCAGAAACGATTTCCTTGCCATTGCCAGCCTACATTTTATATCCTCTCTACTTCGACCATCATCAGTTATTTTGCTCCCCAAATAGCAAAACTCCTTTACTACTTTAAGCGCCTCATTTCCTAATCTAATTCCCTCAGCATCACCCGACTTAATTAGACTACATTCCATTATCCTTGTTTTGCTTTTGTTGATGTTCATCTTATATCCTCCTTTCAAGACACTGTCCATTCCATTCAACTTCTCTTCCAAGTCCTTTGCTGTCTCTGACAGAATTACAATGTCATCGGCGAACCTCAAAGTTTTTATTTCTTCTCCATGAATTTTAATACCTACTCCGAATTTTTCTTTTGTTTCCTTTACTGCTTGCTCAATATACAGATTGAACAACATCGGGGAGAGGCTACAACCCTGTCTTACTCCCTTCCCAACCACTGCTTCCCTTTCATGTCCCTCGACTCTTATAACTGCCATCTGGCTTCTGTACAAATTGTAAATAGCCTTTCGCTCCCTGTATTTTACCCCTGCCACCTTTAGAATTTGAAAGAGAGTATTCCAGTCAACATTGTCAAAAGCTTTCTCTAAGTCTACAAATGCTAGAAACGTAGGTTTGCCTTTCCTTAATCTTTCTTCTAAGATAAGTCGTAAGGTCAGTATTGCCTCACGTGTTCCAGTGTTTCTACGGAATCCAAACTGATCTTCCCCGAGGTTGGCTTCTACTAGTTTTTCCATTCGTCTGTAAAGAATTCGTGTTAGTATTTTGCAGCTGTGACTTATTAAGCTGATAGTTCGGTAATTTTCACATCTGTCAACACCTGCTTTCTTTGGGATTGGAATTATTATATTCTTCTTGAAGTCTGAGGGTATTTCGCCTGTTTCATACATCTTGCTCACCAGATGGTAGAGTTTTTTCAGGACTGGCTCTCCCACGGCCGTCAGTAGTTCCAATGGAATATTGTGTACTCCTGGGGCCTTGTTTCGACTCAGGTCTTTCAGTGCTCTGTCAAACTCTTCACGCAGTATCGTATCTCCCATTTCATCTTCATCTACATCCTCTTCCATTTCCATAATATTGTCCTCAAGTACATCGCCCTTGTATAGACCCTCTATATACTCCTTCCACCTTTCTGCCTTCCCTTCTTTGCTTAGAACTGGGTTTCCGTCTGAGCTCTTGATATTCATACAAGTCGTTCTCTTATCTCCAAAGGTCTCTTTAATTTTCCTGTAGGCGGTATCTATCTTACCCCTAGTGAGATAGGCCTCTACATCCTTACATTTGTCCTCTAGCCATCTCTGCTTAGCCATTTTGCACTTCCTGTCGATCTCATTTTTGAGACGTTTGTATTCCTTTTTGCCTGTTTCACTTACTGCATTTTTATATTTTCTCCTTTCATCAATTAAATTCAATATTTCTTCTGTTACCCAAGGATTTCTACTAGCCCTCGTCTTTTTACCTACTTGATCCTCTGCTGCCTTCACTACTTCATCCCTCTAAGCTACCCATTCTTCTTCTACTGTATTTATTTCCCCAATTCCTGTCAATTGCTCCCTTATGCTCTCCCTGAATCTCTGTACAACCTCTGGTTCTTTTAGTTTATCCAGGTCCCATCTCCTTAAATTCCCACCTTTTTGCAGTTTCTTCAGTTTTAATCTACAGGTCATAACCAATAGATTGTGGTCAGAGTCCACATCTGCCCCTGGAAATGTCTTACAATTTAAAACCTGGTTCCTAAATCTCTGTCTTACCATTATATAATCTATCTGATACCTTTTAGTATCTCCAGGGTTCTTTCATGTATACAACCTTCTTTCATGATTCTTAAACCAAGTGTTAGTTATGATTATGTTGTGCTCTGTGCAAAATTCTACCAGGCGGTTTCCTCTTTCATTTCTGTCCCCCAGTCCATATTCACCTACTGTGTTTCCTTCTCTCCCTTTTCCTCAACTCGAATTCCAGTCACCCATGACTATTAAATTTTTGTCTCCCTTCACAATCTGAATAATTTCTTTTATTTCATCATACATTTCTTCAATTTCTTCCTCATCTGCAGAGCTAGTTGGCATATAAACTTGTACTACTGTAGTAGGTGTGGGCTTCGTATCTATCTTGGCCACAATAATGCGTTCACTATGCTGTTTGTAGTAGCTTACCCGCATTCCTATTTTCCTATTCATTATTAAACCTACTCCTGCATTATCCATATTTAATTTTGTGTTTATAACCCTGTAGTCACCTGACCAGAAGTCTTGTTCCTCCTGCCACAGAACATCACTAATTCCCACTATATCTAACTTCAACCTATCCATTTCCCTTTTTAAATTTTCTAACCTACCTGCCCGATTAAGGGATCTGACATTCCACGCTCCGATCCGTAGAACGCCAGTTTTCTTTCTCCTGATAACGACATCCTCTTGAGTAGTCCCCGCCCGGAGATCCGAATGGGGGACTATTTTACCTCCGGAATATTTTACCCAAGAGGACGCCATCATCATGTAATCATACAGTAAACCTGCATGCCCTCGGGAAAAATTACGGCTGTAGTTTCCCCTTACTTTCAGCCATTCGCAGTACCAGCACAGCAAGGCCGTTTTGGTTATTGTTACAAGGCCAGATCAGTCAATCATCCAGACAGTTGCCCTTGCAACTACTGAAAAGGCTGCTGCCCCTCTTCAGGAACCACACGTTTGTCTGGCCTCTCAACAGATACCCCTCCGTTGTGGTTGCACCTACGGTACGGCTATCTGTATCGCTGAGGGACGCAAGCCTCCCCACCAACGGCAAGGTCCATGGTTCATGGGGGGGGCAAAAATATTTACAAAACAAATATGTCTGACTTCTTCTCAACTCTTCATCCTTTCTTACTGGTCGTCACCCTCATCACGGGTTACATTTGTAACAATGAAAAGTGGTCCAGTATTTCCTTGCTATGATACTAGTTGAGTACCCGGTGTTGTCTGAGTATGTGTTTATTTCCACCATCTGATCAGTCATGCAGACAACCTAGTAGGTGGAACAACCACAGCTGCGAGTATTCATCTAGGCTATTAACAACAGTTTCAGCTATATTTAGTCCTTTATTACTCGAACAATACCGGTTTCGTTGCACTACAAGCCATATCTTCAGGTGAACATCTGATTAAAACAATAGAGCGGAAAAGCTCGGAATCTTGTTACCCAATATTCGTTGTCCGTCAAAAAACAACACCGCCAAAAGACGTATGTCATATACACACCGTCGTTTAGCGGTATTTTTTTTTTCATGGATATGCACCGTGAAAACGGACAGTACATTACCACACTACTTTTCGCTAAATCTGAACTTCCCTTCGTAGACGATATTTTCGAATTGTCTGATCCATTTGCTGTACTATAGCGTCGACTAACACTTGCTTCATTCCCTGACTACCTGCGTCACGAACGTCTGTACGTCCTGCTTCAAAGTTCCTGCGCAATCGCCACACTCCGATGATACGCATGACAGTTGCGTTATGTGGGCTGCGTGAAATCAGGCAGAGCCCCCTCAGCAGGAAGAAAGCGAATGAAAGCACGTTCTTCACATTCGCCGGGAGACAACATTTCTCTATGCATTTTTATGTTCTCAGTGTGCGCTCTGAACTGAAAAAAGCGATGTGACGCAATCGACACGAATACTAAAGACACTGTACAATTCACCTGCTCCCAGCTTCATAGGATTAATTTCGCGACAGGTCGAACTTTCAAAGAAGATAACTACCGTATTACCTCTTGTTCCTGTGATTTTCTGATCGTGGTCTTCCCAGAAGACATCTGCGGAGAGTAATAACTCTCATCACGAAATGTGCTCTCCAGAAATATGAGTAGGAAATGTCTCTATGATGCACAACTCCTCTCCTTCTGCGTCAGCTCGAGGCTGTTAAGTATCTACATAACGCTCTCGCGCCGATCGTTACGATATGCGATGGTCTCCTTTGTACCTTTCCTATTACCCCTGTTATTGCCAGCTATTGAGTATTCCAGACTGATATACAGTACTCAAGAATCTGCCAAGTAAGAGTTTTGTACGACACTTCTTTCGTGGATCAATTGCACTTTTTACAATTCTCTCAAAGTATCTCAGCCAGGCACTTTACCTGTAATTTTTTTCATTATTATACCACTTTAGGCACCTACTAAGCAGTTTCAATTAGTTACTGTTTCCAGTTATTTGCCAGCACTAGTATAATCGAATAGAACAGGTTATCTTCGCCTGTTTATTCGTAACATCGTACATTTATATCTGCATGAATACATTCCCGAACTATAGACACTAGGACGTTTTGATAGTGTGTGATACTCATTATCTTGTGACGAAGTCAGATAATGAATATGACACTCGTCTGTAGGTAACGGTGTTGCAGTACTGGTACTCGGCAGGAACCCAGGACCTTTTAATTACACTTATTTACTTCCAGGTTCCACAGCCAATCTCTGTACCAATCGTCCTTTCTCAGCTGTTCTTCTCGGAGTGGTTTCCGTTGGTTGTGAGGCACTTGACGGAACGGGAGCCACTTAGCGCCACTGAAAGATGGCCCGGTATGGAAGATCGAAAGATTGGAGGATGACTCTTTAAGACTACTTTAATTTACTTTTTATCGTGAAATACTCTGTAATCGGTACTAGACCACTAACTATGAGCTATATCTCAGTGACGCACAGTTGTAATGGTTCAAATGGCTCTGAGCACTATGGGGCTTAACTGCTGTGGTCATCAGTCCCCTAGAAGTAAGAACTACTTAAACCTAACTAACCTAAGAACAACACACACATCCATGCCCGAGGCAGGATTCGAACCTGCGACCGTAGCGGTCACGCGGTTCCAGACTGTAGCGCCTAGAACCGCTCGGCCACTCCGGACGGCCACAGTTGTAATGACCCCAGGGAAGATCCGCTTGCTTTAAGCCAATGTGAGTTGCATTTTATCAAGTAGGGCGTGTGGCTGAGAGTGTATGTATTGGCGTTTTATACCGTATGTCGAATCCAGGAAGTTGGAGCACTTCGGTGATGGGAGTAGCAGTTTTGAAGATATTTTGAGAGATATTTCAGTTTTTATGCGGTGATTGTTTGTAGGAAATATTTGATCAATTTCAGTCCTCGTTTTTCGAATTCGCATATTTATTTTGATAGCATTTTGCGTACTGAATTGTTGCTTGATTGTGTACGTGATCTGGTATTTAGCTGTGAGGAACTGCAGAGGCACAGAGGTTTTAAATAATATGGAAGGTGTTGAAGGATCGTGACATAGTTACTCAATGCTGTGCATCATGCACTCACTTTTGTCATTCTCTCCTGCATTTTAGATTGTTCAGTCCCTTATTCGAAGAGGTATATAGAGAATAAGTATTTCCGTGATTACTAGAAACTCTATTCATGTTATGTGTACCGTTGTTCCCAGATTGTGTATATTCTTCATCACTTTGAATTTAATACAGAGTATCAATTCAGTACTAATATCATTTATTTATGTTCTCCCAAGACATTTATTTAATTTTCGTACGTAAATTTTGAGTCCTGCTTGTGTGACGTCATATTGAGAGCAACTGTTAGCAACACCGCACCCCCTCTATCTATTCAATGATTATTTATGATACAGAGACTCAAACAGCTAAATAGTACACAGCTCTGCCACGTTATTAGTACTAAATATCCCTTTCTATAGCATGACAAAATTTTTTGAGAGGTAAGTTTAGTCACTGTTTCCGGAATGCACGTGGCACTGTACGTAAATCTGTAACCATGAAGTTACCTGCACAGGACATCGTAACGAACAAGATTACGTCTCTGAACTATATCATTATTCAGTTTTCTTGGTGATATACTTCCTTGATAGAACGTTTTTAGATTACGGGGAACTATCCCACAGCCCCGTGTTTTGCTACAAAATGACCAGATTCAGACTTTTTTTATTTTTAAATCATTTACCAAATGATTTGATCATAGAATGATGCTCAATCATACAAGTTACGTCTACGAGTGTCGAGCTGAGCTGTTAATCGTGTGTGCTGCGGTCGCAGGTTCGAATCCTACCTCGGGCGTGGATGTATGTGATGTGCTTAGGTTAGTAAAGTTTAAGTAGTTCTAAGTTCTAGGGGACTGATGACTTCAGAAGTTAAGTCCCATAGTGCTCAGAGCCATTTGAAACATTTGTTAATCGTGTGTTCTACTGTGATCACATGATATCAGCCACCTGGAAAGCTGTGCGTGCTAAAACGACGCTTCCGGATTGGGCAGGTGCGCCGGCACCGGATACAATCCGCCCAGCGGACTGACGTCGAGTGTCGGTGTTCCGCGTAACCTGGATGTGGTTTTTCGGCGATTTGCCACATCCCACAAGGTGAACAGCGGGCTGGTAACATAGTCCCGCTTCACTTACACTTTCACATGAGTAACACCACATGTCAACAACTGGGGTGCACATATTCCGTCCAGGGGTCGAGGCATCTTGGGCCGGGGGAAGCGGGGGTCGCGGGAGGTGAGGAGGTGAATGGCGAAAGGAAGGGCATCCGGCCACACCTTAAATTAACCATGCCTAATTCGTTAATGACCATGCTGGCCTTGCGCCAATGCGGGATAAAAGCACTTGAAATAGTAGAAGAAATGTCCCCGAATGCTGCCGTCAAGCACGGAGTCCGACTGTCGACTTCCATTGTTGGTAGTGTAAAGTTGGTGAAACAAATACAGGCGCTCAGAGCTAACAAATCACATAGGCAACTGTAATGGCAGTGGAAGTGGAGTCACCTTGTTCTTTCGATGATCTTGTCAGTCGGGCGGAGGACCAATCTGAGTGCTAATGCACCCTTTTGTTCTTTAGATGACAAGGATCAGTTACAATTAACTGTACAAAGAAGCACTAGGCAATCGAAACGACAGCATTAAAGATGTCTTGTGTGTCCACAGGACTGGTCGAAATGTGACTGACAAAGTGTCATGATGATTATCTCCATTAGCAAAATATTCCGGAGTCTGGGAGGAGACTGCCAACGGGAGCGTCACTGTGAGAGTAACATCAAATACTCGATGAGAAGGTGAAATTCTAGGAGTAGGATCATTGATTACTAAAAGTTTGAGTGCAGTAGGGAAGCTGGAAAATATGAATAACCCGTCAGAAGGTAGAATTCTACTGGTAGGAGCGTAAAGAAATTGAAAGTTTGAATGCGAAAGGGAAGCTGTAAAATATGAAAAAAAGAAATGCAAAGTCCCAACTTAGTTTTCGTCGCGATCAGTGTAGTGAAATCGAAGAGGATAACGGTTGCCGCTGAGACAACCCGTATAAAATGGTATAGCGTCAATATGAGTCGTTACTAATAGGTCGGAATAATGGCAGAGAATGAGTTACAGTGGGCAGTTCACTGATAAGATTATTCTCATCAGATTCCACAGCAAACTAGTAACATCAATAGGCCAGTTATGCATGCCGATGTCACCGGCGGATGATAAAGAGATGAAGTGTATTACGACACTGAATTGATAATTAAGTAGGGTAATACTCAAATCTAATACTCATTGTGGTGGGAGAGTTGTGATAAAGCCAAAGATGCAATAGAATATGAGCTTGGTAATAGTAGTAGTAGTAGTAGTAGCTTTATTCATTTGTAGACCTCTTTTTACAAGGATATAGGACATGTCAAAGTATTTACAAGTTTAGACCAATTTAAAATAAGGTAATCCGTATACACACACAGTTACAGAATTATAGTTAAAGACAATCATTAGATTTACTCCTGGCATATAATACTTTCTTACAAATAAGTTATTATATAATGTAATGTCACACTGTTCACTCATATGTCACTATCAGTCACTGCACACACTATACACACGTAGTTTTGTTACACTTCACTCGCTACACACACACACACACACACACACACACACACACACACACACACACACACCTACGGTCTCTGGGCCATTTTCTGTGTCACAACTTCCCATTTGCTATCCTGAAAAACTGAGTCAGCATCCCTCTGTAATGGGTGGGATGTTGAGTTCAGAAAGAGGAAGAGGTGTTGGTGTTGTGCCGTGCATAGCTTAGGGGTAAGAAACGTAAAGTGAAGGTGTTATGTGGAATGTTGGATATTTTATAATCATTATTATTAATATTATAATAATAATTATTATTATTATTTATTTGTATAACAGTTTGATCAAACCCCTAGTCTGTTTTAGCTAAGTAATCCTTCAATGAATGAAATGTGTTGCATAAGAGGAGGTACTTCTTAGCTGCCTTTTTAAATACGTGTATTTTTGCAATTTCTTTCATCTCTTTTGTAAATTTATTGTGCTGTTTTATTCCTTGGTAGAAAATGATGTTTTGAGTTTATGTTTATTTTTTCTTAATAAATGTAAGTTCCATGATGTTCTTTATTGAAGTGTACAACTGACTGGTAAATGTATTCACATGGTGCAGTCAAAATTCCCAGTATTTTAAACAGATCTTTTCAATGAGATCCACTACTATTTTTGGTTATAGTTCTTATGGCTCTTTTCTGGAGTTTGAAAATTGTGTTCATATTTTGTGCAGTTGTTCCCAAAAACAGAATGCCCTGGCATGACCTGGCATGTAACTAAAAGACACTGTACACAGTATTACGAATGTAACATGAGAAAGACTAATTGACAGATGCAATAATTTTAAACTTATAAGAAGTAGAGAATTTTCAGTCCAAAGGGACAAGCGGAGCTATACTTGGAAACGAACTGCAGACACGGAAGATTCCACCTGGATTACGTCGTGCTAAAACAGTAATTCTGTAGTGTGATACTGTATTGCAAGATATACCAGGTACGCGTACTCTACTCTGATCTCAATTAACTGAAGATGAAGAGTTGTTTCAACTTCAAACAATATAAAAAGAAATGTCATATTGAAGTGCTGGAAGAAAATGCTGTGTGCTTGAAGCTCACTGAGGCTGTAGTTACTACGATAATGAGTACCACAGTAAACAGCTCACTTGAAGAGGATTGGCCATCTCCAGCAGAACAAATACCAAAGTTCAAGGACGGATATGGGACAAGTAAAGTAGCATCGAGGAAGTCTTGGATAACTGAATAAATACAAAATACAAAATTGTGAGGAAAAGGAAACGAATATAGCATTGTGAGTCGGTTGAGAATGGAATAAGTAGGAAGTGCAGGGAACTTCAAGTGAAATTATTTAAGGGAAAAGTTAAGATATAGAAAAAAAATGTTCGTCATAGGACAAATTCAGCGTCCTGGAAAGTCAAAACAAATTGTGGGTGAAATAAGAAGAAACGGCATCACCTTTAAGATTACATGACGAATTTGTGGTACAGGATTAAAGGAATAGGTGTACGGAGTACGGTGAAAACAATTCGAGGGGATGGACTGTTTGATGAAGTGATAGTACGATTCAGTCGATTTGGGAGACATAGGGGCTGCAATATTCAGGCCCCCATACACAGACAGACCAGTCTACCGACTCGTCCGCTGAGCGAATCGGCCCCAATCCTTTTACGTGTGTGGGAGATGGAAATACACGGTATGCATAAAAACCAATAAGTAACAATAAGAATGTAAAATACAGAAGAAGTAATTCTGATTAGTACAAGTGCAAGACAAAGACTTAGTCGTTCACCTCTATTGTTCAATCTGTACTTAGAAGGAGCAGTGATGAAGATAAAAGAAAACTTCAGGAGTGGAAAGAAAAATAGGGATGAAAGGGTATCAGTGATAAGATCCGATGATGAGACTGAAAAGCTGAATGAAAGGAATAGTCTGAGTACTGAATATTGATTAACTTAACCAGAGAAAAAAGTGGGTAATAAGAATTTGCACGATGAGATTACTGCTAAATTTAACATGAAAATTTTGGACCTCAAAATAAACGAGGAAATGCAGTTCTGCTTTCTCGAAAGTGAAATAATAAAAGATAGGTGAAACAAGGAGGACACGAAAATCAGTCTAGAGCAACTGAAGATGGCATGCCTGCTTAACTTCAGGAAGACATTTCTGTGAATGTACGTTTGTTTGGAGCACAACATTGTGTGAAGTGAATCATGGAATGAGAAAAATTTGGAAGAGAAGAAAATCGATGCGTTTCGGGTATGCTGAAGTAGAACGATATTAACATTTGGGTGACTGGTGAGAATCGACCGGTTTGAAGTATGATTCTGTACAACGATATTAAAAATGAGGTGATTGGTGAAATAAGAAATGAAGAGGTTTTCCTCAGAATGGGGGTGTAAAGGAACGTATGGAGAACACTGATATGGAGATGTGTGAAGACGTCAGGGAACTACTTCCGTAGCACTTGAGGACGCTACGGATGGAATAACAGTGGAGGAACAGAGAATTTATGCAACAAATAATTGTGGACGTTGAATGTAAGTGCCACCCTGAGATGAAGATGTTGGGACACGAGACGAGTTCGTGATGAATCACATCAAATCAGTGAGATGACAGAAACAGGTTAATCGAAAGTCTCCTTGTTCTTGGTGTTCACTCCAATGGATATACCACCAAACGTGATGATGTGATTTCTCTTCACCACCTACTACGAGTAACTTCTTGAACACTTGTGCATTAACTCCACCTCAAATCTTATACTGCCTGAAAAATACTGTTATCTAGCAAACTGGCGGTCGGGTGGATACATGCAGTTTCATGGGCAATCACAGTGCAGTCTGCCGAGGGATTGTATCGTAGTCACAAAGGAAATGTTGAAAATGGCGGTTCTATGCAAGGCGCAAATCTTAATTGACCACCACAGTAGTTATTACATGTTTCTTCCAGTCAATTGTGACAAGATTTATGTAACTGCATTGTACGAGTTTCTGTCGAGAATGCTTTAGCATGTCACTACCACAAATAAAATTCTGCCAGAAAATGCCCATTGTCATGAAGCAAAGTTGGGTATTATCTGGCGGTTTGATTGTTCAATCGGGCTCTGTTAAACTCAAAGCCATCCCGTCACCCGACTCATCAAACGATTATTCCAGTCTGTACTCGCTTTATTATTTTCCCCATGGGATATTTGTGTTTGCACTGTTGTCTCAGTGTGTGATGAGGAGCCTCTGAAACCGTTTGTGGAAACCATCATCGCACATCTTTTCCTGCTACAGAAACCTGTTACTGTTACCTGGCTGTACTCTAGGGATTTGATAATTCAGTGCTGTTCTATGAGTATAGTCATACAGCAAGCGACGAGGCCCAATTGGGATTCCATTGTGGACTCTAGGTCCGTCTGGTAACAGCCTGGCACCTCAACAGACATATCAACAGCATTATCCAGATCCCTTAATCGGGTGATTCAGTATACTATGTGTGGTCTTTCAATCTACCAGCTGATGATCCTCCCATTGGTCAGTTGACTGTATCTCTCCAGAACTCGAAAGAGGACACATTTCAGAGTTCATCTCAGCCCAGGGGCCCAGGATGTCAGTTAAACAGCAGAACTACCTCCAGTCTATTTTCTGTGTAGTGATTCTTCGACAGTGGATTTTCATCATAGAAATGCACATATATTTTTTAATCGAGCCACGTCGTCAAGCGAGAGCAACTTGACCATTCAATCCATGACGTCCAAATAAATTTTCGGGACCCTTTGAGAGCGCAAGCGAGCAGCGGAAAGTTTAATTATTTTTGCCCGCGCCCTGCTAGTCAGATAAAGCGCCTGCCACGGCGCCACGGCGGGTCGCACTTCCAGAGCGCCGCCCTGCTGGTGAGGTCGCGGGGGCGGTGGGGGCGGCGGGGGCGGCGGGGGCGGCGGCTACGGCCACATAAAGGCTCACTCTGCTTAATTGCTGGTGATGCGAGCCGCCATTGTGCCGCAAACCGGCGCTTCCGCCGTTGCCGCCGCTGCGCACTGATGAAAAGTAATTTCCACCGCCAATCAGGAGGTGATTGCAGTCACAAATACAAACGCCGCCAGCAACTCTAGGACGCCGCGCTTCCGACCTCGAACATCCCATCTCGTTGGTGCTACATTAGCACATTAAATCGCGCAAAATTTACACTGAAACTGACATAGAAGTCTCGTCTATTAATCATCAAACGAAAAGACCTCGAACACAGATAGTGCTAATTGATAGATGAAAGAAGCTGTATCCTTACACTGCCCCCACACTTTCTGAGACAAGTACCATTTGTCAACGTTCAAAACAGCTGATACTTGTTTGTTGTTCAGCCATTCTCGGGTTATCGGTTTTAATATGACAGTCTGAAAACTATGGAAAAACACACTGAACGAAATTGTCAGAATACCTTCAGCCGTTGTGAAGGTAGAAAAATGATTGCAAATTTATATGAAAGATTCAGAACCATCACGGAAGAAATGTTTCAGCTTGTAACAAGGAAAACAAAGTCATGAATGACTGACGAAATATTACAAGTAATGAATCTAAGAAGAAGCTGCAAGGCAAACCCAGGTGAATACAGATCAACGGGGAAAACAAAGAAGCAAAAGAAGAATTGAAACAAAACTGCTCAGAGTTTGAAACTTTTTGATGTAAATATGGCAACTTTAATGTCCATAAGAAAACAAAAGAAATGATTTTGATTTTGTATCAATACTCTCACCCACCTTAGTAAATGATGATGGTAAGCCGATCAACGAGAAAAACAAAAGAATACATGCTTGCATGAACTATGTGGGCGATCCTTTTCATAACGATCGGCCAGGTCCACCTGAACTCACTGGGAAAACGTGGCAAGGTATTATTGCAGGAGAAGAGAGATCAGCAGAAAGAGCAATGAAAGATGCCAAAATATGTGGACATACTCTGAACTGATAAAGCTGTTAGAAATTGTTGACAAAGCAATTCAATAAATATTATAATTTGAGTATCATGCCCCAAAAATAGCTTCAAACTTACCAGAAAACGATGAGATAAATATGTAGTGACTTCAGACCACCTCCAGAGAAAGTTTTTAACAATTATTCACAAAATAATCTACAAAGTGGTGAATGATGTCGTCAAGAAATCAATATGAATGAATCAGGATTGATAGTCACGAGCAAGAAAGACATACCAAACTGTCATATAAATGTTATTGGTAAGCTTGTTGAGGAAATGAACTGACACACATATTAAAAAAATAACACTAACAATCAAGGGAATAGCAAGTAAAAAATTAAAATCCGTATTCAGAATGCCAGAATAGCACCTTGCAAAATGACTGATGTATTCAAGAACTGTCACCTCTCAGTCAAAACAAAATTAAGAATGCTACATTGGTACATTATTTCCATCCTATTCTTAGGAGCTGAATCCTGGATTTGAACGAGACCACTGACAAACGAATTGAAGCATTTTAAGTATGGCTATACACGAGATGGCTAAAGCTCCATGGAAGGATAAAATTACAGACTACGACATTCTGCACAAAATGAAGACAGGAAAAGAAGTTCTAAATACAGTAACATGGAGAAGACAATAGCTTCTCGGTCTTATGATGAGGAGTAGAATGAGGCATGAACTGCTGCAGAACACTATTGAAAGGAAGATAGCAGTTAGAAGTGGATGAGGAAGAAGAAGAGGAAGATATTGACTCGGATATTTTTTTAAGGATATGACTTGAAACACGAGCATGGAACATTTTCGAACACAAAATGTGATACAGTCCTCAACATATGGTACGAGTAGGCACTAAAAGAATGAGAAAAAACTATAGCATCTAGAGATCTACTTCTCGATTTATTATCAGTCGATTACGATGTTATACAGGGTGATTCAAAAAGAATACCACAACTTTAGGAATTTAAAACTCTGCAACGACAAAAGGCAGAGCTAAGCACTATCTGTCGGCGAATTAAGGGAGCTATAAAGTTTCATTTAGTTGTACATTTGTTCGCTTGAGGCGCTGTTGACTAGGCGTCAGCGCCAGTTGATGCTAAGATGGCGACCGCTCAACAGAAAGCTTTTTGTGTTATTGAGTACGGCAGAAGTGAATCGACGACAGTTGTTCAGCGTGCATTTCGAACGTAGTATGGTGTTAAACCTCCTGATAGGTGGTGTATTAAACGTTGGTATAAACAGTTTACAGAGAATGGGTGTTTGTGCAAAGGGAAAAATTCTGGACGACCGAGAACGAGTGATGAAAATGTAGCACGCATCCAGCAAGCATTTGTTCGCAGCCCAGGAAAATCGACTCGCAGAGCTAGCAGAGAGCTGCAAATTCCACAATCAACTGTATGGAGAGTCCTACGAAAAAGGTTAGTTATGAAACCTTATCGTCTGAAATTGGTTCAAGCACTGTCTGCAGCTGATAAGATTAAAAGAATCGATTTCTGTGATTTTATCCTTGCTGAAATGGAACCAGATGAATCTTTCGTTTCAAAGATTGTGTTTAGTGATGAAGCAACTTTCCACACTAACGGGAAAGTCAACCGTCACAATGTCTGTATATGGGGCACTGAGAATCCGCGGGAAATAACTCAGTATGAACGTCACTCGCCTAAGGTGAGCGTTTTCTGTGCCATTTCAGCCAATAAAGATTTTGGTCCCTTTTTCTTCGAAGGTGCTACTGTAACAGGACTACAGTATCTGGAGATGTTAGAGAATTGGCTCTTCCCTCAGCTCGAACAAGAAGCACAACAATTCATATTTCAGCAGGATGGAGCGCCACCACATTGGCACTTATCTGTCCGTAACTACCTGAACGTCAACTACCCGAGGCGATGGATCGGCCGCCAGGCAGCCTGTGACAGAGCACTTCATCACTGGCCTCCAAGAAGCCCTGATCTTACCCCCTGCGATTTTTTCTTATGGGGGTATGTTAAGGATATGGTGTTTCGGCCACCTCTCCTAGCCACCATTGATGATTTGAAACGAGAAATAACAGCAGCTATCTAAACTGTTACGCCTGATATGCTACAGAGAGTGTGGAACGAGTTGGAGTATGGGGTTGATATTGCTCGAGTGTCTGGAGGGGGCCATATTGAACATCTATGAACTTGTTTTTGAGTGAAAAAAAACCTTTTTAAATACTCTTTGTAGTGATGTATAACAGAAGGTTATATTATGTTTCTTTCATTAAATACACATTTTTAAAGTTGTGGTATTCTTTTTGAATCACCCTGTATTATGCCATTTTCAGTCCCATAAATATAGTAAATACACTATATCTTGTAACTGTAGGAAATGCAGTGTCACATTATCTATAATTAATTCCTAAATAGATCATAGATAAACTTCATGAAACTGGAACAACTGTGCTTTTCGTATTTGTTTGTGACCAGCGGAGTGTTGAAACCTTAACAAATAGCAAGAATAAATGACGGCGTCTATATTCCACCCTATTTGTAAGTACTCTACTCCTTAATACATAGATACGTTAAGAGATAAGAGCAGTGAAGTCAAACAAAGAGGGTAGATGCACATGCAACTGTTTAATTGAGGGTAAAATCATTGGTCAGGGCAAGCAAGCCATAAAACAACTAAATGGTATTCTCTGGAACATAAACATAACGAGCAGAACAAAACATACCATCTACCACACAATTTTTCAAAGTATCACAACATATGGTGCAGATTTCTGGGAACTAACTCAGAGGCAGAAAGATCGCCTGCTGGCTGTCGAGATGGATCATTTTAGATCTCATTAATCTGAGAAGGGCTGCTGTAGTCCTATTGTGTTAATGACATAAACAGTTCAGGTGGTGTGGCACATAATGCGTCACTTACATTAGATTGTGCCTGAATGTATCGTGAAGCAGAAATGTAACTTACAGTTACGGTAATTAAATTGTTCAGTCATATGGATAACCCTATCAGTGCAGGTTGAAACAATTATTTGTCCTCTAATATATTACACAGGGCTAGCCAAGATGTTCCTCTAACTCGCCTAAGTAATCCAACGGGAATTATTTTACTTGATGGTGATAATATGTGATCAATTACTAAACTTACTATAGATTGTTTGATCCTGCATTTGCCACAGTTATAACAAAACAGATGTTTACTGTATTCAGAGGCATGAAGATGGCCAAATGTAAAACCGAAATCGATTGAGATTTCAATGGAACTTCAAATACAGGTGAAAGTTATAACGAGATTCGAACGCAACAAAAAACAGTCATGTCCCTCCAAATGATGTCACTGGTCGCTTCGCAGCGCTGTAGTTGGTGTAGAATGGTATCAGGCGGTGATCCGACCCCCATTACAAAAGAACCTGGCTCATGGAAATGAAGTGTTGTGTAAGTTATTAGTCGATTTTCCTACCCAAGAGGTGTCGACGACGAGACGTTCTAGAACAGCAAAATTCATCGAACCACCTTCATAATTGTTTATTATTTCAGTCTCGTATAGTATGGGGAGAGAACGAACACTGATATTGTAAGTAGGCTGTTTATGTTTTCTCTATGTAAGTAGGCTGTTTAGGTTTTTTTATTGGTAACGCCACCTCTGTATGAAAATCACTGGCTGTGCTGTGTGCAGTCTGTGGCTAGTTTGCATTGTTGTCTGCCATTGTAGTGTTGGGCAGCGGCAGCTGGCTGTGAACAGCGCGTAGCGTTGAGCAGTTGGAGGTGAGCCGCCAGCAGTGGTGGATGTGGGGAGAGAGATGGCGGAGTTTTGTAATTTGTCATGAACTGATATATATATTATGACTTGTGATGATATTAAGGTAAATACATTGTTCGTTCTCTATTAATATCTTTCATTTGCTAACTATCCCTATCAGTAGTTAGTGCCTTCCGTAGTTTGAATCTTTTATTTAGCTGGCAGTAGTGGCGCTCGCTGTATTGCAGTAGCTTGAGCAGCGAAGATTTTTGTGAGGTAAGTGATTTGTGAAAGGTACAGTTTAATGTTAGTCAGGGCCATTCTTTTGTAGGGAATTTTGAAAGTCAGATTGCGTTGCGCTAACAAAATATTGTGTGTCAGGTTAAGGACAGTCGTGTAAGAATTGTTCAAAGGGTACGTTTCATATGTCGACCCTTAGCCTAGGATACCTCACTGGAATCTTCTGATTTTTCTTGTAGTTTGTGTATTTAGTGTAGCTTTTGTTTATTGCTAGCGCGTAATTGTAGAGAGAATCTCCTTTGTAGTTGTAGCCTTTCATTGTTGTACAGTAAAACAGTTGTGGCATGCATATAGATTTGCACCAAGTATTTCGCAGCTGTAATTAACTAGATATTATTTTCAGTGTTATGTTAATGTGTTCTCTTATTTTTGCTCTTCAAATTGTGTTTTTCTGTGTTGTCGTGTGAAATACTGTGACAATAATGGCGTGTGAAAAACGTAATACTAGGCTCCAAAGTAAACTGAGAAATGACAGTGAAAATGAGAGCAGTGTGTTAGCGCCACCGAGTAATGAATTAACTGATGTTCAAAGTAGTAATTTGGTAATTGTGCATAGGGAAATGGAGCGGGCGGCAAACAATGGCGTGGACAGTGAAACAATTAGTGAAGAGGGAAGCATTATCGATCGATCGGTCGGCAACAGCTCGCCTCAGGAATCCGAAATGACAGGACACAATTTCGCAAATACTGTAGATTCAGGTTTTGGGTCATCACTGTTTTCTCAAATAAGTCAAGACACATTTTCTGCTTGTCAAAATGTGAATGTTGTCGGTGCAAATGCACTGCCGAAAAGCGTAGAGAAACAGATTCCAGACACTAATACATTATTATTGCAATTAATGCAACAAATGGAACAAAATCAGAGACAAACACAGCAACAGTTAGACACAGTGGAACAAAATCTCAAAAAGTTAGACACAGTGGAACAAAATCTCAAAAAGTTAGACACAATGGAACAAAATCTTCAAAAGCTAGACACCATTTGTAAAAATTTTTGTGGGGAGCATGGGGACTATGTAAGTAGGCTGTTTATGTTTTCTCTATGTAAGTAGGCTGTTTAGGTTTTTTTATTGGTAACGCCACCTCTGTATGAAAATCACTGGCTGTGCTGTGTGCAGTCTGTGGCTAGTTTGCATTGTTGTCTGCCATTGTAGTGTTGGGCAGCGGCAGCTGGCTGTGAACAGCGCGTAGCGTTGAGCAGTTGGAGGTGAGCCGCCAGCAGTGGTGGATGTGGGGAGAGAGATGGCGGAGTTTTGTAATTTGTCATGAACTGATATATATATTATGACTTGTGATGATATTAAGGTAAATACATTGTTCGTTCTCTATTAATATCTTTCATTTGCTAACTATCCCTATCAGTAGTTAGTGCCTTCCATAGTTTGAATCTTTTATTTAGCTGGCAGTAGTGGCGCTCGCTGTATTGCAGTAGCTTGAGCAGCGAAGATTTTTGTGAGGTAAGTGATTTGTGAAAGGTATAGTTTAATGTTAGTCAGGGCCATTCTTTTGTAGGGAATTTTGAAAGTCAGATTGCGTTGCGCTAACAAAATATTGTGTGTCAGGTTGTACGTTTCAATATCTTTCCGTACGAGCTCTAATTTCCCTTATTTTATCGTGGTAATCGTTCCTCCCTATGTGGGTCGATGTCAACATAATATTTTCGCATTCGGAGAAGAAAGTTGGTGATTGGAATTTCGTGAGAAGATTCCGTCGCAACGAAAAATGCATTTGTTTTAATACTGTCCAGCCCAAATCCCGTATCATTTCAGTAACACTCTTTCCCACATTTCGCGGTAATGTAAAACGTGCTGCCGTTCTTTGAAGTTTTTCGATGTACTCCGTCAGAGGTATCAGGTAAGGATCCCACACTGCGCAGCAGTATTCTAAAAGAGGACGGACAAGCATAGTGTAGGCAAACTGAGCTGTCCATGTTGCTGTAACAACGAGGAATATGGAAGGTGTACAACATGCTGTCATGTAAAACGCCATTGGAAGAGTGGCCGTAAAAAGCTCCAAATGGACAGGCGCCAGAGGAAAGTGTCACACATTATCAAAGACGATCTGTTTGAAACTCGAGACAACTTGCTGTTTTCAATGACTGCTGGCCGTCTTTCACTTTCGGTGCGATTATTACGGAGTTAACTGCTTTTGATGAAAGTATGGAATATAGTATCTCGTAAAATGGCGTTTTTCACAGTGGTACATTAAGCTGAACTTCCTCATTGGGCCAAACAACTTCGAAACTGGACACCAGTTGACTAGTGTGGTCCGCCGAGTCACTATTCCGTCTCTTTTCATGTAATTAAAGACGTCGGAAGCACTGGTCCAATGAGGCTCGATCAGAGGCTGGAGGGTGTGGTTCAGACTGGAGGTGCCTCCAAGTTGGTTTGGGCCCGTTTTTCGTATCTTGATCTGGATCTTCTCATTAAATCTAGCTGGAACATGAAATGAGGTATCAAAATTTCAACATCCTCTATGACCAAGTGAGAAATTTTCTTCTACATCCTCTATCGCAATTATCTGCAGACACACCTGTTTTCCTAGATAAGAATGACCATCTTCACAGAACTCCACAAGCGCGTGGTGCGGACAAAACTCGGAAACCTATCGTACCTCCTCTGGCCTGCTAAATCACCCATTCTTAATCCGATAGGTAAAGTCTCAGTTCGCAGCAAATTGTGGAACACAGCAGTCAACGCACCCTCCAGAAGATATTTCGACGGTTTGAGCTGGAGGTTTAGTGGTAGCGTCTTTAACTAGTAATCAAAACATCCTAAATACATTCTTCCTACCCGTCCGCTGCTTAAATTTGGAACTAAGATCATCATCCATGGCGGTCGAAGACTTTTCGTGCAGGAAGTCATCCTCCATGTCTCAATGACAATGTCAAAGTTCGCTGAAAGGCAGACAGAGCTTTGGGGCCCATTAATGCACTTAAGGTGTGGTATTGCTCCCAAATGACGGAATAATCAGCAGTCATCAACAGCATGTGGATTCAAAAGAAGTTGGAGTCCACAAAACTAAAGAAACATAATGTGTACCAACTGAGATTGTGGCTTTTAGTTTAAGTATGGATCATGATGATTTCTCGAGTGTTGCAATATTCCATTTAAGATCTCCGATGATGAGACTGAAAAGAAGAGGGTGTTAATGAGAAAAATGTTCACTAACTTAGGAAAGGGTCACTTCTGCAGGTCGGAAGGTGGAATATCAAAACTTTGAACGTGGTAGGAAAGCTAGAAAATCTGTAAAGGGATAAGCAATCGCTCAATGTACTGTGGGTCAGTCAATCGAAATAGAAACATGATAGGTACTTCCAGTGAAATGCATATCAAGTAAAAAAAAATGTAAATGTCGTGTGACTAGGGCCTCCTGTCGGGTAGACCGTTCGCCGGGTGCAAGTCTTTCAATTTGACGCCACTTCGGTGACTTGCATATCGATGGGGATGAAATGATGATGATTAGGAAAACACAACACTCAGTCCCTGAGCGGAGAAAATCTCCCATCGAGTCGGGAATCGAACCCGGGCCCTTAGGATTCACATTATGCCGCGCTGACCACTCAGCAACCTGGGGCGGACAATATCAGGTAATATTAACATCAGGAAAAATTGTATTACTAGAGTAGGATTTGTTATGAAAAGGAAAGGAAGGCAAAGAGAGGTTAGCGTGAACTTTCCATTGATGGAGTAGTTAACATCAGAGTCAGCAGCAAACAACAAGCAATCAGGTATACATTCCGACGTAGAGAATGTGTATCAGGACAATACAGGAAGGTGACAAAAGTCGTGCTCCTAAAACCGTGCTAGACCTCATTTTGTTCTGCATACTGCAGCAACTCGACGTGATACGCACTCGACAATTCTTATGAAATCCCTTGCAGAGATAATGAGCCATCCTGCCTGTACAGACGTCCACAACTGCGACCGTGCTGACGGTGCAACATTTTTTGCAGGAACTAACCTATCGATTAGGTCCCGTAAACGTTAAATGGGATTCATGACGGGCGATCTCGGTGGCCATGTCTTTCGCAATAACCGTCCAGAATGATTTCAAACGAATCACGATCACTTTACATGCTATTGACATGGCGCATTGTCCTCCATGAAAATTCAATCGTTCATGGGAACGCGAAGTCCACCAATGGTTGAAAAAGGTACCGAAGTAGCCGGACATAAATTTTTCCATGATTGGTTCAATTGGATCAGAGGACCTAGCCAATTCTATGTAAACTCTGCCCACACCATTATGGAGCCGCCACGCACAGTGCCTTGTTGACAACTTGGGTCCATGGCTTTAGGGGACCAGCTGAAATCGGGACTCATCTGACAAGACCTTGGTTTTCATGTCGTCTAGGATCAAACCTATATGGTCACTAGTTCAGGTGAGGCGCCGCAGGCGATGTCGTGCTGCTAGCAAAGACATGCGCTTTTGTCGTCTGCTGCCACACCTCATTAACGTAAAATTTCGCCACACTGTCCTAATGGGTAAATTTTACGCAGTGTTACTTGTCTGTCAGCACTGACAGCTGTACACATACACCGCTGGTCCCGCTTGTTAATGTAGGCCGTAACTCATTGCGTTGTCCGCGGTCGGAGAAAATGCTTATAAAGCGGTGTTTTTGGCACATTCTTGAGATGCCACAATGATTTCCAAAATATACTGTCCCATGCTATAGAACAACTACCATACCATGTTGAAGGTGTGTTAATCCCCATAGTGCTGCCGTAATCACGTCGGAAACCTTTTCACATGAATCACATACGTACAAATGATATCTCCGCAATGCACTGCCACTTCGTACCTTGTGTACGCGATACTACCGCCATCTGTGTACACCATGATCTTTGCTACCTCAGTGTAGATAAGTCAGTATGTATAGGGAGACAATACCTTAATGATCATAGCGGTGGGAAAGTGGTAGTACGAGGAACAGTTACAGACAATAGTCAAGTCGGTAACTGTGTCTGGTAGTAGGAATGAGAGAGGAGAATGATCGACTACGTTCTGCAATAAATTTCAGATGTTTGTTACTAATACTCTGTTCACGAATCACAAGAAGAAGAGGCGTAGGGGAAAATACGAGGAAACTCGGGAACACTCCACCTTGATACACCAGGTGGGCAAATATACCAAAATCAGGTATAAGATTTTAAGGCGTACCCGGGAGCAGATCACGTTTTGGCTACGGTTTAGACTAGTCCGAAGCTTCGAAAAAATCTGTGTGGGAACCATATCGAAGTATTGACGAATGATAAGATGCATTTAAACCTCTCTAAGGCTGCGGATATTGTGATAATGAACGTAACAGTAGGCAGTTCATCTAAAGAGTAATGAACTTCTCCCAAAAGGGCAATATTTGAAGAAGAACTGACAAAAATGGGTGCAAGAAAGGTAACGGCAAAGAAACATTGGGTAACAAAGGAAACATTTGACTTGACTGACGAAAAGTCAGGTAAGTAGCAACATAAGTGGCTCAGGAAATAAATAAATAGGAAGTGCAGGGAAGCTAAGGCTAAACGGCTGAAGGAAAAGAAATGGAAAAAGAAATGGAAAAAGAAATGGACGTCAGAAGGACTCACTCAGTGCATAGAAAAGTGAAAATACGAACCTCTGAAACTGAAGACAAGTATGGAAACACTAATAATGCAAAGGGATCTCCAATGTCGAAAGTTTCGGAGCGAGAGAGAGAGAGAGAGAGAGAGAGGTTCAATGGCTCTGAGCACTACAACATCTGAGGTCACAGTCCTCTAGAACTTCGAATTACTTAAACCTAACTAAGGACATCACACACATCCACGACCGAGGCAGGATTCGAACCTGCGACCGTAGCAGAAGGGCGGTTCGGGACTGAAGAGCCTAGAACCGCTCAGCCACAGTGGCCGGCACCCTGACAGTCCGAGTTTGCCATACATGAGGTCGGTCTGGTCATGGTTTAGCTGCTGTTATCGTTTAGCGCTTCCTCATCAAAGTGGATCACCGAAATACATGGTAAAAAGGGCGAAGCAGTAAGTAACTCGACAATCTTCTTCCGCTATCTTCTTTGAAAATGGAACACTCCGGGCGCAAGATGATACTGACTCCGGTGAAAAACTTGACACTTGTCTCCACGCATTATTCTTCGTATCGGAAACAAACTCAGATTCTCATCCCACTTGCCTCGCGGGACTGTACTGGTTGATAAACATATACAACATACAGAAGAGAATAAAACAACGTTCTGTATGAAAAAACGTGTCCAGACTCTGTGACATCACGTGTCACGACGCGTGTGGCAGAGTGGGCTAACAAGCTGTCAGCCGGCCGTCAAAGTCTTGTACCAGGCAGCTGCCGCTACGAAAGCAATTGGGGGAGCTAGTGAGACATGTCCGAAAGAACAGACACCATATCTATATAGTTCTGGCTATACCGGCCATGACCTTCTTCTGTGCGGAAGCACACATATTCCCCGAACTCTTACGGGACTTGGTAAGAATGTCTTCCACCAGTAATGAGTGTGTTGGGGTAGAACACTACGAATGTAACTTCCTGGCAGATTAAAACTGTGTGCCCGACCGAGACTCGAACTCGGGACATTTGTCTTTCGCGGGCAAGTGCTCTACCATCGGAGCTACCGAAGCACGACTCACGCCCGGTACTCAGAGCTTTACTTCTGCCAGTATCTCGTCTCCTACCTTCCAAACTTTACAGAAGCTCTCCTGCGAACCTTACGGAACTAGCACTACTGAAAGAAAGGATACTGTGGAGACATGGCTTAGCCACAGCCTGGGGGATGTTTCCAGAGTGAGATTTTCACTCTGCAGCGGAGTGTGAGCTGATATGAATCTACGAATGTAGTCTGCAGCGGAGTGTGCACTGATATTTAACTACTAATGTGGACATACAAGGTGAGTCTTTCGGGATGCGTGCGCGAGATAGTCCCTGTAGTCGCCCTCGGTGGCTCAGATGAATAGAGCGTCTGCCATGTAAGCAGGAGATTCTGGGCATACACTTTCACCTCTCCGTTGATATATATCAACGCCCGTTAGCAGCTGAAGGTATTAATATAATTCTAATCACGACATTACTGGTTATCCACTATTTACTGTTTTCGGTAGGAGACACTATAACTGTGAAGTATCATTGGCGGTCTTAAGGGGTACTTGGGTAGGTCTGTCGGTGGGGGACTCGCTTTTGGGAGGCAAAGTTCTCAGATTCGAGACTCGGACCGCCACATAGTCCTAAACTCCTACGAAGTTTGACCATTACTTCAGTTTTGCTTAGCACCGAGGCTGGAAAACCCAACAGCCAACTATGGGGCCAGATCAGCGTGGCTGGTGTTCTAGTTTCTCACTAGCTCCCCCCATCCCTTTCGTAGCGGCAGCTGCCTGGTACACGACTTTGACGGCCAACTGACAGCTTGTTAGCCCACTCTGCCACGTGCGTCATGCCACGTCATGTCGCAGAGTGTGGACATGTTTCTTCATACAGAACGTTGTTTAATTCTCTTCTGCACGCTGTATATGTTTATCAACCAGCAGTAAGCAGTAAGCAAACTTTAGAAGGGTTTTCTGAAAGCAGAGTTTCACAGAACTTATGTATTGTACTGATATGTATCTGCCTGTACATCTAATGATTCAATAGTTCCGGAGAAGCTTTCACTTCATTAGCTCCTGTGTTATACAAGGAAGAGAAAGCAAATACAACTTAGCACTTGCTGATTCACAGTTAAATGGCATAATTACACATAAAAATATGTAATATTATAATAAACTGTGAATATCGATAACAATGGTAAAGTTACAGACAAGATTTTCACACCAATTAAGATACGTATTTAGAAAGGAAAGGATATGCAGTGTGGTGGAATATGAAAGTAACTTTCTATAAAAAAAAAAAAATTCTCCTTAAGGGAAGTTATTAAACGAAGAAAATATTGGAGGAGGATTAATTAAATTTAAAATTAAATGTAAATATTTCCAAGGAATTTATTCAGCTACTTCTGTTTTATCTGAAATGAAATATTTTTGTGGGAAACAGGAAAATACATATAAATCTAAATGAATGTGTACTTGTGTCAGACTGGTTCTGATCTATCTTCCTACCACACGCAAGAACTCTCTGTGTGTCTTTTAGGAATCTGGTGCTGACCCTACGGCCTGCAAGTTGGGAAGATGGCATCTCACGCATGCAGAGCTCAGAAGAATGCAACAGTATCGACCGTGATGTACTCAGACAATGATCTCATTATCATTTCCACTACACTCCATGTAAAGGAAACGTTATTGCTAACAGAAATTAGTGTATGTGTTCAGGCGTAACTATATGTTAGCAAAACTGAAAATCATAGATTTTCGTTATTAAGATTAATTTTTACTCTAAGTATAACTTCATGACATAACAAAATTACGTACAGGATGGTAAAATATTGATATGGGGTGTTCACAATACAAACAGTACAAACAAAATACAAACAACCGAAATACAATTGCGGCCACAGAAATCAACAACGCTAAAGTTCACAATGAAAATATCCTAAATTGAATGGTGGTCGGTAAAGAGCAATCAAAAGAGAAGTACACAGTTAAAACAATTAAATAACGTAAGAGTATAGAGCACTCTACATTGGCTGATCAATTCTCTTCGTTAAATCGGATATATATTGCGTTTACGCTTCAATTCAGATTGACATTTGTGAATATGTTTACCTGGAGGTCATGGCTGCATGTTCCAAATTAGGAGAGATGTAGATTACTGCAGTTCTGAGTGTTACTTGAATATCACTTGCTGGCACAGCGCAAGTGTGCATGTTTACCTCACGTCAGCGGCGCCAATGGCGGCTGTCGGTGGAAGCAGCTGTGGATCGGATAATCTATTCTAAATTTCTCTCAACTGTTAAACACCAGTCAGATACATTTTTTACGTCTTTTGTGAAACCGAGACTCCTAGTTATTCCCTAGCTAATTGGCATGGTACACTCTATTTAGCTGGAATGGTGCGTATGTCACTGCCCTCAAATCACTCACTAGTGTTAACTGTCAGTGCTTGGTGCGATTATCCGTACTAGGAGACTTTTCAGTTTAACTTCTTACGAGTTAGGATGAACCTGTGAAAAACTGTTCACATAATGACTCCACAATCGTCTCAGCATGGCGCTAGTCACCTGGCTGAAACACTCGACGATATGCTGCAAGAAAGGAAGCGAATTACTCTGTCTGCAATTTACCTCTGGTCAATGAGAGCCTTCGTACTTGTCATAACTCTTTCAAGCGACTTTTCACACAGGTAACTACAGTGAGCCACCAATATCTTTCAGTTGAGTTTCTCCGAACATTTATCCTACATCTTCCGATATTTTCCTGTAGAATAACATTCTGAAGGGTCATCGTTAAAAAGCAGGGCGAAGGGCTGCTTTTACCGGTCGCCAATGCAGTGGATCCGGCATCTCATTGTGTCCACTAGGTTTCCCTCTGTAAAAGTTTCAGCCGAGTGCGTCACGGGCATCTACATCTATATGGTTACTCTGCAAGTCACACTTAAGTGCCTGGCAGAGGGTTCATCGAACCATTTTCATACTATTTCTCTACCATCCAATCTCGAATGGCGGTTGGGATAAAGGAACACCTAAATCTTTCCGTTCGAGCTCTGATTTCTCTTATTTGATTATGATGATCATTTCTTCCTACTCAAGTGGGTATCAACAAAATATTTTCTAATTCGGGAAAGAAAGTTGGTGATTAAAATTACGTAAGTTGATCTCGCCGCAAAGAAAACTACCTTTGTTTCAGTGACTGCCACCCCAACTCGTGTATCACATTAGTGGTACTATCACCCCTATTGCGCGATAGCATGAAACAAGCTGTCCTTCTTTGCACTTTTTCGATGTCCTCCGTCAATCTTACCTGTTAAGGATCCCGCAGTGCGCAGCAATATCGCAGCAGAGGACGGACAAATATAATGTAGGTTGTGTCTTTAGTGGGTTTGTCGCATCTTCTCAGTGTTCTGCCAACATAGCTCAGTCTTTTTTCGCCTTTACCGCAATATTATCTATGTGATCTTTCCAATTTGAGATGCTCGTAATTGTAATTCCTAGGTATTTAGTAGAATTGACAGCCCTTAGATTTGTGCGATTTATCGTTTACCCAAAATTTATCGGATTTCTTTTAGTACCCACGTGGATGCCTTCGCAATTTTTTTTGTTTAGTGCCAATTGCCACCTTTCGCACCATACAGATATCCTCCCTAGATCATTTTCTAATTGGAATTGATCGTCTGATGATTTTACTAGACGGTAAATTGCAGGGTCGTCTGCAAACAATCTAAGGGGGCTGCTCAGTTTTTCACCTACATCATTTATGTAAATCAGGAACAACAGAGGGCCTATGAAACTACCTTGCAGAACGCCTGATATCACTTCTGTTCTACTCGATAATTTACCGTCTATCACTATTTTTCTGATGTAAAAATTCTCCGCCCCTCAGAACTGCATCTCATAGCTCCGGTCTGATTATTTACTTGCGTGATATTACTAATGTGAGTGTTGGTAGTTTAAATTCACAACATGCTGGTTTGTTTATTCACTTCGCCTACCAATAAAATTCGTTAATTTTCACATAACTATCATGTGACACATCGAGTTATTGGAATTGTTTCAGGAATTGGTGTGAATTGTAAGCCAAGGCACTTTTAATTATTTTTCAATTCAATTCAATTCAATTTTTAAAACATTATGTACAAACCTGTAACATTTAAGCTTTTCATTCTTGTAAATATGCATTTCTGTATTTGTTTATTCAATTATGTGTACATTGTCACTATGTGTTGCCGATGGCTAAATTGAGTACACACTCAAAGGCCAAATAAAAAAATTTAAAAAAATAATAAAAAAGTCCTATGTTAATTATTACACTTTTTGCAACTTTTTCAGTGTCTGACACTGATCTTTGCCTCATTTCACCATTATTTTCGCGTAATATCTACGAATGTTCTTACGTGCGATTGACGACGAATGTCTTTGCACGAAGCTCAAGGACTTGCGCAAGATGCTTGCTGGCAAACGCTCGGGTGGGCAGCGTCGTTCTCCGTCGAATTTTGCAGCAAGATGTTGCTGTAGTTTTGTATGGCCCTCATAAAAATGTGACCCCTTGCGTGCGGAGTCTCATAGAGTATTGGCTAAAGGTATTTCTATTTTTTTAGCATTTCGCAGACAACTAGTTTATAATAGGATGGGTATTTGGAAAGGTGTATCTTGAAGTATTTTTGCCCATCCTCTCTCTTCAACATCAGTACTGCGAGTCTTCATCTTCTGTCCTTCCAAGCGTCTTCCTTTCTTCAGACATGAACCTAGTCTCTTCTCTGGGCAGCATATAGGAAATTATTGACTACAAGTTGCTTTGAAATTTTACATTTATTAGTGTTTCAACCATATATTAGGACGTGTAGCTCGTCATTGATTTACTGATTTTCCTTCAGCTCTTTAATTCAATATAATATCGCAGTCAGCCAAGCTGGGGTTTTGTTTTTACTCCGCACTTTGGTTGCTCTTTCGTTTGTTTTGTGGCCCGTCGTTCCCTGCAGTCCTTCCGACTTGAGTATCGTTCGAAAGTGAATTTTCGCAAGGCCTGGACCCAACGTGCCCACCCTCCTTGTACTTTCTTTATCACGGCAAGGTTCCTACCTCAGTAAGGTACAAGGGTTGCCTTGCTTACAAATCGCCATCCTTCTCGTGCCCTTGCCGACGTCTCCACATCCTCTTATAATCTAACTTAAATCTATCATATGCCTAATTTATGCCTCTTAAGAAACTATTTGTATGTTTCGGCGGCATATCTCTGTGTTACAGTTTTAGTTTCTCTGTCAGGTTCCAATTTGTTTCTGATATCTTAAACTAATGAGAATCCTTATGTTCCTAATGTGTGGTGTCGCAGTGGTGCATGTTGTGGTGTCGTAGTAGTGAATGTTAGTATTGCTACATATAAAATTTAACGTATTTCTCGTTTTCCCTCCTCTGTCTCTTCTTTTCTCCAGATTCCTGGTCCTGTCCTGTCTGAAACATACTTGACGGCTTCTTTGATATTATTCACTCATTCCTATAAGAGAACATTCATTATACCACTTTTTTATAGCTTTGGTGATGAAGTCCTACACTTTTACCTATCTCATTCTATGCTCAGTTTATTCTGTCTGTACTACTTTGTGTGGTGGAACTTCGTTCTTTAGGTCTGGAAGGCTCTTGCTCTTCCACCCATGTTGGACACTGTACGGCTCTGGTTCAAAGAGAAGTGTAATGCTCTCAATGTCACGCTGCCATTTGCCATGTCTAACACAGCTCGTCTTTCATCTTCACCGTCAATTTCGGTATGATAACGAAATTGGCTTCGATCTTTTAGCCTTGGCACGAGAGAGTTCATACTGTTTGTTTGTTGACACACGCAGCATGATTTTTGATGGGACCTTTCACTTTAATCTTCTTCATTTTCAAGATCGGTAACTCTTCATTAACATGGCATTGATAAATAAGTTCTCCGAAATCGCCGTTAGCTCGCTTCCACTGCCTTTGACTACATTAATTGTAGTATTTGGTACCATGGCCTTCATAACTGGTTGAATCTGGACCGGTTTGCTCTGTTCTTCCTCATCCCCCTTCATTTAAATATTCTCCATTGAATCATTTGTGAGTCGTTTCAGTTTTTTACCTGTGAATTCAAACTTTCTGTCGAGTAAGCCTCGACCACTATCTCTCTCTTTTTTACAACTTCTCCACATTTAACTTCGTCTTCCGTCAGCTCAACTACATCTGCCTCTTCTTTCTTCGTGGAAATTCCTCAATAATCTCATCTAAGTAGACTTATTATATATTTGTAACTTCCATCACTGCACACATTTGGACCTGTGCCCGATTGTAATTTATTTTCAACTTCCTTCGAGTGTGCGTTATCCTCAGTGAGTTCGTTTTATCTGGCCTCAGCCTCAAATAACTATGTAATTCTAATTACTTCGTACCTGTTTCCTATTCTCATTGTGCCTGCTTCCAGAAGTTCGTTTTCTTCGTCGGTATACTCCCAATTAATTTCTCCTCAGCGTGATTATGTTGTTTTCATGTCTAGATTTGATCTCAGCGATCACATTTCGTCATTTAATACCTATCGTGACAAAATGTTTCTTTTTCTCGACAGTTTCGGTTCTCCCTAGTTTTAGAATTAAATTACTCTACAATGCCAATTACTTTTCCTTTTAACTCGACTTCTGTTATGCCTTCTTCATATTGTTCCGGTAGTCCGTTTTTTGTGAAATCCTCTCAACGAATTACTGTCCAACCAGAAGTTTGGGTTATCTCGCCTTCCTTCGGTCCCTGCGAATATGTGCGTTCATCTTTCACCTCTCGTGATAGAATATACATTCTTCATTACGTTGCTGCCGCTTGCTTTGTTAGGTGTTTTGTTCTCCATGACTTTCTCGCTCTCTGGTCAATTCGAACGTGTACTGGGGTTTTGTGGCCTTATCTCCAGGTCTTCTTTCCGTCCATATTGTCTTTCTTCGACTTGGTCACAAGGGTTTCGTTGCTGGTAATATGTCGGCCTGTTTATGCTCCAATACATATTGCGATTACCGTTATTCCCCCTGTAATAGTTATTGCCATTCCTGAGTGGATAACCTTTGCCGTTTCATGCTCCGGACTCATAACCGTTTCCTTATTGGAATCTATTGTCACTTCTCTGCGCGAAGTTACCACGCAGTTCCTAATAGCTGACATTGCTTCGTGTGGTCTCCGGTCAATTTCACGCTCTTTCCTTCACGCGGGTTTCGCTTTTTTCTTGCTCATCTTCCCGGAATATGAATTCTAGTTCTCTCAAAATTCCGTTAAAGGCTTCCACGTCATTGCTTTAACGCCCTAGAAATGACTGTTCGTATTTTAATCGCACCTTCGTGGTACATAATTTAAGCAATGCACCATAGCTGTATGGCACATTCAAACATTTGTTTTTCTTTGTCAATGGTTCAAAAACTTTTACAGGTATCTTCTCTCCGGAACTCTTGAAATACGGATTTTGTAGTCGTTTATACTTCACTCTACTTTGCGCTTCACTCGACCATTAGCGTGAGAGAAACCTATCTTTGAAATCTTCATATGATCGACATGAAGCTACTGCGTTTTGCATAGTTTCAGCTACTCTTCCAGACATATGGGCACATATAAAGTCTAATTTGTGTGCTAATGTCCAACGTTCTGGTAGTCCTCTCTGAACTGATCAATGAAGGTTCATGGATCAAGTGAGTTTCCTTAACAGAAATGCTGAAAGCTCCTAACAGTGAGGTGTTGATCACTTTCGTATCTCGTCATGTTACGTACGAAATTTGAAAGTACTCGCCACTTCTGTTCTCGATCATTTCACATGTCAGTCTGTCAGGTTGTGGTAAATCCATTGTATATTGCCCCTGTAAGTTTCGCCTAGTTTTGCATGATATCGTTTAAATGGAATGCAGTGACTTTCTTCCATCGGCTCTGAGCAAGTGACGGGATACTTTACGCTATAGCCTTCGCGCCCTTGCATTTACCTGTCACGTATTGGCACGGCGTCTTACCTGGCTAATCTTCCCGCTTCATAATGTGATCAGAATTGTTCCGAAAAGTATGTTTGTGGTACATGTCGTGTGCATGTGGCATCGCAGGTGGTCGGCTGTCGTGTAATTTCTTCTCCGCCTCTGATTGGAGTTGTATTTGCGTGTAATCGTTTTTCATGACTTATGAAACTTCTAGCCTTCCTGGTGGCGTTGCTGACTGGGAAGCTGTTACAGATTCAGAGCTTGTATGATCTTGATCACATCGCTCTTGTGTAAGTTCGCAATAGTTCCTCTCTAAGTTCTTTGAATTGATTCTTCTCTTCCGCTTCTATTCTCACCATGCGAGTATCGTACCTCTTGAGAACAACATACGCGACGCGTTTTTGCAATATACTTCCTTTAACTATTTTTTGTGCTGTGCCCGCTGCTTGGACAGTAATTGCGTTACCCTGTTTGGTTATCTTTGCAATTCCACTGTAAGTATCGTCACGTAATGTTTTGTTCTCATCATGTAGTGTTTTGATTTCGGTCTGTGTGTCGTCACGCAATGTTTGCACGTCCACTTGGATAAGGTCAATATCTGTTCTTAATTGTGTGTGACCTATTATTAAAATTTTGATCACATTTCGGGGTTCTTTGGCCTGTTCCTCAATGTGCCCTAAGTGTTGTTTGATCTCAGGCAGTTATTTCGTTGTTTCTGCATTCTGCTCACATATCTGTTGTTGCAGTTGTTTCATATGTTGCTACATCTCTGATTTGAATCGTTATAGTGTTCACTAATTTCTGGAGAATTTCTGACAAATTGATTGGTCCTACTGCCTCTTCTTCCGTTTTATTCTGCGTTTACATTCTCACGTCTGTTCGCAACTGACTGCACTGAACCACGTGGTGACACATTTCGACTTGTATTGCTTGTACTTCGTTGTGACGGAGGTCTTATTACATGTACTATGGGTTCTACGCATTCAATACGTTCCCCATCTTCTTGCACCTCTGTAATATATGTTTCACTGCTCACGCCGCCTTGTTGCTCTGTATTTAGGTCCTGCTGTACCCTCTGATCTACTTCTCGCGGCATTGTGTCGTCTGTTGTTCTCTCCTGAGGTTCCCGTATGTTATCTTGTTGGATGTCATCTCACTTCAGTCAAGGTCTCAATCTGCTACTGCTAAACTCTCTGATTCCTGTCTTTGTAATTTTAACTAACTCACCTTACTTGACGTAATCAAGCGATCATACGACCTGACCCGCTTCATAAAATTATTACCTTCACCTTTTGTCACTGTTCCTAGTTCCTTTGACACAATAAAAAGTCTACACGGCCTTCACTTACCAGTTGGGACAGAACCAACGTATCAACGCTGTGTCAGCCGCCTGGGCGGTTGCAAGATTACATAAGATTAGATCAGATTCAGTTTTCATTCCATAGAGCCAAAAAATTTATTGCAAAAATATTGCAAGAGGATACTTTTTTGTCCTAGTTATTACATACGGTTGACCACCTTACCATGGTATTTTACCATACTGGCTGAGTCTCCATTACCTAAGAAGTGTGATATTAGTTCTTATCTATCTTTCTACCACAGTTACATAAGGACGCTCTGTGAGTGTCTGAGGAAAATTTGGTGCTGCACCTACGGCCTGCAAGGTAGGAAGATACCATCTCACCGACGCAGAGTACAGAAGAGTTCAGTAATATGGTTCAAATTGGTTCAAATGGCTCTGGGCACTACGGGACTTGACTTCTGAGGTCATCAGTTCCCTAGAACTTAGAACTACTTAAACCTAACTAACCTAAGGACATCACACACATCCATGCTCGAGGCAGGATTCGAACCTGCGACCGTAGAGGTCGCGCGGTTCCAGACTGCACCCCCTAGAACAGCTCGGCCACGCCGGCCGGCTCAGTAGTATGGACAGTGATGTAATCAGACAATGATCTCAGTGTCAGTTCCCCTACACTGCTTGTAAAGGAAACTTTATCACTGTCAGAAATTAGCGTACGGGTTCAGGGGTAGCTGCACGATAGCAAAAAATTTAAATCTTAGATTATCTCTACTAATGTTTAGATTTACTTTAAGTATGATTCCTGACATAGCAAAATGTCTGTCCCCGGTAGCTGAATGGTTTGCCGGCATGGTAGATCACTGTGACTGGTCAGAGGGTTAGCTGTCCTCTGTAATAAAAAAAAACGAATCAACGACTGAACAGTGAACTTGAACGCGTGTCATGGGACATCCGCACCGAACAAAAGCAACGAGCAATGTCGAACAAAATGAGATTAAAAAAAAAGTAAATAAAAAAGTGGTCGGTGTGACAGAATGTCAATCCTAAGGGCCCGGGTTCGATTCCCGGCTGGGTCCGAGATTTTCTCCACTCAGGGACTAGGTGTTGTGTTGTCCTAATCATCGTCATTTCATCCCCATCGATGCACAAGTCGCCGAAGTGGCGTCAAATCGAAAGATTTGCACCCGGCGAACGGTCTACCCTACGGGAGGCCCTAGTCACAGACATTTATTTACGTAGCAAAATTAGGTTCAGGATGGTAAAACATTGATATTGGCTGTTCACAACTGTGAAGTGAAATTCATAACTATTATAAGGTTTTTTTAATGGTAAGATGGACGATGACAATGTCTGGGGGCCTATAAAATATAAACAAATTAAATACAATTGAGGCCCGAGATATCAACTACGCTAAAATTCACAATGGAAATACCTAAAATGGAATTGGGGTCGGTGGAGAGCAATCAATAAAGAAGTACACAGTTAAAACAAGTCTATAACTTAAGAGTGTAAAGCACTCTACAGTGGATGACAAATTCTTTTCGTTAAATGGGATATCTAGCGCTTATGCTTCAGTTAAGCCCAACAATCAAGAAAATGTTGAACTACAGACCATGGTCGAATGTACGAAAATTAGGAAAGATGGAGACGACTGCAGTTCTGAGCGTCAATTGAGTATCACTTGCTGGAATAGAGCGAGCATGCATGTTTACCCTGCCTCGACGGCGCCAGTGGCGGCTGTCGGCGGTAGCTGTGAACTAAGAATCTATTCTAAATCTCTCTCAACTGTTAAACACCAGTCAGATACATTTTCTACGTCACTGGTGAAACCGAGACTCCTAGTTATTCCCTAGTTAAGTTGATTGACGTGATACACTCTATTTAGCTGGAACAGTGCATGTGGCACTGCCCTGAAATCGCTCGTAAGCGTTAACCATCAGTGGTTGGTGCGATTAACCATACTAGGAGACTTTGCAGTTTAACTACTTACGAGTTACGATGAACGTGTGAACAGTAGTTCTCATAATGACTCTCGCAATCGTCTCAGCATGGCCCTAGTCGCGTTGCTCGAACACTCGATGGTTTGCTGCGAGAAATAAAGCGAATGACTCTGTCTGCAATTTGCCAATATCAAAGCTGGTGGCCACGCGTTTTCTTTCTGGTCAATGAGAGCCTTTGTACTTATTATAACTCCACCCACTAGATTTTTTGTAGCCTATCACAGGCATCATTTCTTTCGTAGGGCAGAGTTTAACTTCTGCTATGTAGCACTGAGATAAACAGCTTCTTCTTTCATGTGAGTCTTAACACAGGTGGCTACATCAATATTTTGAGTTGTGTTTCTCTGGACGTTTATGTGGCATCTCCCGCCATATTCCTGTAGAAAGTGTTTCCGAAGGGACGTCGTTAAAATCAGGGAGAACGGCCCCTTTTGGCGGCGGCCTACACAGTGGCTCCGGCATCTCATTGAGTCCATTCATTGTCCCGCTGTAACATTTCAGCCAAATGTGGGACAGACATTCTATTATAAAAATTCTCCTTCCCTTAGAAATGCATCTCTTAGCTGAGGCCTAAGAAATTACTTGCGTGCAGTTACTAGTGAGAGTATTACTGGTTTACATTCACGAAATGTCGGTTGTTTCTTCGCTTCACCTATCAATAAAATTCGTTCATTTTCACGTAATTATGTCGTGTGAAATATCAAGTTAACTTTAATTGTTTCAGGAGTTCAATGTAAGGTGTGTTATTTGTTTGACACTTTACGTACCTTATGCCTCATTCGACGTAAAAACTGAAATTATACCCGAATATGCAAACTTCCCTTGAGAAAGAAATATCATAAAATAGACTTTGTTCTGTATTTGTTAGTTTATGCTCATAGTGGGAAAACGTTTTGTATTGTAGCGAAATAGGAGAGACGAGAGAGGGAGCGTTAGGGATGTAATATACGAGTTGGAGTGGTAATCGTTAAAACAAACGCATTTCTTGCGAGATTTTCTCACTGAATGTCAATTCTCCACCTTTAACTGATGTCAGCTAGAGCGAGAGAAGTTACCATCGTAACAAAGCGAGACAAATCAGAGCTCATGGTAGTTTTAATAGTTCGGTTTTCCCACACTGCTCGATAGTGGAGCAGGTGATAAACCCTCCGCGCCAATTAATTGGGAATTGCAGAGTAGTCATATGGATGTAGGTAATGAGAATATTCTGTAATAACTCACTTTTATGTATCACGACTCGCATTGGTCGCTGTAATACAACATCTATTGATATACAGGGTGTCCCAGCTATCTTGTCTACCTAAAATATCCATGGAACAATAACAGCTATTGGAAAACGACTTTCACAGGTATTAATGTAGGGCTGGGGCCCATGAATGTACATATTTGGAAACATTCTAAAATGAAAGCATATGTGTTTTTTAACACAAACTTATGTTTTTTTTTAATGGACCTCCAATATTTTTTCTTCAGCAATCCATAGCATGACAAAGCACATACACAATGGCGTTGATTGCATCGCAGTATTCCCATTACATCCCGAGATATTAGGACGCGAAGTTGACGCTTGAAACACCCGACATGAGCTGCTAGCGCACGTCCTGAGGCTCAGGCGTGAACCCCATGCTGCCCGTAATCGCGATGTGATTGACATGCGTAATCACACTTCCATACTTATCAAGAGGTCCGAAACGAATAATACGGTCTGCTGACATCAACTCTCATAAGCACAACATGGTTTCCCTCTTGCACGATTTACGTATCTACGTACACAATATGAACCAGTACTGATCGGTGTCCACCCGTCAGGTTGTCTTATTTATCCTGCACACCCAATATAAGGTTTATTGAATGCGTTATATGACTCATTGTGCCTGTCGCGCAGGGCCTGGCTCTACCTACTCAAGTGTCCAATGTAGTTCCCACTACTGCCACAGTTACCACTTCACCTTGTTTACGATTTGCGACCCATGTAAACTCCTGTACTCCACCACCCTCCGAGCATCCCATTTGTGTTGCTTTGGCGTGCAGTACACCGCTTCCCAGTGTAGTCGTGCATCTGAGTAATCTAGTGACGGCACGGAGGTAGTACACATTGTGAATAAACGTTGTGTTGTGGAACTTATACTGTACAGTATAATGTACACACATGAAGATATGGTAGAAATGCTGCTGATCTATGGAGAATGTACGTTGACGGGAAATTCGTTATGAGATTGCTTGTTTGTTGATAGTACTTTTAGCAAACATTATGATTATTAAGTTAATATGTCTGTTTTCTACCCAACTCTACATACCTGTACTGTACCCTGTTGTAGGTGGACAAAATGCTGTTCAGGCAGAACGACTGTACAGAAGACGATTCCCTGACAAGCCATCGCCTTCGCGCCGGATGTTTGGTCGTCTCACATCTCGTCTACGTGAAACGGGAAGCTTAAATCCAAGACCTCGACATCGTCCTAGAACACGCACAGATGAACGTGCTGAAGTTGCTGTGCTCGCTACCATAGCTGTGAATCCTCAAATCAGCACACGTCAAATTGAACGTGAAGTTGGTGTGTCGAAATAAAGTGCACAGCGTATTCTTAAACGTCATAAATATCATCCTTACCATGTTCATTTACACCAAGATCTTCATGGAAATGACTTCCGCAATAGGGTAACATTTTGTCGGTGGGCTCAGCAAAAACTTCTGACTAATCCAAATTTTTTTGCAGATGTTCTCTTTACCGACGAGGCATCATTCTCCAACAAAGGAATTGTCAATATGAGGAATATGCATTATTGGTCCGCAAACAATCCAAAATGACTCCGTCAGGTAGAGCATCAACGTCCGTGGAAAGTTAATGTTTGGTGTGGGATTATTGGAGATACCATTATAGGACCTTTCTTTATAAATGGCATCCAAAATGGCAGACAATACTCCAGATTTATACGACACAATCTTTCTGTTCTCTTGGACACCGTACCTCTGAACCGGAGAAAGGTCATGTGGTATCAGCATGACGGATGCCCTGCACATAACGCCTTACGAGCACGACGACTTCTGAACCGTAAGTTCCCTGGTAGGCGGATTGGACGAGGTGGCCCGGTTAGGTGGCCTGCCCGATCTCCGGACCTTACACCGCTGGATTATTTTCTTTGGGGAGCAGTGAAGGATGCTGTTTACCAACATGAACCAACAACACCAGAGGACATGAAGCAACGCATTATTGACGCTTGTACAGGAATCAAAGAGGAAACAGTAACACGAAGTAGGGCATCCTTCATCCGCAGAGTGACCCATGTATGCAAGCCAATAGGCATCCCTTTGATCATGAGATGTGAACGCTATGTTTAGTATGTAGTGCTGGTATCACAGTGGAAGTTTCTACAGAGGGCCGTTTTACCCAGTGATGTTAAGAAACATTTGTTTGCACCAATTTGTCATTTAACGCATTACATAAACATAACATTGATAATTATGTGATAATAAAACTAATTGGTTAAACATGTTTACATTCATCTTCTGTGTCCTACCTGAACTTCCCAAATCAAAACATTTTTACCTAAACAATGGTAAAACTTTTAGTCCACTTGCTCGTTTCACTAAAACCATCAACATGAATTTTACTATTACGAGTGAATGATTAACTGTCACTTGCGCTAGATCTACAGTAAAGTAAAGTTTTAACGTTGAACGGCATTACCTTTTTAGTAACGGATTAACGATAAGCGAAGTTAACTTTGTGACTAACGTTGCGGTATACAGATATGTTACAGAACCGCATCACCCCCAGCCTATGGGATAAATACCTGCTGGAATGTACGACATTAATGCAGGATGGCAGCAGACCGTATTATTCGTTTCGGACCTCTTGATAAGTATGGAAGTGTGATTACGCATGTCAATCACATCGCGATTACGGGCAGCATGAGGTTCACGCCTGAGCCTAAGGACGTGTGCTATCAGCGCATGTCGGGTGTTTCAAGCGTCAATTTCGCGTCTTAATATCTCGGGATGTAATGGGAATATTCCGATGCAATCAACGCCATTGTGTATGTGTTTTGTCATGCTATGGATTGCTGAAGAAAAAATATAGGAGGTCCATTAAAAAAACATAAGTTTGTGTTAAAAAACACTTATGCTTTCGTTTTAGAATGTTTCCAAATACGTACATTCATGGGCCCCAGCCCTACATTGATACCGGTGAGAGTCGTTTTCCAATAGCTGTTATTGTTCCAGAGATATTTTGCGTGGACAAGATAGCTGGGACACCCTGTATAACAAACAGTGCACAGGAGAATAGCGAAAGGATGCAGAATTGTAGGATATCAAGGTATAACTTCCATGCTACTAAGGGGGCCGAAGAGGGGAAAATCTGTAGGGAACACAGAGATTCGACTGTAATCAACAAGCATTTGATGACGTACGGTGTATGACAACCTGTGCTCAAAAGGGTTGACACTAGATCGCCAACACTCGTGATGGATCACATGGAACGAGTAAGCAAGCTAACGACGTACGTGCGTGCGTGCTCGCGTGCCCGCGCAAACACACACACACACACACACACACACACACACACATGCACGCACACACACACACACACACACACACACACACACACACACACACACACGCACACATACACACACAGATGTCGACACTTCAGTCACTTTTAGAGTACTCGAGACCGAATGATCAGTCTGCAGAGGAGAGCGGAGCGGAGTGCGGAGCGGAAACTTCCTGGTGGACTGAAACAGCATTCCTTACCGGGAGGGCAAAGGTTCAAGGTTAGAGTTCCGGTCCGTCCACTTTATATGTGCCAGGACGTTTCATTTGTGATGCACTGTATGAAAATTTACAAATTTACAAATGTGTGCTTATCACACCCAACGTGTGGCAAAATGGAAACATGACGACAAGTGCCAGTGATATAACTGGAAAGGAATTTTCCCAAAAATTCAGCAATCCTTTATCATTGGTTCATTAGTAGTTAAGTGGTATTCTGTTCGACATACGAAGTGAACAAACATTATCCAACCTTGAAACGTTGCCGTCATCTGGAGCATTGAAGTTTGCATAATTAAAACATCCAAAATTCTAATGATAGTGAATTAACTCCTAAATATATAATTATTACATTCAGTCCACGATTGCCTACCACTGGACGATTTATTCGTGTAGCGTTAGGTGATAATGTTCATTCTCTGTTTACTAGTTAAAGTAACTAACCGTATCTCGAGTTATGGCATAATCACTTCAAGCAACACTTGATAATATCAGAGTGGAAATGGAAATGATCATATGGCATTGTTGGCCGGGAGGCCCCATTCAGGGGTGTTCGGCCGCCGTATTGCAAGTCTTTTTTAGTTGACGCCACTCTGGCGACTTGAGAGTCAGTGATGATGAAGGACACATAACACCCACTCCCCCGCCGGGAATCGAACCCGGGTCCCCTGGGTGCTAGGTGGTAAAGCTACCGCTACGCTAAGGAGGCGGACAAGATCACAGTGGCTTACGATATCATTGTCATATTAAATAAAAAATGGGAGTTACTTGATACTGCTTTGGGAAATTTTAAAAACACCACAGTTAAAAGATAATTTATGAAATTTCATGTGTTTGTACTGACGATTGAAAAGAGCAAGTACATCAGTGGAGCATGCTTTAGTGAGATGAAATTTTTCAGATCTATTTGCCTGTATCTACCAAAGGCGGTATAAATACGACATACTTTACATATTACTTGATTTCCTGAAAGCGTTCGTCACATTGTCCTACTGCTGACTGTTAACGAAGTGCGAGCTTACGAAACAGGTTCCCAGATACGTTGAATGGCTCGAAGACTGCACATGTAATCGATCCAGGTACAGTGCACTGGACGGCGGAGTGTTCGCTGAGGAAAGGATATCGTCATGTGCGCCCCTGGCCGGTCTTGTTCTCTGTGTACATGAACTACGTGCCAGGCAGAATGATCAGCAATCTACTACTGTTTCCTAATGATGCTGCATATTATGGGGAACTTCGTCGTTAGTGGCAGTAGAAGGAAAGGGAGTGACGTGGACAGAATTTTTATCCGATTTTGTGTGACGAAAGGCACTTTCCGTAAATGTAGTAAAATATAACTAATATGGATGACTTTCGAAAAAATTTCTGTAATGTTCGAGTATGCTGTTTTTAATCTAAAACAGCCAAAAATGTAATGTGGAGGTAGACGCTGTCGCGTCAGTTAAATATCTGGGCATAACGTTGCGAGGCCATTTGAAATTGGACGAGTGTATACGGTCGGCTGCGGGGAAGTTGAATGTTCGACTTTGGTTTACTGGGAGAATTCTGGGAAAGTGGAGCTCATCTAAACAGGAGGCCGCGTATGGAACACTTGTGCGATCCATTCTTGAACAGTCCTCGAGCATTTGAGATAAACACCAAATCAGATTAAAGGAATACATCGAAGCAATTCCGGTAGGTGCTGCTAGAGTTTTTACTTTTAGGTTAGACCAGACGCAACTGTTCTGAAATGCTCTGTGAATTCAGATGGAGGAAAGCCGACGTTCTCTTAGCGAAACACTATTTGCAACAGACTGCAGAACGATTCTGCTGCCACCAACGTACGTTTTGCGCAAGAATCTCGAAGATAAGAGAAATTAGGGGTCGTACAGAGGCATATCGACCTACGTTTTCTCCTTCGATCCATTTGCGAGTGGGAAAGGGAAGGGAATGATTCGTCGTGGTGCAACGTACTCTCTGTCATACACGTTGTGGTGACTTACGGAGTATGTATGTGGACGTAGATGTAGAATAACCTCGTAACTGTGAAGGAAGAACAGATTTCACTGTCCCCTCGGTGACGAGGTTATTAGAGATGTAGCACAAATTCGAAACAAGCATGAACGGAAAAGCAAACGGACCCTACTCTTTTCAAAGGAGCCGCCATAGCCTTCTCCCTAGGTGATCAGAGGGAACAATGGAAATCCAAAATCCGGGTATCTGAATCCAGGTTTCAAACCGGCACCTTATAAAGTAATCAGTCCTAGCCCACTGCAGTGAGGCGTTTACCTAAAAATAAGTTGTAAGGTGGCTTTATTCTACAACTTACAAACCGCGCTTACAATACGACATAAGTAAGCCCCTACAATGATAGAAAAGACAGGTTTGAGCTTGTTCATTAAAACATGTATGTGACTGACATCGTCTAGTACATTTAATTTATTGTAAAATGTCTGCATGTTGGGTGATTGGGGAATAAACAGAGCTGTGAAACCCGTGGTAGAACAGAAGGACACAGCAAGCTCATAGATTCCTTGGGACTATAGGATAGCATAGCAGCTTCCGGTTCAAAAAATAATTGCTCTAAGCACTATGGGACTTAACATCTGAGTTCATCAGTCCCCTGGATTTAGAAGTACTTAAACCTAGCTAACCTAAGGTCATCACACACAGCCATTCAAGAGGCAGGATTCGAACCTGCGACCGTAGCAGCAGCGCAGTTCCGGAGTGAAGCGCCTAGAACCACTCGGCCAAAACGACTGGCGGTTCAGGGATTAGCTCCGGCTGTGCTGTTCTACTGTTCCAAGGTACCTGTGAGCGTCCTGTGTCCTTCCGTTCTACCACGGGTTTCACAGCTCTGCTTGTTCCCCAGTCACCCAACATGCAGACATTATACAATAAATTAAGTGTGCTAGACGATGTCAGTCACATACATGTTTTTAATGAACGAGCACAAATCTGCCTTTTTTGTCATTGAAGGGGCTTACTCATGTCGTATTAGATGCAACCGCCGTTTGTAAGTTGTAAAAAAACGCCACCTTACAAACTAAATCTAAAAAATTGGTAGAAATGGTCGACAGGCAGTAGAAACGACCTCTGAAAAATTTTCAAATAAGGCGCTAAGGGAACGACGCGGTGAGGACATTCACAGAGAATGCTGAAACCTGAAATGAGTAAAGCTTCACTATGCAGGGTGTTTGGAAATTCCTGTTACCCACTTGTAGAGGGTACTGACTACGTAATACTTTGAGTAGGAAGGAAGCCAGTGCGCACTCCGTGTGCATTCCGGGGGAAGTCTTTCCGGATGTGGAAAGGGTGTTACTGGAAGCCACGAAGAGTACAGGGTGCAACCAACTGCAGGTGGAGGCTCATGTCGGTACCAATGACGTGCGTCGCTTTGGATCGGAGCAGATTTTGTCTGGTTTCGGGCGGCTAGCGGAAATGCTAAGGACTGCCAGTCTTGCTTCCGAGATTAGGGTGGAGCTCACCATCTGCAGCGTCATGGATAGAACCGACTGTGGTCCTTTGGTGCAGAGCTGAGTGGAGGGTCTAAATCAGAGTCTTAGGCGGCTACAAGGGTGGCGGTGGCTCTGTGGAAGGGACTGGGCGGTTTTTTAGGTTAGAGGGTCTCAGGGAACCACAGAAGGGTCGCCCGTCTGAAAGTGGGCAGGTAAAACACAGTAAGGTAGTTGTAGAAAGATTGATATTGTAACTGTAAATTGTCGTAGCTGTGTTGGAAAAGAACCAGAGCTCCAAGCTCTAATAGAAAGCACTGAAGCTCAAATAGTTGTAGGTAAAGGGAGCTAGATAAAGCCTGAAAAAACTTCAACCGGAATTTTTTCAAACGATCTAACAACGTTCAGACAGGATAGATTAAATACAGTTGGTAGTGGAGTATTTATTGCTGTCAGAGGTAGTTTGCCTTGTAGCGAAATTGAAGTAGATAGTTCGTGTGAAATAGTATGGGTAGAGGTTATACTTGACAATCAAACTAAACTATTAATTGGATCGTTTTACAGACCCTCCGACTCAGAGGAAATAGTTGCTGAATAGTTCAAAGAAAACTTGAGTCTCATTTCTAATAAGTTCAAATGGTTCAAATGGCTCTGAGCACTATGGGACTTAACATCAGAGGTCATCAGTCCCCTAGAACTTAGAACTACTTAAACGTAACTAACCTATGGACATCACACACATCCATACCCAAGGCAGGATTCGAAACTGCGACCGCAGCGGTCGCTCGGTTACAGACTGAAGCGCCTAGAACCGCTTGGCCACTCCAGCCGGCTTCAAATAAGTACCCCGCTCGCACAATTGCAGTCGGTGGTGACTTCAATCTACACTCGATATGCTAGAAAAATTATACGTTTAAAACAAAATACGTCATTAGAAATTGTACTGATTGCATTCTAAGAAAATTAATTTGAACAATTAGTTCATGAGCCTACTCGAAGCATAAATGGTTGCGAAAGCATACTTGACCTTTTAGCAACAAATAATCCTGGACAAATAGCGAGTATTGTGACGAATATAGGGATTAGGGACCACCAGGCAGTTGTTGCTGGGCTGAATACCGTAACACCAACAACCATCAAAAAGAAACGCAAAGTATATCTATTTAGAAAAGCTGATAAAAATGCTCTTAATGCCTTTTTAAGAGACAGTCTTCACTCCTTCCGATCTGATCATGTAAGTGTAGAAAAGTTGTGGAATGTTTACAAAGAGATACTATCGACAGCAATTGAGAGACATGTACCACATAAATTAATAAGTGATGGTACTGACCCGCCGGCCGGTGTGGCCGTGCGGTTCTAAGCGCGTCAGTTTGGAACCGCGTGACCGCTACGGTCGCAGGTTCGAATCCTGCCTCGGGCATGAATGTGTGTGATGTCCTTAGGTTAGTTAGGTTTAAGTAGTTCTAAGTTCTAGGTGACTGATGACCTCAGTAGTTCAGTCCCATAGTGCTCAGAGCCATTTGAACCATTTTTTGGTACTGAGCCCCATGGTACACAAAACGGGTCAGATCGTTGTTGCAGAAGCAACGAAAAAAGCATGCCAAATTTAAAAGAACGCAAAATCCCCAAGATTGGCAAAGTTTTACAGAAGTTCGAAATATAGCGCGTACTGCAATGCGAGATGCTTTTAATAACTTCCAAAACGAAATTCTGTCTCAAAATCTGGCAGAAAACCGAAAGAGATTCTGGTCGTACATAAAGCACACCAGTGGCAAGACGCAATCAATACCTTCACTGCGGGATAACAACGGTGAAGTCACTGATGACAGTGCCACTAAAGCAGAGTTATTAAACACTGTCTTCCGAAACTCCTTCACTAAAGAAGACGAAGTAAATATTCCTGAATTCCAATCAAGAACAATTGCTAAGATGAGAAACATAGAAGCATATATCCTCGGTGTAAAGAATCAGCTTAAATCACATAATAAAGGCAAGGCCTCTGGTCCAGATGGTATACCAGTCAGGTTCCTCTCGTAGTATGCTGATGAAATAGCTCCATATTTAGCAATTATATACAACCACTCGCTCACAAAAAGATCCGTGCCTAAAGACTGGAAAATTGCTCAAGTCACACCAATATCCAAAAAGGGAAGTAGGAGTAATCCGCTGAATTACAGGCCTATATCACTAACGTCGATTCGCAGTAGGGTTTTTGAACATATACGGTATTCGAACATTATGAAGTACCTCGAAGAAAACGATTTATTGACACGTAGTAAGCACGAATTCAGAAAATGTCATTCTTGTGAAAAACTGTTTATACTCATGAAGTAATAAGTGCTATCGACAGGGGATGTCAAATTGATTCCATATTTTTAGATATCCAAATGGCTTTCAACACCGTTCCTCACAAGCGTTTTCTAACTAAACTGCGTGCCTTCGGAGTATCGTCTCAGTTGTGCTTCTGGATTCGTGATTTCCTATCAGAAAGGTCACAGTTCGTAGTAAAAGACGGAAAATCATAGAGTAAAACGGAAGTAATATCCGGCGTTCCCCAAGAAAGCGTTATAGGCCCTCCGTTGTTCCTGATCTATATTAACGACATAGGAGACAATCTGAGTAGCCGTCTTTCGTTGTTTGCAGAGGATGCTGTCATTTACCGTCTCGTAAAGTCATCAGATGATCAAAACGATTTGCAAAATGATTTAGATAAGATATCTGTATGGTGTGAAAAATGCCAATTGACCCTGAATAAAGAAAAGTGTGAAGTTATTCACATGAGTACTAAAAGAGATCAGCTAAATTTCGATTACGCGATAAGTCACACAAATATGAAGGCTGTAAATTCAACTAAATTCTTAGGGATCACAATTACAAATAACCTAAATTGGAACGATCACACAGATAATATTGTGGGTAGAGCCAACCAAAGACTGCGATTCATTGGCAGGACATTTAGAAGGTGCAACAGGGCTCCTAAAGAAACTGTTTACACCACGCTTGTCCGCCCTGTTCTTGAGTGTTGCTTTGCGGTGTGGGATCCGCATCAGGTGGGAAAAGTACAAGGTACAAAGAAGGGCAGCTCCTTTTGTATTATCGTGAAATAGGGGAGATAGTGTCACAGACACGATACGTGACTTGGAGTGGCAATCATTAATACGAAGGCGTTTTTCGTTGCGACGGGATCTTCTTATGAAATTTCAATCACCACTTTTCTCCTCCGATTGCGAAAACAGTTTCCACCCACCTACATAGGGAGAAATGATTATCACGATAAAATAAGAGAAATCAGGGCTCGCGCAGAAAAATTTAAGTGCTTGTTTTTCCCGCGTACCGTTCGAGAGTGGAACGGCAGAGAGACAGCTTGAAGGTAATTCATTGAACCCTCTGCCAGGCACTTTATTGTGAATATCAGAGTAATCATATAGATGTAGATGTAGATGCAGATGCAGATGTAGATGTCCAGAAACATACCGCTTAAGTTCTACGACAAATTCAGCATGTATCCGGTCCACGACTTCTGAGGGAAAGAGAAAAGTCTCAGTATTGCTTGTCGTGGTATGCAATAAGGTAGACAAGATGACGTGTACAACGTCAGATGGTCGCTTGACGCCATTTAACATCTGCCTTGCTGAGAGAATTCTGGCGTGTGACGTTGCCGTGGAGCACCACAGTCCTACCTCCCCACGGTGAAGGTGCCTGTTTCTCGGAGCCGCTGCGTAACTTGGGCAAAAAGTTTGTGCGGTGGCGAGCTACGCTGCGTAAAACGTCCCTTATTTAGCAGACTGGTAGCTCTTCCGTTAACTGGAGCTTTGCCATACACAGGGAGCATGTCTGTGTATTCCGAAGACGTGTTCGTAACAATTTTTACTGCACCAGAGACGCTATGGCACTGAAAAAGAGCGATAAATGGACGTTCGTTATGTCTCCTTTCGAACAGATACCTAATACTTGTAATACGCCAAGCTTAATCCAGTTCATAAAACAGAAGAGGAGGAGTTAAACACCTGAACTGAAACCGTCGTAGAATGGAAATGGTACGCTTCGGGACAAGGTTTGCCATTCAAAATATTATGTATTCAGCAATGTCTGCGGCTCCTAGAAGACTGTAAAGGGAATTGCCGAGTGTCATGTACAGCCAGGAAGTTCACGAAAGATGAGACGACAATTTCCTTTCTTCGACACCTCTTTGTATGGAATAATGTACATGACAGTCTGATGGTGACATGGGTATACGACTTAAGAAAATAAACTGCAGGAACATTTTCGTGCTGATAGTAGCGGAGTAGACTGTATATTGGTATCCATCCCATGGTCTGTGAAATGTTTCTGTACATGGTAATAATGATGACAAAAGTATTAAGTGAGGTACCTACGTAGGAAAAGTGTGTAATAAAACGGAGTTTAATTTCTACGTTCAAATCAAATCTGAATAAACTTCTTATGGGGAATGAAATTACAGTGACGTAACAACAGGTCCTGCCGCTTTCGTTTATTTCTTTTGTAATGACACACAGCATGAGCGGTTGCCACCAGCTCGGTTCAAAACAATGCTGTTCGGGCCTGACGCGGAATATACAATGTTATTAGGTTCGTCTGGAAGCGAGATAAAAATCGCCGATTGTCACATTAAACTGTCTGTCGGGCGATTCATTAAAATTCTGGCGAGCGTGGGCTGAAAGCGCCACAGCTGAGTCAATACCGCCCGCACTGACCTAGCTCATTAACTGCCGCTTCACTCGTTAGTGTTCCTCTAACTGTTTCAGTCCCATCCACATTATATCTAATAAAAGAAAAAAAAAACGCGATTAATATTTATGTTTTTAAGAACCAATTAAATTAATTACGTGTCTCCACTAATTATTTATTGTTCCTTTGTTCTGTTGCCAATTACTCCAATTTATCACCCAGAATTTTCAGATGTTTGCAATTCTTCGTCCAATATATTAAAACTGGTCAGTCTTTCATTTCCATTATTTTCATTTCCATTATTTTTCTACGCAACTATCTCAGGAATAAGAACCAACGCATTCAAAGCGATCGTGCATGTAAACATACTATACAGGGTGTTCAGAAATTCCTATTACCGACTTCTAAGACTTGTAGAGGGGAGTGAGTACATAATATTATGCATAGGAATCTATGTCTGGGAATTATCGTTTCCGTTCTGGGACGGTTACAGTTCAGATGTGTAACGAGTCCACGTCTTTGCGGGAAGGAGAAAAGTCTCGAAGAGTTACTTGCCCTGGTATGCAATAGGGTAGACAGGATGACGTGTGATATGTCAGGCGGTCATCTGATGTCACTTAACGTTGGCCTTCATGTGAGACTCCTGAAGAGACAGAAGAAGATTTTCTGGAAAGAGCTCTGGCCTCTGCACTAGAAACTGGAGAAACACTAGTTGGAATGGAAAGTGTGCACCAGAACACGCATCGTGGGTGCAATGTCTATAACAACGTTGGTAGTCACCACATCGAGCAGGTGTTGCAGTGTATGAAAAAATGGTTCAAATGGCTCTGACCACTATGGGACTTAACATCTATGGTCATCAATCCCCTAGAACTTAGAACTACTTAAACCTAACTAACCTAAGGACATCACACAACACCCAGTCATCACGAGGCAGAGAAAATCCCTGACCCGGGAACCCGGGCGTGGGAAACGAGAACGCTACCGCACGACCACGAGCTGCGGACGCAGTGTATGAGTATTGTACTGTACGTACGTGGGCAGTTCAATAAGTAATGCAACACATTTTTTTTCTCGGCCAATTTTGGTTGAAAAAACCGGAAATTTCTTGAGGAATATTTTCAAACATTCCCGCTTCGTCTCCTATAGTTTCATTGACTTCCGACAGGTGGCAGCGCTGTACGAAGCTGTTAAAATGGTGTCTGTAACGGATGTGCGTTGCAAACAACGGGCAGTGATCGAGTTTCTTTTGGCGGAAAACCAGGGCATCTTAGATATTCATAGGCGCTTGCAGAATGTCTACGGTGATCTGGCAGTGGGCAAAAGCACGGTGAGTCGTTGGGCAAAGCGTGTGTCATCACCGCCCCAAGGTCAAGCAAGACTGTCTGATCTCCCGCGTGCGGGCCGGCCGTGCACAGCTGTGACTCCTGCAATGGCGGAGCGTGCGAACACACTCGTTCGAGATGATCGACGGATCACCATCAAAAAACTCAGTGCTCAACTTGACATCTCTGTTGGTAGTGCTGTCACAATTGTTCACCAGTTGGGATATTCAAAGGTTTGTTCCCGCTGGGTCCCTCGTTGTTTAACCGAACACCATAAAGAGCAAAGGAGAACCATCTGTGCGGAATTGCTTGCTCATCATGTGGCTGAGGGTGACAATTTCTTGTCAAAGATTGTTACAGGCAATGAAACATGGGTTCATCACTTCGAACCTGAAACAAAACGGCAATCAATGGAGTGGCGCCACACCCACTCCCCTACCAAGAAAAAGTTTAAAGCCATACCCTCAGCCTGTAAAGTCATGGTTACAGTCTTCTGGGACGCTGAAGGGGTTATTCTGTTCGATGTCCTTCCCCATGGTCAAACGATCAACTCTGAAGTGTATTGTGCTACTCTTCAGAAATTGAAGAAACGACTTCAGCGTGTTCGTAGGCACAAAAATCTGAACGAACTTCTCCTTCTTCATGACAACACAAGACCTCACACAAGTCTTCGCACCCGAGAGGAGCTCACAAAACTTCAGTGGACTGTTCTTCCTCATGCACCCTACAGCCCCGATCTCGCACCGTCGGATTTCCATATGTTAGGCCCAATGAAGGACGCAATCCGTGGGAGGCACTACGTGGATGATGAAGAAGTTATTGATGCAGTACGACGTTGGCTCCGACATCGACCAGTGGAATGGTACCGTGCAGGCATACAGGCCCTCATTTCAAGGTGGCGTAAGGCAGTAGCATTGAATGGAGATTACGTTGAAAAATAGTGTTGTGTAGCTAAAAGATTGGGGAATAACCTGGTGTATTTCAATGCTGAATAAAACAACCCCTGTTTCAGAAAAAAAATGTGTTGCATTACTTATTGAAATACCCTCGTACATTATGCTGGGTTCTTTTTTGTTTTGGAATAATTTCAACACGTAATGCTTAAGCGTATGTACAAACAAATGTACTTGAATGATAAATGTATGTTTCGTTAAATTTACTTTTAAATTTCTATTGAATAATTTTACTGCGTCAACCCTATATCAGTTCTCGAGGAGCACTGGATGAGTTAAAAATTTGAACTGAAAGCGTCCTAGAGAGAAAACGGTACGTTTCCGTATATGGGTCCCTATTCCGAATTTTATGTACTCTACAAGCTCTAGAAGTCTGCAATGGGAACTTCCGAGTACCTTGTAACTTTCATTCCAAACATGATGTACTAGGAAAATAAAGAAGGTTGACACATGGCTCACAATACAACTTCTTACTTCAAATGTGATTTTAAGGCAGATCGAAAAACTAGATGCCTGACCTCAAATGCTGGGAATGCTATTACCTGTTTGATTTGTACTCCGTCACAAAATACTCACGTGTCATCAACTTCATTGTAGCATTGATTCCGCTGTATAGTGAAAGGTGGAATACGGAAACAGATCTTACACTCTAAATGCCCCGTTCTTCACCATATTCTTTCTCAATAGACTGGTAATTCAAAACTATGTTTAAGTGACAATGTTAGAAGTTTTATAGGTAAAATAGTGTTGCAGAATATTTTTCCGCGAAGCGTACTGTCTAGGGGGTGGACACAGACCACAGGTATGGCCAACAGATATTTGAGTTTGGTGGATTGCCCACTCGCTGCACGTTTTGTGGATACAACTCGTGAATTTCATGTTTATGACGCGTAATCGAATCAGAAATGACGCGACTGATAGATAATTGGATAGTGAACATTTTTCATTATCATAATTACGTGGGGTCGACAGACGCATACCTTCCTGGAAACCGTGAAAAGAAAGTACATTCATTCTCATAAATTAAGGATAATTGCAGAATGTGGTGCCACACAACGTGGCACTACACAAAACTGGCTCTGAGCACTATGGGACTAAACATCTGTGGTCATCAGTCCCCTAGAACTTAGAACTACTTAAACCTAACTTGTCTAAGGACATCACACATATCCATGCCCGAGGCAGGATTCGAACCTGCGACCGTAGCAGTCGTGCGGTTCCGGACTGAGCGCCTAGAACCGCTAGACCACCGTGGCCGGCACAAAACTGGCGCTAATAGCATAGGCACACAGAGCACACACACGACACTTATTTGTAAGTCCACGGTATTGGTGACAAGTTGAGAAAACCGTCTAGAAACATATGTGCTACAAAAGGCCACAGTTTCCTGCGTATGAACGCCGACAATAATATGGGATATGATCACCCTGCACAAGTACACAGGCCGCACAACTGGTTTGCATACTCTGGATCAGGTGGTCAAGCAGCTGCTGGGGTATAGCCACCCATTCTTGCACCAGTGGCTGTCGGAGCTCCTGAAGTGTCCTAGAGGTTTGAAGACGTGTAGCGATACGTCGACCGAGAGCATCCCAGACGTTCTCGATGGGGCTTAGGTCTGTGGAACAGGCAGGCCACTCCATTCACCTGATATCTTCTGTTTAGAGGTACTCCTCCACAATGGTGGCTCGGTGGGGTCGTACTTTGTCATCCATCAGGAGGAAGGTGGGACCCACTGCACCCCTGAAAAGGTGAACACACTGGTGCAAAATGACGTCCCAAAACACCTGACCTGTTACAGTTCCTCTGTCAAAGACATGCTGAATCCCTCCGTACACCATCAAACCGCGACCTCCATACTTGCCCCTTTCAAGAACATTCAGGGGTTGGCATCTGGATCCTGGTTCACGCCAGATGAAAACCCTGCGAGAATCACTGTTCAGACTATACCTGGACTCGCCCGTGAACATAGCCTGGGACCACTGTCCCAATGAGCATGTACTGTGTTCTTGACACCAGGCTTTACAGGCTCACCTGTGACCAGGGGTCAGTGGAATGCCCCTTGTAGGTCTCCGGGCTAATAAACCATGTCTGTTCAGTCGTCTGTAGACTGTGTGTCTGGAGACAATTGTTCCAGTGGCTGCCATAAGGTCTCGAGCAAGGATACTGGCAGTACTCCGTGACCGTCTGCGGGCACTGATGGTGAGATATCGGTCTTCTTGTGGTGTACACTGTGGACGTCCCACACTGTAGCGCCTGGACACGTTTCCTGTCTGATGGAATCGTTGGCATTCGTTGGCATAATCTTGAGATCACACTTTGTGGCACACGGTGGTCCCGTGCTGTGTTTGACCAGCCTCCAGTCACCCTAGTTTTCTAACCCTCATAACGTCATAAATATGTGTTCTTTGAGCCGTTTTCAACACGCAGTCACCATTACCACTTCTGAAAACGTCTGCACACTTACTCGTTGCATCGGACTCTGACATGCAGCAACACACCTCTGCGTATGTGGACTGCTGCCAGCGCCACCGTGCGACGACCGCAGGTCAAACGCACTGCATGGTCATACCCCGAAGCACTAAAACTAATCCGCTAAATTTCAGTTGCATGATAAATCACATCTAAAGGCTGTAAATTCAGCTAAATAATTAGGCATTATAACTACGAATAGATTATATTGGAACGATTAATTGGAACGATCACGTAGTGAATGTTGTAGGGAAGGCAAACCAAAGACAGAATATACAGCAAGTCTACTACAGAGACTGCTTACACTACGTTTGTCCGTTATATTCTGGATTGTTGCCATGTGGTGTGGGATCCGCAGCAAATAGGATTAATGGAAAACTTCGAAAAAGTTCAAAGAATGGCTGTCGTTTCCTGTTATCGCGAAATAAAAGAGAGAATGCAATGAATTTGATAGGCGAAGTGCGATAATAATCTTTAAAACAAAGGCGTTTTTCGTTGTGGAAGGATCTTCTCATGAATTTTCAGCCTACATCTACGTCTACATCGATGCTTTGCAATCCACCTTACGAGCATGGTGGAGGCCACCCCGCGCCACTACTTGTTATTTCCCTTCCTGTTACACCCGCAAACAGAACGAGGGAAAAACGACTGTCTAATTACTCACATCCTATTTTCGTGGTTCTTATGTGCAACGTATGTTGGTGCTAGTAGTCACTCGGCAGTCAGATTGAAATTCCGGATCTCTAACTCTTATCAATAGCGTTCCTCGAAAAGAAAGTCGCCTTCCCTCCAGAAACTCCTTTTGACTTCCTGCAGCATCTCTGTAAGACTGGCGGGCTGTTCGAACCTACCAGTAACAATTCTAGCAGCCCGTTTCCGTAATTGCATGGCTGCCTGGCTTTAATCGGAGGTTGTGAGGATCCCAAGAACTCTAACAGTATTCAAGAATGTGTCGCTCTAGCACTCTATACGCTGTATCCTTTTTTGAATGAAGTACGCTTTCCAAGGATCTTGCAACAACACGAAGTCGAGCATTCGCCTTCCCTGCTACCACATGACGTATCACTCCACTTCATATGGCTTTGCAATGTTACGCGCAGATATTTAACACTAGAACCGCCAGAACTAGTACTATACTTAGAACCGCCGATGTGTTCAAAGTGACCACTTCATTTGTAAGTACATGCTGTGCTGTTTAATGTAAATATTAATGACCTTGATAACAACGTATCACTTTAATTACGTTTAATAACAGTATCATTGTATTTTACAACAATAAGGGGAACATAATATTACTAATATTAAAGAACATATTTCACAATATTTGTCTGCAACTATACTAATTGTACTGCTGTAGTTTTAAAATTAATAGAAATCATTCTTACTGGAGAAACTAAGTACCCATGAATATGTTAAGAGAAAGACCAATCATAAAATATGACCATGTACAGTACCTAATCGTACTTACAAGCATTACAAACTACTGTCTTAATTACTTTATATATACACGGCCCATAAACATATCTCTTGCATTTACTGCACACTCCATTTGTCTTGTTTCTGCATTTCCTCGTTTGGCATAGTTTTCTTACTTTCGTAGGAATTTCCGCTTCTTCTCTTTCTTCATCACCATCGTCCTTTTCTTCCTTTTCTTTTCCATTCCTTGGCATCCTTTCCTGATTTCTGGTTTCCATATAGGCTCTACGTAATTCTTCTGCTGGATTTAGGATGAAATTCCTCCTACTTATTTTGGTCCCTGTCACTAGCTTGATAATGACCCATGCGTTGATGGCTGCTAAATCAGGGATATTGTGAAATACGTGTACAGGCCATCGACGAGTACCAGAGCGGACAGAATATTTCCTCGTCATCTGGTCCAAGACATCTACAGCAAATTTTGTGCTATTGTAGCTCACTGTTTCGGGAAGGTGTTTCGAATTATTTTGTATTTCAACATCTGTGTGCATGGTGTTATACAGAAGAACATTTTTGTTCTTTTTCCCTTGGTAAACAGTCACAGTACCACCTTCCATTTTCAAGAAAACAGACGTGTAAAGAGAAGTTTTCATTTTTTTATATTGTTCGGAATTTCTTTTCTTGTACGGTTGATAGTGCCGACAAGACTAGTTTTCTCTTTTACCAGTCTCTCCCCAAGTGTGACCATAGTGAAAATATTATCAGTAGTCACATTTCGCCCCTTATTGCGATATGGAGCTACCAACTTCATTACTACTTGTTCTGGAAGTTTCCCATTAAGTTCCCTCTGTTCGTTCTTTCCTACATAAGGGAACCCATTTCAAAGGTATTTTGTTTCTACATCCGCTAGGAGCCAGAATTTGATTCCCAATTTATCAGGCTTATTCGGCACATATTGCAAATACGGACACCTGGTTCTGCTGGGGAAAAGTTGTTCGTCCACAGTGACATTTGATCCAGGTATGTAATTCAACTGACAGTTTTCTATAAAATGGTTCCACGTAGTTGATATAAGTGCAAATTTGTCACTTTTCAAATGTTCCGACCGTGCATTTTTGTTATCAAAACGCAGATAGTTCAAAATTTCTCGAAACCTGTTTCTGCTCATTGTGTCAGTAAAAAATGGGGCTCCCCACTTTTTCGACTACAACTCATCTACTTCAATACATCTGGCACCTAGCGCACCACGAACATATAATAAAGCAACAAATGCGTCTAATTCTTCTAAAGGCAAGCTCCAGGAATCATTTGCAAGAAACCTTTGTTCCCTTTGCTTCTGTGCATTTCTTTATGTGTTTCAACATTGACTGATCAACCAAAAGGCGCCAGGCACGCTACACATTATCATTTGAGACGTTCCGCTTTGGGTGTGGAGTAGGTCCCCGTGTTTCTTTCAGTATATTCTGTTGACCTATCCTACCAGGAGTAGTAACACCGAAATCTGCTACAGTCCATTCCGTGAGCCCGTCTTTCCCCAGGAGTTTTGAGCCAGGTTCTGGAAGTGAACCCTCACTTCGTTCTTCTCTTCTACGTCGATTCTGTACTGGTCCACTTACAGGAGGTGCAGTTCTTTTTTTACTCAGGGTAGGTCCTTCTCTAGCATTGTTTCTAAACTGCTTGGTCCTGGTTCAGCAACTGCGTGAGGAAAGAGACAATTAGAAAACTACAACTCATTATGGAGATAACATATGACACAATAAAATAGCAGTAATAGAAGTAGCAGTAGAAGTCTCAGCTCGAATATAATAGTGATCATTATTCATATAGTAACAATAATAATAATAACAACAGTAATAATAATAATAATAATAATAATAATATAAGTGAATGTAAATTACCTTCATCTTCAGTCTCGGAGCTGTCACTCTCCACATTAGCGACAGGTTGGTAGCCTTCATCTGTAGAATCTTCCACAAGGTCCTCAACTTCAGGATCATTTTCAGCATCCGGTTCATACAAACGTGTGACCATTTCTTCATCTGAAAGTGGCCGTGGCCGTGGTTTGTATCGCTGTGACATTTGAGCCATGTCTACTGCTCTGAGACCAGTACTCAAATAATCAATCTTGTTTATGCGAAACCCAGTAGCAAGCAATAAATGACATATTGCGTTGTTGAGCTTTTAAATTCAAACAATGCTAATAAACTTCAGTAACCAACATATTTAGTACATTGTTGATGAGTGCTAAGAATAAATCCGAGGAGTGACGCACAACAATCTTTAAATGGTTCAAATGGCTCTGAGCACTACGGAACTTAACATCTATGGTCATCAGTCCCCTAGAACTTAGAACTACTTAAACCTAACTAACCTAAGGACATCACACGACACCCAGCCATCACGAGGCAGAGAAAATCCCTGACCCCGCCGGGAATCGAACCCGGGAACCCGGGCGTGGGAAGCGAGAACGCTACCGCACGACCACGAGATGCGGGCAACAATCTTTAAATAATCTGTTTTCAAATATACATGTAATGTGGTCAAAGTGACCACTCGGCGGTTTTAAGTATACGTGGTCATTCAAAGAAAACTAATGAAGATAAAATAAATATTGGACTATTTATATGATCTACATAAATATTTTGGAGAAGTCATTAACTCATCACAGCATAGATTACAAATTGACCGAATAATAACATGTTAAAACATAAAAAGTGGTCAAACTGACCACTCGGCGGGCCTAGTGTTAAACGATGTGACTGTGTCAAACAGGACACTGCGAATGCTGTATCCGAACATCACAGGTTTGTTTTTTGTACTTATAGGGATTGACTTATATTTTTCTACATTTAGACATAGCTGCCATTTGTCACACCAACTAGAGATTTTGTCTAAGCCATCTTGCATCTTACTACAGATACTCAACTTCGAAACTCTGCCACATACCACAGCATCATTATCAAACAACGGCGGGTTGCTGTCCACCCTACCGGCCAAATTATTTATGTATATAGAGAATAATAGCAATTCTATTACAGCTCCCTGGGGCACTTCCTGACGATACCCTTGTCTCTGATGAACACTCACCGTAGAAGACAACATCCTGGGTTGTATACCATAAGAAGTCTTCGAGCCGCTCACATATCTCTGAACCCATTCCAAATGATCATACCTTCTTTAAAAACCTGCAATGAGGCACAGCGTCAAACGTTTTCTGGAAATCTAAAAATATGGGATCTATGTGCTGCCCTTCATCAGTAGTTCGCTGTATATCAGGTGTGAAAAGGCTAAGTTTCACACAGGAGATGCTTTTTACCGACTTTGACCTCAGAGTCGGAAAATATTTCGTTGGCGCCAACCAACATGGAGGGAAATGATCTTCATAAGAAAATAGTAGAAGTCAGAGCTCTCACAGAAAGATTTCGGTGTTCGATTTTCCCGCGCTTTCTTGGAGGGTGGAACAGTAGACATATAGGTTAAAGGTGGTGCGATGAACTCTCTGCCAGGCATTTAATTGTTAAGTGCAGAGTTAGCACGTTTAAAGTACTACAGACAAATAGTAAAATAAAATTGTAACAACTTTTGTTTCGTTTAGGACATTGTTTCAAGAATTAATCGTTCAATATACAACAAAAAGATCCCCTATCCTGTAACTAAGCAATTTCCCCGCAGTAGCATCCATTCCAGGACTCCTGGTCCAGCAACGTCTGAGGGAGAGTTGGGGACCTTTGTAAGCAGGAGAAATGTACTTCAAAAAGTCAAGCTCCGAGTGATGAGTCGTGCCTGGAGAATTCACTGTCTAAGAGCATTGCCTGGGGGAGTCAACGCTCTATGTCCGAATCATCGTCAGGAAATTGGTTTCAATCTACCACCAAATTTCAAAACATTGCACGCGTTATGGCATGGTGAGGTAACCATATACGATTATTTATGGGTGTAATGTTATGTATCATTGGCCACTCTGATCACTTCATCCAGACAACGAAATTATTTTTTGGGCAATTTCTCCTACACACAAACTAAAAAAAATGCATACTAGCAGAAATATTCATTTTAAAAGGATTACAGAATTATTCTTACTCGGCCAAAACCTTCAAATATCTGCGAACACAGTGCCCTTGTGCTGCTTCCACTGTACATTACCGCAAGTGGAGCTACGTTTTACAATTGTAATAGTTCTGGGTGGCTAGCCCTAAGCGGGTTTCTCTGGGGATATGTTTCCGGTGAATTCATGCCTGTTCACGTATCAACGCAATGCCACTAAGATGACAGATGTCATGGAATACCTACTAATACCGTGTCGGTCCTCCTTTTGCCCAGAGTAGTGCAGTAGCCCGACCAGGCATGGTCTCAACAAGTCCTTGGAAGTCCTTGGAATACTGAGCCATGCTGCCTCCACAGGTGTCCAGGTGTTGCCAGTGCACGATTTTGTGCACTAAGTGACCTCTCGAGTACCTTCCTCAAATGTTCGAAGGAATTTATGTCGGGCGACCTGGGTGGCCAAACCATCCGTTAGAATTGTCCATAACTGTGCAGAAAAATTGTGGGAAGGTGGCTTGGTGCATTTTCATCCATAAAAACTCAATCGCTGAATGGTTGTAAATGGTCCCCAAGTAGCCGAACATAACCATTTCCGATCAATGGTAGGTCCAGTTGGACCAGAGGAGCCAGTCCAATCCATGTGAACTCAACTCACACCATTATGGAACCACCACCAGCTTTCACAGTGCCTTGTTAACAACCTGGGACCGTAGCTTCTTCGGGTCTGCACCACACCCGAATCCATCCATAAGTTCTTACCAACTGAGATCGGGACTCATCCAACTAGGCCACCATTTTCCAGTCATCTAGAGTGTAACCAATGTGGTCAAGAGCCTAGCAGGGGGACATTACGCGATATCGTACAGTTACCAAGAGCACTCGCGTCGATCGTCTGATTCAAGAGCCCATTAAGGCCAAAGTACGCCGCACCGTCCTAACGGATACATTCGTCGTACTTACCACAGTGATTTCTGCGGTTATATCACATACAACTTTACGGAGACGCCACTGATCTCAGCCGTTAAGTAAAGATCATCGATCACTGCGCTCTCCGTGGTACGAGATAACGCCTGAAATTTGGTATTCTTAGCACACACATAGCAATTTAGATTTGGGACATTGAATTCCAAACGTTTTCCGGAATAAAAAGTCCCATGCCTCTGCCTCCAACCAATATTTGAATGTCTTTTATTTCCCGTCGTGAGACGATGATCACGTCGGAAACCTTTTCGCAAGAAACGTCCAATTACAAACGACAGCTCTGCAAATGCACTGCTCTTTCATACCTTTTGCACGCGATATTACCGGTATATGTATGTGCATATCACTACCTCGAGGACTTTGGTCCATTCAATGTAAAAGAGACGTTCCTATCCCTCCAGTTGGAGCGTATGCTTTTGTAGAATTTGGTGATAGACAAAGAATATCTGACTCTGAAACGAATTATTCCTATGGGCAGGGCTAGAAGGCTACGACTCATGTCCTCTGAGTGCTTCCGGTTTCGCCATTATCCAGTCTCTCACATTCCCAGAAATTACATGCTGGATAAAGCTGTCATTCTGGAATCAAATACTCACTGTAGTCGTTCTTTTCCCGTTGGCCTTCTGACAGTCTAGCTGCTGCCTGCTACGACCCGCAGTGGTCGCGCGGTTCCAGACTGTAGCGCCTAGAACAGCACGGCCACCCCGGCCGGCCTCACCTGTGTCAGCCTCTTTATCTTAGAAGTACTTGCACCCAACGTCCTTAATTATTTGTTCGATGCATTCCAATGTCTGTCTTACACCAGAGTTTATACCTTCTGCAGCTCCCTCTATTACCTTGGGAGCTTTCTCTGATTTATTAACACGTGCCCCATTATCCAGCTTCTGTTAGTCTTCATCATCATCATCTTCTTCATTTTCTTCTCCTTCTTCTTCTCGTGCCTCTGTCCCGCATCGTCGCACTGCCGACATGTTTCTGAACGGTTGTGGCGTGGATAGCTTCACGTGTGGGCGAATATCGTTCCTGTAACCGCTCCATTACCCAGAGGACGGAGTATGTGTATCCCAAGAGCCTACATGTAGTGAAAGTTTTCTAAATGTTTGCGAATCATGTAACCGAACTAGTGTCTCTGTACCAGCCTGCATTTACCAAGTGGGATGTGGGAAACCACCTAAAAACCACATCCAGACTGACTGCCTCACCGACTCTCATCGTCAATCCGCCAGGCAGACTCGTTCCCAGCCGAGCACACCTCCGCGTCCTGGAAGCGGCGCTTCAGCACGTACGGTTATCCAGGTGGTTCTCCACTTTTTGTCAGTATTTTCCACATATTCCTTTCTTCGTCGATTCTACAGAGAACTTTTTGCCTTATCAGTACATTGAAGCTTTATTATTCCTTTGTAGTGCCATATTGTAAAACCTACGGGTTTTGCTTCTCCGCTGTCACCACAACCTTTGATTGCTTAAATGAAATGCCTTTTTTTTCAAATGTGCAAGTTCAGTTGTTTTTCCCCAAGTTAACGCCGATTTGTGACACTAGTAAATCCTTTTTTTCTCTTTAGCAAGGTATGCCCCATTTGGCTATGCCAACCTGTTCCTTATATACTCTTTGTCTCGTCCGTCATGCATTATATTGCTTCAACAGTTAAGCCTCAGTCTGAAACTTATAGTATTAAATATTTTACAACTAAATGAAAATGAACACTCAATCTTAACTATTGAAGCACATATGATTTTACTGTGTGTGCATTCACACTTTAGTTGATACATATGAAGAACGTTCTTTAAAAAATTTATTAAATCGTCTTAAAAAATTTCAGGAACCACATTAACTGTTGATAATATTTTATTCTAAGGTTGTACAAGAACGGTTTCGGATATTATAATAGCATCTTCAGTTGAAAAACATACGAAAATGTTCGTTGTCATTTAGTAGCAAAGCGTGACTTCAGAAACGTCAAGTATCTAACCCAGAAAAAGAAGGAGTGAAATACTCACATAGGCTGTATAACATCAGACCATTGAAATAGTACGGTCTTCCATCGTTCGGATGGCACTTGACATTAACGTAGATAGTTAAAATGTATTGTAAGTAATACAGAAGAAGAATACCCAGTCTTTATGTTTGTAGGTAGTGTAACCGAACTCTCCAAGTTGCGTTTGCATGCTTAAAATGGACATAGTGTAATAAAAGCGAAGAACCTCGAGGAAACTATTTTAAATTACAGTAATGATGGCCCATCAGCGTTGCAAAACTGGGGAAAACAGCAAGAAACCACACGTGGTGGACATGGCCATGTCTGTAGCACCGAATGAGGGTGTGTCCACGGCCAAGTGTAGGCAAGTACTGACGTTGGGCAACACGCCACGAACGGGAAAATGAGAGGCAATGGAATGTGTCGACAGCGGACGCGAAAGTGTCGAGGAAGCGAAGGTTGGTAGCCGTTACATAAACAGGAATGCATAGTTATTAAAATATATCATAGGAACACTAAAATAAATTTTAAATAAATTTATCATGACAATTATTGCAGTATTTCGCATAATTTTAACATTTTTCATTCCAAAGATTTTGTTACTACCTGTTACACATCAGTAACTTTCCATGTGAATTAAAAATTCAAGAAAGTCAGTTACATTTGTACTTCTCATTCTCATGTGAATTCATGCTTAATGCGCAAAAACTGGTTTATATCAGAATAATCTGCACAGATATAATTTATATTTTGAGGTAATTATGAAATGTTAATTCATAATGTGGGAGCTGTGTGTTTGAAATTCCCTGCAATGCACAAGTACGTATTTCATTGTGATATTTTGTAAATAACTGCAGTATAGACGAAGAATATTAATAAATATGAAGCAACTCAAATCAATATAGACAAGACCAATTGCATAAGAGAACAATTCAAGGTACGTTGTTGTGATTCGATGTAGTGATAATGACAATGAGGGTAAGGTTTTGTGAGAGCTTAACAGCAAGACTTTCAGCACCCGAACCACAAATGTAATCTACATCTACATACATATTGCGCAAGCCACAATACGGTGCGTGGCGGAGGGTACCCTGTGCCACTACCAGTCGTTTCCTTTCTTGTTCCACTTGCAAATAGAGCCATGGAAAAAACGAATGTCTATGTGCCTCGGTATAAGCATTAGATCGTGACCCTGACGCGAAATATATGTTGACGATAGTAGAATCCTCCTGCAGTCAGCTTCAAATGCCGGTTCTTTAAATTTTCTCAGTAGTGTTCCTCGAAAAGAACGTCGCTCACCCTCCAGGGATTCCCATCTGTGTTTCCAAAGAACCTCGGTAAAACTCGCGTGTTGTTCTAACCCACCGGTAACAAATCTAGGAGCTCGCTTCTGAATTTCTTTGACTTCTTCCTTTAATCCGACGTGGAGCGGATAACAAACATACGAGCGGCACTCAAGAACGGATAACACTAGCGTCCTATATACAGTCTCTTTTACAGATGAACCATGTTTCCTGAGCCGTGGTAAAAATTACTGTTTTTAAGAGCGCGCCGCAGCGCGTAGTGTGAAGCAGTCGCCCTCCGTTTCTGGTGGTGGCGCCGCTGTGGCAATCGCAGCTTTGGTGTCTCCCTCTGGTGGGAAAGGGGAAAGGTAGCTTGTTCACGTGTATTTAAGGGGCGCTATGAGCTCGCCAGGGAGTCAATCTGGGTCAGTCTCTCGTCCCCTGCTTGGTAGTCTGTCTCTCGTCCGCATTTGTTAGGCAGTTAGTGTCTGTCTGTCTGCTAGTATGTCTGTCGCGAGGAGCTCGCTTCTGAATTTCTTTTACTTCTTCCTTTAAAGCCGGCAACATGAGAGTCTTTCCACTCCGCCAGTAAGAGAACTCAGTGAGTGGTCGCCCGGTCGGGGCTTAGTTCCTGCATCTGAGTCTGTGCGTTAGGCCGCCAGTCTGCGCGAGTTTTCTCAGGCAATGCTCATTGGCGGTTGGATCGATCGGTTGGTCGGTCGCCCATTGAGGCACAAGATGACTTGTGCGTCTTGAGCGTCAGCGCGTTGTGAGGTCACCACGTGAGTCCAGTGGGCCGCGGCGTATAGCGATGGGTAGTGACTTCGCGGTCGACACGAGAAAACAGGAGTCAACCCACGACATCAGTTTGGCCTTTGCGAGCTGCGACGCCGTGAGACGGGAGATGCACGCGCCTTCCTGCGACCATTGAAGCGGCTGGCAGTGGACGGTTCGGGAGAGCAATTTGGGGGTGCAGCGCCAGGTCTTTTCGGGAAATCGCAGTTTATTAGAAGTTAAATGATTCGTGATATGTTGTTCGATTTAATCTCTTTAAATTCTACTTGTTTTCTTGGTGAGGTAACCAGCCGTGTTGCTTTGGGGCCGTCTCACCATTCGTCTCCGTTTGCCGACCCACAGGAAGGTGGTTGTTTATAAATTGGGTGGTCCTTTTTTCCCTTGTGGAGTAGGGGCGGGTTAGAGCAACCTGGGGTTCGGGTTGTTCGGTAATCTCCCTATCAATCTACCGTACGTTAGTAGCTGCCTCTGTCATGTTTGTCGGATTTGGTTTGTTAATGAATTTATTGCTTGGAGTGTAACGGCCTAACACCTGACATATGTTTTGATCTTTGGAAACTTTGATATTATTGCCTATGATCTTGAGAGGCGGTATCTGTGTACTGTAGAGCGTCTTAACTATTGTTTGGCCAACCTTGTAGAATACTATATAAGATTGCATTTCATGGGCTTTTATTTAAATGATCATTTTAATATATAAAGTTGCCACCCTTTCACCATAAGACTTTTCTAGGAAGTCTAAATCAAGTTGCACCTTCGGTGGCAAGGTTAATATTTTAATTGTTAGTGTTTTGTACCATTTCCATCCCTCCTACGGGGGTGCATGATTTGTGTTCTTGTGTAAATTGTTAAAAGTCTTAGTTTAAAGTTATCTGGTGTGTTGCAGATTTGCACCAGTGTAGTCTTTCAGAGACTGTTGTGAACAATCGTAACTAAGGCCGTGTCAAAAGGGAGCGGCAAGGTTCTCTGCCCGAAAGCTTGTTTCTTTCTGCCTCTGATATTTAGAGGGTGGCTTTGTGGTTATAATTTTAAATCTGTTTCTTTTAAAAAACGCTTTTGGGCACTATTTAAGTGAATAAAGTTCCCATTTGTTAAAAGGAATTCGGTTACGATTTAAACAGTTACTCCCTGGCAACTACTTCCATCCTTACAAAGTGTGATTAAATGTGTTAATGTTATGAATCGCTAGAAAAAAAATTATTAAGAATATTCTTTGAAAATAAATCATGGTTCATTCCCTAAAATTCTACCAAAAACGGAGGTCGAGTATTCGCGTTCCCTACAAAAATCCTCGTTACACTTCATATCGCTTTGCAACGCTACGCTCAGATATTAATCGACGTGATTGTGTAGAGCAAGACATCAATAACGCTGTATCCTAACATCACGAGGTTCTTTTCCCTACTTAACAGCATTAACCTACATTTTTCTACATTTAGGGTCAAATGCCATTCATCACACCAAATAGGAATTTTGTCTATGTCATCTCCTATTACCCTACAATCACTCATCATCGACACCTTCCCGTACACCATAACATGATCAGCAGACAACGGTAGGTTGCTGCTCACCCCGTCTGTCAGACCATTATGAGTATAGAAAACAATAGCCATCCTTTCGCACTTCACTGGTGCTCTCCTGACAATAGCCTTGTCACTGATGAACACTCGCCGTCGAGGACAATGTACTGGGTTCTATTATTTAAGAAATCTTCAAGTCACTCACATATCTGGAAACCTCTTTCTTGTGCTCATACCTTCTTAACAGTCTACTGTGGGTACTGTTCAAATGCTTTTGGGAAGTACAGGTGTATTGAATCTGCCTTCTGCCTTCATCCTTGGATCGCAGTATATCGTCTGAGAAAAGGGATAGCTGAGTTTTACACGAGCGATGGTTCCTAAAGCTGTGTTGGTTTGTGGACGTAAGCTGTTTGGCGTCTAGGAAATGTTGAAATGTGTGTGAAATCTTATGGGACTTAACTGCTAAGGTCATCAGTCCCTAAGCTTACACACTACTTAACCTAAATTATCCTACAGGCAGACACACACACCCATACCCGAGGGAGGATTAGAACCTCCGCCGGGATCAGCCGCACAGGCCATGACTGTAGTGGCGTCTAGGAATCTAGGACATGTATTATATTCATACTCAGAATATGTTCTAGTATTGTGCAGCAAACCGATGTTAAGGACATTGGTCTCCAACTTTCCGTGTCCGTTCTTTTACCCTTTTTATATAACAGACTTAACTACGGTTTTTCTTGTTTTCAGTCACGTGGTACTTTGCTCTGGGCGATAGATTCGTGATACATGCAAGCTAAGTAAGAGGCACCAGTACCGTAGAGCTCACTTTGTAGAACCAAATTCGGATTCCTTCCGGACCTGGCGACTTATCTGTTTTCAGCTCTTTCAATTGTTTCTCTACGCCAAGGATGCTCATTACAATGTCATCAACATTGGTCTCTTTTCGGTGAACAAACGACAGTGTGGTTGTACGGTTCGCCTCCATGACCGATTTCTTTAATGGGATATTTCAAACTTTGGCTTTTGTTTTGCTGTTTTTAACTGCCACAGAAGATTGGTCAACGAGTGACTGGATGGAAGCCATAGACCCGCTTAGCGGTTTTACATGGGACTAGACTGTTCTCGGGTTCTCGGCAAGGCATTTTGCTAAATTATGAGGATGGTACTCGTATGCTTCGCGTATAAATCTTTTCATAGACTTACGGATCCGTACTAACCCTTGCCTTTTGTCATTTTCCCGTTCTCTTTTGAACGTAGAGTGCAACAGTCTTCCCTTCCTCAGCATTCTCCGAATTTCGTTGCTACACAACGGTTGACATCTCCCGTCCTTAACCTACATACTAGGTACTAGCTCTCTAGAGCACGATTTACAATCTGTTTCAACTTTGTCCATAAGTCCTGTGTGTCCATAATACCGGAACTAAATCATTCAGTGACGTGCTAACAGCTGCTTACCTGCTATTTCTAGCAGAAACACAATTCTAGCCTTCTTCACTGATTAGTTAACGTTCCTAACCGTAGTCACTACGATGAAAGGTAAGGTGAGGTAAGGTAAGCTAAGGCAACGAGACTAGATTGAAGAAATATCATAAAATTACTGTGGTGTCACCGCCAGACACCACACTTGCTAGGTGATAGCCTTTAAATCGGCCATGGTCCGTTAGTATACGTCGGACCCGCGTGTCGCCACTACCAGTGATTGCAGACCGAGGGCCGCCACACAGCAGGTCTAGCGAGACTTTCTAGCACTCGCCTCAGTTTTTCAACCAACTTTGCTAGCGATGGTTCACTGACAAAATACGCTCTCATTTGCCGAGACGATAGTTATCATAGCCTTCAGCTACCTCATTTGCTACGACCTAGCAAGGCGCCATTACCTGTAACTATTGATACTGTGCATAATGTACCGTCGGGAGCAACGTTCACCATTAATGGATTAAAGTTAAGTATTCCACCAGCTACATCCGTTTTTTCTAAATTCTAATTTCCTTGTCCTGTTCCAGACCTCACGCCAGCCTGCGTGAGCTAAAATGCGTGCCTTTCGGCTTCATTTAGTAAAACGGTGTTGGCTCTCCTGTCAACCACAACATTGGCGACGAGGAAATACCGCGTTCTTACCTACAATGCCCTGATTTATTTGTGTCATGGCTTCGCCACCATCTCCAGATGTACTGTCCGAATTTTATCTCTTACAGAATCAGCAGACGCACGCCTTACTGGATGCCCTTGGACAGCTCGTCCAGTGTCAACGTGCAACGCAAAACGACGCGGGAGCCGCCGCTCCAGCGCTAACACAGCCACAACACGCAGTTGCACCAACTTTTCGTCCTTTTCATGCCGCACTGGAAAGCTGGGCGGAGTGGCCACGCCAATTTGGATTCCATCTCGCCGCCTACAGAATTCAAGGTAACGAGCGGCAGCCGGTTTTGTTGTCTTTGGTCGCAGTACAAACGTACCGTGTGATAGTCAAATTATTTCCCCGACGCGACGTAGCAACTCTGTCCTACGGCGAAATTTTGTCTGCATTAGATGCATATTTCAAAGACTCAGTCAATGTAGTTGCCAAACGGTATACCTTCTTTCGTACAAAACGTACGGCAGGTCAGACTAATCGGGAGTGGGTTGCAACCTTGCAAGGCCTTACTAGGGATTGTGCTTTTGAGTGTCAATGTGGACTCCCTTATTCAGATACTATGGTACGTGATGCAATTGCACAGAACGTTTCTGATGTTCGTATAAGGGAACAGATTTTGAAACTAGTCAATCCCTCCCTTCAACAAGTGATGGACATATTGGATCGGCAGGACACACTTGACTTTGCTCAGGAATCATTTGCAACTTCGCCACCCGTGTGTCAGGTTAACCGGCCCGCCGGGCGAGCTGCACGGAACAGTAGACAGCCCTCGCGCCCGGCCGCACCGCTACCGCCAGGCTCTCAGGAATGTGTACCGCGCCGGCAAGCAAATGCAGTGCAAAAATCATGCCCGCGGTGTGCTACTAGACATTCGCGTGCGAATTGCCCGTCACGCCAAGCTGTTTGCTTTTACTGTAGTAAAAAAGGACATGTTCAAAGTGTTTGCCAGAAAAAGCTCTGATCGGAAACTCAAAATCATTCCAGGCCCTTTGCTTCGCGCCGGAATCGGAATCGAACCAAAGATACTCACGCTCGCGAAACTTCGCACATGGAAATTCAAATAGTCAATTCCACTGTGCCCAGTGCCACTGTCTCTAACTGTGACTGTGTTCGTCCCACAAACAGTGTGCGTCGACATCGCAGGAACTCCCGTCAAGTCGCAAGTGATTTTGTACCAGCGTCAGTTCATGTTGCACGAGACAGTCGCTCTTGTCGTGTGTGTGTGTGTGTGTGTGTGTGTGTGTGTGTGTGTGTGTGTGTGTGTGGTTTGAGGTTTTCGGGCGCTAAACAGCGTGGTCATCAGCGCTCTTGTCGTCAGCAGGGCAATAAGCTTTTTGTGGACTTGGACATTAACGGCAAACTGATACCATTCCAGCTCGATACCAGGGCTGCAGTTTCACTGATCAATCACGACACTTACAAACTGCTGGGCACACCTCCGTTGCGTGCCGCAAATGTTAAGTTAACTAGCTATTCAGGTCAAGCGATCCCTGTGTTAGGACAGTGCAGCCTTCTTGCTACATACGAAGGACAAACAAAACTTGTGTCATTTTACGTCCTTCGTTCTTCTTCTGCAGTGAACTTGTTTGGTTTCGATTTATTTCAGTTGTTTAACTTGTCTATAGTAAATCAGGTCCTATCAGTGAACCACACTGTGCCTTCCGACTGTGTTTCTCGTCTATGTGAAAAATTTGCAGAAATTTTTGCACCGGGCCTCGGTTGCACTAAGAACTATAAAGCTCATATGGAACTGAAAGTAAACGCGCAACCGAAATTTTTCAGAGTGCGCAATGTTCCCCACGCATTGCGTGATGAGGTCGCAAAAACATTGCACGATTTGGAATCACAAGGTGTAATTGAATGCGTGCAGGCTTCTCTCTGGGCATCACCCTTAGTAATTTTGCCAAAACCTTCAGGACAATTGAGACTTTGTGTGGACTTCAAGGCAACAACAGTGAATCCACAACTAGTGATTGAAACTTTTCCTTTACCCCGCCCGGAAGATCATTTTGACAAACTGTGCCCGGGTAAATATATTTCGAAGTTGCACCTAGCGTATGCGTACTTGCAAATACCGGTGGACGAAGAATCCCAGCGCGTTTTGGTGGCTAACACGCATCTTAGTTTGTATCAATTCAAACGACTGCCATTCGGGTGTGCATCCGCCCCTGCATTGTTTCAGCAATATCTACAAACTGTTTGTGCGTCGGTCCCTACTGCAGCAAACTATCTGGACGATTTTGTGATCTCCAGAAAGACGGAAGAAGAACATTTAGCCAATCTCAGAACATTATTTCAGGTCTTGCGACAAAATGGTCTTCGCCTGCGGAAGGACAAACGTGTGTTTCTTGCTCGTGACTTGTCCTACCTGGGACATGTACTCAATGCCCAAGGCATGCATCCCAGTCCCGAGCACCTCCGTGCCATACAAGACTAGCCTTCGCCGCAGAATTTGAAGCAGCTACAGAGTGTGCTGGGAAAAATCTACTATTATCACCGATATGTTCCACATGCCTCTTCGATTTCAGCTCCGCTTCATAGCTTACGCCATAAAGGTGTTCCGTTCGTCTGGACGATGGAATGCCAACGCGCCTTTCGCCAGTTGGCGTTGCTTTCCAATACTTGCCTTACGCCATTCGATCCCCAGAAGCCCCTTTTGTTGATGGTGGATGCATCGGATTTCGGGATCGGTGCTGTGCTTGCGCACAAAGATGGATCGCACGATCACCCTATTGCCTTTGCGTCCAAATTGCTCTCGTCTGCGCAAAGAAATTATTCACAGATCGAGAAAGAAGCATTGGCTCTCGTATTTGGTGTTACAGTTTCATGATTTCTCGTATGGTCGTCACTTTACCATCATCACAGACTACAAACCTTTGACATCCTTTTTTCATCCGACCAAGCCTGTACGTCCAATAACAGCGCAGAAATTCATTCGCTGGTCTATTTTCCTCTCGCAGTACCGCTACGATATCTTGTATCGGTCCACTGCTAAGCACGGAAACGCCGATGCGTTGTCCCGTTTGCCTGTTGCTGAGGATAGAGCATTCGATTCCTCCGAACTTGCTTGCATGTTCATTGATTCGGAAACCGATGACGTGGTCGAATCGTTTCCCATTGATTTTCGTCGTGTAGCTACAGCCACAGCTACCGACCCTGTCCTTGCTACCGTTCTGTGTTTTGTTGCTACGCAATGGCCCTTGTCAAAGTCACGTATCGGGGAATCGTTGGTTCGCCGATTTTTTGCTCATCAGGAGAGACTTTTTGTATGACGTGGTGTTTTTCTGTTGCGTTCTGATAATGATCAGTCAAGGGTCGTGGTCCCACGTTAGTTACAGGCCTCTGTCTTACAGCTTCTCAACCAAGGACATTGGGGTATAGTGAGAACGAAACAACTTGCTCGTCAGCACTGTACTTGGTTCGGAATCGATGCCACGATTACGAATATGTGCTCTTCTTGCATGGTGTGCGCCGAACAACAATAAGCACCACTGCGGAAATTCTTTGCATGACCAAAAGCCACTTCCCCTTGGCAACGCTTACACAACGATTTTGCTGGTCCATTCTGGAATGCTCGATGGTTGGTTGTGGTAGATTCATTCAGTAATTTTCCTTTTGTTGTCTGGATGTCTTCCACGACATCATCTGGCACCATCCAAGCGTTATCTGCTATCTTTTGCATTGAAGGTCTTCCATAGACTATTGTTTCCGACAATGGCCCACAATTCATGTCCGCAGAATTTCAGTCATTCTGCAAGGCCAATGGTATTCAACATCTGACGTCCGCGCTGTTTTCGCCACAGTCAAACGGTGCCGCTGAACGATTGGTCAGGACTTTCAAGTCACAGATGTTGAAGTTGAAAGAGTCACATTTTCGGGAGGACGCGTTATTGCTCTTTTTGTCCTCGTATCGCTCTCAGCCCCGAGATGGTCGCTCGCTGGCTGAGTTGCTCCACGGTCGCCCTCATCGAACCTTGATGTCTTTGCTACATCCACCGCATCAGGTTCCTGTGCAGCGGCAGACACCTGCTTTTGCCCCAGGCGACGTTGTCTACTACCGCCACTATCGAGGTTCACGGCGTTGCCTCGAAGGGCGTATTCTTCGCTGCCTCGGCCGCGCTATATATCTGGTTTTGGGGGCCTCTGGCGAGGTGCGTCGGCATCTCAATCAGCTGCGCCTCTGTCGTCGCACGGGATCTGCCGCTCCCCGTCTGCTTTCAGTGACGGTGCCGTCCGGTCAGCGCCCTGGGGACCCTTCTACTGGCTCGCCTAGGTCCCAGGTGTTACCGACGCTGCCTTCCATTTTGCCCCATGGTGACGCGCCACCGCCGCCGCCGCCGCCTGTTCTCCCGCCGGCGACGCCCGCAGTGGACGCGTCGCTGCAACCGCCGGGCGCCTCCCTGGGTCACGCGCCGCCGATCGCTTCCCGTGATCAGTTGTCCTCCAACATGGAACTCTTGCCGGACCGTATGTTGTCTTCGCCCGTTGGGTGCCCCGACCCGATGGAGGTCGACCCTTCGGCCCTCCTGTCTCTCTGTGGGCGCATACACCGCATGTTGGCGTGCACCCTGGAGCAGGTTTTCTGGCGTTTCCTAGCTCCCCGCGGTCCGAATGGCAGGGTGCGGGTGGCACAGCCTCGCCTGTTGTTAGACTCCCCACCTCGTCGCATGGGGTCCTCCCCACGGCGGGCGGAAGCCTTATAGCACAACCGTACGCCGATTTGCGAGGAAGTATTGTGGTGTCACCGCCAGACGCCACACTTGCTAGGTCGTACCTTTAAATCGGCCGCGGTCCGTTAGTATACGTCGGACCCGCGTGTCGCCACTATCAGTGATTGAAGACCGAGCGCCGCCACACGGCCGGTCTAGAGAGACTTCCTAGCACTAGCCCCAGTTGTTCAACCGACTTTGCTAGCGATGGTTCACTGACACAATACGCTTTCATTTGTCGAGACGTTAGTTAGCATAGCTACGTCATTTGCTACGACCTAGCAAGGCACCATTACTAGTTACTGTTGATACTGTGCATAATGTACCGTCGAGAGTGACGTTCACCATTTATGGATTAAAGTTAAGTATTCCAACAGCTACGTCCGTTTTTTCTAAATTCTAATTTCCTTATCCTGTTCCAGACCTCACGCCAGCCTGCGTGAACTAAAACGCGTGCCTTTCGGCTTCCTCTAGTAACACGGTGTTGGCTCTCCTGCCAACCACAACAATTACTAAGATGAAACTGGTAATATGAACGTACAGAAAATCCAGAAAACTTCAACACAGACACTCGTATACGAACATCGAATCTGATAGCATCAAATCTAACACACAGTAAAAAAAGAAAAAAGCAGTGCGGCTGGCTGATCGCTGGAAGAAATGGATTTGTGTCAGCCACTCTACAATACACTAACGTCGTCAGCATAAAAGTTTAGACCACAATCCAGACATGCCATACGACTTTGAGAAACCTGACTAGTTCACTACCTAAATTCACCTGCGCCTGCTTAACTGCAATGTGTTCCCTCTAACACCACTGCAAGCGAAGAAGTGACTAAATTTATTATTATTATTATCTCTGTTCTTACGTTTAAAATTCTACTGAAAATTTTGCTATCACATTTGCAGGGATTTTTATTTCTTTCACTGTTATGGTTGCTGAAGTTCACTCTTAAACTACTTTGGATACAGTGAGAGATTTATTGGGCAGTTGTTTATTACGTCGGAGTTTAGAGAGTTTACAGTAACCAAAAAAATTGTTACTGGAGCAACCAATGAGTATTTTCAACAAACTGCTAACTCGAACAAACGTCATGATAGTGGAATCCGAAGATAAGCTGCAGTGTCAGGTAAATGACTGATCTGTTAATACAGATATCGAGAACACGGAAATAAATAGTAAATGGAATGAAAAATTAATAAAGAAGACAAGTATCTACAGCAGGTGAAAATGACTACAGCAAATGAAAAAAAGCAGAATAATCTGATGAAAATCGTAAATGAGCTTGATGGCAAAGTAACGGCACTTAGTATTTATTTTATTCATATATGCCACAGTTGACTGAGAAGCCTGCTCATTCATGACGACGTTTGGTGTTATTCATTTAATTTATGCTCCATTTTCATATTTTTCAGAGTCACATTTCTTATCGTAAATGTTTTCCGTTTCTTGTAATTGATCTATGTACAACTGGTCATTTTAACTCCTTTTATAATGTGCTCCGTATGTATTAAAAGTGGCTTATTATATTTTGATCTAAAAAAATGCACATAGCTTACTTTTTCTTTGTTGTTGATATTTACAACAGCCTGCCAACGCTGAGATAACTTTTAGATTCCGCGACTGTGAAAATCACGTGATTCTGAGGTGAAGAATTCGTCGAGCCAAGTTCGGAGCGAATTCTTACGTAAAGGAATTTCCTTGAAGGTTGTTCGGTAGAGAGTGGAAAAGGTGAAAATCTCAGGTCACGCGAATAAGGTGGTCTGTACTGATTTCCCAACCCAATTCCTTTATAGTGTTTTCTGTCAGTCTAGCAGAATCCAAGTGGACGTTGTCATGGAGAAGCATTACTTCATGCACTCCTCCGTGTCATCGTTCTGGGACTGCAGCTGCAAGACGTCTCAGTTGTTGACAATAACTGTCAGCAGTGATGGCTATACGCCATTATGAGGCAAACTGAGGAGCTACTTCATTAAGAAGGAGCGACTCCGGTGTTGGAAACTGGCATACGGCCGGGAGAGTGGTGTGCTGGCCACATGCCCCTCCATATCCGCATCCATTGACGCCTATGCGCTGAGGATGACACGGCGGCCGGACGGTACCGCTCGGCCTTCATGGCCTGTTCGGGAGCAGTTGAGTTTAGTTTTAGTCATGGCTACATCTCAGGGTAGCAGTTTGTAATACACCACACCGTCGCTATTCCACCAGATGAACAACATTATCTCTTGTGGATGCGCGCCAGTCTTTGTACGGGGAGTTGCTGCTTTGTTTCGGTGCCACTATTCCTTTCATTTCCTTATGTTAACATAAAGACACCATTTCTAGTTAGCAGTAGCAATATGGGATACGAATGGTCGGTGTCGTTCAGAAGCCGGTTGTTTACGAGCAAGCAGAGAAGAACACATATGGCCACCCACTGATTTTGTGATTTTGGCGTAGAGCATGTGGTACATACACTCAATTTTTGAACCTTCCCGGTTGCATACAAACATCGCATGATGATGTAATGATCACAGTTCACAACATTTGCCAGTTCTCGAATACACTGACCTGTGGCCGGCCGCGGTGGTCTAGCGGTTCAGGCGCTCAGTCTGGAACCGTGGGACTGCTACGGTCGCAGGTTCGAATCCTGCATCGGGCATGGATGTGTGTGGTGTCCTTAGGTTAGTTAGGTTTAAGTAGTTCTAAGTTCTAGGGGACTGATGACCACAGATGTTAAGTCCCATAGTGCTCAGAGCCATTTGAACCATTTTGAACTGACCTGTGTCATTGTTGATTAGTGTGTTTAAACTACCTTCATCAAACCCAGAGGGTCTTCCTGAACGTGGAGGGGCACTAATGTCAGAACGAACCTCCTTAAAAAGAGAAAACTCTTTTCTTGCCGAGCTCTGTTAAGTAGCTTTATCTCCATATATGGTGCAAATATTTCTGGTTGCCTCCTCTGCTGTCACACTTCTATTGAACTTTGACAAAAGAATATGTCGCAAATGTTCCCATTTCTCCAATCCATTTTCTGGCGTCCACGGCTCCACTGACTATCTCCAAATGATAAAATGACAATATGTAAACTCAAACAGCAAAAACCAAAAATTACAATCGATAAATTAATTCATAGCAATCGGAATAGAAACATGCAAAATGAAAACGCAACGAACTTAGGCTGCAGCCTAGAACCTGGGGGCCAATTTTGTGAAGATATGAGCCAGTTTGAAGTAGCAGTCTTTTACACTTGAATTCCTCAATAATATATGCATTTGGACTCTTTAATTCGATAAATAATGATATTATTTCAAAGAAATACATAACCTGAGACTTTTCAAGTACTTGCAGTACTCGAAAGCCTCAGGAAAATAAGATGTGCAAATTGAAATTTAACATCTGAAACTTCTCATGTGAATCAAAATTTTAGGTAAGTAAATTACATTTGTACTTCTCATTCTCATTTGAATTCTTGCTTAACGCATAAAAGTAAGAATGTTTTGAGCGGGTTGTTAAATGGGAAGTTTCCGGCAATGTACACGTATTTCTTTAACTGTAATATTTTGCAAATAGTAGCAGTATTTACGAAGAAAGTTAATAAGTATGAAGTAAGGAGATCGTATGGATGGGATCGATTTCATCACAGAATTATTGAAGATACGTTGTTACGATTTTACGTCGTGGACTTCAATGTGTCTCCTGTAACAGCACAGGGAGGTGTTCGCACTTTTTTTTTGCTCTCTGTTTCGACGTTTGAAGTGTGTAGCGATACTTTTGTGTGTCACATTGGTAGATTTACTATTTTTTTTTTTAGTATTATGATTACAGAAGTACAAGGTGAACCTAATTTGGAGATAGTGAGAGATTTGTGGAATAATTGTGGAATAGGTCAAAGAGTAACCAAGATATTTTGCACTGGAGCAATTAAGAAGTATTATGAATAATCTGACAACAGAAACAAACGACGAAATAGCAGAATATAACTGTAGGTAACCGTTCACGAACACGGACACGAATGATAGGACCAATGAAAGATTAATTAAGAGGACTGGTAACTATAGTAAGTAAATAGTATAATAAACTTATAGAAATAGTAAATGAACTAGGTAAAAGTAACGGAATCTAATATTTATTTTTGTCAATGTCTTCCGTAACTGGCTGAGAAGCCCACTAACAAATGGAAACATCTGTTCTTACTGATTTAATGTCTGCTTCAGTTTCGTTTTTCAAGTGGTACTTTACTTATTGCACGTGTTTTTATTTTCTCCTTATTTATTCGTGTATAAACTACCTTTCTAATTCCTTTTATAATTTGCTGATGGTATATATTAAAACCAGATTACCAAGTATTGCTTTAAATTATACACATTGAATTCCTTTCTGTTGTTGCAATTTTTGTATTTGTTTTTATATAAATTATTAAATAATATGTGTTGCCATAAATCACATTCAGATATTTATTAATTACCCGGTTCCAGCTGAAAATTTGAATTGATCATGAGAACAGAATATTCGTCTTATATTTTTGAGCTTTTTTTTGTTCATTAATAGGTTTATGAGTAGGTTTTTAAAATTGTGAATAATTTTGTTATTTTAATTGTCACTGTAATCGGTATCACAGTGCTTTAGAGTGAATAGTATTCTTGATGGGTCGAATGTCAGTCACGTGCACAAATTAGTTTCAGTCCTCCTCGAGGTGCAGCATGTTTCAACCATTACTGCGAAAGACAAAACGCTATAAAATACTGACGGCCGCTGCGCTGTGTTATTTAAACGGGCCGGCGTGTCCCGCCTGGTGGACAGGGCAGGCGGCGCCCACTGCTGCGGTGACGCCACATCCGCCGCGACGCGACCGCCGGCCGCAGCCGCCACTGCTGCCCGCCCCCCCCCCCCCCACCGCACCCACTCTCAGTCCGCCCACAAGCCCTTCTGCAACCCCACTCCCCCTCCTCCCCCTGCCATCACGCCACACCTCCTTGCCAGCACTGGCCGCCAGCGCGGCGCCGCTTCCAGGCGATGCATTACTGAGTTCGCGTCCGGCTGGCCCTCCACTGGACATACCGAAGCCGCCCCTCACATCGTAAACCCCCCTCCCCCACCTGTTTAGCGCTGTCCAGCTCTGGCACCCACACCTCAACTGCCCTCGGCAGCTCATTAAGTGACTAAACTAACGTTTTATCGCTGCATATTGACAGTTATGATAATATAAATTGCTTTCTGCATTTACTAGCAAATATAATGTAACTGTCATCACTTTAGTACTACTCTAAGCACATTCCTTTTCCCTTCTCAGCTATTGGTCGGATGTCGGGAGAAGATGGAACCGAAAAGAAGCTTTATAACTCTACTAGGGAAAGCTTCTCTCCTGCTCTGAGGTGATGAAAGCTAGCTCCCTCGACAGATCCATACCTTATTCTATACCCAATTATTACTTTAATTTAAACTCATGTCTTAACTTACCAACAACCGACGACGATGTGCAAAGTAATCCAGAAAATGGCGATCAACAATCTGCGACAGAACCAAAATGACAATTTTGTTCTTGGCTTTTAAGGTTAACCTGCTACAAGCCAACTCAGGACCAAAAAATTTCAGTTTCAGCTGTAAAAGCAAACTATAATTTCCCGAAGTCATTAGTTACCTGAAACTATCCTCACACTGCACCAGTTGCCGCGTTATCAACAGATGAGCAGTCCTGTTGGCACTTGGTTGCACATCATAAGCGACACAAGCAGACTGCAAAAGAAAGTAGAATTTTAGGATGAAAGCTGAGAGGAAATGTAAAAGTCAGTACGATGATGAAACGTGGCAAAGTATCAGAAACAAAAAAAAAAATACGTTTTACCCAGTTAACTGAATAAATATAACTAACACAATCCTATCATTAGATTTAGAAAGATAAAAAATAAAACACTGAATTTGACAAGACTGGAAACTATGACGTTCCACACAGTAGAACTATACACTAACCACTCCGCTAAGCAACCATAGCAACCATATCGTGTGAAGCCGATGATGCAAGCGTCACGTTTAGTTGCAGCCTTCAAACACTCGACATCACACAACGTCGTACCAAGTCGATTTCTGTAATTATACGAGTAATAACTGAATACGTGACACTGCATCGTGTCTTATGTGGAAGGATCTAGTAGCGTTTGTTAGTGCTGTATTTCGTCGTTGTGTACGCGTGTGTGTGTGTGTGTGTGTGTGTGTGTGTGTTTGTGTGTGTGTGTGTGTGTGTGTTTTGGTGTGGTTGCCATGTTTGATTAGACACGAAATAAAAAGCCAAGACCCAGAATTCACACTAACAACACATCAAGAAAGAAAGTTGGATATGAAACTGAAAGTTAATTAATTTGGCAATGACGAACGCCTCGGTCGTGAGGTTGAGCGCTCTGATTGGAGGAAACCAGCTACAAAATATGAAGAGTCAACTATGAAGTGATTTTAAAAAGACTATAGTAACACATTTCAACTGGTCTCCTTTTCTTTTTCTTCACTTTGAGAATTTGACTCCTCGTCTGTTTTGACGTCAACCTGACCATTTAGTCTTTCGTATTCCTGGATCTTGTTTTCTATGTGTTTTCGAGTCAAAATTCGTCTTCTTAATCTCCCTCTTGGAAAACTGTCGAAGTAGTCTAGCCATTTTATGGCCTTTCGTTTTAATAATTAGTTAACAATTTCTCTAGTCACTTCAAACGTCTTTATGCCTTATCTGATCTCATAATGTTCCTTTCAATGGCCAGTATATACATTAGGTCCACAGTCAACGACTTCAAGTAATATGTCAGAAGAGGTGTAGTCCTTACGTTATTATGTAAGTAAACGTAACATATAGCGCATAAAGGAGTCAAGAGGTTCACCACTATTATTTTACATTGTGGACAATAAATCACTGGAAAAGGGTATCACCGGCTATTACCTAGGAGTAACCAATCGGAGCAGAGTAAAGTGGAATGACAACATACAACAAATAATAGGAAAACAGATGCTGCGCGGACATTCAGTTCGAGAACTTTAAGAAGACGGATCTCATACACAATAGATGTGGTTTACAAACCACTTGCTCATCAGATTCTTGAGTATTGTTCAGCATTATGGGGTCGTTATCGAGTAGTGTGTTTAACTACAGTAGTGTTCAATCGGCGCAAGAGCGATATGCAAACAATCAAAAAACTACATTGGTAGCTGTTACCAGAGAGGATTGGTGCGTGATGGAGACGTTTATATTTGAACTTCCGAGAGAGTACGTTCCCTGGGTACCTTATTTTTTCCTTCCACACACGTTATATCATGAAAAGTACTTAGAACAGTAATTTGGGTGTGTCCACTTTTTGCTTTTATAACAACTTGATCTCTGCTGGGTACACTTACACTGTGCTGTCTGAATGTTTGTGGAGAAATGCCATCCCAGTCCTCCTCAAGAGAGAAATTTTTGAAGCTAGGGTTGTAGCGAAATCTTTGTTCTAACTCACTCCAAAGATGCTGCATTGATATACCATTTCCAAAATGTTAGTGTACATCAACCATTGCCTCACACATGCTGCATTATGACTGTTGCACTGCCACGTTGATACATCCATCGCCCCAGAAGTTCCTCTACACTATATGCAGTGCTGTAAAATATGTTCATATTCTTCCACATTTGCTGTTATCTTAAGCTTAGACAGTGACCACGCCATAACCACGAAGAACAGACTCATACCATAAAACTATCATCTCTGTACTTTCCTGTTGACGATACGCATGGTGGCTGGTAACATACTGCAGACATTGGCGTTGTCCACACCCTTCCAACAGACTGGCACAGGGTATAGCGCGATTCATCCCTCTAAAATATTTCTTTCCAGCCACCCACTGTTAAGTGACTTCGTTCTTTCACCATCTGAACCATTCCTTATCACTGACTCTACTCGACAGTTGTATCCCATTCTTTTCAAATTCATATTTACAATCATTAAGCCAGTTGGACGACTGGTAGCGCTTGAAGCTACTGACCAATTCATTGCGTTGATATCTTGCGAGTTTTTAAAACCACTACCCTCAATGCTTGACGCTCCCTGTCTGTCAGTATATGCAGTCTGCCTCTTGTTAATTTAGCTGTGGTTCCTTCTTCGCATTTTCGCTTCACAATCACCTCACCAACAGTCAACCTGGACTGCCTTAGATGACTTGAAATGTCCCTGATATATTTATGATTCAGGTTGTTGATCATCGCCAAATGTGGGGTCTTGCCCACTCGTCGCATATAAGGAGTATTGGGACAAAGGAGTTTCTACCCTAAGTACCGTTATCCAAGTTGCTTTGACGACACCATCAAAAATGGTGGCGATGACGTCATACAAGATGGTGGCGATGACGTCATCCGAGATGTCAGGCATGACATCAGTCAATATGGCCGCCATGACGTCAATCAAGATGTCGGATTTTAACGAGAAGTTTTTTTTTGTTGGGAAGGTAGGTCAATTGGGCTACTGCCACTAACCTAACCCCTCTCCCTGCTAAATAATTGTGGGAAGTTCAAATTCTAAGAGGATAATGCATCACACGATAGTTATCTCTATTGAGCGAAGAAAATGGCGGAAAGATAGGTCACTTGGGCTAACCTAAAACAACCGACCGCCACCTCTTCCTATGAACTGACACCAAGTTTAAATTTTGGCAGTAAGCAAAGGTCACCTGTGGTTTCGCTGCTAATCTAAGAAAATGGTGCGAAAGAAAGGGTACTTTTACTAACCTCAGTCCCCTGACCGCCACGTCCTCCTAAGGATTCTTGTCTAGAAAAAGGACTTGGACTTATTATTTAGCCAAATTCATACAGAAGTGCTCGCCATGAGGTCCACAACCCAGCTGCCTTAGTACACATCGCCACCAGCAGAGGGCCCTCTCATCTGTGATGTAATCCAAGATGACAGCACCCAATGTGTTCACCACGAGGTCCAGAGCCCAGCAGACTCAGTACATTTCGTCGCCAGCAGAGGGCGGTACCGTGATGTCAGGTGATGACGCAAGTACCGTTATTCAAGATGGGTGCATACATTTTGTTCGCTATGTGCTCTAGAACAGAGCCACTGCACGATCCCATTTAGTTCTAGTTCAGTTTTAGTTATGTTATGGTCTGTAGATCATTTTCCCGCTTATTTTATCGATATGATGTTGAACAAGTCAGATTACAAGATATATACACACACATGAATAATGCTAATATTAATATTACTAAAATTTTTAGTTCTACACATGCAAATACATTTAAAGGTACTTTATCTTATCATTTCTGAAAAAGGGTAGAAGGAGTTGTCCAAAAGATATAATTTTAAGCTAGATTAAAAACTTGATCTGCTAACTGCCAGACAATTTATGTTGTGCAAATGATCAAAGATTCTTGTTGTTGAATAATGAACTCGTTTTTGAGCAACTGATAGTTTGAATAATGGATAGGAAAGGTCTAGTATTGTACATATGAACATCACTGTTCTTCACTATATGAAATGGATTATATGCAATGAACTTCATTAGCGAATTTAAGTACTCTGATGGTGCAATTAAAATACCTAACTCCTTGAAAATGTGTCTACATGACGTCCTTGGATGAACACCAATAATTATTCTCACTGCTCTCTTTTGTGCCATCAATACTTTATGTCTAATCGGTGAGTTACCCTAGAAAATTATTGTATAAGACATTACTGAATGGAAATATGCTAAATACGTGAGGAGGCTGATCTGTTTATTACCAAGACTAGCGATTATATTAAGAGCGAAAGAAGCTGAACTTAGTTGTTTGAGAAGCTCAGTAATATGCTAATTCCAGTTCAAGTTGTCATTAATATGGACATCCAAAAATTTGGAGAAATCTACCCTGTTAACTGAGTCCTGTTCATATGCTACATCAATTGCTGGTATGAATCTATTCGGTGTACAGAACTGGATATAGTGAGTATTTTCAAAATTAAGCGGTAGTCCATTTTCTGAGAACCACATAATAATCTTTTGAAAGACATCCTTTCTCTGTTCTCTGGAATGGGATTTATTATGACACTCGTGTCATCTTCAAAAAATACTAGTAGAGCTTGCTGAACTTTGAGTGGGAGGTAATTCACACGAATAAGGAACAGCAGAGGACCTAAAATTAAACCCTGTGGGACTCCCTTTGTGACAGCTCCCCATTCAGTAGAATTTACCATCCTCCCAACATTATTTGTGCTGTTCAGCACTACTTTTGCTTTCTATTCATTAAGTATGATTCAAACCAGCTGTGTGTATAGCCTTAAATTCCATAAAATCTGAGTTTTTCTAAGAGTGTGACATGATCCACACAGTCAAATGCCTTGGAGAGATCACAAAAAATACCAACTGGTGATAATTTGTTATTTAGTGCTTGTACTATTTGATGGGTAAATGTGTAGATGGCAATCTCAGTCGAGTAACCCTTCCAGATTCCGAAATGTGACATGCTGCGTTAAAAATTTTCACTTAAAAATGAGGTCTTGAATACATAACATTTTCGAATATTTTAGAAAATAGAGTCAGCAATGAGATTGCTCTATAATTATTTAAGTCACTCTTGTCCACTTCCTTACGAAGAGGTTTCAAAATTGCGTATTTCAATCAGTCTGGAAAAATTTCCTGTGCCACCGAGGCATTACATATAGCGCTATTAAATTAGATCAATACTTCAAAATCCTGTTAGAGACTCCATCAACATCACATGTGCTCTTGTTTTTCATTGTTTATGATTCCCTTAATTTCAATGGGGGATGTTGGTACTATTTCTAAAGGCCTAAAGTCCTAGAGAATGATATTCCTAACATATTTTTTTACCTCTTCATCTGAACAACTTAACCCAATTTTTGCTGCTACATTCAGAAAGTGATAGTTGAAAATACTTGCAACTTACTCACAACATCATAATTTAGCTTTATTGCTATGGTATGTTGTGCACTGTCAGGCTGCCACGTCTTCCGCTTGACAATATTCCATATAGCTTTAATCTTAGTATCCACAATAAATTTTCTGTCAGAACATATAAGCTTCACGACTTCTTAATGACTTTCCTTAAAATTTTAAACTATCTTTTGTAGAATTCAAGTAATGTCGGATCCTGACTTATTCTGGCCACTCCATATATTTCCTTCTTCCTGTTAGATGATATCTTAATTCCCTTACTAATCCATGACTTACTTGACTGTGCAATGGCTTTTTTGGATAACGTTCCAGGAAAGCAAGCATTATGTAATCCAAGGTCCTCCGCTTTCTCTCTCACGCGTTTATAACGGCATACATGGCGGCGTTGTACTGCCAGGGAGCATGCGACTACTGACGCCACAGCCTCCAGCCCACACTTTCATACTCGCGCCACAGATAGCTTTCTGCAAATTTCGTAACGAATGTAACTGAATACATGTGACACCCGCATAGATCATCTAACGTATGAATTATCTAAGCACTTAATTCCAATTGAATATTAATCATATTCCGTAACTAAATGTACCATTTCTATATTCAATCATTAAATTTGAACTTCCACATTTTCCCACTAGGAGCGCAGTGTTCTTTCATGAAGTAGCATCCCCCCCCCCGGCCCTAGAATGCTGCTCACCTATTGGCTACAGCGTTAGTCACATGATTTGACGTCATAGAACCAAGGGCTTTGAATCAATTTTCGCGAATCCCACACCCACCTGGACTTAGAATGAAATAGTTAAAGTGTATCACGATCCTCAACCGGCTGCCACATCCCCCTACCAGTCCATGTTGTGAGACAAACGTGCACTAATGTGTACTAACGTGCATAGTGCATGACGTAATCTAAGATGGTGGGGTGCAATGGCAGCCAAAACCACTCTCTCTATTATGGACATAAGTTTTTATTTTGCAAGCAGTGTGTACACCTCGAGATCTAGACTTCAACTGACCTAGAGCACATTACTGCCACCAGAAGGTTCTATTATCCCTCCTCTGACGTAATCCAATATGGTGGTCTGTAGGGGAAAATGGCACCAAAATGACTCAGACCGCGCTGGACCGCTAGACAGAGTAAGGAAGGAATGTACTCTCCTTATCTTAGAGCATTTTATTTAGGGATGGAATACATTTATTACACTGATACAAAACACAAGCTCTCACATGCTTGAGGCCATCTCACACAGCCCACAGACCTGCAAATTACTTCTAATTACCACTCTCCAGACATGCAAACAACTCCTAAATTAACCAAATAACTTCAGTACACACTTGCCGACTACTCCTAAATAACGCAGCACAGTGATGTGTAGACACGCTCAGCACTCGTAAACTGCACAAATGATGTATAGCACTGCCTACAGACCTGCCCCGCAAAATAATGCAACAGACATGCGCAAGCACCCTCCGCCACCCCCAGCCCCCCGCGAAGTGACACTCCCGTCTTCTGTCAAACCACGCACAGCTGCCCTGAAGTATGAGCAGGTGACATCAATTTCATACTTTGTACCTGAGAGATTTCTCTCTAAATACATGATCACCTAGTCGTCGTTGATTACGCGATCGGACAAAAGCGAAGACTTATTAACAGAGCGCAAGCGTTCCAAGCAGGACTGCTGGCGCGTGTGGTCGATGCTGCCGATGTGAACCCTCCCTCTATTTGCGGTCCAGCGAAAAGCTAGTTGTTGAGCGACGCTGCAGAAATCCGTTCCAATATACCACAAACTGCTTTCTCCCAAGCGTTTGTAACGGACCATACGTGACGTGTTCTGCAGTGCCAGCACACCCAGCGTCTCTGGCATCTCGTCACGGAACGTCCGCAAGGAGACTCGCCATCAAAAACGTTCTCAATCTTATTCTTACTGCACATGGCTTTGTAAAAAATAACAGCCAAGTCGACCTCTCGGCAATTGTATAGTGTCCCAGAAAAAATTAATGCTCGCTTTCTTGATGTCTCAGTTCTATGCACGGATATTCCTGCCCTAACAGAACCTATTTACGAAAATAGTACCGAATGCAGTCTTCCTGGCGGACCTAACGTGATAGCCTCCGTGCTCTCAACATATGCAAATGATCTCACCGCTGTGTATGGGCTCCTATATCGCAGCACAGAGGATGTGAATGAATCCATCATTATGATTCGCTCTTATCAAGTTTACCCGACGAATTACTGATGCGGCCAGTATAGAAGTAAAACCGCCTTTTCTTTCTCTCTGCAGACGAGACTTTCAGCGGTAAAATTATTTTTCACAGATCGCTAAATTGCGTTGACAGTTAACCCCGCAAAGTTGTCTACGAATCATCAAATACATACCAGACTCACAAGAATATTGGAAGCCCAGAACATATTTACATGTGTAACTACATTTAAATGTTACTATTGCTGCTACAGTCTGACACCAATCGATGTACAGGTAACGTCTCCTCTTGACGACTTTGCTTCTGGAACGAAACTCACTATCTATAGAGCACATAATTTTCCTCGCCATTATCGATGTGCTGAATCTATATGTCCCTCACGATAGGACATACAGTCATTCTTTCTAGTCATGCTATAACATAAACCATACTAACTTTACAATGCAATATATATACACATTTTACACTACGTAAGCCACAGTAACATTACGATAAAATACATACGAGGTGCATTCAAGTTCTAAGGCCTCCGATTTTTTTTCTCCGGACTGGAAAGAGATAGAAACATGCACATTGTTTTAAAATGAGGCCGCGTTCATTGTCAATACGTCCCAGAGATGGCAGCACCGTATGGCAGATGGAATTCTACCGCCAGCGCCGAGAATGAGAACTGTTTTAAATACTTAAAATGGCGACGTTTTCCTTACTTGAACAGCGTGCAATCATTCGTTTTCTGAATTTGTGTGGTGTGAAACCAATTGAAATTCATCGACAGTTGAAGGAGACATATGGTGATGGAGTTACAGATGTGTCGAAAGTGCGTTCGTGGGTGCGACAATTTAATGAAGGCAGAACATCGTGTAACAACAAACCGAAACAACCTAGGGCTCGCACAAGCTGGTCTGACGACATGATCGAGAAAGTGGAGAGAATTGTTTTGGGGGATCGCCGAATGACTCTTGAACAGATCGCCTCCTGAGTTGGCATTTCTGTGGGTTCTGTGCACACAATCCTGCATGACGACCTGAAAATGCGAAAAGTGTCATCCAGGTGGGTGCCACGAATGCTGACGGACGACCACATGGCTGCCCGTGTGGCATGTTGCCAAGCAATGTCGACGCGCAACGACAACATGAATGGGTCTTTCTTTTCGTCGGTTGTGACAATGTATGAGACGTGGATGCCATTTTTCAATCCAGAAACAAAGCGACAGTCAGCGCAATGGAAGCACGCAGATTCACCGCCACCAAAAAAATTTCGGGTAACCGTCAGTGCTGAAAAAATTATGGTGTCCATGTTCTGGGACAGCGACGGCGTAATCCTTACCCATTGCCTTCCAAAGGGCACTGCGGTAACAGATGCATCCTACGAAAATATTTTGAAGAACAAATTCCTTCCTGCACTGCAACAAAAACGTCCAGGAAGGGCTGCGCGTGTGCTGTTTCACCAAGACAACGCACCCGCCCATCGAGCTAACGTTACGCAACAGTTTCTTCGTGATAGCAACTTTGAAGTGATTCCTCATGCTCCCTACTCACCTGACCTGGCTCCTAGTTACTTTTGGCTTTTTCCAACAATGAAAGACACTCTCCGTGGCCGCACATTCACCAGCCGTGCTGCTATTGCGTCAGCGATTTTCCAGTGGTCAAAACAGACTCCTAAAGAAGCCTTCGCCGCTGCCATGGAATCATGGCGTCAACGTTGTGAAAAAGTGTACGTCTGCAGGGCGATTACGTCGAGAAGTATCGCCAGTTTCATCGATTTCGGGTGAGTAGTTAATTAGAAAAAAAATCGGAGGCCTTGGAACTTGAATGCACCTCGTACTCATTTTACACAAACAGTTGTGTTATCTCTTATATCTGCACAGCACCCGAAAAAATTATGGTATGCCTACACTCACACCATCTAAATGTCATGATGCTAATCAGTCCTAGGGAATCGTCGCCAAAATTTCCTGTAACGTGTACTAACGTGAACTCGTTTCCCCCTCGGCACAAAAGCGTACTACTTCTGCTCTTTGCTTGCTCGCTTTTCCACGTACATCTCCAGACTCCAGGATTACAAGAACACTTGTATTTTCCCCATAATATTATACCATTTGCGCGGTACTTATTGATATCAAACACTAGGCGCCTTCCTACCGATCACTAGCGCAACTCGGTAACTAGAAACAAATAGAGGAAACTGATATTTCCACTCTCTAATACCGAAGTAGGTGATGTAACACATTACAAATCACCCCTATAATTTAAAAGCCAACTAAGGTCTTTCAGGTGTCTGGAGATAAGGCAAATCTGTCTTCCACACACCACAATCGATCTTCTCTCAACTAAATGACTGCACGAAGTGTCCAGAAGCATTTAGCCGAATAATTGGCATGGGAGCGAATAACGGTCCAATGCAAACACACCTCCATACATTATCTTTCCAAATTCCCACTTGATCACGAAAGCCGCCCAACATATACAAAGTGTTAGTTCTCCATTCGGTCGTCTAGACGAGGGCAGAGTTAACTCAGATACATTCCTACAATCCAGCAGGCCTCTGCATTCGGAAACCCGCTGCAGTTAACGGGAAACATCGATCATTCTCACCACAGTCCATGCATACACAGAATTATTATACAAAACCGGTAACACATATTTTTTATCATTATACTTACAATTAAATGGTACGAACATGGTCTTAATTGAACCGCATCGACAATGAGCGAAGTATCGGAAATACACCTTGCTGTCGGCAGTGGCTCTTGAAACAGAAAAATCTCTACCTTCCTTACGACTGGACGTACTCTTCCCCTTGCTATCTCAGTACTCCAAGTCAAATCCATACCCTCCTTATGAGTGGACATAGCCATTTCCTTTCCACAAACACATGCTTTATAAATGTTATGCCCAATGCGAACGTATCACACATTCCCTACTACTGCTAACTATAATACTTCATCAGTAGATGATTGCCTGCGATACGAAATAATACTAAACGAAAGTCAGCGAACTGTGTGCATGTCTCTTAGGATTTTCTTTCGAGTCCTAGCACCCTGTTCTAGAAAGAGAGACGTAATGGGTGAGGTGTTAATGAAACAGTGATCACGTACATGAGTGCAAAATGAGGAATCAGTCGAAATTCATACGTTTGATGAGCGATGTGGGTGTCACATGTGTTCAGTTACGTTCGTCAGGATATTTGCAGAAGGCTATCTGTGGCGCGAGTATGAACGTGTTGGTTGGAGGCTGTGACGTCAGCAGTCACACGCTCCCTAGCAGTACACGCCGCCATGTATGCCATTATAAACGCCTGAGAGAGAAAGCAGACGATCTTGGCTTACGTAACCGGATCGTGCAGTGGCTGTGTCCTAGAGCCCATGGCGAACATTATATGTATGTACCCTTCTTGAATAACGGTACTTGTGTCATTTCCTGACGTCAGGGTAGCGCAAATATGATTAGAAGCTATATTTCAATAAAACAGATTGACAATACTTAACCTTGGATTTAGAACATGTGTCGCAAGCGTTAGGCGACAGGCAGTATGGATCAGAGTTCTGTGCTATATGCAATGTTCAGACAGATCACGCTGTTTGTGTACCACTACTAACTGCTCTTGTAGCACCCTCTGCTAGGCCGTGCTAATACTCCGCGAAAATTTTCCATCAATGTGCGGCCTTCTTGCAGAGGTCGCTCCCGTCGTGGCGCGGTCCTTGTCAGCGGGCTATTCGCTGCCTTCTCTGGCCTTGCGTTCTTCCTCTTCGTTCCAGCGCTTGCGGTTCCGCCAGAGCACACGTGACATCCAATGACTAGTCCACGTTTGAAGCCACTGAGTCTTCCAGATCGACCCATTCTGCGAAGGCAGTTACTGGTTTAGCCGATAAAAGCAGCGTTGACTAATAGTCAGTTAAATATCTACCACGCGAAGGCCACATAACTTCAAACTAAAGGCAGCATCTCAATATTAGTTAAGACCATCGGGCGTTCGGGATTCTTGCATGACTCATTTGAAAAATGACAAAAATTTTCTGTAACCTGGTTTATTGTCTTTAAAACAAGGAAAACGGCTATCAAGTCCATATTTAATATCCCGAAACTAATTTCGTATGCAATGTTATTGATTGCATCAGTAACCAGTTCACACCCAAAAGCAGCCACAAGATTTATAGTCCGACCCGATATTTTAAACATTCTGGACAATCACTGACCACGACTGTTTGTGAGTTAACACAGTCAGTTGTTCAGCAGTCTTCCTTGTACGGAAGTGCCAGCCATAATGCTTCGTAATTTGTACGAAACACGCCACGGGGAGTTGATGTACGACTTGAAAACTTCACAAGCGATATCTCCTAAAATAAAACACTCACAAAGCTCAGACTTTCTCAGAATACCCAACATTGTAATCTCTTTTCATGAACTACACGAGAACCAATCAAACACACAGATTTCGCCGTTTTGCTACAATTCTGATGAGCGCGATATAACGTGGGTGTTTACCAGAAAACTGATCCCAAAAATGGTTCAGATGGCTCGGAGCACTATAGGTCTTAACTTCTGAGGTCATCAGTCCCCTAGAACTTAGAACTGCTTAAACCTAACTAGCCTAAGGACAGCACACACATCCATGCCCGAGGCAGGATTTGAACCTGCGACCGTAGCGGTCACGCGGTTCCAAACTGACGCGCTTAGAACCGCACGGCCACACCGGCCGGCTAAACTGATCCCGAATGTCTGTATCGACTCATATATCTGAGGCATAAAGCCCTGCTCAGATGCACAGGATATGCTGCATTCCTATTGGCTAGTATGCTAATCAGCCAAGCAGATCATTTCGAGCACTTCTGTACTCGCGATATTTCTCATTTCAGCGAATCAGATTCCCACACGTCATTTGGACCAGAAATCCCGTAATATCTGAACGAGATCAAATGTGATAAAAACATAATACGATTTCTTTTTACATAATGAATTACTAATAAACTTAATACTCAATGCCCCTTCCGGCTGCCTTTTACAAAACTATGCTCACTCAGACATACGTCTCAAATTCCTCTACTACACAACTTTCTCACGCTTACATTAAAGTAGTTTTAATGAAATATCACATTCTTACTTTACGTATGTCCTCCATTCACTCTCTCAGTCTCTGAAAAACACTCATACAACCGAATCACAATGAAATAATAATTTTCCAATATATGTTAATTACGTCAGAAATAGTTGGCAATGAAATTAAAGAAAATCAGAAAATTAGATTATATGGACATATCCGCTTGGCACAGATTCAGTTGATATAACAGAAGAATGGATTCCAGTCACTACACAGTTTCACAACGCCAGCACGTTTATTGTGTTATAGGTAAACGTTTATGTCTCCTATGGTATTGGAGATACTGATTGAAATTTCAACAGTAGGTATCTGTTATCCATAGAATTTGGTACACCAAGTACGAAGAAGATCGATCAATATTTAGTAGCACTTCTTCAGATTCATAGAGAGTGTATGTAACGTACTGCAAAGGGCTTTAAGTAGTAGCCAGGGTCAGCTGTTCGAGCGTGAGAACCAACGTCTCCTCTAGTACCGGATCCACGGTAATCCATGTTTTACAATGCAAGGCGATAACTCGTGATAATTTCCTACGTTACACTCTCCTAAAATTATAATTGCTTGGATACAAAATGGAGTAATCGCAGCCATACGCAAAGCAAACTGCTGACTTCGGTACATTCATAGGATGAAATTGCTTACAAAACACAATACTTCTCAAATCCATCAGAATACTAGAATCAGCAGGATATATTGACGGCATTCAAAGAAGGGTAAGATGAAGTTTGTCGGACACGAGAAAGAACGTTACAGAAATACTAAAAGCCCTGAACTGACGACCCTTGATGTTGAGATTAGATTAGATTAGATTAATACTTGTTCTATAGATCATGAATACGACACTTCGTAATGTTGTGGAACGTGTCAGGTTAATAAAAGATGTCTGTACAAGATGTTACATTGCACAAAATATTACATGAGACTAATGTTTAAGTCGGTGATTCTTTTTTTTCCCTCTCCTTTAATTTATATCTAAAAATTCAGCCAATGAGTAGAAGGAGTTGTCATCTAGAAATTCTTTTAATTTATTTTTAAATGTTGGTTTGGCTATCTGTCCAGCTTTTGATGCTGTTTGGTAGGTGACCAAAGACTTTTGTGGCAGCATAATTCACCCCTTTCTGTGCAAAAGTCAGATTTAACCCTGCATAGTGAAGATCATCCTTTCTCCTGGTGTTATAGGTATGCACACTGCTATTACATTTGAAATGGGTTGGATTATTAACAACAAATTTCATAAGTGAATATATGTACTGTGAGGTTACTTTGAGGATCCCTAGATGTCTGCAGGGTGACCGTGGCTGGGCTCCATCAATTATTCTGATTACACGTTTTTGAGCAATGAATACTTTTCTACTCAACGATGAATTACCCCAGAATATGATGCCATACGCAAGCAGTGAATGAAAGTAGGCATAGTAAGCTAATTTACTGAGATTCTTATCACCAAAATTTGCAATAACCCTAATAGCATACGTAGCTGAACTCAGACGTTTCAGCAGACGATCAATGTGTTGCTTCCAGTTTAACCTCTCATCAATGGACACACCTAAAAATTTTGAAAATTTTACCTTTGCTACAGACTTCTGTTCAAAGTCTATATATATTGATGGAGTTGTGCCATTTACTGTACGGAATTGTATATACTGTGTTTTATCAAAATTTAAAGAGAGTCCGTTTGCTGACAATCACTTAATAATTTTGTGAAAAACATCATTTATAATTACATCACTTAGTTCTTGGTTTTGGATGTTATTACTATACTTCTATCATCAGCAAAAAGAACTAACTTTGCATCTTCATCAATGTGGAATGGTAAGTCATTAATGTAATCAAGAACAGTAAAGGACCTAAGACCGAACGCTGTGGGACCCCGTACTTGATAGCCCCCCAGTTTGAGGGATCAGTTGTTGTTTTAACATTACATGGACCACTTATTTCAACTTTCTGCATTCTTCCAGTTAGGTATGGATTAAACCATTTGTGCACTGCCCCCCTCAAACCATATTGATTTAGCTTATCTAAAAGTATTCCATGATTTACACAATCAAAGGCCTTTGAGAGATCACAAAAAGTACAAATGGGTGATGTCCAGTTATCCAGAGCATTTAATATTTGATCAGTGAAAGCGTATATAGCATTTTCTGTTGAAAAGCCTTTCTGAAAACCAAACTGACATTTTGTTAGTACTTTATTTTTACAAATATGGGAGGTTACTCTTGAATACATTACTTTCTCAAAAATTTTTGATAGAGCTGCCAGAAGAGAGATTGGGCGATAGTTGTAGACATCCGACGTATCCCTCTTTTTATGCAATGGTTTTACAATGGCATATTTCAGTCTATCGGGGAAAACACCCTGCACCAAAGAGCTATTACATACACGGCTGAGAATCCTACTTATCTGTGGGGAACAAGCTTTAAGTACCTTGCTGGAATTGCCATCAATTCCGTAAGAGCTTTTACTTTTCAGTAAGTTTATTATTTTACTGTTTTCAGAGGGAGAGGTTGGTGGAAATACAGTTGTTTCAAACTGCACAGGTATGGCCTCTTCTATTAGTAGTCTTGCCTCTTCTAGTGAAGATCTAGATCCTATTATCTCCACAACATTTAAAAAATGGTTGTTGAAAATATTTTCAATTTCTGATTGAATTTGTTAGTACACTTGTCATTCAGTTTTATGGCCCTAAAGTCTTCCTGTGCTCTTGGTTGCCCTGTTTCCCTTTCAATAATATTCCAAATTGCTTTAATTTTATTATCAGAGTTACTGATCTCAAACATGACACACATGCTTCTGGACTTTTTAATAACTTTTCTTAGTACTGCACAATAGTTTTTATAATATTGAACAATTTCGGGGTCAGTACTCCCTCTTGCTGTTAGATACAGTTCTCTTTTACAGTTGCTAGATATTCTTATTACTTTAGTTAGCCAAGGTTTTTTATATGTTTTCTTGGAATTATGTTTAACTATTTTCTTGGGATAACAATTTCCAAATACCCTTAAAAATGTATCGTGAAATAAGTTATATTTCAAGTTTGCATCGGATTCCTTATACACTATTCATCCCAGTCTAGCTGCTGTAGCCTTTCCCTAAAGTTTGCAATATTTATATTGTTAATTGAACGCACTGCTTTGAAATTCTGATTTGATATACTGCATGGAGCTATGTCATGTACTGTAACTAGCTGTGCACCATGATCTGAAAGACCATTCTCAACAGGATAAGCATTTATGTCCTTAAACTTATCTTGGTCTATAAAAAAGTTATCTATCAATGTCCTGCTGTTCTTTGTTATCTGAGTAGGAAAATCAGTGACGGAGCTCAGATTGAAAGAACTGAGTAATACTACAAGGTCATTCTTCATATTACACTCTTTCAGGGAATCAACATTGAAATACCCACAAATGACAATTTGCTTCCCCCTGTCTGACAGATAGCACAAATAAGCATCCAAGTTTTCTAGAAATAGCTGGAAATTCCCTGAGGGGGACCTATACACTGTTACAATTATGAAAGCGCCATAATTTAGTTTTAGTTCAATGGCACATGCTTCCATATGTTGCTCTACACAAAATTGTTTAGTTTCTAAATTTTTTACACTGTGGAAGCTTTTGACATATATGGCAACTCCTCCTCTCATCTACTTACATGTGCAGCTAATTTGTACCCATTGATGCTAACCTTTTTCATATCAGTGACAATGTGATGCTCAGACAGGCATAGTACATCTATTACATTCTCAGTTTCTATATCTTCTAAACAAAGCAGAAGCTCATCAATTTTATTCTTCAATCCCCCAATATTTGGATGAAATATACTAACATTATTTTTCACTTTACTTTTGTGAGTATCTTAAACTTTTTTAACATCTTTAGTACTTGCCTGGCTGAGTTTCCCACACTAAAAAAGAGTTTCCACCAGGAGATGTAGTTCCTCCCGCCTTTAAATTTCCTGCTGTCAGCCCAGCTAGTTTACTCTTCCCTTCCTTGTTGAGGTGTAGGCCATGTCTAGTATAGTCCCACCTACAGAGTGAATCAACAGGAACCACACCAATGTGTGACCCTGCACCACATCCAAGTAGCCGTTCCAACTCCAAATTAACTCTCCTGACAGAAGAGCTCAAATGAGGTCGGTCGTGGCGTTCCAGAACCGACACAAACCCAACATTGGTATGACACGATCTTGGTGCAATCTTTGCCAGGTCACACTCCATGCTGTACCCCGGATCCCTGTCAATACTGTTGCCCGGCGCACCCAAAATAACCACGGTAACTTTCTTAGTAAAGCCTCTACATAGCGAACCTAAATCCTCTGTAACCTGCCCCAGTCCAGCACTACGTTTGAAATAACTTGTGACCTGGTATTCTGACCCTAATTCATCCTGGCGAAGTTGGCCCACACCCCAACGTCAACTGTCACCCTAAGCTGGTATCATGTGCGGAGCGTATTTCACGTCGTATGCATTGCCCTCGTAGGAACCGCATGGATTTGACTAATTACAGCGTGTTTAATGACACTTGAGTAGTCATTATACTAGCGTTCCATATGCGACTGGAATCTGAAACGTGTTAGAATGGAAAATAACCTCCATTACGAACTTCACACTTTTTTGCCAAATTATGGACGTAAATTTAGATACAGCTGAATGAACGTCATTTGAAACATAATTCGAAGTTTTTTCTTTTTTTTTCCTTTTTTTGCGACTACACAGTGTAACTGAGTCAGGTCATTGCATAAATTAACAGTAGTGCATAATATCGTAAACTATAACCAAACCGCCGGACGGAGTGGCCGAGCGGTTCTAGGCGTTACGGTCTGGAACCGCGCGACCGCTACGGTCACAGGTTCGAATCCTACCTCGGGCATGGATGTGTGTGATGTCCTTAGGTTAGTTAGGTTTAAGTAGTTCTAAGTTATAGGGGATTGATGACCTCAGAAGTTAAGTCCCATAGTGCTCAGAGCCATTTGAACCATTTATAACCAAACTATAATTTTACTTGGTAATGCTTTGCGGCTGAGTAGTTTACTATGAAAAGTAATATTTGAATAATTGCACTTGTAATTTGACAAGGTAGTCATCTGAAAGGTAGAAAGCTGCGACTGACTCTTCTCGAAGTTTTGATTGACATTTACGTGAAGGAACAAAGTGTAACCGAATTCGGGTACTGTATGCATTAACACTTCTGAACTGTCTTCGGTAGCGTCATGCTGACGAATATAAGAGCAGCCTCAGATGTTGCAGTTTGCCTAGGTTCTCATATTCCTTCCCACACCTGCCAGGTAACGAAATAGTAAGAAAAAGTGTGTGTGAACACTGTTAATACCCTTCCTATTTCAAAAGTTCATTAACAGTGTTCTCTCGTAAAGAGCTAAATGGAATAGACCGTTTTCGATGGAGACATAGCCTCAGTGTTCTCTGTAGTAGGTAAACTTAATTAAATTTCTCCGAGGAAAGGTAGTGAATAAATTTTATACGTTTTCGGAAGCGTTCATAGAACTAAAAGTGAGGCGACGAAAGGATGGTGGAAGAACGGCTTACCTTGGGGGAAGAACTGTTCTTGGACGCGTAAATAATGTACGAACAATAGCGGTGAGCCTTTGTCAGAGGCCAAATGGAAGGGGAGACGAAAACAGTGGGGAGTCTGAAAGCAGGAGCGCTCCCCGTAGTAGTACCTCTGGTCCTGCGGCGCGGAAGTTTTACTTTCTTCTGCGAAAACTTCTTCCGCTTCTGCTGACGACCTGCACTATGAATTCCCGTTCTCCCTGTGTTCCAGAGTCCCTCCTTGTTCATTTCAAATCAGTCATTGTTAATATTAAAATCTGCTTTATTAAACCCTTTCCGTCCACCTTAAAAAGCTAAAGGGAGAAGGTTTGATTTATTTGCATGCCATAAGTATGACGTTTGGTGTAAAATATGAGCAAATGATTCGAAATTCTCTAAAAGTATTGTGGTACTGCACTCATTTCATTAAGTATTTAAGTCACTTTACGATGCTCACGTTACATACTACTGAGCGCTGTTAACCGGGGTAACAATGTGCTTCACATTTTTCATGCCTTCCCCTGTGTTTCTAACATAAGAAACAAAAGAAGAAGAACAAGAAGACGAAAAATAAGATGGTTCCTGAATCAAATTTATGGAAATGCGAGTCGTCTTTTTGTGCATAGGAAGCTTATGGGAGGATTTTACGTTTTTACGTTATCATCTTAGAAAAAGGCCAAATGGAAACAGAATCAGCTATATGATTAATACAATCTCTGGCTGTTCTGGAACAATTCGTCACGTAGTCGATGCACTTTCGGTAGAGACAGCTATTCCATTCATTGTTCGCTCTGGCTGTGGTAGAAAACCTGTCTTTAATTCTTTGGAAAAATTAACATCAGCTCTATAAGTTCAAGTTGACTGATTGTGATTAGTCTCTGGGAAACGGAAAGACATTCAAGATGTCCAGTTTCATTAAAGTGCAATTGAATGAAATTAAAGTGCAATAGAATGAAATAACATTTGCTGGAATATAGTGCTAATGTTAATTATAAAATAACATAGATCATTAACAAAGGTGACGTTCCTAAGTGGGTACAAACTGCAGAAAACACTCGATAAGGGGATGAGGAACAGACAAGGTATACTGAACATACTGTATGGCAGGAAATGCATTGTGTCTGTTGCCACAGTGATTTCATTAATTCTTCGTGCCTGTACAGTAATACGCAGTGCACGACATAGTTCGAAGAGACCGTCGTTATACAAGGTGTTCGTAGCAGGCCTCCCTCGGGCTTCCAAGCGACATACACTCATTTCCGAATGTGCCATCTGGCAAATGAATTGCCTCACATTTTTCCATTGTCTGCAGGTTCAGGACGGTTCCCACATACACCAGTTCATTCAGGTGCCCCCATACACAAGAACGTAAAGCAGATACATTCAAGGATTTGGCCTGTGATCCGTGCCCTGGTTTAGCGGGTCCGAGCGCTCACTGTGGCTGTACGCCTCCCCCAATGCAACGCCAGGTTGTCTGAGCGTGAGGAGACGGAAGAGAGGGATACTGCGAACGCACCGTATGTGCACTGAAGCGTCAAAGAAACAGGTACAGGCATGCGTATTCGAATACACAGACATCTAAACAGACAGAATACGGTGCTGCGGTCGGCAAGTATCTGGCGCAATTGTTAGATCGGTTACTGCTGCTACAAACGCAGGTTATCAAGATTTAAGTGAGTCGGAATGTGGTATTACAGTCGGTGCACGAGCGATGAGACACAGCATCTCCGACGTAGCGATGAAGTGGAGATATTACCGTACGATCAATTCACGAGTGTACTGTGAATATCAGGAATCAGATAAACCATCAAATCTCCCACATCGCTGACGCCGAAAAAGATCCTGTAAGAACGGGACCAACGACGCCTCAAGAGAATCGTTCAACGTGACGGAAGTGCAACCTTTCAATGCTGGGCCATCAACAGGCGTCAGCGTACGAACCAATCAGCGAAACATCATTGATATGGGCTTTCAGAGCAGAAGGCCCACTCATGTACCCTAGATACTGCAGGATACAAAGCTTTATGCCTCGTCTGAGCCTATCAACACCGACATTAGTTTTGTTGCCTGGTCGGACAAGTCTCGTTTCAAATTGTATCGAGCGGATGGACGTGTACGGCTATGGAAACAACCTCTTGCATCCATGAACCCTGTATGTCAACAGGGGACTGTTCAGGTTGTTTTGTATGGCGGGCATCCGCATCCAAACTTTTACATTTTTCCAAAGAAAATTCCACACTGGCTGTATGAATGATTTTTATTAAATCTGCGACCGGTTTCGCACCACTTATCGGTGCATCCTCATGCAATCTATACAAAAAATAATATAATAAGAGCTTATATAAACTATTGGATCCTCCAATTATGAGATATAAATTAAACTTCTACCCAGCCAGTATTTTTGAATGAAACAAGAAAGCACTCACATATGCTGTTTATAACATAGTAACGTTGAATATTGCCCTATAGCCACTCCCCAACATTCACGTCCTATATACCGTCATCTGGTAAAAGCAGTAGTTAAAATTTAAAAATCGTTTTTAAATTTTTTTTAAATGATGGGAGCGGCAAAGACCTAGAAAATATAAATGAAATACGATGCTGATAAAATTCCCCTCAACACGAACGACGAAGAGCAGAACATTAGCATGAACAAACAGTGGAATTAGGGCAATGTAAACATATCAGAACCTACTGCGCAGGCTGAGAGGAGCCGAGCGGCAGCGGACACGGCCTGACTGACTGGCCGAAACCCTGAAAGCTCTCACGCAGCGGCGGCGAGAATCGCCAGTGGCCGGATGACGTGTACAAGGTATGAAGTGTGGGGGGTGCTGAACATTTCATAAACAATTCCTTGTGTTTATTTTTTTTTTAAAGTCTAATACCACACTAGGAGACCAATATAAAACGTGGCAGTTAGTTAAAACCATAAGAATAATAAATGTGGTGGTTCTGAATGCATAAGGCCCGGAGTACGCATAAAAATATATACGACAGAACCTACTAACAAGTCAGCTATAAGGGTAAGGCTACCTGTTTAAGTAATCAAAATTTTCTAAAAGACCCTTGTACCTCAGATTGGTCTGGACATTGTGTGAGGAGCTAGGGGACTTCTTCAGAATTCTGAAGATTTCTACCTCTTCCAAAACATTAAGGGTGTTGCCCTTATTTTCCAAGTGCAACAGCCACATGTTGCTCTGAATAACGATGATATGGTGACCCGTTTCCCGAAAATGCGCACCTACGGCTGATTTTGAGCCTGGGTCGCTGTTGTGCTCGTTAAAGCGAGTCTAAAAACTTCTTCCTGTCTGGCCTATGTACTCCGCATCACAATCGTCGCAGGCGATACTATGTACCCCCGACGACTTGAAACTATTCCATGTTGCAGCCTTCTTGTGCCTGAACTTCTCTCCATTGTTTTTAGGAATATACAAAGCCGGATTTATTCCCTTAGAATTTAAGCATCTGATGAGTCTGCTTGAAATGTTATCATAAAAGGTATCCTGTGGAATTAACGCCCAATAGCTAATTAGCTACTTGCTGGCTGGAGGGAAGTGAATGTTCCGGGTGTGAGTGGGGTGCGTGCAGTGTTATGTTTCATGTTTATCTTCCGCAATATACCCCTGTTAATCTTTCCAACAAAATCCACTTCGTACCGATTCGAAAAGGCGATAAACTGTATTACTTTAAATTCCCGATCCCTGGCTTCTTGACATAATGGGACCGTATGCATCCTGTGTAGTAAAGCCCTGAATGTGCCCTTTTTCAATTGCAAAGGATGATAAGCCGATCTATGTGTCGCGACGTCAGAAGTGGTGGGTTTTCTGAAAATATCAAAATTAATCGAGATCCCACTGATTTTGATCAATAGATCTAAGAAGGGAAGGGTGCCATTAATACTCTGTTCCATAGTAAACTGGATCCTCTCATGTACACTCCTGGAAATTGAAATAAGAACACCGTGAATTCATTGTCCCAGGAAGGGGAAACTTTATTGACACATTCCTGGGGTCAGATACATCACATGATCACACTGACAGAACCACAGGCACATAGACACAGGCAACAGAGCATGCACAATGTCGGCACTAGTACAGTGTATATCCACCTTTCTTAGCAATGCAGGCTGCTATTCTCCCATGGAGACGATTGTAGAGATGCTGGATGTAGTCCTGTGGAACGGCTTGCCATGCCATTTCCACCTGGCGCCTCAGTTGGACCAGCGTTCGTGCTGGACGTGCAGACCGCGTGAGACGACGCTTCATCCAGTCCCAAACATGCTCAATGGGGGACAGATCCGGAGATCTTGCTGGCCAGGGTAGTTGACTTACACCTTCTAGAGCACGTTGGGTGGCACGGGATACATGCGGACGTGCATTGTCCTGTTGGAACAGCAAGTTCCCTTGCCGGTCTAGGAATGGTAGAACGATGGGTTCGATGACGGTTTGGATGTACCGTGCAGTATTCAGTGTCCCCTCGACGATCACCTGTGGTGTACGGCCAGTGTAGGAGATCGCTCCCCACACCGTGATGCCGGGTGTTGGCCCTGTGTGCCTCGGTCGTATGCAGTCCTGATTGTGGCGCTCACCTGCACGGCGCCAAACACGCATACGACCATCATTGGCACCAAGGCAGAAGCGACTCTCATCGCTGAAGACGACACGTCTCCATTCGTCCCTCCATTCACGCCTGTCGCGACACCACTGGAGGCGGGCTGCACGATGTTGGGGCGTGAGCGGAAGACGGCCTAACGGTGTGCGGGACCGTAGCCCAGCTTCATGGAGACGGTTGCGAATGGTCCTCGCCGATACCCCAGGAGCAACAGTGTCCCTAATTTGCTGGGAAGTGGCGGTGCGGTCTCCTACGGCTCTGCGTAGGATCCTACGGTCTTGGCGTGCATCCGTGCGTCGCTGCGGTCCGGTCCCAGGTCGATGGGCACGTGCACCTTCCGCCGACCACTGGCGACAACATCGATGTACTGTGGAGACCTTACGCCCCACGTGTTGAGCAATTCGGCGGTACGTCCACCCGGCCTCCCGCATGCCCACTATACGCCCTCGCTCAAAGTCCGTCAACTGCACATACGGTTCACGTCCACGCTGTCGCGGCATGCTACCAGTGTTAATGACTGCGATGGAGCTCCGTATGCCACGGCAAACTGGCTGACACTGACGGCGGCGGTGCACAAATGCTGCGCAGCTAGCGCCATTCGACGGCCAACACCGCGGTTCCTGGTGTGTCCGCTGTGCCGTGCGTGTGATCATTGCTTGTACAGCCCTCTCGCAGTGTCCGGAGCAAGTATGGTGGGTCTGACACACCGGTGTCAATGTGTTCTTTTTTCCATTTCCAGGAGTGTATTTTGTTTAATTCGCCCAGGAAAACCTTACAATCCTGGAAAGAACCGTTATACAGCAAAATTATGTCATCCACATATCTAGCCCAAAAAATTATCCACGTATCTAGCCCAAAAAATTATCCTTTCAGAGTACCTGCTTAAGTCGACCAGCATATTGTGCTCAAAAAACGTCGTAAAAATGTTTCCAAGGCAATAAGACAGTGGAGATCCCATTGCCAAGCTCTGTTTTTGAATATATGTACTATCCCCAAATTTAAAATAGTTGAAACCTAATACCAATTTCAGAAGCTGCAATACCTCTTCTATCTCTTCTAATTGGCTGCCACTAATTTCTTCTAAATTTTCACTAATTATTTCGTGGAGCCTATCAGTTGCGATGCTTGCATATATATTTTTTTCATCAAATGGAACCAGCGAAGTACCCTTTGGGATTGTCAAGGCTAAAAGTTTGCTCTTCAATTCCCCTCTATTTAAGATACTGATATTTACCGGATGCTTGATGTTCCTATTCAAATACTCAGCCAAATGTTTCTCAAGTTGAACACCTGAGCTATTCCTGGAGTTAATGATAGGTCGGATAGGCAAACCTTCCTTATGGAGCTTTATTACACCACGAAGTCTAGGAGCCGATGGGTTCATCGGAATAATCAACCTCTTATTAAAAAGTTTGAGAAAGATACTTGCATTCCAAGTCAGCGTTTTAATACTCGCTACGTATTTACCAGTTAGGTCGTACCTACTTTTCTTGATGTGGCCAGTGTCAATAAAATGCTCGACCTTTTCAGCGTACTGTTCCTCCGAAATAACTACGACATATTTAAACTTATCCGCTTGCACTATAATCGCACCACTATCCCGGAGCTTTTCATTGATCCTACGTGCTGTAATATTCTCCTCAGACCATAAAAGAGAACTACGCCTAGGATGACCTAATCTGTTAGAGTAATTATCTACTATTTGGTTTACCCCTATAGTCACTTCATTACGCTGAGCCGTCGTCATCAGTCGTACATCCAAAACAGAAACAGTATGCGAGACCAACCGATCCAGTTGCTGCTGCGATATTTTGTGTGATGTATTATAGGATAAACCCTTATCCAATAACCGTTTCTCTTTTGGATCGAAGACAATGTTGGTTAAGTTACACGTCTTTGGAAAAAATTTTAAATCGAATTTAGTGACTGGAGGGTTGGAACCCCGTTGTTTCAAATTTGGAAACTTCTGCAATTTTTTATCCTGATTATCAGCGAGACTTTTCTTAAAGAAATCCAGGTACGCATTGACGTTATCCGAAACGCATTGGAATTGTTGTCCCTTTAACATGCCAGCTAAACATAGATGAGCCATATATAGCTCCTTATTTAAGGAGGCTTTCTTAATATACAAGGAACGAATCTCATTGCGCAGGGAAAATAACATAATATTTCTTAAGTATTTTTCAGTGCCATGAGCATTTTTTCGAAACAAACACCAGACATAATTTGGAATGACCTTAGCTGCTAAACACTCTCTTTTAAATTGAATTTGGGCACATCTCTTAACTATACACTTCCTTAAATTAAAAAATCTATAAAAGGCCCGCGTAGCTGTGCTAGGCAGTCTGTAACATGTTATTTTGTAGGGCAGGCATCCACAGCCAAACTTCGACATTTTTATAAATAAAACTGTTCAGGTTGGTGGAGGCTCTGTAATGGTGTGGGTGGTGTGCAGCTGGAGTGACATGGGACCCCTGATACGTCTAGATACGGCTCTGACAGGTGACGGGTACGTAAGCATCCTATCTGATTCATGTCCATTGGGCATTCTGAAAGACTTGGGCAAATCCACTGGGACGATGCGACACCCCACACGTCCAGAATTGCTACAGAGTGGCTACAACACTCTTCTGAATTTAAACACTTCCACTAGCCAACAAACACTCCAGACATGAACAGTCTGAGCTTGTCAGGGATGCCTTGCAACGTGCTGCTCAGAAGAGATCTCCACCTTCTCTTACTCTTATGGATTTATGGACAGCCCTGCAGGATTCATGGTGTCAATGCACCCCCGCCCTACGTCATACATTTGTCGAGTCCATGCCACGTCGTGTCGCGGGAACCCTTCTCGATATTTGGCAGAAGTACCAGTTTCCTTGGCCCTTCAGTGTAGATGGCAATGAAATCAATGTCTATCAATCTCCTGAGCACAACGTATAACCAATAAAAGAACTATTTAGTAATAATTAACTACATTACTGGCCATTAAAATTGCTACACCACGAAGATGACGTACTACAGACGCGAAATTAAGGAAGAAGATATTGTGATGTGCAAATAATTAGTGGTCTAGCGGTTCTAGACGCTCAGTCCGGAAAAGCGCGACTGCTACGGTTGCAGGTTCGAATCCTGCCTCGGGCATGGATGTGTGTGATGTTCTTAGGTTAGTTAGGTTTAAGTAGTGCTACGTTCTAGGGGTCTGATGACCAAAGATGTCCCATAGTGCTCAGAGACATTTTTTTTTTTTTGGAAAATAATTAGCTTTTCAGAGCATTCACCACAAGGTGGGCGCCGGTGGCGACCCTTACAACGTGCTGACACGAGGAAAGTGTGGTGTCACCGCCAGACACCACACTTGCTAGGTGGTAGCTTAAATCGGCCGCGGTCCATTTAGTACATGTCGGACCCGCGTGTCGCCACTGTGTAATCGCAGACCTAGCGCCACCACCAAGGCACGTCTCGTGATACGAGAGAGCACTCGCCCCAGTTGTACGAGAACCTAGCTACCGACCAGTTGTACGAGAACCTAGCTACCGACCAGATGTACGAAGCCTTTCTCTCTCATTAGCCGAGAGACAGAATAGCCATCAGCTAAGGTAATGGCTACGAACTAGCAAGGCGCCATTAGCCATACAGTGATTGAACTTAAAGTCTCCTGTGTATCGTCAAGATCGATGTACCACAATGATATTAAAGATAAGTATTAATCCTGCTCCGTACTTTTCTTCCTAACATTAATTACGTATCCTGTTCCAGTACATCACGCCCGTCTGCGTTAGTCTAGCGTGCATTTTCAGCCATCTCAACTTTACGGTGTCGGCCCAGATACCGACACAACATTGGCGACGAGATAAAAGAGTTCTTTCTGATTGCTTACATTTAATTGTGTCATGGCTTCGCCACATTCTCCAGATGTACTGTCCGAATTTTATCGCTTGCAGAATCAGCAGACGCAGGCGTTATTGGATGCCCTTGGACAGCTCGTCCAGGGTCAACGTGCGCTGTAAACCGATGCGGCCGCAGCCGCTTCTTCGCTACCGCTGCCACTACACGCTGTTGCACCTCCCTTTCGACCATACGTGGCAGCCGATGAGACCTGGCACGAGTGGTCTCGCCAGTTCAACTTTCATCTAGCAGCCTACAGAATTCAAGGTAAAGAGCGGCAGCCGTTTTTGCTTTCTTGTGTCGGTGTGTCCACATACCGTGTGATAGTGAAATTGTTTCCCAGACGCGACGTAGCAACTCTGTCCTACGAGGAAATTTTGTCTGCATTAGATGCCTATTTCAAAGAAACAGTTAATGTGGTTGCAAAACGGTATACGTTCTTTCGTACAAAACGTACGGCCGGTCAAACTAATAGGGAGTGGGTAGCAACATTGCAAGGACTTACTAGGGACTGTGCCTTTGAATGTGACTGTGGTCTTTCTTATTCAGATACAATGGTGCGTGATGCAATTGCACAGAACGTTTCTGATGTTCGCATACGGGAGCAAATTTTGAAACTAGTTAATCCCTCCCTTCAACAAGTGATAGACATATTGGATAGACAGGACACACTTGACTGTGCTCAGGAATCTTTTGAAACTTCGCCAGCCGTGTGTAACATTAACCGGCCCGCTGGACACGCTGCGCGGCCCGGTAACCGGGCCTCGCGCACGTCCGCACAGCTGCCGCCACGCGCTAAGCCACGTGTGCCGCGCCAGCCCACAAATGTAGTGAAATCGTGCCCGCGGTGTGCTACTAGACATTCGCGTGAACATTGCCCGTCACGCCAAGCTGTTTGCTTTTTCTGCAATAAGAAAGGACATGTTCAAAGTGTTTGCCAGAAAAAGCTCAGATCAGACAATCCCAATCATTCCAGGCCCTTTGCTTCGCGCCGGAAGCGAACCAAGGACACTCAGGCTCGTGGACCTTCGCCTATGGACATTCATGTCGTTAATTTCGCTTCGTCCAGTGACACTTTCTCTAACAGTGACTGTGATCGTCCCACAAAAACTGTGCGTCGACGTCGCCGGAAATCACGTCAATTAGCAAGTGATTCTGTACCAGTGTCTGTTCCAATTGCACAAAACAGTCGCTCTTGTCGTCAGCAGGACAATAAACTTTTTGTGGACTTAGACTTTGAAGGCAAAGTGATACCATTCCAGCTCGATACCGGAGCTGCAGTTTCATTGCTCAATCATGACACATACAAACAACTGGGCAAACCTCCGTTGCGTTCCGCAAATGTTAAGCTAACTACATATTCCGGACAGAAAATTCCTGTGTTAGGACAGTGCAGCCTTCTTGCGACATACAAGGGACAAACAAAACTTGTGTCATTTTACGTTCTTCGTTCTTCTTCTGCAGTGAACTTGTTTGGTCTCGATTTATTTCGGTTGTTTAACATGTCTATTGTAAATCGGGTCCTATCCGTGAATCAGACTGTGCCTACCGACAGTGTTTCTCGGCTGTGTGACGAATTTGCAGACATTTTTGCACCGGGCTTAGGTTGCGCTAAAAACTATGAAGCACATTTAGAACTGAAGGTAAACGCGCAACCGCAATTTTTCAGGGCGCGCAATGTTCCCCACGCATTGCGTGATGAGGTCGCAAGAACGTTACACGATCTCGAATCACAGGGTGTAATTGAACGTGTGCAAGCTTCTCTCTGGGCCTCACCCTTAGTAATTTTGCCCAAACCTTCCGGAAAATTGAGACTTTGCGTGGACTTCAAGGCCACAGTGAATCCACAGCTAGTGACTGCTACTTTTCCTTTGCCCCGCCCGGAAGATCTTTTTGCTAAACTGTGCCCGGGAAAATATTTTTCAAAGTTGGACCTAGCCGATGCGTACTTGCAAATACCGGTGGACGACGAATCCCAGCGCGTATTGGTGGTTAACACGCATCTTGGATTGTACCGTTTCAAAAGACTGCCATTCGGGTGTGCATCCGCCCCTGCCTTGTTTCAGCAATATTTACAAACTATTTGTGCGTCGGTCCCTACTGCAGCAAACTATCTGGACGATATAGTGATCTCCGGACAGACAGAAGAAGATCATCTTGCGAACTTACGAACATTATTTCAGGTCTTGCGGCAAAATGGTCTTCGCTTGAGGAAGGACAAATGTGTGTTTTTTGCTCGTGACTTACCATACCTGGGACATGTCATTAATGCCCAAGGCATACATCCGAGTCCAGAGCACCTCCATGCCATACAAGAATTGCCTTCCCCTCAAAATGTGAAACAGCTACAGAGTGTGTTGGGTAAAATTAATTATTACAACAAATATGTGCGCAATGCCTCTTCCATTTCAGCTCCGCTTCATCGCTTACGCCGTAAAGGTGTTCCGTTCGTCTGGACGACGGAATGTGAACGCGCCTTTCGCCAGTTGAAATCGGCGTTGCTTTCTAATACTTGCCTTACGCCATTCGATCCCCAGAAACCCCTTTTGTTGATGGTAGATGCATCGGATTTCGGGATCGGTGCTGTGCTTGCGCACAAAGTTGGCTCCCATGATCGCCCTATTGCCTTTGCGTCCAAATTGCTCTCGTCTGCGCAAAGAAATTATTCACAGATAGAGAAAGAAGCTTTGGCTCTCGTGTTTGGTGTTACTAAGTTCCATGATTTCTTGTATGGTCGTCACTTTACCATCATCACAGACCACAAACCTTTGACATCGCTTTTTCATCCGACCAAGCCTGTACCTCCACGTACAGCGCAGAAATTCATTCGCTGGTCTATTTTCCTCTCGCAGTACCGCTACGATATCTTGTATCGGTCCACTGCTAAGCACGGAAACGCCGATGCGTTGTCCCGTTTGCCTGTTGCTGAGGATAAAGCATTCGATTCTTCCGAACTTGCTTGTATGTTCATTGATTCGGAAACCGATGAAGTGGTCGAATCGTTTCCGATTGATTTTCGTCGTGTCGCTACAGCCACAGCTGCTGACCCTGTCCTTGCTACTGTTTTACGTTTTGTTGCTACGCAATGGCCTTTGTCAACGTCTCGGATCGAGGATCCGTTGGTTCGCCGATTTTTTGCTCACAAGGAGAGACTTTTTGTTCGACGTGGTGTTTTGTTGTTGCATTCTGATAATGATCAGTCCAGAGTCGTGGTCCCACGTTCGTTACAGTCCTCTGTTTTACGGCTTCTTCACCAAGGACATTGGGGTATAGTGCGAACGAAACAACTTGCTCGTCAGCACTGTACTTGGTTCGGAATCGATGCTGCGATTACGAATATGTGTTCTTCGTGCCCGGCGTGTGCCGAACAACAGTCTGCACCGCCGCGGAAAGTCTTTGCGTGGCCAAAAGCCACTTCCCCTTGGCAACGCTTGCACATTGATTTTGCTGGTCCATTCTGGAATGCTCGATGGTTGGTTCTGGTCGACGCCTTCAGTAATTTTCCTTTTGTTGTCCGGATGTCTTCCACGACGTCCTCCGCCACCATCCAAGCGTTGTCTGCTATCTTTTGCATTGAAGGTCTTCCGCAGACTATTGTTTCCGACAATGGCCCACAATTCATGTCCGCAGAATTTCAGTCATTCTGCCAGGCCAATGGTATTCAACATCTGACATCCGCGCCGTTTTCGCCTCAGTCCAACGGTGCCGCTGAACGATTGGTCCGGACTTTCAAGTCACATATGTTGAAATTGAAAGAGTCGCATTCTCGGGAGGACGCATTGTTGCTCTTTTTGTCTTCGTATCGCTCTCAGCCCCGAGATGGTCGCTCGCCGGCTGAGTTGCTCCACGGTCGTCCTCATCGCACCTTGATGTCTTTGCTGCATCCGCCGCATCAGGTTCCTGTGCAGCGGCAGACTCCTGCTTTTGCTCCAGGCGACGTTGTATTTTATCGCCACTATCGAGGTTCACGGCGTTGGCTCGCAGGGCGCATTCTTCGCTGCCTCGGCCGCGCGATGTATTTGGTTTTGGGGGCCTCTGGTGAGGTGCGTCGGCATCTCAATCAGCTGCGCCTCTGTCGTCGCTCGGGTTCTGCCGCTCCCCGTCTGTTTTCAGCGACGGTGCCGTCCGGTCAGCGCCCTGGGGACCCATCTACTGGCTCGCCTCATCCCCAGGTGTTACCGACGATGCCTTCCATTTTGCCCCATGGCGCCGCCACCGCCGCCGCTTGTTCTCCCGCCGGCGCCGCCCGCATTCGACGCTTCGTTGCAGCCGCCGAGCGCCTCCCAGGGTCACGCGCCGCCGATCGCTTCCCGTGACCAGCTGTCCTCCGCCATGGAACTCCCGCCCGCTCCGGACCACATGACGTCATCGCGCGTCGGCTACCCCGACGCAATGGAGGTTGATCCTTCGGTCCCTCCTGTCTCTTTACGGGCGCATACACCGCATGTTGACGTGCACCCTGGACTAGTTTTTCAGGCGTTTCCTAGCTCCCCTCGGAACGAATGGCCGGGTGCGGGTGGCACAACCTCGCCTGTTGTTAGGCTCCCCACCTCATCGCATACGTCAACATGTGGTCCTCCCCACGGCGGGCGGAAGCCTTATCACACGACCGTTCGCCGATTTGCGGGGGAGGAATGTGGTGTCACCGCCAGACACCACACTTGCTAGGTGGTAGCTTAAATCGGCCGCGGTCCATTTAGTACATGTCGGACCCGCGTGTCGCCACTGTGTAATCGCAGACCTAGCGCCACCACCAAGGCAGGTCTCGTGATACGAGAGAGCACTCGCCCCAGTTGTACGAGAACCTAGCTACCGACCAGTTGTACGAGAACCTAGCTACCGACCAGATGTACGAAGCCTTTCTCTCTCATTAGCCGAGAGACAGAATAGCCATCAGCTAAGTTAATGGCTACGAACTAGCAAGGCGCCATTAGCCATACAGTGATTGAACTTAAAGTCTCCTGTGTATCGTCAAGATCGATGTACCACAATGATATTAAAGATAAGTATTAATCCTGCTCCGTACTTTTCTTCCTAACATTAATTACGTATCCTGTTCCAGTACATCACGCCCGTTAGTCTAGCGTGCATTTTCAGCCATCTCAACTTTATGGTGTCGGCCCAGATACCGACACAACAGAAAGTTTCCAACCGATTTCTCATACACAAACAGCAGTTACCGGCGTTGCCTGGTGAAACGTTGTTGTGATGCCTCGTGTAAGGAGGAGAAATGCGTACCATCACGTTTCCGACTTTGATAAAGGTCGTATTGTAGCTTATCGCGATTGAGATTTATCGTATCGCGACATTGCTTCTCGCGTTGTTTGAGATCCAATGACTGTAAGCAGAATATGGAATCGGTGGGTTCAGGAGGATAATGCGGAACACCGTGCTGGATCCCAACGGCAAGATAACAGGCATCTTATCCGCATGGCTGTAACGGATCGTGCAGCCACGTCTCGATCCCTGAGTCAACAGATGGTGAGGTTTGGAAGACAACAACCATTTGCACGAACAGTTCGACGACGTTTGCAGCAGCATGGACTCTCAGCTCGGAGACCTTGGCTACGGTTACCGTTGATACTGCATCACAGACAGGAGCGCTTGCGATGGTGTACTCAACGACGAACCTGGGTGCACGAATGGCAAAACGTCATTTTCTCGGCTGAATCCGGGTTCTGTTTACAGTATCATGATGGTCGCATCCGTGTTTGGCGACATCGCGGTGAACGCACATTGGAAGCGTGTATTCATCATCGCCATACTGGCGTATAGCCCGGCGTGATGGTATGGGGTGCAATCGGTTACCCTTCATTCGATCCCTGCGAAACCCTACATTTCAGCAGGTCCTGTACGAGCCTTTCTGGAAACAGAAAATGTTCGACCGCTGCCCTGGCCAGCACATTCTCCAGATCTCTCACCACTTGAAAATGTCTGGTCAATGGTGGCCGAGCAACTGCCTCGTCACAATACGCCAGTCACTACTCTTGATGAACTGTGGTATGGTGTTGAAGCTGCATGGACAGCTGTACCTGTACACGCCATCCAGGCTCTGTTTGACTCAATGCCCAGGCGTATCAAGGCCGTTATTCCGGCCAGAGGTGGTTGTTCTGGGTACTGATTTCTCAGGATCTATGCACTCAAATTGCGTGAAAACGTAATCACATGTCATTTTTAGTATAATATATTTGTCCACTGAATACCCGTTTATCATCTGCATTTCTTCTTGGTGTAGCAATTTTAATGGCCAGTGACGTATTTTGGCTGGCTGAAGACACAGTATGGCATTTTGGCATTTATCTTGAGCAAATTGTCGGCATACGAACAGACGCAGACTAATTCCCAATTGTTTTACTAAGGTTGCGACGTAATCGTGTGTTACTTAGTTTCACTATCGAAAAATGGTCTTTCACAAACAAATGTTGATCGCAATACTGTTACACCCCTGCGCTCTCATTATGGAAACATGGAATATCTACCTGAGGAATATCTTTCAAACAGAAATTACCAAATGAGTCAGTTACATTGGCACATGCACTGAAGCGTTTTGGGATGAAATCTCGAACGGTCTCGAAAGCATTTCGAAGCATGTAGCAGTGATAGTGTTAGTGAAACGTTTCTGGAAATTATTCTTGTAATTTTATCAAGGTCACAACGAATTCTTTAAACTTCGCGTGTTGTTTAAAGCCGGTGACTTTGTTGTTGTTGTTGTGGTCTTCAGTCCTGAGACTGGTTTGATGCAGCTCTCCATGCTACTCAATCCTGTGGAAGTTTCTTTATCTCCCAGTACCTACTGCGGCTTACATCCTTCTGAATCTGCTTAGTGTATTCATCTCTACGATTTTTACCCTCCACGCTGCCCTCAAGTACCAAATTGGTGATCCCTTGATGCCTCAGAACATGTCCTACCAACCGATCCCTTCTTCTAGTCAAGTTGTGCCACAAACTCCTCTTCTCTCCAATTCTGTTCTATACCTCCTCATTAGTTATGTGATCTACCCATCTAATCTTCAGCATTCTTCTGTAGCACCACATTTCGAAAGCTTCTATTCTCTTCTTGTCCAAACTATTTATCGTCCATGTTTCACTTCCATACATGGCTACACTCCATACAAATACTTTCAGAAATGACTTCCTGACACTTAAATCTATACTCGATGTTAACAAATTTCTCTTCTTCAGAAACGCTTTCCTTGCCATTGCCAGTCTACATTTTATATCCTTTTTACTTCGACCATCATCAGTTATTTTGCTCCCCAAATAGCAAAACTCCTTTACTACTTTAAGTGTCTCATTTCCTAATCTAATTCCCTCAGCATCACCCGACTTAATTAGACTAGATTCCATTATCCTTGTTTTGCTTTTGTTGATGTTCATCTTATATCCTCCTTTCAAGACACTGTCCATTCCATTCAACTGCTCTTCCAAGTCCTTTGCTGTCTCTGACAGAATTACAATGTCATCGGCGAACCTCAAAGTTTTTATTTGTTCTCCATGGATTTTTAATACCTACTCCAACTTTTCTTTTGTTTCCTTTACTGCTTGCTCAATATACATATTGAATAGCATCGGGGAGAGACTACAACCCTGTCTCACTCCCTTCCCAACCACTGCTTCCCTTTCATGCCCCTCGACTCTTATAACTGCCATCTGGTTTCTGTACAAATTGTAAATAGCCTTTCGCTCCCTGTATTTTACCCCTGCCACCTTCAGAATTTGAATGAGAGTATTCCAATCAACATTATCAAATGCCTTCTCTAAGTCTACAAATGCTAGAAATGTAGGTTTACCTTTACTTAATCTTGCTTCTAAGATAAGTCGTAGGGTCAGTATTGCCTCACTTGTTCCAACATTTCTACGGAATCCAAACTGATCTTCCCCGAGGCCAGCTTCTACCAGTTTTTCCATTCGTTTGTAAAGAATTCGTGTTAGTATTTTGTAGCTGTGACTTATTAAACTGACAGTTCGGTAATTTTCACATCTGTCAACACCTGCTTTCTTTGGGATTGGAATTACTACATTCTTCTTGAAGTCTGAGGGAATTTCGCCTGTCTCATACATTTTGCTCACCAGATGGTAGAGTTTTGTTAGGCCTGGCTCCCTCAAGGCTATGAGTAGTTCCAATGGAATGTTGTCTACTCCCGGGGCCTTGTTTCGACTTAGGTCTTTCAGTGCTCTGTCAAACTCTTCACGCAGTATCATATCTCTATTTCATCTTCATCTACCTCCTCTTCCATTTCCATAATATTGTCTTCAAGAACATCGCCCCTGTATAGACCCTCTATATACTCCTTCCACCTTTCTGCTTTCCCTTCTTTGCTTAGAACTGGGTTTCTATCTGAGCTCTTGATATTCATGCAAGTGGTTCTCTTTTCTCCAATGGACTCTTTAATTTTCCTGTAGGCAGTATCTATCTTACCTCTCTTGAGATAAGACTCTACATCCTTACATTTGTCCTCTAGGCATCCCTGCTTAGCCATTTTGCACTTCCTGTCGATCTCATTTATGAGACGTTTGTATTCCTTTTTGCCTGCTTCACTTACTGCATTTTTGTATTTTCTCCTTTCATCAAGTAAATTCAGTATCTCTTCTGTTACCCAAGGATTTCTAATAGCCCTCGTCTTTTTACCTACTTGATCCTCTGCTGCCTTCACTATTTCATTCCTCAAAGCTACCCATTCTTCTTCTACTGTATTTCTTTCCCCCATTCCTCTCAATTGTTTCCTTATGCTCTCCCTGAAACTGTGTACAACCTCTGGTTTAGTCACTTTATCCAGGTCCCATCTCCTTAAATTCCCACCTTTTTGCAGTTTCTTCAGTTTTAATGTACAGTTCATGACCAATAGATTGTGGTCAGCGTCCACATCTGCCCGTGTAAATGTCTTACAATTTAAAATCTGGTTCCTAAATCTCTGTCTTACCATTATATAATCTATGTGAAACCTTTTAGAATCTCCAGGTTTCTTCCGTGTATACAACCTTCTTTCACGACATGATTCTTGAACCAAGTATTAGCTATGATTAAGTTATGCTCTGTGCAAAATTCTACCAGGCGGATTCCTCTTTCATTTCTTAGCCCTAATCCATATTCACCTACTACGTTCCCTTCTCTTCCTTTTCCTACTGTCGAATTCCAGTCACCCATGACTATTAAATTTTCGTCTCCCTTCAATACCTGAACAATTTCTTTTATTTCATCATACATTTCCTCTATTTCTTCATCATCTGCAGAACTAGTTGGCATATAAACTTGTACTACTGTAGTAGGCGTGGGCTTCGTGTCTATCTTGGCCACAACAGTGCGTTCACTATGCTGTTTGTAGTAGCTTACCCGCACTCCTATTTTCCTATTCATTATTAAAGCTACTCCTGCATTACCCCTATTTGATTTTGTATTAATGATCCCGTATTCGCCTGACCAAAAGTCTTGTTCCTCCTGCCACCGAACATCACTAATTCCCACTATATCTATCTTTAACCTATACATTTCCCTTTTTAAATTTTCTAACCTACCTGCCCGATTAACGGATCTGACATTCCACGCTCCGATCCGTAGAACGCCAGTTTTCTTTCTCTTGATAACGACGTCCTCTTGAGTAGCTCCCCCCCCCCCCCCCCGCCCCCCGAAGATCCGAATGGGGGACTATTTTACCTCCGGAATATTTTACCCAAGAGGACGCCATCATCATTTACTCATACAGTAAAGCTACATACCCTTGGGAAAAATTACGGCTGTAGTTTCCCCTTGCTTTCAGCCGTTCCAGTGACCTTATGAAGCTGTATTGCTTGTCAGTATGTGTCCTTTCTACGACGCTATTTTTAAGTACATCTTCATCAAACCAGACGAAGTTGTTTCTCACCTTGCAATGACTTACTTGGGCATTGAGGAGTCACGTACACTAAGATGCAATGTCCGCAGTCCGTTCCTGATTTTCTAATTTTCATTCCTGAACTTTTCCGTCATAAATTCAACAAAGCAGGTTTTTAAAAGGTAAATCTCGTTCCAGGCATGTATCTTGACTTAATCAACGTACTTTGCTCTAATACGTCAAGATCCATAGTCCTCGTTCAGTTCCATCGGAAACTGTTACAACTGACAGTGGAATAAAGCGTACGATTGAGACATTTTACTTTTTGCACCACCAGTTTCTTCAAGTGCTGCACTCGCAAATTTAGCACGAAGTACTTGTTGATGTACAGAACAATGAATCCCTTATATCAATCGTAATTTTTTGATTTTGCGTTTTCAACTAAATGTTTGATTCTTTCCGCATGGTATTGGAATGCCGTTTCATAGCAAATTTGCTGTACCAATCCCTTAGGCGCCTGCACAAAATATATTGAGGGATCTGATCCCTCTCCTTTGTCGTTCCCATCCACTTTTAAAGGCATCTGACGACAGATCGCTAGACTGCCTCTTTTTGTGCAAACAGCAACTGAATCCGGACGTCCTGCACAGCACGAACAACGAAGATTAAACAGCGCTGACCCTACGATTCGTCTGAACTGAACAGAGTTATTCAGACGGAGAAATGCGACACTGCAATACTGCACGAAATGTCGCTCTCTGTCGGGTACTTCTGAGAAAGACCGGGCAAAGCCGAGAGAGGCCAAGCGTAGCGCACTCGCAATCCGCACATCCTGCTGGTGTAAAGTTTGTCACACCGTGGCCGGTCCTGATGTAAAAGACTGACTCCCTGGAACCGGGCAAACCATGCGGCTGGACCACCACATTCAATCCGCTGGCAGCGGTAGATTTTACCGAGATGTCTTCGAACGGAAATGTGAAATTGAGCTGGCGCACCGTCATGGAATAGCCACATTACCCCTCGTAGCAGCGAAGGCACGTCTTCCACGAGGGGTGGCAAGGTCACCTACAGGAAGTGCCAAACACTTCGTCTGCGAGGGGTTGTGGATGGACATCTGGTCCCATGAAGTAGATGCTAACAGTTACCATCCACACTTTGAAGCTGAACTGGTGCTGAGTTTCGCTGTCACCATTCTGTGGCGATCCTTGTTGCCCACAGGTGCGTGTTATGAAGGTTGATGGTATTCCGTTGGCAATATGACTTACATGTATTGAACGTGAAACGAATAGTGACAGCTGTCGCGGAGAATATTCCACGTGTTAGTTTCGCTTACCCCATGTGCGCTGATATAGAGATCATATTCTCTACACAGTGTCCCCCGTGTCTGTGTAAATAAAGGGCAAATATGCCTTTCTTGGTTAGGTAACGTGCCATTTTGTCTCTGAAACTGTCCACTAATTTATCTCAGAGGCTGTCATGCAAATTCATTTGATCAAGTAGTCTTTCTGTTACACTGCTCTGTAAATGCAGATTTGGATTAGCTTCGCAAGCGGATGTTTTCATTTCACTGTTTGTTTTTGTTCCTTCCCTATGTAATTAGGTTGAAAGAAAGATTAAAAGCTGGCTGCGCAAGACAGGAATCCTTTTAAAAGGAATTTTTCATCATAGAAATGATTGAGTCCTGGGCGGATGCTATGCCTCAGGTTAACAGACCGGCATTCACGGCTGTCCACATTCCCCAACTCACTCTCCAGGCTGGACGAGGAATGCCCGTTTTTTTGTCGAAGAAACACTAAAATCTTTGCAGATTCGCCCGTACTTTCTGGCTGTGTCTGTATGCAGAGTATTGGATTGACTATTTTCAAGTTTGTGCAGAGAGAGTTCCTGCCTTGCTCGACAAGTAAGAGTCCTGTTGGTTCAACAAATGGAAAACATACACGATTAGGAGATCTTTTATCAACTTCTCTTGAGTTTCACTGGTTGACGCTTGGAATCTTTTCCAACACTGGCCAGCGAGTTAACGCTCTGACAAAATGGAGCAAGGTTCCATAGCAGCTAGAAGCAGAACACATGGTTGTGGGCTTTTGAAGAGTAAAGACTATGTAAAACTACAGCCCAGTGTCCCACATATTCTTTCACTACTTTATATCTGAAGTTCTTAAGCAGTTTTCCATTGCAAATGTATTGTTAAGGAATTTTGTCAGAAATTAGTGTTTATGAACATGTAATGTATGTGGAAGGATTAGTAAGAATTATTTAAGTCAAATCACTGCAGTGAACTTGCTGACAATGTCAGAAAAGTTTTTATTGTACAAAGCAAAAAGGATTTCTTTCGTGTAACAACATCGTTGACCCGAGTGTGTGCAGTCATAGAGGTGAAGACAGAGAAGTAATTGCGAAGTATCTGTGGTGTGGAACAGACGTATGAGTTGGTGTGCAAATGAGACTTTGTCTTGCGTCGAAAATGTTACTGTAATAATTGACCAGGCAAATTATAAGTAAGCAATCAAGTTTTTGGGGACAGTACATGGTCGCAGGAAGGGTTTCCAAGTCATGAAGAATGCTGTGTAGACGAAATTAATTCACGCTGCTCGCTAATCAAGAAGAGCCTGTTGCCAATAACGAGCCTCATTATAAGTACGACTTCGCATCACAGGCAAGGCATCCCAAAGTAAGATCCAGCCAGTATTTTGTGGCTGTATAATAGAAAAGACAGCGTCTTAGTAACTTTTTTGGAACATTATAGCGTTTTTCGTGGAAGAACAATCTTCACGAGACAACGTCATTGACGCCAGATGCAGGACGGCGGGTTAGCAGTAAGATAACATTGTAAGAATTGAATTACATCTTGTTCTCCGGCTTTTTTACAAGACAGAAAACTATTTTTGTGGTCAGCCAGAGAGAGACGGGGAATATACTGACAAGGGAACCTCCCCATCGCACCCCCCTCAGATTTAGTTATAAATTGACACAGTGGGTAGGCCTTGAAAAACTAAACACAGACCAATCGAGAAAACCGGAAGAAGTTGTGTGGAACTATGAAAAAATAAGCAAAATATACAAACTGAGTAGTCCATGTGCAAGATAGGCCCTGTGGTTAGAGTGAGGAACTCCGGAACGAGAGGTCCTTGGTTCTAGCCCTCCCTCGAGTGAAAATTGTACTTTCTTTATTTTCGCAAAGTTACGATCTGTCCGTTCATTCATTGACGTCTCTCTTTACTGTAATAAGTTTAGTGTCAGTGTTTTGTGACCGCACCGCAAAACCGTGCGATTAGTAGACGAAAGGTCGTGTCTCTCCAATAGGAACCGAAAACATTTGATCGCAAGGTCATAGATAAAACGATTCCTCCACAGGAAAACACGTCTGATATATTCTTTACGACACTGGTGACGGCATGTGCGTCACATAACAGGAATATGTTGTCGACCCACATAAAAAGGTTCTTCTACCTTGCCTGATTTACGTTTTCTTGTGGATGTGATAATCACCCCCAAAAAAGTGATGAAAACATAAGAGTTTGTCACATAAACTGCAACAAATGAATGCAACAGTTTCACAGTCGCACAGTTTTCCATGTGCTCTGTCAAAACATATGTTTTTTACGTTTTCAAATGTTTCCGTGCGTAGACCATCAAATGCTGAATATGCCCAAGCAAATTTGAACATGTCCTGGAATTTTGGAGAGCGAAGTTGATTATGTGTGAGTGCCTGAACTTTGATAATTATCTGAAAATAAAAAATTAAACTTCTCAGTCAAGGGAAGATTTGAAACAAGGACCTCTCCTTCCGCAGCTGCTCACGCTAACCACGGGACCACGGCGCTCGTAAGCTGACACTCTCCTTGATGTTGCCTAGCTTGCGTATGGACTACTCAGTTTGTATATTTAGCTTATTTTTTTCATAGTTCCACACAACTTCTTCCTGTTTTCTCGATTGATCTGTGTTAAACTTTTCAAGGCCTATCCCTGTGCCAGCTTATAACTAAATCTGAGGGGGGTGCAATGGGGAGGTTCCCTTGTGAGCATAGTTTCCTGCCTGCAAGTCCACATTCTTCTTTTTCCCACTGAAAGAAATGTTTCTACTCTCTATTTACTCAGGATCAGGAATTCTGATTACAAATGAAAGGTTTTGGTTCCAAGTAAATAATGTATTTAGATGAGGTTCAAACGCACGAATATAGTAATATTCCTGACAATAATAATAGTTGTGTCTCTATCATAAACAGCACTATGAGCAGTTCAGAGGCGACCTTTACGGTACGTCCCCATTAAAATGGTCTTTCGCCCTGACTTAATAACCAAAGTTAATTGCTCGCTACGGAAATGGAAACCAATCTCACGACTTGCCACGCGCATTTGTTAACATTACGGTACGGGTGGCAAACAGAAACAGTTACTTCCGCGAAATCTAAGCGATCCAGGGCGGTGTACAGTCCTCACGAGTTCACTTCTTATTTGAACTGAGAACATGCGTTTAATTGCAGCCTGGTTGTGAAATCACCCGAGGCATCTCTTAAAGCTTATTTGATTGACACTGACCGATTAATGGTTGAGTGCGAGTTGTGTCTCATTGCCTCTCAGGCCATATTTATATCCGGGCGCAGTGTGATGGTTCAAAAAGTGGTTCAAATGGCTCTGAGCACTATGGGACTTAACATCTGTGGTCATCAGTCCCCTAGAACTTAGAACTACTTAAACCTAACTAACCTAAGGACATCACACACATCCATGCCAGAGGCAGGATTCGAACCTGCGACAGTAGTAGGCGCAGTGTGATATTCCTGGCAGTGGCCGCCAGTATTTTATTTTCCTAGAAGCTCGCCTTGATGCGGCTTGATACTCGTGAAGTTGCATATGGTACAGAAGTGGAGTGAGGTACAAGAGACAGATGGTACACAGTATGTACCAGTCCTGTGGGAGAGTCCGCCAATTGTACTGAACTTGCTTCTCATTGGTCGGCAAGTTCCGGTGCTAGGCGCCAAAACGCGAAACTTCTCTTATTAATTATTTATATAATTTTCTTTCTGTTGAACCCAGTTTTAGTATGACGGTCTCTCATGGTTACACTATGAGTCTATGTTTTTCTTTTTTATTAAATTTCACTAGTTTTGAGAAACATGAGAGTAACGATATTGCTACCAAAGTGCTTCTGACACCTTCGGGTCGCTTTGGACCGCTAGTCACACTGTTTCGGGTGTTCTGGATGGCCTGACACGTATCTCTGCTTCGGGCATTCTGGAGGGTCGAACACGTATGTCAGTATCGTATGTTACTTAGATGTGAATACGTAATGTTCACTCCGTCTAGCGCGTACCGGTAAGCCGGACATGTGCACCATATTTGGGAAGTTGGATGGAAAATTTACCATGTAAGTAAGAAAGCTACATCGAGTGCTGTAAAAGGCAGTGTATATGTGTGATTATTTGAATAATAACCAAACAGGATACATTAAAGAGAAGTGTCACCTACCATCATCAGTACTACGAATCTTGACCTCTGTAGATACAGAGACTAACCTGGGAAAGTGGCGTCCCGCAAAAAGCACAATCATAGGCTCGAACTGGCAGCGTAACAGCCTCCGCTGAAGAAGATTCCACGACCGACGAATTGTCTTCTGCGCTGGGGAGGGGTAGGGGGTGGGAAAGGGGGGGGGGAGGACAACTGTAGAAGACGACAGACTGGCGCACTAGTGAAAAGAACAGTCAGAGACTCTTATTCGAACTCCTCAGATCTCTCCAGCTTCCCGATCTGACTTCCAAAGGGACACATAATTTATAGCAGCGGACGGCCGAAGGGAACATCTGCAGTCATCTGCTGTATGCCCAGGTAGCAGCATCCAAATTGCCGCTTTCTCAAACACATATTATTTAGTTATTAGGGCATGAATCAGCTTCGTAATTTTTATGTAAATGGAGTTCTGTTGGCTTTAATCATCGCAAAAGTTTTAGGTATACTTCATTTAAACTATGCTGTCTAGGATTTTTACAACGGAACCAACAGTAGAACATGATCTCTGAACTACATCTATAAGGTATCTTGTATTCATTGGTATTTACATCAAAGTCTTGAAATTTGGTATAGCTGTAGAATTTAATGGATGTAATCAAGTGCTGTAATCAGAATTATCTATCATTAATATAGATGATACTTAATCTATTATAAATAAGGACGTTTTTGGTCCACATTTATTTTTTTAGTCAGTTACTTGAAAACTATCAGACGTAGCTTGATGGGGTCACGTACGTAACTTTTTTATACCAGAGTGAAGCTTCATACGAATTTTCATATTCCTGAGTTTAATATCTAACACCTTCAATTTTTCGTAGAATAACGCCGATTTTAACCAAAGTATGGTTCGGATCAAGTTGAGACCTGTAGCAGTTGATTTTGACACACATTTGCACGTTCTGAAACATTTTTGTCTTTTTCCTTCATTATTTAGCGCCACTTCATTACTTAAAACGATGTATTTAGGGAAACATGTTCGTCTGATCAGTCTAATGGTTCAAATGGCTCTGAGCACTATGGGACTTAACATCTATGGTCATCAGTCCCCTAGAACTTAGAACTACCTAAACCGAACTAACCTAAGAAGAGCACACAACACCCAGTCATCACGAGGCAGAGAAAATCCTTGACCCCGCCGGGAATCGAACCTGGGAACCCGGGCGCGGGAAGCGAGAACGCTACCGCACAACCACGAGCTGCGGACGATCAGTCTAATGTTTAACAATTTAAACATTAATATACTGCAGCATATGGTGACAAGGTTTGGAAAGCTACTTTAATTTTTAATTTCATCCTTACTTTATGGCGCAATATTTTGTATACTACGCCCAGGCGCGTTATAACGACGTGGTGTTAGTAGCAGTGAACTGGGGTAAGTTCAAAATGGTTCAAATGGCTCTGAGCACTATGGGACTTAACTTCTGAGGTCATCAGTCCCCTAGAACTTAGAAGTACTTAAACCTAACCAACCTAAGGACATCACACACATCCATGCCCGAGGCAGGATTTGAACCTGCGACCGTAGGTGTCGCAAGGTTCCAGACTGTAGTGCCTAGAACTGCTCGGCCACACTGGCCGGCCTGGGGTAAGTCCCGGACCGTAGCTGTCGCAAGGTTCCAGACTGTAGTGCCTAGAACTGCTCGGCCACACTGGCCGGCCTGGCGTAAGTCCCAGCACACTCACCCACCTCTGTAGCTCTCAAATGATACAGTGCTTGTTTTGTCACGCAGTCGTTAACAATCAGTAGGTACCTATCCTGTCACCATACATTCCGAGAGTGTCACAACTGAAATAAATAGCCAGAAGAAGACAAATCTAATGAAATGTATGGAACATTTTCAATCGAGTCATTATTGTAATTAAAGGCTGTAATATCTGTCTTTGCTCTTATAGAATTCCCCTACTTTTGCAATCAGTTCAAATTAAAACAGACTTAAGTTGAAATTTATATTCAATGATGAAAGTACGTTGGCTTTCTTGTAGTCAAAATGGTTTTAGAATTTTATGTTGTAGTTCGTAAATGATATCACGTGTGTACGTCTACACAACATTAGTACTGAAAAACACTTATTGCAGTGAATGAAAGTTTTTACTGAATCTATTTGATAAGCAATCAGTTACAGAGTTATCAGTATAGAATAATAACCGGTTTATGTCATGATTCCTACTAAATGAAAAGCAAAAGTCGAGACGACAAAGTCCAGCGAAAGCCGACCAATTCGTCAATTTGTATTCTGTTTTAATTTTTGTTCGTAGATATACAGGTGTTCTGAAATTACCGTTACAGACTTCCAGTACTTGTGGAGCGGAAACGTGTGGTTCCGTTCAAACGTCGGTTTCAGTTCAGATGTTTAACTCAGCCACTTCTGCTTGAGGAACTGAATTAGGCCTCATACAATACAATATTAGGTAACAGTTCGACGGGGAACTAACTGAACACCCATTCATCATATAAGCACATATGTTTGTATTAATTATTATGTGTTTACACTATTCCAAACCAAAGAAAACACCATACCGTATGTGCAGAAAGTCCTGATGTCTTGCAGTAGTGGCTAAATGTGTCAACCACCAACGTTGTTACAGATATAGTATCTACGAATCATAATTTGGTAGACACACTCCATCCCACTTGGCCTCTCTTCAGCTTATACCGGCCAGAACTCGAGTCAGCAGATATTTTTCTGTCTCTGCAGGAGTCTCGTAAATTAGCCTTTGCATACGATCGTACAAGAAGGTATACAGGAGTTAAATCCGGCGATCGCGGCGACCACCCAGTTGGACCACCTCGGCCTCTCCGTCTTTCACAATATCGTCTGCTGAGACGTCTCCGAATCTCACTTTGGACATGAGGTGGTACACTGTCATTCTGAAACCAGATTTCCTGACAGAGATTCAGAGGCACAATTCCCAGAACATGTCCAATATTTTTTGTAGTGAGATCAAGTATGCAGGACCAGTAGCTTGATTGGAAGCAGTGTGGACGCATTATACTTCTCAACTGAAACCGTCGTAAAAAGGAAACGGTACGTCTTCGTACACCGTTCCTATTCGAAATATAATGTACCTTCTCCCGTCTACATGTCCTAGAAGTTTACAACAATAATTTCCTAAAGCCCTGTATAAAATTCTTTCACTTTTCGCTTCTACTGTCATGTGTTATCATCATCTGCTACTAGTCTTTTGTCCTGTCTTTAAACATACCGAAATCTGTTTCATTGATCAGGTGAACCACATCTGTGATTCGATGGGATCTGCAGAGTAAGCACACCGATGGCCGATTAAAAAGTCAAAAAGTCTTTGATAGTATTTCGAAGATGATTAACCTGATGAACAAATAGAACCTAAACTGAGTGCAGTTTGTTTAACAGTAGTAATTAGAAAACAGCGATGGCTGAACTGTTTGAACACACACGTGAAGTACTCTATTGGCGCTCAAGGCTCCTGCTTTAATGTGGCTCGCGAGGAAATTCAGGGTCTGTGGTGGGACCCGTTTACGCTGGGAATGAAGAATATTTATGTTAATAGTTTTTCCGCAAGCGAGTTCCAAGGCCGCATTTCCGAGTAAATGGGACAGCAGGGTTTCTTCCCGCCCCTCATCCTCTACCCCTTTTTTTTCCTCGCTCTTTCTACAAAAGCGGCGTTCCCCGCAAACCCACTCTGTTTTAATTGCATTCCGCTGTGGGAAAGATATTGTGATTTGGCGGAATAAAACGATCATTCCAGAATGCCGTCTCGCAGGTGTCTCATTATACAGGGAGACGCTGGCCTCCGGCTCTGGCTAATGAGAAGCGCAAGAAGAATGGCCGAGATTTCGGAATATTCCGCGCCGCTGCCAAATGGATTAGAAAAGCGTACACCAAATTAATATTCCATTCAACGCAAACAATGAGATTATTCTCTGCTCTCTGGCAACAATTTTTCCAATAAGGGAGGTGGGAATCTGTGATTTGCGTTCGACTTGCGGTGAATGCAAATTTCCCTTGAGCGATTTTCACCCCTCAATTGATTAAGATCCCCGTCATATACCTACACCAATACACCGAATGCCACCGAACGGGTGTGTGTCAGAGGGTACTTCTCATACCGCTAACTGATTCCCTGTTCCGTACTCCCTTGCAAAGGGCGCGTCTGAAGAATGATTGTAAGTAGGCCTTAGTAGCAACTCCAACTCTTCGAATATTTTCGTCGTGGTCAATTCCGAGATGTATATGGGATGAAGTAATATGACAGTCTGACTCTTCCCGAAAAGTTTTCTCTTGACATTTAAATAATAAACCTGTAGGTGATATACTACACCTCTCTAGTTCCGTCTGCCACCAGAGTGAGATGAACCTCTCTGTAACACTGTCAAGCCTGCTTAGCGATCCCGTGAAGAAGCGCGCCGCTCTTCGTTGGATATTCTGTACCTCTTCTACCAGTCCTACGTGGTAAACGCCTCAGACTGACGAACAATACTCATAAATCGTTCGCACAGGTGCCTTGTGAACCACGTTTTCCTAAGAATCTTAAACTTCATCGATTTTCCTACTGTTTGTTATATGTCATCTTTCCACTTATGGTCGCTCTGGATGGTTACACCTAGATTTTTTCGATATATACTGTTTTCAGCAATCTGTTATCAATAACTTGGTTGTACAGAATTGGAGTTATTTTTATCTATGGGTAATATGCTACATTTATTTACGTGTATGGTCGACTGCCAGAGACTGCAACATTCATCTATCTTCTGTATGTCATTTTACAAATCTGTATTGTCGTCTGGCGTTCCTATTGTTTTTAAAGACAACTGCGAACAGTCTTAAATTTCTTCCGACGAATTGTACTAGATTATGTACATAAATTGACGGTCCTTTCACACTTCCTAGGGGTCTGTGAAATCCATGTCGATTTTCTCATGCGATATTTGTATTCACAAAGAACGTCATGAATTAAAACATGTTCCATAGTGCTACAACGTATTGATGTCAACGATATAGGCCTACGCTTACGTGCGTCTCTTCTACGATCCTTCTTACTTCGCATTATCTTTATCGAACCTTACAGGTACATCATGTTGTCCCGATGCCTTTCTACTATTAAATGATTGTAGTTGCTTTTCTGTTCCACGATCTGTTATCCCAATATCTGCCATTTCGCTGTTCGTAGAATGATTGAAAGGAGGGACCGTATAACGATTTTTCGTGGTGAAACAACTTCGAAAAACCGAAGTTAGTATTTCGACCTTGTCTCTGTTATCTTCCGTTTTGGTGCCTATGTGCTCTCTGACGGACTGGACAGAGGATTTCCACACATTCACTGATACTACGTAACACAAAAACCTATTAGGACTTTTAGTCGGATAGGTTAACAAAACTTGCCATTCAAGGTCACAGAACGCTTCTCTCATTTATCACCGTCCCGCCTTTTATATTTCCCGTTAGGTAAGCAGGAGATCACTTGTGAAACTCCTTGTTAGTAGAAACGCGTCGAAATATTTGAAACAGGCTGAAATCTACTTTTTTTAATGGCCATCCTAATAGTGTTGTGCTCCAGATCCAGAATACCTATGAATAAAGTTAAAATAGATGATTGTGTTTTGCTTCAGGGTTGCATTCCCATGCCTTTAATTCAACATTTGAAATGACAGTTGACCAGTTGAGGTTGGAGAAGATACAAAAAACTTTTGTCGAATGTTTGATTATTTGGCATCCATACAGAAGCAGCAACAAAAGTGATAGATAGTAAAATATGTAGGTGCATCACTTTTGGCACTTTCACCTTAGGCAAAAACAGTACAGCGTCATTTTGAAAATGTCATCATATGTGGGTAACATAGTGTCTGCTTGATACAATGGTCGATACTATGCAAAGATTTATCACCAGCTGAGAGCTCAGTTTTTTGAAATGATAGCTCATGACATCACAACTGTGGCGTGAACTGAGTTATATGTCACAATCATACTGTACCTTCTGGTTAAAATTAAGATTTATACACTTCTAAGTTATGCTTGTGGACAATTATATGGATAATTTAATACATCGAAACGACATTCTGAGTCCCATACAACCTGCATTTTATGTTCAGATTAATATTATGTTTGTGATAAACTGATCTTACCGGATCGGAATGGGGATTCTGTTATCTAGACTACAATTTAAGCACGGCTGTTTCCGTAAACTTCCAATGCCACATATCTAGGAGATACCTTTGTGTTCTTGTGGACAACAGGCGATCGCGGATCACCTTTCCTTTGAATTCCCCAGATTGCACTGAAGACCACGTAAACCTCGGTTATCTGCAGCCAAATTGCGGGATGGCTTTGTTAGCTACCAATGTTTAGAAACTGGTCCAGCGATGTACAGATTCTCTATTGCCTCAGGTATATGTATCTAAGACGACTGGTAATGGAGTGCAAAAACGTTATATCCTCTGATTTTATTGGTCTCTCGGTAACCATGAAGGCTCTGTCTTCATTGTAAATGTGTGTGTGCATGCAAACCAAACAAATTTTCTATCACTAACTTTCTTTCAATATTTGTATGTTTTGCGTGAGTTCATCGCATGGTGCAGGCTAAAGCCATTAAATTCAATTTATTTACAAGAAATTCAAACAAAATATTATTGTTATTTACATCAAAGCGTTTCTTTGAGTCAGAATTTCGAAATTAAAGTAGATTCTTGTCAAGGTAAAGTATTACGAGTTTTGGAGATGCGTCAAGGTACAGGAAGCAGGCAACCACATTACATGATTGGGTTAGTACCGCACAAACGACGAATTGGTCACTTGGGAAACTCTCATAAGCTGGTGAATGAATGACTTAAGTATTACATGTTTCTGCATAACCCATCATAACATATCAAATACAATTGCACAGGTGAATAAATTGGTTTGCTACATACGTAATTGTCTGCACCTAGCAGTTACGTATGTAACACAGGATGGATTTCGTTTTACAGCTATGTTTATTTGTTATTTGATGACGTGTTAGCTTAAAAAGCATAATATTCTAATCATTGATGGTTTACTAAGCGACCTATTCAGCATCTGTGCGGTATTGTTCCATTTATGTGCATTACGTATGTATATTTATCGATGTTTGAGTAAAATATCTATAGTGAAAATACTTCCTTTTAAATGAAACTGGTTATAAGAATCAAGATAACTTAATTTCGTGGTTAGACTGAAACATCTGTTGTTTTGAAAGGATTTTCGTAGAAAAGGATCAAATTAAGACGAGAATATCTCATTGACTAGATAAAGTTGCAAGTAGGCTGTTTAGGTTTTTATGTTGGTAATGCCTCGTAGCGCTCTATATGAAAATCACTGGCTGTACTGTGTGAAGTGCGTGGCTGGTTTCCATTGTTGGAATTTTCACTATTGTAGTGTTGGGCAGTTGGATGTGAACAGCACGTAGCGTTGCTCAGTTGGAGGTGAGCCGCCAGCAGTGGTGGATGTGGGGAGAGAGACGGCAGAATTTTGAGGGAGGACGTGTGTCCTTCAGAAAGAGTAAACTTTTAATACTGGATATCTTGAACGAATATACTTATACGATGACTTTTGAATATTATTAAGGTAAATACATTGTTTGTTCTCTATCAAAATCTTTCATTTGCTAACTATGCCTATCAGTAGTTAGTGACTTCAGTAGTTAGAAACTTTTATTTAGCTGGCAGTTTTGGCGCTCGCTGTATTGCAGTAGTTCGAGAAACCAAGATTTTTGTGAGGTAAGTGAGTCATGAAAAATACAGGTTATTGTTAGTCAGGGCCATTTTTTGTAGGGATTATTGAAAGTCAGATTGCGTTGCGCTAGAAATATTGTGTGTCAGTTTAGTGAAGATCAGAATAAGTAAAGAGAGAAATGTCTGAGTACGTTCAATTCTGCTCAACTGTTTGAAAATCAAATAACGCAAGAGGTTTAACAGCACAGTAATTCATCAACTTTTCTACGGGTACGTTTCAAAGTGGCATTAGCTTATGTAAGCCACCCTCATCTCCTCAAAATATTTGATGTAGTTGTTAACAAATTAATATGGCTTGCAATAAATATACGTTATTTCTAAAAAGGAAACTAAAGTGGAACTTTCTATTACACAACGACTTAGCATCTGGTAATGTTACTGATGAAAGGTCATTCTTATACACAAGAAAAAGTAAGGGCCCCAAAATGGAACCTAGTGGGACCCCACATGTAATTAGTTCCCAGTTGGATGGTGCCTGATAGCTTGATAAATGTCTCTTTCCTGATAACACCCTTTGTCTCCTGCCAGAGATATAAGATGTGAACCATTTTGCAGCATTTCCTGTTACACTATAATATTCTCATTTACTTTAAAGGATAATGTGATTTACACAGTTAAATGCCTTTGACAGATTACAAAATATACCAGTTGCCTGCAATTTTTTATCTAATGAATTAAGCACTTTTTCACTGTAAGTGTAAATAGCCTTCTCAATACCAGAACCCTTTAGAAATCCGAATTGTGACCTTGACAGTTTGTTACTTGAGATAAGATGGTTATAAAGCCGATTGTACATCACCTTTTCTAAATGTTAGAGAATGCTGGTTGTTCATTGAGAACATTCAGTCTGTCTTATATTGATAAAAAGCACTGATACTGAGTGAAACACCTCAGGCGGCTGTAAGGTGTACTGCTTTAGGCATTTGAAACTACATGACGCTATAATTTTACTTTTGCAAAATAGTTTTTTGCAGTATCTATTGTCACTTTTGGAAGCGTGGCTGAATGCCACTCACAAAATAAGGAACGAAACCCATTCGTCGTCAATCGTGGTTTTCGTCGTGAAACAAGATCCATTCCTAGAGTTGGATGGCTATCTTCAGTTGCATATCATCAGTATCATAATTGAACACAACACTCCACTCAGGTCACATTACAGAAATACGGTACAGCCTGATAAGAAAATAGTTGTCACTAATTTAAATTTACTTACAGTTTCTGTTGTCAGCTGTACTTAATTGAATAAAGCACAATTTAATTTTAAAACTCCGGTTTTACATAGTAGACCGATTTGTAACGCATTTTAACATTCTGAACGTATATATGTTACAAATGTGTAAACACGTTAATCAAAGGCATTCTATTACACCTATTCCATACAATGAAGATCATTTTTTTGCGACAAGCGTTAAAGCCAACAATTACTTTTATTTACATAACAAAAATCACCTTTCATACCTGCAGGGAACAATCGCTATAACTATGGTCACGTCTTGGAACAGAGAACTTCATTAAATTTGTATGCATTTATTGTTCGACGGGTTCATAGTTTTCAAGATTAAACATGCATTTAAAGTAATATCACGCGTGTATGTGTGAAACCGGTTTAATTTGTAAAACTAATGTTTGAAAAATAATTTACCGATAATTTAAGCGTATAAAACTGGTCTCAAAACAAGCAAATAATTTTAGTAGATATATTTATTTCGTTTCCAATCAGTTCATTATGCAACCAATCCTTTCTTTTAATACTGTAAAAATTTTTACGTTATCATTTAAGTGCTTCACAGCGTCCAGCAGCAAGCAGATTTAGCGTATTGAATTAATATCCATTAAATCAGAGAACTTCATTGTGTGAAGGGATCGAGCTAATTGAGTACAAAATTTAGTTGTTCCTAGAAAATGATCGATGAGTAGTGTGACTAAATATATCGTACATATAAACTTTCTTGAAGGCACACGGTGTTTGGTCTGCACCGCGAAATGGTGCAGCACTATATCATTTTAGTAGCCTGGCAATTAACATTACGGAGCAAATCGAGGAAAATCCTAAGGTTCACTTCTATAATAGTCGTCTATGTCTTCCCTGCTCAACCCCTTCTCCCTACCCCTCAAATCGGAAGCATCAGCCGCTAATTAGGTTCTGAAGACGCAATGTATACATGCTAACGATACAGAAGAAATAAAACGTAAATAACCAGAGGGGGGAACGATAAATGGTATATCCTTAGTTCCCAGAAATGCAACGCTCGAAGGCCAAAGTAATCATCATAGCACCGAATTCTTAGAACAGTCGTTCTGTTGTTGCTGCTGGTTTTTCGCGTACCCAATGATGCTGCTGCTGTAAAAACGGTTGCAAAATGTTGAAGTGATCAGTGCATCTTGCGACGTAAACAACTGAGAAAATGTATGAAAACTTCATGTCCGGCACATGACACTGTCTGAACGGATTTCCTGGTGGTCACTTGAGTAAAACACTGTCATTGCATGCGATAGTGAGGAATTCGTAACTGAAGAGTGACTCGACAAAACTGATGCTCTCCCCCGTTTATTCTCAGTCGACTGAATGAAATAAAAATACAGACACCCGTGTTGAGGAATATTAGTACTCTATGCCAAGTATGCGACCAGAGAGGAATTAATAGTGACTAAAGCTATGATCTTGCTCCAAAAAATAATCAAGCCTCACCATGAAGGAGTAGAAGTCAGAGCTGCAGAATTTTACGCTTTATAATGTGCAAGATTTGTCAGTCATCTGATGTCCTAAAGCAAGAGCATGTCCAAATTATTATCGTTCATCCGATAAGTGTATATGAAATTGTAAAAATATTAATCTGCTTTGTGTGGATAGAGAACGTTTACCAAGCCACTCACATGAGTGTAAATTTCACAGCACATACTGCAGAGTTTCTTTACTGCAGTCTCTATATTTCCTTGGCGGTGACTGCTTCTTCACCATAAGAGAGTGAAGTAGCGAGCATATTCGCTTGAAAAAGCTTCTCAAAACAACTTCCTACTGCCAGCGCTCGAGAAATTGTGTTATACAACAGCTAAAATAAGTTACAAAAACGATTTGATGGAGTGTATTGAGTTGAAATGGGACTATATTGTGATATAAATTTGGTTATTGTTAAATTTCTAGCTTTCAGTTACAAGTAACTGAAATTTCATTTGGTTCTGTTACTTGAGGCTGGTGCCGTTTCTCTTACCACAGTCGTCGTCGGAACGCCCTCTCTAGTTGATTTCTGATCAGAAAAAACAGTGCAGGTCACAATACCAACACGCTGGAATAACCGAATAAATACGATATTCTTTTTTATAATTCACTGTGCCTTTGCTGCCTCGTATCCTCCCTCTTCGCAGCAGTGCTTCATGTTTCGTTTGAACCAATGTTCAGCCCAACGCACCCACTCGCTCACACACGCGCGCGCGCACACACACACACACACACACACACACACACACACACACCGGTACTAGGTGCCTGTATTACATGTACGGATGCAGTGTAAAATTGTTTTCGATTATTGTTACAAATTAGGATTAAAAGTTTCAATAATACTGGAAATTCATCCTAGGTTGTCTATAAACCCAGTAAAAAGGAACATTGTGTTTTCGTTACTTTAGAGTCATTCGAAAAAACTATCTACGAGGTTTTAGACAACCAGCAAATCCAACTGTCTTTGTCTGCTTACGCAGAATCATATTAAAAGGGTATTTTTTTAATAATTTTTTTATAATTTAACAATTCTACTCTGCTTTTAACTGGATGGGACTATGCTTCTTTAAGGCAATACACACGTACAACTAACATTACCCAGAAGATTGGCGACTTGATGGAGTGCTGTGTGCACAACGACCATATATGTTAAATTAAAAGGAATGTCAGCGTTGGCCGTAATATTGATGTTTTATTGATAGCAGAAGCGATTTTCGATCACATGGTGATCTTCTTCAGTGCTGTACAAATCACAATAACTGAAGCCGATGTTTAATGGTGAACCATAAATGGTGAAACAGCGGCTTCGGTTATTGTGACCGCTTCTCAGTTTTGGTTATTGATAACTTGATACCAGTGTCTGAGTTTAATTTGTACAGCATTGAAGATCATCACCATGTGATTGAAAATCGATTCTGTTATCAATAAAACATCAATATTACGGCCAACGCTGACCTTCCTTTTAATTTTTCATTACCCAGAAGGTTTTCAGACATGCAAGTACATCAGAGATTAAAAATGATTTCTGCCAAGCACACCAAAATTTTACATTCTAGCCCATATAATTTGGATATCGAAAGATATTTCGGTAGCCATTCCTTATGTACTGTATACTCGGAAGTAGCAATTTTACATGAATTACTTTTCAGTTTCGACATTTGGTTTGTTTGACGAAACAGGACATCAGGCCCCAGTCCTGCGTCTAGCTAGCTGTTCGTTGGGGGAACTCTGTGCAGCTGGTGCAGTAATCTGCATAGAAAATCAGTTGCACATGTGTCTGGTTCTATCAGTCTCCTCCCTCACTACATCCCATATTGTCTTTATTTTGCCATCTTATATAACTATCTGTACCTTGTAATATATTTTCATTGTTGTCCGTATTACAGTTTTTAATATTTTGCAGTACTTCTAGTAATGTGCTATAGCCTCAAGATCAGAACTGTTTCGGATTGGCAGATACAGTTTTCTTCTTGTTTTACAAGATACCCTTATTCCTTCAGTAATCCATGGCTTCTATGTAGACTTTGCTCTAACCTTGGTTAGTTTTGGGGAAAAACATTGTTCAAATAAGGTAAGCACTTTATTAGCAAAAGTGTTATATTTTACATTCATGTCATGAGCACTGTAAACGTCAGTCCAGTGAATGTCTCTGAGGAGTGTCCTATAATAATTTTTGGCTTATTGATTACCCTCTTGAGCTCAGATTTAACAGATTTTATATCCTGTTCAGTATTAACATTTAACAGAATGAACTGCATGTCATGGTCTGAGAAGCTATTGACTATTGGTTTTGTAATATAACTTTGCTCATTGGACTTTTCTATAAAGATTTTATCTATGGCTGTGAGCAATTGGCTACCCTAGTGGGGAACTGTACAGTGGGAATTAAGTTCAGTGATAGTATTACTAACTCAAGTAAATTCTTATTGGGAAAGTCTTTAAGGAAATCTACATTGAAATAACCAATAACCACTATTTCTTTTGTTTAGGTTGTTAAATGGGCCAGTACAGCTTCAAGGTGATTTATGAACAGATTGAAGTTGCCTGCAGTTGCTCAATATACACTTCCATACATGCTTCCATATGCTGTTCTAGGCAAAATTTATGAACGTCTATGTTCTTAAATATGACAGTTCCTGATGAATGTGGTAACTCCTCCTCTCTCCATTTCTGCTCTACAAAACTGAGATGCTAACCTAAACCCTGTAACAATTAAAAGTTCTATACCAGTGGTCACATGATGTTTAGAGAGGCAGAGTATGTCAGCTGGGTTTGAAGACTAATTCATCTATGCAGATAATTAATTCATTAATTTTATTTCTCAGTCGTCGAATATTTTGATGCAACAAAGATAGCTGACATTTCACATTGACTGAGTTAAAACTGGGTACAGTTGGAATATCTGCTGACTGTTGAAAATCATTTACCAATTGCTGTTTATGCTGATGTAATAAGCTGGAATTAAGTTTTTTGGTGTTTATCCTCAAACTGAAGGTTTATATCAGTCCTAACCTCCATACCCTAAAAATGGATCTTTTCTGAACTCTGTAACCACTGGTATTTTATCAGTCAAGACATTGCCTCCCCCCTTTAACTTTCCTGCTATTTTCCAGGCAGTTTGCCATTCCCTTTCCTGTTGAGGTGATGGCCGTGCCTAATATAATCCCACCTAATGAGAGAATCAACAATAACCACACCAATGTGTGACCCTGCACCCGACATAAGCAGCCATTCCAAATCCAAATTAACTCTCTTGACAGAAGAGTTCAAATGAGGTCGGTCATGGCGACCAAGAACAGGTACAAACTCGACACTAATTCTTCGATGCTGATGCCATCTTTGCCAGGTATCTGTACCCAGGACCTCTGTCAATACTATTACCTGCCCCCCCCCCAATATAACCACGGTGTCTTCCTAAGTGAAATCTTTGGAAAGTGATCCTAAATCCTCCTTCACGTACTCCAGACCAGCACTAGGTTTTAAAAAAACTGGTGACCTGGTATTCTGATCAGAGTTCATCCTGCAAAAGTAGGCCAACACCTCTTCCATGAGAAATACCTAACAACAACACTTTCTCTTTACTTATTTCCCTACATCCTTACTTTTCAATTTGCTTCTGAAAGTTTGCTATGCCCTGTCTACACCTGCAACAGCGTGAGGCTCACCAGCTTCTAACTGAAGCGGTACGTCAAATCTATTTTCTACATTTACCACGAAGCTGTGAGACAAAGTTCTCGGCCTGTTCTTCCTGTTGCCTGTTGCCTGTTGCCACTTCCTACCTCTCTTTGCCCTTCTCCCTCCTCAACCTGTCAAGCTCTCCCCTGCCCTTGTCTAACTCAGCCTGAAGGGCGGAAAATTTCCCCTCCTGTTCTAGTATCTTCCTATTTCTATTACATATCCTACGAAACTACTGATGAGTCTCATTTGCTTCCCCTTTTCCCACGCCAATACAGTCACCCACATGGAGAAAACTACAGCACTCGTCTCACCAAATCCCCGAACAATTAGTTCTACGGGAAGTTAAACACTTTTCACTCATGATAAACGTAATATTTTATTAAGAATACGTCAGTTAATTTACAGATAAACACGAAAAAACGGCTCCACAAATTTAGCCTACACTCGACTGTGTGTAAACAAAAACAACAGTGCAAAGTTTCTTAAACAACAACTTGAACTTTACGCTACATTCCGGAAATGTGAGTTAAATGATGAAGAGGTACTCTACAGTTAAATTGCTGGAGAGGGCAAAGAACAACTAAACGAAATTCTATAGATTTGCTGCTGCAAAACGTAAAGAGAAAATACGACTGTACGATCTTTTCGCATTTTATGCTATATTAAGTAAAGAAAAATGAAACCTTTAAGGGTACGCTTAAAAGGCACACTAATACACCTATTTGCCACGTAATCAGTACTAAACCATTTGTTTTTATAATCTAAACTGACTTATCTTTACAAGAACACCAAAACTGACGCTAGTCGCCTTGTTGCAGGGGCGACTCCCTTCTCCCGAGGGAGCATAGTCGCTGCCGCTGGGAATGCGGAACATGCTAGCCCAAATCCGCCCAGTTCAAGTTCACTGTGTGGCGAGATAACGTCCATTGCTGCAGATTCTTTACACAAGACCGCAAGATATCCTACTGCATGCGCAAATCATGGACCGCGACTGAGAGTGAGACAGAGAGCACTCTTGAGTGCTCCTCAGAGCTACAACAACAAGAACCGCTTCTCGGCTTTTGACCAGAGCAATTTTTATTCTATTTAGTTGTTTTAAGTGGAGTGGGGAGCAGGATTTTTTTTTATTTATGGTAATATGCAGTCACGTCTCAAACAAGTTTTACAGCTTCAGGAACACCGAGCCTTTAGACAACACGCAAGTAGCCTCACACAAATACGTCGTAGCTGTTTAGCATTGACGCGCTACAGCTCACGAGGCCATTGATAGTACTGAAGTCTGTATTGGGACCAAGGAGAATACTCAAGTTAACATTAAAAGCATTGTATCTCCTGCTCTCATTAATTGCCCTTGCAGGTTGTTTATTAAAATTTTCCTAGTAGAACATGATATGGTTCAAATGGCTCTGAGCACTATGGAACTTAACATCTGAGGTCATCAGTCCGCTAGAACATAGAACTACTTAAACCTAACTAACCCAAGGACATCACACACATACATGCCCCAGGCAGGATTCGAACCTGCGATCGTAGCAGTCACGCGGTTCCAGACTGAAGTGCCTAGAACCGCACGGCCACACCGGCCTGCAAAAGATGATAAATTTAGTTACATTACGGATGGTTTACCATGTCTATTGTTCGCTGTGGAAGTTTTCAGAATACTGGTGGCCTACAAAGTTGTAGTATCTGTGACGTCATACCTTACCGTTCTTTTAATGTTCGTGAAGTTTTTAATAAGTATATTGGTACGTTACATTTTTATTATACATTGCTTTTTGTATTGAGGACCCACGGCCATCATCAAGAGGAACTATTTATGTGTGATCCAATGGATCTGGTAATAGTGAAGCTGTAAAGTTTGCTGCTGACTTGACTTTATATTCTCATAAATACTGAAATCCGCCTCCCACGGTGATCCTTCCAAAAGACTAGAAGCGATCCTTGGTGTTGTAGCTCTCAGGCGCACCCTGGGATGCTCTGTGTGAGGCACCCCTGATCGTCTCTGTGCATCACTACCCAACATAGTTGCTGTCGACAAATATCGGCTACTTCAGTCCTTCTGTTTGGAGGTTTGAGGGACTTCGGCCGTTGACTCATTTTATGAAATGGAACACATACAGCCGTCCTTACCTTGTTACTTATTATATTGATACCAGTTTCGGTGCTTCGGTGCACCATCTCAAGGCCTTAACTGACACAGAGTATTAACTCCAATCGTATACACGATTCATATGTCCCCAACGTCTATGAACCAGTTCAGAGTCAGTTAAGGCCTGAAGATGGCGCACTGAAGTACCGAAACTGCTATCCCTATAATAAATAACATGAAAAGGACGGCTGTAGGTGTTCCATTTTATTACGTAAGTTTCAGTGACATCGGCATTTGGCGGACACGAGCGTGACTTCTTCACCACAGGCTTATTCAGAGGCTTCTCTTCGCCCAAGATGACGTAAGGTCCATGATCCATCAAGATGTATGATAGGGCCCTTGAGGGATTCAGGTGCCTCATTCCCTGTCTCTGCTTTATATTTGGGAGAAAACTACGGGTGCTTCTCCCTGTTTAGGAGTCATTCCGTCGTTTCTCCCACAGGTGGAGGATACGAGTGTGAATTTTCTGCTTGCTTGTGGACCGTAAACCTATTAACTTCAGCACTTTGTTAAAGCCGTGTGAGCTGGCTGTTATCGTGATCTGTGCCGTAAATTTCTGCAACGATACGAATTGCTTCTCAGGATTCGGTACTTAACTAAAAGTTGCGCAACATTTTGATTACCACTGTAAATGAAATTTGGCCCTTAGTACGTATCCTAAGCGCAGTAACCACAGATTTTCATTCTAAACAACTAGTAGAGCATCTACTGACTATGAATTAAAGCATAACCCATGTAAATCTAGAATTATAAAATTTTGTGTGCTAAATTAAAAGAACCAACGTCCCATGAAATTAATTGCTACACAATGAAATTAAGTTTCAGCAAACGGTGGTTGTCAAAGTTGGCAGATTGGGAAGTGTAATTTTTATAAACAACTTCCTAACATATCTAATGTAACGCAATATAGCCGTGACATGGCAACAGTGATCGTTCGTTAGTCAATGAGAATAACTAAGTTGCACGCACCTCTATGCTTGTTCTGTCGATCCAGAGAAGCTTAGCTGAAAAGTAATTACAATTTATAACACCGATTCATCCTAACACTTTGATGCTGTGAGATTTTTTCACTGCACTCGTTGATAATGTATTAGCCGATTGCTGATGGTGTTGCTGATTGCCACCAAGAGTGCCCCCAGTAATTCTGTGCTGCAGACTCGAACATCTGACAACCCAAAGCTGCCCCAGAAGTCGAAAGCCAGAGCGTGGAGCCTGTGTGTGCGACCACATTGAGAGTGACTTCAGTTCAGAGCCCCGAATCAGAGGTCTTCTGAAAACGAAGAATCTGCACTGTGTCCTGCTTCGTGCCCAGCAACTCGGTCCTATAATCAAAAATCGTTACAATAATTTACAGCCAACACGTAAATGTTCAATTATAGCAAATCCCCTATCACAGGCTCAGGATAACGACAGCTCCTACTAGCTGGCCAGACGCCACCCTTTCTTAGAAACAGTGGATTCAAAAACTACGTCATTTTCGTGTCACGAAATTTCTGCCAATCGGTGTTCTGTAGAACGAACAGAGCGGTTTTCTCCGACCATGGGAAACAAAACAGAAAAGATAATTGTATTCGCTGGCGTTTACCTCTCTGCCTCCCATGAAGCGACAAAATATCAGGAACAGCTTGCCTTATTTTATGGTGGTCGAGAGATGATTATCCGTTAAATGGTATCTTTTAAAATGGGTCCTCTGGTTCCATCACTCACCAGAGAGAGCTTAGAGTACAACGTTTCTCTCTAGTGGGCCAAAGCTGTGGTGTCACCGCCAGACACCACACTTGCTAGGTGGTAGCCTTTAAATCGGCAGCGGTCCGTTAGTATACGTCGGACTCGCGTGTCGCCACTATCAGTGATTGCAGACCGAGCGCCGCCACACGGCAGGTCTAGAGAGACTTCCTAGCACTCGCCCCAGTTGTACAGCCGACTTTGCTAGCGATGGTTCACTGACAAATTACGCTCTCATTTGCCGAGACGATAGTTAGCATAGCCTTCAGCTACGTCATTTGCTACGACCTAGCAAGGCGCCATTATCAATTGCTATTTATCTTGTGATGCATGTACCGTCAGACCGATGTTCACCAATTATGGATTAAAGTTAAGTATTCCAGCAGCTTCGTACTTTATTTGCTAATCTCAATTACTATACCTGTTCCAGACCTCACGCCATCCTCTGTGAGCTTAAACGCGTGCCTTTCGGCTTCCTCCTTGTCGCTTGGCTGTCTTACCAAGTCACAACAAAAGCCATGAAGTCTTTCCTGATAACGCAAGAGGCAAGCAAAGCGCGGTGGAATCGCAAAAAGAACAGACTGCTAATGCTATATGTAAAGCGGCCATGAGATGGACGTAATTTATAAATGAAAGGACTGTCCGTCATTTATTAAAGTCGTGTGAATAGCTATTTGAACAATCAGTTACTTTGAAGCAACTGAAATAAACCAACGTGAAAGAGCGCGCATTGCTGCATACACCGCTATTTATAAACAAAACATTACGCACCTTGCTGTTAACATAGCCGGCCGGTGTGGCCGTGCGGTTAAAGGCGCTTCAGTCTGGGACCGCGTGACCGCTTCGGTCGCAGGTTCGAATCCTGCCTCGGGCGTGGATGTGTGTGATGTCCTTAGGTTAGTTAGGTTTAATTAGTTCTAAGTTCTAGGCGACTGATGACCTCAGAAGTTAAGTCGCATAGTGCTCAGAGCCATTTGAACCATTTGAGCTGTTAACCTAACCCCATTATAGTGCAAGAATTCTGCTTACATGTGTGATAGCAAGTATACCGTAGTGAAATAAATAGATTCTTGTATTTTACACAGATTTTTCACATTGAAAAAAAAAATAATTTAATGTAACGGACTTCAAAATTAGATAGTACGTCACGACCGGTACAGCATCAGTGGAGACGCATCTTCAGGTGATAAGTTTATTTATTTTTTTAAACAATCGTGTCACGACAGCACCCCTTAGTGGGCAAGAAATCAGTAAGTAACACTTTATTTCACATGGAACAGTTAATAACAGTTTTAGTACTTAAAAAAGGGCCGAACGAAGAAAGACAATCTCCAAAACTTATTTACAACAGATAACAGGTCACAAGGAGCGGCAACCATACAATTAACTGTTTGCCCCTAGAAAGACTAAGAGTACGGCAATAAAAGACAAGAACCCTATGCAGGAAAACGAGGGGACCACCGCCCCAGCTTATTAAAATAATTTTGAGTGATACGTGACAATCGTTACTATCGGGGTCAATAGACCCCCATACTCTTTTCTGAATGTCACGGGCGAAATTCTTATTGTCCACCAATGTAGTAATGCATTAACAGGTAAACCTTTTATTTTTTTAAAATATTAAAAGACAAGTAAAACTGTCAACAGATATGCCAGTTTTAGTACATAACAGAAGATACGGTATAGTATAAAATTTAAACCGTTTTCCTTAACATAGAATTTGGTGACCCCATAGAGAGCACAAGCTATTAAAGCAAACATTCCCAAATAGCACCAACGACTTTTAGGGCTAGTACAAAACGAATACATGTTATCTCGTATATGAATTCAGTGCACGGAGATGGCTCCATAACACCATCACACAAAACGCTAGAAACAGATAACGCCTCGCTAGTGCGATCGCTCGACAGCCGTCGGAAGGACAAAGAGCTTAACGATAGACTAAGGGCGTGCGAAACAGTCGTCAGAAGCCTCAACCAGGCTCGAACACTCACGCCCGTGCAAAGCAACACAAGGCCAACAAGCAATGAAATTTACCGTAGATGGGTGGAGTAAAGAGTACAGATTAGTAAGAAGTAAATTACGGACACTCAAACCGCATGCACACAAATTAACACAACTAAGCCCAGAACACCCGAAGGAAACCCTGTGCGATGACACAATTTCAACTGAGCGTAGTAACATTAAATTATAAATACATAGGGGGCTACAGCTCTATTACGTGAACAAGAAATTTAAATCTGAAAATGCTCGGGTCACAACTGCACCGAAATTGCCATATAACTAGTACCCTAAACATCCGTTTATAAAGTCATTGATTATGCCGTGCAGAGTAACATCCAAAACTCCCCACAAAGTATCTGGCGGAATAACAAGGTTGATGAATAAGACCTCTGCTTAGCAATTCACGTTGCTTCCTGTAACAGATTAAATGCCAGTACTGAGAGAGGTTAGAGCAAAATGTACCCATAATGATTACGGATTCTCAACTCTAAAAACCGGTGCAGGTAATCTGAATTACTATTCAGCACCACTCTGAACTTAACGGTTCAGAACACCGACTCGCACAATAAATAATTAATAAGGATTCAGAGTTCAGGAGCAAACAGAAAATTGCAAGTAAAGCAACTTCAGTCTAAACACACCTGCAGATGAAGCGGTCAGAAAACAAGTTCAAATAAAATGATGTAAGGACAGGGACATCGCCTTAAAACATTTCCAGGATTCCTCGTCTGACAGCATAAATTCTCCGGCCTGCTTGTTTGCACCTAGACTTCCCGCGTAGTCCGCAGCACACCGCAAGTACTACCGAAGCCGTCAACATCGGCGACTACTTCGCGAGGCATTTACTAGGCTCGCACTGCTCAAATGGTTCAAATGGCTCTGAGCGCTATGAGACTTAACATCTGAGGTCATCAGTAACCCAGAACTCAGAACTCACGCAAAACCTAAATCAGGACGGCCGGGTGCGTGATTCAACCGTCGTCCTCCCGAATGCGAGACCAGTGTGCTAACCACTGCGCCACCTCGCACGGCTAACCTGTAGACCTGCCTCTGTTTGTTGGTACTAACAGATAGGCTTGCTTGCTACTAGTGAGATGACCGTACTGTGATTTGGCTACACATGTACTGCCATGTATGCAGGCTGTGTCAGATATACCGGGTGATCAAAAAGTCAGTATAGATTTGAAAACTGAATAAATAACGGAATAATGTAGACAGAGAGGTACAAATTGACTCACATGCTTGGAATGACATGGGGTTTTATTAGAACCAAAAAAATATAAAAGTTCAAAAAATTTCCGGCAGATGGCTTATCATCTGATCAGAATAGCAATAACTAGTATAACAAAGTAAGACAAAGCAAAGATGATGTTCTTTACAGGAAATGCGCAGGATTTCCACCAGCATTCCTCAACAATAGCTGTGGTCGAGGAATAATGTTGTGAGCAGCACTGTTAAGCATGTCCGGGGTTATGGTGAGGCATTGGCGTTGGATGTTGTCTTACAGCATCCCTAGAGATGTCGGTCGATCACGATACACTTGCGACTTTTTCAGGTAACCCCAAAGCCAATAATCCCACGGACTGGGGTCTGGGGACCTGGGAGGCCAAGCATGACGAAAGTGTCGGCTGAGCACATGATCATCACCAAAAGACGCGCGCAAGAGATCTTTCACGCGTGTTTTTTTTTATTCTAATAAAGCCCCATGTCATTCCAAACATGTGTGTCAATTTTTATCTCTCTATCTACATTATTCGGTGGCTTATTAAGTTTTCAAATTTATACTGACTTTTTGATAACCCGGTATTTAACGAAGAGGCGGTCCAGTATACTGAATCCCGTTAGACTATTATATGGCGCAAGGACTAGTGTAATTTGTACCACAATTGTTGTGTATGTTATCGTGTAATTTTTGATAATGTCGAGCTGTTCTAGACGCTACAGTCTGGAACCGCGCAACTGCTACGGTCGCAGGTTCGAATCCTGCCTCGGGAATGGATGTGTGTGATGTCCTTGGGTTAGTTAGGTTCAAGTAGTTCTATGTTCTAGGGGACTGATGACCTCAGAAATTAAATCCCATAGTGCTCAGAGCCATTTGAGCCATTTTTTTGCTAATGTGTTGTTAGATGGTGAATCATTATGTTCTTTGCCAGATGTATGCGGTTGCAACTGTAGAGGAGTACAGACAAAATTGTTTGTGTACCGTTATATAGTTATTAAATTTAATAGTTTTCAACGATGTTTCGTGCTGTTTGTGGGGAAATAACGATTTAATAAAGTTTAGAAAATATTCTATCGCTGTGTTTTTCAGAGTTTTCTGTGCGTTGAAGTCGTTTAGTTAGTTTCGTGCATCGGTTTTCAGCTCACGTTTCTTATTGTTTGTAGTCAACTGTTTCAGTAAAAGTTTCATTCAATGTTTTAACTTCGTTGAGTGTTCCAGTGGTCGCTTGAATTGATGGTTCTAGCTAGTAAATTTTGTGAAGTTTTGTTGGTATTGGTATTAGTTGTAGTTTAGTAGTATTAATAAAAGTAGTTGCTTTCTTAGTAGAGAGAGAGAGAGAGAGAGAGAGAGAGAGAGAGAGAAAGAGAGAATTTCTAGACCGTTATTGTTAGTTCTATAAATAGTTCTACCGGTGTAACTGGACTTACGTAACGTAGACGTTTAGTTTTATCAGTAACTGTACAATTTTACCATGCGTGAGAAGTGTGAGCTTTGTCGTAGGTTTGTGAATAGTGGGTTGTGGTTTGGGGGTGTGGGATTTGTTCAAAGTAGTTTCACTCGGGGAGCGGGGGGGGAGAGGCAGTGGGGAAGCCAGTGGGCATTCAAGCGACATGCTCTAGTGGTAATGCAGAATCTGTAGAAGAAATACGTTGATAGCGGAGTAGGAGCGTAAGATCTGTGCCTTTCCGGTGCAGTTTCAATACAAGAAGGAGGAACTAGATGAGTTGAGGAGAGTGAAGGGTACTGGAGAATGGGAACTGGCACTTGGCAAGAAGGCAGCTAGGACGAGGAGATATTCAGACAGTTGTACTTTGCGTATATATGATAGATTTGACCTGCTGTCGGAGATGAGAAGGTAGGAGCCTCTTGTAGCTGTTGGTGTAGGAAACATGCAGCTGTTAGGAGGCCTAAGATAATTAAAAAGTCTAACAGAAGGAAGACGGTCCTGCTGCTGGGTAGTACGCGTGGTAGAGTCATGGACCAGCAGTTGCAGGATGTGTGGGCGAGTGAGTACAGGTCACCAGTATTGTGAAGCCTAGATCAGGGCCGGCTCGGGTGACTGACCGTATAGGGGAGTTATGCAGGAATTTTACGAAGGAGGATCAGGTAGTGATAGTGAGTGTAACAAGGAATAGTCTTGATAGGGACAGGGAATATGATGTAGGTGGTGACCTCTAAAATGTAGGTACTCAAACTGCTGGCACTAATGTGCAATTCGTGCAACTGTTCTAAGCCTCATCTTAAAGCGGCTGTAAGGCGCGTTAACATGGGGCTGGAGAAGGCACTGATGGTAGAGGGCATGGATCACGTTGAAAGTGGTGCCAGTCCAGTCTATCAATAGACGGGATTTCACTAGACGTGAGCTGTACTTTATATAGGTATGTGGAGGGGAGACTGGCAAAGCATATAGGTGACCATGTGGTGTGTGGTTGTGGGATCACGCATGGAAAAGTTCCTGTAGTTGTTGGTGTTAGAGCTGCACCTTTTTTAGACTGAACTCATCTGATAGGTGTACTCGCTTAAAGGAAGTTCTCTAACTAAGGAATCAACTTCAGAGGATGTCATGTTTCCGAGTAGAGAAGGAATTAGCATATTTCATCAAAATATAAGAGGTAAAGTTAGTGAACTGCTTATAGATGTTGACTCTGAAATTATTGGTATGTCGGAGCACCACTTAAATAATTTGACAATTCAGAGGCTTCCTATGCCAGGATGCAAAACGTTCAAATGTTTTTGAATTCCTAAGGGACCCCCGGCCGCGGTGGTCTCCCGGTTAAGGCGCTCAGTCCGGAACCGCGCGACTGCTACGGTCGTAGGTTCGAATCCTGCCTCGGGCATGGATGTGTGTGATGTCCTTAGGTTAGTTAGGTTTAAGTAGTTCTAAGTTCTAGGGGACTGATGACCACAGAAGTTAAGTCCCATAGTGCTCAGAGCCATTTGAATCATTTCCTAAGGGACCTAACTGCTGAGGTCAACAGTCCCTAGACTTCAACACTACATAAACTTACTTACGCTAAGAACAACACACACACCAATTCCTAAGGGGGGACTCGAACCTCCGGCGGGAGGGGCTGCGCAGTCCGTGACATGCCGCCTCAAACCGCGCGGCTACTCGGCGCGGCACCAGCATACAGATTAGCTGGCTGTTTTTCAAGGTGTTCCTTGCGGAGTGGGAGAGTGGATATGTACATTAAAAATAGTGTTCCATTTGAGTCCATATACGTATCACGGCACTGCACTGAACAGATATTTGAATTTTGTGCAGGGACAGTTGAATTAAGTGAAACTAAACTTGTAATTTTTGTTGTTTATAGGTCCCTTAACTCTGACTTCAGAGCATTTCTGCTCAAGCTAGAGAAGTTTCTTGACTCATTTTATATGAAGTACCAGAAATTAGTTATATGTGATGACTTCCATATTAATTCTGTATATGATTGTGCCAGAAAAAGGATGTTGCTAGATATTCGTATGATCTGATAAAGATTGTGTTTTTTCCAACTAGGGTGTAGGGGAATAGTAGCATAACCACAGACAATATTTTCATTCATTCTCCATTACTAGGTGGGCACTCTCTTAGTAAAAGTGTGAAGGGCCTTTCAATCCATAATGCACAAATTTTAACACGAAAAAGCTTTTCTACCCAAAAAAGTCACATATAATTACAAACTATGTAGAAAATTAATCCAACGGCAATAGACTTTTAAGTTTCGTCGACGAACAAGAGTAGCTGTATGTTTATAGTGTCGATAACATACATGACAGATACAGTGCTTTCCTTAATACATTTCCCATGCTCTTTCAGAGTTGCTTTCCATTACAACGTTCTTAACGGTCTACTAGCAGTAAAAGGCAGCATGGGTGGCTGTCTAGTGGGATAAGGATGTCATGCAGAACAAAGCGCGATTTATATCAAAATGTTGGAAGTAGTCACAATCAAGCTACAGTAGCCCGTTACAAACATTACTGTAAAGTGCTTAAAATGTTATTAGGAATGCAAATAGTATGTGGTACGAAAATAGAATACCTAATTCACAGTATTAAATGGAAACCATGTGGTCAGTTGTGAGGCAAGCGTCTGGTCAGCAACACGAGGTCGACGATATAAAATCAGTTCGTATTATTAATATTCCTGTTATTGATAAATCAGATACATGTACAGTATTTAACAATCATTCTCTGAGCATTGCTGGTGCATTAAATAAAAATTTAGTTTCTACAGGGAATCTGATAACTCTCTTGTCAAATGACTTTCCGAGATTGATCTCTGAAATACTCTATGTGATACAGACAAGGGAGAGCTTGAGTCAATAATTAAATCAGTAGAGACTAAAAACTCTCATGGATATGAAGGTGTGCCTAGCAGAATACTGTGCTCCATGTGCTAGGCCGGATTTTTAATTTTTCCTTTAGGAATGGTCAGTTTCCTGAACGATCCAAGTAGTAGTAAAGCCGCTTTATAAAAAGGGAGAAAAGGGATAATGTAGACAATTTTAGACCTATTTCTAGGCCATCAGCGTTTGCTAAAGTTGTTGAATTGGCTATGTATTTAAGGATAATTGATCATTTTATATCAGACATTTTGCTGCGAAATGTACAGTTCGGCATTAGAAGCCGTTTAACAACTGAAAATGCTATATTCTCTTTTCTCTGTGAGGTACTGGGTGAGTTAAACGAAAGGTTTCAAGCGCTAGGCGTATTTTTTGATTTAACTAAGGCGTTTGACTGTGTTACTCACAAAATATTTCTCCAGATGTTGGAACAATGCGTAATACGGGGAGTAGCTCTCAAATGGTTTACTTCTTATTTTAGCAACAGACATCTAAAGGTCACTATTCACACTCACTGTTCACAGTGTCGAGAACGGCTGTCATGTGGGGTGTGATTAGGGTATAGTCAAATGTAGGGTGCCCCAGGGATCAGTGCTGGGACCACTCCTGTTCCTTATTTATATAAATGACATTCCCTCTAGTATTATGGGTAACTAACATATTTATGTATAATATAAATCGTAAAATGAATAAGCTTTCGCAAAAAAAATCAATACAGCAAACAATATGACAATGATTACAATACGGCCGGACCTGCCGCCCGCCCTTTATCGGGTGAAACACCGGTGTTTACTACCGCATTGGGCACAGTTTCTATTGTTAAATTCCCCTCAGCAACACATGAAGACTATATAAGAACCACTGCTGACAAGAGTGATTCAATTACTCAGAGCAGATGACGTAACTTTTTATTTGAAATCTGAATGTTCGGGGTTGCGATGTACATCTGTGCTTAAAGGTTAAACAGATTAGGAAACAATACGACAATGATAAGGCACACTTTAAAGCAACCAACCTCTTAATTTCAATCGGCAACCGAGGTGCGACAGGATCCCAACCCATCCCTTTCGACAGTCTTATTTTCACTAAAGCCATGGTGATAGTTGGCTGTTAATATTTTCAAAGTTAAACTGATTTTCAGTTATTAAGGCCACTCTGAAGGAACGTCTTAAAACATCACTTGTGAACATTATTACAAGAGAACTGACTTGGCGGAACCACAATATCCCGCAAAAATATACCAATAATGAGCCAGTATCACAAACACACCAACGCACTTCTTGTGGTAGTACAACAGGTTGTTCAGATTATAACTAATGACTGAGAAATACAATTACAATCAAAGAATTAAACCGGTTAACTTCTAAATCTAACTACAAGGCCCCTGTTTGGGTTAACGGCAACCTGGCCTTAGTACAATTGTTCCAGCTGTATTTGCGACCAGGAGCTGATTCATAAGAACATAAATGATTGGGTGTAAACTAGAAAGGATAGACAAGATAATAGCGTGAAAAATTTTCAAAGGACAACTAGATTCTTAGTACAATACAACGACCTGTATTTACAACCAAAGAGCCGATCGAGTAAAACTCTGAGGGTCGGGCACTAACCAGAAAATAATAAGGCGGGCAGGTAACGATGACAAAAATCACCAGGATTATTACAGAATGTTACTCCCCTTTGTCAGCAAGCAGTTCCATGGATCCACGGTGTGTCAGAATGGTTACTGAGTGGTGCCGATGAAAGCCAGGTAGAAATGGCAGCCAGGCCACAAGCGGTCGCGTGTTAACATAGGGCCTCGTGGCTTCGGCCGCTCGGACCTCGAGACCACCTCTGGTTGCGACGCTACCACCAACCCTCAAACTTCACAAACTTCATGCCTCCCTCCTACGGGCCAGCGAACCCCGTATATATTGGCAAGCAAAGACTTTCTGAGGATACAACCCACAGATACGAACTATCCTCATAGATATTAGCAATGGGGCCACAAGAGGGATAGTCGATACTACCCTTGAGCCAATGGCGCCAGACAGAACATTCTACTAACTCAATGGCGTCACTACTCACTACCAAAGGAATTCAAAAATCTTAGCAGTAATCCAGGCGCTTTCAAATCGAAACAGAAGAGCTTTCTCTTGGAATCTTAGCAGTAATCCAGGCGCTTTCAAATCGAAACAGAAGAGTTTCCTCATGGGTAACTCCTCCTATTCTGTCGAGGAGTTCCTTGAAAAATTAAGCTGCTTCTTACATTATATTGTTGATTGCGTTTACGTAAACTTTTGGAATGACGTTTTTTGGGTTCATAAGCATTTAATTTTTTCTGTTACTACTTTTACGTTGTAATTTCATGTACTGACCTTGTAAATTTGCTCTTCAATTTGGTACTACGGAATTTGACGTGTAAATAAAAATAAAATAAATGTCTAGTAGTATTTGTAGGCACAGGGTGACCATTGTTGAATTATGTGAAAAAAACGTTAATTAGTTACAAACTACGTCGTTCACACAGTTTATTCGACATATAAACGTCACTACAGACATTCGGATTAAGGTTATGACATATTCGATATTCCTGCCATCATTCGCAGTGATGTGGCACATACGAATAGCGAAATCCTGCATGACTCGTAGAAGTGTCGGAATATCGAGGCTGTCGATGACTTCCTGAATGGCCGTTTTCAGCTCAGCAATGGTTTTTCGGTTGTTTCTGTACACCACGTCTGTAATACAGCCTCACAAAAACGAGTCGTATGTGTTCAGACCCGTAGTATATGATGACCAATCGAGGCCCATACCAGTGGCCTCTGGGTACCCCAGAGCCAGAATGCGGTCCCCAGATTGCTCCTCCAGGACATCAAACGCTCTCCTGCATCGATGGGGGTCTAGCTCCGTTTTACATGAACCACATCATGACGAAATCAGGGTTACTTTTAATAATGGGGATGAAAACATCTTCCAAAACACTCACGTACCATTCGCTACACTCCGTACCGTCGGGGAATATCGCACCGATAGTCACCCGTTGAGGGGGAAGAGTCTTCTAGGAGACGAAATGCGGATTCTCAGTCCTCCAAATGCACAAACTTCGCTCATTGACGAACCCATCCAATGAATGTGTGTCGACAACAACAAGACGCGTGGGCATGCGCATGATAAATCTCATTATGCCCCGAGGCCAGCCCATAGAGTAAATATCTCTGGAGTGAGCACTCACATGCGCAGAACAGATTTTGTGTTGTCAACATACATTGCCGGCCTGGTCACGTGATCTCGGGACGTCGTGTGTTTGTTCGTATAGCGCCCTGTATATTTAGAATGTCACTACATCCCTAGTACGGACGGATTCTTTTCGTACGTGCCGTGGATTATTTATATATGTTGCGCAGACATTTTGACAGTATCCATTTGATACCGGGAATAAAACAGCTACGTAACTTTTAAGGGCAAGTGATATTACATTCAGCTACTTTGCGATAGGTGTCATAGTTCAGATGCACTCGATTTTTGGTAGTTTTTGGCATGATACCGCACTTTATAGTATTACAGAGCCTGAAGTGCATTTTTGCAGTGATAGCCCTGCAAAACGACTTGATGGTACGTTAGTACTTTCGCAAGTGTCCGAAAAACACCGAATTCACCACACGTTAGCGATTGTATCCCTGCTAATTCGTCCTTTTTTCTTGTATTTCTGCGTATTTATTTTCTCGTTTTTGCGACCTAAAGCACAATATTTCTTACTGGTTGCACTTTGAGGCATTTATTTAACGCGTTTTAAGTACTTGCTCCCAGTTCATTAAATAAATAGTAGACGGAGTAATCTATATACATAATTGACAAGTCACTGATAAATGCATGGAGGATAGTATTTACTGAAACAACTAACCTTTCCCTTTCCTGTTCCACTAGCAAATTTACGAGAGGAAGCGATTGTTTGTAAGCTTTTGTACCAGCCGTAATATCTATTATATACTCATAAAATCGTAGAAAAATAGGTCTACAGAATCAAGTCTTAATTATAATGCGTCTCGAAATTTTTAAACGTATACAGTGTCTCTTACTAAAATGAAAACTATAATTAGAGCTATGTGGAATGTACCCATGAAAAGCTACTATCCCTCCTTTCACATATTTTTCTTTGCATCCGTAGCAACAACGTAATTCACCATCGCTATTACACTATCAACAAACGGTGAAACACAACAAAAACTCTTGGTATTATAAACTCCAAACGCTGCAGAAAGCACACAGGCACAGCGAAGTCCCGAGATCACGTGACAGTCCTGGTTTAATGTTGACAACATGCGCAGAACGCAATGCTCACTCCAGAGACATTTACTCTATGGCCAGCCGTGCGTTTAAACGTCTTAACGCAAGCTGTTCAGAAGTTAACACGATTTTATTTTATAAATCTCGATAACTGTCACCCTGTGTAAGCTGAGGGAAGTGAATGTAGCTGTTTTTCTGAGCATTTATGTTAAATTTTACCGTTTCAAAGGACAGTCCATTTTGTTATGGGCAAGGAATGTGATCCATTGTGCTTAAGGATAGTTACGAGTCACCATTCAGGGAGAAAAGGTATATAGTAATACGTGGACGCTAGTAGTGTATTTAAGTATCTGCATCTTCGCTTTTCTCCTTTCGTTTGTCGAGTCTCGTGTAATTGTTAGAAGATCAACTGTCGGTCCAAAAAGACAGGAAGGGTTGAGAGCTTTGACAGCGCAAATACCTCACTACAAAGCGATCCATGATGTATGTTTATAAGCTAGTACAGGCTATGGAGGTACATCAAGCGATTATACCAATATGAAAAGAAAATTGAGTGAGAGTGCTGTGGAAAGGAACGTATCGTGTGTAGTTAACATGCTTGTGCAACATGTTGAACTACCGTTGATCTAGTTAAACCTGTAGGGCCCTGCAAGTAAGAGGAAGAAATCGGGACAATAGGTTGGATGTTTTTATGAGTGGAAAGATTGGCATATTAGTACTACTGACGTGGTACAGATGTCTCTGAGTTGGCTTGATGCAGTTACAAACGTGGCATAGAAGCATTAGTTCCAATACCTAGCGAAAATGTGGAGTCCGAAGTAGCTGTAGTACCTGACAAAGTAAGTGTGACCTGTGAGGAAGTAAATGAGTGTGTGAACGGCAATATGAGTGAAAGTGTGTTAGGTATATTAGTATGTACGCCACTGGGTGATGATGGTTGCTCTTACCGAAAGATGTGGCACACTGGTTAGCACACAGGACTCGCGTTCGGGAGGGCGACGCTTCAAACCTGCGTCCGAGCATCCCGATTTAGGTTTTTCCATGATTTCCTTAACTCGCTTCAAGCAAATGCCGCGATGCCCCTTTGAAGGGGCAAGGCCGATTTCCCTTCCCATCCTTGTCTAATCCGAGCTTGCGCTCCGTCTCTAATTACCTTGTTGTCGACAGGACGTTAAACGGTATTCCCGTCCTACTACTCCGAAGTTGTTGTTATTAGGCCCTGGAGCCTGGGGCAGATGTAGAGGGAAGTAAATGTGCCACTGATTTTGTAGTCGTGCATAGCAGAACTGCAGACTGTGATTTTAAGGTAAATACTACGGAGAATGGCTAGGGATCTGTTGATGATGTTAAATGTGTTGTTAACATTGTGGATAATGGAGTAATAAAGATGTACTTATTTCCGAAGGACGCAGGTTCATCTTCACTTGTGGTGCCGCCGCGTTCTCGAAAGGAGGAGGGGAGGAAGAGGAGGAGCGAAAATACCTTTAAGGTTGATGATCGAGTCGACAAGGCTGAATCATTTCAGGAATGTGTGTCTCAGGTTGAAGGTGAATTTGACGATACTTTCAGTGTTGTAAGTAACAAGGGTAAGAACAAACGTTGAGTAATCAGTCTAACTTGGGAAGACAGTGTTTCAGACAAAGACGACAGAGGCAAGTGTTGCATCGTTGCAAGGGTCTATTATCATGAAAGTACAACACACCTAAACTCCGTACGGCATCACTAAAAGTCAATACACATAGTGAATTTCCGAGGGTAAGTCAGTCTGTGAGCAGCTGTAAAAAAAGAAATGTAATTGGAGCCACCGACCAGCATGTGGTGTGCGTTAGTACCATAAGTAGTTTTGCTATAAGCTTAGTTGTAAGGATGCATATTTTAAGAACAAATAAGTGAATCTTTTGTTTCAAAGACTAAATTCCTGATGATGTACCGAAACAGCGGATTGAGAAATATCCTCAAAAACGAAGAAAGATGTCGAACGCAATAAATAATTAAATGAAACCGTTGTTTACAACATACGACAGAGGAGCAGATCAAGTCGAGGAAAAGAAACTGATGTTGGGCAATTGTGGTCTATGAAGCCGGGAAATAGCCTCAAACTCGGTTATTAAGAGCCATCCAAGACGAAGTGATGAGCGCCTAGCGAGATTTTTAGTAACATTATCGTTGAATATTAAGAAACCCTTGTTCTTCTACTTACATAATGTAATATTGACGTTTCTGTACAGTTTACCCCAAAATACTTTGATTTTTAGAACAAGAAAATTAACAACTACTCGACAATCCCTTGGTTTTTCTGGCCCTCTTGCTACGAAACGGGTGCGTTATAAAGGTAAATTTGTATCGACTTGTAATGGGTTTTTGCATTACGTTAACAAAAGACTGTTTCTCTGATTGACCGCGGTGGAAAGTTTAAAATAATAATATCAACAACATAGACTAAGCTAATGCATACGAGAGCGAGAGGATATTTAAAATCTCGAGGTATAATAAAGGCAGCTCTTGCAGACCAATCTGAGATTGTTTTCCAGTTAGATAAACCGCAAGTGTTCCATATCAAATTGTTCGGCGCGGCTTCCCCTACACCACTGTTCTACTCTACATAGTAAGTAGTTCGTTTAGTCCCTGTTTTTACAGCCTAAAGATAGTGAGTGATCATGCACAACCTTTCCGAATGCTGTTTCGTGTCACCAACTCTTCTTGGTTTTTATTCTTGTCATTTTCTTCAAGAGTTCCACATTATCTTCCGATATTTACTGAATATTTCTGATTATTTTAAGAAGTCAAACATTTTGCCCATTCGTAATTATCTGAGGTTTCTTCTATGTCTGTCAAAACTATAAATCTATGGGATGGTTATAATTAAAAGTGCAGCTACTGACATAGGTCTAGCGTTGTTGTTGTTGTCTTCAGTCCTGAGACTGGTTTGATGCAGCTCTCCATGATACTCTATCCTGTGCAAGCTTCTTCATCTCCTAGTACGTACTGCAACCTACACGCTTCTGAATCTGCTTAGTGTATTCATCTCTTGGCCTCCCTCTACGATTTTTACCCTCCACGCTGCCCTCCAATACTAAATTGGTGATCCCTTGATGCCTCAGAACATCTCCTACCACGCGATCCCTTCTTAGGTTATGCCACAAACTACTCTTCTCCCCAAACTCCTCTAGCGTAGGTCGTAATTATCGTATGTCAGCGGAACTTCGTTCATATTCTAATGCGCTGGAAAAATTGTTTCAAAAGGTGCAAATTTGGGGTTCTGAGTCCATGAAAGACGTTTATAAATGTGTCTGTGTGTAATGGGTTACAAACAGGACGTGGGCAGTAAAGGTCAAAGCCGGCCGGGGTGGCCGAGCGGTTCTAGGCGCTACAGTGTGGAACCACGAGACCACTACGGTCGCAGGTTCGAATCCTGCCTCGAGCATGGATGTGTGTGATGTTCTTAGGTTAGTTAGGTTTAGTTGTTTTAAGCTCTAGGGGACTGATGACCTAACCTATAAGTCCCATAGTGCTCAGAGCCATTTTTGAAAGGTCAAAAAAGTTTGAAATCCACAATCCTTATTTTATTATGAACAGCCGGTTACACAATTTTTCCAGTATGAACACTAAAGACGTCGATGACGTGGTGTAGAGTGCCAGATGTCCGCATGGTAGCCAAAATTGGAATTAATTTTTTTCGAACATAGCTCGGTCCCACATTAACGCTTCATTCGTTAGTTACAACTGAGACTACAACTCTGTGAATGGCTGTACTTTAATTGTAAACACCAGGTAGACTGCTTTCCAGCAACCATTATTACAAATTACTACTGATGGCGGTTGGCTGATCCACTGTAGTGTCAAGTAACAAACTCTGTGGATAGAACTTGACAAATGCGGCTGACGTCGCAGCTACCGTGGTAATGTCGGAACCATTACAGCAACGCAAATCGTGTTTCATCAGCTGCAACAGCTGCGACAGCCTGCAGAATCGATAGGCAACCCGCAGTTCGCTGCGGAGGCAGCTCACGGCCCGAGCCGGCGCTTGGCGGCGGCGCCGCTTTTGTTAGTGACAAGCGCTGTCGCGGCGGCGCGCCGCTCCGCGCCTCGCTGCGCCGGGCCGCTCGCCCTTGTTACGAGCGACTACGTCAGATGTGCATTTCTGGTGGAAATACAGGGGCTTTTCCGGCCACCTTGGCGCGGCTAGCCCGGAGCGCTCCCTTTGTGTCGAACAGTGCGGCGTAGCACGCCGACAGCACTAGCGACGCGACCGCGCGAGCTAGGCCCTCGCTCCGCTGTGTTCGCCGGGACAATGCTCGGCGTGTTACCTCTGTACCCTCAGCTCGCTCCACGCATCGCCTGTCCGTCGCTGTCTGTCGCTGTCGCTGCCACGATGCATTCTACTCGCACGGAGTCTTCCTCAGGCACCGTGTGGTGCTTCCAAAACAGCTACACACATACATCCACAAACAAGAGAAATAATAAATAATCCCGGACGTCGTAGGGCGGTCTAATTTCAATAAACTCTTCCACTGTGTGTCAAATTTTTATTTGAAAGTTACCTGTATCATTGCACTTTCGTTTTTGTCCACACATCTTGCGATTGTTCTAAACTACTTTCAGAAATGCAGCCACAACTGTGGCTTATTTGATTGCTCAGTGAAATGGAACATCACACTAGAACACAGGAAATATTAGTTCACTTTATTACTTAACAGCCGGCCAGGGTAGCCGAGTGGTTCTAGGTGGTACAGTCTGGAAACGTGCGACTGCTACTGTCGCAGGTTCGAATCCTGCCTCGGGCATGGATGTGTGTGACGTCCTTAGGTTAGTTAGGTTTAAGTAGTTCTAAGTTCTAGGACACTGATGACCTCAGCAGTTAAGTCACATGGTACTCAAAGCCATTTGAACCATTACTTGAACGAATAAAAGGCTTACTTAATTTTGCCACAGTTCTTTGCCACAGAAGTACTGCCCAATTTACAACTACCTTGGACTAGCAAATAATCGGTTGATGCACTAATTAAAAAACGGTTCCACATTTAAATGAACTATCACGTTTCTCCTGTACTATGATGTTGACTCCTTCAGATGAGATCACGAATGGTGATAGAGCTCTTGCTAAGTCTGCACTGTACTGACCCCAGGCTGGGGGCACTGCTAGGCTGAAGGGGAAGGTGTGGTTTTCAGGAGCTGCTCCCATGTATCATTGCAGAGATGCTAACGTCTGTGGCATCGATTTGCATTGCCAACTTCGGTGGGGCAATGCAATCTTAGTAGGATACCATAACAATATTTTAACCTTATAAAATGGAAAATACATAATTCCAATTGTCTGCAGCCACACTGCACGGTCACCTATCAAAATTCAAACCAGACTTGGATTATCACTAACAAGGTGACCACGCCTACTCTTAATCACTAATTACGTCAAAATTTAGGGTTTAAGCATTTCTTGGCCACAAATGAAAGTGACTAAAGGGAGAGGACCAGACCGCCAAGAGTTCAGAAATAATAGCATTTCCGGAGTGGGTTGGGCGAGGCATGAGACATTGTTGTTAGTGTATATTACAGGTAGCAGTTTGCGCAGCATAATGAGTGCAAAACAATAATGCGTTTGTCGTGCCCCCATAAGAATCACTTTCTTCCTCCAAGTATTGAAATAATGACCATTATACTGTTTCTTTTAAATTGTTTTTTAAAAAAGCGTGAAAAACAATGGCATAGGAAAATTGGAGTTGGCAGTTAAACATCAAGGTAGTAACTGTAAATGAGGACCTCGTCTATACACTACTGGCCATTAAAATTGGTACACCAAGAAGAAATGCAAATGATGAACGGGTATTCATTGGACAAATATATTATGCTAGAACTGACATTTGATTAAATTTTGAAGCAATTTGGGTGCATAGTCCCTGAGAAATCAGTACCCAGAACAACCAACTCTGGCCGTAATAACGGCCCTGATACGCCTGGGCATTGAGTCAAACAGAGCTTGGATGGCGTGTACAGGTACAGTTCCCCATGCAGCTTCAGCACGATACCACAGTTAACCGGCGTAATGTGACGAGCCATTTGCTCGGCCACCATTGACCAGATGTTTTCAATTGGTGAGAGATCTGCAGAATATGCTGGCCAGGGCAGCAGACGAACATTTTCTGTATCCAGAAAGGCCCGTACATGACCTGCAACATGCGGTCGTGCATTATCCTGCTGAAATGCAGGATTTCGCAGGGATCGAATGAAGGGTAGAGCCACGGGTCGTAACACATCTGAAGTGTAATGTCCACTGTTCAAAGTCCCGTCAATGAGAACAAGAGGTGACCAATACGTGTAACCAATGGCACCCCATACCATCACGCCGGGTGATACGCCAGTATGGCGATGACGAATACACGCTTCCAATGCGCGTTCACCGCGATGTCGCCAAACACGGATGAGACCATCATGATGCTGTAAGCAGAACCTGGATTCATCCGAAAAAAAATGACGTTTTGCCATTCGTACACCCAGGTTCGTCGTTGAGTACACCATCGCAGGCGTTCCTGTCTGTGATGCAGCGTCTCCGAACTGATAGTCTATGCTCCTGCAAACTTCGTCGAACTGTTCGTGCAGATGGTTGTCGTCTTGCAAACGTCCTCATCTGTTGACTCAGGGATCGAGACGTGGCTGCACGATCCGTTACAGCCATGCGGATAAGATGCCTGTCATCACGACTGCTATTGATACGAGGCCGTTGGGATGCAGCACGGCGTTCTGTATGACCCCCCTGAACCGACCGATTCCATATTCTGCTAACAGTCATTGGATCTCGACCAACGCGGGCAGCAATGTCGCGATACGATAAACCGCAATCGCAATAGGCTACAATCCGACCTTTATCCAAGTCGGAAACGTGATGGTACGCATTTCTCCTCCTTACACAAGGCATCACAACAACGTTTCACCAGACAACGCCGGTCAATTGCTGTTTGTGTGTGAGAAATCGGTTGGAAACTTTCCTCATGTCAGAACGTTGTAGGTGTCGCCACCGGCGCCAAACTTGTGTGAATGCTCGGAAAAGCTAATTATTTGCATATCACAGCATTTTCTTCCTGTCGGTTAAATTTCGCGTTTGTAGCACGTCACCTTCGTGGTGTAGCAATTTTAATGGCCAGTTGTGTAACATTACATAGTTTTATTGTTTGACGATATACACTTGCCAGGGCAACATTACTCGTGCAAAAAGGAGATACAGTAATTTTACCGGCATCTTGCATACGTTATTAAGACCCCTTTGTTATAATTCATCGTTTATCTAATGTTTCAATAGCAAAACAATGGTCTCACTGCGTTCTCACAGTATTCTCGAAAAATTCACATTACTCGGTCAAGCGTTAACAAGCGAATGAACGGCGCAGCCGCAGCTAGCGTTCTCCGCAAGGACCACAGGGCTGATTTTACCTGTGCCGCGAACTTATTGGTGACATGCAGCTGCCGACCGCTTTTGGAAGATTAGTTGTATGCAGAATCCGCGTGGGCGATGTAAATACAATCCATTTCTGGGAATTTATTTGTAAGCCTAGATTGTTCTTTGCCTTTCAATAAAAAGACTTTTATGGAAATATCATAAAGACAGCTCCCCGATCTGCGCGGGAAATGCTATTTTTTTCTAACCCCCTGTCCATATGCAGCTCCCGCTTCAGTCACTTTCATTTCTGGCCAAACCATGCGTACGCCTACTTCAAAAAATCGGACGAAATCGATGGTGACGTGTAGGTGCGGTTCGCTTGTAAGTGGCTCCACTGAAGATTGCAGTATCTTTGTCGTGCTGCTTAACCTTCAAGTAAAGAGGAAAGCTAGCAGTTGTCTGGGCACGAGATCGGGTAGATTCCAATGACACTCGACATTCTGCATTCATTTTTCTGCATCCGGCGTTCTGCTTTATGCTTGACTGGCGTGACGTGGTTCACAGTCCTTCAGTGCTGCAGACTTTTGATGGCAAATTTACAATTTCTTGTTCTGGTGGTTAATGAGCAATTTGTAGAACACTACAATCGTGTCCTCAAAATATTCGCTTAGTGATTTTGCACTTATTCGGCGTACAGAACTTGCAGTGAATCATGACGTGTGGTAGAATTGTTCCGCCTGGCGACACAAAGGCTTAAAGATCTCTCGTCTTTCTTAGACCGGAAATTGATTTATGGGATCAAGTAGCATCCGTTCAATCCGTAGCATTGTATATTCAATCTTATAATCTTCTCCTGCGTTATATATGGTTTATTGTCTTGCTGGAAGATGTATTCCGGAGACATGCTGTTACGTAGTTTATCTAGAAATTCATGTTATTTACGCTGAGAACCAAAATGGTGTTTGTGATCTTGCTGCAAAGTTTCGAAATTAATACATCAGTTATATAGCTCAGTCTAACGAGGAGAAAACGCCAAGTGGCCTAACCGGATTACCAAGACACCTCACTCGTTGGAAGAGGATCCAAAATAAAAGAACACATGTCTCAGCTCATTTGTACATACTCGATCGTTTCTCAGAAAACGACGGTCAACCTTTTCTAGGTACTTTACTTGTCTTTTAACGAATAAACCGTTCAACGGAACCTACAGCGCAGAGCCTTGAGTCGCGGCTTGAAATTTTTGCGTCTCGGGCTCGAAACATGATTAATATTTTTATTTTCGTGTTTTATTTACCTACTCGTGTCCTTATGGAATGGTTGTTCCATTGTATACTGAAATAACCTTGTCCTTATTCGTCTGCTAATTTCCAGTCTCTTGAATCAATAAAATTAAGAAAAAAACAATAAGCGAAAGAACAAACTATTTGAAATTCGTTTCGGCGTAATTCCTGTATTGCATCTTGATTCACATTCAACTGCAAGCTCTAGTTTTGGTATATTACTCCGTCATGCGCGATGATTTGCGAAAATATTTCCAGTGTCAACTACATTCCTTTGCAGAGTTAGATTCATACGAAGAAACGTCACTTTGGCAAAAATTCCATCGCGTGATGCTCATGGTATTCTGTATTCCTGTGTTTCGAATGATTCTACAATCGGTATCATCCAAGATAGTGAGTGCACCAAATTTTCCCGAAGAATAAACATAAAATAAAATACAAAAAATTATATCAGAACTGATATGAGAATGAAATATAGTAATACGAGAATTTAAGAAGATAACAACCCTTGAAAATACCATACACTGCAGAGCCAAAGAAACTGGTGCACCTGCTAATACCGTGTAGGGTTCCCGCGGGAACGCAGAAGTGCCGCAACTCGACATGGCATGGACTCGACTAATGTATCAAGTGGTGTTGTAGGAAATTGACACCATGAATACTGCATGGCTGTCCATAAACCCTTAACACTGCGAGGGGCAGTGGAGATCTCCTCTGAACAGCACGTTGGAAGGCCATTCTGTAGCAATTGTGGATGTTTGGGGTGTCGCATTGTCCTGCTGGAATTGCTCAAGTCCTTCGCAATGCACAATGGACATCAATGGATGCACTTGATCAGACGGAACGCTTACGTACGTGTCACCTGTCAGAGTCGTATCTAGACGTATCAGGGGTCCCATATCACTCCAATTGCACATCATCACAGACCCTCCACCAGCGTGAAAAGTCCCCTGATGACAGGCAGGATCCACGAATTCTTGAGGTTGTCTCCCACGTCCATCCGGTCGATACAATTTGAAACGAGATGCGTCCGACTAGACAACATGTCTCAAGTCATCAACAGTCTAATGTCGGTGTTGATGGGCCCAGGCGAGGCGTAAAGCTTTGTGTCGTGTAATCATCAAAGGTACACGAGTGGGCCTTCGTCTCAGAAAGCCCCTATCAATGACGTTCCATTGAATGGTTCGCACGCTGTCACTTGTTGATGGACCAGCATTGAATTCTGCAGCAATTTGCGGAAGGGTTGCACTTGGGTCACGTTGAACGATTCTCTTCGGTCGTCGTTGGTCTCGTTCTTGCAGGATCTTTTTCTGGCCGCAGCGATGTCGGAGACTTGATGTTAGATCGGATTCCTGATATTCGCGGTACACTTGTTAAATGGCCCTAAAGGAAAATCTCCAATACATCTCTACCTCGTGCCTCGTGCGCCCCCCCCCCCCCCCACCCACCCATAACACGACGTTCAAACTCACTCACATGTTGATAACCTGCCATTGCAGGACCAGTAACCGATCTAACAATTGTTCCAGACATTTGTTGTCTTATATAGGCGTTTCCGACCACAGCACCGTATTCTGCCTGTTTACCGATCTCTGTAATTGAATACGAATGCCTATACCAGTTTCTCTGGCGCTTCAGCGTGTATCTCAAAAGGAATGTGTGACACTTATTGTGAAGCCCACTTGTAATTTTTAATTGATATGACATTCTTGTACCTCCTGCTTTGACAATAAACATTCACGGAGTATGCTTCAGCGGATACAGCTACATAAATGAAAAATAAAAGTAAATAATAAAATAAACAGAAACAGTTATCTGGTTTCGAAGGCAGTGCTCAAAACTGTGGCAATATTTCAGCTGAAATTATTGCGTGCTAAAAGACCTCCAAATTTCGTCGAAGACGTTGACTGTTCTTTTCTCAGATGCGGTCGAGTAGTTACGGATACGCCGAGAGACGTGTTCGCTTGTTTTGGACCCTCTTCCACTGAGCAAAGTGTCCGGGATACCGGGTATTAGCACTTGCTTTGTTCTCTTCGCAAGTCATTAATTTTATTAAACAGTCAAATGCTAGTATACTGTTACTTTTTCAACACTTGTTGCTACAGTCCTTGTCGTATTAGTGATCAGTTACTATATGACTAGTTCATTTAATTTAGTTGTACAGAGCTTTTCCAGTCTATTTTTGATAAGTACCCCTTTCTTCAACTTTCACGTGTAGAAATGTGGGCTACTTCTGGGATGCAGATGACTGTGGAAGAGTATGCGTGGTACAATAGTAATATATTTCGTGAACACATGATAGTCGGGTGTTGCCTATTTTCAAGAGTATACGCAAGTTTTGCTTTAAAATTAAGTCGCCATCTCATTAGTTTAAAGAAACTTTTCAGCACTCGTTCTTTTGGAGATTTTATTCAGTGATTATGAATACGAGGAAACATCCTCAGGACACTGCTTTTGGCCACAAGCTTAAAGTAAATAATTATGTAATTTTTGGATAAGTTTCATGAATGATTGCATAATATTGGATGTTCGAGTACATAGATACGGGAGTTCATAACCGATACACATATATTACGGAAGTGTTCTTTTACAATTTCTTTTAGCGTTTGTTGTCATAGGGGCGTTTTCAGTTGGGTATAAGCATTCATACTGTGCAGCACGTCCTAACAGATCGGGGCTTGAGCAAACTACTCAAGACAGTAGCTTATTTCTTAAGACAACGTAAAATATTGTTTACACATTTACAGCTGTAGGAATGTAACCTAGACAAATACTTTCAGTAAGTTTAATCGTAGAAAAATCATAAGTCAATTTTGATAAATTCACCTCCGATTTCAGTACACTCTCCCAGTGACTTGACAACACGACATGGACATCTGTGTGTGTGTGTGTGTGTGTGTGTGTGTGTGTGTGTGTGTGTGTGTGTCTGAATTCCGAAGGGACCAGCCTGCTGAGGTCATCGGTCTCTAGACATAACACTACTTAAACTGACTTACGCTAAGAACAACACACGCACCGATGCCAGAGGGAGGACTCGAACCTTCGGCGGGAGGGCCCGCGCAATCCTCAAACCGCGCAGCCACTCCGCGCGTCTAACTCTTGTGAGATCGTTTTGGCGTTCTTTCTTGCTGGCAAACTATTCACAATGCTGACGGTCATTTCGTCTCATTTGCTTGCTTTGTCTTCGTACACCTCACCTTTCAACAATTCCCACAGGCAAAATTTTATGGGGCTTAAGTCCAGGGATGTTGTTGGCTAAGAACGTTTCCATTCCTGCCGATCCATCTTCCGGGGAATGTTACGGTTAGGTTTTGTGTATCATGGCAACTAGAATATAGAGGGTCCCCGTCCCGCTCGCAGAAAATATCCATTCTTGTAGCCCAATAAACCTCTTTCAGTAACGCTGGAAGCTCGTTCTGGGTGGTGGTGGTTGTTGGGATGTTTAAGGGGGGACTAAACAGCTAAGCTCATCAGTCCCCAGCTCGTTCTCGAGAAGGTCTACATAACGGGGCCTTTAGCGCGATGCTGTTATACAACAGGTCCAGTCATCTTATTGTCTGTAGTACCACACGACACATTTACAGTGAAGCAACCTTAAAACTTTGTCTCCACAAAGGGGTGAATGTTGCAGTGTTCTGGCACCGTTAGGAGTGAAAGTGGCTTATTCAATAGACAGTATTAATGTGGTTACCTGGTGATTTCCAGTATCAAATATTTTTACGACGTACCGTGCTGAAGAAGTTCATCAAAGTATTGTAATCAGACACTGTGCTGAGGTGGCAAAAAGTCATGAGATACCTCGTAATACGTGTCGGACCTCCTTTTGTCCGGCGTAGTGCATCAGCTCAGGTACTAAGTCGTGGATATAAGCATTTCGGTCTCAAGAAAATTTGTTATATTCGAAATGAGAACATGTTCAAAGGTTCTGCAGCAAACCGATATCAGGGATACGGTCTGCAATTTTTTCAATCGCTTCTTATATACAGGAGTCACCCGCACTTTTTTGCAGTCTTTTGGAACTTTACAATGGGTGAGGGATTCACGATAATTTGTAAGATGAGTACGTCGCAGAGTACTCTCTGTAAAACCGACCTCGGATTCAATCCGACCCTGAAGACTTATTTGTCTTCAACTCTTCTAGTGGTTTCTGTATGCCATTAATTTTTTTTACTATGTCGTCCATACGGGAGTCGGTTCGATCCTCAAACGACAGTATGTTTTACTATTCTCCCGAGTTAACGATTTCTGAAACGGAATATTTACTACTTCTGTTTTTTTTCTTTTTTAAAAAAAGATCCGCAACTGTGATACCAGTCTGGTCAACGGCTGATTGGATGGGTACCTTAGACCCGCTTAGCGATTTCACACAGGACCAGAATTTTTTCGTCCTTGCTAAAGTGGTGACACCGGTTCCCGTTGACTCACCGAAGTTTAGCACGTAGTTGTATGCTTCGAGCATTGATCATTCCGCAGAACTCTACTAACCTTTGCCTGTCGTAATGTGCGCCTTCTTTATTGAAACAAGACTGCTTCCGTAAAGCAAAATAAGGTAATTTTTATTTTCGACGCGCATGTATTATTTCTCAACTTACAAAAAAATATTTATTATATTAGTCGTCATACACCGATCTTCATGGTCATACAATGAAGGGTTTCCGGTAGTCTTAGCTGCTTGTGGGTCTTCCGGGTTGTAAGGCCGTAGTCCAGAAAACCTTTTGGTCTGACGTTCTGTCAAGAGCTGCCCAGGACATCTTCGGAGGTGCTTCTGACGACGCTGAGTCTTATCGAGCATCGAGTCGGACTTCGGCGAGTGGTATAAATACTGCTTAAAGGGGCCGTAGTAGTGTTTACACGTTATCAGGGGAGATAATCCTTGTTATAAATAAAACTTAACTATCGACAGTCGCCTGTCAAGGATAAGAACTTATTTCCTGATTCTCCAGTGCCACTGCCCACATATCACTAAGTTCATCATTTCTGTCAAAATATTTCGATGGGTTCTCTATATAGCTACGGATAACAGTTTGTCACTGCAGATAAAAGTTTGCTCACAAAAAACTTCATGATTCTCTGACTGAACGTTATACTCCGTTACATATGACATATTACTTTCTGTTTTCCCTTGTCAGCAAACATACGCCCTTTCAGTCTTGTACTGATGCTTCTCTTGGTAGTTGCAATGTTGGCCTTTCCGCAAGTACATGGAATCTTATATATCTCACATACTGTCATACTGTGAAAATTTATAAGATTGAAATTTATGTCGTTATGTATGCTAATAAAAATTCTGATAAGGTCACGTAGGAAAATAACGTACATTCTAATAAATATGTGAAGATCTGAAGTTAAGCTGGCTACATGACGTAAAAAGTCGTACAGCAGATGACGAATTGACTTTATGAATCACAAAGAGTCTATGCATGACGAGATTCGAAATTATATCCATCTTCAGAAATACAACTGTAAAGGTAGCACAAGGACAAGAGCGTTAGCAGTTCTGTTCGTAACATGAGTAGTTTGTCATCTCATGTTTCGTACACAACTGGTAAGGCTCTGTCCTTGTGCTATTTTTATACTTGGATTTCTGAAGGAGGAAATAATTCCGAAACGCGTCATGTATACTTTGTCATCAGTAAAGCCATTTTTTTACCCGATGTACGGCTTTTTATGCCACCTAACTACAGATCTATGCAATTTAGTAGTGAACACTGTTTCGTTACAAGGACGTTTCAGTTTCGATTGTCGATGAAGTAGAGTCCTAACAAGCAAAAAGTGAGAGTACACTTCAAGTCCCCCATCATTAAATTTTGTTAGTGAGTTACTTTGGAAGGGGGCTCGAAGACTGTCATACATTTCCTTCTTACATGAAGAGTATCGCTACATATCTGTTTGAAAGAAACTTAAGGGACGAGTGCCACGTTCATTAATATTGTTGTTACACTTATATTTGTCCCTTATGAAGAAATGAGAATATAAAATAAAAGCTGTTCTTTGCAACACTTGATATGTCCAAAGTCGGCTAACTGAAGCGCTGTTCATATCAGTTTGGTTTTATTCACATCTTATTAGCCCATAATTGCAAGGAACGTTCGGCGGTTTTTGTTACACGCTCTCCGTAGAGGTATAGATCACGTTCCACGTAGGAGGGGACCGTTTTGTAGGCAGTGTTCCAGTTCGATAAACAGGAGCTTCTTGTGATACCTAGCAGTGAAACCAGATCCAGCGAGCAGCGTCCGCAAATAAGGCACAGAATCCGAGTAGTGGGTACACAGGGAACGAGACGCCGTCTGGCTGGCAGGGTAACGTGCGGCTGATGTAGGAGCGGCGGACAATGGCCGGCCACGATAACAATGCGGGGTCTGCTTTGTATGCGGGCAACAGCAGCGGCCGTCGTTTGTTTCCAAGGGGCCTTCTTGAGAGCCGGAGGCCGCCGTGGCGATAAGCGCTAAATCCTGGTGGCCTCCCGCTGCCTGCCGTACTGAGATACTGTTACCGTCTTCAGTTGTTGCGTCCACTAACGTTCCCCAACAAATGAAGGTGATTCCGTACTCAAAGGAAACATGATATGGCAACTAGACACAGTAAATTATTTTCGTCATCCAGAACGCAGTCGTTAGTACACTGACGGAAAGTATTACGCCATGAATACTTTGTCCAAATAGTACCAAACTGATATCGAAGTGTTACCTAGCCCGTGGGATATACTGATTACAGTTTCTGTTTAAGTGAACTTATTGTCAGTAGTTTCAACGGAGAGAAAAGTTTTTCCTACAATGCAATAATCGTGAACCTACGTGATTTTTTATTTTGGGTGTTCAACGTAACAGGAACGCAACACATACACCTGCAGCGTATCACTACCTTTCGTGTTTAGACAAAGGTTGTGTCAGTGGTATGTGGGAAATGGGAGCGTCTTGCCGACGTATCGCCCAGATAGTTGGCTGCACTGCAGTGACTGCACAACGAGCGGTGGCGTGATGGGAGCGAGACAAAGGGCAGACGGATGCCAACGTGTCCATAGATGACCTTCTCAAAAACCACAGAAAGGAGAGGTTCTCGAGACCTGTACGTCTCCGACACCCTAAATCATTGTGTAAGTGCTATTAAATACGACAACATAAAAATTTTGATGGGTGAATGTCCGCTTGTATGCGGAAAAAAGGTAAACAATGTATTCATGCAGTACATACCCATAGCACGTAATTGTATATTACGGATATATAAATACAGTACCCAACACTGCATTTCACTCCGTATACATGTTAACGAATGTACGAATCCTTAACTGACCAGCCCAATCCACTTATTTATGAGTAACAGAGTATATTTGAAATAGGAAGATGCACACTTTCGTAAGGTCTCTTGCGAGCAATGCTCATGAACTAATAGCGCATGTGTTTCACGCATTGCAATAAATACACGCCTTCCACTGACATTGCTGATAATTACTTAAGAGTGGAAGTTGGGTTTAGTAATTATCCTGCGTCTCATTAAAATCTCCATGAAGTTTGATAAATATCGTACTGGTGCTTTATAGTGTAAGAAATCCTATTTAGTCAGAGTAATTTCGAAATGACAGATTTATTTTTAGCTGAAAGTATTAGAGTGGTTTAATGTCTTTCACACAACGTCGTCGACAGTTTTCTGCCGCGGTAAACGTTAATCTGTGTGACTAGCAGACCAAAAATCATGTGTCGCGTCTGAAGGAATCAAAGTATTCGTGCCGAGTACAATATTATAGAAGAAACTACACTTTTTCGCTGTGTGTAAGGTGACATCACACTTGAACAATTTTTCATACACATAGTTATTTGTGTGCAAAGGCGTGAAACGCGAAAGATACAGTGGTGTCACAAAGCATGTTTTGTAGATAAGTTGTAGAACGATCATTAAATATTTCGACTGTAATTTAGTAAAATGTAAATAAAATAGTATGTTTCACGTAGGTTTCTGTAAGCTCTGTACAGTGCCATTGACATCTAACAGAGCCATTAACGTACAGTATATGTGGAACGCACAACACTAAAATAATAAGAGACCAGTAAAAAATTATATAACGCAAAATTTGCCTGCAGTGAAACAATAAATAATTCAGTAATTTATGTGGGTATCTTGTCATTTAAACAATTCTATACGACTGCCGCCCGAAATATAAAGAAATTAATTGTTCCATTATTGTGTACAGGAAGATATGAGAAATGAAGTGACCGAACTATTCTCACGAGAATTTGATCAGAGCCTTCTTGTAATTACTTTCACATCACAGTTTTGAAATTTGGGTGCAGATATTACGTAATAAAATGAAAGAGAGATGAAGTGAAGAACTATGAAAATATTTTGTTTGCTTATAGGTACGTGAATCCAGTTTTGGTGGAAATAATGGAAGGGTGAATTCAAGCTGGAGAAACAGTGGGTTGTGCAATTCTGCGTTAGGTATTACCTTGTTTTAATAAAAGTTTTCTTTTGAAACCACCAGAGAAAAAGATGTGTTTGAATAAGACCAGGAGCCGCATAAAGATATTTACTGGACTACATCACGCTTAGGTGAAAATTTAAAAGTCAATTTCGGAAGAGTAAACCATATCAACACCGGCTGAGTTCTAGAGAAGTTTATGCTGAGATTAAATAATATAAAGAATAGAATATTGTGCACTACCAAAATTAGTAAAGGCTAAGAAGATGAGGAATTTCTCCACGTAGAAACCATACGTAAAGGTATCAAGAATATAACGGTATTATATGACTGGAATGCAACAATTATGGAAATAACTAAAGCAGTGCAGATGTAGTGAAACCTCAGGAAGGAGTGATGGAATGAAGAGAACTTGGGAAGAGCTATGACTTATTGATTGGAAAAGGAATTATAGACGTACTGAGACTGAAAAGCAGAAAATTAGTTTGGTTGGGATGTAGTTCAAGGGAAATGCAAAGAGTGTCAATTGTAATCGATGAAAATAGTATATAAAGAAATGTATAAAGTACCCACTGTACGTAAAAAGATTATGTGAATATCAGAAAATTACAGATAGCTTCTGTGTAGTTGTCTTTAAAACACTTGACATTCGAAGTGAAATTTGGATGTCTTCGTTAAATACAGACGACAGTATAGATAAAAGGTTGCAATAAATGCGTGGCCTGTACTGTCCGGAAGGAAGACGGGAAAGATGAGACATAATCAAAATATTTTTGAACATTTAATCCTTCCAGCGTAACTGCTTATAAACGGGTATCACTGTTAGGTCAACGAATATGCTATTTTCCAGGACGATAATGCAACACTTCCGACTTAGATAAAGGTCCGATTGTAGCCTATCGCGATTGCGATTCATGGTATCGCTACATTGCTGCTCGTGTTCATTGACTGTTAGCAGAATATGGAATCGGTGGGGTCAGGACGGTAATACGGAACGCTGTGCTCGATCCCGACGGCCTCGTATCACTAGCAGTCAAGATGACAGGCATCTTATCCGCATGGCTGTAACGGATCGTGCAGCCACGTCTCGACCCCTGAGTCAACAGATGGGGACGTTTGCAAGACCACAACCATCTGTACGAACATAGGAGGACGGGTGCAGCAGCTCGGAGACCATGGCTGTGGTTACCCTTGATGCTGCATCACAGACAGGAGCGCCTGAGATGGTGTACTCAACGACGAACCTGGGTGCACGAATGGCAAAACGTCATTTTTTCGGATGAATCCCGGTTCTGTTTACAGCATCATGATGGTCGCATCCGTGTTTGGCGACATCACGGTGAACGCACATTGGAAGCGTGTGTTCGTCATCGTCATACTGACATATCTCCCGGCGTGATGGTATGGGGTGCCACTGGTTATACGTCTCGGTAACCTCTTGTTCGCATTGACGGCACTTTGAACAGTGGACGTTACATTTCCGATGTGTTACGACCCGTGGCTCTACCCTTCATTCGATCCCTGCGAAACCCTACATTTCAGCAGGATAATGCACGACCGCATGTTGCAGGTCCTGCACGGGCATTTCTGGATACAGAAAATGTTTGACTGCCGCCCTGGCCATCACATTCTCCAGATCTCTCGCCAATTGAAAACGTCTGGTTAATGGTGGCCGAGCAACTGGCTCGTCCCAATACGCCAGTCACTACTCTTGATTAACTGTGGTATCGTGTTGAAGCTGCGATGGCAGCTTTACCTGTCACGCCAAGCTCTGATTGACTCAATGTCCAGGCTGATATCACGGCCAGATGTGGCTGTTATGGGTACTGATCTCTCAGGATCTATGCACCCAAATTGCGTTAAAATGTAATCACATGTCAGTTCTAGTATAATATATTTGTCCATTGAATACCAGTTTATCATCTGCATTTCTTGCTTGTGTAGAAATTTCAATGGCCAGTAGTGTAGAATTTTGCCGTGTCTCCGGGCCTTTTCGAAGTATGTCTGTAGCTGTTGTGATTTTTTTACCGTGGATTTGCTAATCCTAACTGATATTTATTGCAGAACTGAATTTGTCTTTCACCTCTCTCATTCCAACTAACTAAAGCTTGTTTTCCCACGAATATGTCTTCAGTTCCCTCCTCCACTACAGTGTTCGGATAACCAATTATTATTGTACAATGTAAGGCCTAAAAAAGCACCGCGAAAGAATTATTCGAATGGGACGGAAACTGATAGATGTGACGTACATGTATGGACAAACGAATGATACAGTATTGTCGTCTCAGAGTATATTTTCATCTCTCTTCACACACGGAATTTAATATCCTGCTATACACTCCGTAACTCTATATTTTCTTACTACTTCGCATAGGTAGCTTGCTACAGCTATTAAACAGATGAAGACCCATGCCGGTTTTTTCAACCATCATCAGTGGGAGAATAGCAGATGTTCATTTGCTGCCGCTGACGTAGGCACATATACCTGAACTATTTTTGTTCCACTGAATTACTACCGAATCTGTTAAGTACACAATCACTGTGCACAATAACTCTCCCTCAGTCCTACTTCAAATTCTTAACAAAGTCTTCTCACGTTGTATCTTTTTCTAATCCCCTTGATATTAAACTACAATTGAAATGACATCCCGGCGGGGTCAGGGATTTTCTCTGCCTCGTGATGGCTGGGTGTTGTGTGCTGTCCTTAGGTTAGTTAGGTTTAAGTAGTTCTAAGTTCTAGGGGACTGATGACCATAGATGTCAAGTCCCATAGTGCCCAGAGCCATTTGAACCATTTTTTTTGAAATGACATCCCAGACCATCACTCCTGATTTTAGAGCCTTGTGGTGTGGACAGTCAGGTTGGTAACCCAACGCTGTCTGGGGCAACTCCAAACTCTTCTTCGCTGGTAATCGATGCTCAGTCCGAATCGGGACACATCAGTGAAGACAGTTCTACTCCAGTCAATAAGACGGAAGTCCGAAGACGTGTCCGGAGACGCTCTGGACAGCGGTGGGATACAAACCAGACTGTCGTCCTCCATACGGTGAGACAACATGGAGTGATGGGTGACATTCGTTTCTTAGCAGAAACCCTTTGGTCGTCATCCGCGGACGGTTTAGCACAGCAATACATCTACGATATGTCATACCGCATTTTGTTGCTCTTCGTGGCAAGCCATCTTCAGATTTCAGCAAGATAATGCCAGCCCGTACACGGCGAGAGTTTGTGTTACTTGTCCTCGTGCTTACCAAACCATATGTTGGCCAACAAGGTCACTTGATACTGCACAGTTGAGAACGTTTGGAGCTTTATGGGCAGGGCCTACCAACATCTCGGGATTCTGGCGATATAACGCCCCGCTTGGGAAACATTTGGCCCAATATCCCCCAGAACGACATGCAACAACTCTGTCAGTGAGTGCTGAGACGAATAACTGCCTGCATAAGGGACGGAGGAGGAATAACCCGGTACTGACTTTCTCAGTTACGTAATTCTTTGCACAAGAGGACCGCAACAAAACTGCAAGTAAGATGTTTTTCCAAATTCTCCATTAATTATACATAAATATCCATCATTTATTATAAATTGTATGCATTACAGTTAAGAGTCGCCTACTTGTTTATGAGATAAGAAATGTGTCTGATGTTAGTAACTGGATTTTCAATGGGACGCACGTTTGGCACATAACATGCACTTTTTCGTAGTCAAGAGCTTCCTATCGAACAAAATGCTTATCGTAGCCGAACTGAATGACAAGCCGTTTGAAGTTACATTCGCATTACATTAATTAGGAGCCATGCAACGAAATTTAACTACTGGTCACCAGATCAACTTTTTAGGGAAAAAACTTCAGTAAATTCTTCCTACTATCTTTCTCTTACAGGATGAATAAGGTTTATGGCCAAAGGAGATGGAATAGCATGCTGTTGTGCACATTGGCGAACCGTTCAACGAACTAAATTCATTTCAAATCACCATTTAACAGGAAATTGGACGTCCTTACCAACGTAAGTAATATTTAACGCATATAAAATCCAGATACTATAGTTCCGCAAGGGAAAAAGGTTTGTTATTATATTAATCATCGTTATGCAGCGAGTATTAAGCTAACTAAGGTAAGCAAAGCAATTTGAACGCCCATGTGCTCACACACGAAGATTCAAACATTCAAAGAGTATCGAAAGGCCGAGGTCACCATTTTTAGAAAAAAACTGGCTTGCGACAGGCAAAGAAAACAAGCAGGAAATTTAATCGAGATCACGATGCATGAGCTGAATCGAAAACGGATAAAGAACGTATCTGAATGCAGTTGAACGACAGTAAGCTTATCACTCGCGAGAACCCAATAATCCTTCAGACAAATGGTTTTAAAAATTATAGGAATTTCCATAGCACGAAAATCTGAAGTGACCGTCATTCTATATCACCTTCTAAGTGAAACGTCATACTATATCTCAACACAGCAACCAACCCTGTACAAAATTCAATCTGCCTCAACGCTGTGGAGGAGACAAAAAGAAACGTGGGTGAGGACTCTCACATGTCTGGTGTTGCTGTTGGAGGTAGAAAAAATGACAGCCGAAGTTTGAAATTCCGCGTTTAAGAACTAGTTCACGCAGGAGAATCGAATAATCATACCGTCGTCTGACCATCACACAGAGTCCCCTATGGATGATACAGTATGAAGTATCCCTGGCACAGAGAAACAGCAGAGTGGTTTGGAAACAAATAAGTCGATAGGTCCGAATAGTATCCCAATTCAGTTTTAAAAAGGGTATTCTATGGCGTTGACCCCTTACTTACCTTACATTTATCCCGAATCTCACGAGCAGCACAAACTCCAAAGCGACTGGAAAAAAGCGCAGGTCGCTCCTGAATAAAGCAAGGGTAAAAGAGGTGACCCGAAAAATTACAGACCAGTATCTTTACCATCTGTTTGCTGCGGAATTCTAGAACATAGTTTGAGATCCAACTCAATGAACTTCCTTGAGACCGAGGAGCTTATGTCCACTAATTAGCGGCGTTTCAGAAAGCATCACTCATGTGCAACTCAGTTTCTCGGTTTCTCACGTGATATACCGTGAACTATGGATTTAGGGCAACAGGCAGATTCCATACTCCAAGATTTCCGGAAATCAATTGACACGATGGCCCATTGCATACTGTTGACGAAGGTACGTGCATGTGGAATTGGTTCTCTGATATGTCAGTAACTCGAAGACTTCTTAATTAATAGAATCCAGTATGTTTTCCTCCAAGACAAGCGTCGATCAGAGGCAAGGATATTGTCAGGAGTGTCCATGGAAGTGTGATTGGACTGCTTTTAGTTTCTACACTCCTGGAAATGGAAAAAAGAACACATTGACACCGGTGTGTCAGACCCACCATACTTGCTCCGGACACTGTGAGAGGGCTGTACGAGCAATGATCACACGCACGGCACAGCGGACACACCAGGAACCGCGGTGTTGGCCGTCGAATGGCGCTAGCTGCGCAGCATTTGTGCACCGCCGCCGTCAGTGTCAGCCAGTTTGCCGTGGCATACGGGGCTCCATCGCAGTCTTTAACACTGGTAGCATGCCGCGACAGCGTGGACGTGAACCGTATGTGCAGTTGACGGACTTTGAACGAGGGCGTATAGTGGGCATGCGGGAGGGCGGGTGGACGTACCGCCGAATTGCTCAACACGTGGGGCGTGAGGTCTCCACAGTACATCGATGTTGTCGCCAGTGGTTGGCGGAAGGTGCACGTGCCCGTCGACCTGGGACCGGACCGCAGCGACGCACGGATGCACGCCAAGACCGTAGGATCCTACGCAGTGCCGTAGGGGACCGCACCGCCACTTCCCAGCAAATTAGGGACACTGTTGCTCCTGGGGTATCGGCGAGGACCATTCGCAACCGTCTCCATGTAGCTGGGCTACGGTCCCGCACACCGTTAGGCCGTCTTCCGCTCACGCCCCAACATCGTGCAGCCCGCCTCCAGTGGTGTCGCGACAGGCGTGAATGGAGGAACGAATGGAGACGTGTCGTCTTCAGCGATGAGAGTCGCTTCTGCCTTGGTGCCAATGATGGTCGTATGCGTGTTTTGTGGTGTCACCGCCAGACACCACACTTGCTAGGTGGTAGTTTAAATCGGCCGCGGTCCATGTAGTACATGTCGGACCCGCGTGTCGCCACTGTGATCGCAGACCTAGCGCCACCACCTAGGCAGGTCTCGTGATACGAGAGTGGACTCGACCCCAGTTGTACGAGAACCAAGCTACCGCCCAGTTGTACGCGAACCTAGCTATCGCCCAGTTGTATGAAGCCTTTCTCTCTCATTAGCCGAGAGACAGAATAGCCATCTAAGTTAATGGCTACGAACTAGCAAGGAGCCATTTGTATCAGTGCCTATAGCTTACAAGTATTCAAGAGAGATGTATTCCAAGGCCTAAATAAAAGATAAGTAAAAAGCATCTACCTACTTTTCTTCTTATTCATTTATAAGTTCTCATGTTCCAGACTTCACGCCCGTCGGCGTGTGTGTGTACGCGTGCCTGCCTTTCTTTTGGCTACTACCGTGTGGCGTAACAGTCTTGTTACGTCACTACAGATTGGCGACGAGTAAAAACTTCTTTCTGATTGTTTACATTTAATTGTGTCATGGCTTCGCCACATTCTCCAGATGTACTGTCCGAATTTTATCGCTTGCAGAATCAGCAGACGCAGGCGTTACTGGATGCCCTTGGACAGCTCGTCCAGGGTCAACGTGCGCTGCACACCGATGCGGCCGCAGCCGCTTCACCGCTACCGCAGCCACAACCTGCCGTTGCACCGCCTTTTAGGCACTACGACCCGAACCACGAGACCTGGCAAGAGTGGTCTCGCCAGTTCAACTTCCACATGGCTGCCTACAGAATTCAAGGTAAAGAGCGGCAGCCGTTTTTGCTTTCTTGTGTCGGTGTGTCCACATACCGTGTGATAGTGAAATTGTTTCCCCGACGCGACGTAGCAACTTTGTCATACGAGGAAATTTTGTCGGCATTAGATGCCTATTTCAAAGAAACAGTTAATGTGGTTGCAAAACGGTATACGTTTTTTCGTACAAAACGTACGGCCGGTCAAACTAATAGGGAGTGGGTAGCAACATTGCACGGACTTACTAGGGACTGTGCCTTTGAATGTGACTGTGGTCTTTCTTATTCAGATACAATGGTGCGTGATGCAATTGCCCAGAACGTTTCTGATGTTCGCATACGGGAGCAAATTTTGAAACTCGTTAATCCCTCCCTTCAACAAGTGATAGACATATTGGATAGACAGGACACACTTGACTGTGCTCAGGAATCTTTTGAAACTTCGCCAGCCGTGTGTAACATTAACCGGCCCGCAGGACGCGCAGCGCGGCCAGGTAACCGGGCCTCGCGCACGGACGCACAGCGACCGCCGCGTGCTACGCCAGGTGTGCCGCGCCGGCCCACAAATGCAGTGAAATCTTGCCCGCGGTGTGCTACTAGACATTCGCGTGAACATTGCCCGTCACGCCAAGCTATTTGCTTTTTCTGCAATAAGAAAGGACATGTTCAAAGTGTTTGCCAGAAAAGGCTCAGCTCAGACAATCACAATCATTCCAGGCCCTTTGCTTCGCGCCGGAATCGAACCAAGGACACTCAGGCTCGTGGACCTTCGCCTATGGACATTCATGTCGTTACTTCCACTTCGTCCAGTGACACTTTCTCTAACAGTAACTGTGATCGTCCCACAAAAACTGTGCGTCGACGTCGCCGGAAATCACGTCAATTAGCAAGTGATTCTGTACCAGTGTCTGTTCCAATTGCACAAAACAGTCGCTCTTGTCGTCAGCAGGACAATAAACTTTTTGTGGACTTAGACTTTGAAGGCCAAGTGATACCATTCCAGCTCGATACAGGAGCTGCAGTTTCATTGCTCAATCACGACACGTACAAACAACTGGGCAAACCTCCGTTGCGTTCCGCAAATGTTACGCTAACTACTTATTCCGGACAGAAAATTCCTGTGTTAGGACAGTGCAGCCTTCTTGCAACATTCAAGGGACAAACGAAACTTGTGTCATTTTACGTTCTTCGTTCTTCTTCTGCAGTGAACTTGTTTGGTCTAGATTTATTTAAGTTGTTTAACATGTCTATTGTCAATCAGGTCCTATCAGTGAATCAGACTGTGCCTACAGACAGTGTTTCTCGGCTGTGTGACGAATTTGCAGACGTTTTTGCACCGGGCTTAGGTTGCGCTAAAAACTATGAAGCACATTTAGAACTGAAGGTAAACGCGCAACCGAAATTTTTCAGGGCGCGCAATGTTCCCCACGCATTGCGTGATGAGGTCGCAAGAACGTTACACGATCTCGAATCACAGGGTGTAATTGAACGTGTGCAAGCTTCTCTCTGGGCCTCACCCTTAGTAATTTTGCCAAAACCTTCCGGAAAATTGAGACTTTGCGTGGACTTCAAGGCCACAGTGAATCCACAGCTAGTGACTGCTACTTTTCCTTTGCCCCGCCCGGAAGATCTTTTTGCTAAACTGTGCCCGGGAAAATATTTTTCAAAGTTGGACCTCGCCGATGCGTACTTGCAAATACCGGTGGACGACGAATCCCAGCGCGTATTGGTGGTTAACACGCATCTTGGATTGTACCGCTTCAAAAGACTGCCATTCGGGTGTGCATCCGCCCCTGCCTTGTTTCAGCAATATTTACAAACTGTTTGTGCGTCGGTCCCTACTGCAGCAAACTATCTGGACGATATAGTGATCTCCGGCCAGACAGAAGAAGATCATCTTGCGAACTTACGAACATTATTTCAGATCTTGCGGCAAAATGGTCTTCGCTTGAGGAAGGACAAATGTGTGTTTTTTGCTCGTGACTTACCATACCTGGGACATGTCATTAATGCCCAAGGCATACATCCAAGTCCGGAGCACCTCCGTGCCATACACGATTTGCCTTCCCCTCAAAATCTGAAACAGCTACAGAGTGTGTTGGGTAAAATTAATTATTACCATAAATATGTGCGCAATGCCTCTTCCATTTCAGCTCCGCTTCATCGCTTACGCCGTAAAGGTGTTCCGTTCGTCTGGACGCCGGAATGTGAACGCGCCTTTCGCCAGTTGAAATCGGCGTTGCTTTCTACTACTTGCCTTACGCCATTCGATCCCCAGAAACCCCTTTTGTTGATGGTAGATGCATCGGATTTCGGGATCGGTGCTGTGCTTGCGCACAAAGTTGGCTCCCATGATCGCCCTATTGCCTTTGCGTCCAAATTGCTCTCGTCTGCGCAAAGAAATTATTCACAGATAGAGAAAGAAGCTTTGGCTCTCGTGTTTGGTGTTACTAAGTTCCATGATTTCTTGTATGGTCGTCACTTTACCATCATCACAGACCACAAACCTTTGACATCGCTTTTTCATCCGTCCAAGCCTGTACCTCCACGTACAGCGCAGAAATTCATTCGCTGGTCTATTTTCCTCTCGCAGTACCGCTACGATATCTTGTATCGGTCCACTGCTAAGCACGGAAACGCCGATGCGTTGTCCCGTTTGCCTGTTGCTGAGGATCAAGCATTCGATTCTTCCGAACTTGCTTGCATGTTCATTGATTCGGAAACCGATGAAGTGGTCGAATCGTTTCCGATTGATTTTCGTCGTGTCGCTACAGCCACAGCTGCTGACCCTGTCCTTGCTACTGTTTTACGTTTTGTTGCTACGCAATGGCCTTTGTCAATGTCTCGGATCGCGGATCCGTTGGTTCGCCGATTTTTTGCTCACAAGGAGAGACTTTTTGTTCGACGTGGTGTTTTGTTGTTGCGTTCTGATAATGATCAGTCCAGAGTCGTGGTCCCACGTGCGTTACAGTCCTCTGTTTTACGGCTTCTTCACCAAGGACATTGGGGTATAGTGCGAACGAAACAACTTGCTCGTCAGCACTGTACTTGGTTCGGAATCGATGCTGCGATTACGAATATGTGTTCTTCGTGCCCGGCGGGTGCCGAACAACAGTCCGCACCGCCGCGGAAAGTCTTTGCATGGCCAAAAGCCACTTCCCCTTGGCAACGCTTGCACATTGATTTTGCTGGTCCGTTCTGGAATGCTCGATGGTTGGTTCTGGTCGACGCCTTCAGTAATTTTCCTTTTGTTGTCCGGATGTCTTCCACGACGTCCTCCGCCACCATCCAAGCGTTGTCTGCTATCTTTTGCATTGAAGGTCTTCCGCAGACTATTGTTTCCGACAATGGCCCACAATTCATGTCCGCAGAATTTCAGTCATTCTGCCAGGCCAATGGTATTCAACATCTGACATCCGCGCCGTTTTCGCCTCAGTCCAACGGTGCCGCTGAACGGTTGGTCCGGACTTTCAAGTCACAGATGTTGAAATTGAAAGAGTCGCATTCTCGGGAGGACGCATTGTTGCTCTTTTTGTCTTCGTATCGATCTCAGCCCCGAGATGGTCGCTCGCCGGCTGAGTTGCTCCACGGTCGTCCTCATCGCACCTTGATGTCTTTGCTGCATCCGCCGCATCAGGTTCCTGTGCAGCGGCAGACTCCTGCTTTTGCTCAAGGCGACGTTGTATTTTATCGCAACTATCGCGGTTCACGGCGTTGGCTCGCAGGGCGCATTCTTCGCTGCCTCGGCCGCGCGATGTATTTGGTTTTGGGGGCCTCTGGTGAGGTGCGTCGGCATCTCAATCAGCTGCGCCTCTGTCGTCGCTCGGGTTCTGCCGCTCCCCGTCTGCTTTCAGCGACGGTGCCGTCCGGTCAGCGCCCTGGGGACCCATCTACTGGCTCGCCTCATCCCCAGGTGTTACCGACGATGCCTTCCATTTTGCCCCATGGCGACGCGCCGCCGCCGCCGCAGCAGCAGCAGCAGCGGCAGCCGCCGCCGCCGCCGACCGCATTCGACGCTTCGTTGCCGCCGCCAGGCGCCTCCCAGGGTCACGCGCCGCCGATCGCTTCCCGTGACCAGCTGTCCGCCGCCATGGAACTCCCGCCCGCTCCGGACCACGTGACGTCATCGCGCGTCGGCTGCCCCGACGCAATGGAAATTGATCCTTCAGTCCCTCCTGTCTCTTTACGGGCGCATACACCGCATGTTGACGTGCACCCTGGACTAGTTTTGCAGGCGTTTCCTAGCTCCCCTCGGACCGGATGGCCGGGTGCGGGTGGCACAGCCTCGCCTGTTGTTAGGCTCCCCACCTCATCGCCTACGTCAACATGTGGTCCTCCCCACGGCGGGCGGAAGCCTTATCTCACGACCGTTCGCCGATTTACGGGGGAGGAATGTGGTGTCACCGCCAGACACCACACTTGCTAGGTGGTAGTTTAAATCGGCCGCGGTCCATGTAGTACATGTCGGACCCGCGTGTCGCCACTGTGATCGCAGACCTAGCGCCACCACCTAGGCAGGTCTCGTGATACGAGAGTGGACTCGACCCCAGTTGTACGAGAACCAAGCTACCGCCCAGTTGTACGCGAACCTAGCTATCGCCCAGTTGTATGAAGCCTTTCTCTCTCATTAGCCGAGAGACAGAATAGCCATCTAAGTTAATGGCTACGAACTAGCAAGGAGCCATTTGTATCAGTGCCTATAGCTTACAAGTATTCAAGAGAGATGTATTCCAAGGCCTAAATAAAAGATAAGTAAAAAGCATCTACCTACTTTTCTTCTTATTCATTTATAAGTTCTCATGTTCCAGACTTCACGCCCGTCGGCGTGTGTGTGTACGCGTGCCTGCCTTTCTTTTGGCTACTACCGTGTGGCGTAACAGTCTTGTTACGTCACTACATGTTTGGCGCCGTGCAGGTGAGCGCCACAATCAGGACTGCATACGACCGAGGCACACAGGGCCAATACCCGGCATCATGGTGTGGGGAGCGATCTCCTACACTGGCCGTACACCACTGGTGATCGTCGAGGGGACACTGAATAGTGCACGGTACATCCAAACAGTTATCGAACCCATCGTTCTACCATTCCTAGACCGGCAAGGGAACTTGCTGTTCCAACAGGACAATGCACGTCCGCATGTATCCCGTGCCACCCAACGTGCTCTAGAAGGTGTAAGTCAACTACCCTGGCCAGCAAGATCTCCGGATCTGTCCCCCATTGAGCATGTTTGGGACTGGATGAAGCGTCGTCTCACGCGGTCTGCACGTCCAGCACGAACGCTGGTCCAACTGAGGCGCCAGGTGGAAATGGCATGGCAAGCCGTTCCACAGGACTACATCCAGCATCTCTACGATCGTCTCCATGGGAGAATAGCAGCCTGCATTGCTGCGAAAGGTGGATATACACTGCACTAGTGCCGACATTGTGCATGCTCTGTTGCCTGTGTCTATGTGCCTGTGGTTCTGTCAGTGTGATCATGTGATGTATCTGACACCAGGAATGTGTCAATAAAGTTTCCCCTTCCTGGGACAACGAATTCACGGTGTTCTTATTTCAATTTCCAGGAGTGTATATACAGAAACGATCTGGCGAACACAGCGATCGATATTTGGCCATAGTCTCCTGACGATGCTGTGGTGTATGGAAAGGGGTCAAAGGTGAGCGACTGCAGGAAGATACAAGCCGACTTAGAAAAAATTTCAAGTTGGTGTGATGAATGGCAGCTATGACTACGAAGGCTTTCCCGCCGTAATAATTGATAATATTGTGTCATGAAGACGTTATGATCCGGCTGCATACCCGAGAAGAATATTATCAATGGCAGCTATGTCTCAGTATAGAAAAGTGTAAGTTAATGCGTATGAGTAGTAAAAGCAAACCCGAAATGTTCGGTCAGTAGTAGTGTCCTCCTTCAAATACTCACATCACGTCGTTTAAATATCGGCTTGGGGGGGGGGGGGGTCACGTTGCAGAGAGCTTTAAAGTGGAACGAGCATGTGGGAATTGTGGTAGGGAAGGTGAATGGTCGATTTTGGTTTATTGGGAAAATTTTAGGGATGTGTGTGTCTCCTACCGCATGTAGGTCGCTAGTGCGACCTACACTCGAGTATTGCTTCAGTGTTGAAGCGTCCCTTTGTACGTCACTTCATTGACTATCAGCGTTTATACCCGTTTTTTTTCATTTCTTAGCAGCAACGTTTATGTGTTTGTGCTCCTATAGATTCGAACTGACAGAAAGATAATCAGCTGGGTGATATGTCTGACTGTAATAATGATATTTCAATTCTGAATTACCACACCTATGCTGTATTTTCCGTCTGAATTATTTTCCTCATTACCTATGTAGTTATTGTGAGTGTAATTTGATACTGGAAAGCAGTCATCATGTAGTTGTGATGTAGCCCTATGTTTTCCCTTTTTTATCTCTTTGTTTGTCTGCTAGAAAGCGTGTTTATCTCCTACTGGAATGTCTGTATTTGTCTTTGGACTTGGGGTAAGTTCCTCTGAATACAGGGACAGCATAGCCCACTCATTGGGCTCACGCAGACACCGGTGTATGATAATCCGTCACATTAAGTTGGCTCTTGTAGAGTGTGCATATTGTCTGTATACCGGCTTCTGGTTTGTAGTAGGGACTGTGGGTGAGTTTTGAGCAGCCTGACTGCGCTAGGAACCGTTACATCTTTCATTTTGTGGATGTCTAAGCTACAGTTTAACTGAATACTTAATTTATTATCAGGTTTCAGCTATTATAAAATAACTAGAAGTAACTTGCGTAGTCAGGTACTCAAAATAATTTCACGATTTTCGGAATTTATAGCAGTGTTTTCTTTGTGCTCTACAATTTTCGTAGTGTGGGGCATGAGACCATGTGAATGTGATGCTTTCCTGAATGAATCGTGTAACTAATTAAAAGCAGAACGTACGGTTTTAACATTTGGTTGCCATATTTGAAAAAATTTCACTGTTTTTTGTGCAGACTTTTCCTTTGTGCACAAGAACATTGTGCATGACTGGTATCCGTTACCACGCCCATGAGATTGTGCTTTAGTATTCTAGGCTAGCAAATGAACCAGTCTCCTTGCTTAAATACTTGGTTTGTAGCCGTTACCACGTGTTTTGTTCATGAGATTCTGCTTTAGTATTCTATGCTAGCAAATGAACCAGTCTCCTTGCTTAACTAAATTCTCGTGCTTCCTTTTTGATTTCGTGGTCTTTCTTCTAGTGAATTCCTTTACATCTTATAGACGTTTTTTGTAGTGGGTAGCCACATGCTTACTAGTGACTTTGGGTGGATCATTTATTTTGGAAGAATTGTTCACAGAATGTAGTTCCTCTTCATTGTTCTTAACTGCAATCTCGCATAATTTTGTATAAATTTGGGAATAATTTTCTGTTCATGTATTCGACTATCGAGGCTAGTCTCTCTCTAACCATATTTATACCTTGTTTCCCTTGTAAAATTATTGAACAACTTCTTTCTCTGTGATGAATGGTTTGTCTGAATATGAACGTGTGTAATCCATCTTTCCCACGGCACTCCCCACTTCAAACTATCGCGTTGTTCATACATGCATTTCAGTCCATTTTGCAAGCAATATTCAGTACGAACATTCCATGACCGATTACGGATTTTCCATAAAAATATATGTTTGTTCATATGCGTCCCTTTTAAAAATTTGATCCTGAAATTTATGGTAAAAGGCATTCAAATAAAATGGTTCAAACGGCACTGAGCACTATGGGACCTAACTGCTGTGGTCATCAGTCCCCTAGATCTTAAAACTACTTAAACCGAACTAACCTATGGACATCACACACATCCATGCCCGAGGCAGGACACGAACCTGCGACCGTAGCGGTCACGCGGTTCCAGACTGTAGCGCCTAGAACCGCACGGCCACTCCGGCCGGCGTAAAAGACATTCCTGACTCTCAATAACTCACCCGCTAATTTTCCATCGAGACTCTTCTAGGCCAGCTAAACTCGCATGTGTAAGATTATTAACTAACTTAAAAGCAGTTCCCAAGCTGAATCACCTATAAAATTCAAGATTTTTTATTCATTTTACTTTTCTTTTAGCAAATGTTCATGATACTTAAGTGGTTGGGCTATGAAGGTGGTGACCCGAGATATCCTCTGACATAACATACCAATTTAAATACAGTACCGAGCGAGGTGGCGCAGCGGGGAGCACACAGGACTCGCATTCGGGAGGACGATAGTTCAATCCCGCGACCGGCCATCCTGATTTAGGTTTTCCGTGATTTCCCTAAATCGCTTCAGGCAAATGCCGGGGTGGTTCCTTAGAAAGGGCACGGCGGATTTCCTTCCCCATCCTTCCCTAATCCGAGCTTGTGTTCCGTCTCTAATGACCTCGTTGTCGACGGGACGTTAAACAGTAATCTCCTCCTCCTCCTCCTAAATACAATAATGTACCACGTCTTTACAGACGAATGGAAAAACTGGTAGAAGCCGACGTCGGGGAAGATCAGTTGGGATTCCGTAGAAATGTTGGAACTCGTGAGGCAATACTGACCCTACGACTTATCTTAGAAGAAAGATTAAGGAAAGGCAAACCTACGTTTCTAGCATTTGTAGAATTAGTGAAAGCTTTTGACAACGTTGACTGGTATACTCTCTTTCAAATTCTAAAGGTGTCAGGGGTAAAATACAGGGACCGAAAGGCTATTTACAATTTGTACAGAAACCAGATGTCAGTTATAAGAGTCTATGGGCACGAAAGGAAAGCAGTGTTTGGGAAAGCAGTGGGACAGGGTTGTAGCCTCTCCCCGATGTTATTCAATCTGTGTATTGAGCAAGCAGTAAAGGAAACAAAAGAAAAATTTGGAGTAGGTATTAAAATCTATGGAGTAGAAATAAAAACTTTGAGGTTCGCCGATGACATTGTAATTCTGTCGGAGACAGCAAAGGACTTCGAAGAGCAATTGAACGGAATGGACAGTGTCTTGAAAGGAGGATATAAGATTAACATCAACAAAGGAAAACGAGGATAATGGGATGTAGTCGAATTAAGTCAGGTGATGCTGAGAGAATTAGATTAGGAAATGAGACACTTAAATTAGTAAAGGAGTTTTGCTATTTGGGGAGCAAAATAACTGTTGATGGTCGAACTAGAGTGGATATAAAATGTAGACTTGCAATGGCAAGGAAAGCGTTTCTGAAGAAGAGAAATTTGCTAACGTCGATTATAGATTTAAGTGTCAGGAAGTCGTTTCGAAAAGGATTTGTATGGAGTGTGGCCATGTATGGAAGTGAAACATGGACGATAAATAGTTTGGACAAGAAGAGTATAGAAGCCTTCGAAATATTGTGCTACGGAAGAATGCTGAAGATTAGATGGGTAGATCACATAACTGATGAGGAGGTATTGAATAGAATTGGGGAGAAGAGGAGTTTGTGGCACAACTTGACTAGAAGTAGGGATCGGTTGGTAGGACATGTTCTGAGGCATCAAGGGATCACCAGTTTAGCATTAGAGGGCAGCATAGAGAGTAAAAATCATAGAGGGAGGCCAAGAGATGAATACACTAAGCAGATTCAGAAGGATGTAGGCTGCAGTAAGAAGCTTGCACAGGATAGAGTAGCATGGAGAGCTGCATCAATCCAGTCTCAGGACTGAAGACCACAACAACAACAACAACAAATGTACCAGGCCACGTAACAGAATTATTTTGTATCACTCAACCTGTATAATAAAACGGGTACGTTACAATGCTCGGGATCTGCACGAGGTCGGTTTAAAGGGGGACCCTGAAGAAATTGAGAGGCGGGCTGCTAGATTTGTTATCATCAGTTTCTAACTACAAGTAAATGTTATGGAGATGCTTCAGGAACTCAAATGTGAATTCCTGGAGGGAAGGAGATGTTATTTTCGAAGAAAAGTATTGGGAAAATTTAGAGAACTGGCATTTGAAGCCTACTGTTGAACGATTCTACTGACCCGAACATACGTTTCGCGTAAGGACAACGAAAATCTGCTAGAAATTAGGGCTCATACAGAGGCACATAGCCAGTAGTTTTTCGCTCGCTCTATCTGCGACTGGAACAGTAATGTGACAGGTAACATGCGGCTGAAACAGGAAAGGAAATGGCTGTTAGTGATACAGGGTACCCTCCGGCACGAACCGTGCGGTGACGTGTGTATGTAGATGTAGAACTGCCCAATCGACTAGACGATTTTTTCATTGGTACCAGAAGCCTCGTCCAATCAGAAGATAAGAGACGCCATGCCTGATTTGCCGAAAATGCTCCATCCGTTCAACGTCTAATATTTTAACAAGTGTTTGGCCTGTACGTGGTTTTGAGACAACCAATAGCGATCCGTTGCGGTAAGAAAAACAAGGCACAACAACATCCACTGAAACCGGTGCCCAAAGCCAACTTCGAAAAATTAAAGACAACAGTCGTTTCCAGGCCCTGAGTCAAGAAAGTCCATCCGAATTTAACAACGGGAATGCGCTTCCAATTACACCCACATTCATGAGATATATTGATCATTCATTTTTAGGAGAGGTGGTTAAAGTAATGTGGGTCGTCGAATACCCACCATAACGAAATTGATGATGAAAAACGATCAGTTAGGCTTCAGTTGTAATCATCCCCCCAAGACTGATGAAGTATGAAGGAACAGGCAAAGAAGGGACACTGAAGAACTTTACAAAATTACAAAATCGTATCAAAGGTGGACCGACTGCCATCTCACCCTATAATGGCAACAGAATTATGTAGCACCTAATAATCCAAATCTTTACGCAGAAACATTATAATACAAGAAAAACCGCTTTCTAAAATAGAAATCATTTCCCCTAACTTTCCCTACTAGCAGTAAATAAAAGAAAATTGCGATTGGCGGAAAGATGAGCATCTCTATTAACAAAACCCGTAATCTAGGTTCAGTATCGCAAAATTGTTTGGGCTATTGATCTAATTTTAGGGTTTACAGAATCTTCCTTTATTGCCACATATAAAAGGCAAGGGTGTATATAATTACGTTAGCGGATGGGTCGCGCACTCAGCCTTCGGAGCCCCGTTGAAGTACCTGTTCGTGTGCAGTGCACCCTTTGGAATCAGGAAGGGCCGTTTCTTATGCAGACCGTTGCGACGAACTCAGAAGTACTAGAGAAGCTGAGCTCCTCGCTACTGAAGGCACATTTTGAACATGTGAAGGACAGTCGTCAATGAATTTCCTCGACTGCTCAATCCATTCACATGGTCCACCGAACCCAGGAAACAGATAAATGTCAAAGCAGCATCAGGCCAATCCGGATGACTTACTTAGCGCCCTAATCGGCATGAACGAATGATGAGTGCCTAATTATGACCGAATAAAGGATAATGATAAAGGAAGACGTCAATCAATAGACATAGTCAAAAGTTTCAACACTGTGTAAATAAAATACAAATAAAAGCTAAGTTGGTGGTCTCAGTGCTTTAAATATTCTACGTAGCTTCCCGCCATTTGCGTACAATGCACTGAAAGTTGATACAACCATGAAACTGCCATAAAAGTCATTCTTTGGCATGCTGTCGAACCTCGCATCACATTGGCTCGGATGTCGGTTATGTCATCAAATTGCTGACACGCCATGTATATTAGTTTATCTTGTTACTTTATTTCGTTTTGATAACATCCAGTCTCTTCAGCTGTGTTGAATTTCTGTAGAAAGAGGTGCCTGCTTGTTGCATTTCAATGAAGTCACAGGAGGAATCCTTGTTTCGTTCTTTTTCTTAGGGAGTTAATTTGTGAGGAACAAAAATTACACGAGTTAAGATGTGTGGGATAAACTTTGCATAGACTTTTCTCTTCTTCAAAACTTCTAGGGAACATCTTGAATGTTTTATTTAGGGATGTTTCTCCAGTGCTATTTGTGACACCCAGTGTCGATACACTACAGCCATGCGTTCACTACAAAACACTGTCCGCTGAAAACAGAATGTAGAAAATACTTCCCTTATTTACATTTGTCCAGTTAAGGTGCTGTCGTTGGTACTGTGCTGAAGTTCCTTACAAACCAGGAGAAACGTCAGTCTCGAAATACTTTTGGACAGATGGTGTATGTGGATTTACCAAGGCCGAATAAAGCAAAGACCCAACGGCATGGAATGCTGAATGCCTCTGGGAAATGCCATGTCCCTAAAGTACCATCGAACATAAATAAGTTCACTTTCCTCTACGTAGATCTAAGAATGGGCCAGCGTGGCTCTGCTCAGCCACTGTGAGGAAATTCGTAGCCGCACACTCCAGATTTTGTTATCCAGTTAAGTACGTCTTACTCTCCACTCAGGGTTGGCATTACGGGATGGACCAAGGAATGGAACAGGGCAATCAGGAGACATGAACCTCCCCTGAAAGCCAAGAATCGAAAATGTTGCAGTGTTTCCTTATAGCCAGGCAAATAAAGCAACATTGTTGTTTGTCACGTTGGTAGTAGCACTGAGTTATTCATTCCTTGCGAAGTTTTCACGAAGTTGGGGTTTAGGTTTTCAGGACCTTACGTAATTTCGAACACTTGTGGTCCTTCCGTGGAGGGAGAGAAACATCTGGTCCTGACAACGAGGAGGACACATGTTTGCTGACGCCGATTAGGGGGATCTTTATCTGGTTCTATAGGGGCTGTCTGGTGCACGTTTGCACAGTTTTCGGTAAGAATCGCATTTTGCATTAGCACTTCCAGTTTCTGAGCATCTCACAACTAGTGGATTTTGATAAGAAAATTGCGTTTCCTGATTAATTGTATTGTTTCGTGGGTCAGCGACTCGTTTACTTTACATTACAGTTTCAGTAAGGCTTGAGCCTTTCCCAAGCAGTCTTCCACAAAAGTGAAGTACCTCCCCATAGTGTTAACGGAACGTTATTCTTTAACTTAAGGCTCTAGACAGCTTTGTTTTTTTTTAAATATATTAGGCGACATTGTGCTCGATATGTTCGAGCAATTAGTCGGTCAATGTTACGAGACTCTATGTTCATTTAGTTGGAAACTTATTGTTTGCAATTTTAATACGTTATGTTTCAAAATAAATAAATGACTTATTAAACTCAGGCTTCATTTGATCTGAGAACCGAACTGATCTTGAGAAATGATCCTGGTTAGGCGACTCTCTAAAAATAAATAGATCCAGTTCATCTGTGTTTCTTATTTATCTGTCTCATTGTAGCCGTGTTCCGTTGCAATACAGTGGAAAAACATTCTGACTATTCAGCTTTTACGCAGATATTGTGACCAGTTGTTTAACTGATGTGCACACATCAGAAAAAAGTTTTGCACCACCACGGATCTGAGAGCTCCGGAACCGGTACAGAAAATTGCAATAGCGATCAACATAAATATCATTTCCACCCTTTTTATTGCTCATGAAAACCACATATTGCCTGTTGTACCACCACACAGAGGGACTATCAAAGGTGGTGGTCCAGACTGCTGTACACACCGGTACCTCTAATACGCACGTCCTCTTGCATTGATGCATACATGTATTCGCCGTGCCATACTATCCACAAGTTCATCAAGGCACTGTTGGTCCAGCCCCATACTACAACGACGATTTGCCGTAGATCCCTCAGAGTGGTTGGTGGGTCACTTCGTCCATAAACAGTCCTTTGTAATCTATCCCAGGCATGTTCGATACGGTTCATGTCTTGAGAATATGCTGGCCACTCAAGCCGAGCGATGTCGCTATCCTGAAGTCATTCACAAGATGTGCACGATGGGGGTGCGAATTGTCGTCCATTAAGACGAAGGCCTCACCAATATGCTGCCGATATGGTTACACTATCGGTCGTAGGATGGTATTCACGTATCGTACAGCCGTTAGCCCGCCTTCCATGGTCACCAGCGGCGTACGTCTGCCCCACATAATGCCACACCGAAACAGCAGGGTACCTCCACCTTGTTGCACTCGCCTAAGGCGTTCAGCCTGACCGGGTTGCCTCCAAACACGTCTCTTACAATTGTCTCGTTAAACGCATTTGAGACACTCAGCGATGAAGAGGACTTGATGCCAATCCTGAGCACTCGATTAGGCATGTTGTTGGGCCCATCTTTACCGCGCTGTATGGTGTCGTGGTCGCAAAGATGTCGTGGTTGCAAAGATAAACGTGCCCATGGACGTCGGGAGTGAACTTGCGCATCATGCAGGGTATTGCGCATGGTTTTAATCATACCACGACGTCTTGTGGCTGCACGAAAAGCATTATTGAACATGGTGGTGTTGCTGTCAGGGTTCCTCCGAGACATAACCCATAGGTAGCGGTCACCCACTGCAGTAGTAGCCCTTGGGTGGTCTTAGCGAGGCATGTCATCGACAATTCCTGTCTCTCTGTATCTCCTCCACGTCAGAACAACATCGCTTTGGTTCATTCCGAGACGCCTTGAAACTTCCCTTGCTGAGAGTTCTTCCTGGCACAGAGTAACAGTGCGGACGCGATCGAACCGCGATGCGGACCGTCTACGCATGGTTGAACTACAGACAACACGAGCCGTGTTCCTTCTTCCTGGTGCAATGACTTTTTTTTTTTTTTTTTTGCTCTACCATTTTTTTTTGTTAGTCATAACATTCCACAGTAGTACGGAACTGAGCGGCTCTCAGACCCACTCCGTCTAATTGTCGCCGCTCATACATGGTTGTTTACATACTTCGGCGGGTTTAGCGACATCTCTGAACTTTCAAAGGGACTGTGTCTGAGATACATTTTCCACAGTCAACGTCTGTCTTCAGCAGTTCTTGGACCAGGGGTGATGCTAACCTTTTTTAGATGTGTGTGCTACGAACATTGCACTTGCTAGTCCAGCATGGTTTTAAAGATGTCGTAAGTAAAATCAGACTGAATAAATCAGACTGAATACATCAGGCGATGCGTATGTTTCATGTCGACACTGATCCAGGATATCAAATGCTAATTTTTCAACTTCCTGAAGAAGTTTCTGAAGTATGTCAGGACGACATAGTTCCTGAAGTGGTCTAAGGGCGCTTCTCCTGCAGAAAAAAGCCGCAACTCATATACGGACACATTCGCACATGCAGTTTTTCTTGGCAATCAAATTTTGCTTCAACGTATCTTACTCTTCTGATATAGTGATTCGTCATTTCCTCCTCTTTCCTCACAAGAAGAAATTATTGCTTGGTCGTCTTATGCAGAATAGCGACAGGGTAATATCTGAAGTAATTATATCTGAAGTAATGCCCGAGCTGCAACATACGCAACACAGTAAATGCAAAATTTTTAGACAACATCTTTGTATGGAGATAAACAGCGATTAATTTACTTATAATCAATTATTCAAAATGACAGTCACAATAGCATTATTTATTTCAATTTATAAATGTTGGTAACCAACCATGCACAGGCATGGTGACGACTCCAGCGAGCGACCAAATGGTGTAAATTGCCCTGAAGATAACCCCATCGCGGGTTGAAACTGGTTGGTGGCAAAATAAGTAATGCGATTGTGACTGTCATTTTGAATACTTGATTACACTAAATGCAAACTTCTGTAACCAAGTTCTCTTCCAAGTTGCCAGTCTTTGAGAAAAATAAGTGAGACTGAAAGGTGAATATGTAGAGAACAGGTAATGCCATCTTCTGGTTCCACGTTCGCAGCTTGGTTTCCCAGGTGATTATAAAACGTTAAAGATTACTCTCTTGTAAGAAGGAACGTGGTATGGAGGGCCCACCGAACTATTCACAAGCGATCTACGATCCACTGACACAGCGTCTCTTCTTCCACTTCTTAAAGTACTACTTGGCTCCAGTCTGTGCTGCGGAACACAATTTTTGTCTCCCAAGAAGTTTCAAAACACAACACATTTCTTTGCGGAGTGATGGATTCAATACAATAACTAATAATTAGTTTTGATTGAAATCTTTTGTACTTCACCTAAATTCAAGACAGATTGAAAATATTGCATTATAATGGACCGACAGAAATCTCCCTACACAGAGTGAACCAGAAGTCCACCCATAGCTTTCCAGAGGTGGAAGCACGGAGCATAACTAGACAAAACTGCCTACCTAACTTTGGATCTACGTCATAAGCGTTAAGAGCTGCAACCACTTGTCTATCTTCGTTACAGTGAGACACATCTCTTCTACTGAAAAGTCTTTACCCTCCACATCTCCAGTAAACATGCGAGTGGGCATAGGCACAGGCATACCTTAAGTGAAATGACGACTTGTTCAATAAAACATACGTTTCACAGTAACTACAGTGAGACACATCTCTCTACTGAAAAGTCTTTACCTTCCAGATCTCCAGAAAGCATGGGAGTGGGCATAGACACAGGCATACCTTAAGTGCAATGACGACTTGTTCAATAAAACATACGTTTCACAGTAGCGAAGGTGCACAATTCCTCATAGGTCTTAAGGTTCACATTTTAGCATCTATGGTTTCAAGCCGCTTTTTCTTACTTTGCTCCATGCTGCCATCTCTGAAAGTTTCTAGGTGGAGTTGCTGTTCCCCCTGTTTACACTACTATGAAACTTTAACTGGGAAATCTACATTAGTAGCCAGCTTTGCTCAGATAGCCATTTTGCCAAGTTTCTATTATAAACGGAAACAAAAAATAAATTGTGTTTGTAGTTCAACATAGGAAAGTTTTATTTCTATGTATTCGTGAAAGCACCTTTGAAACAGTTGTGCAACGAAGTAATCAAAATGTAAAAATGTTTATACAACGTGGTTTTGTAAACGTCTCTTCATAACTCCATAGACGGCTACTGTTTTTGTCTACACCCGTTTGCGCTTCGACTTTGAAAGCTGTCAAAAGCTCTGCCAGGTTTCAGGGATTTCCTGAAGTTGACGCGATTTTGGGAGCGTCATAGTACTAAAGAAGAATTATATTAAAACTTCATGCATGATGTGGAATTTTTTCACTCATCTTAGTGTGCATGATAACGTAGTCTTGAACTGATAATAATGTCGTGTGACGAGGGCCTTCCGTCCGGTAGACCGCTTGCTTGGTGCAAGTATTTCGATTTGACGCCACTTTGGCGACTTGCGCGTCGATGGTGATGAAATGGTGATGATTAGAACAACACAACACCAAGTGCCTGAGTGTAGAAAATCTCCGACCCAGCCGGGAATCGAACCCGGGCCCTTACGATTGACAGTCCATCGCGCTGACCACTCAGCTACCGGGGGCGGACAATCTAGAACTATGTGTCGTATAACAATATATTTGTGTAAATACATTCGGCAGCTTATGTGGGCATTTTCTGCGAGATATACTGCGAACACAGTTAGTAGCAAAAGAGTAATAAATTTTAACGTCATACATGATACGGCAATTTTTCACATATCAAAATGTTTCTGACGCATATTTCCTGCTCTACGTTCAATACAAAGATATAATTTGATAGACACTTTCAGCGACGTATGTGGATATTGTTTGCAAAATGTTTTTCAAATAGAATTAGTAGCAAATAAGTAATAAATCTAGACGTCATCCAAAAATCGGCAGTTCTTCACGCATCTCGGTGTTTGACGTCATACCTGCTGATCTGTGTGTCGTCCATTATAAAATTTTGTAGCTGTATTTAGAGGTATATGTGGATACCGTCTCCGAAATTTTTGCGAATTGAGTCAGCAGCATAGAAGTAATAAATTTAAAGGTCAAGCATGATGTGTCGGTTTATAAGGCATCTCATTGTTTATGACGTCATATCTTCTGAACTATGATAGATAGGCGTCTCTTACCCCTGCAACGATTGTAGCGTGACAGTAAGGGATACGTGTACCGCGTTTCGTTCAAATCGGTCCAGTGGTTTAGGAGAAGAAGCGTAAGACATACACACACACATGCGCACATACATATTATATACATAAATACATTTTAATAATGTGTTGGATATAATTCAGTAGTATGCACTATTTAGAGAACTTATTCATCTAAACATGTAACAGCATTGAAGAACTCATTCTGGGAAGTAGGAAGAAGCCTTTTGCCTTTCAAGCCACGTAACAAGCGCGATGCCATTTTGTTACGCGCTGAGTGCCACAAAAGCCCCTAACGGCTGTAGAAATTAGCAGCCACGGCGTGTTCTGCACTAGCGGACAGACTGAGTGAGTACCGAGACGCGGCGCTAACTGGCAGCCCTAAGATGTTGCGGGTAACGGCGCCGCTTAATATCGGTAATTGAGATAATGCCAGTTTAAATTACCCCGCATTAATCCCGCGGCAGCTTCGCCATCCTCGGGCAGTTAATTTAGCTATTATGGTCCACCACGCACGCCGGGCGGCCGCTCTGCCGTCCAAGACGCAGTAATCCGCATTTGCCGGCTGCGTCAGGTGCTCTGTAGCGACGATGTCACTTTCTGTTATCCTCTCTGTGAACCCGGCACATGAGCAGTTAAGGAATTTACCCTCTAAGGGAAGTCAGAATTACTGACTGTAAACATCTTTAACTCAGAATAAATTCTTACTAACACCATTTCATGCTGGAATACTTATTAACATATAAGGAAAGTCTAATTATAATTAAAATAGTACTTTCTCAATTAAGGATCCATATCTCTTAAATAATTCAGAAAACAAATCTTAAAACAACCAAAAAACGATACGTACATACTTCTTTCACTATTTTCCGCTGGTTTCGATCGTAAATCATCACTAGGTCGACAAGGAAAGAAACATATGAGTTTTACCTATGGACATAGTGATATAAGGACATGAAAACACTAAATTCATATAATTATAAATACTCAAAAATATTAACAGAGTAGTGTAAAAGGACGGTTAGTTGACGTTAAAGTCACAGACGGAACACGAGGGTTCGGTAAATCACGTATCATGATTACGCAATATACTCTAGTTTACTGAAATCGATCAATACTTTATATGTGTTCATTAAGGTTGTTGTTAGGTATAGTTAATTTTCTGTAAGTTAAAATTTTGCTGTTCCCATGCTCCTACGCTGTTTCAACCAAATAAGTAGATAAATTAAATTATGAGAGAATACAAACTTTCTTCTCGATCAAAAAACTGCTATCAGACGTTCAGACGTCTTGAAGCTGCAAATCAAAATACGCCTCAAAATATTTCGTTCGAAAGTAGTATAGTCTTCCTTTTCCCCGATTTCCATTATTATACTTAAATAAACATAACTGGTGCACAAGAAGCTAAAGTAAACACTTGTTACAAGATAATATTATCCAAATGTACCAAAACTTCCTAGAAACTTTGGGAAGTATAACAGAAAATAAGTTTTTGCCAATAATATTGGTAATTTATTTGACAGAAACACGTTTCTAGTTATGACTTACCATGAACTATAACATGATATGGGTGAACAGTTATTATCTTTTTAATGATAATTAATTTCCGGTAATAATTTGGAAAACAAATTGTTTTCTAATTTATTATTTTGTCAAAATATTGTACCAACGATGGGTTTGATACTTCTTTCTGCATTTACTCAACATAGCATATACTCATATCATAACCGTGATGTAGAAAACCAAGGAAAAGTTTTGAAGATAATTAAAGCTCAGACAGAAAATTCTGAGACTTTGAAGTTTGCTCAATAAATTGAACTTCTGTCTGATCGGTAAGGGTCAGTTCTCCTCAGATTTTTTCTTTTGGAAAAACATAAAAGAGTTATCGTAAGTAATTTTGTAGATTGTTTAATGTTTCTTGGACAACATTTTCTGATTTCTTTAACAAATTCAGTCATCATTAAGCCCCCGTACGAGGAGTTAAACATCCTTTGTCCAAAACGAGGTGTGACAAAGGCGGAAGCCCTACAGTCTGCAAATATTATCTAAGTTAAAAAAAACGAACAAATTTCTTAAACTCTAGGATAATAAACACGGAGCAAAATCATACATATTTGAAATTTGATACAATAATAAAATGACGGACGTCCGAAGCAAAAATGTAGTGTTGTCGTCTGTTTTTGGTCCTTTTTTCCTTTTTGCAACAACTATTATATAAAATGAAAAAAAAATTTGTTTTATTTTTTGCAGGCAGGCCTATGAAGTAATTCAACCAAATTTCAGAGAGATATTTTTATTAGTGTGTTTGCAGTCCATTCCGTCGGCTTCAAATACACTGTATCTCAAGCTGACGGAATGGACTGCAGGCACACTTACAAAGATACCATTCTGAAATAAGGCTGAATTACTGCACGGGCGTGTTGCAAGGAGTTGTAGGCTAATGGTTTGTTTTAATTTTTTTATTAGTCACTGCAACAAAGTAACCAAAAACACACGACAAACCTACGACTCTGTTTCAAAAGTCAACCACTTTATTACGTTGTCAAATTTTAAATCAAATCTGTGCAATTGCCACTTGAGCGGTATCCTATAGATTAAAAAATGTTTATTTGATTTCAGATAAGGTTTGTTTCATTACTTTAAGAAATATCGTAAAAATCGATTATTGTATTGGCTGATTGAGAAGAGTGGGCACTTAAAAGATCCACTGAGCGGAATGTATACTATCTTTAGAAGAGCTTACAAGTTTAATATCACCTGAAGTGAAAGAACGGTAATGGAATGAACTCGTCAAATCACGACAGTGTTAGGGGGTTATGTTACGCTATGAGAGACAAGAAGCCGTGAATGAGTTTTGCTGATAAGGCAGTAACATAACTGACGATACTAAAAATGAACAAGATTTTTAACACGGAAGGGCAGTAGCAATTCCGAAGAAATCTAGTTTCTTAAGACCAAATATAAATTTAATTGCAGAAAATCTTTCCTGAGGTATTTTTCCGAAGTCTAATCTTGTACACCAATGTAACGTTGACCACAAACAGGTCAGACTAGAAGACAATAGATATTTTGCATATGTAATGACACGCAGGAATGTAGATGAATAGATGGTCAGATGTGATAACCAATGAAGAGGTTCAGAACTAAATTAGGAAAAAAAGAAATATATCATTCGATATGAGCAGAAGAATGGTTCGATTGATAGGGCACATACTGAGGCCAAAAGGAATTTGCTACTTTTATTGTAGTTTGTAATATTTTAATAGCAGTTTACTTGTAAGTGGCCAAGAAGAGGAGGACAGAATTGTGGGACAGTGAGTTCTCTCCAGGGGAAGTCAGTGCTGAGTTACAAGGAAAAGTGTTTTGCAACGAAAGAAACGTAATTACATGTTACTCAGAGGAGGAATCGGCATGAGTAATATTACTCTTAACTTATAATCAAGGTGAAGTTTCACAATTTATAGTTGTTTTCTGAACTAATCAGCAGATAAAAATTAGAAAATTTCAATGCCGTTGCACGTGCCGTAACTTCAATACGTGTCATAGTATCACAACCTTGGCGTCAAGTGACAACCGGCTGTAAAAATTTAAAGCCAAAATAATGTGCACCTGGTGACGAAAGACAGACGTAAATACCACGACGTCCTCATTATGCGACGGTCAGGGACGTTTAAAAGCTAAAAATACTAAGGTGACAAGAGTAGCATCACCGTCAACATGCGTGTAGCTGCGTGAAACATCAGTTCCCTTACAGAATGCACACAGTAAGTGGCAAAAGTACTACATAGACACAACATTTGCATAGGTTAGCGAAATAAGGCCGTTTGGACCTGTGCAGGAAACTGGTTACCTTTTCATCGGATTTAATCATAAAATTCAATGTCTTGGTCATATGTTGCTTTCCTAGAACTGATAAGAGGTTTCAGATTTGCAGCCATCGGATCCAACAAAACAACAATATATAAACCACAATATATGTGCATATTTATAAACAAGAAAATCTATTTACTAAATTTTATGAATAAAGGGAACAAGTTGACTAAAAGTTGCAGCGTTGCACACAGGAGCCCAGTCATCACGTAGAATAGCAAGAGCGTTTACATCTGCATCTATGTGGCTATTTCGCGAATCACACTTAAGTGCCCGGCAGAGGTGTCATCTAACCACTTCCACAATAATTCTTTGCTGTTTCACTCTTGAACAGTGCGCATAAGAAACGTGGAAGTATATTTTCATTAGAAGGAAACTGTTTCAGGTGTTATATCGTGCAATGGTTTATTATCGATAAAGCCAGAATCATCTAAACTGTGTACGGTATCACTAAAAGACAAAACATACGAAGTGCCGGAGAGCAAAATGAAGTTGGTTTTAAAAAGAAATGGTACAAGAAAGCATGGGATTGCAATCTGTAAGTAACTGTAGAATGAGAGAGGTAACCGGATCTAAAACCCAGTACATATTACGTGGTAGTACTGAAAGTAGTTTTTCAGTAACCATAAATTTATTGATGGGTGGTTTGAGAAAACGAAAATATTTTTCCTCAAAGACAATGTTCCACATGACATACCAAAAAATCGCATTATGAAACGAACTGATTGGAATCCTCCTTTACCAAATAATGGAAATAAATGGTATCAATAATAAACAAAGAAGTATAACATTAAGATTGACGATTTACAATAGAGGATGAAGGTTCGAAATGGACAATATAGAATTAAGGAACAAAACAAAGACTTTATGAACAAAATTTCCAATGATTCGAATTACTGCAAATCATACGGTGTGTAATTACCCATGTAAAATGTATGCCATGAGATTGTTACAGAGGCAGAATAAGGAAAAATTGAAGACAAGAGTTTTCAATGAGGGGGAGTATATTATGCTGCAGAAACATATCATAGGCAAATGCAATATCATCTTAAAATTATCTCCAGCCAGCACAAAGACAAGTCAAACAAATCCATCACACCATGTAGAAGTCAAAATGACAAACAGGCAGAAAGCTGATACTGAAAATAATAAGGCTACTGCTATTGCTAGTAAACCTATTGCTTCACCTATCTTTAACAATAGGTCTGACTCCCTAGTTCAGCAACATATCTTCACAGAAGGGGCATCACAACTTTATTTTGACAACACAGCTTGATGCTGAAAGAATGAGTAGATGTTCAATAAGAACGCCTATCATCCCGCTCTCATGGAGGGAAAGCATCAAGCTGTCCCCTTAAAGTCACTATTGTAACACCGAGGTATGGCAAGGAATGCTGGTGAGTCCAGAGAACGAGGACCAAACTAACGTTATTTCCTCAGACAGACAATAATAAATACGCTGACATCCTAGTCATTATGCTATTCAGTTGCAGTGAGCTTGATGCTCACCCTGTGACATGCTGCAAATCAATTGCATGATGACTTCTACCTTTCGGATTGCTGCTTGCCTGGTTTAAAACCTGGAGGCGTAAGCTGGCAACATCCCATTCACTGAGGGGAAGTCTTCAGGACTTCTACTTCCGGCCTACTGGGAGCTCAGACGATAGTGTTTGATGCACCGCAAACTGTCGCTGTATCTGGGAGGTGTGCTAAAGCATGATGCTCGACTGACATCTGTGAGCAGACACTGATGCTCATGACCCACCTCTGGTGGAGAGACGCACTGTAATTCATCACTACTGTCTACATTCCGTGCAGAGCTTCTGGAGTTTCTTCAGGCTCAGTGGTGCAACCTCTAAGGGAATATCCTTGTAACATGCACTTTGTGCTCAGGTGGGCAACGTTAATGTACGAACCGCACATGTTGCACGCTGCCCTAAAGGACATCGCTCTGTAACGTGAGCACTCCACGACAGCGGCAACGGCCTAGAGAAACTGCTTATTATGTTAGCAGCATTTCTCAATGCTGCTGTGCAGAAGATGGTTCTGTTGTAACACTTAACGTGAATAAATCTATGTCTTGCTAATATTATTTAACTAGCGCACAGTCGCCAACTGGCCTCCACCACTGTACTCTACGCTTCGCTGTCCTGCAACCGTAGCCTCCTCAGCCCACGCCCTGACAAATATGTTACACTTGTTTTCTGTGAACTCATATTGCTTTGGCAGTATTGTGTAGCAGTCAGTAACAAAAAAATGGTTCAAATGGCTCTGAGCACTATGGGACTTAACATCTGTGGTCATCAGTCCCCTAGAACTTAGAACTACTTAAACCTACCTAACCTAAGGATATCACACACATCCATGCCCGAGGCAGGATTCGAACCTGCGACCGTAGCGGTCACGCGGTTCCAGCCTGAAGCGCCTAGAACCGCACGGCCGCACCGGCCGGCAGCAGTAATACGGGTACTATTAATAGTAATATATAAATCTCTCTATTTGCAAGTTTCAGCTGGACTTCAGCTTTCATATCTGTTTTACTCCTTCCTGTATCCTTCAATACTTCGTAAAATATTTCTTGAAGTGGTGGTTGGTAGCTGGTTTAGGACTGGTGAGATAATCGGATTACAAAATTATATACTTACGACCAGAAATTCTTCGCAAATAGAAAATACTTAATTTAATAGTGGGAACACTGATGATCAGTGAATATGGTAATTAATGCCAAGTTGATGATTGAACATAAAAAATACAAAATCACCACATATTTGTGGGCCCAAAATAAAATTATCAAATATATTAAAGTTTTAAGGAGTTTCAGCAGGATTCGTTAATTGAAGCATGGCATTAATTAATAACAGACACTTACACATTAATTGATCAAACCAATAGCTAAAATTAGCAACTGAAAAACAGCTTAGTCTACAATGATAAACGGCACCCATGGTGAAGCCAAATAATGTAAAGGACGCAAACCTTATACACACATTTCATAAAGGAAACCGATGCCTGGGACATAAAGATCAGTTTACAACAATACTCAACAATCTCAGGTGCACAGAACTTTACTACTAGGAAATTTAATAGTATTTATGATAGATAATGGCTAATAGAATCAACGGCTGGCGACCATGTAACAATCTTTTTAGTTGCTGAAGTTTCTTTAGGGTGTACATGAAATTTGGTTGCAATACAGGAAATCCATTAGTAACTATTTTGATGAATCTTAAGCTCATGTCTGAACACGCCTCCACGGACAGGCAGATTATCAAGCCCCTAGACACAGTGAGCTTTATGGCCCAATGCCCGATCAAAACATTAGATACGAGACGCAAAGTTCATGAGACTTAAGGGAAAATTTATTTGAAGTACCTACTTTCGGCCCTGAAATTATTCAGTAGCTGCGCTTAAAAATTCATGCCGGACCGGGATATGCTCCACTTCTCGATGACGGTAGCCTTGAACACCTCGGCTAACCTGACCTGCTTCCATCCGCCCCAAATTCCCCAGTTCTGTTACTTATGTTCATTTTCTGCGTTGCTCGCAGGCCGACTGTATTCCCACAAGGGAACGAACGATGATCTGCATAGGCATTGAAAGAGACTTATGAGCGCTGAGGTATATCTACACAACAAAATGTGTGGGTTATGTTCCTTCAGTCATGTCCGAAAGAAGAGACACCTCGTGAATAATCATTCGTGAGAGCTTCACGGAAATTCACCTAGAACATACAGGGCATCACAAATGGCTGACCCAAACGTTGACTGAATGTCACTTGTACGCAGTGTTGCTTACATTTACATACCTGGGATTTAGCAGAAACCAGTTACATTAAGGCACAAGAGAAATTAATTACAAACATAAAGGCCCCCTTATCACTATCATATACAACTGAATGAAAGAACACTAAAGTATGGCAAATGCTTCACCTCAGTGATTACCGATAAGCAAACAACGCCAATAGCCGATCAAACATACAGAAGGATTCAGCCTAACCCTGAGTGCAGAAGTAGCAAGCAAACAAATCACAGTATAGTTATTATAAATGTTTTTAATGCTGAGAAGCTAATGACAAGTAATGTGCATTTACTAGAATCAATGGTCGGTTGTCTTACCAAAATAGGTACCTTTGCCGACGACGTATGAGGAATTTACATTGAAAAACAAACCAAAGCACATGCAGTGAGGCCTCATTCTTGTTTCGCTCCTGAATTCAATAAATAACCATTAAATAATGGATGATCTATGTGTCTTGTGGCACACACATACACACACACACACACACACAAGCACACAAGCATAGTTAAATACTGTTCTAATAAAACACAAAACATCAACGAATAAAACAGGGCTACTAAGCACAGAATAAGTAACAGACCAGACAAGTAGTTCACAGTTAAATTTACAGAAAATTGTGACAGAATCCACAGGCATGTGTACACAAACATCCAATCCAAGCAACCCAGGAACATGCGAAGTAGGTAATAATATCAAAATATTATCCACGTTCGACTCCTATAGTAAATATGTGTACAGTTAATCGACAAAACACAACCTGGTAGACGAACGTAACCACTCAAAAGGAAAAATCGGAGGAACGACCACATATACCAAATAGATCCGAAAAGAATTAGGATACAGTGTATCACACACCAGTTAAGAACAAAATGACTGCCAACAGAGATAAAAATTGAGTTCAGCTGCCAGTATTACACGAAAGGTTCCGAAACCTAAAGCTCCGTCCTGAGATGCCAAATAATAATTATGGAAACACATGTGTGACTATCGGGACAGCCAGTCATGAGTAGTCACACCCTCGTAAGACGCAGTGTAGCTTAGGACCAGGATATGTAGCGCCCACCTCAACAGCACTATCGCATTGCGTAAGCCTTTACCCCGTTGCTGAGATACCGCTGGACGCCTACTCACAACAGGGCATGTGAGCAGCGTCAGTCGGTGATGTAGGGGAGTACTGAGCAAGTAAGAGCGAAGTTCGAAGGACTGCATCTCTGAGTCATCATTTCTACAAACACAGCTTCATTCTTTAAAGAATAAATTTGTATTTGTATGGCTGATGGCTTAGAGGTGCATTTCTTCAAATATTTGACAGCTGTAAACAATTACCTTATAAGATCTCTAAGAGTAAAGTGACTTTCTGCCAGCGGTGCGGAGAGTTAGAAGATCAGTTTTGCCTGGGAGATGTGAGAGCTCTGTTGGGCGTAAAATACCTGCAATGTGTCGACCTGGCTCGGTCAAATACTTTGTGAAATTATCTTCATATACGACGTACGCATGTTCCACGGTTAGCATATTTGACTAGAAATCAAAAGGTCCTCTTACAAGGTTCAAACCTCGCGACAGCTTACATTTTTCGTTAAAATCATCGGAAATGGCAGCCAAAAATTTCCGGCATAGGAAATCACCCTCTTTCGGCCAACAGCCTTGTCAAAGACGGCGGAGGAGAGGAATGAGATACAGGCACTCTACTATCCTTGGGATGTGAAGCTGCTCCTAATGGCGCGAGAATCAGCGATGATCAACGACATGAGGATGCAGAAAACAATGGAAACCACTGCATTAAAGAAACGTAACGTGTATCCACATGACAAGTGGCCTGTAGTTGAGAAAGTGTCTGAATGTTCACTCCATTGGCAAACGAATCCTGACAAGTCCTCCATTCAGATCTCTGAAAGTGCATTGTCATGGTGTAGGTGACCATTAGAGAAAGACTGAATAACTAACGAAAGAGTAATGTTTTAGGTATCGGGAAGCTGAATGTCAGAAGTTTCAACGTGGTAGGTAAGTTGCAAAATCTGAGAAGTGAAATACTAAGGTTCAGTCTAGATACAGTGGGTATCAGTGAAGTGAAATGGAAATTTCTGGTCAGACGAGTGCAGGGTAATATCAACAGCAGCAGAAAATTGTATTATGAGAGTAGGATTCGTTATGAATGAAAAGGTAGAACCAGAGTGAATTTCTGTGGCAGGGTTTTTCTCATCGAAATCGACAGAAAACCAACACCGATAACGATATAGTTTAGGCATTCATGGCGATCTCGCAAGCGGAAGAGGTATAGGATATTCAAAGGGAGACAAAAATCTAATAGTCCTAGGGGACTGGTGTACGATTGTACGGGAAGGAGTAGAAGAAAGGGTTACGGGAGAACTTGGGCTTGTTACTAGGAATAGTAGAGAAGAAAGAATAATTGCGTTGTGCAATAAATATCAGATCGTAATAGCGAACACTCTGTTCACATATCTCAAGAGGAGGAGGTATACCTGGAAGAAGCCGAGGAATACTGGAGCATCTGAGTTAGGTTACATCGGGATCAGACCGAGATTCCATGATAGGATACTGGATTGCCCAAAGAGATGGGATAAGGAAGTACTAAGCAATGAAGAGAAACGTTTTAAGTTCTCTGAGGCTATAGATGCTTCGGTAATGAATAATAGTTCAGCATGCAATTTAATTGAAGAACAATAGACACCTGTAAGAAGGGAAGACACAAAAGCTGGAGGGAAAAATTTAATTACAAGGAAGGTAACTGCGAAGAAACCATGGGTAACAGAAGAAATACGTCACTTGATCGACGAAAGATGGAAGTACAAAAATGAGCCGGGAAATTCAGGGATACAACACAGGTCAATTAGGAATGAAACAAACGGAAAGTGCGTCGAAGCTAAAGTGAAATGGCCACATGAAAAATTGGAAGAAATCGACAAAGAAGAAATTTTGTCTAACAGACTGACGCAACAGGTAGTAACGTCAAAACAACCTTCTGTGAAATTAAAAGCAAGGGCGTAACACAATGATTATCATGGGAGTTCCACAGTCAAACGCAGACAACAGAGGCGATAGGTGATAAGAGTACACTGAGGGCTTATATAGAGGGGAGGATTTATCTGATGTCGTGACAGAAAAAATAATAGGAGTGGGTAGGGTCGAGATAGGGGATGCAGTACTAAAAACAAATTTCAGAAGAACTTTGAAACACTTTAAATCAAAAGGGTAGTAGGGACAGATAATATTCCATCGGGAATTGGTACAGAAACGATTATTTACTTGGAGTGTAGATTCTATTTGGCTGGTGATATACCGCCAGACTTTCGGAGAAACATCATCCACATAGTCCTCAAGATTGCAACTGTTGACAAGTGCGGGAATTATCGTACAAGTTTCTGAAAAGAAAAATATACAGATGAATGTAAAAGAAAACTGGGGCTTTGTTGCATGACGACGAGTTTGGCTTTAGGAAAGGTAAATGCATCAGAGAGGCAAACCTAACGTTAAGTTGATAATGGAAGCAAGACCGAAATGAAATCAAGCCACATTCACCGGATTTATCGATCTGAAAAGAGCATTTGTCGCTGTAAAATGGTACAAGATTTTTGAAATCCTGAGAATAATAGAAGTAAGCTGTAAGAACAGGCGGGTAATATACACTGTGTACAAGAACCAAGAGAGAACAATAACTGTGGAAGACCAAGAATGAGGTGCATGGATTAAAAGTGTGTATAACAGGGATGTAGTCTTTCGCCTCAATCTATACATCAATGGAACAATGACGGAATTGAAAGAAAGGGACAAAAACTGAAGGTGAAACGTTATCTGTATTAAGATTCGTTCATGAAGTTTCTATCTTCAGTGAAAGTGGAGAGGAATTATGGTATCTATTGAATAGAATGAGCAGTCTAACGAGTACAACATATGGGTTGAGATTAATCAAAGAAAGACTAAACTAATCAGAAGTAGCCGAAATGAGAACAGCGAGAGGCTTAACATCATGTGGTAGATGGAGGTACATAATTCTTCTACATAGGCAGCAAAGTACCTACGTGACGGATGGAGCTAGGACATAGGATGACAAAAGGGGCATTCTTGACCCATAAAAGTGTACTAGTGTCAAGTAAAGGTCTTGATTTCTGGAAAATGTTTTTGATAATGTACGTTTGGAGCACAGCATTATATGGTAGTGGAACATGGACTGTAGGAAAAACTGAACAGAAGAGAATTGAAGCATTTGAAATGTGGTGCTACACAAGACTGTTGAAAATTACATAGGCTGATATGGTAAGGATTAAGGAGGTTCTCCACAGGATTGGCGAGGAATGGACACTGACAAAACGAAAGGGCAGAGTGACAGGACATGTGTTAAGAACCAGGGAATACTTTCCATGGTACTGTAGGGAGATGTAGTTCGTAAAACTGTAGAGGTAGACAGAGATTGGGATATGTACAGCAAAATATGGTGCTACAGAAGAACGCTGAAAACTAGATGGGTAGGTCACATAACTAATGAGGAGGTGCTGAATATAATTGGGGAGAAGAGAAATTTGTGGCACAACTTGACTAGAAGAAGGGCTCGGTTGGTAGTACACGTTCTGAGGCATCAAGGGATTAGCAATTTAGTTTGAGGGCAGCATGGCGGGCAATAATCGTAGAGGGACACCAAGAGATGAATACACTAAGCAGATTCAGAAGGATGTAGGTTGCAGTACGTAGCGGGAGATGTAGAAGCTTGCACAGGATAGAGTAGCATGGAAAGCTGCATCAAACCAGTCTGTGGACTGGAGACCACAACAACAACAACACGGCAAATAATTGTGGACTTATGTTGCAAGTGCTACTCTGGTTGGTTCGTTGATTTGGGGGAGTTGTCCAAACAAGGTCATCGGTCTCATCGGATTATGGAAGGACGGGGAAGGAAGTCGGAGTGCCATTTCAAATGAACCATTAAGGAATTTGCCGGAAGCGATTTAGGGAAATCACCGTAAAACTAAATCAGAATGGCTGTATGCGGGTTTGAACCGTCGTCCTCCCGAATGCGAGAACAGAGCGCTAAACAATGCGCCACCTCACTCGGTGTGCTATTCTGAGACGAAAAGGTTGGCACAGAAGAGAGCTGCATCAAAGCAGTTAGAAGACTGATGACTCAAAAAAAAAGTGGGATGGGGGAATCACCAAACAGTCCTGACCTAGGGCAAGCAACGGTTCCCCGAGCAGGCTCGCTTTCTCCAGTGTTAGAGTAGCTGACAGTTAAACTCTAAACGGTGCGACAATGGGACAGGTCCAAAGAAAAGTTTCGTTATAGGTACACTTGCTACCAGTGAAAGCATCACGGAAGTCCTCAGCCAACTGCTGTGGCAGACGCTATCGGAGACTCGTCCTGCATCACGGTGTGCTAAATGTTGGAACTCCGAGAGCGTGCGTTCTTGGGAAGGCAAGAAATACATCGCTTCCTCCTGCGTATATCCCGAAAAAAAAGTCGTGAAGACAAAATTATAGAGATTCGAGCTCACGTAGACGACTGGAATAAAAAGAGGGGAAGAGACAGTTGTACACAAATATTATTTCGCCAGCCACCATGAGGAGATCTGATGAGTACGAATGTAGACGTGAATGTAGACGGGACAGAAAGGAAATTATCTCAAATAGTATTTGTTGTTAGAAGTATACTACTTTTTACAGTTCCGCTGCTTAGTGGGTAGAAAAGGGACCCTTACATGATCACTTTGTTGTCCGTCTGTCTGTGTATCCGATTGTTATAAACCATTTTTCTCTCTCAGGAGCGGAGAGACGTATGAAATTGAAATTTATGCCACATACTAGGGTCTACGGTCCCTCGGTGATGTAAAAAATTTAAGGTTGTAATGAGATCGCAAGATACGACCATTTATGCCACATATTTTGATCACAAGCTACTACATCGTCGCGGATAAAACAGTGACCCGAATATAGAATAAACTTCCTTTACTTTACGTCTGCTCTCACAAATTTTGTTGTCATCAGACTACCGGTTTCGGTCTATAATGACCATCTTCAGATCTGTTCTATAAAAATATGTCCTAATGTACTACAGTCGTAGTGGCTAATTTTGTGTTTAACATTTGAAGGTGCCAGTATGGTTGCAGTAAATGAGACATGTTTTTATACAACAGAGCTGAAGATGTTCATTATAGACCGAAACCGGTAGTGTCATGACAAAAAAAAAAAAAAATTCTGACCCCAGACATAAAGTAAAGGAAATTGTATAGACATTTTGATACTCGCAAATTTATTCATCAGAACTTACAGGGTACCTCCCGTTGACACAGAATCATGAAACTTGGCAAGAAGCAAGGTTTTACAGTACAACTAAAGCTACAAATCCGAAAATTCTTATTTTTTAATTGAAATGGCTTTAAGGACTATTGTCCCTTGTTGGTGTAAAAAGTCAACCTTTACGTCGTATTTTGATACTCGCAAGGACACTAATGAAAACCTATAGCATACAGCTCACTGACACAGAATCACGAAATTAGGTAAGGAGGTAGATTTCAGGAGGAAGATTTCACGTCGAAAGTAAAAGAAAAATATCAGAAAGCTGTTAATCTGTAATTGCAGCACACAAAAAATTATTCTTTTGTCATTTGTTATACCATTTCAAACATTCGCAAGTCTTGGAATTCCTGGGCCGATGTTTTATCGTATCAGTGTCGATAACAGGCAAAAGTCACCGAGATTCTCGTCTCCTGGGATGGTTTGACTGCCTACAGACGTAAGTATGTTTGTGCAGAACCCACAGAGCACGAGTCCTACTCCCACGTGGCCAGTTTTTTCTACATCTAGCCAGTTCTATCTCCCGTTTCAAAATGAGACATGGTCTTTGAAGATCTTGAATACTGGTACACTGTGAGGTAAACACTTTAGCTACATTTCACAGTACCCTTCATCGAGAAAAGGAAGAATAAAAGGAAAAAGAAAACGTTATTTGCTCTTGAAAATACGGACTAGAACAATTTCCTGGTAAGCTTCGCTTTACGCTCAACAGAGCTCCGCCGCAGTTATTGAAGGTCTTTGTGCACAACATGTATCAGAGAACGGTTCGTACTGTGGATGGCACATCATCGGTAAACGACCAAAACAATCGGGGTGGAGGGTGAAATACCAGTCTAGAGTAATTAATACACTGGTCAGTAATAACGCATCGCCGCGAATAGCCGCTGCATACGGGACGGCGACAAACGGCCGTTACGGCCGTTACTGCGGCGGTATTTCATAGGGCGGCTCGTAACTCCCGCTATGCGGGGCTCTGCCGAGACCTGCGCCGCCGGCAGTACATCTGTCCGTGGACACTCACTTCTAGAGTCTGTCTCTTAAGCTGCAACAGCAGCGTTTGCGTCTCTGGTCAGAATAATAGTAAACCCACTACACCTTAATAGTTAGGGAACAATATGTTGATAGGAAAATATGACAAAGCAAACGCTATTAACCCTTGCTTGGTATTTAGGATCTGTTTAGACCCCAAGTCACTTTTAACTACAAAGAAACAGTTGTAACATGCACATAGGATTCTCATCCTCCAGATATGCTTCTTATAGACTTTTTTATTATAACTGGTCAAAATATTTATGGTTGTATCACGGTTTGTGGTTCGTAGTACAGCTATATGAAATTTATCCATTGGGGTCAGAAAATACCCCAGGTATATAATATGTCACTTTCAACTTTATTATGAAAAGAAAACTGCGTAACAATGCTACTTCTCAACTAACATTTATATGTCCAGTTTTGTAGCCAGTGGGTAGGAAATACATACTCGTGAATGGCTGCAACAAGTAAATAGTATTATATTTTATTCTTAATGGATCATGATATAGTCTTTGAAAAGGGCCCCAGGCTCGAGTAGGTCATAGCAGATATACATAAGAGTGATAGTGAAAATGAATCAAATTTTGGAAATGGTGCCGAAATGTGTTGCTGATGTAAATGTGATAAGATGATCAGGTCGGAGATAAAGGAGATGTAAATCAATGAGAAGAGGATGATAATGGTATTCGGGAAACTAGTGAACCTATTATTGTATCTAGAAGCGGACAGATAAAATATGGCATAGTACCACCTAATGTACGCAAGCATGCTTCCAGGAATACAATACGGTATGCAAGCATGCTTCCAGAAATACAGTACGGGGAACTGCAGGTATTCAAGAACACCTTACGCAACATATACAGACAAGAGCAGTTTGTCTCAGACTTTTTATCACCAATTTCATGCTGAGTTTAATAGTAATGGAGGCCAATATTCATGAAGAACACCTCAAAATTCTACACCCATATCTTGAACGATGGGTTGAACTTGACCCTAGATAACTACAGCCGTTCTTTCGTCTACTTACAATGGCTCTTTACACAATACATTTGGGAAATCTTGGTGCGAATTTCGATAAGATGAGTAAGGCTTACCAATTTTTCGAGCCACAATGATGTTTTCAAGATTTCGTGTCATTGTGATACGTCTCCGTTTCGATGATCAACATACAAGAAGAAAAGAAGATTATTTTCTCGTTTAAAAACTGAATCTATACGGGCTTTGCCTGAAATGTTCATTGATGAATGCATTTCATCTTATATCCCTGGGCCCAACATTAATACTGATGGGCACCTGTATACTTTCAGATGACAGTGCCCATTCAAGGTGCATATTTCTTCAAAACCTGCATGGTATAGGATAAAACTGTGTGCTGCTATATATTGTGGGACTAATTATCTCAAAAATGCACAACTGTATAAAGCGAGATTTTCTGAAAGAAGTGAAATAAATCAAGGGAAACGAATGGTGTACGATTTACGTTATCAGCTGAAGGAAAATGGTAGAAACATTTTCACTAATAGTTTCTTAGAAGTGTGAAACATAATTACAGCAACAATTGAGCTGTATTTCAACAGTGTGTACGGATCTCACAATAAGTCATTATTATATTTGTAACAGTATTTTACATTTTATCGCCATGTAGTTAGTTGTCCGAATGACTCTACGGTCAAAAAAGTCTCCATATATATAGTATGTTTTTCCAGAGCTCATACCATGCAAGGGTTAACCGCGTTCGCTCGCGCCTATTGTAACTCCCGTCTCAGATTTTCCTACTGTAGATATCATTTAGGTTTCTAAGTTCCAAGTTAAATACAAAGCTACATTTCTGAAGTAAACTTCTTCATTACAATCGCCAGCACATTATAAATACGTGTGAGCGTTTAATGAAACCTGCACATTCTTTTAACTAACAATATTTCAATATGCAATACAATCACATCTGTCGTAACAGGGCATCAGTATAATCATAGCAAGTAAACGAAGAAGCTTTACTTTATTTTCGTTTTACCAAACTGGGTCAGATCCATCCTTTTGTGAATTTTCACATTTGCGAACTACCTATAAACGCCAAGAAAAGCAATAGTTCTTCAAAACCTCTATGTGGTAAGTCTCGATTACTAGGAATTGGAAAAAGCCACTGATTGAAGCGGATACCGGAATTTTAGTCTCGAATAGCCAGTATCTTTCGGTATTAGGTTGGTCTCTGGTACAAGAGGTTTCATTAAATTTTTTGCTATTAACCAGGCAAAGAAACCGGCAGTCTAATTTGCCATAACAGCAGTGCTAAAATATTTGATTTTGCAAATAAAACATTTTTAAAAATAGGACTAATGTTAATTCGTAAAGTTACCATTGGTTAGAGATATTAGGTAACTACTGAAATTTGTTAAAGCGATCCGCACATTTTTAATAGTAGCCTCAACAGTTCAAAACTAGTATCAGACACATAAGAATCGGTACAGCACTACACATACAATAATGTAAGGGTGACAATTTTTTAAGTATATGAAATAAAATCGTCTTAACTTCTGAAAGGTTTGCGTTAGGACGTTCAAACTGCGCGGTTGGTCGTGGTGCATGATGGGAATTAGTATGCGCTTGCATGGTTTGGTTTATCGACGAAGCCCACTTTCATTTGGATGGGTTCGTCATTAAGTAACATTGTCGCATTCGGGTGACTGAGAATCAGCATTTCACGATCAAGAAGTTTCTTCACCCTCAGCGGGTGGCTGTGTAGTGTCTAATGTCCAGTTACGGAATAATCGTTGCGATATCCCATGATGGTATGGTAACTATTGAACGGTACGTTATTGTTTTGGAAGACGATTTGATCTCCGTTATTCAAAGTGACACTGATTTGGACAAGAGCTCGACCTCATCGAAGCAGGAAAAGTTTGATGTTCTGGAAGTGCATTTTGAGGACCGTATTCTGACTCTGGGGTATCCAGAGGCCATTGGCAATGGCCTCGATTGGTCGTCATACTCTCCGAACCTGAACACATGAGACTCCTTTTGTGGGGCTGTATTAAAGACAAGGTGCACATCAGTAACCCTAAAACCATTACTGAGCTGAAAACAGCCGTTCAGGAGGTTATCGACAGCGTCAATGCTTCGACTCTTCAGCGAATTTCGCTATTCGTCTGCTCCACATCATCGCCAATGATGGCAGGCATATCTAACACGTCATTACAAAGATCCGAGTGTCTCCAGTGACGTTTACATGTCGAATAAAGTGTATGCACACCGCTGTTAGTAACTAACTTACGTTTTCTTTTATGTATTCGTAGTTCAATAATTCTCACCCCTGTACCTGTTGTCGTGTGGCGTAGCCTACTGGACGGTATGTGTTAGGTGCAATATGGAAGACTTTCCGCCACCTGGTCTATACGATAGTTTCTCGTTATCATCTTTGGACATCAGTTGTATTGCAGAAAATTACTTTGGAAGCATTTTACGAAGTGTGTTAGCAATGAAGTATAATGCTCCATTTTTTTGGAAAAGATTAAAGACGGGATGAGGCACAATAGACTTGCATCTTATAAGGAGAAAACATCCATAATGTTCCTGGGAAGAGAAGGTAAATCTGATTAATGGTTCAAATGGCTCTGAGCACTATGGGACTTAACATCTATGGTCATCAGTCCCATAGAACTTAGAACTACTTATACCTAACTAACCTAAGGACATCACACAACACCCAGTCATCACGAGGCAGAGAAAATCCCTGACCCCACCGGGAATCGAACCCGGGAACCCAGGCGTGGAAAGCGAGAACGCTACCGCACGACCAAGACATGTGGACTAAATTTGATTAATAGACCTATGATTTTATAGCAGTGCTATGAACTTGAGATTGTAACTGCCCTCAATTTTGTGGTTGCTTCATGGTGAAAAACTGATACCATCCAAATCAGACGATGCAGCGAAAACATCAGCTTGGGACATTTTGCTGTCGCTGTCACCGCGTCTATCTCCTTCCCTTCGCGTCTTTGCAGACCAATTTCTGCCGTAGACTTATGCTACTTCTTCAACTTCATTAGAATTTCTCAATGTTTATTTGAAGTCTATTTTTATTACTTGAAGTTACAGCAACAAAAAACCGAAAATTGCTTATCTCAGAAACCGGTTCTTTTGAGCGGTTTTAACAATTACATTAAACTAGATGCGAAAAGATTCAATGTAACTGAGAAATGGTTGTTCATCGCTAATCTCCATTCCTACCGAACATTCCGTGGATAAAAGTAGTTCTTGCTTTTTGTATTTTACAGTATGGTGAGTTACAGTGCCTGGAAAAAATAATTCCCAGTAATACAATGCAGCGCTTTCATCCAATGTCCTCAGTTATTTGTTTGGTGAGTTCCATTCTCTGTTTCCTCCAACAGTTTTTAACCTCTACAGCTCATTTCAGATCCGTTGACTTCTTACCCTGGTCTCTTACCTCATGTCCTAGAATTCTATCTCTTCTTCAAGTTAGTGTCCTCTACGTGCTCCTCTTCTCACCGATTCTGTGGAAAACCTTGTTATTTCATCTTGTGTCAGTCCAACTAATTTTGAACTTACTTATGTAGAACCAAACATTTGATTATACTTTTTCCAGTGTTACCACAGTCAAAGATTCACTTCCATACAAGCCTGTGTCACAAGAATATTCTTAGAAATTTGTGCCTTAAATCAAGGTCTATGTTTAATACCATTAGATTTCTTTCATTGTCTGTTGCAGTCCGCTTAATCTGTCCCCTTTGATTACTCCGGCTTAATTTTCTTCAGAGGCAGCAGATGCCTTTTAGTTTAACGTTTGGTGAGCAATTTTGATTTTATGTTTATCGAAAATCTCATTTCTACAACTCTTCACTATTTGGTTTTTCTTCAGTTTACTGAGAATCCATAGTGATTGTTCCTTAGATTGCTGGTTCATTTAACAGGTTTTGCGATTGTTATTCTCTTTCACTGAACAGACCCATGGCAGTAAGTATTCTGATCACTGACAATTTTCGTATCACTTACAATCTCTCACCTTGAATTGTCGACTGCTACACTGGCGTACATTGGACTACAAATTTACGCAATTTCTTAGCTCCCAGGGTAAGGTGTTAGAGTGAAGTCACCAACCCTGTACACTTCACTTGAATGAAATACAACTTGTCTTTTTCCTATGGATGGTGAAATTACCCTTCTACAACTGTTCCATGTGAAAACAATGTTTGTATCTCTTGTTTTCAGCTCTTTTTCGAACTTAAGAAAAGTTAAGAATCAGTCTGATCCAGCGCTTCTCCCTTCTCGCAAATACGGTTCCATGAGGCGAAGTGTAATATGTTCTCCCAGGGACATGTCGTTTAATCTGTTACAAACATAGAAAACCATTCAGAACATGTATAAGTTTAGAGTCTGTACTTTATTTTCAGCTTCAGAAAGGCCATGACTGCGCTGGAGAGCAATTGTAGTTATAAGTAGAACTATTAGTGACCACGAACAGAAGCATATAACCTGTTGCACACGACATTCTTGGGAGTTCATCATTGTTCACTATCAAAAGTGCCAAATAAACCAGGTAAAATATTTATCTGTGAGAAACAGTCAATAAGAGTCTACCATCGTGAAGCAATGCAAAACGTGTAATTGCTTTAAAAATTTGTAGTTACGAAAACATTCGCATTTTAAATCAAACGTGATGACCAAAAGCCAATTTTTTACTTTAAAACGCGAATTTCTTATGGAGCGTTATTATTACATTTAATTAATTTATAGGGATTTATTTGCCTTCATTATGTTTTCTGTCATTTGACCACCAATGGGGGTTCTAGTGTTAATTTAATACCTCAGCGTTGCCTTGTTTAATTCGGCTACATTCCATTCCCTTGTACACCTACCGTGGAAAATCATTCTGTTTAAATGAACTTCTAGATCCTCTACCATATATGACACAATTATAATGTCAGTGGTAGACCTGTAGCAATATTACATTATGGCACATGTTAAGAACGCTTACATGGCCACATGCATCACCCCCACAAGCTTTTCTGACCATTCCTGTTAACTCTATGAAGTGCAAGTCACGATTGATCGCTCTTGAGAAAAATATATCCATGACTTTAACGAAGTAATTCAATATATCTTAAAGACGTTGCAGTGTTGATCTTGTAATGCCTTATATATATATATATATATATATATATATATATATATATATATATATATATATTTATATACCTGCAATCGTCGTCCCCTTGTAACAGTGCGCGTTGTTAGATTCTTTTCTCACACGGGTTTATTTCGTAGCAATTTCTTGTCTATTCTTGAAAAATCATGCTGCTTCTGTCTTAGCCTATCTCTTTGTTCTAGTATTATGTATTAGGTTAATTTTTTTCTTCTGGATGTTAAGTACTTTTGAAAAAATAGGTATTCTTACTATCTGTTACATACTGAATGAAGCAGTTGCGTATACAAACTCTCTACATGTTGTGCTCTATCAGATTCAAAAATACACAGATAAAAATTTTTTTGCATCACTCGGTTCCGAGAGTTCCGGAACCAGTACAGAAAATTGGAGCAGAGAGTAACATAAACATCATTTCCGCTGTTGTTATTGCTCATGGAAACCATAAATTGCGGGGTGTATGGCTAGTTCGCGTCCGTAGTAGAATACTACACGTGCACCCTGGGTAACGCTAAATGAACTAGCACTAAGGGCAACCAGATAATCCAGATAATCCTGTGCTGGATCTCCTGGTAAACACATCATGAGTGATAACGACAAAATGAACAATGAAGAATTGACTAGAGCACTCGGACCGTGCCTCCGAGTCTGCCACCTAAACATTGAAGGCATAAGTAGGAGCAAATCTGAATTTCTCCAGAGAGTTCTCACTCAGAACAAAATCGACGTAGTCGCGATACAAGAGACTCATGCGAAAACATAGATCAGCTGGCCTCTAGAGGAAAAATCCCCGGATTCGAGATACTGGGAGCCACCTATCACCGCAATTACGGTGTAGCAACCTACATACGAAATAAGATAGAAAATGCTTTCCTGTGTAAAATATCTACAGACAACAACATACATGAAGTTGCTGTCAAAATTGGCGAGACCACTATAGTTAACATCTATAAGCCTCCCGGCTGTTCATGGCCTCCAGAAGTACTCCAAGAATATCCCCACCCTGCTATCTACGTAGGAGACTTTAATAGTCACCATGAGAACTGGAAGTACGCACGAAACGACCAGAACGGTGAATCCCTGATGAGCTGGAGTGAGGAGACTAACACCCACCTGATTTTCGACGCTAAGGACCGCGGAACATTTCGATCAGCAGCATGGAGACGAGATCATAACCCTGATTTATATTTTGTCACTAAAAACAAAAACAACCAACCGCAAGCCGCAACTCGTGAAGTCCTGTCTGATTTCCCACATAGCCAGCATCGCCCTGTTAACTTAAAAGTCGGAATTAACATCTCAATCATAAAATCCTTTCCTCGCCCACGATGGAATTTCCAGAAGGCAGACTGGGCCACCTTTGCAGAAAACCTTGACAAGTGTCTAGGTTGGATACCCCCGACTAGGGACAATTATGACAGATTTGTGGGAGCAGTCATCGCTACGGCTAAGAGGAACGTACCCAGAGGCTACCGGAAAGAGTACATCCCAGGCTGTTGCACAGCTTAGACGCAGCTCGACGGGAAAAATGGATGGACACCGTGGAGAATCTAGATTTCACTAAATCCAGTAGGCAAGCATGGACCCTACTTCTTAACCTGGGAGGCAGTAAACGTAAAAGAAAAGACACCCACCCGATAACACTTAACAATGTGGCCGCACATATAGTTAGAACCTCAAGAGCACCAAGGGACAGAACACACACCATGACCGTCAAACGTGAATTAAGATCCTTAAGACGAAGGGCATCGCCTACCTCCGAATTTTCCCAGCCTATCACAGCGGAAGAAGTTGCAGCAGCCTTGTCAAAAATCAAAAGTGGCAAGGCTCCCGGCTTCGATGGCATCCACCCGGAATTCCTACTTCACTGTGGAAAATATACTAGATCATGGCTCGCAAACTTCTTAACAGATATTTTAGAATTGGGTAATATCCCACACCAGCTTAAACGAGCAAAGATTATAGCGATACTAAAGCCAGGCAAACCTAATTTCATGCCCCAAAACTACCTCCCTATCGCTCTGCTGAACTGTGTCTATAAGCTGTTGGAACGTATCATCTACAACAGAATAAGCGGAAAAATTCTTGAAGTGGTACCGATTGAACAGGCAGGTTTTCGACCCAACCGCAGTTGCACCGACCAGATCCTCTCCCTAGCAACTCATATAGAGGCGAGCTTTCAGAAAAAGCTCAAAACACCAGTAGCCTTTATTGACCTATCAGCCGCTTATGATACCGTTTGGCGACAAGGCCTGATATTTAAGTTGCTGCGGGTCATACCATGTAATAAGCTGGCCAACCTCATTGATAACATGCTCACAGATAGAAGTTTCAGAGTCATAATGGGCGACATAAAAAGTGACCAAAAGAAGCTCAACAGTGGTTTACCACAAGGCTCCGTTCTGGCGCCATTGATGTTTAACCTCTACATATCTGACTTACATGAAACCACTTCTCAAAATTTCGGATATGCCGACGACTGGGCCATAGCTGCAAGAGGCAGATCAATGGAGGCAACGGAAAACACATTAACTGCGCATCTAACAAAGCTGGGAGATTACTTCCGAAGTTGGAGATTACGGCCAAACGCGACAAAAACGGAGGTGACATGCTTTCACCTCGACAATGCCCAAGCAAAAAGAAAGCTCAACGTTCATTTCGAAAACAGGCAGCTAACCCATAATAATTACCCCAGATATCTAGGCGTCACCTTTGACAGAACCCTAACATTCAAGGAACACCTACGCAATACAGCCGCAAAACTTAAAACTCGAAATAATATCATACAGAAGCTATGTGGGACCACGTGGGGCTCTTCCGTGGCTGTACTGAGATCTTCGGCTCTGAGACTTGTCTACACAACAGCAGAATATGCCGTACCGGTATGGCTAAACAGTAAACACACAGGCTTGATCGATGCTCAACTAAATTACACAATGAGGATGATATCAGGAACAATAAAGCCAACGCCTTTACACTGGCTACCTATACTGAGCAACATTCCCCCACCGGACCTGCGCAGAGAGAACGCTCTCTTACGAGAGTATGGAAAAGTGCTGAACAACGAGAAACTGCCAATCCATAAGGATGTTCCTGTCCTGGAGATGAACAGATTGCGCTCCAGATACCCCTCTTTAAAAAAGGCAAAAAATACGCATCCTCTCAACCCGGATTATAGCAACCTCTGGAAAATGCGGTGGAGGGAATCTGTGCCCCAAAACCTGCAGAATATGCCATGCATCAATGTCCAACCACCAGGATTCAATCTGCCAAAGAAAACTTGGACGACCCTGAATCGAATTCGGACAAATAACGGCAGATGTGCAGACAGCCTCCACAGGTGGGGTAAAATCACCACCCCGAGATGTGACTGTGGTGCGGACCGGCAGACGATTCGTCACATCGTGGAAGATGGCCCTCTGAGACGTTTTGCAGGAGACCCCAATGAGTTTCTGACCGCGACTGAAAGTGCTATAGACTATGTCACAAATCTGGATGTTTGTTTGTGAACTTTTGTTTGTTATATACACTAATTTTAAATACTTTTATATCTACAACTATATGTTACACACTGTGACTACTCTTTACTTCTGTGTCTTATGATTTTTATGTCTTTCTATATGATGTGCCACATGCCATAAGCTAAATAAATAAACCATAAATTGCACGTTGTACCAGCATAGAGCGAGACCTCCAGAGGTGGTACTGTACACACCGGTACCTCTAATACCCAGTAGCACGTCCTTTTGCATGCCCGTACTCGTCGTGGCATACCATCCACAAGTTCATCAAGGCACTGTTGGTCCATATTGTCCCACACTTCAATAGCTATTCAGCGTATATCCCTCAGAGAGGTTGGTGGGTCACGTCTCCATAAACAGCTCTTTTCAGTCAGTCCCAGGCATGTTCGTTAGGGTTGATGCCTGGAGAACATGCTGGCTAATGTAATCGAGCGATGTCGTTACCCTGAAGGAAATCATTCACAACATGTGCACGATGATGGCGCGAACATCCTTGAAGACGAATGCCGATATAGTTGCAGTAGCGGTATCGTGCGGCCGTTACGGCGCCTTCCATGACCACCTGCGGCGTACGTCGGCCCCCATAATGCCACCCCAAAACAGCAAGGAACCTCCACCTTGCTGCACTCGCTGGAAAGTGTGTTGTCCCCAGACACGTTTCCGATGAGTGTCTGAAGGTACATGCGACACTCATGGGTGAAGAGAACGTGATGCCAGTCCTGAGTGGTTCATTCGACATACTGTTGGACCATCTGTACCGCGCTGCATGGTGTCATGGTTGAAAGATGGACCTCGTGGGGAGTGAAGTTACGCATCATGAGGCCTATTGCGCACAGCTTGTGTCGTAACACGACGTCTTGTGGCTGCACGAAAAGCATTATTCGACATGGTGGCTTTGGGGTCACGGTTCCTAAGAGCCATAATCCGCAGATAGCGGTCAGCAACTGCAGTAGTAGCCCTTGGGCGACCTGAGCGAGGCCTGTCATTGACTGTTCCAGTGTCTCTGTATCTACTCCACGTCCGAACAACGTCGCTTTGGTTCACTGCGAGACGCCTGACAACTTCCCTTGTTGAGAGCCTTTCCTGGCACAAATTAAGAGTGCGGACGTGATCGAACCGCTGTACTGGCCATCTAGGCATGGTTGAACTATAGACAACACGAGCTGTGTACCTCCTTCTTTGTAGAATGACTTGAACTGATCAGCAGTCAAATCCCACTCCGTCTAATAAGCGCTTCTCAAGCATGGTTGTTTACATCTTCGGGCAAGTTTAGTGGCATCTCTGAACAGTCAAAGGGACTGTGTCTGTGACGGCGATTCTGAAACTTCATCTATCATAGCTCAAACTTCAGTAAACTGTAATGCTTATCAAGGATGAGATGGGAAAAAGAAAATCGTTCCAGAATTAATCTGCTCTAGCAAAATCTCCTGTTAGAATATTATCATACAGTTTCCAAGATGTAACTGGCACAACAGACTTGCATCATGTAACGCGAAAACATCCATCCTTGGAAGAATAGGTAAATCTGATTGATAGACCTATAGTTTTATTTGCACAGCAGATGAATTAGTGGCAACCGCATCAAATAAGCCAAAAGACTGATGGTACAAATTAAATTACTGATGATAGCCGAAGTAGAAAGAATATTGAATTGAGACAGGTAATTGCAAGTTAATTGTGCACGGAAATTTTCTGACACAGGACTTAAGTTCAAAAGAGAATTATATATATCTGAAGGTATTTGTCTGGTAATAAAATGTGGACAGTAAACGTTTCAGTCAAGCAGAGAAAACAAGCTTCCCAAATGTGATGATACAGAAAAATGCTGAAGATGGTAGATAGTGTAACTAATGAACTCAGTCGAATAGGTAGTAAGGAACTTTATTAATCCCTTGAGTAAAACAAAAGAACATATTCAGAGGAACAAAGAAGTCATACTGTCGGGAAAAAAACAATGTAGGGGAAATCAAGACCTTATGATAGTACATATTTTTCAGTATAGCCATGGGGAGGTTAAGAGACATTCAGTTGTATGGAAAGCTGTATCGAACCAGTCTTCGGACTGAGGATCACAACAACAGCGACAACATACAGTTGCATATTGAAAACGCGAAAACCAGCGGAGTTGGTGTAAGTTTATCATAACCAGTACCCTTATTCAAAATTGATGTCAACAGGTCTTGTTCCGTAGAAGAGATGTGCTTGACTGTGTTGAAGATAAGCAGTCGCTCATAACTGTTAATGCATACACTTTAGACTCCACATTCAGTAAAAAATTTTCTTTTTTGGTAAATACTACCACAATTCAAAATACGGAAAGCAAAGAGCTTGCAGAAGAACAGATTTGTTTCACAGCTTCCAAGAGACTATTAATGTATGCATTTTAGAGTTCTCCTTTGCTACACTTCTTGTTTCGAATAATCGTTCCAGTTGTATCTTCGAATATTGACCGTTACTTCTGCGACACCCTGCATAGAGGGAAGAAAGAGAACTTTTCTTAAAGTCTTGTGCACGAATTCTTCCTTCCATATCGTAAGTTAAACTTCATTTCCCATTAGTTAGCAAACATCTTAAGGCATTTAAAGTATCTTATCTTTAAAAGTAGCACACTGTGCCATAGGTTTTCTTGAATTGGTGAAACAATCTTCCAACATGTCATTTGTATAAAGTAAATAAGACAGTTGGTAATAATATAGCATGTATTCACGTCTACACCTCTTTCGGTTGTGTTACACATGTTAAATAATGAAGTTACTCCCACCATTTCAAAACGTTACATGTTTGATTTAAAGTCCACAGAGCACTTCACTGCAACCATATTTTAGATAAGTACTATTAAGATGGTGATATACTGATAAAATTCTGAACTGAATGTTCTCCCTATCTGCCTGAAGCGCTACAAACATAAATTGGGCATGTCAGATTTCATTCAGCTCTAATCATTTCTTAAACAGAATTTGAAATTGTTGTTACCACATAACTCAGCAATTTCTTGAATCTGTATTTCATGGAATGAAATTGGTTTTCTACGAATCTGAACCCTTTTCCGCCAAGATTTACTTTCATATTTAGGTTCATTTCTTGGGATTGGAAATCTTATCTCCACTCTTCTGACCACATATTTTCCTTCTTTCATGACACATGCTACATCTTGTATTCAATTGCTCATTCCTTCCAATCTCAGAAGAAAGCCTCCAATATATGAAGCCAATGTAGTACACATAAATGCAATTTTGTTTTTATTTGTTAAAAACTTCATAGGATCATTCTATTAATTCTGATGGATATGGAACTTCACTCTCCTTTTTAGTTATATGAGAATTCGCTACAATAAACCCTTAGGAAATTCTTTCCTTCTGAATCCGACGTAGTTAATTGTAGCAAATCTTTTGAAAAACGAAAGGAAAATTCAGTTCTACTGTGATTTTTATTTTCTTTCCTTATAGTTGTCAAGTTGAAAAATCATATTTACGTTTTCTTACATTTTCGATCATATGTAGGATAATGTGTTGAACCAACCTTGACAATGCTATAACTTACACACAAATTAACATGATTAGGGCATAGTTATCCTTATTTAAAACCTTTGTATTTTTCTTAAATGCTGATTACCATATATCTGCCTAGGTTTTGTTTTACAAGTACAGCTTCCCCTTTCATTGGGCATGTTAACTCAGTGACTGAGGAAGATTATTTAATCAACGTTCATTCTGTCTGGATCATGTTTTTCTGGATATTTCTTCTCTGCTTTAGCTACTTATATGGTGTGCATGTTGATACACATTTCAAATGTTTCCCCCTGTTTTCTCTTGTTGTCACTGTAGTTTTCTGTAGGTCTTCACTTTCGGGTGTGACCACTTAATCATCTGTCGTTTTGACAACTTCCTCCTCTTCGCCTGATTTTTATTTTCCTTATATTATTATTCATCCTAAGCTCTGTGACCACAGATAACACATAGGGCAAGAAACATGTATCAACCTATTCACAAACTCCACTTGTATACTATCTTGATCTGATTCTTCTTCCTGCACACCCATCACGTATAATGCTTGTCCCTCTTATTCGATTTCAATTCAATATTTCAGATATTATTTTCTGTTTTCCTCAGTCTAAACCTTTTGTCAGTGTGTGAAACAAATATACGACTTTTTTGATCTCTATCATTTTCTGTTTGTGTCAGCTTTCTTACACATACATTGGCCTCTGTTTTTGAATTAAAATAGGTTTTTGGTAAGTTACTCTCTACCTTTTTTTTCACTCTACCTATAGTTATAGAAGGGTTTATTATGAGAGCATACGGAGTAACGTATCCTTCCCTGCTGTGTGGATTTTTGTGTTTTTAAATGTAAATAAGAAAGTCAAATGTAAACGAAGAAAGGACACATCACATTTCAATAATATAAGAAAGCATGTACTTAAGTCAGAGAGAAGGCATTGAATGTACACTTTTCTCTTGGGGTAATATTATTCTGTAAGAGATGATTTCTTTGTTCTTGTGATCTTTGCTACAGGTCGACAAGCCGTCGTTGGAAAACGGTCAGCTTATTGAAACCAATTCGTGATATTCTTAATTTTTAATGCAAAGAAATAATTTGCGTGACGATAATTATTACATTCGGACTTTGTTAAAAACATAGATTGCAGGTTCGACTTACAAATGTTGAAATTGAGAAATCGATATCACGCTTATTGCACACGATCATAGTGTCCCAAACTGAATACATGCAACAAATTTAGAAGACAAAATATTCGTTTTGGAAGAACTGCAGGGTATGCACTCAGCTACCAAAATAGTCGTAAATGAGTTATAAGGCGTTATTATTTCACAACAAGATGATACATCCTCCTAGCAGCGAGCCTCGGAAAAGAAGCAGGAAGACTCGACTTCAGTTCTTTAACTTTTTAACGAAAAGGAGGTGTAAAAGTTCGTAGATAATTAAGATATCGAAATAAAGTTCACACTTGGATATATAATATTATCGCTGATATGATTGAAACACAGTTATTTGTTACAAAGATTGTAGTTTCGTAATGAATGTGCTTCCTTTAATTAAACTCTTAGATATAAGGACATTCACAGTCTCGAGGAAAATCGTTTGACCACATTGTTTCTCTCCTTATTTGGTTCCCGAATTTTATTGTATTGCCACCAGAACTCTTCAGCACCTCCTATGGCGTGATATCACTGTGGCCAGGCATTATTTTCTTGAAATCTCCAATGGCTATCTTACCTGATAATTATCCGATATTTGAATGTCCAAATTAGCCACTCTAAACCACTAAATTTTCATGATTTTCGAAATCGACTTATCCTTAACTGTCTTTCGAGCCTGTCGGCTATTCGTACGTGCAGATATCAAGTGGTTGACCCTTATGATACAGGAAAATTGACGCACCTTCGCTAAACTTTCCGTCTCACACCTGGAGATTCTCCTGAAATGTAAAAATTCGCTGGAGCTCTCTAAAACTACTGGCAATGTCGCCTGCGCGAATTGCGGCACGTGGGACTCAAAGGGAAGCGAAAGCGCCCTGCTCGATGTGGCGCCAGCAGCGAGTAAACAGTAGGGGGCCCACAGGTGGGGAGCGGCGCCATGAATAATGCACCGGTCACCCACCGTCGAGGTGCTTTCCGATACCACGACGGCGTCGGCGTCGGCGTTGGCGGCGGCTGCGGCGGCTTGATTCCCCTTCTGTGACGTTCAAGTTTATGTAAACTCCACATTTCCACTTTAGTTTTTTTTCTTCTTTAGAAGGTTTCAGAGTCCTCATTTACCCATTTAAAAGATGTTTGCACTTCAGGCAGGAACAGTATGCCTGTGTCTGTTTTGGTACCACCTTGTTTCTTGAACTGCAGAGAGTTTTGTAAAATCTACCGCCAAATGTACGTTTACCTAAATATAAGGGGCATGATTGGTTCTCCGATGTACCACACGGATGTAGACGCGGAAACTGCTCTATATTTCGTGGTAGCTACCCGTTACAACAGCATCTGAAGATACTGAACAACTACCCTTGTTGAAATATTGTGCAATATGTGCAAGTGTATCTGACGATACACGTTAGCATCATTTTAAAATTTTTTTAAGAGAGAAAGCCTCATACTATAGCAAGCCATTGCTCTGTGCGTTGTGTAAAATCCTTACTGCAGCAGTAAACTTCTTCTCAAATCACGTTTGACTCTTTTCGCCACATCTCATTTCGTCATGTCACGTCGCAGAGCTCGTGTCTGTTATTCTGTTACAAACCTCATGTATTTAGTCTCATGTCTCGTGTAAAATGGCTCTTGTCTCTCGCCTATACATCTAGATACCTCACGTTTCGCTCCCCTCCCCTTCCCACCCCTCTGCTTCCTCTCTCTCTCTCTCCTCCTTCTTCTCTCCTCCCCTCTCACTTCTCCTCCCATCTCTCTTCTCCTCCCTTTCTCCACTCTGTCCTCACCTCTCTCCCCACTCTAGCCTCTCTCTTTCTCTCTCTCTTCCCCTATCCTCCCCTCTCAACACTTTTCCCCTCTCACCTCTCTTGTCCTCCTTCCTCTAGTCCCTGCTCTGCTCCCCCACACTGTCTTCACCCGTCTCCTCTCCTCCTCTATTACCTACCCTCTCTCTCCCTGCTCTCCTCCCATCTTTATGCTCTTCTTCTCTCCTCTCCTTTCCTCTCCTCTCCTCTCCTCTTCTCTCCTCTCCTCTCCTCTCCTCTCCTCTCCTCTCCTCTCCTCTCCTCTCCTCTCCTCTCCTCTCCTCTCCTCTCCTCTCCTCTCCTCTCCTCTCCTCTCAACAACCCCTGTAACGCTCTCAATGCCTCTCTTTGACCTCCCTTCTCCTCTCCTGTCCTACATCCTTCCCTCTCCCCCTTTCTCTTCTCTCTAACCCTCCCTCACTCCCCTTTCCCTAACTTTCCGCTTCGTCTCCTCTCATTTCTCCTCCCTTCCACTCCTATCCCCTCCTCTGCTCTCCTCCAATTCCTCCTATCCTCCTTAAAAAGCCATATATCCATTATTAACTAATTCTGTTTCTAATTAGTGTTTATGGATTTAACAGTTCACTTAACATCTTTAGCTCAGAGACTGCTACAGTGGTATCGTCATTCTTTTCTGGATGCTGAATTTCTTGCCGAGATTAACGTGGTTAACCTTTCTGTTCTTAAATAACTTCTCGTAATCATATTTTTCACTTGAGAATTTTGACTAATGACAGTTTTACTTCACATTTTAGTACGTATTCTTATCTAATGTATGTCTTAAGAATATTGCATCCCTTAAATATATTTTATTTTTTTATTAATGTATAGGATTTTATTTTGATACGAACATCCACAGTAGTTAAATATAAATTTTTTATCATATTTAAAGCTTTTAAATGACTTTTTCCCCTTGAAATATCTCTCTATGACTTTTCCAGTTATAAGAGGATGTGCGAAATGAAAAATTTGAAAGTATTTACTTGTGATTTATTGAAGAAAAGTAGAATGCAAGTTTGCCATTTTTGTATATTGTCTCCTGCACACTAAACTCCGGTCAAGACTCAGAGAGGGTCTAAATGGTTTTTAATCATAGAAATTCGCCTAAACACATGTCATTCGCAAGTCACTGTGGATATCAGTACGAATTTTGATCTACCTTAGAATATGCCTTTACGTAACACATCAATAACTGTGTGACGATAACATACTTCATGAGTTGCGGTATAGTAACAATATGTTGGGTTGGTGTATAAGTTCGTAGAGATTTGACATGTGTTTAATAAACACAACGGATACACATACCAAGACGATAGCCTTCATTGATATATTCTCCTTCATATTTGCAGGAGACTGCCAATGCTGGAGTAATTTTTCGATTCCGCGACTGTAAAAATCACCTTGTTCTGAAGTGGAGAACGCATCGAGGCTTGTTCGGAGCGAATTTTCATCAGGAAGGGAACGTCGTTCGATAGGAAGCCGAAAAGGTTAAAAACCTGAGGGCGCAAGATGAGGTGAATGTGGTGGTACGAAATGACTTCCCAAACCAACTTCCTTCTAGAGCTTTTTGCAGTCTAGCAGAATGTAGGCAGGCGTTATCGTGAAGTAGTATAACTTTACGCAGTCTTCCTGGTCATTATTCTTGGCATACGCCTGCAAGACGACTCAGGTGTTGACACCAAATGTCAGCAGTTATGGTTACATCTCGGAGAAGCAAATAGCAGTCGCTTTTCCATCAGAGTACATATCCAAACAGATGGATAACATTATCTCTTGTGGCTGTCCCTATGTCTTTTATCGGAGTGGTTTTTTTGTTGGGGTTTAGCCATTCTATTCTCTTCCTTATGTTAGAATAAAGACACCACTTCTCGTCACCGACAAAGGACGGAAATGGTCGGTGTTGTTCACGAGCCAATTGAAGACGAGCAAGGAGAGATGCTTATATGATTATTTGTGACATTGACTTAGAGCACGCGGTAGCCGTACACCCGGGTTTTGAAACTTCCACATTGTATGCAAATGTCGCACAATGGGAACTGACCACAGTTCACTACATTTGCAAGTTCTCGAGTACATTGGCGTGGATTATTGTGGGTTGGTGGATTTCAACTATCTTCATCAAATCGCGAAGGTCCTTGTGAACGTGGAGAGTCACTAACGTCATAACGACTCTCCTTAAAACGAGAAAACCATTTTTTAACTGTGCTCTTTCCAGTGGCATTATCCCACACACGGCGCAAATGTCTGTAGTTGCCTTCGCTGCTGTCACCCCTCTAAGGCGGCCAAACAGAAGAATATATGGAAATGTTCAGATTTCTCCATTTGACACGCCATCTTATGGCGTCTACAGCTATTCTCTCTATCTCCAAATGACAAAATGGCAATATGTAAACTCAAACAGCAACAGTGAACTACAAATAGGAAATCGCAATCGATAAATAGACCCATAGCAGCCGGAATGCCAACAAGCAAACCAGAAAGCCTACGTACTTACGCACCAAGTTAACTACAGAGGGTAGCAGAGACTCAGTTGTCAGCAGTATTGACTGGTGAGCAGTTCACCCATATCTATTTCGTGTCTTACAATCATCAATACAATAGCATGTCCTATACTGACTGGAATGTGGTGCGAGAGTCTGATATGGAGATTTTCATCAGCTGTACTTGCTTCCTTCAATCGCCACTAATGTTCTTTGCGGGATATCTTTTATTAAAACCGTTCTACAAAATCTTTGACAGTGTGTTGGAGTAGTTTTATCACTCATAAAAGACAGGTCGTGATCCGACCTGTTTGAAAAGATTTGTCAAAGAACTTTTACAGAGTAACGCAGGTCTAAGATTTTAGAAGATATGCTTTGCCGTTCGGAGGCAGAACTGTATAAGTAGTGACACTAGCATTATTAGTGTCGAAGTAATATCAGACAGGCCATTTACGTTCAACCGTGTACCTAAATGATCCAGAACAGACATTAGGAGAGCAGTGTACTTTTCCAATCAAATTTTATTTTTCCTCCCTCTCACGTACCCTTTCCCCACCACCTGACCCTCCTGGCCCTCCGTCTCCGTACCTCATATGCCTTTACCTCCCCCATTTTCTAAGGCACGCGCTACCCTTCTTAAGCCACATCCCTTTCTTGGAAACAGGCGAATCAGTGAGTTTCTAAGCCAATACACATATTTTTCACCCTCAGTTCGCAAATTCGAAAGACGAAATTATTCCATTACATTTAGGAATCTAACTGTACGCTTTGGATTGTGAGAACAGGTAACGAATGATTATATCGAAACAGGATTGAATCTATAAAAGTGTTCTTGAACCAATAGATGAAATCCGTCACAGAAGATGAATGTCTCTTAGAGATTAGCAGGCGCTCTTGCGGGTTACTGAACTGTCAACCATCATTGTGTGTCTCGTCAACACTTCTCAGCTGAGTTGCATGTCACTGTATATGTTCCCGCCTGTTAGAACCTGCAAGTCTGACAATGACACAACTGTCATTACAACTGTTTTGGTTGGCTGGTTGGTTGATTCGGGGGGAGGGGACCAAACTGCGAGGAATCGAATGCGTGCCCCCTGCATGGCTGTCAGATACGATGAGCACTCAGCTAAGAGTGCAGGCACTGATCGTTTCGAAAGAATGTCACCTCAGGCAAGCTGGACGGTAGATACTGTAACTGTTCCTTGATATCTTGGATAGCCACTCTGGAACGTGTTGACGCCCATGCTGGACCCAAACATAGCCTATCTAGGACAGATCTGGAAGACATGCTGCGTGCGGGACTGCTTCAACGTCATGCAAACTCTTCATAGAGACACGTGCCATTTTGGAAAAATAATATCTACGCAGTTACGAGGATAGTTAGGTCAGGTAATACGAGACCTATCCAAAACCATCTTCAAAGCTGATGCATGTAAAATAACAAGAAGTATCTTTACGGAAGACCAGTAATATTGGTAATAAATTTCGCTAACGGCTTTGCCATAGTGTAGAAATAAGGAAAACTTGTAACACTTACGATGCGGGATGATCAGTCTAGTGGGTATGGAATATGGGTCGTGGATAAATCATTGAAAGGTGGAAGTGTTCTGAGGCAGCAGAGGCGAGATTAACGACGTATTGACATTACCACTGAAAACCATGAGGTGAGAAATATTTAGGTCACAGACGTCAGCTGCACAATTCTACTCATTTTCGATTCCATTCCTCTATGGAAGATTACCTACGGTTTCTTCGGTGTCTTATTTCCTCTACTACACTCCAGTCGCTTCCGTTGTCTTGTGCTCTGTTTTCTATGTAATTACTTGCTGAAAGTCTACAGTCGGGAATTAATATCGCATACATTCATTCTGTGTATTCATTTTATCAATGTGAAACATAACTAGTGAAGATTTAATGTATTTGTATACCCTTATTGATATGTGATGTCATTGTGAGTAAGTATCGAAATCAAAGGCAATAGCACGCTGGCAGTTGCTGAGGAAAGTTCATTAGGGCCAAGAGATGCTCTGACAAAAATTTTTGTGTAGCAGTAACATGTGACAGTGGTCATTATAAAGAAGCAGTGATAAACTTAAGGGGAAATGAGGCTGTGTACAGTGTTTAGAGTGAGCGAATTAGATGATAATTTGAAATCAAAGTATAGTTAAATACAAATTAGCAGTTAATACTCTTCTTTCTAAGCTACAAAAGCTATAGCAAGTTTATTTTATAATTCGTCTGTCTTTAAAGGTATTAAGGATTTCTCTATATTTGTCTAAACTTTTCACTGCCACGTAATTCTGACAACTTAAGACTTTCGGTAATCTTCTATGATGCTGGTATAATGAAGTGTTTTGCATATATTCTAAGATGCATCATATGACAGCGGTTAAGTCCCACAAAAAGGTTGCCCTTCGTACAAAAATCAGTAAGCCCCATTTAATTCGTTCCAGTATGACCACTATTATTTATGGTACTTCGGAAACCTCAGCTTAAATACAGCAACAGACATTATCGTTCGTAGCTGCTGGTAAGCCTTTCGGAAGGTGAGGTCGTGGGCCATGAAACTCTTCTGTTCCTGACGTTTCGTCCAGGATTCCGCTGAGTCTCGCCGACTGACCAGTCGGACGTCCTTGAGTAACATCAATACTGTAGGAAGGGGGGCGTGGTCAAAGTAATACGTGATGAACAGAGATAATCCTGGTCAGAGATTAAACTTAACTATCGATTATCGTCTTGTCAAATAGAAAACTGTCTAGCGATTCTGCAAAGCTGCTGTCCATATGTCGTTAAGTTTCATTGCCTCCTCTTTCCTATTAAAATTATCCTGATGCATATTCATTTCAATGACTCCTCTACATAGTCGTGGTTAATAATTTGACGCTGTAGATAAAATTTCTGTTTCAGAAACCTACGCTTCGTTGTTTGCCAGCTGAAGAGCATGCTCTGTTACAACAGATTTCTCTAATTTTCCTAGTTGGCAAAGACACTTGTGCTCCTTTAGCTGTGTATTATGGCTCTTCTTGGTAGTTCCAACATAAACTTTACCACACGTACACACCACATGTGGACAAAGGAGAAATTTATAAACATAAGGACAATTTTAATGGGAAAGAGGAGACACTGAAACTTAACGACAAATGGGCAGTAGCTATGCAGAATCGCTAGACAGCTTTATCTTTAACAAGATGACAATCGATACTTAAGTTTTATCTCTGACCAGGATTATCTCTGCTCATCACATGTTACTTTGACCAGGACCCTATTCTATAACATTTATGTCGCTAATACTGGACGAGACGTCAGGAACAGAAGAGTTTCTTGGACCATGACCTCACGTCAACCGGTCGTGAAGGCCTTCATTCTATCGCCGTTCATGCCTGTAGTAATTATATATTTCCCTTAGTAAAATATCCGTTTACTGACACCGACTGCAATCTTCCTAAAACATTTACTTTTTTCTCTAATTTACAAAAAATAGGTCTATGAGTGTGTTTACATATAAAGTGATTTTACTTCGTCACAGTTGTCTTGTAATACCACAATATCACAAAACATGTAATCAGAATATCAGAACATCATGTAGCTATCTTCTCGAAAATCTCGAGGCGAACAAACGTTCCTGACTTGAAAGATGTGTAGTATGCAAGGCGTGAATTATTTCTGGGTAATCATTGAGAAAAAAAGTGTTGCCGAGTGAAACATGAATTGAATTAGTCAAGAAAATATTTATTTCATTTTATCCCCGTAAAGAATTCTTGTAAGACCTTGTAGTTGCTGAAGTATTATCTAACAAAAATTTCACTTCATTTAACTGACCGTATCAAAGGCTTGGATTTGAAATAGAGGTATAACATTTCCTTTAGTTTTGGACTGTTATTATGCTACAAAACTCTCAAAAGATTATATATCCCACAACGATTAAAGTTGCGTGAAGGACTTGTTGTCTTAATGAAACCCATACAATTATCAATTTTTCAACCTAAACTTGAAAATGGTGAGAGACACACAACCTATCTGATGAAGTAAATACTGATTTCTTAAACCTGATCTCTAGATAAATGGAGTTGATAAGCAGAATGGATACTGCTCCACAGAATTGTATTCACGAGAGTCACTGTGTCACGACATTCAGTCTCTGAGCATGAGAAATCTCGACAGACCAACTAGCTTGCCTCGCATTTAGTAACGCGGAAATGTTAATTCTTGTCCAGAGTCGTAGTAGGGAGGAGCTTTGTCTTAGTAAAGTATCCCTCACAAACAAATCACTCTGCTTTTGTACACAAATATATAGTTGTCACTCTTTTCCTCATTGGGTGTAAATGCAGACACTTTCAGTGACACACAATTTCACACCATAAGAAAGTAGTAGAAGTTGGGGCACAGTGAGCCTTAAATTCACTGAGTATTTTTTCAGCAACAGTTTCTGCAATAGAAAGTAGAAACAACATTTACGAGTCAAGTAATTACAGCAGTTGTTTCTATAATTTTTCTCTTTGTCCTCCCGTTAGTAGATTTTGCGACAAATACTGCAAAAGTAAAGTTCTGTCTCTTGCGCCCATTTTTCCCCTATAAAGGGGCAGAGTGAGTCTTTGCTTGAGGCACTATCAGTACATATTTGGGAAACTAAATAGTTGACATAAAACGTCTTTTCTAATAATTAACACATTTATGTCGTCATTAGACAAATATTGTAACATTTCTACTGAACAACGTACGGCACAAAGAAACTGGAAAGGACATACAATTGCTACAACGCTTAGTACCTCCAATAGGCAGGAGCTTCGCTAGTCTACACACAACATCACTAAATGCAATCTATTTTTTTCTGGATTATTCGACGCAATGGAAAGTTTAAACATTTCCGGTACGACATTTCTGAAATTTCTTTCTCATTGTTGGTAGAACTAATTTATGACAACGAAGTCAAACGGAATCTGTTTTTGCAGCATCTTCATTTTCACTACTGCACATTAATCCATTTTGGGAACTTCAGTCAATCTTGTGAATATATCCGGTTTTTCATCACTACTATAAAAATCGATGACATCGTCTGTGTCGTTCAACTTAATTTGCATTTCTGCATTACAGACATCACCCTGAAAAAGAAGTTGCATTTTGGCTCTGGCTGTTCGCTTCACAGGAATATCTTTCACAGTTCCCTTTGATTTCTTCTGCTATTGATCTACAAGTTCTTGTTTTCCTGAAGTGTCTGACAAGATTCGTGTTTTGCCCCTTTTACTTCTTACAGCTGAACTTTCCTTTGGTGATGCCTTTGGGAATGGCATAATTTATTGAGGTATGACAGACAAGCGTAATGTTCTACTGGTATCGTCTCTTGAAGGACCAAGTGTACCATTTTCTTGCAGTTTTCTGGACACATCGGAGGTTGATAAACACTCACGTTATCAACTTTCATATTAATTGAATCACAGTTCCCCTTACCAATTTCAATTAGTTTCAACTGCATAAAGATGCGAACAGGAAATCCTGCTCTGTAAAAAAATCTGCGTTAAGATGGTGATGCCTGTGGAGTAGAATTCTGTTGTAATATGGGATATTATGAATGTCGTTGGATATGTTTTTCCAGTAAGTGCTTTTTTTGAGTGTGATAGTTTTAGCAGCGTTCATGGTCATAAAATTATCACAAGCAATGTAATAGAAGCTCTTGAAATGCGCATAAACAGTTCTGTGTCTAGCTTATTGTTTGCTGGTACAATATGTGGGAGTGTTAAAGATCCTGCACTATTCACCTTTGCTATGTCAATACAGTCTATAATGAGATAGCTTCTATTATTGTCATAAATAAACAAAACTGGGTTGATAGGGGGCGCGAATGAATGTTTAAGAAAATGGTTCATGAAATGAACAACATTTTCCTGCGCCATCCAACCAGACTTGTGAATTAACTCTTCTGTTTGTGGTGGCGCACCTTACAGTATGTGTTCTGGACTACAATCTCAAGGCAATATTATTTCATATGGAATAGAATTCCCCAATTCATTTATCAGAAGACGTAGGGTAAAATGTTGGCCACTTACAGCAGATGTAAAACGACCTACCTGCTTTTGTCCTTTTGGAGCCATGACTTTCACATGATTGTCACACAAGTCTCATCCAAATTGTACAAGGATTAAGGGTCAAAATGGTGGCACTTGAAGACTTCCACCAATTTCCCAAAGAATATTCCCACATTGTGAAGGTTGAAGATTGTTTCTCTTGATAATGATGTAAGCTGTAGCATCCACAAGCTCAGTGAATGATGTATTTTCAAAAATTCCTGGCACCTGTCTGAACCAGCACATTTATTTGTAACCAAATTTTCTGGTATTCTGATATTACTGCGAGATGCTGCCTCGTAAGGGAGTAGAGCAAGCTGCGTAATGGAGATAATGGAGATACTATACAAAATGTTAGTAGGTACTCCAGCACACTCATAGAAAAGATTTTCTTGCTCCAATGAAAGACATGTTAGAATTATACTCTGGTTGAAATCAAATATCTTCAAAGCCTGGTGCCACGTTTGCTTTTTCACATACCCACAAAAACAAAATTTCTAAATTAGTGTAGCCCTTGGACTTATATACAGCTTTCATACTGTAGTTCCAAATTTGACCACTGATAAATTACGTTAGTATACAGTGCAAGTGTCGGTCTAGGAGTTCCCCCATATTTAGGTGCTGCAGGCGCAGTATAACCATCTTTTAGGACAGGTTGTACAGCTTATTTCGACCTGTCTTCAGGTGTCATACTGACATTAGTTTCCCTTCTCCTATTCCGAAAAACATTTCTTGAAATATGAAAGAGAAAAGAGGTTAAGACTATAGAGCAAAAATTGTAATGATAGCGGGCACACTGGGCAGTATGACCACTGCACCCTGGCATCAGTTGCCCACGTTGGCCCATACATGTAATTTGCAAAACTTACTACATAATAAACTTATATGTATGATAGATTTCCGTGCTTCAGTATCATTTCTAAACTTAGTTCCTTCATGCTTAACGCCTTCAGTTTCCCTGGATTATAAGGTGCACCAGTACAAATGTTTTTATTTCATGGAAATCTCGCAAGAAACGAGGTTCAAACACACAACTCAGGTTTTGTCGGTGGTGCGGGTAGCGACTATATAGAAAAATCAGCTGGTGTTAACCAACATTCGAGTACGTTCCGATGTTGGAATTACGTTACCCTACTTTCAAATATATATATTTTTTATAACGAATTGCTCACTGTGCACCTACGCTCATTGTATTCTAGTCTCCCCTACATCTAATCTCTTCAACAGTCATGAATGGAGTACGAATAAGACACAGTTTTTATTCTTCTTCGAAACTAGAAAAATATTTGCAATGTCAGTGTGTCTACGCGTCTCGTTGCCTATGCCGCTCCCTTACTAAAGAACCTCAGAAGATACAATATGCTGTACTGCATAGTTTCGGGAATAGCCTCTTTCGTACCATATTCAACGCTTCTGACAGCAGAGCTCTTTTATTCAAACATTTTATTTGCAGTTGGGCATTCGATGGTGTGATGATAACATTTTCCAAATAAGTTTCTACATCAGCATTTTTAGGATTATAACACCAATTCGTATAGAACTGTGGTTCCTACATATCCCAAAGTTTTTTTTATATTATCGAAGGAAAATAATCGATACTTGACGCTTTCTTTGGACATAGAGAAGTCGACCACTGATCTCCTTATTGTAGTACTTGTTTCTCCCACATCAGTTGTTTTCTCCTCTTCTATCACACTTCGGAACAGTTCATATCCAACTATTAACAATTAAACAAGAAAATGTATATTAAGTTTTTGTTTGGGTCAGGTGTGATGGAGTCCTCTCCTGTGTCAGCATCCTCATCTCATAGCAGTATGTGCACCAAACGACTTTAGATATTTGTTAGATAATCTTCCAATTTTTGTTTCGCCCTACTATTTGTTGCCGTCTACACTGCTTGTAGTACCACTGAAATATTGTCTGACGTTACAGAATGTCCTGTCATTTTGCCTCTTCCTGTGGTCAATATCTTTCACAGTTTCGTCTCATCGATGATTCTGTTGAGAACATACCCTCCGCCCCTGTTTCTTGATCATTTAACCTAACTGACAGCGTCCTTCTATAGAAACAGATCTAATACGCTGCAATTCACTTGTTTTCTCAGTTTCCCGCAGTCCATGCTCCACTTCCATTCAATGCTGTGCCCCAAACGTACATCCTCAGAAACATGTTCCTCAAATGTATTCATAGTTAATTAGTTAGCTTCGTAGATCATTTGAACGATTCATTTGTCGATTTGATAATGGAAAGAGTCAGTTTACAGGATATGTGTATATGATCGGTGTTACTATTAGTGAGCACATTGTTTTTTGGTTCCAATAGATTTAAAAACAAGTTTTTTTCAAGGTTCCAGTTTTTGAATCTAAATTCGTCAATGGAATGGAAGGAGTTGTCCGGGAGAAATGCTTGTAGATTGTATTAGGCCGCTGGTTCCCAAATTAGGTGGTAATTACCACGTGATGGGTAAAATGTAATTTTCTGAGAAGTGGAAATGAAATGGTAGAATTGTGTTTCGGTCATAAAATAAATTATTTTTAAACCATCATATTTTTTTCATTCGTATTGACCAACTAGGATCACGTTAACAACTTCAGTTCCTCTTCTTCCTTTGTTTTTGTTTCCTATTTTTCCACTATTCCCTCATTTTCTCCCCGTGAAGTCTCTTCCTTTCTTCTGCCTATGTTGTTCCCCATTTTCGTATTTCTTCCTCATTGAAAGCCTTCCAAATTTAGTATTATATTTTTAAAACTGCTTCTTTCCATTATTTCTGTTTCTTTGATGTTGTTTCATTTCTACTATCATTATGTTTTAAGACTATAACTCTGATTACATAAGTTACCAGTAATTACGTCTTTTTTCCAAACACTAGCATTAACGCATGACACAATGTGATGGAGACTACGGCCTGTGAAACGAATGTATAATCATCTTGCAGGGGGGCGTGGTCGGTCGTCTGAGTTTTGTTAAAGCTCGTTCAGTTCACCTACATCGATAGGATTCTTGCCGATATCCCTTCCCTCTGTGGTAGCAGATACGTGCTAGCCAGTGTAAAGCAGCGTTGGTAAAACCACCACCTAATACCTACCACACAGAGGCCGCGTAACTCCAGTTGGAAGTCAGTTCCACGAAGTTCATGATTAAGAAATCGGGCGGTCGGGATCTTCAGTTTGCTTGCAGAAAAGCGGTTAATATTACATTGCTTCAGCTTTTTATTTATATTGAAACCAATGAAATAGCTATGAAGTCGCTATTTAATATGGTACAAGAAAGTTATTATTCAAAGTTGACTGAATGTATAACAAATATTCACTCGAAAAGCAGACAGAATTTTAGTAAGTCCGACCAGACTAATTTTCACGTTCTACCAGTCCCAGACCCACAACTGTTCGCGAGTTAAACATTCGGTCGTTTCAGTGGTCTTCTTCGTAAGAGGTGCTCACCAAAATATTGCGTACAGAGGACGCAACATGCCACGCGGAGTTGTTACTATGACCATGAAGTTCTCACGGTCATATATCTCAAACTATTTAATTTAGAAATGCCAAACTTTCATTACAATGTTCGTAACTCGAGTCGCTTCAGTCACGATAAGTTCGAACCGAAATTAGCTCACTATTTCCTCATCTTACAGAGTATTTCTAAGGACCGATCTGGCATCGTGTTATCCGTAGACCGGCTAGCAAGCGACTCCTGTCGAGGTACGCTCCTGTGTGCCCACTCCTCTTTCCGCACGGGAACAGCTTAATTCTGATTGGCTGTTGATGTAAGTTTATCTAAACGATTAATCAGAACGTTCCTTCCAAATAATTCTCGCGGCAAATCTTGCCTTATCCTATTACTAATTTGACAGTAATTAATGTCAGCAAAACTTCAAATACTCGTGTTTTGTTTAATTAAAATAAACGAAGTGCGAAATATTCTTCAAATTGTTAAATAAACTTATTCCGCCCCTAACTACCATTCTGTCTGCTTTTATACAAAAGCAAGCACACACCAACATACGTCACCTGAATCGTGGATGCAGTATAACTGTCCTACGGTTCGTTTGTACAAGGTTTTGCGAAAAATGAAATATTTAATTTTAGGGTATGTCCGACATAGGGCCTACACTCTCCCAATCGTTCTCACTCAGTCACATGACAAAGTACAATTAAATAATAATTTTAACCGATTTTTGTATTACTTAATGCACAGTGACTAAAGTTTTAAAAAGAAAATTCTGATTATTTGATTTTCATCCACTGATAACTTTGTAATGGCTTCAAATGATAATGAAAGTCAATCTGTTATTGTTCCTAACTTGGTTTTAAAAAACAAGCTTAGCTTTTAGGAGTTTTAGGTAATTCTCTTTATCTCCATAATAATAATAAATAAAAACCTGAATATTTGACAGCACCATTCCATTAATAACAGAAGACTGTGCACCAAATTTGAACAAAATAGGATAATAAATATGGATTACTTAGACACCGTACTAGACGGCTGTGTGCCTTATTGCAACAAATGTCGTCTCGTAATAACTTGCTGCGTTTCAATCTGCCTCACGTAGCCCACTCACTACACACATAATTTGTACGTTGCTCCACACACCTGCCACAGCAGCATTAAGACACGCACATCAGATATGGTAAAATCTAATGAGAACACCTTCTCGAGTAGTGGGTAGTTCCTACAAGAGACCATAAACTGGTTGATTATTCACTATATAACATTATATGAACTAACTGATGGCATACCAGTAATTACGTAACAGCAACTACACTGCTGTATGGCCTAACTCTATTATTATTATTATTATTATTATTATTATTATTATTAGTATTAGTATTATTATGTTTCTTATTAGTAACAGTGGTCAGACACAAAGAATTGGCAGCCTGAAGTCTTCCAATTTCTTCCAGTTCAGATGTAAGGAGTGATTTACAAACAGTGGTCTCAATTTAATTGATTTTGAATGGGAGTGCCGGATGTGGGTTAATCAAATGCTGCTAAGGAGAGGAGTGGTCGAGAGGAAGCATACTTTGTAGCAAGTGTTTTCTATCGCTGTGGATAGTTAGCTTGCTTTTCTCAGAAGGTTGTTTGAGTAACAGTTGCAATGCATTGAGAATTCTTTCATTAGTCTATAGAAAAAGTTGTCTCACGTAAGCTACAGCAATTGTCCCATGGTTTAATATACCAACTGAAAAAGCTTAATATCACTTACATTTCATCATTTTAAAAAGAGTGTGTTCAGAGATAATTCTTTTTCATTCTTAAGTTTACTTGGGAACTTATGTTAAAAAGGTGGAGGAGAGTGGTGGGGGATAGGGGGAGTTACTAGCTACTATCTGATTGTCCTCAGGGTTAATGATCTTAGAAAAGTTGGGAACCATTGGATTAGACTTATGTTTGATACTAGTAGTAATCTTTTGGCCAGGAATGCCTTCTTTGCTTGTCACAGGCTGCTTTATGTGTCTTCCTTGATGATACGTCATGCATAATTTTGCTTCAAATGTAGTAAATTTCCTACACTTTTTCTAATCCGTTGGAAACAATTTTGAGGCTAGGTTTGACATAAATTTCATTTCTGCTGCTTTTCATTAATTTGGTCTTCTTTATATGTTGTCCCAATCCACGGTGAGCGCTCATTAGACTGTTTAGCGTTTCCAGTAGGTCCTTCGGTTTTTTCTCACTCACTAAGAATAGCAGATTTATCAGCGAATCTTATCATTGATATATTTTCACACGAATATTAAACCCTCTTCTGAACCTTTCTCTTATTTCCATTATTGTTTCTTGTACAGAGTGAACAGCACCGGCAATAGACTACACTTCTATCTTACACGTACTTAATCTGAGCGCTCCGTTCTTGGTTTCCATTCTTATTGTATCCTTTCGACTTTCGTACATTATCCGCTTTTCCTTATACGTTGACCTTACTCTTCACAGAATCTGAATCACGTTGCACAATTTTACATCGTCGAACGCCGTTTTTAGGTAGACAGTTCCTATGAACATAGCATGATTTTTCTCAAGTCCGACTTCAGTTGTCAAGCTCAACATTAGAAGAATCTCTCTGGTGACTTCACCTTTTCTAAAGCTATAGATCCTCAATTCTCATTCCCCTCTTTACGCGTATTGGTCTTGTTTGCAACTTAGGTGCTTGTGTGGCTAAGGTGAATGTGTGCTGGTCGCCATTCTTAACTGCCCTTGTTTCCATACAAATAATTATAGAAACCAATTTGAATAGCCGTTTGGTAGACGTCTCTCTCTCCCTCTCTCTCTCTCTCTCTCTCTCTCTCTCTCTCTCTCTCCCTCCCTCAAGCACACACACACACACACACACACACACACACACACACACACACACAAAGTAGAAATTCAGACGGAATCCTCTATATCTCTTCTAGGTTATTTGATAGGTCTTCCAAAGCTCGTTTAAACTCTGAGTCTAACTTCTACTCCAGCGTCTTGTGGTCCACCAGATAACAATTTGTCCCCTTCGTAGAATACTTCTGTGTAAGCCTTCCACTTATCGGAACTCTCCTCCGCGTTCAAACTCGGAATATGTCTTTCAATGTCTATGAAGATTTTTTTATATCAGAGTGTGTTCCTTCTAAATGCTGGACCAGTCCTTCACTGTACTCCTCTCTTTCCCAAAAGATCTTCCATTTATATTAGGTAGTGCAACAACAGATCTAGAAATTTAAACAAATGTTTTCTCATGTATCGCAATTTCATTGTACAAAGTATCGTTTATATTGTGACTTTGGGCTGCATACCTAGTCCATCTTGGTAACGTCTGTCGATGTGACAGTCAAATGTTCTCAGGTGATCGTCTTGCGTGCCAAAAATTGTTTAACGATATATAGGAAGGCAATGATCCCAATTCTAGTCTGGGTCCGATACACAGTTTTAATTTGCCTCGAAGATTCGATACATAAATATCTTAGAAAATCTACGGTTTGCTTCTGGTGTGAGCCTGATGTTCTGCACACTGACAGTAACAGACGTTGAAAACTTGTGTAAGAATATCGTTTCTTCATGGTGAGAGAAATATGGTTACAAATCAGACCACAGTGGAAGAGATTTAAAAGATGAAAAATTTTTGGACGAGAAGTTAAAGCAACGAGAGAAACTATGGATCTTTATACTTTCACGAAAATACCTTGCCAGCCTCTTTAAGAGGGCTGCGTTTTATAGGCTGTCGATTGCTTAAGATGGTACAGTGAAGAAATACGGACAATATCATCATCGGAAAAAGTGCAGACACTAACGCTTGTAGACTGCAAGATAATTTGGAGAGAAACCTTCGTTCTCGTTTTGTAGAAAGAGGGTGGCTTTATTCCGAAGAACTCTCGTTTTCGTAGCATAAGACAGAGTCACAACGTTCACAGTGAGAGCATTTTCGAAGAACACTCGGTGACCGCCACCTAAGCAGATGTAGTTCGTATGGCGTCGTGTCTGCCTGAACTTGGTCTAATTCCTCGCGGTATAGATCCAGAAAATGAATGGTGGCCACTGACTCATTTAAATAATGCATCGCCCGAGTCACTGGGAATCTCTGTCTGGAAAGAAGTTGATCGATGTGCGGCGTGTGAACATGCAAAAAAGTGGCATAAAGCACGACGGTAGAGCCGTACCGGAAAAGTAAGGAGCTCTGGAAGTCCAAAATAGCTCATAAATTATTCTCTGCTGAAATGTTTCTTTTTCATGAAGACATTCGTTTTCATATTGCTTGTGCTACCAGCACAGAACTTTCCCCGTTGCCCTGTTTCTCCAAATGAAAATATCGTGCGTTCTTTGCGAAAAAGGAAGAAATATTCTTCAAAATGCCTGCTGAATTTTTGATCTTTATATATTTATGATAACGTACGACATGTCATTTCTGTTCTTGTCGAGAATGAAAATTGTAAAAATTTGATGCTAAGTTTTGTAATTGATGTATTTCTATCGAAAATCCCATTACGCCATTGTCAGTATATGTGAAGCACTACATTTTCAACGCTACGGCATTATTTCTTCAGCATGTCTCATATAGCAAAAAGTGATTTTTCTCCAGATATCAAGTTGGCGTTGTTTTAATGAGGTACTATTCTTCAACTAAGCAGTTATCTGTGTCTCTGTTCTGTTGCATTAATCTAATTTCCTTTTCTACTGGCAGTACCATACTGGTATCCAAATAACGTTACCTGTCTTTCTATCTTTACATTTATGTCCTTTCGTAATTCTTAATAAGACGTTTGTTTTCAGCTCATTTTTCTTGAATTTTATTTAAATTTCTCTTGCTCCTGTGTGCATATTAACACTAATAGTCCGTAATGTTTGGTTGGCTATTGTTCTATATCGGCTTCGAAACATTCACTAGGTTTCATGAATTCACATCACGGCCACACTGTAACATCAGGTCAAACGTTTTTCTTTTTTATTATTTAACCCAGCAGGGGTGCACTCCAGTGCATGTTCTTCAAGTCATCGGTTTTGTTTTTTATACAAATTCCCTGAAGTTACATTTTATTTTCTAGTTTTTCACCCCACTTACCCGAAGCAGCTGAAGCAATGCAGGAGCTCTACAACCGTCCTTCTGTCTTCTGGGAAGAGATTGAAATATGCAAGAAAAATGGGTTTGTTGCGAACTGTCTGAATAATGGCAACGTGGTGAGCATTGATTTTTGTATCGGTATTACAAAAAACGTATCTGCACAATTCTCGACGTTGTACACTGCGTGTCTTGTTTGAAAACGAACTTTTTCCACTCACTCGTGGTGCTTGCTATTCACAACAATGACACACATTCAAGGTTTCATTAACTCTGCAGTAGTCGCTTGTATTTCTGTTATGTTACACGTCGCGTGGGTCACAGCTGTCACCCACTATTGTTGTCAATGTTATTTTAACAACGATGAAACAAATAAGATATATTCTTGCATAATGATATAGGATTTGATTATTTACTCAGCTTTAATGCGCTATATTCACTATAATACCCATACGTAACCTATTTCAATGAAAACAAACAAAGGTGTAACTTTGTTTAAATTAAAATGAATAATTAGTGTAGTTAGTGAAGAAATCCATAGTGCTTTTTGAAATGTGTATTATTTTACTACACACTGCCAAAACAGCTGACATGATGTCCCTTCAAGTAATCAGCGGAGGTCCACTTATTTCACCAAACTGGTTAATTTGTCCTGGGATCTACCACAATCTTAAGATCTCCCTCTTTCTCACTTTCTTTCCTCTTGCCGCCTGATTACAGTCTCTTTCTCTCCAACAAATAATGAATGTCCAAGTCTCTTGGTCTCCTAAGGGGGCTGTGGTGCTTTTTTCTGTTTGGGGGTTTATGAGTTCCCATGTATTATTGGTTAGCAAAGTAATTCACTTCAGTGGTTTACGTCCATTTTTATTGGATTTATAAGTGCGAAATGCATTTATTGCAGCTAAGTTTAATAGACTGTAGGACACTATGACAGGCAAGTGTCTTATATTTCGAGTCACCTCATTTTTTGAGACAGCTGGTAAACAAACATCACGTCAACTTCTGTCACGTTGTAAAATTCTATGACCTCAGACTTTATCGCATCCCCTGTGTTGCTATCGATAACATCGTCGTGGTGTACTGTAGAAATGACTTGGGCTGTTTTATTCTTCTTAGAGACAGTGTCACGCGAGGCACGTGTCCTTTTGAGAGGAGAAAATTGAATATTTTTTTGTTCCTCGTTTGTTTGGAAAAACCTCCACAGGTATTTGGCGTTTATTGCGGCGAAGTATTATTCCCACGTGAGTAAGATATCTTTGTGAATTTCGGTAAGAGACTATGTCAAAAACCAGTTTTCGGCGGTTACATCTCCGTTAGTGTCCACAGTCAGTTCCACAATTTTATTACTACATCATTTGCGCTAATGCTTTGTTTGTGAGGTTCATCAGGCTGTGAACCAACATAGGCTTGAAACAACTTATACTGTATTTAGCATGAACCAAGTAATACCGACACTAAGCACTCGAAAATAAAAATCTTACCTATCGAAAAATTTGTATAAACAAAATTGGTGATAACAGTAGTTACATGGGTGACAATTGTCAACCAAAGCACAGATGTGGATAAGCTTATTTTTATACTCCCTAACAATAGCCACATTCAAACAGCAATGGCGAAATACTGACCGTTAAATTGTAACTCGAAAGTGCACAAATTCGCGTCTGTGGACAAAACGTACGAGCTATAGGATAACAAAAGGAATATCACTGGGTGGGTGAACTAGTCACTACTAAAGGATTGAGTACAGCTAGAGTTCGTTTCCGGCTTGCTTTCCGACAGAGTTATTTGTGCGTTAACACTCATACACACCAGCAGGAATGAATTTACTGAATAGAAGTTGGCCGATATAGGCTTTGTGTATGCGTTCCCTGTATACTACGCAATTACAACTGAACAGTGCTATGCTAAGCTGTTTCCACAGCTGTTAAAGTCTCAAATTAACTCATATGACGGTTATTCGGAAAGTAAGGTACAATCGGTCGCGAAGTGGAAACCACAGTGAAAATCAAAAATGTTCTATTTTCAGTTTGCTACACTTTCCAGCTACTTCTCTATATAGCCGTCACTTCTATTTTGACGCTTGTCTTGTCATAGAAGGCAGCCACCTGTGCTTTCAGCTAGTACGCTGGCCCGAAGTTCGTTGTCGGTGCCAAAATGTTGTCTTCACAACCAGTGGTTCAGCAGAGGCTAACCTCGGAGGCAGTCAAGTCCAGCGTGTATGGTGTGTGATCAAAACACTTACCATAGAAAACACTGCGGGGGCGTCCTCATTGCCCCTGCTGTGTGCGGCCGAGAAGTTTCATGAAGAAGGAAATGGACATTATGAGGGACTGCATGAAATCAGGCAAAACCTCGCAGAAGGCATCCGTTCTTGGTAAGAGATACTATTGTTCTAGGCGTCTTTAGGTGCCCACTGTGAGCTCAGAACTGAAAAGTGCGATGTTATGTGATCGACGGGCATGCTAGAGACACTGCCGTACACATCTGTGCAAAAGCTTCACCGGATTTTCATCGTCTTTTTATTTCGCAACGTACTAGACAATACTTTCGGAACAGCCCTCGTTAAATCATAATTGCTCTTCGTCGTGCACACTTCAAGAGCGTTCTGGCTACGTAGCTGCACTTAAATAATTATAATCAAAATATAGGTACAGCAACAGAATTATATTTGTTATAACAAAGACATGTCAAAAATATCATACACATTTCTGAAGAAATGAACAGTGCCCTATCTACCTGAAAAGTTCATATATTCATCACCGCAAAGAAACATCTTTCATAAATAATTGTAATATTTAAGTTTTTATTTTCAACTAAAGACCAGCTTCAATTGTGGCAATATCCCTCTTGCTACCAGGAGTCGATATGAATGTCTCTAGTACATTCAGCACTAATTCTGATTTCTAAATCATGTATTCATTCTTGTGATTCCAAGAAACACTTATCTTTTGTTGGCCTGGATTTCTCAAATTGCTTAAACGAGCGTATACAATTTTGTAATGGTAACCCAGCAAGGATCCTATAAGACTGCATAATAACCGCCGGTATTGTGGATCAAGAACAGTTATAGCGACACAAAGAATAGAACATCCTATAAGATCGAGCTTAGGTACCACAGTCTGCAATAAATGTACAGATGACTTAATTTGTTTTTTGGGGTACTACATGTACTTTTCAACGTACTGAGAGATATCTGACAACACACTCCAATTTAAACTATAATGTTGTAAAATACTTAGCTAAACCACCTTAGAAATACTTGGGTTACATTGGACCACACACAAAATTTTAAGTAGCAACTTTTCATAAAAAAAGATACAATTTGGAAACATTTCAACTGATTTAGTAACTATTTACTAATAAGTATTAGTGCGACACGTTTGGCCAGCATACTGCCATCATCAGATTATTAAAGTTACGGGTACACTAGACTAATCTGAAGCATGATGGCGCTCTTAGCCGCTCGGAGTGGCTGCGCAGTTCGAGGCGCCATCCCACGGATTTCGGGGCCCCTCCCTCCTGACATTCGAGTCCTCCCTCGGGCATGGGTGTATGTGTTTCTGTTAGCATAAGTTAGCTTAAGTTGGGTGTAAGTCTAGGGACCGATGACCGCAACAATTTCGTCCCTTAGGAATTCACACACATTTGAACATATTTTGATGGAGCTCATTAATGTAATGTACTTAATAATGGTATGTAGTATGTGCCGAATGTGTCGTCATAAATAATAAAGTCGCAGACCTAAAACAATCTAACATAACATGGATAAATTTAGCAATAATAAGAGAATTTCTTGACAAATAACGTAATTATAAAGATAATGAGCTATTTGAGTTTCTAGGTCCCATTCATGCGAAGAAATCAGCACTTGCTCTCAATTATTCCACAAGGCGGTAAGATATTTCCATATAATATAAGTCTACACAAGAAAGAAGTCCTTAGAACACACGAAAAATGTCCTTAGAAACAAGGTAGACTTCTCACACAGAGGATGAAATCAAAGCTAAGTTAAAGTATTCGGTTCCACGATCCAAGGACATTTCGAATTTGGTTAGCTCAGGAGAGAACAGCCTCCGCCAGAGTAATTTGCCGTCAGTAACAAAAATGCTGAAGTTATGAATTAAATTTTGTACAAATGCCAGGACTTCATCCCAGGTCTTCCACTTACTAGCCAGATTCGTTGTCCTCTACAACACTCTGGCATCGTGGCTAACATAGCTGAACAGACTACTCGAGTCCCCTCCCTAACACCAACGTCACACCTCAGCCCATTTTGATTTTCCACTTAAGTATATTTGCAGGAAAACGTAATTCAGTCAAAGCAATAGATAATCTATGTCTGTGGTATGGGCATGATTTCCCCATTATTATGGCTGGGGTTCTATTCCAATACAGGGGAGACTCGGCAATAATGATAGTTTAAGAAGGGGAGAATCAAGATGGGGTGGGGTTTCAGAAAGTTTGTGTTAGGGAGAGTACTGGATTAGAGTAATCTGTGCAGTTGCATTATCCAAAGTGCGAGGGTGGTCTAGTGGATAACACATCTTCCTAGTAAGCGGGAGACCGAGATTCAAGTTCTGGGCGTGGCACTAATTTTAATTCGTTACTTGTGCTCCTATCCTTATTGAAATTGAGAGTATGTCTCCAGAAAAGCGTAATTCCAATAGATCAGTAGACGAGCTGCGAAATCAGACCTACCAAAAGCTCAACGCACTGTACAGGTCCTGGAGGTTAACACGGACGCTAAAAGCTCTGAAAGAGGAAGTACATGATGGACGGAAGAATGGGGTGTATGGGTGTAACATTCACTCAACGACGATTTCATGAGAGACGGAGCACAAGCGCGGATCGAAAGAGCTGTGGAACGAATTCCTTGTCATTTGCCGTAACCCATTCTCAAAAATCACGGAAACCCAAATATGGACGGCAGGATTTGAATTTCAACAGCCGTCTTTCCAAACATGAGACCAGTTTCTTACTGGTAGTCCCTCACACTTTGTTTAGAGCTCGGATGCAGGTCGTCTCGACTGACGTGTCGTGATACAACTACCGGCACACTCCCGGGGTATCGTATGTATAGCTCGAAATGAGGCGATTCGTCCTGCTCGCCAACGCGTCACATTTCAGAAGATTGTGAAGTTATTTCTTGCAGAATATTTATCAATTGCAAAAAGTACAATGACCCTCTGCTTGAATATGTGCATCTGGTTATTGCTTTGGACACTGTTCAAATTTTCAAATGCGTTTGAAATCTTATGGGACTTAGCTGCTAAGTTAATCAGTCCCTAAGCTTACACACTACTGAACCTAAATTATCCTATGGACAATCACACACACACCCATGCCCGAGGGAGGACTCGAACCTCCGCTGGGACCAGCCAAGCAGTCCATGACAGCAGCGGCTCGACCGCTCGGCTAATCCCGCGTGGCTTTGAGCACTGCTGCGAGGCAGTCAATCAATCGCACTTCTTCCTGGAATGTGTGACAATTGTAAGTAGGCTGTTTATGTTTCCATATTGGCAACATTACGTAGCGCTCTGTATGAAAATCACTGGCTGTGCTGTGTGCAGTCTGTGACTAGTTTGCATTGTTGTCTGCCATTGTAGTGTTGGGCAGCTGGATGTGAACAGCGCGTAGCGTTGAGTAGTTGGAGGTGAGCCGCCAGCAGTGGTGGACGTGGGGAGAGAAATGGCGGAGTTTTGAAATCTGTAAGACTGGATGTCATGAACTGCTATGTATATTATGACTTTTCAACACTATTAAGATAAATACATTGTTTGTTCTCTATCAAAATCTTTCATTTGCTAACTATGCCTATCAGTAGTTAGTGCCTTCAGTAGTTTGAATCTTTTATTTAGCTGGCAGTAGTGGCGCTCGCTGTATTGCAGTAGTTCGAGTAACGAAGATTTTTGTGAGATAAGTGATTTGTGAAAGGTACAGGTTAATGTTAGTCAGGGCCATTCTTTGTAGCTATTACTGTAAGTCAGATTGCGTTGCGCTAAAAGTTTTGTGTGTCACTTTAGTGAATGTTTGAGTATGTTCAATTTTGCTCATCTGTTTGAAAAGCAAATAATGTAAGAGGTTTATCAGCACAGTAATTCAATAATTTTTCTAAGGGGACGTTACATATGTCTACCCTTAGCCGAGGATACCTCACTGGAATCTTCTGATTTTTTTCTTGTAGTTTGTGTAATTAGTGTAGCTATTGTTTATTGCTAGCGCGTAATTGTAGAGATAATCTCCTTTGGAGCTGCAGTCTTTCATTGTTGTACAGTAAAACAGTTGTGGCATGCATGTAGATTTGCACCAAGTAATTCGCAGCTGCGCTTGCGATTAACTAGATATTATTTTCAGTGCTATGTTATTGTGTTTTCTTATTTTTGCTCTTCAAATTGTGCTTTTCTGTGTTGTCATGTGAAATATTGTGACAATTATGGCGTATGAAAAACGTAATACTAGGCTCCAAAGTAAACTGAGAAATGACAGTGAAGACGAAAGCAGTGTGTTAGCGCCACCTTATAATGAATTAACTAATGTTCAACATAGTAATTTGGTAATTGTGCATAGGGAAATGGAGCGGGCTGCAAATAATAGTGTAGGCAGTGAAACAATTAGTGAACAGGGAAACATTATCGATCGGTCGGTCGGCAACAGCTCGCCCCAGGAATCCGAAATGACAGGACACAATCTTGCTAATACTGCTAATACTGTAGATTCAGGTTTTGGGTCCTCACAGTTTTCTCAAATAAGTAAAGACACATTTTCTGCTTGTCAAAATGTGAATGTTGCCGGTGCAACTTCACTGCCGAAAAGCACTGAGGAACATCTTTCAGACACCAGTGCATTGTTATTACAGTTAATGCAACAAATGGGACAAAGGCCACAAAAGTTAGACACAACGCTTGAACAAACTCAGAAACAAATGGGACCAAATCTTCAAAAGTTAGACACAATGGAACAAAATCTTCAAAAGTTAGACACAATGGAACAAAATCTTCAGAAGTTAGACACAATGGAAGAAAATCTTCAAAAGTTAGACACAATGGAATAACACCAGAGACAAACACAGCAACAGTTAGACGCAATGGAACAAAAGCATCAAAAGTTAGACTCAGTGGAATATAAGCTTGAACAAACACGTGAAGATTTAACTACTGAGTTATATAACATTGAATCGAAATGTCAAAAAGTCTGTAATGACGTAAAAACACAAATTTGTGAGCATTTTCAACCTTTTTTTTTTGCGGCATGTATATGCATTACAGAATCACGAAGCAGCCATAAAAGAACTGCAAACTATTGTTCATGAAAATCATGAGACCTTGCAAGCTAAAATTGACTCAGTTGCATCTACCGATTCGGTTACGCAACTTGCAAAAACTCAGGAAATCTTAAAGGACACAGTAGATACTCTGAAAATTGGTTCAGAAAGACACACGGAGGAAATTAGTTCATTATCAGAGAAAGTAGTTGAACTTTCAGATCATCTAAATAATTTATCTACGAAGGTAGATGATAATCTGAATGACACAAAACCGGTAGTCTTTAATGACACAGAAGAGTGCGAACAAATTAGGAAATTCAGACAAAATCAGAATCAAATTAATACGCAACACCAAAGAGAAATCCGGGAAATACAAGATCAGCTGACACAGGTAATACAAGAATTATGTATTTCAGAGGACACTCGCACCCCAATACGGGAAGAGAGACATAGAAATACGCAACAGCCACAAAACAACAACACAGCGCTTTTCGGAAATTATGAAAGAAATTGGCAAGGTGCACCAAATTTTGAAATGGAACCGCCGATACGACGTAACAATGACCGATATGCGACTCGCCGACATGATGATTTTGACTATAAGCTGTTCATTACTACACGTAAATTAAAAACATTTGAGAATTCTGGCAACGACATTCATCTACAAGCATGGCTCCATCAATTCTCTCATTGTTTTCCTCCCAACTGGTCATTAGAGCACAGATTAGAATTTATGTGTGGCAATTTAGAGAATGAACCAGCTGTAAGAATGCGATGGGCCATTCACGACTGTCACAGTGAAGGAGAATTTTACCATGCCTTCCTCTCAGCATATTGGTCTCAAACTACACAAGACCGAGTAAAACATAGCATCATAATGATGAAACATTTCGAACAATCTGAATTTTCCAGTCTTGTGAAATATTTTGAAGACATGTTGCACAAGAATCAGTACCTGTCAAAACCATACAGCCCCTCAGAACTCATCCACATTTGCTTAATCAAATTACCTGAACATTTACGACATATTATTTTGGTAGGACGTTGCAAAGACGACATTGAAGCTTTTCAGAGACTCTTACAAGAATTAGAAATTGACACTGACAATCGCGGAACGTGAAAATAGGAACACAACAATTACAGGTCACATCCGTCGCACTTCCGCGATGAAAGAAATAATAACTGGACACGACAAGGCTATTCTCACAATACAAATCTTGACCAAAACAGACACCACCCGTATGACAACCGTTGGCAGAGTAGTAATAACTACAGGAAAAGATCACCTCTCTGCAGTAGGGACTATCACAGAGACAATCAGAGAAACAGACAATATGGGAACCAAAATAATTATTATCAAGGGAGACAGAATAACTTTAGACACAACGGTCCAGCGCGCAGTTAAGATTCAGCGAGAAATTCTCCACCATGTGACCGACAAGAATGAAACTATGGAATCTACCGACATGACGATAGACGGTATGATCGTAACGACAGAGCTGAATTGCATCAAAACTGGCGGGATTCAAACAGAGCAGGGCCCTCTCGTCAAGGTGAATTTGTAGAAGTTAGGTCTCCAAATCCCAATAACGACGCGCGCCAACAAAGATACAATAGGCAATGACTCATACCGCTGGCAACCACAAAACGTACTTATGAAACTGACGACGCAGGTGCCGTAGCTAGTAACTACGTAAAAATGTAAGACATTAGGGACATCTTACTCCAGGAACACGACGTAAAACATAACACCATTGCATATCCTGTGATTCACATTACAGTAAATGACGTAAAATTTACGGCAGTACTTCACTCTGGAAGTCCCATTTCAGTAATTAGTGAAACAGCCTTTAGCAAATGCAACAAATCGAACGATTGTCCCACACTTCCATTACGTAAGATTAAATTACAAGGTGCAATCTTTGGAAAAAGTGTATATGTACGCCAACAAACCAACTTAGAATTCTTTTGTCAAAGCCACAGCTTCTCTATGAACTTTCTTATTCTTCCATTACTGTCGACGGAAATTATATTGGGAGTAGACTTTTTGAATGAATACAAAGCAATCTTAAACTTTCACGATGCTGAAATAAGTTTAAAGAAATAAGGTAAATCAATGGCTTTGAAATTTGAAGATTGGCTCTCAAACCATGACGAAGAAATTAATCAGCTTTACCTCCTGTTAGATAACAGTTCGGAATTTTCGACGGAACTTGACACTAACAATCACTCTGCAAGTACTGACAGGGATGATATCGACGGCGCATTTGATAGTAACGAGTTAATTCAGAATAAAATTCAAACAATTGAGAATTGTAATGACAGTGATAGGCAAGACCTTGTTGAGATTTTACAAGCACATTTCACAGTTTTTACTCACAAAACAGGAACAATCAAGGGATTTCAATACCAATTTCGTGTTCGTGAGCATACTAAATTTTGTGTTAGACCATACGTAATTCCAGCACATCATAGGGACCGTGTTAGATCAGAAATACAATCTATGCTTGACGAGGGCATTATTGAGCCTGCAGTAAGCTCATACAACAATCCATTACATGTTGTTGAGAAGAAAAATGGATCGATCAGGCTTGTCTTAGATTCGAGACAAATCAATACTATCATCATTCCTGAAACAGACAGGCCGCAAACGTTAGAAGAACTTCTTCAAAATTTTAATGGTGTAAAAGTGTTGTCTTCTATTGATCTCACATCCAGCTTTTATCAGATCGAACTTCATCCAGAATGTAGAAAATACGCAGCTTTCCTTTGTTTCGGCGTTTGTTAACAGTTTCGGAAACTTCCTTTTGGTTTGAACATTTCTTCGGCAGCATTCATTCGCGGGCTAAATTCCATATTACCTAAGTTCTTAAAACGTCACCTCACCTTATATGAGGACGATATTCTGATAGCAGAAGCCTCATGGGAACAACACAATCGCATCCTCAACAGCGTGCTACATATTTTTGCAGAATCTGGAATTACAGTTAACTTGGAAAAGTCTAAATTCGGTAGGACAAAGGTGAAGTTTTTGGGACATATTATTTCTTCTGAAGGCATTCAACCGGATCCTGAAAAGTTAGAAGCAATCAGAGCCATTCCAGTTCCATCCACAAAAAAACAAGTCCGCAGTTTTCTAAGTCTCGTAAATTTTTACCGTCGTTTTCTGAATATGCAAATTCTACTTACACCAAAACTTTGTTCTGTCACTGGAAAAAATACTATTTGGAACTGGGACGAACAAGCACAGTTGGAATTCAATTCTTTGAAAGAATCGCTACTTAATGCGCCAATACTAGCTCATCCAGATCTGTCACAAGATTTCTGCCTTAGCACGGAATCTTCCAAAGTCGGTCTTGGTGCCCATTTATTTCAAGAAGCCACAGAAAATGACACTACTGTTCAGAAAACCATTGCTTTTGCTACCCGAGTGCTAACAAAATCTGAAAAAAATTATTCTGTTACTGAATTAAAGGCTTTAGCTATCGTTTGGGCATTTAACAAATTCCGTTTCTTTCTTTCTGGTAAGCACGTAAAAGTATACAGTGATCATCGTGCATTACAATTTCTTATGTCTTCAAAATTAAATCATGACAGGTTAAAACGTAGGGCATTGTTTCTGCAAGAATTCCACTTCACAGTAGTCTACATTCCCGGCAAGGAGAACATTGTTGCGGACGCACTGTCACGCGCACTGGCTGGGCTTGAGAAAAGTAACACAGAAGGGAACCTCGAGAAAAATTTCAGTATTCTTTACATTCAGAAAGTCGCCTTGGAAACTTTATCACCACATCTTTATAGGACACTGCTCACGAACAAGATAAAGATTCAATTTGGAAAGACATCAAAAGTAAATGGCATGAAAAGACACACACTCAGATTCGGCATTAGTACCTGGTTAAAAACAACATACTATTCAAACGCTGCTCTGTTGATGACAAGCTATGGGTAGTTTGCATTCCAGACGATTTTGTTAATAAGCTCATTTGGTACATTCATTTCAGCTACGCACATTTTGGTCCACGAAAATGTTATCATATTATTCGAACGACTTGTTATTTTAACAATATGGAAAAGAGAATTCGAAGAGTCTTATCTATTTGTAAACTTTGTCAAAAGGCGAAACCATCTACTATCTCACATCGTGCTCGGTTGTTTCCTATTATTCCTTCTAAATTAAAAGAATTTGCTGCTGTTCATCTCTTGGGACCCCTTGTCAGAACATCTAATGGATTTTCGTAGGTTCTAGTCGCTGTTGAACTTACTTCAAAATTTGTTTCTTTCACTCCGTTACGTAAAGCCACTGGACGGTCTGTATCCAACGCCTTTGTTAAAAATTTCTTATGGGAAGTTGGCCACGTTGCTAAAGTCATTTCAGATAACGGACCGCAATTCAGATCTGATGTTTGGTCACGCATGCTTCGGATCATAAAATCAAACCTGTTTTTATTTCATTGTACTCACCACATTGTAACCCGTCTGAACGGATTATGAAAGAAATCAATAAGCTTTGCCGACTTTATTGCCACAGAAAGCATCAGCATTGGAACAGATATTTACACTTATTTCAAAATGTGTTGAATGAAATGCCTCATGATTCCACTGCTTTACCACCTACTCTTGTACTGAAAAATGAAGAACCAACGAACAGAATCAGAGAGCTTGTTCCTTTCCCGAATACACGTAAACTTCGACACAAAGACATAATTGATTTGGCTCTTAAAAGTATAAAATCTGCAGCAGACAAACGGAGAAAACTACACGGTAAAGCAAATGCAAAGAAATTGTAAATTGGTCAGAAAGTTCTCATTAAAACTCATTCATTGTCACATAAGAACAAACACTTGAGTCACAAATTCTTTCTAGTTTACAATGGACCTTCCAGAATCCGACGTTTACCACATGATAATTGCGTTGAAGTTGAAACACTGCATACTAGGAAGTGTAAAGGTTTACACCACATTTCACATATAAAACCGTTTATTGAAAGATAATCTGCTTTTTAACTTTGTCTTTGCCATAAAACTTTTCACTTTACATTATTAGTATGCTTTGTCAGACTTAGAATCTGTTAACATGCAACAGTGCTTGAGGTTAAATATCCAGTCAAGAACCAAGAGAAATTATTTAAACAGAAATTACGAATGCATTGTTATAGTGAGCAGACGACACAGTGTTGTTATTTGTACATTCTTGCTTGTTAGTTCCACAATCACGTAACGACTATAAGAATCACATACTTAGAACGTATACTGGCAACGCTAATGAGATTTTCATGCAACATTTTGGTTTACTTAAAAAGACATTCTTTATTTGAAGTACTTTCTGTGGAATTAAAGATGACTTAGCATTTGGTTTCTTTGACAGCTACACGAATATATCACGACGCTACTAATGTGTGACACAATTTACATTGTTGCTTTTGTGCTGTATCTGCTTTATATCTGCACAGTTTTTTCTGAATTCTTGTGGAAAGTAAAACATGTTTTAGTAGTAACTTTTGTGGTATAGCTACAATGAGACTGCCTTTTCCGTAGCACAACAATACGTTACAGCACAGTGGTTTCTTTATCACGGCAATAAGCGTAATAAGTAAGATATCTATACGCAAAGCATTTCACTTTTGTTTATCATGAGGTAAGTACATTGGCTTCTGCAGAACTTAGCTCTCGGAGGACGATAACTACGACACTTCCACAGAGATTATCTTACAAGAAGACGCACAGTTTAGCGCTACAGTACACGTATTTGAGTGATTAACTTTGTACTTAAATCATTTATTTTTAATGATATTTGAAGTACAATGATACAAAGGTTTTCCATGATACATTTCATTCCATTGCTGTAATCTGTAACACCTGAGGGAATAATTACATTAATCCTCAGGCGGATACACGCTTACTTTGTGCACCACGTGTGTGGCAAGCACAAGGAGCCCTAGCTAATATGGTATTTGCTTATACAACTTTACACATCGGTACCGTATTCCTTTAACACACAAATTACGCAGCTATCTGATCATTTAACTGAGAGATAAACATTTTTTTACTACATCAGTGATACATGTTTACACAATTACACAGTTGGATAACTTCACACTTATGAAACCGTATTTTGTCTGTACTGTGTGAACTGTTCATATTTTTTCGGAACCATTGCGATACTATGAGATCTTTGAATGATGTATTTGGTATGAGATCACGATTTTTAAAGTACGTTTGAGGTAGATGACACTATTGAAATGAGCAGAGAATTTGCTTTAGGTTTTGAAATTATTGCAGAAAGCTACGACGTTTTTGAGATTTGACTGAGGTGTTATGATGTTATTATTACGACGACGATGTGTATTATGCTGCTGAGGTATGTTTACGATTAATAAGCTGATGCTATATGAGTTATTTGATTATGCTATGTATCTGTTATGATGAAATATTGAAGAAGTGTAGACGAATATGTATATGTGTAATAAGGTAAGGAATAATGAGTAGTCTGGTTTATGAAAAAGGTTGCTGGAAACCAAGAATCGTACTTTAAGAGCTATGAAATGTATGTAAATGAGTGAATGTATTACAATGCTGACGAAAATTTTTTGGACACTGTTATATTAATAGGATTTTGTTTCTACATATTTGTAACGCAAACTCTCAACCTGTGAAATTTTTTATATGAGACTGCCATTGTAGCAGAAACTGCTGTCATTAATATTTCAGTAAGAAAGGTAAGTGACCTTGACGTAATGCGTTTTGGGTGCCCAGCTGAGAGGTAGTTGTCTGACAAAAGAAAGCCATTAGGTGGAGAAAAAAAAGAGGCCATTATCCTCGCCATTGACATTCCTTTAGAGAAAGCATCGCAAATACGACACGCTCATTACTTGGAAAGATACTTACATCTGCACACCTGATTATGACAAGTGTCTTTCTATGAGAGTTGAGAGAATTTCTACTAACTTATGAAATGTCACATGACTATTTAATGATATTTTTATGCTTTGCCTTTCATAGTTGCTTATTTCATTTGATACCTAGTTTCCAGCTGTGTTGCAGCATTGGTTTTATAAAATAAAGTAAAATGCATTTGCTAATGTGAACACTTTCTGTCAACAGATCTATTAAATAATAATTTTGTGATCCACATTCTTCAAAAAAGGAGCACTTGGAAAGGAAAGAACAATAATAAGGGACTAGTAACAGTAACTGCATACATAATTTTCTTTTCAAGTACATGGTAATATATTTTTTACAATAAGTTGTTGTGGTGCACAACTTTAATTACATAGACACTAAGATGTGACATAGGTATCAGACATGGCCATCTTTACTGTAATATTTTTTCTGCTTGAGCTTTGTCATGTTTAGATATAAATTATTGCATTTGCTGCTGCTCTTTGCGAGGCATAATGTTACTGAATTTGACTTTGTGTTACTCTGTTAAGCCAGTTTTACTACTGATTTATTTTTGTTGTTTGCTGCGCATTGCCTTATATTAGTTGTAATATTGCAATTGCTTTGCTAACTTCTACAGTGGTGCTTGCTTCGCCAATTTCCGTTTTTTTTGTCATTGCTGTTTGTATTAATTGTTTTGTGCTGCTGCATTGCCTCGTCCCTTAGTTTCTACATCTGAGCTCAGTAGATTTAAGTTAGCTTAGGAGGTGGTAGACTATATAAGAAACTGACTATGGACAATAGGGAAAGAATGCATTGAGAAGTCATACGAAAAAGATTTGGGCCAAAATGAGTATTGTACACTGAGAAATAATTACTTTGAAAGAAATATGAATAGAATACAGAAAGCAGGTATAGATAGGACTTTTTGGGAATAATGATGAATGAAGGGAGATCTCCAAGAAGTAAAGAACGTTTTGTTTGCAAAATACTGCAGTAAAACAAACCCTGTCCTTTCCTTTTGTATTATTCCGCTATATGTTTGTGTACCCTTGTGTATTTGTGTTCATCCTGTCTTTATGTGTTTATCTGATACGATTTATGTTGTAGAATTTTTCTAATACTCAGCTACATTCACTATGATGAGGAATACTGTTATCCTCAAATATAATTTGCTTTAATAATATGTTATTTACTTTGTAAAGATGTTTAGACATTATTTATCTGTTCTGTTTTGTTGCTCATGTGTGAAGTTGATGTTTCAAAAGTTATTCTGATCTTTTATGTATGTACTCAAGTCCTAATTCCTGTAACACTGATGTATATGTTATTTCGATTCTTTTGTAAAGCCTGTACAAGAAGTGTTATCTGTATTGTTATGTTCTTTAATGATGTATTTCGTACCTTTGTAACTGTATTCTTATGTTATAAAATTGTAATTGACACCAGATCATCATATTATTAACTTGTAAGTTCATTTCACTGCACACGTTTCTATTGGTCATAGTATATGGACAATACGTGAGAAGTAGGGACTGTTAGTGTTCGCACATGTGTTAATCATTCAGCAAGGGACTGGATAACAGCATTACTGGTCCTAAGGACAATTCCAAAAACTTTGTGAGTGCACAAGTGGTGGCTATGGACTTGCTATATTATCTGCAAGACTCTTCAATGGTGATTGTACACCTGCACAGTCACAACAGATGGCTGCTGCCCATCTCTACAAGGACTACAGTGGGTCTGCATCTTTGAAGACCCACCAATACCATTATTTCTACAAGGTCTACAGTGGGTCTACACCTTTGCTGACTCACCATTACCATTATTTCTACACGGACTGTAGTGGGTCTGCACCATTGATGACCCACCAATACCATTATTTCTACAAGGACTACAGTGGGTCTACACCTTTGCTGACTCACCATTACCATTATTTCTACGAGGACTGCAGTGGGGGTGCACCTCTGATGGCCCACCAATACCATACTCTCTACCAGGACTACAGTGGGTCTACTCTGTGATGACCTACCTACCAATATTCCGCAAAACTTCGAATGACTCTGCTGTAGGTTTGCTCTGTTGTGGCCCATTCCCTGTCTGCATGTCGAGAGTCAGCACTGTCTTTCCGTTGGAAGGACAACACTACTTCTTCAAGACTGCATGGAAATCCACTACTTCTGTGTGCATTTTCTTTTACTGCTCAGACTTTGAGAAAAACACTGCAATTTTACTGCGATGAATGATCAGGACTGTCTTTATTGACTGTGAGAAAATTTTAGCTTTTGACCAGCATTGTATCAATAAGTGTGTGCATTTGATATCTTTGTTATTCTAACTATGATCAGTTTTTTCAAATCTGTAATTTCCACTGCCCAAAAAATTTGTAAAATTTTTTGTGGGGAGCATGGGGGCTATGTAAGTAGGCTGTTTATGTTTTCATATTGGCAACGTTACGTAGCGCTATGTATGAAAATCACTGGCTGTGCTGTGTGCAGTCTGTGGCTAGTTTGCATTGTTGTCTGCCATTGTAGTGTTAGGCAGCTGGATGTGAACAGCGCGTAGCGTTGAGTAGTTGGAGGTGAGCCGCCAGCAGTGGTGGATGTGGGGAGAGAAATGGCGGAGTTTTGAAATTTGTAAGACTGGATGTCATGAACTGCTATGTATATTATGACTTTTCAACACTATTAAGGTAAATACATTGTTTGTTCTCTATCAAAATCTTTCATTTGCTAACTATGCCTATCAGTAATTAGTGCCTTCAGTAGTTTGAATCTTTTATTTAGCTGGCAATAATGGCGCTCGCTGTATTGCAGTTGCTCGAGTAACGACGATTTTTGTGAGGTAAGTGATTTGTGAAAGGTGTAGGTTGATGTTAGTCAGGGCCATTCTTTGTAGCGATTACTGCAAGTCAGATTGCGTTGCGCTAAAAGTATTGTGTGTCACTTTAGTGAATGTTTGAGTACGTTCAGTTTTGCTCAGCTGTTTGGAAAGCAAATAATGTAAGAGGTTTATCAGCACAGTAATTCAATAATATTTCTAAGGGGACGTTACACAATGATTCGGAGAACACTGTACGGACATAAGGGCGCTTGTAGCAGTCCGGTGGAAGCGTATGGGCCTGACGAATTCCCAGATAACTTCACCCATCCCCAGCGCCAGGAAAGGAGGTGGTTTTGGGGTACTGGTGTGTTCTTCGCGGTTAGTACTTGTTGGCCTGTTTAGGTCACGGATACACTGAATACGGAAGGATATGAAAGTATTTTGCAGCATTGTGTACTGCCTACAGTAGAGGAATATTTCGGAAATTATGATCGTTTTCTCCTGAATTGCAATGAATTCTTTCATAAGGCAGGAGCTGTGAGGTAATGGTTTGTGGAGAAGAACATTTCTGAGAAGTATTAGCCTGCCAAGTGTCCTGTCATGACCACATTGGAACGTCTTTGAGATCAGTGAGAACGTCGGCTGCACTCTAGATCCCAGCATCCTCTTGCAGAAGGTTGGCTGCCATTCCTCTACAAACATTCAGATACCTCAAGTGTCACCAGCAGAGTTCAAGCGGTCATAAAGGCCAAGGACGAACAAATACTGTATTAGTGTCCACTCACAAATCTCCATACACATTTGATCAGACAGTTTATTTAATCTATCGTGAAATGTTTGTCACTATGATTCGTTTCGGCACCAAAACGTAACAATATCAACAGAGTGACTTTGTTATGCTCTGCGCATTTTTATTGGGAGATTTAGAAATAATTTTATAACTTCAGTCATTTTGCTGTATCAGTATCTATTGACATGATGCTTTTCGGTAATATGCTTGCTCGTATCATCAGGTGCCTTAAAGTTATAAGCATGTCTGTTGTTACTTACAGATTCCTTTGAAGTGCGATGAAGACTATTTGCTTGGCGTGCCATGATATATAGTAATATATCCCTGTACAGAAGGATTGATTTGTTTTAGTGTGCGTCATTATGAGCTTTGGAAGTGTATATTATTCGTATTAAAGTGTTGTCTCTACGAAAATCTTTGCTGAATACATCCTTATCTGTTACACAGAGTACAAGAATGTTCACAGCACAATTACTTCAAATTTCCACAGACCGTAGGTTATACTTTAAAGTTTCTTAATTGATGAATCAACCAGTTGCTAAGATACTAGTAACGATACAGACATTTTTAAATAATCATTTATCCCAGCGTCACAGATTCTGTAGCAAAGCATTACTTTACGAATGAATAATTGTTGTTATATTACTGTACAGATAAACTGCAACAGGTCGCGTAGCACTTGACTAATTTCCAACACCGGAAGCGAATATCATCAGACAAATAGAAAATACCGCAATCTTATTGAGTTACTTTTTGCTGACGATGATGTAGAACTATTATTTCAACTTATAACGCGTTACCATCAGAAAAATAACTGCAAGCTATCATCATTTGGATGCAATTTTAATGATCCAATTGGCGCTGTTGCTGTGTGATGCAATAGCCATAGATCTGAGGAGGATGTTGACGTATTATGAGTGGTACTATTCACATAAATAATGAAATGCGAAGCTTTTGGAGGTTAGCGTGTACCTCCACAGGAAATGCTTTCGTTCGTTGTTGTTGGTATATTTGAAGAACAGTTTGGCAGCCGAGCTAACTCATGTAGTGACGTTACTGTTGGTCGCGAAAGACTGGCGGAACGATCTCGCAGAGGTCGGCAGACGTGTGCCGCAGTCTGTCGGCTTTAAACGGACGAGAGAGGCCGCGCGCGTCGGCGTGGTCCCCTTTAGTGTAGGCCAGCCCGCGTGCCCCACTGCTACAACAAGCCCGGCGCGAGAGACGGACGGCGCGTGGGGTATGCTAATCGCCGCCGGAGCTGGCCGCCTGCTGTTATTCGTGCACCTCCTCCCCTTCCACATCCTCCTCTCGGCAGCCTAGCTGCTCTCCATATCCCCACGTCTATACACACGCCTCCTCACACACACACACACACACACACACACACACACACACACACACACACACACGCACGCGCGCTCAAGAGTGGGGGGGGGGGGAATTACTGAATATGCAAAGTACTTCCATTTAGTGGGAAAGGCGGCGTTGGCGACGGCGGCCGATGAGAAAAAGAACCAGTTGTGTCTCTCGCGAAGTGGCGCGGTAACGAATGCGATATGGCGGTGAGAGTGTTTAGGCGCCTGCGGCGAGACCAGGAAACTGCGTCGGCGGAGAACTGTCCGACAGCCTAATTTACGAGTAACTGATCCAGAGATACCACGATTAAAATTATTCCTGAGGGCCACGCAAAAATTTTCACCCTTTATCGTAGCTTTCCACACTCTCCCTCTTCGTCGCCCTGTATAAAATGAAAGTAATTTCCCCTTCTATTCTTCCACAAGCGACTTACTTGATGTCCTTTTCCACAGTTTACGATGCTATCGAAGAGGAAACGTTATGACGGAAGACGTCATCGGATCACTCGATTTTTCGTTAGGATACCGGGTTTGGACTTTTGATATCGGTTATCCTCGGATCTAGGTACCTAATTACTGTACAACATAGCTAGTCAGCAGGGCGTGCAACCATTTCATAGTGCTGTTGACTGCTTTCGCTTCACAGCGGGAGGTAGTAGCCTAAATTGTACCTCTTTAGAGATTTTATTTGTTAAAGCCTATATAGTAAGTTACATAATTATTTAAACAGTGCCGGATTCACCAGTAGGATGTTGTTATTGGTATCTGATTTAAATAGTTGCAGTTATGAGAAAATGAACACGCTGCACTTAGTTATCTAAACGTTTGCAATTACGAATCTAATTTGCTAATTTGTACTAGTGGTTGCAGAAATTGTATCGCCCTTGCACGTTATGTCCCTGCGCTTAGATATATCTACTCGACAAAGTTCAAGGAAATGTTTCATTTTCTAATTGCTTTAACGCTATTTATAGGCACAGCAATAGAAGTTTTCACTCCATTCCAAAACTCTTCACAGGTTTCATGAATCCACATTTTGCATTTCATGCATCTGATCGTGTCCTTCATGCCATTGGCATTGCATTGCTCTGTACACTATTACTCAGCTCTAATAATTAGTTTCTGTGGTGGCTTACCCGGAGAGTTTCAAAAGCACTTCCTTTCCACAGGTGGAACTGCAGTTCTGGATTTCTTTTGTTTCGGTTTGTTTTACTTTAGTTTTCGCATGGACTCCTCGTCAACTCACATTCTCCTCGGCTAATCCTTGGAGGTTTGCTAGTAGCTGTCACCATTTCTCTCAGATTCTGTGATATTTCTTGGGTGGACATCTGCAGTCCAACTTTTGCCTGCCACAGTCTCTTGTGCACTGATATTAAGGGGCAATCACTTTGCTTCTGGAATGTGGAATGCTAGATTTTGTAGTCTCAGATGCTCATATTGAACATCGTATCTTGAAACATAAGAGAATGCTTCTGTAATTAGCTTTCTACTTCGTTAGCATATAGTGTACTGTGCCAAGAAAAAAAAATTATACCCAAGTTCGCATTTTCGTTTCTATTTCCAGTATGTCGCGTAGTTGCTAACTTAAGCACGTTTTCTATGCGTGCATTATCATTTAATCCACAATCCCTGTTTAGTACTTTGTACATCTTGTCCTTCTTCAGCAAACTGTAAGTGTATTTGTTGAAAAAATCAGAAACCATTACACAAAAGAATTTTATTTGTTTGTCTGTTTCAGGAACCAAGTGCCCTTAGTAAGCAGATTAGAATTACCGCATTATTAGCGCATGTCGGGAATAATTATATGTAAGCAGCATGATACTATAATGTTATAACGAGAGAAACTAGGTGGGATATTCTACCTGTATTACTGTTTAATAAGTGTTACAAATTTAAAACAGTTAATTAAAAGCCTCCTAGATGTGTAGATGTAGGATCTAAATTTTCAAAACTTTTTTCATTTACTTAAAGACAGTCATGTGTCTTTGATTGTTTCTGTACTTCCTCTCATCCGGTAGTTTCCTTTCGTCTCCTTTATCAACAAAGTGTAAAATGTCTGAGTTATCAATAGTCAGAGCGCTATGATTTTTATCTATGTGGTTCTAACTTAAAGTTGGTTATATGGATTTTCTTTTTCTTTGTTTGGTAGGTGTTTGGTTTTAAATGGTTTGGTTTTAAATGCTCCTTCAGTGTGGCCAAAGTACCTAGCTGGACAGCTTTCACAGTCCATGTGATAAATGCTATATTTATTCGATGCATTGTTTGTTGACTGCTCATTTTGAACAAGCCACTGACAAATTTTATTCTTAGTACAAAAGGCTGCTGTAATACCATATGTTTTAAGCTGGTAAGTCATTTGGTAACAAATATTGCCAAGAAAAGTAGTAACTATGTATTTCGGTTTCCCTATATTATAAAGTAAAGTGGACTGTTTCGAAGTGTGAGTCACTTGTTTAAATAATAAATGTACTAAATTTGGATCATTATCAATATTAGCTGTCACATATTCCAGATTCTCCAACTGTCCCTCAACAGCATCATCAGAGAGTGGAATCTGCATAATTCTATCAATTATAGAGTTAAAATAATAATTTCAAGGCATTCTGGATGGCAAGCAGTACTACAAATACTATTATCAGTACTAGTAGATTTCTGTAATATACATAACGAGACCTTTTTTCTTTGATGTTGATGGACAAATCTAAGTAATTAATATTGGTTGCATCATCTTGTAATTCATAGGTGGGCTGGTATTATTATGGAGACTATTTAAGGTGTGGAATAGCTGTATATGGCCCTTGGCATTTAAAATATCTCCAGCTTATCGTATCGCCAATGGTATGGAAATTGATTAATAAATTTATTTTCCAAGTCCTATCACGATGTCTAAATTTGTCGTTTAGTTTCCTTACACCATATTCATGTGACTACAATAATACGCTGTATACAACTGCTTATTTTTTATGTTCACTAATATTACGACAATTCTAATATCCCGAAGAAGGGTACCAAGTGCCTGAAGCTGGAAAAGAAAGAAAAATCATTTTGTGCAGCTGTCTGCTCATAATTTCTAACAAAGATCCCCAATTGGTTTCACTATTCAGGTAAATGCAGGTCATCTGAGCTCCACTTTCCGGAAACTCTTTCTGTTGCGATACCGAAATACAAAATAATTCATTAACAACTTATTATAAAAATGCGTTAGAAAACCCTCTACGTCATTTCTAAATATTATGTTGCATTAATAATGCTAAATTCATGTTTAAATGTCATGATATAAACAACTTCCTTGAACTGTAATTGTGTATTGTCAGAAACTTACAGCCACGTATTAAAGACAAATTCTCTTTAAGAACTTTCTACAAACGGTCCGCAACAAATACAGAGTCATGACTGTCTGAGAGGTAATGGTCTTCCATGTATATTCATCGGTAAATAAAACATCACGCTGCAACCTACCTTACAACATTAATCCTCCTTTCCACGTACACAAAATGTGAGGAAAAAGTTGTCTCAGATTCAACGTTGTCTTCAGAAGATCTATACCTCAACACTCATGACTCATAGCTGATTCCGAGGGAGGTGGCGCAGTGGTTAGCAGTGACTCGCATTCGGGAGGGCAGCCATTCACATTCACGTCCAGCAATCCTGATCTAGGTTTTCGGAGATTTCCCTAATCCGCTTTAGGGTTAACTTCTGGGATCGTTCCTTTGGAAGGACACGGCCAAATGGCCGTTTAACACTAATCTCTTCCTTCCTCCTCCTCATAGGTGACAATATGGCTTTGAGAAGCACCTTGATCATTAATCATCGCGTAGGACAAGAAATATGTATTTTATAGAAGTGGCGCACATTTCGATCCGGTACAATATGATTACTCTTCACCAGAAGGTACGTGGATCTGAGGATGACCTCCAGGATATTTTGAATAAGGCGTTTTCCTGGTTGCTGGTTTCAAGGATGCTTGATTGGTGCGTGTCGACATTCACGAAACATGAGCAATATTTCTAGGTAGTTAGGGGATATTTACGCCATGTTTCAGCCGTGTCAGTATCCGTGACGGATCGAATCACGTATGTGACAGTGTAAGAAGGCATTCCAAATCTCAATCGAGTATGACGTCAAGCAACACAGCAATTTTGCAGCTTGTCCGTAGGTCATTTAAAAGATGCACTGAGTTATGAACCTCACTTAAATGAACATTCTGCAACCAGAACATGCAACTGAACACAACGAATTACGTGTAGCACCACACCCAAAACCACGAACACTTGTAGCTGTCTACGTAAAATAGCTGGACATATCATTTGAACTGACGTATCCATAATTTGTTTAAACATATCAGCTATTTGTTTCTATTAAAAAATTAGACCTGGCTGCTGCAGCTCTCTAGACAATAACTACATAAAGAACTTGTCTTAAAGTTTTGTTGTTGTGGGGGTCAAAGGCGTCAACGTGTTTTGAGGACCCAAGTAGGCTGGAGTCTGTTTACTGTTCGTGCAACTTTCAACTGTCAGTCATTTTTATGCCCTGTGATTTGTACATCAATAATCTACAAGCTTTCACATGCTCATGTGCTTTAGTATACTAGATTCTTACATGTTTTAAATTTCACACTTCTTTTCATAGTTAATTACATACCAGCTAAATGTGGATAGGTATACATCGTATTACTGTATGTATGTGGCACAAAAACAATACAATAATGTACATGAATACGTACATTACCCTACTCATACAGAAAACTGTCATTTCGAAGTACAAGCACAGCTGTCGTGATATGGTAAACATTCTGTTTATGGATGATAGATAAGTTAGCTACTGGTGAATTATTATGTTAGTTATTCTCACATGAGCTATCTTATTAAAAGCAGATAATCTAAATTTCCATATCATGTTTCATCCCTTATGTGCTATCACAAATCACATTACAATTTCCGAACTACAAAAGATTACATTGGGGCCGCCTAACGAGATGTGCTAGTCATTCTATAACATAATACAGTATTGATGTAATAACGAAAAGGTCATGTGGTACACTAGAAATAGTAACAGATTACAACTATACGAGGCACAGTTTCATGTTATCCTCTATAAGATGTTATATTTTATTTTGCTGCAGTAGATTATACTAGGGTTGGAACTTAAATAGTGGCAACTATTTATTCACAACCGATACAAAAGATTGAAGTCCAACATGCCTTGTGTCCACTCCTCTGAGTTATCATAAGCTGAGTGGATTTGTTTTAGCTAATGGAAGGTAAGTGGTCCATTTAGGAATTAATTGTGGACAGGGAACGTGACTTATGTGTTTTAATGAAACTGTTTTGAAAGCGTTGTGTCTTCATTCCATATTCCTAATTTAGTTACAGGAATTTCGGGTATGCTATTGGAAGGAATGCAGCTTTGTGGAATGGCGTTAGTGTGGGGAAAGTGTCCGTGTAGTCGATGGCTTCTGGTCACGTTTAGAAAATTTAACAGAAGCAGCCAAACAAGGGCTCCGCAGTGATACTTACAGCAAGTCCTTATAAAAACAATCTAGGCTTGGCAAATAATGAAAGAGAAGAAAAAGGAAGCAAAAGGGTGGAATCAGAAAATCACAGACGAAGAGACGAAAGGGAGTAACAAGGAGAGTTTGAAGCGCTGGAAAACCCAACCCTGAAAGAGATCTTCTTGAAGACAGCGATGAAAACTGAGAGTCATGTACTGCGAAGAATAATTTTTAAATTGAAAGCAATTGATTTAGCTCTCCCTCTGGGTTCATGAACTCTGTACAGGAATTGCGGAGTGCAGACTGACCTACAGTTGTGATACGTATAAATAATTAAATTAGAATCATGTTTCAGAATAAAATATATTTATTTACCTATTTATTTCTTAAAACAGTCCTCTATCACTTATTTTTTGTTTATCTGATCAGTTTGACGGTTCATTTAGAGAAACGTGGCGGCTTTGTGAAAACTGAATTGTATAAATTCTTAATTTGATACTAAGGTAATTAAATTATTCGGTATTATACATCAGTAATAACAGATTATAGCCAGTCACATTTTTGTATTTCCGTCTATTGCTACACAGCTTATAAAATAGGAATGCCTTAGCTTATCCACTTTGCTCGGCTCTCCACTAAGTTTCCTTCAGAGGAATTAACCGCAGAGTAAAAGAAACCTATCGCTATCTTCTCAGCATATGGAAACAATACGTGAGAATATTCAACATTAAACAAATGAGTCGACACTCAGGTTGGTTTACGTGGTTTCCCTGTGCTGGTCGCAGTAAGGAATTAATGAACTTGATTTATTGGTATTGTGCCTAAGAACATAAAATTACAACTTTCCTTACTTTTTTACTTTCTAAGTGTTGTAAATCAATCAGCTAAGTTCATTACTCCAATTAACAGCAACAGCTTGCTCAGAGCAATACATATATATCACAACCAAACGTAACATAAGGTGGAGATCTTTTTTCAGTCATCAGTCTTCTGACTGGTTTGATGCAATCCGCCACGAGTTCCTAGCCTGGATCAATCTTTTCATCTCAGAGCAGCAACTGCAACCTACGTCCTCATTTACGTGCTAGATGTATTCCAATCTCTTTCTTCCTCTACAGCTTTTACCCTCCATAACTCTCTCTAGTAACATTCCCTGATGTCTTAACACATGTCCTATCATCCTGTCCCATCTTCTTCTTGTCAGTGTTTTCTTCACTGATTCTGCGGATGACCTCCTCATTCCTTATCTTATCAATCCACCTTATTTTCAACATTCTTCGGTAGCACTACAACTCAAAGGCTTTGTTTTCTTCTGTGCCTGTTTTTCAATCCTTAACGTCTCACTGCCATAAAATACTGTGCTCCAAACCCACATTCTCAGAAATTTCTTCCTCATATATACATATGTTTCATATTAACAGACATTATTGGCCAGGAACGCCCTTTTACCCAGTTCTAGTCTGCTGCTTGTATCCTCAAAAAAATGGTTCAAATGGCTTTGAGTACTATGGGACTTAACATCTGAGGTCATCAGTCCCCTAGAACTTAGAACTACTTAAACCTAACTAACCTAAGGACATCACACACGTCCATGCCCGAGGCAGGATTCGAACCTGCGACTGTAGCAGTCACGCGGTTCCGGACTGAAGCGCCCTAACCGCACAGCCACCGCGGCCGGCCTGCTTGTATCCTCGTTATTCCTTCTGTCAAGAGATATTTTTCTGAAAAATTAGAAGAATTCTTTCAGCTGGTCTGCTTCGTGATCCCCAATTCTGATGTTAAATTTCTTGCTGTTCCTATTTCTGCTGTTTCTTATTATTTTCGTCTTTCTGCTATTTACTCTCAATCCATATTCTGTATCCATTAGACATTTCGTTCCGCTCAACAGATCCTGTAATTCTTCTTCACTTTCCACGAGGAATGCAATGTCATCAGCGGATCGTATCATTGATATTCTTTAACCCTGAATTGAAAAGCACTCTTTAATTTCCGCCATTCCTTCATCCATGTACAGATTGAAGAGTAGGGGGGAAAGACTAACTCTCTTCTGTCCACCCTTTTTCATTAGAATACTTCATTTTTAGCTTTCCAGTCTTATTGGTTCTTGCACATATTGTAAATTACCCGTTTTTCCCTATAGCTTACCCCTATTCTTCTCAGGATTTTGAATATGTTGCACCAGTTTACGTTATCGAACGCTTCCTCCAGGTCGAAAAATCCAATGAACGTGGCTTGATTTTTCCTTCAGTCTTGCTTTCATAATCATCTTACACGTCAGAACTGCCTCTCTTGTGCCGTTCCCTCTCCTAAAGCCAAACGGATGGTCATCTAACAGATCCTCAATTTCTTTTCCATCCTTCTATATATTATTCTTGTAAGTAACTTGGGGATGCATGAGTTGTTAAGCTGATTGTGCTGTAATTCTCGCACTTCTCAACTCTTGCAATATCGGGAATTGTGTGGAAGATAGTATATCGCCAGCCTCATACATTGTAGACACTGACGTAAATAATCGTTCTGTAGCCACTTCCTCCAAGTATTTTAGAAATTCCGATGGTATGTTATGTATACCTTCAGTTTATTTGATTTAAGTCTTGCAAAGCCGTTGTAAATTCTGATTCTAATACTGGATCCCCCTATCTCTTCCCTGGCGCCTCCTGTTGCTTCTTCTATCACGTCATTAGACAAGAACTCCCCTTCACAGACGACCTCAGTGTTTTCCCTCCACCTATCAGCTCTCACTTCTGCATTTAACAGCGGAATTGCCATTGCACTCTTAACGCTACCTCCCTTGCTTTTCATTTCAGTAGAGCTAGTTCTACTTTTCTATGTGCTTAGTCAGTCATGCTGACAATCATTTCTTTTTCGATTTCTTCATGTTTTTCACGTACTCATTTTGTCTTAACTTCCCTGCACATTCAGATTATTTCATTCGTACATGAACTGTATTCTGTGCTTGAATTTCCCAGAACATTTTTTACTTTCTTTTTCACCGATCAACTGAAATATTTCTTCTGGGGGCGTAATAAACTTCGAAAGAAACCGTCAGATTTAGCCAACGATCTCCACAAAAACGTCTTTAAATCCCTTAAGAGCCAGCGAAAGTGAATGTAAGACAGCTTCTGCACTAAACTATAAAAAATAACCTTTGTTGTCTAAGACATATGCTGCAGTATGTAATTTATTTTATACGTTCTGTAGCTATGTTTACTTTAAAGGTACTCCAATACTTCTGACTCGAATTTAAAATAAAAAAAAGAGCTGCACATCCCCCGGCAGGGACGAAGAGAAACATACACTCCTGGAAATTGAAATAAGAACACCGTGAATTCATTGTCCCAGGAAGGGGAAACTTTATTGACACATTCCTGGGGTCAGATACATCACATGATCACACTGACAGAACCACAGGCACATAGACACAGGCACTAGTTCAGTATATATCCACCTTTCGCAGCAATGCAGGCTGCTATTCTCCCATGGAGACGATCGTAGAGATGCTGGATGTAGTCCTGTGGAACGGCTTGCCATGCCATTTCCACCTGGCGCCTCAGTTGGACCAGCGTTCGTGCTGGACGTGCAGACCGCGTGAGACGATGCTTCATCCAGTCCCAAACATGCTCAATGGGGGACAGGTCCGGATATCTTGCTGGCCAGGGTAGTTGACTTACACCTTCTAGAGCACGTTGGGTGGCACGGGATACATGCGGACATGCATTGTCCTGTTGGAACAGCAAGTTCCCTTGCCGGTCTAGGAATGGTAGAACGATGGGTTCGATGACGGTTTGGATGTACCGTGCACTATTCTGTGTCCCCTCGACGATCACCAGTGGTGTACGGCCAGTGTAGGAGATCGCTCCCCACACCATGATGCCGGGTGTTGGCCCTGTGTGCCTCGGTCGTATGCAGTCCTGATTGTGGCGCTCACCTGCACGGCGCCAAACACGCATACGACCATCATTGGCACCAAGGCAGAAGCGACTCTCATCGCTGAAGACGATACGTCTCCATTCGTCCCTCCATTCACGCCTGTCGCGACACCACTGGAGGCGGGCTGCACGATGTTGGGGCGTGAGCGGAAGACGGCCTAACGGTGTGCGGGACCGTAGCCCAGCTTCATGGAGACGGTTGCGAATGGTCCTCGCCGATACCCCAGGAGCAACAGTGTCCCTAATTTGCTGGGAAGTGGCGGTGCGGTCCCCTACGGCACTGCGTAGGATCCTACGGTCTTGGCGTGCATCCGTGCGTCGCTGCGGTCCGGTCCCAGGTCGACGGGCACGTGCACCTTCCGCCGACCACTGGCGACAACATCGATGTACTGTGGAGACCTCACGCCCCACGTGTTGAGCAATTCGGCGGTACGTCCACCCGGCCTCCCGCATGCCCGCTATACGCCCTCGCTCAAAGTCCGTCAACTGCACATACGGTTCACGTCCACGCTGTCGCGGCATGCTACCAGTGTTAAAGACTGCGATGGAGCTCCGTATGCCACGGCAAACTGGCTGACATTGACGGCGGCGCAGCTAGCGCCATTCGACGGCCAACACCGCGGTTCCTGGTGTGTCCGCTGTGCCGTGCGTGTGATCATTGCTTGTACAGCCCTCTCGCAGTGTCCGGAGCAAGTATGGTGGGTCTGACACACCGGTGTCAATGTGTTCTTTTTTCCATTTCCAGGAGTGTAGTTGAATTTGGAGACAACCGAAATTATAACACTACCGTCCGCTTCTACTATAACATAACCTTAAAATTGGAGGCAGTTCTTACAATGAAATTATTTTTATTCAAGCAATTATGGTATAAAGCAACAGAGCAGTGTTAGCCTCTGAGAAGAATTTCGTCATGTTGACCGTGTTGTACCTAACGGAGGTGGCTTATCGAAAGTGAAACTCAAAATTACGTAAATATTCAAACAGTAACAAACAATATATTACTTATCCACACTGTTCAAAGAATAAAATGATTAACATACTTGTTTAAGAAAGTAGGTATGAGTAACTTTAACGGACAAACACAACCTATATTATGCCACAAGCGAGTGCAATGAACTCTGACACCTGCATATGTTAACGTTAAGTATGGAGTTGACAGCTAAAGCAGAACAAACTATTTGCGTGAATATAACAGATAACGATACACACTACTATCTTCAGGGCATAGTCCAACTGAGTGGTTTCAATAACATTACTATTACAGTGCACTTTAGAATCAAAAATTGGACATAGGTTCAATATCACTTTTCAAACATGTTCCTATCTGACATGAAATATGGTGTACAGCAAAATTAGTTATTGTGCATAGATTAAGTCTCTCACTACTAAACACCTTTTTATTTGGAATGAAAATTAAATGGAATTCACTAAAAGATTACTTCCCATTGTCTTTTGAATAAAGAAGTTACTGTTTTCATAGATAGTTGTCTTTCTGTTAATCGTTATGTAGCATGAGCACAACAGGCAAACTACGGATCCTGTTACAACGTTAATATGCACTTTTCATACACAAGAGGAACCCAATATATTTCAGAATTTGACTTGAATAGCAAAAGTAATTAAGACTTTCTATAATTAAGTAACTTTGTGCATTTGAACTACTTTCAATGGAGGAGGGCCCTTAATCTTGACCACTGTAGCAGAGCAAACTAAACACACTTTCAATACACTAGAGAAACAAGTACATAATAAGCAGGAACATATAACTCTCAACAGTTGCAGTTCTGAACTTTTGCTACAGTGAAAAACAAGTTTAATATATTTGTAACATCCTTTCAACAAACAATATTAAATTTAGCACACTCTATTGCTTTCAATAAAGGACACTCGGTAATCACTTTAGTTCAAACAGAGAGGAACCTAAGAGGTGTTATGGTAAGGAAAAATCGAGGTAGGTGCATAAATTCAGTTATAAATTACCCTATATTTGAGCACACTAACACATCCAGTCATCTGATCCTTCACTGTTCATTACTATAGTTTTTCATTTCAGTGATTGCGCAATTTGGTGGCGACTCCATATTGATTGGTGGATTTGCAGGTAGAATTGCTCGACTCTGTTATTTCTTGGTGGCGGTGATAGATGTCAATTCCAGAATACTTCCATCTCTTTATCCATCCATCCGAGGCATTGGATAGCGGCACGGAAAGCCTCTCTCAGCACAAGCACAATATACAACTTTTACATGAGCAGTTGGCAGTTTGGTAGCTCACACCCCGACTGACTCTTGGTTCCACCTTTTCTACCTAGGCCAACCACAATTTGCGCGCACTACACAGTTCCGTTCCCGAGGGGAACCACAACAGCTTTTATATACAAAATAACTACGAACCCTAACTGATGGTCAGCAATTTACATAACACCAAACAAACATTTTAAATGAAACAGGACATATGCATATACTGGTAGTTCTACACAAAATTATTTAAATAAAATTATTTAATTTTAAAGATAACCAAAGAGATTATATGAGGAAGACAAAAGATCATTACCTCATATTGTGCATATTACAGAGATTACTCTTCATTATAGTATCGAATAAATCGTACACTAATTACAGAAGTTCAACGATGGGATGTGGAACAAAATAGAAAGCTAAATGAATCAACAAAAGGTTTGTATTGTCTAAGCTATGGTGTTGCAAAATGAATCCATTGTCAACTCCAGTGGATAGCACATGGTCCTCTATGATCCAAATGTAATACCAGGGAGATGTTAAAAGGAGAGTAATGACAGGTTATGGCTACGGGTTTATGTGTCGCACACGCAAAGCCGCATGGGGCCAGTATGCAAGTGCATCGCTATTGATGATCAGTCCATGTGCTTCACTGAGAAGTGACTTCGGTTGCACGTACCGATACCGGGCATCAGGTATAATCTTCGGCTTAATAAAGGTGTTGCATGTGAAGCCATACGAGGCGAGACACAAACAGAACAATAACAAAATGTTTTGTGCTTCTATAAGAATCTGAGAAACGAAATTAATTTACTTATCTGGCAAACCATAATTCTCGTGGAAATTGAGCTCGTATTGGCGTACCAATGTTCATTTAACTTACGGTAATGTAGTGTGGTAACATTCTCGATTACCTCCCTTACTTCGAGAAGTCAACCACTTATCACTTACAAGATACAGATGAAATGAGAGATCGCTATACATCGGAACGTAAACTCCGGGTCGACGTCCGTACACCACTACGTCCCTCACGAACAAAATCATAGTGTAAGCAGAAACCAACACTCACCGTAAACAAATGCCACTGCGCAACTACAGATAACCAACGTTAGACGTTATCGATAGTGAAAACTGAAAACGAGTGAACAGGCAGCGCTCGTTGTGTCCCTCCCTTACTTCTCAGGTAGAGCCCAGGATTACAAGCGAATCATATTTTAAGGAAAGTCCTCTATTATCTTCCATAATATCAATATATTCCAATACCTTTATGTATACGTCATGAACTCTGTGTTTTTATATTCCATTGGATGATAGCTGCCTTAGCAGTATCTACCAGTCGTCGATTTACTCGGCTGTTGTAACCATGTGTGACTATTGCGCTCTGTACTACTGATCTTCACGGTCCCGATGATGTGTTCGAAGTATTACATGCGACAATTGCCAGGTATATGGTGGATACTCAACTTACTCAGATCAACTCTAAAAGCGCACTATTCTTAGACGGTGAAACACGTATTATCCATCGTGTTTCTTAAAAGTATGATCAATCCTGTTAGAAGTATCACCTTCATAAGGCAATAAAACTGTATACTTAGACGCCATATCATTATTCTTAACACTCTTACGTTCTAAGGTTGTTCGATAACACAATGCATGACTAAACTGATACCCACTGTATCCATTTTGGTGAATAGTAACTTCAGCGTGTCCTAAGCTGCCAAATTTCCAGACAGAGACAACAAGGGCCCTATGAAGCAGAGTATCCTCTAACGGTGAGTCATGTGGTGACAATTATCAGCTTCTGGGATCTCATAACCACAAGCTGGCAATTCATAGAAGTATGTCCCATCTTTCCATCATGCTTCCTCCTGAGCCAAATATCAAGAAGTGAAAGCAGATATCCTCTTCAGCCTCGAAGTGTGATACAAACGTCAGGACTGCGGGCCACCAAAATTTGAAAGCCATTTGTTAGCGGTAAGGAAAGTATGTGAGCGCAACAGAGTTGAAAGAAGATTTATTCTATCGGCGATACAGGCCTTAAATGGTGAAATACACTGACATTATCGACTTTGGTAAAGGGATGATTTTTATTGCCCAGAATTTGGGAATGAGCGTCTCAAGAACGACAAGCCTCTCCAACGGTTCATGTACCATTGTCGTGAGCGTCCATATAAAGCGGATGAAAGTCGCAGAACCCTCGAGAAGGTGACTAGTCGTTGGATGTCCGTGACTCATCACTGGATATGGACGTCGGAGGCTTACCCACTCCATAAAGCATTATAGGAGGTCTGATGACAGAGTGCAGTGCTGGAGTAGTTACAAGTATCTCGGAGCGAATAGTACAGCGTTCATTGTTGGTCATGGCACGCTGCAGCAGACGTCCCACATATGTTCTCATATTCACCCAATTACGTAATCAGTTACGAATGCCGTGGGCACGGGATCATCGATCTTCGACCATGGATGAATGTGAAAATGTGCTCTTGTTGGATGAAAGCTATTTCTTGTTTCATCAGGTGGTGGGCGTGTCTGGATAAGCTGACATCAACGAGAACGGCTAATCGAAACATGCACCGCGCCAAGAGGACACGCCAAAGAGGGCAGTATTATGTTATGAGGGACTGTCACCTGGGATTTCACGCACCCTGTAGTAGTAATCCATGTGGACCATGCTTGATGTCATCTACCACGACGTTAGCATCTTCCAGTTGGACAGCTATTCGCCAGCCGTTGTGGCCGAGCGGTTCTAGGCGTTTCAGTGTGGAACCGCGCGACCGCTACGGTAGCAGGTTCGAATCTTGCCTCGGGCATGTATGTGTATGATGTCCTTGGGTTAGTTAGGTTTAAGTAGTTCTAAGATATAGGGGAGTGATAACCTCAGATGTTAGGTCCCATAGTGCTCAAATTCATATGAACCATTTGACAGCTAACCGTGTCATGAGAAACGAATCGTGTTCCGTTGGTTCGAGGAGCGAAATAATTTGATGTCTTGGCCACCAATTTCACTTGATGTGAAGCCGATGGAAGCTGTCAGACACCATCGCCAGCGGCCTGTAGTTTATGGTGCGACATACCTGCCAAGGACTTGTCGAATCCACCCCACATATAACCGCTGGTGTATAGCGTTTCAAAGGCAGATCACTTCACTGCCAAGCGGGTGATGATTATGTTTTAGGTCGTAAGTGTAGTTTCGGCGCGTTACACTTCGATGACTGATTTACGTCCACTTTAATTATTTCGTTGGGTAGTGTAGTGTTAAGTAATAGTCCTTGTGTTGTCGAGTGGACTGCCATCCTTGGTATTAGAAAATGATATATGCAACAACCTTTCATCTAATTTATTTACTGCACACAAACTATAACACCGGCACAGCAAACCACAATTTTGTACTATACCAGGTTATAGGTATTTTTAATCGGTTTTCTAACCAGGAAAGCTGTAGGAGAAGTTCAAGATCTTGAAGTTAGGGTCCTGGCTACATTTAACATAATTTTATTTAAACTCAAGTTCCACAACAGCTCATAAAAAGTTATCTAAGAGGAATATTCATTTAGTTACAAAAAGCATTAATAAAAAGTGATGTTAGTACTAAGGGAAGCAGCAAATAAAAGCAAGACTCCTTGGAGAATGAAGCTCCTAGACAATGCTCTGTGCAACTCACTTGTACAAGATGAAGAAACCTGAAGAATGTAGTGCCTCCAGAATGATCTGTGCAACTCACAAGTAAAATATGAAGAAACAAAATACAAACTGGAATCAAATCAGTCACTCAGTTAACATACCTGAAACAAAGGGGAGGCGAGCTGCTCAGAGTGCGTATCAAAGACGCACATCTCCTCTAGATCAGCAAGATGTGCTAACCAGCCCCAGATGGTGGTCAGCTCCCAACTCCTCCAATCGTCCATCCTGAAATGCGGAAAATTGCTTCAGCCTGACAAACTCCCAAACTTTCAGAATTTCAACATGGAGAGGACGACTCCAAATTATTGTAATGTAATGGGCGAAAAATGTAACAAAATTTAGAAAAGTACAACAAACTTCCCACTTTCACATTAAAGACCAATATTTTACCATCACACGTTTATCAATGTACTGAATCAGTTTTACCTTGATTGGTCGAGCCATAACACCAGGTACTATGTGATACTGCAATATCTCATTGAATAAAAGTATAATTTATCGCGTGAGACAGAACCTACGCTCCTAGGCTCCCCCTTGGCGTTGCGGTGTCTAGGCCTTTGAAGTTAGAACAGAAATAGTAAAATATCGTGTTCAAATTATCCTGAGAGGATGGCATCGTGGATGGGGCTTTCGCTGCCCAGCACTTGGGCAGGTAGCAGATGTATTCACACAAAAAGGCAATGGAGCAGGCATCCTGGCTTCCACAATGAGGCGTACTTCACCTGCGGACGAAGGAGACTCAAGACCATAGCAGAGTCCATCTGAACCGCTAGGAGGATGTGAAGCTTCCCCTCCATACACACATTTCCAGTGAGCAATAATGTACCTGACAGAAAATGTACTGATATCCCATAGTCACTGTAGACTTACGGTTTCGGTATCGGTATGAATTACGATAGAGGATGAATGAAATCTTGGTTCATATGAGTTGGCAGTTACTCTAAGAAGAAAATACTATCAAATTATGTTCATGATATAAGTTACGAATGTTCCTTGATATCATAAGGTTTGTACGCAAAGAGATGCTGAAAGTAAAATCAGACTGATGATAGCTCACATGGATATGGTTGTTAGTCCCATACGACATCTTTGGCTGAAAACAGGAGAAATCAGCACAGATGCTATAATAAATCACACCTTCTGCCATACATTTCATAGTGGTTATTAGTGCATAAATATAGGTGGCAACAGTGACCAATGTAATTTTATTTTTTATATAGTTTCTCTTTTTTAAGACTGCGTTATTAACTTTCCATCGATCTTACGTGCGTGTAGCTGCAGACAACTACAGGATGGTGGGAAAGGCTCGGGGAGGCTAGTAGATTTGGTAAGAAGGGATGAGGAGCGCAGAGGGAAGGGAGAACGGAAGAGGCGATTGCTATTCGGCATCTCGGGCGAGCTCCCGAACAGCCTCACGAAATCGTGTTACGGCAAATAGAATGAGCGCGGCCGAATTTTCCGGGAAACGCGTCCCGCTTTCTCTGCAGCTCCGGATTCCCTGCGGAAGGAAGAGTCGCAGCCAAGAGCCGCTGACTGCCGGGCAGCCTAATTGCGTCACGCGTGGACAGACGATACACGCGCGGCCTACGGTATGTGCTGCACGATGCTTCACCAAAATGTTTACCTGCCACATCGTAGAACGCTTCGCTTTCCATACATTTCCAGCCTTTCTACATCAACATTTGGAATAAAAATCATGGACCATGACGACCGCAGCTTTTGCTGGGGAAGTCACCAATTTTCAGATGATGAAGTTTTTCTTCCGAAAGGGTAAAGCGGTGGCAGAGATGCATGCGTAATTGCCCTTGATGAACCATGCAGGCGAAAAATTTAGCACATATCAAAAGAGTTCGGTAGCTGTTTTGTGGGCCTCCAATTCATAATTAAGAATTTTCGCTGTGCTAGATGTGCCCAATTGTAACGAATATACCAGTAAATTTGATTCCATCTCTGAATTTGTATGACCTGTGAGTATTAGTGTTTATTATTTCATTCCCATATGATGCTTTATGACCGAAACGAATAGTCATAATAAATGAATAAAATACAGCTCTCTGGCATTCATTTTTCCCCAGTAGTTCAACAATGATTGACTGTACACTAAAGGTATGCATTCATGTAGTGGGAGGAGTGCGTTTAACGTACTGATTTTGCCAGTAAACTTCATGTAACATCACATAAACTCGAGATATCAGCAGTAAATACTTGAAGTTCGAAAGTCCTGTGTCTCACTTAGTCACTACCCAAAACTAAACAACATTAATCTCAATAACAGTATTGGCGATGCTTATGTTAATAGGCAATTTCGCCTAACACATGAAGAGAAGAATAATAAGAAGAAGAACTATATCGACAAAACATCTAAGAAGTTCGTCACACACTGTTACAAAAAATAATTGTAGTGAAACATAAGTTTTAATTCCTGCTTCAAGTACTCAGACGATTTCGAAGTTCACGTCATCCCACAATCACCAAAAACCACGTAAATAATTTCAATTATCAGAGTTTAGAGTCCGGAACTTGTGATCACGATATTATTCTGAGCACCGTGAAATTTCAATCAGGTAGTACCTCAAAAAATTTTCAGAGTTCACCAAAAGGGTTACCCAAACTTAAAATCGCTTTGAGTGCACAATTAATTCGCCATCATACCATATCCCAGCAATCACCAACAAACAACGATGAACGCCAATCATTTTCGTTGGCTGGTAGGTTTGCGGTGAGTAAACCAAACAGTGAGGCATCGGTCACATCGGATTATGGAAAGATTGGGAAGAAATACTCCGAGCCCTTTCAAAGAATCCATCCAGGAATTTGCCTAAAGCGATTTAAGGAAATGACGGAAAACCTAATTCAGAACAGCCGGAAGCAGATTTGAACCTCGTCCTTCCGAAAGTGAGATCAGTGTGCTAACCACTGCGCCACCTCATTCGGTGTCCTTTTCAACACTTTTTCATTTTTTGATGTCTTGGCTGATGACTCCCAGTTCAACATCAAATAAATGACAACAATTCAATTTTAAAGAATATTACATACTGTCTTGGTTCATGGTGTGGGTTCCTGTAGTCATGTCCTAGTTCATGAACCACGGGCAACATATGAGTGGCCAAGTAAGTGGTCCCGACAGTCGGGATACCAGTTACTTTGGAATAAGGCTGGGCATCTCGGACACATTCTGAGTCGTGGTCACCTTTGTGCTCATACGGCAAAGACTACCAAATCCACCGATTAGTCCCTCAGCCGTTAGGGTTAAAACCCAATGGGACTCGGTGCAAGTAAGGCTAGCAACCTGCTTCCCTGGTACTTTAAATATGATGCTGGCAACAATCAGAGCAAAATGCCTCGCACCCTTGGAGGTGACGGAGTCCCACCACTAACTGACAAACTAGGGACTCCTAAGATACGACTTGGCAAACAAATGGTAATGAGATGGGGATCTATTAACATCAATGGGGGCTACTCTAGGAAGAAGGTAGAGCTGGCAGAGGCTGCAAGTAAGATGGGGCTGGACGTTTTAGCTGTTAGTGACATTCGGGTAAGGGGTGAGAAAGAAGAGGAAGTGGGAGAATACAAGGTCTACCTGTCAGGAGTCAAAGCAAGAATAGCACAATGGGGTGTAGGATTTACATCAGGAAAGAAATGGAGCCCAGCGTAGTTGCAATATGGTATGTAAACGAACGACTGACGTGGATAGATTTGACAGTGTCTAGCAAGAAAATTAGGATTGTGTCAGTATATTCGCATAGTGAAGGGACAGATCAAGATAAGATGGATAGTTTTTATGAGGCACTCAGTGATGTAGTTGTTAGAGTAAAGGACAAGGACAGTGTTCTGCTCATGGGTGATTTTAACGCCAGGATTGGAAATGGAACAGAAGGGTATGAAAAGGTTATGGGTAAATTTGGAGATGATATGGAGGCCAACAGGAACGGGAAACAACTCTTGGATTTCTGTGCCAGTATGGGCTTAGTAATCACAAACGCCTTTTTTAAACATAAGAACATTCACCGGTATACTTGGGAAAGCAGGGGAACCAGATCTGTCATTGACTACATAATGACAGATCAGGAATTCAGGCTGGCTGTGAGGGACACACGTGTATTCAGGGGATTCTTTGATGACACTGATCATTATTTAATCTGCAGTGAAATTGGGATTGTAAGGCCGAAAGTGCAGGAGGTCAGGTCCATATGTAGGAGGATAAGAGTGGAGAAACTTCAGGATAAGGAAATCAGGCACAAGTACATAACAGCGATCTCAGAAAGGTACCAGTTAGTTGAATGTAGTCAATTACAGTCATTGGAAAAGGAATGGACAAGGTACAGGGACACAGTACTAGAAGTGGCTAAAGAATGTCTTGGAACAGTAGTGTGTAAAAGTAGGATGAAGCAAACAGCTTGGTGGAATGACACAGTGAAGGCAGCCTGTAAAAGGAAAAAGAAGGCGTATAAAAATGGCTACATTCTAGAACTCAGGTAGACAGAGAAAGTTATGTTGAAGAAAGAAACAAAGCCAAACAGATAATTGCCGCATCCAAGATGAAATCTTGGGAAGACTTTGGAAACAGGTTGGAGACATTGGGTCAAGCTGCTGGAAAACCATTCTGGAGTGTAGTTAGCAGTCTTCGAAAGGGAGGTAAGAAGGAAATGACAAGTATTTTGGACAGGTCAGGAAAACTGCTGGTGAATCCTGTGGATGCCTTGGGCAGATGGAGGGAATATTTTGAAGAGTTGCTCAATGTAGGTGAAAATACGATCAGTAATGTTTCAGATTTCGAGATAGAATTTGATAGGAATGATGATGGAAATAGGATCACATTCGAGGAAGTGGAGAAAATGGTCAATAGATTGCAGTGCTATAAAGCAGCTGGGGTGGATAAAATTAAGTCGGAACTCATCAAATACAGTGGAATGTCAGGTCTTAAATTGCTACACAGAATAATTGAAATGGCTTGGTAGTCGGGACAGGTTCCATCAGACTGGACAAAAGCAGTAATCACACCAATCTTTAAACACGGAAACAGAAAAGATTGTAACAACTACAGAGGTATCTCTTTAATCAGCGTTGTGGGTAAAATCTTCTCAGGTATTGTTGAAAGGAAAGTGCGAGTATTAGTTGAGGACCAGTTGGATGAAAATCAGTGTGGGTTTAGGCCTCTTAGAGGTTGTCAGAACCAGATTTTTTTTTTTTTTTTGTCATCAGTCTACTGACTGGTTTGATGCGGCCCGCCACGAATTCCTTTCTTACCTTATCAGTCCACCTAATTTTCAACATTCGTCTATAGCACCACATCTCAAATGCTTCGATTCTCTTCTGTTCCGGTTTTCCCCTTCGTCCATGTTTCACTACCATACAATGCTGTACTCCAGACGTACATCCTCAGAAATTTCTTCCTCAAATTAAGGCCGGTATTTGATATTAGTAGACTTCTCTTGGCCAGAAATGCCTTTTTTGCCATAGCGAGTTTGCTTTTGATGTCCTCCTTGCTCCGTCCGTCATTGGTTATTTTACTGCCTAGGTAGCAGAATTCCTTAACTTCACTGACTTCGTGACTATCAATCCTGATGTTAAGTTTCTCGCTGTTCTCATTTCTACTACTTCTCATTACCTTCGTCTTTCTCCGGTTTACTCTCAAACCATACTGTGTACTCATTAGACTGTTCATTCCGTTCAGCAGATCATTTAATTCTTCTTCACTTTCACTCAGGATAGCAATGTCATCAGCGAATCGTATCATTGATATCCTTTCTCCTTGTATTTTAATTCCACTCCTGAACGTTTGTTTTATTTCCATCATTGCTTCCTCGATGTACAGATTGAAGAGTAGGGACGAAAGGCTACAGCCTTGTCTTACACCCTTCTTAATACGAGCACTTCGTTCTTGATCGTCTTGATCCTCTTGGTTGTTGTACATATTGTATATGACCCGTCTCTCCCTATAGCTTACCCCAACTTTTTTCAGAATCTCGAACAGCTTGCACCATTTTATATTGTCGAACGCTTTTTCCAGGTCGACAAATCTTATGAAAGTGTCTTGATTTTTCTTTAGCCTTGCTTCCATTATTAGCCGCAACATCAGAATTGCCTCTCTCGTCCCTTTTCTTTTCCTAAAGCCAAACTGATCGTCACCTAGCTCATTCTCAATTTTCTTTTCCATTCTTTTGTATATTATCCTTGTAAGCAGCTTCGATGGATGAGCTGTTAAGCTGATTGTGCGATAATTCTCGCACATGTCAGCTCTTGCCGTCTTCGGAATTGTGTGGATAATGCTTTTCCGAAAGTCAGATGGTATTTCGCCAGACTCATATATTCTACACACCAACGTGAATTGTCGTTTTGTTGCCACTTCCCCCAATGATTTTAGAAATTCTGATGGAATGTTATCTATCCCTTCTGCCTCATTTGACCGTAAGTCCTCCAAAGCTGTTTTGAATTCCGATTCTAATACTGGATACCCTATCTCTTCTAAACTGACTCCTGTTTCTTCTTCTACCACATCAGACAAATCTTCACCCATCTGCTCTCTCTTCTGCATTTAACAGTGGAATTCCCGTTGCACTCTTAATGTTACCACCGTTGCTTTTAATGTTACCAAAGGTTGTTTTGACTTTCCTGTATGCTGAGTCCGTTCTTCCGACAATCATATCTTTTTCGATGTCTTCACATTTTTACTGCAGCCATTTCGTCTTAGTTTCCCTGCACTTCCTATTTATTTCATTCCTCAGCGACTTGTATTTCTGTATTCCTGATTCTCCCGGAACATGTTTGTACTTCCTCCTTTCATCAATCAACTGAAGTATTTCTTCTGTTACCCATGGTTTCTTCGCAGCTATCTTCTTGGTACCTATGTTTTCCTTCCCAATTTCTGTGATGGCCCTTTTTAGAGATGTCCATTCCTCTTCAACTGTACTGCCTACTGCGCTATTCCTTATTGCTGTAGCTATAGCGTTAGAGAACTTCAAACGTATCTCGTCATTCCTTAGTACTTCCGTATCCCACTTCTTTGCGTATTGATTCTTCCTGACTAATGTCTTGAACTTCAGCCTACTCTTCATCACAGATCTTTAGCTTACGGCAAATAATGGAGAAGTGTTATGAGTGGAACAGGGAATTGTATCTACGCTTTATAGATCTAGAAAAGGCATATGACCGGGTTCCTAGGAGGAAGTTATTGTCTGTTCTACGAGATTACGGAATAGGAGTCAAACTTTTGCAAGCAATTAAAGGTCTTTACATGGATAGTCAGGCAGCAGTTAGAGTAGACGGTAAATTGAGTTCATGGTTCAGAGTAGTTTCAGGGGTAAGACAAGGCTGCAACCTGTCTCCAATGTTGTTCATATTATTTATGGATCATATGCTGAAAACAATAGACTGGCTGGGTGAGATTAAGATATGTGAACACAAAGTAAGCAGTCTTGCATATGCGGATGACTTAGTTGTGACGGCAGATTCGATTGAAAGTTTGCAGAGTAATATTTCAGAGCTAGATCAGAAATGTAAGGACTATGGTATGAAAATTAGCATCTCCAAAACGAAAGTAATGTCAGTGGTAAAGAAATATAAACGGATTGAGTGCCAAATAGGGGGAACAAAGAACAGGTGGACGGTTTCAAGCACTTATGATGCATATTCTCACAGGATGGCAACATAGTGAAAGAACTGGAAGCGAGGTGTAGCAAAGGTAATGCAGTGAGCGCTCAGCTACGATCTACTCTCTTCTGCAAGAAGGAAGTCAGTACCAAGACTAAGTTATCTGTGCGCCGTTCAATCTTTCACTAACTTTGTTGTATGGGAGCGAAAGCTGGGTGGATTCAGGTTACCTTATCAACAAGGTTGAGGTTACGGATATGAAAGTAGCTAGGATGATTGCAGGTACTAGTAGATGCGAACAGTGGCAGGAGGGTGCTCACAATGAGGAAATCAAAGAAAATCTGGGAATGAACTCTATAGACGTAGCAGTCAGGGCGAACAGGCTTAGATGGTGGGGTCATGTTACACGCATGGGAGAAGCAAGGTTACCCAAGAGACTCATGGGTTCAGCAGTAGAGGGTAGGAGGAGTCGGGGCAGACCAAGGAGAAGGTACCTTGATTCGGTTGAGAATGATTTTGAAGTAATAGGTTTAACATCAGAAGAGGCACCAATGTTAGCACTGAATATGGGATCATGGGGGAATTTTATAAGGGGGGCTATGCTCCAGACTGAACGCTGAAAGACATAATCAGACTTAAATGATGATGATGATGATGATGATGATTACATACTGTATACAAATATACTAGAACATAGGTAAAATTCTTATGGTCACTTTGAGACCTCTTTAAAATATTCACACAATATTAGCCAAGTAGCGAATAAAGTTTGCGATGCATGCCTTCATCTGGCTCTTCACTGTGTACACAGGGTGGTCAGAAACAGTCTAAGAAGCTTGTAAGGGTTTTTCAGGGTAGGCTGTCTTGATAAATATAGCTTTTCAGACTGTTTCTGATAAATAATTGTTAAGAAAAAATTCGATACATTGCTCCAAGTTAGTTATGAAGTTACGAAATGAAGTCATTGTGAGCGCAAATTCAAGAAACCTGCCAAAGACGGTGTCGCCAAATGTGTTGTTCCTTTGGTTTCGTAAAACCTAACGAGAGACCAATACAAAGTTGGACCTGGGGCAATATTAAGAATCGAAACCCAGCCAAAAGTGGAACAGTGACCTCCACTATTATCCACGCTGTGAGAACAACTGATACTAATTGTACCTGGCGGGCCACTTTAATTTGCAAGCGCAGTGATGCTACTGGGCAACGTCAATGCTGATTATGTCTCAGTAAAACCTATCCTGCTATATCCTGACATGCTTTCCAGGTTATGTCTGACCACCTTTTTTTGTTAACCATAAATTTACAAATAATTCGTAACTAGCAGATTTCTGTCTACTCATACATCAGTAATATTAACTAATGTTCAGGGACATTAATGCTGTTTTCACGATACGTATTTGCGATGAGAATTTATAGCCGTAGAATAATTAATATATTAATTTCGTGAAATTGTGTACAATTTTTTACACATATGCTTCACTGTAAAAGCAGTACATTGTGGTGATTACCGATATCAACGAAATATGGGTCAAATGGCTCTGAGCACTATGGGTCATAACTTCTGTGGTCATCTGTCCCCTGGACTTAGAACTACTTAAACCGTACTAACCGAAGGACATCACACTCATCCATGCCCGAGGCAGGATTCGTACCTGCGACCGTAGCAGGAGCGCGGTTCCAGACTGAAGCGCCTAGAACCGCTCGGCCACACCGGCCGGCACCGATATCAACAGCATGCATATGATTCACTATGTGTACATATTGCTTAATTTGTTATTTTCTTATTACTTTTTATAAAATAGTGTAATTAAAGCTATTACTGTTTTTTTTTATTTAGGGCTTAGAATAATTATTATGCTTGCAATTTCCATGAACTCGTCTCATCATGCGATGTCTCTGGGGTATCTGGTGTTTCTGTAGCCTGTTTGTCATGTACGTTAAGCATTTTCGTAGGAAAATATTATTTATTCACTCTTTCCAGTCGTCTGTATCCGCCACTCTTCAATCTGTTCGGCTGGCAGCAGCCCCGCTCTCACTGCCAGAATTTTCCCAGTGAGCTCCTGTAGTCAGTTGCTGCCCGTATGATCACAACACAGGACGCCAGTCCATTCTCTTCACGCTTCCTTACCCGCCTAGACCTCAGCCATGGGCATCCGTAGAAAATTTTCCAAGAGAGGCACCACTCTAATATTGCCAGTTTTAATATACCTGAGCCGTTATGTCTGAAAACGTTTCGCGCCCCAGTAACTAAATTTAACACGAAGTACGCAACACTATTATTATTTCAAATGACTGATAGCTATCCGTCACTGAATTAATGCTGATGTCACCTATTTCATCCAGAGATCTGAAACAAACATTCGTACCATTACATGCAAATTATCCAACGAGTTACAAACCAAACCAGCAAAATATTCACAAAAACGTTACTAAAATTCCCATAATAAAAGGCCGAAACTGAATATTAAAAATCTGCTGTAGAAAAAAAAGATATCAACAAAAATAACCATTAAAATGGAAACTTAGTATACCTCAAAGTGCAGAAATGGGGAATAAACTTTTATATCATTACGTGCTGCAATGTTATGGCTGACAAATATTAAGGAAAGTTACACTACTGGTCATTAAAACTGCTACACCAAGAAGAAATGCAGATGACAAACGAGTATTCATTAGACAAATACATTATACTAGAACTGACATGTGATTATATCTTCACGCAATTTGGGTGCATAGATCCTGTGTGCAGTACCCAGAACAACCACCAATGGCCGTAATAACGGCCTTGATAGCCTGGATATTGAGTCAAACAGACCTTGGATGGCGTGTACAGGTACAGCTGCCCATGTAGCTTCAACACGATACTACAGTTCATCAAGAGTAGTGACTGGCGTATTGTGAAGAGCCAGTTGCTCGGCCACCACTGACCAGACGTTTTCAATTGGTCAGACATCTGGAGAATGTGCTGGACAGGGCAGCAATTGAACATTTTCTGTATCCAGAAAGGCCCGTACAGTACCTGCAACATGCGGTTTGTGCATTACCCTGCTGAAATGAGGGGTTTCGCAGGGATCGAATGAAGGGTAGAGACACGGGTCATAACACATCTGAAATATAACGTCCGTTCGCAGGTTCGAATCCTGCCTCGGGCATGGATGTGTGTGATGTCCTTAGGTTAGTTAGGTTTAATTAGTTCTAAGGTCTAGGCGACTGATGACCTCAGAAGTTAAGTCGCATAGTGCTCAGAGCCATTTGAACCATTTGAAAATCTTCAGATGATGACTGCATTGCCTCTGCTGTATAAGGTTCCTTCTGCAGGTGAAATTGAAGGTGATTTTGGAAAATTTACCACTTACATTTAGTCGTAAACTGACCTAAACTACATTTGACCTGGGAAACCCAAATATGACATTTGTCTTCACGGCTTATTCATTATTTTGCTGATTACATATATTTTTCAACACGTTCGCATACATCCGTTTGCGACTTTCTCACGGCTTTATTAATATAACTTTCAGAACAGCTACGACAATTGACAATAAAAGAATAGAAGGCGTGAAAGTAATGAAATAGTTGCGATTTTAGTATGAAACCTTTATTAGCATTTAATACACACACACGCGCGAGAGAATGGACAACTCGATAACGAAAACACGAGAATGTTAAAAACCTAGAAATCAGTATGAGGTCAGAGATGAAGCGGAGTTGGAACGCCCTATCCTGACAATGTTAAATTTAGGGATTTGGCTTCCCTGTGTTTCAGGAACCACTGTAGCCATTGACATGAATCTTTTACAGGACGTTAACTGTAGGTTCTGAGTCTACTGAATCTACAGTAATCGCATTTCAGCCACTGGTTTTGGATATTCAAGTTTTTAAATGCATAGTTAATATTTTGTGATTTCTTGTGCGTTATCCTAAATAATTTAAATTATATATAACATTATGTTCTTCTTTTACTTCAATAGACTCAGGATATATATGTTATAACTCCTTTAAAATTTGAGTAGTCTACTCGAAGTGATTTCTGATATTTACTAAAAAATACAACAAAAACTGTAAATTTTCAGGAACGGCTTCTAAAGTTTCAAAAGACTGTAAATCACTTAATACATTCTTGATTTTTTACTTTTAGTCACTCAGAAGCACCCTGCCGTATATTATCTATCATCCTCTTCATATTTTTCCAAGTTCTTTCTTTTTTTGTTCTTTCTGGATTCAGTGGCCACCTGTGCTGCATACTCTGCTTTATCAATGCGAACCTTGTCTATCCATTCAAGTTCTTTGATGCAGTTTGCTCCAGGATAAATTCCCATACCCTGTAGCAATTTCACCCTACCAATATTGCCATCATTAAAAGCAGTAACAGCACCACTGACCCCCACTTTAGTGTCTTCATTCCAACAAAAAGGTTTTTTGGTAAGCGAGTCCATATAAGATTACTGAACAACTGACTTTAAATTTGAGTCTGACCATGCAGACACTTCTTCAGTAATTCAGGATTTGCCTGGTCTCTGTAAATAGGTTTTATGATATGCATCACTGTTGCTGGGATGGAATGCTTATGGCTGTATGAACTGTTTGAGTACAGGGCTTTGCAGTAATTGTACCGTGAATCATGTCCAGGAAGGCAAAGGTGGTATACTGGGTTTTCATCAGTTGGCAGGCTATGGAAGAAGATAGCCCATCCCGCCCACTTCACTTTCAACCAATCATCAGTTTTATTTATAGCTGTAGTTCATCAATCATTTTGTCTGTCAGCCTACCCCTTATAGTTTTACCATCAGAAAGTTTCTTGTCTCTCAGTCTTTGTTTCAACTTCCTCAACCTGGTGCCCATCCTCTTCTCGACATGATCAACACAATCCAGTTTTGTGATAATCTTATTACCATAAGGCTGAGCGGCTACTAGGCTGAGCGGCTACTACACTGTTACATGCTTTTGAGTCTCCATTAACTAAGAAATTTGTGTAACACATTCCCCTTTCGATCACAGATCGACTAAAGTTTTCAATAACTGCAGAGGCCTCCATACCACCACTTGTTCTTTCATAATTTCTGTCGCAGATATGCACTTCTTCATTCCCTGATGTACACTTATAACAACGTTTGGTTAAAACCTGGAAATCTATTACCTTTCCATTTTCCACACTGATCACTGTAGCAACAGAATTCTTAGAACTGTAGCCACACTTCTGCCAAGTGCCATCAAAAGCTACTGTTATGTCAGTCATACCATCACCTGTTTCAACAGCTACGTTTGTAGCACCCTTCATTGACTCACATGCAACGGATTCCACAGCAGCTCCAACAAATCCTGCATATTTGTCGATTTTTCAAGGTGGGCGTGGCATATTCATCATGTCACACATTGTTTCTATTGCATTCTGTCCTTTGCCAATACCTCTCAATCCATAAAACCGCCTAACATTTACTTCAAAATAATTATTTTTATACTTATCAGAATTCCAAAATGAATGAGTATACAATGGGCATTCAAAAGTTTTGCACAGTCATCTGTATTTATTTATTTTTTGCAGAAGGAGAATGAAATGGTTTGTGAACATACTTGGAACATTTAGCTATAAGTTGGTATATAAAAGTATTTTCTTTCATTGATAAGTGAGCCATAATGAGCTGTGAAGCAGATGTCAGGTTGCGACAAGGGTCAGTGATGGAATTACTTTTCAAGACCGGAGATGACTCTGCCACATCGATTCACAGGAAGTTGATCCCTCCTTATGGGGAGGATACAGTGAATCGCAGCAGTATCCAGCGTTGGTTGCTGGGGTTCAAAGAAGGTAATTTCTCTCTCCTGGACAATCCACATTGCAGTACACCACCGATGGCAGTGAGTGATGTGAATAAGGAGACCATTGATCAAATCATCAAAAATATCAGATGTGTGACGACACAACAGCTTGCTGAAATGACTTGTTTGTCATTGGGGAGTGTGATATCACTGGTGCAGTCACTAGGGTACAGAAAAATATGTGCACGCTAGGTGCCTAGATCATTGGCAAGAGAAGTGTAAACGATGGGGAAGAATGTGTGCAATAGTCCCATGAAGGCCTTTATTGAAGAGTGGAAACAATCTTTTGACGGCGTCATTACCCAGGATGAAACATCGTTGTTTCTGCCCGAACCAGAGAGCAAAACTCCATCCATGGAGTGGCGTCATCTGGGTTCCCCTCGGAAGAAGAAACGAAGACTTTGACGAACAGCAGGCTGAAAAGCTATGGCCTTCTTCTGGGATCAGTGTGGTGTCATTTTCATTGAACTTTTGGAACCTGTCTCCACAATTAACAGGGACTGTTATTGTTTGTTGCTGAACAAGCTGTGACTTGCCATCAAGACCCGCAGACCACAGCTTCAGGGTCAGCTCGTCAGACTACACCATGACAATGCCAAACCCTATACAGTCCTTATAATGCAGGAGAAAATCGGAAAAATTGGTTGGAAAATTGTTCCTCATCCTCCATACAGTCTGGACTTGGCTCTGTCTGACTTTTAATTCTTTGGTCGCCGGAACGTCCACCTGCGCAGTAAAACTTTTCATAGTGAGAAAGAGCTTATTTTCTCTGTCAAGGAATGGTGTGAAAGTCCATGCCCAGATTTTTACCAAAGTGCATTTACATCATGGGAAGAACGTGTGACGTCGCGAGTTAATGCGCGATAAAAATTATTGCAGTAAGCTATATTGCAGTACAGCCCTCAGTATTGGAGCTGGAGGCTGTGAAGAAGGCAGCAAGATGTGTCCTATCAATGAGTCATGTGCACCTGTTGCTACTGTAGCATGTGAACACGCCAGCGTGTCACTTAACAGGAGCTTATATTCATGCCACCTATGAACCTAAATAAACTATATTAAATTTATTCAATCATTTTCAAAATGGGTACACTGCCTTTTGTTATTCAGGAGAAGATTGTATAAAAATTTTAAGCCTTTAACTGTTATAGTTTCGGATTTAAAAAGTCAAAAACCAACTGAGTGAATTAAATTCAGTTAGGAACTATAACAGTTTATTTTTTGGTATAATTTGTAAACATAACCAGAACTCTCAATGGGTAGAATTATTTAACCGAGATTTTAATTTAAAAAGCTTTTACTACTTAACATTTTTGTAATATAAAAGTCAGACAAAATTATTATTTGTGTCTAATATTGTTGTGGGAGTAAATGAGAGTGAGTGAGAGTGCGTTTGTGGGACATACGTTGAATTTCAAGATTACGTAATCATAGCGTGGGAAAAATGCTTGTGCCCACTTTGCTAATGATGTATGTCTGTGTGTACTTGCTTTTGTAAGGAAGCAGCCAGAATAACAGTTGAAAGTAAAATCATATTCTAAATTTATTCACAGATTAATTTTATTTTCGTTTGGTTTTATTATATCTTATATTAGTATTTGCATGTTGGAATGACATAAATGCATCTGTGAATAATGATTGGCGCAGGCCAGTTTTGGCGGGAGAACGATCTCGAACAATTCTTCTGGTTGGCCAGCGAAAATGATCGGTCAGTCAAATTTAAGCAGTTCCCGCACACTGCTGGATAGATAAGCTGTGGTAGAAGCAACATCCAAGTCAGTCGCTAGTCAGGTACTTGACATGCAGGTCATGTTCAACATTTCAGTATTCATTATGTGTAAAACGAAGAAGTAATTGGATTCTCGAGTCCAATTGTGTTGCCATGAAAGCAGCGGCATTTACAGAGAGTTTGGTGAAAGTTGGAAGTTTTTGAATTGTTTTGTTGGAAAGATAACTGCGGGTGAACTTTCAGTGTGTGTGTAAATTCCACGTGACATGTTCTGTTTTAGTATGTAGAATATTTGGCGAGCAGTTTCTTTTAAATAAATCCACTGAAGAGGACCGAATGTGTAGCTCACTATTAGTACCGGAACTGTGACTGTAAGATCGTGTAATTATTTGGGTCCGACTTAGGTTAAAATTCTTGCTGCTTTGAGTGTGATTTGGATTGCATGAACTGTGAACAGTAGTTTTGTTAGTTAAGTACATGAGGGCTTGATGGCAGGTTTTATTTCAATTTAGCTGAAGGAAATAAAAAGACTTGTATTAGAGTTCTGACATTTTGCTGAAGTAATGAAGCAACCACCATCCGTCCGAAAATTATTGTAAGATATTTGCAGGATAACTGGCTATTAGAGCTACGCGGACTTTGTAACGTAAGTATAGGCGTTGTTTTATCAACCCTGCTTTTCCGACGTACTAATGGTACGTATGTTTGCAGAGAAACGACATGGTGAACTAACGCTGTACTGAGGTACGTGGAACTTTTGCACTGAACACACCGACCAACGAATAAAACTTTTAATAACCCGGCCCCGTGGCAAACGTTGGGCCAGATGCGTCACAGCTGATGGGGACGACATTCAGTAGGCTCAATGCATAGCTAAATGTTCCAAGTACGCTCACAAAAAATTCTCTTCCCAAAAAATTAAACAAATAGAGACGACTGTGCAAAAGTTTTTGAACGCTCTTTGTATGTACAACTGGCTAATCCATTTCATACCTCCCTGTCTTCATGTAAACTAGCTGGCCCTCCATATATTTTGCAACACACATATTCACCTAACATTGTTAGGATGTGTAAATCTATCAGAATATAACCTAGCCTACCATTTATATCAGTTTCTTTCGGAGAAAACTGTGTATCACTACGGTTTGTTTTAATCTTCGAAGCGCTAATGGGTGGTTCTCCAGATACTTACGAGTTTGCCTGTATTTCATTGTCTGTAACTTCACACACCACATGTTGCACATAGTGTTTCCCTTCATTCGAAAATCTATTCCCATGATATCCACGTTTCTTAAAACCACTTCGTTTTGGCGTCATGCTTAACTTTTTGCGAGATTTAACAATCTATTCGTCACTTTTTGTCGGAATAACGTTAGCACTTCGACATACAACGCGTTTTCGCACTATGAAATGATACGATACTGTTTTTGACAATGCTACCAATACAAACACGTAATTAAACCTTTATAACACAGCAATCCACAGCCTTCTATGTAAAAAATTACCGATTTTGTAAGATTTTGAGGTAATGCATGTAAAAATTTTAACATCTTCAACCAGTGTAGGTTATATTCAAAATAAAAAAAACACTTCCAATGTGAATTTGTAATTTATACAGGGTGTTACAAAAAGGTACGGCCAAACTTTCAGGAAACATTCCTCACACATAAATAAAGAAACGATATTATGTGGACTTGTGTCCGGAAACGCTTAATTTCCATGTTAGAGCTCATTTTAGTTTCGTCAGTATGTACTGTACTTCCTCGATTCACCGCCAGTTGGCCCAATTGAAGGAAGGTAATGTTGATTTTGGTGCTTGTGTTGACATGCGACTCATTGCTCTACAGTACTAGCATCGAATACATTAGTACGTAGCATCAACACGTTGGTGTTCATCACGAACTTGGTTTTGCAGTCAGTGCAATGTTTACAAATGCGGAGTTGGCAGATGCCCATTTGATGTATGAATTAGCACGGGGCAATAGCCGTCGCGCGGTACGTTTGTATCGCGACAGATTCCCAGAACGAAGGTGTCCCGACAGGAAGACGTTCGAACCAATTGATCGGCGTCTTATGGAGCACGGTACATTCCAGCCTATGACTCGCGAGTGGGGAGGACCTAGAACGACGAGGACACCTGCAATGGACGAGGCAATTCTTCGTGCAGTTGACAATAACCCTAATGTCAGCGTAAGAGAAGTTGCTGCTGTACAAGGTAACGTTGACCACGTCACTGTATGGAGAGTGCTACGGGAGAACCAGTTCTTTCCGTACCATGTACAGCGTGTGCAGGCACTATCAGCAGCTGATTGGCCTCCACGCGTACACTTCTGCGAATGGTTCATCCTACAATGTGTCAATCCTCATTTCAGTGCAAATGTTCTCTTTACGGATAAGGCTTCATTCCAACGTGATCAAATTGTAACTTTTCACAATCAACATGTATGGGCTAACGAGAATCCGCACCCAATTGTCCAGTCACGTCATCAACACAGATTTTCTGTGAACGCTTGGGCAGGCATTGTTGGTGATGTCATGATTGGGCCCCATGTTCTTCCACCTACGCTCAATGGATTATGTTATCATGATTTCATATGGGATACTCTACCTTTTTCTGCTAGAACATGTGCCTTTACAAGTACGACACAACATGTGGTTCATGCACGATGGAGCTCCTGCACATTTCAGTCGAAGTGTTCGTACGCTTCTCAATAACAGATACGGTGACCGATGGATTGGTAGAGGCGGACTAATTCCATGGCCTCCACGCTCTCCTGACCTCAACCCTCTTGACTTTCATTTATGGGGGCATTTGAAAGCTCTTGTCTACGCAACCCAGTACCAAATGTAGAGACTCTTCGTGCTCGTATTGTGGACGGCTGTGATACAATACGCCATTCTCCAGGGCTGCATGAGCGCATCAGGAATTCCATGCGACGGAGGGTGGTTGCATGTATCCTCGCTAACGGAGGACATTTTGAACATTTACTGTAACAAAGTGTTTGAAGTCACGCTGGTACGTTCTGTTGCTGTGTGTTTCCATTCCATGATTAATGTGATTTGAAGAGAAGTAATAAAATGAGCTCTAACATGGAAAGTAAGCGTTTCCGGACACATGTCGACGTAACATATTTTCTTTCTTTGTGTGTGACGAATGTTTCCTGAAACTTTGGCCGTACTTTTTTGTAACACCCTGTATACATGTCATTTGTAATATCCTTTGCCCTATGCTTGGTTCAAGGAAGTTATCAATAAAAGGCCTTTCCGATTGTTTCTTGTCTAAATTGAATATATAGCGCGAGGTGTTGCGTGTCGCCTGCGCGAGTGAAATAATTATTGTATGAAGTCGCTTTGCTCCATGGCGAGAGAAGAAAAGTAAGAAAATGAGAATGTGACTGGGCTTTGTTACGAGACACGCTAATGAGAGACCGTGTAGGAAGTGTGTGCAATGAAACAGTCATTGTTAGCCGTCGTATTATATAATTAGTATATTTGAGATTCACAAGCAGTATGAAATGTTAAGGTGGACTATAGTAACGGCCAAAATACAGTCTGCTGCATTTTAAAGGTAATTGGCGTATTAAATTTTTATCGAAGGATTCTGTGAGGAAAGCTTGTATAGGACTACGAGCATTTGGTGATCGATCTTTGCAGTAGAGCCTGCTTCTCTCAGACGGTCAAAGCACAGAGAAAGCTTTCTCTAATAAAAAGAACTCATTTCACTCGCTCGGCTCGAGGCTGTAGCGCCTAGAACTGCACGGCCACTCCGGCCGGCGAAGATTTCCAGACATCCGTGCAGCCGCATCAATGATCTGCAGAATTCGACATAATGCATATTGCTCTGGGTTGCGACCAACAGAGAAGGAAGAGGTCTCAGTACATGGCTAGAGACCTTCGATTTGGCAATCTGCAATTTCATTCCGTACCTATCGTTCACTGCTAGAAATTCGTGAAAATACTGTAATAAATAATACGGCTGTATTCAGATTTCAGAGGGAGCAAGTGTCTTCTCTTTCCCCACTTCTGCGGACGCCAACGGCCGTGGCAGCAATAAATGTTCCTATCACGCCAAGAGGGCAGCCACTCCTAGTATCGCAAAATATGTTGTCAAGCCCTCCCAGCTAGCCGCGTGGCCTAAAGCGCTGCTTCCCGGGCGGGGCGTGCCGGTCCCCGGCACTAATACGCCCGCGGCTTTAGTGACGCGATACAGTGTGCCAGCCAGCCTGTGGATGGTTTTTAAGGCTGTTTACCATCTGCCTCGGTGAATGGGGGCTGGATCCACTTATTCGGCCTCAGTGACTCTTATGTTGGCGATTGCTGCGCAAACACTGTCTCCACGTACGCGTACACCATAATAACTCTACAACACAAACATTGGGGTTACAGTCGTCTGGTATGGGACGTTGTCGGGGGAATGGGGGGTGGTTCCACTGAGGGCCGAACTGCACAATAACCCTCGGTTCGGTGTGGAGTGGCGGTGGAGTAGGTTGACTCCTGTGGCCTGTTGTGGGGTTGTGTACCACCGCGGGCTATGGCGTAACAAAGCTTCTCCGTCGTTTTAGGTCCTCAGTTCAATACTCAATACACATTCCTGTCCAAGTTGTTAAGCGTTCTTCACTTGTTCCATTACGTTTTTAGGTGTAAGTCAAAAGATATCTGACAAACACCACAACTGCAAGAATATCTATCTGCACAGTAGATAAATGTGTTTCCCTTTTTTGCAACAAAATACAACTCATAGCACTGCCAGTGTAATATTGTACCGCTGGTTCCACTTCACTGAGGGATTTCTATCTAGGTGAGGCCAGTTATTTGGTGCATAATTGATTTCATCAAAACAATTTTAAAATTGATACCCTTTGTCAAAATGAGAATATTTAGATTAATAACATTGTAATTAAACCTTCTGATGCTCATTTTGTTTTCAGTGTGTAAATAAAGAGGCCAGAGATCACGCAGTCATATTCGAGAATTAACTATTAGTTGATCAATAGCTTATTAATATAGAAAATCATTCTGAATTTGTTATTTATTTTGTAAACAAACAAATAACACAACTGTAATACAAATCAACATAATAACTAACGTGTTGCCACCATAACATTAAAATGAAAATTCATGAACGAGATGTCGATAGGTGACACAATCAGCTTCCTGCAGAAGCTGGAAAACAACAACTGTGTGTGTGTGTGTGTGTGTGTGTGTGTGTGTGTGTGTGTGTGTATGTGTGTGTGAGAGAGAGAGAGAGAGAGGAAGAGAGAGAGAGAGAGAGAGAGAGAGAGAGAGAGAGAGAGGATGGGTGGGTGAATAGCGCTCAAAACTGTCGTTGTTACGTCCCTTACTAAAGTTTTCCAAGTCGAAAGTGGGTCATAGACATGAAACCAAAAACGCATGAAACACATTCTCGCCTTAAATCACTCTCTTTCACTCCTACCCATATTCATCTATCCAGTCACACCATACACTTCAGAAAATGAATCTGCCAAGATTTCCAGTGGTCAACGTGGTGCTCAGGCTATAATTTATCTGTAGAGTAAAAGCTGAAATAAAAATTCAAAATAGTGGCTGGATGAACATCCACAAGAACCTAAGAACGAGACCGCCACACTAAAAACGTACTACTAAATATCCACAATAGTTTAGGTAACTAGTCAACCAATTCACAAATTCTTGGAAGTTAAACCACATTTGTTGTTAAAATAATGGACATGTTAGCTCATATACTAGTCTCTCCATTATCCTCTATTAGAAAATACTCGCTCATAATATGACATTCTAAAATGCTGACATCATAAGCGCCAGATATTTAATGATCCCCCTTGCTGGAGCAAGAATTGAAGTCAAGTGAGAAGGTCTTTATATCATCACAGAAATCAAAATGAGACATGTCATGGCCGAATAATTTGTTGTACCATCCGGTGTACTCTCAATTAGTGTTTTTTACTCATTAGGCTGTACATTCCATTAAACAGCTCCCATGAATTTTTCTCTTTCACCGAGGATAGCGATGTCATCAGCGAATGTTACTGATAGCAAAAATCTTACTTCGTTGTTTCCAGTAATTTCGGACATATAAAATTTTACCTAAAACAAACAATAAATTTTTCTTCTGGTACTACAAAAATGAGCTAGGGATTGTTATGATTTCATGTATTATATAATTTGAAATCATAAGAAAAAGATTCATTTGATATAAATTGTTTCCTAGAATTTTCTTTGCATACTGACTTCTACTACACTGCACGGCTTTGTATAAAATCAGTCAGAAGAATACCTACGTGTTAAATCAATGAGTATTCCATTTCCGCTCATGAATCGTGAATTTTATTTAAATCAAATTTAGTTCCATAAATCCCGGGGTTTCTTTTATAATTTGCTTTCTGTATTTCTATTGGAAGTGTTAGGAATTACTGAGTGTAACTGAGGGCTGGAAATGTTCTGACTGGCTGCCTAAATCATCAGCCATTGAGAATTAAGCAGATCCCGCCCTTATTGTAGTGCTTTATGATACAGTCCTGTATGCTTGTGAATCGCAAAGGAACCATCTTACTTTCTGTATCTACATTCTACATATATACTCCGCTAGGCACCAAGAGGTCTGTGGCGGAAGGCACAATTCACGCCAAAGTCATATTCCCCCCCCCCCTCCCCCCCCCCCCCCCCGCTCTGTTTCACTCTCGGACCGCACGAGGGAAAAACGACTGTCCGAACGCCTCAGTACGAGCTCTAATTTCCCTTATCTTTGAATGGTGATCAACGCGCGATTTGAAAGTTGGTCGTCATAATATATGCTCTACATGCCCGGTGAAGATCCGATTTCGGATTTTAGTGAGCAGCGCCTCCTGTTTAGAGCGCCGTCTATCTGCAAGAGTGTCCCACTTCAAACTTTCTATGTGATTTGTAACGCTCTCGCGATGGTTAAATGTACCACTCAATAGTCTTGCCGCTCTTCTTTGGACCTTCACAATCTCTTCAATCAGACCCAACTGGTAAGGGTCCCATATGGATGAACAATACTCTAAGACTGGACGAACTAACGTATCGTAAGCAATTTCCTTTGTTGAAGGACTGCATCGATTCAAGATTCTACCAATAAACCGCAATGTACAGTTCGTCTTCCAAGTTACGTGTGTAATCTGATCATTCCATTTCAGATCATTTCGAATAGTCACACCCAGATACTTAACGTACTTAACGGATGTTACCGCTTCCGTAGACTGGGCATTAGTTTGTACTCGTACATTTATGGGATTTTCGCCTTTTTATACACAGCAGGTTACACTTACTAATATTGATAATTGCGTCATTACACCACACATTTATTTTCTGCAAATCCTCAGTGATTTGTTCACAACTTTCGTGTGATACTTCTTTCCTGTGGACGCCAGCATCAATGGCAAACAATCTAATGCCCCTGTCAATACCATCAAACAGATCGTTTATGTAAATCGTAAAAAAAAGGGGATCTGTTACGCTGTCCTGGGGCACACCTGAAAATGCGCTTGTTTCTGTTGAAGTCAACCCATTCAGCACGACATACTGCTCTCTGTTTGTTAGAAAACCTTCTACCCAATCGCATATGTGATCGGACTGACTATTACAAAAATACTTATTGTTAAATGTATAGATCCATCTAATAGGTATAACAACATCGAAACTATTATGAGTCTAAGTATAATGAGACTATCAGACACCTGAACAGTGAATAATTATGACTAACAGCCCAGGAGGCAATATAGCATCCATGCCCCTATTTTATAGTCGATAAAAACATTTGTTATAATGTTTTTAATATGTGATATCGTAATAGATAAGTGTGTTGTCGGAGAAACAGACTGGTTTTTCTAGTGCAGAGAAGGTGTAAAATTATCTTCACAAGCCACAGAAAACAGACTGAAAACAATGATATCGTTTGATTATAAGAACAATTATTATAATCATAGATTTTTTGTTGCATTCTTTTTTTCCCTGTTCGAGTAGCCATGATGCTGGCAAGACGCACTTTAATCTACCGCGTATTATAAGTTCTGGTGTTACTACAATTATGTAAACTACCTATTGTAAATTAGTGGAGAAAAATAGTGAATAATGTTACTCAATTTTATCTCATATTTTATGTGAGAATATCACTAATCTTGATTCTCTGCATTCCATCTTTTCTTCGCTGTGGACGAGCTGCAACGCCGTTATTGGCAAGAGTTATACTTTTATTGCAGATGGAAAATGCTGAGAGCTATTATTTAATGCTGATTACCGTTATTTAAAATCGAATTCAGTCAGTTATTTTCACGTACTCGGAACAGATCGATTCTGTGATCACCGATGTTCATTTATCTGCCGCCATTCCATGAAAGCTTTATGCAGCGAGTTTAAATTGCCATTGTAAAAAGAATGCACGTCTAGGTAACTTGATTGTATAGCAAAATATATGCAAAGAGAAACTATTTTAACTTCTACTATTCTTTGCTGGTGACGGATCGTAAAACTTTCTCAGCTCAGAAATCTTGTCAGTAAAATTAGCCGATTCCAGTGTTGTGGGTGTCCGTGTTATAAAAGTGAAGTGATATTCAAAAGTTAACTAAGTTTGCATGAAAGTAGTCAATGAACCTAATTGAATAATTTTAAACAGATAGACTTCTTTACAGACAACACATGAAAACGGTTGTGTGTTTCAATTTAGTTCACATTCATGCTCATGTCATATTCGAGGCAGGTAATGCAGTAATTGAATGACAGTTAAGAACTGTAGAAATATTTAAATATTTATGTTGGACACTGCTTAATTTATACATTCACAACACGATTTAAAAGACAGTATATCTGATATACATAAAATGCCCCTGACACCAAGAATGTGTATGAGTGGGAAGGAGAGATGACCTCCATGCTGTTCCGTCATAAAGTAGGATCTAAAACGATATAAAATTTCTCAAAGACGCCCACCACAGTGAATGTTATGAAATGCTCCATTTTCAGTGTAACTGAGACACAAAGAAACAACTGCCATAATACCTCATCGTAAGAAAATGATGGAAGAAATTTCCTTATGAACACAGTGATGTCTGTGGAAAGTTAATTAGTGTGAAGAGTATTTTTAGTGCAAAGAATGCACCAGTTTTAGTTCCTTGTCATACTGTAGGTGACGTAATGGTCTAGAATTTTCTTATGAACGCTGTATTTCATTAAGCTATCAAGTTAGGGAGGAAATATACACCAAACATAGATCCTTTATGTAAATAGTGTGTATGTTCCAATTTTGGTTCACAATCCTTGGTTAATTGTTTTGTTTTGTTCAGTTAAAAAAGGTGTTTCTTAATAATGTTGCCATAATACGTATATAAAATGTACTTCTCGGCTCATTGAGAGTGTGAAACATCGAGTTACTTCGAGACCTTACTCCTTCACGTGGAGTAAGCGATCGTATACTGTGTCTTACTGTGTATCAGGAGGAGAGCAGTTTTCTTTTCTTCTCATATCAGCTTAGCTGTCTTTAAGGCTGTTGTACCCATGATAAGTTTATGAACACTCCCTATGAACCAAAAGAAATAGTATTAAATTTTTTCTGGCTCTTTCGTACCCCACATACAGACACTTGTTGATATTACAACTCTACTGTAAAAATCACAATTAACTTCTGTACTTTCGAAGGTTTTACGAAGAACACATAATAACTTTTCTACTAACACAAAACTGAGGTAGAGATTGATATGCTTTCATTTGAAACATCATTTGAAATAATATGCAAATGATTCAGTTAATAGAAATTATTGTTACAGAATTTTCTCTGCTTCTATTACGATAGTTGGCCGACCTATAGTAACTGCTTCTAAATTCACTGTATGACAATGTTTTGTGTGTGTGTGTGTGTGTGTGTGTGTGTGTGTGTGTGTGCGTGTGTGGAGATTATGTAGAGAGAGAGAGAGAGAGAGAGAGAGAGTGGTTGGACTTTTTCTCTATTATTAAGAGCTGTGTGAAACTTATGCATAGGAAAAATATTGTGCCATCGTGAATGATGAACATATGGTATGGTGTGCTTGTTTTGTACAAATGCGGCCAGAAAAAAAGTTGGTTTCTTTTATAACTTATTTCTGCTGTTGTACTGGCTGTGCTTGAAATTGAAAGCTGTAGCTGTTCTCACCAGCTGTCTAAATCATAATCCAGTAAGAATTAACCAGTTCTCGTGCTCTGTGTAGAGCTATGTGCTACAGTTCTGTATGTTTGGGAGTCACTCGGGAACCCTCTTTCTGTAAAGGTCACTATGGAACATAGTATGTTTTGTCTCTTCCTTTTCGTGATTGTGAGAGTTACTACAGTATTAAAGCTTTTAGGAGAAGTTTGGATTTTTTAAGTTACTTAGTTTGGAAGCTATTGCTTTGTGATATCTCCAGTCGGTATCTCGGTAGCTGTGGAAGATAACAGAGATAAGACCAAACTACTGAATTATGTCTTCCGAAACTTTCAGAGCGGTAGGTCGTAGCACAATCACTACTTTCAATCATTAAACGAGCCTCGGAATGACAGATATTGAGATAACTGATCGCGAGATGGAAATGCGAAAATGTGCCTATAATCGCATCAGGCCAGATGAGATGCCAGTACGGTTCTACAAAGACTATGTGGAAGAACGTCCATCCCGTCTAGCAGGAGTTTACTGAAGATCGCTGGAGCAACGGAGACAATCTAGCGAGAGGAAAGAAGCGGAGGTCACTCCCGTTTTCAAGAAGTGCCGGAAGACAGATGCATACAAATTCTAGACCTACATCATTGACGTCAATCTGTTACAGAATTATGGAACATATTTTATGATCGAGAGTTTTGACGTTCCAGGAGAATAGAAATCTCCATTACAAAAATCAAAATGGAATCCTCAAACAGAGATTTTGTGAAACTCGGTTCACTTTGTTTTTCCATGAGATCCATAGCATCAAAGACAACGGCTCTCAAGATGATAGCCTGTTTTCCTTGACTTCAGGAAGGCGTCTGACACCGTCCTACACTGCCGTTTACTGAAAAACACACGAGTATGTCAAATATCGTACTGGATTGGCAACTAGAGTGAAGGTTTCCTTGAAGAAAGATATCAACACATCACTCTGAACGGAACAAAAGCGACAGATGTAAACTCTGTTGATATATTGTTAAGGCGGGACAGCGGCCGGTAAGATATTTACCATGAAAAATCGCCAGACAGCCTTATGTTTTGAACAGTTATCTTATTTAGGCAAACAGTTTCGCCATCTTAAAAATGCGATCATCAGACCTCCATGCATTTCATGTATAGACAATCCCATACATCGATACTTGCATAACTAGAGCCGTCAATATCTCGATTCTGTAAAAATTTTTTTAAGTATTTACTTCGAAGACCGACAACAACTCCTGACTTGTCAGGTCTTCGGAATAAACACTCCAAAAACAAACTCACAAAATCCATATGTTGATGGCCCCAGTTTCGCAAGTATCGATTTATCTGATTTTCTGTGTGTAGGGGCTGAAGATGCCATTATTGAGATGTTGAAATTGGTTGTCAAATTAAAATAACTTCTCAAAAGATAGGACTGCTGGGAAATTTTCTTTGGTAAAGATGTAAAGTCAATTTTCGGAGTACCACAGGGAAGTGTCACAGGACCGTAATTGTTTACACTGTACGTAAATGATCTCGTAGAGGACGTTGGAAGCTCTTTAAGACTGTTCGCAGATGATGCGGTTGTTTATTACAAGTTAGCACCACCAGAACACAGTATGACTTGGTAGAATGATCTGCACAGGACTGGTGAGTGGTAAAGTCTCCGACTTTTGATCATGAACGTAAATAAATATAACATGTTGCAAATAACAGGAAAAGAAACGCATTACTGTACAACCACACTATTGATGAGAAACTTCTAAAAACAGTCAAACCGCAGAGCGGATTCCATCCGGGACCGACGAGCCACGCCGACTTCCAGAAGTAGCTCGCTAACATGCACGGTTATGCGGGCAGGTCGTAGACATAAGGAAGTAACGCATGTAAACGTCGTTACAAGGCAGGTAGTGATGGGTCCTGATAAAAAATTTCAAACAAACGCACGACAATGCATAATTTTTAAGTAAACAGTTTCAATTATTTTATAACGTAAATAAATGAATATAAATGAAGTAGAGGTTCACTTACAACTGCGTTGTTCAATGGTTCAACAACAGGAGCACTGTATGTAAGAGAATACTTTAGCTGAAAGGCAACTTCAACGAATGCATCAGAATGTACGAATGATGTTTTGAAAAAGAATTTACAAAATAAAGAGAGAAGATACGAGTGTAGTTTTAATGCTCCTCCCCCCCCCTTTCGACCCTCCTACCGAACCCCAGCTTCAATACAATGTGAAGAACGTACACATAACCACGTGACATTTCCAGATAAGTCCATATTTGGGATGTGGTTCAAATCGCGCGTTATTTTGCCTTGAATGCCGGATATGCCGTCAAAGAGTCTAGTTTCTGCACTGTTTCGTTTTGTGGGAGTTTTATACTGACAACATCAAGTCTCGTCAGATGTTATGACATTTTACAAAAAACAAATGTCTGATTTGGCACTTCGGTGATGTCGTGGCAAGGTTCCACGATTCGTTGTTCTTGTGCAGGAGTCGAGGTGGACAGGATAAACTCTGTCTAGAGTTTCTTCTTCCTCAGAATGCTCTGCACAAAAATTATTTAGAGATGTTGCTCCATTGCGCATATCAACTACTAGACATTGCCTGCTCGCAACTCGCTGTTCGAATGCACATCTGTTGTTCGCAATTGTTAGTTCAAGCTATAATCGCAGTGAATGAGATGACGTCGCTTATACGCCGGGAACAAAATCAGTCTCGTACCTTTTTGTGTGGCGGTGTATATGATGAGAAAACTTAATCACATAGACAAATTATCTTCCGAACAGACTACAAAACCAAGAGGAAATATGTATAATCTGTCCTCAGGTAACACTGTGGAAACATTTCTTTAATTTTGTGACACCTTCAACTTAAAGTTTCGATTTCATTTGCGTATTTCGTAGTTTTTGTTGAGGCTAATAATACGGCTATTTAAACTTATTTCCGAAGGTGACATAATAAGGCAGGTTGTTGACTGACGCTTGTCGGTGAAGTCCTGTGCTTTTTGGTGATTAAATTTGTCATTATTCTTTCTCACGTTCCTGTGCATGCGTCACGCGATAATTTGGAAATATAGAACTGTAATTACGGATAATTTTACGTGGGGCATAAATACTGCTGGGATTTGAAATTCAAATTACACAATGCTCTGCATTTATAATACATTTGGCAATATTAATTCAGTTTGAAATTCGGATATTATTTAACGTCTGCATAACTTTCCACACTTGTGGGCAAAATGGATGCATTTTCAAAAGATTCGAGCTTAATATACGATTATCAATGCGTGTCTCATTTAGTGCACCTTTCACCTTCCTCTAATAATTCGCCATTTTAGCAGGACATTGACTTTTCTCAGTCGAGGGCAGAACTGGTTGCGAAAACATCGACCAAGCGAGCGCGAACTCGCTCTCTTTGCACGTGATACTATTAATGTCATCGGACACGGAAGCTGAGTCGACTTGTTTCCAAATTATGGAAAGGCTTCTCCGCCAGTGCTGTATCATCGTATTACCAGGCAAATACTTTCACATTAAAACATCAGTATTGAACGTCCATGTTGACTACTGATAGGGACATGTCCAGGGGGCTGTTTTACAAGTGAAGATAGAGGGAAGAGTGGGTCACACTTCGATAGTGTCCCTTTCCCCCAACCCCATGATTACTTTCAATATACCAGGATGCCTACAACTTAAACATAAATAACAATAACAATAAAATGTTAAAGAGATCTGAATATAATTATAACCATAACTGTGAGAAGAGTTTGTTTACATGTGTATTTAATACACCATTTTAGTGTAATGGGCATTAAATAGTAATCAAGGAGATGCATTTTCGAAAAGTATCCTTCCCAAAAATTTGAAAAGTACGCGTATCACTAAATAGACCTAAGAAGAACAGTACCACCGAACTGTCGCAAATTGCACGTTTTCGTTATTTATACAACATAAACTATAATTATAATATTTCACTGTACTTTGCCACTGTGACAGTAGGTCTGCGGACTGTAGTTACACGAGAGTGTGGGTGAGGGGAATGCTGTTACTTTAATTAGTTCCTGTCCACGTTAATGAAGTGGATATTCGTGTTATCTTTCTTCATAGTGGAAGGTCCTTATCTTTCCTTCTTCGTTAGTCAAGTTTCTGTGGTCTGACAGTTCTGCCTGTGCACTCACGAACCGTGTGAGGTTTGTTGTTTACAACAGGTAATGTCAGCCTATGAATTTGAAACCTTAGAGGTCACGCAGGAAAACGTGGCCCCTGACCTGAAACGCATTCTCGTCCTGGCCGTTTGGCGACTCTATTCCCTTCTTTTGAAGAGGTGACCGCCTCAGTTGTACGTCAACTGCTGAGTCTTGCGTCTCATCTGCTAGCGGTGGCCACCTGTATTGTCAAATAGATTTTGCCTCTTAGCCTGTGCAATTCGAGAGTTCCCATTGTTGTCTCTGTTGTACACTGTATGGGAGCACAGTCTCCATCCACTTCACGTGCAGGTAGAGTGCTTCATATTACGTAAGAAAGATTGCGTGCAGTGTCATAAAATTCGTGCCACGAGGGGCGTATGGCGGAGTAACAAACCTATTAAAATTGTGCTAGAGAAGGATGAAGCAGCTATTGGCATTTCCCATACAACAAAAGATAATTAAAACGAGGTACTTCCTAAGGCTTCTCTACTCAAAGAAAGACTTTTTACATTTATATAATTTTGATGAACCGTTTATTTGGAGATTAATGCATAATTCCCAAAACACATAAACATCTCATGACATTAAAGTCACTAGTTCCATTAATCAGAGAAAACATGACATTTAAAGATTCCATTGCATTATTACGATACTTACTACACAAGTTAGGCTACAGGTGCCTCTATTTCTATTATTTGTTCCTATATTATCGACATGTTTCAGTGTTCGTATACGTTGTATAATAGTTACCAGGTGAAGAACGTCATCAAAAACAGAAACGTACGAAAGGTACTACGTTAACTTGTAGATACACGAAATAAACGTATCGACTTTCTGAATAATGTTAGAAATTGCCGAAAAGAGGGCAGACCCATCGTATATGGCGATGCTCATGGTTCACATGGTCAGATGGGTCAAGGTATGAAATAGCCACTTTAAAAAGGAAAAGTCTTAGCTCTTACACACACAGTTAAAAATGGTACTTAATGTCACTTTATTACTATGCAGAATACATAAAATTATTCTGGCCTTAGAATTTTTTTGTTTTTTTGTTTTTCACATCTATCTCGGAAACAGTGAACTGATACAAAATGTTCTAGAATAAAATGAAAGCAAATCAAATTTCCTATACAATTATTTCCGTACTTATGTGTCGAACTCCCAACAATTTCGGAAATGCATGTTACTGAAAATCGATGACTTTCGAAAAACTCACTTTTATTTCAGTCATTTTGTCAATAATTTGCTTATAGTTTCTCAGAAAATTTGTCAGAAACGAAGTTGCAGAGCACTAATTTCCTTAAATTTAATATACTTTTTGGCACTTTATCTTCCTCTAGAAATGAGCATGTTGCGAGCCTGTTGAATTGTGACGAACGTAACTAGCTATCATGATGAGTAATAACTCATTAACAATTGAAATAAGGTAACTGAAGTTGAAACACTTTTTTTTATAATTATAGCTTTTATATCTTTATTACGACCCAAGTAATGGAAGTATCTATATGAACTCGTAGAAATTCAGGAAATATAAGAAATATGCGTTCAACATCGTGGTTTTTTGAGGCGGAAGGATCGAAGGTTCATTTATCTTCGTCAACAGTGGGGAGCCGTTAAGGTCCCCAGTACCTCACACCCGGGAAAGGATTAACAATGGGTGACCCCTTGAGGAGCAACATAGTCCGACCACCTGGCTTCTTCCAAACGATCGGGTGGAGATGCTGGGATTCTTGCTCATTTCATTTCTCTGGCTTCAGGTCACTTCAAACGTTCGTCCCCAGAAATACTTTCTGTGTCGGTGTTATGTGTCGGTGTTTCATGACTTTTTTTTTTAATATACACGAACGTTAACAGTGTTGTGCAAACTATGGGTACTCGGAGTTTTATGTTTGATGGAAAAATTGATGCACCAAGTGATGGTGTCCCCACAGTGAAAGATAAAGGAATATTATCGCTAGTGAAAGGAACCGGAGAAATAGAGAATAGCTCTTTGGGCTCCTTGAGCAAACTCCTCATCCGTATTTAAAGACTATAAAATTATATCACAGGAAATCCATCAACGCTGTTATAAAGATACAGGCACCTGCAACACTCTCTGAAGCACCTGAGACGCTTTATGAACCGTCTGAGCCTGTAACTTTGAGATTCAAACAATACAAATTCGATTTCAAAACAAAATGTTCCCTTTTTGCCGAAAGTATTGAGGGTGAGTGAAAACTCTCCAAGAAGAAACGTAGGGTGATATTTTCAATTACTAACATCACAAAAGGACGCAACAAAACTGACATACATGTAACAAGTATCGATGCTGCTCAAGTTAGACATGATCATTGTGGAGATAAACTGATGTGTTGTCTTTCCTCTTGCAATGATTTAGGTACGTATGAAGACTATTTTGCAAACAGAACAGGTTAGTGTCTTACTGGAGGGAAATAGTGAGCGCCAGTATACTGTAAACGAAATTATGAGCGATATTACTGGAGAAAACCTGAACGGTGAACTGTAAAGCAGAGGTAAAGGCGCCGCATAATCGTAATCGTAATATCCTACAGACGCAAGGAATAATTTCTTGGAAACATCGGATACAAACTGCTACCTAACTATTAGTATGATGATGAGGAAAATAATGAATGACGCAAGATAGTCTAAAAGCTGCTGAGTAAATAAGGCAAGACATAACGACTGAAGTGAACAATTATAACATTTAACCACCAAGAGATAACTTCTAGAAGGATGCGGATTGTGTCCCCCAGTCTCTCCAGGCCTTTTTTGAGGGGGTCATGTTGGGAAAAAAAGAAAGCGTGGGGATTCAAGGAAGAAGTGTATCGCTATTGGCAATGCCAAAATACCGGTTGTTAGGCCTCGTATCTTTTTGTTACCAGTACTGACAGGGCTTTCTCTCCAGCTCCAAAGTAAATACACTTCAAAGAACTAGACTGATGTTTTAACAAATCTGAATTTCAGCTCATCATACTATGAAGCACAAAAACTGAAATTATCTGCGATTGTCCACACTCAGATAACCTGCAAGTCAGGGCACAAAACCAACTTGGTTTTGATTACGTATATTTCAACGTTTGCGCCGTAGATGGGCTTAATACCTTCCACACTGTGGGTTGGATCAAATTTGTTAAAACAGTTTCGGAATACCAAGTTTGAACACAATTCCAACGTCTGATGAAACTGGAAACCTCGGAAGTATTCTGATAGAAAAGCACACGGCGAAGAAATGAGGTCTACAAAATGTGACTGTTGCACCCATTGAAATGCAGAAGCACCAACACATCGTGCACCACATGACATCCTGTGATTTAATACCAAAAAGCAAGTTACTGCAGTCTGAGAATGAAAGAGGTACAATCACTGTGCAGAGGAAAATCAAGTGAAAAGAGATATTACCACACCCCACTAGAATAGGACAGTTTATACAGCGATGCACGGAAATTCTGTAACAAAATAGATCAAAAACATGTATCCTTATCTTTTGATCAACTCATAATTGGAAACCCAGAGTTATTGTTGCAGCTACTACGAATACATCACACTCTAAGCTGTTGAGTTGTGTTGCACGTTTCGGCAGATTTCATCTGCTATTGTCATTTTTGGGATGCGCAGGATACCTCATGAAAGGAGCTGGTTTGGAGGACGTTTTACCGACTGCATATTCTCAATTGCCAGTGGACAAAATCCTGAAAGGGCACGCCTTTGTCCGATCGGTGGAGGGTAATTTACCTTTTCAGAATACCTTGTTGAGCATGATATTAGACCAAGTCCAACTCTTGGGGGGAGGGGCGGCTGCCCCAGTCGGACGTTCGAGTCCTCCCGCGGGCATGCGTGTGTGTGTTTTCCATAGCGTAAGTTATTTTAAGTTAGATTAAGAAGTGTGTAAGCTTAGGGACCGATGAAATAAGCAGTTTGGTCCCATAAGATCTTACCAACAATTTACAAATTTTTCTTAGGGGAATAGCAGTCTTTCATTAGCACCCTTGCATCAGATTTCCTCTTCGAGCGTTTCTCTCTGAATTCTTTGAACCAAAGCAAAGTAATCAGTGGATATCAAACTTTGAGAAACGCTGGACAGGATCAGCAAGAATCGACTCACTGCAATGCTGTGGATTCAACACATCGAACCGGTGAATTTGACCAAGAAGTATGTCCATGCGAAGACGTCTAGTGATTTCTTTGCTCACCTGAACTACTGTAAGCGAACGATACAGTATTTTCACGTGGATGGGCATTCACCGTATGCCAATTCCTGTCACTTACATATATATAGCGTGTGGAAAACCGCTCTACTCTACTGACATCCGAGGTGTACGAGAGGCTCGTCAGTAAAGGCTACGTCACTATGAGTAGGTTCTGGTCCGGAATCTGGTCAGACATGACCATCGAGACAACCTTCATACGGTCGTTCTGAAGCTGAGATGATCTGATCCGCGGTAGACGAATGTCGGATAGTGCTCTCAGTAAGTGGATAATTGGGATGACTGCAACTCTAGACATATGTGCTTCACTCTAAAATTCCTGTGGTGTTTTGTTTTCATCAAGTGAGGAGGACATTGGTTTTGCAGAAGCTCGACAAAGTAGAGATGCAAGTGACAATGGCAAGCTTACAGAAGTTGTTCTGTTTCTGAAGACCGAGGAAATTATGTCAATAGGGGCAGGAATGGTGGGAGATGATACAATCTTATTTCACGATCCAGTTACAACTGACAAACGAGCAATAACAAAAATGGTAAACTTGCCGTTCACAAATAACGAACTGCCACGGAAAGATCGTGTACTTCCTCTTTCTTCAATGAATTTATCAATGAAGACTAGCAATGAAAAAGTTATCGTTGACCCATTTTTACGTTTTCTGCGAATCTAAAGAAACCTGACCATTATTTGAGAATTACATTCAGTATGGACTGGATTCCACCACTCTAGCGTGCTTTAACGAAAGTGGAATTAGAACTACTGTACATACCCTTTAAGCAAATTGATTTAACTACAGTTGAATTTGTTGGTGATGGGGGATTCCTAGTCCACAAAGTTGTTTGGCAGAAAGAGACAACTGTATAAGCCATTTGCGGCTGTTACGTTAGAATATTGTCATGAGAGAGTTAGTACTATGATTTCTGATTGGTACACTGACACATCAGAGAGCACAAAAGCATGTGAACAGAATCGACGATATCGGATGAGCAGACGTGTGGACGTCAATCTCAGTTTGCGAAGTGAAATTAAAACTCAAACAAGTTCATTTCCTATAGAACTTTTATAATTAGACTAACAAACCTGCTAGTGATGCAACTACAGAAAAATAGGATAAATACGATCCATGTTTCAGATGACGTTGAAGTTTATACTGTGAAGATAGATATCAACAAATCGCAAAATTACTCGGCTGCTGTTATTGGAGAGCACGTAGACTTGGCTGGTGTCTTGGCAGCGAAAACTACAAGTGATTGCGACATTCTGCTTGTAGAATCTGGAAGACGAAAAGCCGGCCGCGGTGGCCGTGCGGTTCCAGGCGCTGCAGTCCGGGGCTGTGGGACTGCTACGGTAGCAGGTTCGAATCCTGCCTCGGGCATGGATGTGTGTGATGTCCTGAGGTTGGTTAGGTTTAAGTAGTTCTAAGTTCTAGGGGACTGATGACCTAAGATGTTAAGCCCCATAGTGCTCAGAGCCATTTGAACCAATTTTGAAGACGAAAAGTCAATACGAGTGCATGTTCCTCACAACAGCTGCAACAAGAGTTGACAATTACGGCCAATTCGCGTTTCTTTTTCTTACATGAATTAACAGGCTATGACACAACATATGTAGGATATTGCAAGAGTAAAGTTACTTTCGTCAAAATGTACCAGAAGTCCAAAATCATATAACGTGTAGGTAGCGCATTTGGCAGCGATTCTTTTTTCTCTAACGCCACTGAGAAACCTGCGATCACGAGTACTCTCTCATGGTATGGTACTCCAGCCACAGGAAAATCCCTCAGCGGGTTCTACTACAAATCATTTATCAAATCAGTTGAAAATATGAAAAATGATCTCTCAAATCTCCCTCCAACTTAAGGAGCTGTTAAGCAACACGCAATTACAGCTGTGATTGGGATAGAAACCCTATGATGGGGCGCCGATTGTGGTTGGAACAGGAGGAATTACCTACTAGTTCCGTCTACCCCTGACCAAATCTTGACAGTGACTTCTTGCCGATGCACAAACGAATGTGACAGCTATAGGTGTAGCTGTAGAAAAGCGTATTTAAACTTCCCTGTCATATGCAAGGGCAGCTTCGGCAACGGAGTCGCAGTATTATTCCGGGAAGAAGGTGACAACGATGACGATTTCAATGCCCTACAAATTTCACTGGACAGTATCTCCACTGCTGACGAAGATGAATGAGCCTCGACCCTTCTACCGAGTAAAAAAGACAAAAAGTCTTTGAGTGAGCATTTTCTTTATTTTTTTAAATACTATCAGTCCATGTAAATACACTTTCGGAAAAAAAATTCACACCTGGAAAGATGGCATAGATTTTATACGATGATTGCATATCCCACCATATAGACAGTATATGTACTAACAATGTTTTCAAAGTCTTGCGGTAACAGAAAGAGTAGTAACATAGCTACCAGAGCGCCATCTGTGTCTATCGTTTAGTAGGCCGTGCTCACAGCCAGAAGGCTCAGCGTGGTACAAACGTGCGAAGCAAGCAGCCAACCATGCCACAGAAATGAACTCGTGCTTCGTACAGCCAACTGAACACGTTTGAAAGGGGTAAAATTGTGGACTTCTGAGTGGCGGGATGGTCCTTTCAGAGAATTGCCACACAAGATGGACACGATCGATGTTTCATTTGTGCAAAGCTGCTGGTATCAGTGGTCCCGCGAACATTCTCACCCCCTTGGACGAGTTTCTGGATGTCCACACAGCACAGACGTCAGCCAGAATGGTCGTACTCGAAGCGCACCAGTGCCAGTTCGTACAACTACCACTTCACAGTAAAAGGGTTTGTGAGCTCAGACACGACAACACGGTCTGTTGTGAACTACTTATCTGCCATGGACCTATGGACACGGACACCGCTGGACTGTCTTCCACCCAGCATAGAGTTGCACGGCTCGACTGATGTCGTTAGAGGATCATTTGGAATGCCGCAAGTGATGGTCGTTTGCACGTACGACGCTGACCTGGTGAGCACAGTCTCGCACAATGTATGCCTTCAAGACACACTGGCCTCAGCCAAGGGTTTATGGTCTGGGGTGCGATACATGCTTGTGTCGAGCATGCACGACATAATGCATCCCAGCACAATATTCGCCGTCTGTACGATTGACTGGATAACAAAGTCGGTGCCTGGATTGCCGCGAGGTGGAGGCTACACCACGTATTAACGTGGGTGTTCCACCGTGGGCCAATATACCTCAGAAACGTTCCTGCTGTTCATGTAAACGTAATGATTTCATGTATTACATACATGCTGTTGCAAGAATAAATTTTTAATAAACTGGAAACGTCTAAACGGCTGTACTTATGTTTCACAACAGTGTACTTTCATTATGTGATTTGTAATAGTGTATAAAAGTAATAATAATAAAAAGAGTTACAATATCAGTTTCCTTATTTCCATTGTTAAAGTGTTGTTACTCACCATTATAGCAAGTTACACCATTTAAAACGCAAAACACTCTCAACATACTCGTTTCTAGTGGATCGTTGAAACTATTTTTTGATTGAAGATAGAATGGGAAAAGTGTATATCAGACCAAAAGATATTTAGTGCTCCACGACTTTGTCACTGACAGTACTTCTGACAAACTATATTGGAAGGCAGTAGAAGCTAATCTGTTTAGAACGAGGTAAAAATGATTGTTTTAGCAAATCAACGATTTTAAATAACGTTCATTTGCAAATCGTCGGGAATTCGACAAATATGTCTCTAGAACGTTTATAGGAAATTTAATTATCTTCCATTTTTTCTGGAATATTTTTTACTATACTGTACTGTTTCCGAAAGAAAAACAAAAAACTAAAAAATGGGACCTTTCAACCCTTCTCCTGACATTAACTCACTTACCAAGGGCGAGGACTTTTGGTATGCTTACCTTCTAACTATTTCTAACAATGTTCTGAAGTAGAAAAAGTCTCATGTATTCTATGCAGACTAAATTTCTGTCATTGACTGGACTGATAAAGCACTATAACAGCCCGAGTGAATTACTCTTTTTACGGTTCCGTAGCTCAATCGGTAAATACGGACCCCTTATGGGATGACTTCGTCGTCCATCAGTCTGTCGGTCTGTCTGTCTGTCTGTGGGTCTGACCGACTATTCGAAACACTTTTTCTCAGGAACAGATCGACATATCAAGTTGAAATTTATGTCACGTATTAAAGTCTACGGTCACTTGGCGATGTAGGAACGTGAAGCTTCTGTTAATGCAATCAAAAGATAGGCCAAATATGTCACATATTCGCAAACTTACTCATCAAAATCTTCAGTGTACTTTCCGTTGACGTAGAGTGATGAAATTTGGCAAGAAGCAGAGTTTCACACTAAAAACGAATAAATTCAAAAATAGATCATTCCTAATAATATCAAACGACATCCGTCTGTCAAACCGCCCTTTTTTGAGGAACAGCTCAACATAGGAAGTTGAAATTTATGTCATATACGAAGGTTTATAATACTTAGTATGGTAACAAATTTAAGTTTCTACTTCAACGTAAACAAAAGAGACGGATATTTCTGTCGCATATTTTGATACACCCCTCATGAAACACAGTCATTTTCGTAGTTGGGGACGCTTGCGTGCTTCCACGATACAGGTAACCGCACCGTAGGTGCAACCACAACGGGAGGATATCTGTTGAGAGGCCTGATAAACGTGTGGTTCCTCAAAAGGGGCAGCCACCTTTTCAGTAATTGCCTGAACTGACCTCATACCGTCATCCAAGACGGATTTGCAGTGCTGGTACTGTTAACGGCCGAAAGCAAAGAGAAGCTACAGCCGGAATTTTTCCCGAGAGGATGCAGCTCTGTTCTATAGTCAAATGATGATGGTATCCTCTGGGTAAAATATCCCGGAGGTAAAATAGTCCCCTCATTCGGATTTCTGGCCGGGGACTTCTTATGAGGACGTCATTATCAGACAAAACAGGGTTGGCGTTCTACGGATAGGAACGTGGAATAAAAGATCCCATAACGGAGCATGTCGGTTGGAAAATTCAAAAATGGGAATGGATAGATTAAAGTTAGATGTAAAAGAAATTTGTAAAGTTCAGTGGCAGGAGGAACAGGATTTCTGGTCAGGAGAACTGAGCTTTATAAATGAAAAATCACGTAAGGGTAATGCAATAGTAGGTTTAACAATGAATTAAAGAAATAGCAACGCGGATAAACTACTACGAACGGCATAGCGAGGGCATTATTGTAGCCGAGATAGACACGAAGCCCAAGCATCGCACAGTAGTACAAGTTTGTATGGCAACTAGCTCTGCAGATGAAGACATTGAAGAAATGTATGATGAGTTAAAAAAAATTATCCAGATAAGGGAGATGAAAATTACTAACTGGCAATGGCTAGAGGACAAATGTAAGCGTATGGAAGCATTTATCACTAGGGGTAAGACAGATGCCGTCAACAGGAAGGTTAAAGAGACCTTTGGAGAAAAGAGAACTACCTATATGAATATTAAGAGCTCAGTTGGAAAACCAACCCTCAGCAAAGAAGCGAAAGCAGAAACGTGGAGGGTGTAAAGAGAGTCTATAGAAGGGAGATGTACTTGAGGGCAATATTATGGAAATGGAAGAGGACGTAGATGACGATGAGATGGGAGGCATGATACTGCGTGAAGAATTTGACAGAACACTGAAAGACCTAAGTCGAATCAAGGCCCCAGAAATGACAACATTCCTTTAGAACTACTGATACCATCTGGTGAGCGAGATGTATGAGACAGTTGGAATACCCTCAGACTTCAAGAAGAATATAATAATACTAATTCCAAAGAAATCAGGTCCTGACAGGTGTGTAAATTACAGAATTATCAGTTCAATGATACACGGTTGCAAAATACTAACACGAATTCTTTACAGACGAATAGAAAAATTGGTAGAACCCAGTCTCGGGGAAGCATAGTTTCGATTCCAGAGAAATGTAGGAACACGCTAGGCAATACTAATTTTAGAGGCTAGGTTAAGGAAAGGCAAACCTATGTTTATAGCATTTGTAGACTCAGAGAAAGCGTTTGAATATGTTGACAGGAATACTTTCTTTCAAATTCCGAAGGTGGCATGGGTAAAACGCAGGAAGCGAATGAATAGTTATAATTTTTACGGAACCCAGATAGCACCTATAAGAGTCGAGGGCACAAATGGGAAGCACCTGTTGAGAAGTGCGTGAGCCCCGTTGTTACTCTATCTGTATATTGAGCAAGAAGTAAAGATCTAAAAGAAAAAAAATTGGAGTAAGAATTGAAGTCCAGGGAGAAGAAATGCCGGCCGGTGTGGCCGAGCGGTTGTAGGCGCTTCAGTCTAGAACCGCGTGACAGCTACGGTCGCAGGTTCGAATCCTGCCTCGGGCATGGATGCGTGTGATGTCTTTAGGTTAGTTAGGTTTAAGTAGATCTACGTCCTAGGGGACTGATGACCTCAGATGTTAAGTCCTATAGTGCTCAGAGCCATTGAACCATTTGGAGAAGAAATAGAAACTTTCAGGCTTGTCGATGGCATTGTAACTCTGTCAGAGACAGCAAGGTACTTGGAAGAGTAGTTTAATGAAATGGCCAGTGTCTTGATAGGAGATCATCAAATGAACAGCAACAAAAGCAAAACGAGAGTAAAGAAATGCAGTCGAATTAAATCAGTTGATACTGAGGGAATAAGAGTAGGAATTGGGACACTTAAAGTAGTAAATGAGTTCTGCATTTAGGAATCACTATAACGTATGATGGTTGAAGTAGGAAGAATATGAAATGTAGACTGCAAGTGACAAGGAAAGCGTTTTCTGAAGAAGAGTAACTTTTTAACATCGCGTATAGATTTTGTCAAAAAGTCTTTTCTGAAAGTATTTAAATGGAGTGTAGCCATGTATGGAAGTGAAACATGAACGATCAACAGTTTGGACGAAATGAGAATAGAGATGATTGAAATGTGGTGCTACAGAAGAATGCTGTATGTTAGATGGGTAGATCATGTAACTAATGAGGAGATACTGAATAAAATTGTGGATAAGGGGAATTTGTGGCGTAACTTGACTAGAAGAAGTGATCGGTTAGTAGCACACATTCTGAGGCATCAAGGGACCACCTATTTAGTACTGGAGGGAAGCGTGTAGGGTAAAAATCATAGAGGGTGACCGAGAGACAAATACAGTAAGCAGATTCGGAAGTATGTATGTTGCAGTAGTTACTCGGAGGTGCAGAGGCTTGCACAAGATAGAGTAGCATGCAGAACGGCATCGAACCCGTCTTTGGGCTGAAGACCAGAACAACATTTAGATAGTCGCAGATTCACTCTTGAAAACCTATAAGTTACTTCTTCACGTAGAATCATGAAATTTGGAATAAGAAAGGTTTCATAGCACAAGTATAATTACATCATTCGAAAAGTTTTTCTTTTCTCATGTGTTATGCGACTTCAATCTCAAAACTAAAAAATTCTCGAAATTCTTGGAATCCCTGGGACCATTCTCTCGTCAGTATCAATGCCGATAATCGGTAAAAAATCGTCGAATCCTCGATTCTCAGAATGGATGAACTGTCTATATACATAATTCAGTTTAAATGGATTTTAATATCTTTTTTTTAAATTTTAGATATGCCTGGGACATAAATCAGTACCCAAATTTCTTAGCTACTTCGTTACTATGCTCGACATCGCTATTTTGAAATTGTTGTATTTTCTGAGTTATTTATGGTATTGATGTATCCTTTGATAGAACGTTTGTAGACGTACTAGCTGTAGCCTATAAATATTTGAGGCAAGCTTTAAGTAAAGGCTTCAGCTGTCGTTACTGCATGTTCCCTGCCGCGCGTGGTCGTTTGCTAGGTAACCCCCGCTAATACAACGTCCCTTCCCCTACTGCGTCATGCTCGCAGAAGGGATCACGTTATCTCGCACAACCTCTACCTGGTTGGAGTGATAATCGGTAAGTTAACGTAAACCTGATGGAAACGCCCTCACGCAAGCCGCTGAAAATTACCCCGTATTAAATGTAGCTCGTAATTTATAGAATTTCTTGTCATTTTCGAAGTTTCTTACTTTTCAGGCTACTTTAGTCCCCAAAAGTCAGCTGCGAAATATGGAAATTGAGATATTTAAAACTGTAAACGCTGTAAATTTCCTGACAAAGAGAATGCACGATATCATGGACGGATATAGATTGAGCTAATATTGGCTTTACCACAGGGGATATTAATATAACTGTTTCTTTTCATGTTACACGTCAATGATTTAGCGTGTGACATAAGTTAAAATCCTAGCCTTTACATAGGTGATGGGAAGAAGCAAGTAAAATTAGAGTTTAGCGTCCCGTCAATGGCGCTGTCATTAGAGGCAGAGTAGATCGGACTACAAAAGGATGCCCAAGGAAATCGGCCGCGACATTTTCAAAGGTGTCATGCCGGCATTTGTCTGGAGTGTTTTAGGGAAATCACGGAAAACTAAATCTGGATGGACGTGTTCTAGAATGTGAGTCAATTGCGCTAACCACTGCGTCTTCCCGCTCAGTTTTTGGTAGCTGATGCAATTACCTATATGAGGGAATTGCGTCCGGGAAAAATTGCGTAATTATTCTGTTTGGTCTTGCCAAAATGTCAGCCCTATGTGAAGACTAGAAACTAGCTCTAAACATTAGATGGGCGGAGTTTCTGACATTCTTAAAACGGCGGATAGGGTTCATTTTGACCCCACATAAAACATTTTAGTAGTAGACTAAAAAATCATTTTTAATGTGTTTGTTGATCTGTACTTTACTTTTAGTAATCACAACAATTATTTACAGTTATAAATAATAATTACTAATTTATTTGAACAACAATTAACAATACGAATTTATTATTTCTACTGCTAACAAGTTTCTTAAGTAATGTTTTTAATTGATTAACTATTCATACAACCTTCTAGACACATTGTCCATTTTACTCTCACATGTGTTTTACAAGCCGCTCTCTGTTCTTTTCATTCAAGTCATTTGAAGCTGCCAGTCGCACTTAGCACAGGTGAGTTCTGTTTTATGCCCACATTTTCCGCACACAGCTTTGAGGCGCTTTAAACAGTTTTAGCTGATCTTGTTGCCTTTACAGAGGTTGATTTGGCACTTCCTCTACTTTGCAGGGGATTTCAGTCTCATATCCTCTTCCTTTGCCTTGCTCTTTCGTTCCATTGAGTTCATTATCCAGTTGAAGTATGAACTTCTTCATTTCCATTTTCTTGTTCATTACTATGTTGTAGATTACCCATTCATTTATTTCCGTGATGTCCAGTATGTTATAGAAGACATGTATTGCTATCTCCTACATAAATCCTTGGTAGTATATTTACAGGTCATATTTACAGGTCATCTGATCAACCTCGTCCATCCCGTATTTTGCTGCATTGTAGAACTCTTCGGTTTCAGGTATTTTATTTCCTTCTTTTCTTATTGCTACTTCACCATTTAGTGTACTCGGAAGAAAGATATTTTTAATCTTCTTTCCTGGGTATACAGTCAAGGCGCACTCTGTGTTGCCGCTTTTATGCAGTATTGAGGTATAGTGTTTTTCAGCATTCGGCTTCCTTACTGGTGTATGTGTGTGTGTGTGTGTGTGTGTGTGTGTGTGTGTGTGTGTGTGTCTGTGTACATAAGTACAATCTAACTTCTGCACCATTTCAGTGCAGTAATGTGTTTACTATAAACAAGTATTTTAGTAGTTCTATTATATATTTATTACCTTATAAATAAATTTTTTAAATTTTAAATTCAGTGTATTAATGCGATCTTAGTAAATGAGTATTTGTAAAATGATTATTTCATATAGTGTTCATTAAAAAAATGACGATCAATCCACTTGGGACCTGTGTAGGGTACATTAACTTATTTGTTTCAGTTGTAAATGTTTGTCGTTTATTATTGTTTTCCTGAGATGCTTTACGTCCTGGAGGACCTCCTCACTACGGATCAATTGGAATGAAAGTAAAGCTAATCTAATCTAATAAGGGATTGCAAGGCGGGTCATTGTACCAACTAATGAAGTTTTCTTTTCTTTGAGTTTTTTAGCAAGTTGAAGGGACGTAAAGTTGTTTGTGGTCACATGTTGTAATATTAGTAATTTTCGCCTCACAAACATTAATATACGCTCAATAGTAAACGCCTGATGGCCTAAAGTTATCGAACAACTGTAAAGTAAAAGAAATGAATCATCGCATAGCAGCGACAGAATCTATTATTCTTTATCTTTGCCGTTCTTGCGCGGTGCCAGTAAATCTCTATGTACATGTATCGATTAATGGTATAAAAAAGAATTCTGTTGTTTCAAGACAAATGAGGCTTTTGGCGCCTCACCTTTTACTGTTTGTATTCCATGAGAGGCGGACGCGGACTTGCTGCGTTCCACAACTGTATTTTATATTTGATGTGAAAATATTGAGTGAATATGCTAATTGTTATTTTTTCCAATCAGAAAAGATGTAGTTTCTTGTAACTGATATCGAACAGACAGCATCAAGAGGACATTTTGACTGTTATGCATAAAGTATTTAACCACAATGGTCATCTATTGTAATTGAATATGAAAAGGTATGTAGCATTAAAAAAACGTGTGTTAAAGATAAGTGTGCTTATTTTCGTAAATTAACCTTGATGAGTCTATCTCCTTATTTACTTAACTGTTAATATTTTGTGTTACTTCATCATCAGAAATTACGATCACGCTGATGGGCCGAACGCAGCATGAGGCAGAAGGAACATTATCGTTTTCCTATTATTTCTGAACCAACTTTTTTTGAATTGTGTAGTGTTGCATTTCTTTTAAAGTCTATAAATCTTCTGGTCCCTTAGTGTTGATTCGGGTATGACTACATCGCGACTATAAAAATGCACAGAAATGATAATGTTTCTTCCGAGCGATCTTAAATATATATATATATCAATATGCTGCTCTTATTCAGGTATTTAATGGTCAACGTATGTTATTATAATAGCGTAATAAATCCCTGATTCTGTTGCCAAGTGGCCCACCAAAATATTCAATTTTTCGACATTAAAAAACAAAGTAACAGTTCTTTTTATTTTCGTTCCCCAAGAACAACGCTACAATGTCTTCCTTGATTTCCATGAGATACAGAACGACGTACTCTCCAAGTGCTTGTTTCTGTCTATGCTTGTCCTCTTTACTAATATACTTTGTCGTTACACCAACAGCCAGCCAGAATTTGGAAATATATTTGTCTGGTTTGCTGGACATGAAGTGAGTAAACCTGCATCTTGCTTTGCCTGGTAACAGTTGCTCGTCAGTAGTTATATTTTCTCCAGGACGGTTAGCACAAATACTGTTTTCAATGAAATTTCCCCAAGTTACAGATAAATGAGCGAATTTGTTGGTTGTGAGGAGTTCAGCCCGGATTGACCTTTCATCAAAACGCAGAAATCTGAGGAGCTTCTGAAATCCTTCCCGTGGCATAATGTCCTTGAAAAAAGCAGGCTCCCCAAGAATGGGACCAGAGATAACCCACAGACATATCTTTTGTGGACAATACACCACGAACATGTATGATGGCTGTCAGTTTCTCCAGTTCCTCAAGTGACATAGTGGAGTCATTGTTTTTAGTACTTTTCGAGCATTTCCTTCTGTGTATTTCTTCATGAGACGTTACATTGATTTATCAAAAATAAGACGAAAGGCACTGATAACAGAGCTGTCTACTCATTGGCAAGCATAAGCAGTGGGTCCACAGCTGACCACCTTCCAGAAGATGAATAATTCCCAGTGTCCCACAAGGTTCCATCCCTTACAGTCATCTTTGTAGACGCATCCAACTGTACATGCTGTGGTGAAAGGGGTGATGACTGACGTATATCAGCATCTGAATTGTCTTCCACTAATAGCCCGCCTCTCGCAATGTCTTCATCTTCACTTGTGTCAGGTACGTAATCATCATCTTCATCAGTGAGGTCAATGTCCGGTTCAACTTCGGATTCTTTAAGAGATGTAACACTTGTTCATCAGAAAGTCCACACTGACGATACATATTCGAAGACGTGTTTCACGAAAAAAGACTGCCTGAGTGACAACACATAATCTGAGTCGGACTGGGATGTACACGTGCCAAGTTCCAACAATGAGGAGCAACTACTCTGCATTACTGCTCATTGTTGCCACTGTATTGTTGGATAATTTATTTATACGTAGAAGAGAAGTTACAACAATAGGGTCAAATTTGATCCCTTCCGCCATTCTAGGTTTACTGAATCAAATGACGAAGAAAATTAAAATAGTTTGTAAGTACTAAAACATCATCAGAAAGAGGAGAAAAAATAAAAAAAGGCATATAATTTCATTAATGAAGTAAATAAACTGAATATGACAATGAACGAGAAACGTATAACAGTACGCCGTTCTAGTGTTAATGTAGAGACCTGGAAAGATGTGCACTTCACAGAACGTATGAGCAAGGTATTCATTCAGTACAGGATTAATGTAACAGACCTATGGCCTCTGGCAACATACCTAGGGGTATCTGTATGTAGTTATAAATTGTAAGAACCCTGTAGGATCGGTTGGTATGCTATTAGTTACTGGTAGGCTACTGAGAAACTGCAGTTGATGAAATACTACGAAACTGCGATTAGTCTACAGTGTTCCGCATTAAACATACGTGAATACTGCTTAGGTGTATGGGACCCATATGACGTCAGCCTACCAGAATATATTGAGCGTTTACAAAAAAGTACTAAAATCGCGGACGTATGCACAAATTTTTAGACTTCGACTTCTGTCATACATTGTATGCGGTATTAATTGCATTTGACTTTATTGGAGTATGAAAGTACCATACGACACACAGGTACCAGAGTCCTGTCCGTTATTATCATTTCATCGTTTTCGTGAGTATTAATGTAAACTGTATATTTAATCATCTCCTTGAAGCTCAGTGGTTTGATTGTGTCCATATACATACCGCTGGATCCAAAATTCCACAAGATGTATATACTGGATGCCCTTTTCTAAGCTCTCCGATCTAAGTCAGTAAAGCCTTCGAAATATTGAAAAGTGCTTCAATTCTTACGGCAGAGACTCTGGTATTACTGCACGCAATGAAGTTTGTACCTTCAGCTTCCCTGTGAAAGATGTTAATCACGTCCGAAAGTGTCCTTAAAAATATTCAACACCGAAGATGGAATAAAACAACAAACCATTTTATTTTGGATGTAGTCCCGGAATATGTTGGTTGTAAACTGCGAGGGCAGACAGGTAATCGGCTGTAAGTGCATTCCCTTGTTGGCATCTGCCATAATGAGGTAGTTGACAGTCTAGCAAAGAACCGGTATTTACAGAAACTGTTCCCGATTTGAAAGTGCCATTTAGAGACTGCTTACGCCAAATAAAAACACATGGATGATGTGGAATGTGCCCTATAAACGAAAAGTGGATTTTAGGCTGCACTACAGTCTCGACTTCTTAAGAGTCATGATTTACAAGGACGCCTTTACACCGATGTACAATTCTCCCACTATTCGACTTCGCTTTATCACGCCGCTTTTCCTTTACATCTACATAAAATCAACATTTATGAATCCCATCGATGTGAGTGTGATTATAAGTCCGAAGCTAATGTAAACCACATCTTCTTATCGTGTCTCTAATTTGACTGTGGGCGATCGGAATTTTTAAAGACACTGATGAGTATCGCTTACCTCCTTTGTCAGACAGCTTCTCCTCATTTGGTTACTAGAGGCACTGGACTTTACAAAGTGACTGTTGATGTCCAGAAGCGTACAGGGAGGAATCTGTAGACTTTGAAAGTAATCATATTTTCATTTATTTGTATAGCTTATGATTAAATTTGTGAAGTAGTGTTAATTAATAACACAAAAAGTAGTAGTTCACATTTCATGCTGTTAAAATATATTGTGAAAAAAGAGTTTTGATGGCTTGAGTTGTAAGTTCCGTAAATACGCATTTATGTACTTGCTCCGTACATTTACGTATTATACACATATCAAAAAAAGTTTTGCATCACCTCGGTTACGAGAGTTCCGGAACCTGTACAGAAAATTGGAGTAGCGATCGACATAAATACCATTTCTGTCCTTTTTATTGCTCGTGAAAACCCCACATTGCATGTTGCACCACCATAAAGCGAGACCTTCAGAGGGATTGGCCCAGATTGCTGTACACACCGATACCTCTAATATCCAGTAGCACCTTCTCTTGCATTGATGCATGCCTGTATTCGTCGTGGCATACTATCGACAAGTTCATCAAGGCACTGTGGGTCAAAACTGTCCCACTCCTCAACGGCGATTCGGCGTAGATCATTCAGAGTGGTTGGTGGATCACATCGTCCATAAACAGCCATTTTCTATCTATCCCATGCATGTTTGATAGGGTTCACGTCTGGAGAACATGCTGGACATTCCAGTCAAGCGATGTTGTTATCCTGAAGGAAATCATTCACAAGATGTGCACGATGGGGGCGCGAATTGTCGTCCATGAAGACCAATCCTCGCCAATATGCTGGCGATATGGTTGCATTATCGGTCGGGGGATGGCATTTACGCATCGTACAGCCATTATGGCGCCTTTCATGACCACCATCGGCGTATGTCGGCCCTACAGAAGGCCTCTCCAAAACAGCAGGAAACCTCCATCTTGCTGCAACTCGCTGGACAGTGTGTCTAAGACGTTCAGCCTGACTGGGTTGCCTCCGAACACGTGTGCGACAATTGTCTGGTTGAAGACATATGCGACACTCATAGGTGAAGACAAGGTGATGCCAATCCTGAGCGGTCCATTCGTCATGTTGTTGGGCCCATTAGTATCGCGCTGCATGGTGTCGTAGTTGCCAAGATGGACCGCGCCCTGGACCTTGGGAGTGAAGTTACGCATCATGCAACCCATTGCGCACAGTTTGAGTCGTGACACGACGTCCTGTGGCTGTACGAAAAGCATTATTCAATATGGTGGCGCTGCTGTCAGGGTTCCTCCGATCCATAATCCGTAGGTAGTGGTCATCCCCTGCGGTAGTAGCCCTTGGGCGGCCTGAGCGAGGCATGTCACCGACAATTCCTGTCTCTCTGTATCTCCTCCATGTCCAAACAACATCGCTTTGGTTCACTCCGAGACGCCTGGACACTTCCCTTGTTGAGAGCACTCCCTGCCCGAAGGTAAAAATACTGACATATTGACCATCTAGGTATGGTTGAACAGCAGACAACACAAGCCGTGTACCTCCTTCTTGGTGGAGTGACTGGAACTTATCGCCTGTCCTACCCCCTCCGTCTAATAAGCGTTGCTCTTGCATGGTTGTTAACATCTTTGGGCGGGTTTAGTGACATCTCTGAATAGTCAAAGGGACTGTGTCTGTGACAGAATATCCACATTCAACGTCTATCATCAGGAGTTCTGGGAACCAGGGTGATGTAAAAATTTTTGATGTGTGGATATAAACATGTGCTATCGACGGCTAAATAAAATACTAATTCAGGAGGTCAAATAAATATTTAAAAATTGCGATTGCCAATCACCCGAAGAAACACCCCGAATATATCAGGAGAACCTGTTCACAAAAGATAAAGACAGAAATTACCAATATTCTTTTGGTGTCTGTGTATTTTGCCTATAGAAATCTTGTGAATAAAACTAAGCAGAACCATTCTAATAGAGGCATACAAGCATTCATTCTTCCCACGGTCATTCGTCGATGGGACAAGATGAAGCCTTTATTCATATTACAAAAAATACCATCTACCACCCATTTCCATATGATCCGCAGGTAAAACAAAAAGCAATCGTAAATTAATTATATCTCACATCTGATGTGTCTAAAATTTTAAAATATGGCCCAAATACATATACAGCGGCAAACTATGACGTTAACATTGCTTGTTAAGGTTAATACATACGCTGTAGGTCTGAAACCAATTAATGTGATGTCATATATGTCAGCACTGTAAAAGAGAGCACTAGTTAATTTTCACATATAAACATGTACACCACATTAGCGCTCAAAAATCTGAAGCACGTATCCTTAATGCTAGATTTCAATATGTAATAACAGTCGACATTTTAGAAGTTAAGCCTAACACTTCGACATCGTAGAAGTTTCCTGATCAGACATCAAACAACAGAAAAATACCTGCTAGCAAAGCAAGCAAAGAGACCGATTGAATGGAACTAATTTGACCTACTCCTGACGTAAATCACCATACAACCTAAAACTATATACTGACCCATTTAAATTATTCTCAAGCACCATTTTAGGAAGAACAAATATAATACTTCATGCTATTCACTAGCAAAAAATGTAAACGCTGCCATTAGTTACCAATTATTGTTAGGATCGATACGGCCCTGCTGGGGGCTATACACAATTACAACAGTTTACAGTCAAAAGGCTCCGTAAAAGCTTCATTCATTGTATTTTTCCGATAATATTACTCACATATTCTAAAACTATGTCAGCAGTGTGAAAACTGCGATGTTCACATTGCAGTGGTATCTAAATTCGTAAAATGTGTATTCAATCGGCGCAACTGCATTTCCGGAAACAATTGCTTCAGAAAATAAAGACCTGTAACCAACCACACCACCACAAACACATTCACAACACAACTGTCGTCTTACGGATAGGAGGGAAAAAGGTGTTTTGTTACTAAAGAATATTACTAAACCTACAGAGGGACACGGACTGCTTGTAATGTAAACACACGGCCAAAGACAGTAACAAATGAGTGATGTCACATTTCGAGAGACAAAGCCAGCGTCGATATCCTAGAACTTAATTTTTTTAAGGCTATTTACCCTGTACTGTGGGACATTTCAAGCATTAATTAAATGTGTCCCGATCTAAATTGTGTAAGTCACTAAAATGCGTGTTGGCCGTTATGGAAGCAAAATCGCTAAAATTCCTATCTTTATACCTTGTAAGACAATGTTCCATCGAAATACGTGTAACACCTAACGCAAGATATAGTATGACCAACCTCCATGGCTACGAGTGCTGAACAAATGTCACAACTTGTATTAATGTAATGCTGTTCCATATAAGGAAGTTGTCACGTTGTAAAATTTAGTGAGTCAGAACCGAAAATGAAATTAGAGACTCTACCAATCCATGATGCCAACTCCGCTGAAAAATACTCTTAATATCAAGCCCTCAACCAGATCATACGTGTTAAGACTGCTACTAAGCAAGACGTTTGTACAATTGCTGTAAGTATTAGGAGGTATAGTACCCGAACTTTGCAGTGTGACAGCATGACTGCCGGTTTGCTGAGACGAAGATATCGATGTCGTAATACACGGCAAACGGAGAAGAAATAATGTGATTACAGCAGAAATAGCGGTGAGGAATAGACAAGTATTGCCACAGTGACGTAATTACATACCATAACAAAGTAGTTGAAAAAATGCACAGATCATCGCGTACATATCTAAAACAGTCTTACACAGGTAACAAACACACAATCCATTCTCTAGTGGTCCCCAGCCTGGTAATACCATGTTCTTTAGGTAAGAAAGATGTAAAAGTTTGCAGTTTTCACATGTGTGGACACTTTACAAAATCTATAACTGGTTAGCAATGAGTTCATACGGTCCTGTGCAAGTGATTGGATATATATAATATATTATACAGGTTTCCCGCTATAATTGGAGATCGTTCCCGTTAAGAAGTTAATCCCAACTGCCTCATCGCGTAGTGTAACCCAAGGTGTCACATGCCTTACGTTTATTAAAGAAAAGAAAATTGTAAATGTAGGACCTTGAAGTTACACAGTTGACGCAAATTTCCGAAGTCATAGATCCACCCCATCACACACACGTAAGGACATGGAGGACAGTTAAGGATTTAGCGTGAGCAGTGAATAAAAAAAAATTATACTGTATATTCTCAAACATTATTAGTGCTTGCATATACTTTCAAACACAGAAAACGACTAGCTCTTTATTTTTGTCTCTTTATTTTTATATGGTTTTGTTTTCATATCATCAAGCTTAATTTTTAACTTATAATTCTTTCTTCACCCTGTAGTTTCACAAGTACAAAGAAGATATGTTGTGAAAGTCCAGTACATATCAAAGTTTCTTCCTGCAACCGATCTCTTTTATTGATTTAGCAATTAGCACTATTCCTTTAAACAGTTCGTCTAGGTGACGGTTTACGGGGATTTTAGCGTTACCTCTTATTTATTCATAATTTCATTGATAACTTTCCACATGTTCCTAGGAGTACGCTACCAGCTCTTCTGATGCACATTCTTGTGGAATTTCCGTGTAAGACGATTTGTTAAGAACTTCTGGAAACGAATGACAATTAAAGTTGTTATTCCTCACAATTTTAATCTCTGCAAACGTTTGTTCTACTGAAAGGTACACAGTATCCAATCCAGCACATTTTGACACGATATAACCCTCATTCGTAAGCAGATTCTTGGTAAACAGGTTTTTCTTGTGTTCTTTAATGTAGTAACCATGCTCCAATCCATTATTTTTTGCCGGAATCCAATGTATGGCCACTTACTAGTGATATTAACAGTTAATGCAAGTACTTTACATTCGTATACTGTGTTTAAGTTAATATGTAAGCCTTGCCACCACATCTGCAATAGCTTTATCGGTTTCCTACAGCACTTTACATTTTTTCCTTTTGGTAGTTGTCTTGTCCATGTACTCTAGTTTTCGTTTCTTGCCATATAACTCTTCCTTGTCCAGTTTTATTTTTCGTACCCACACCTCATTAACTACACTTAAATTTCCTGATGGGGAACGGTTTAATTCTGTGCGATACATTTACTCCTTTTTCTTAGGACTTCTATGATGACGTTGTATATGGGCGCCAGTCCTATTTTGGCGATATCTGCATCTGACATTATGGTAGAGAACAATGTTCTTGATTGATATTCGTTTCCTCTGCTTTAATATAGCACTTCTGTGTAACAATTGTGCTTCTTCGTTGGAGGCAGTGTTACGAATATCCACAAGTCCTATTTTGACGACATCTGCACCTGACATTATTGTAGAGAACAATGTTCTTGATTGAGAGAATTCTTTTCCTCTGCTTTAATATAGCACTTCTGTGTAACAATTATGCTTCTTCGTTGGAGGCAGTGTTACGAATATCCACAAGTCCTATTTTGACGACATCTGCACCTGACATTATTGTAGAGAACAAAGTTCTTGATTGAGAGAATTCTTTTCCTCTGCTTTAATATAGCACTTCTGTGTAAAATGTATGCTTCTTCGTTGGAGGCAGTGTTGAGAATATCCACATAGTTTACAGGTAGACAAGTAAACTTGTTTGGAGATTGAGCTTATTTTATAAGTTTAAAGATACCATTCAATTTCGTAGTTTTTATTACGGCACCCCAGTAAACAAACTGCAGAGCGTTTTTAAACACTGTGCAGCAGCTGCTTTGTAAGTTATTCGTTAACTGACATCCCATAGATGTTATTGGCACAGAGCACAATCGGTCACATTGTGAATACTGTTTGCGAGAGTGCAAAACACATATAGAGTTTTCCACCGGGTGAGACACATGACCCAGTCTGTATCTGCATAATATAGTTTCCTCCTTTGTAATACCATGTTCTTGAGCAAAGGTGAACGTAAAAGTTTTTCACGGTCGCTTGTCTGAACATGTTATAACATCTATAAGTTGCTTACCGATACCTTTGTTCACTCCTGGGCTTATGATTTGGCATATTATAAAACTTCTGGCAAATTAAAACTGTGTGCAGAACGAGACCTAAACGTGGGACCCTTGCCTTCTATGGACAATTGCTCTGCCAACTGAGCTACCCAATCACGACTCACGACCCGCCCTCACAGCTTTAGTTTCATGAGTACTTTGTCTCCTCCACCTCCTCCTCCATGTAAGGACGGGTGGTGCTTGAGTGGTTCAGTTCGTAAAACACTTTCCCTCCCAAGGCAAAGTCCCGAATTCGAGTTTCGGTCCTGCATACATTTTTAATCTGCCAGGATGTTTCGTATCATCACAAACTCCTCTGCGGAGTGGAAATTTCATTCTGTTAATTTATTATTTGTATCTGCTCTACAATTGGAGGTCATCCACGTCAGGCAGTCAATCCTAGCGCCAACACTATTGACCACAATCACATTGCTGTTTCCCTGGCAGTCTCCTTCCATACAAAAGTCATAGTTTGATGTTAGGTAGTCGTACATCACCATTTTATTAATAATTTCCACGAAAGCCTGCTGTATGGCTAAATTCAAAATGTAATAGTCTCCCACACAAAGCTGCAACATTAATCCAGGCAACTCTTTCATTAGAACAACCCATTTAACGTCGGCTAACTCCACTTTATATGGTGTAGCCATAGGATGTTTGAATTTCCTTTAAACGGTTTTTGGTGCTTCCTAGGCGGTTTTTTCCTGTAATACTATTATTTTCATATAGTAGCAAAGGTAGCTTCACCAAGACACCATGTCTCACAGCGACGAACTTGAAGATATTACTACTTAGATAATGGATAAATGATCGACACATCTCTTTCTTTAACGTTACAGACCGCCCTTGCCTTATTAGTTCTGACAGTCCACTTGATCACTGATTTTAACCACAATAGTGTTGCCGTAAAGCGATTTTGTAATGGCTGTAAGCACTCTAAAATTCATCCTGGTATAATTTCTACTATCAACATCAATATCAAGATTGTCCACTTTCTCCAGTAATAACTTAAAAACCAAAGCGTTCTTTGCTCCAAACGTACATTCCCAGAAATTTTTTCCTCAAATTAAGTACCGAGCGAGGTGGCGCGGTGGTTAGCACACTGGACTCGCATTCGGGAGGACGACGGTTCAATCCCGTCTCCGGCCATCCTGATTTAGGTTTTCCGTGATTTCCCTAAATCGCTTCAGGCAAATGCCGGGATGGTTTCTTTGAAAGGGTACGGCCGATTTCCTTCCCCATCCTTCCCTCACCCGAGCTTGCGCTCCGTCTCTAATGACCTCGTTGTTGACGGGACGTTAAACACAAATATCCTCCTCCTCCCCCCTCAAATTAAGGCCTATGTTTGATACTAGTAGACTGCTCTTGGCCAGGAACGTCCTTTTTGCCAGTGCTAGTCTGCTTTTGATGTCCTCCTTGCTCCGTCCACCATCGGTTATTAGCTGCCTAGGTAGAGAATTCCTTACTATCTCCAGTTAACAGAACATGTATTCGAAAGGTAGTGCTGATTATCTGATGTTCAACGCTAAATGCCTGGCAATTGACGTCCAAAGCCCGATGCCTGACAGCCCTGCGACAAACTGATATACATGTACACATGACAGTGCAGTTGAGCTAGGTGTTCACGATTAGATTAAAAGTACAAGCACATTTAAAAGGAAGGAGCGGAGGAACACGTGATCAGTAGTACCAATATGTCTGATTTTTAGAGTGCAAAAGGATACTTGACAGTGACAACTCACGAGTCTTCTGTGGAACTAGGAAGTAGTAACACGTCTTCCACGAAGAAATAGCAAGGAAGCACTGCAAAAGATTTAGAGGAAATATAAATATATACCATATAAATTGAAATTAGACGATGCTACATGGGACATTGCAATGAAAGTGCTGCCGGGAATATTGCAGCAGCTCTGTATGGTCGACTATTACCTCTTGCACGTAGATATAACGCAAGGTTTTGCTGGAATTTTTAATAAAATAGAGATGTACAATTACCTAACATCAGACCAGAAATTCTGCGTGTTAGGAAACTGTCGGAGAAACAACAGTGTGATGATGGTCAGTGGTACGGCACTTAGGATTGACTGTTTAACGTGAATGACCTCCGCTTGTAGTGTAGAGATATGTAATAAATTTGTAAGTCAAATCAGAAGCCCACTTGAGAAAAAAGTTATCGGTAAGCAACTTAGAGATTTTATAATCTGTTCATATAAATAAGTGCAAGAAACTCTAATATCCACCTTGGCTCAATACGTGTTACTAAAAGGCTAGAGGTCACAATAAAAGTCTACAGAATGGATTACGTGCTTGGCCCTGTACAAGATTATAAACGTTCCTTATACTCTGACAAACAGTACACAACGTAGTCCACAGCATTCTCTACCAATCACGTCGATGTCTTGTCATTTAACGAATTACTTGCAGACAGTTGCTGTATGGTGTATAACAACACTGTGCAGTTTGTCTACTAGGATAACAAGAAAACACGAGAATTGAATCATGTGTAGATAACGCTTCCTCTCACTCAATTTAGAGAAATGTTTATAAATTATGCTCTGCCTATACGTAGTTTTACTTATCTACCAGCTAACTACGGGAAATTCTCAATGCTGTCTCCAACAAAGACAACAGAAATATTATATAGAAATGCTATGTTAAAGAAATGGAAATATATTACACTCTATCCAGGACATTGCTCTCCACAATACTATCAGATATAGATATCACCGAATAGGGATTCGAGCCTACAAACAATGTTATCCCATAAATGAGCACTAAAGAAGAACATATAACAAAGGAATTACACGCTGAAGAAAGTTATATAGCTGTTATATCAGAAAGAAAGAAGACACAACAAGGCTCTTAAGATATTAATGGTTTATTATGACATCTAGAGGTGAAAGTAGAACTGAACAGGCATGAGTCAGAGTTGCACCTATGATGAAAAGTACCCATCGACAATGGTTGCAATCATAAATATTCATAAGAAAAAGACTTATATATTTAAGGTTCAAGATATTTGGCAATCTGGAGTATATAATTGGCGTATATGCATCAGACGACGGGAAGAGACACGAAACCCATGCATCATATGAACATATGCAGATGACGAATAATGGAGTACCTACCGCATAGTATTTAATAATTCTTGTGATTTCAATGTGAGAGTAGGTAATTCTACCTTTAAAGGAATAGTAAGGCCACATGGATAACATTCTAAAATCTACACTGGAGCACAGTTAAGAGATTTTTCTGCCTTCAACCACTTAAGGATAACAAATAGTTTTATCCCCATAAAGACATTCATATATTTACATTGAGTACTATGATACAAGATCTGTAATAGACTATATTACTGACAATATGAATGTAATAGCAATAACAGTAGGCACTAGACTCTATACAGGATATGAATTGGAGTTGTCCACTTTCTGAAAATATGAAACTAAAGAATGTTAATGTGTAACAATAAAATCCCAATAAAAAAACATGACATGGAGTCTATAAAGTTACTATAAAATCAAATAATTAGCTGGTTATACAGAAAACACTTAGATGGAGTACTTAAACATATGCAAGGAAAAACAGAACGTTAATGAAGTGTGGAAAGACATGGTAAGAATAACACACAGCCGCTGGTGAAGCTTTAGGGAAAAGGGTGAGATACAAAACCAAAAGGAGCCTCCCAATCTGAAACCAAGAACTAGCAGACATCATAAAATGTAAGAACCAGTCCTTCTTTAAATAGCTACAATCAAAGAAACAAGAAGACAACGTCAAGTATAAGCGACACACAACAGCAGTCAAATGAGACACAAGAAAAATGACACTACAAAGCTGGACAATTTTCTGAGTGAAATGGAGCACGATGTACACAAGAAACAACTAAACCCTATAGGATGCTGAAATAACTTAATACAGACAGAAAAGATATCGTTAAAATTAACTCCATTTGTGGAATTGAGTAATTGGATTATTTGCAAAAAGTTTGTGCTGGTGATGAGGAAAATATGACATGCATGTTCATCTTAAATGAAGGAAAAGTTGTGTTAGATACATCTAAAACATCTAAAGACAGACAATCCCCAGAGGAAAACAATGTCAGTGTGGATTTATTTAAATATGCTTCAGAATTATAACACAGTAACTACTGAATGTTGTAAATAATTGTTGAAGATACAGCAACGTACCAGAGGATTGGAAAACAGTAGAGGTTATCCCATTATTTAAACAAAGGGATCGTGGTAAATGTGATGGTTATACGATTATTGAGGTACTGGTCTTCTGAACTCTGTATGAAAGATATATATGCAAAACTAATAAGAAAAACACTAAAGGTACTGCATAAAAAGTTCTTGGTTTACTTGCCGCGTCAAATTTGGATAACTTCCCACGCTTTCGATGACTACCTCCGTCATCTTCATCAGGGGTAAAACTGACTGACCAGACGGAGGTAGTCATCGAAAGCTTGGGATGTTTTCCAAATTAGATGCGGCAAGTAAACCGAGAACTTTTTATGCAAGGAAAAACTTCGTAGTCATACTAAAGGTACTTTCGGAAACATTTATAATTGAAGAATAGGATGGAATTTACATAAGGAGACAATGATTTTCCAGTCTGCCAAATTATTGGAAAACGCAGAGATTACAACAATCCCACATATGCAGGCCTTATTGAGTATGAGAAATCTCTTGATAATATTACAAGAGTTAACTATGGAGAATTTTAGAAAAGAATGCAAAGTCTAATTCAGAGTAGGTATATACACAATAAAATCCAACTACAAAAAAAAAGCCCTCTTTCGAGAGACATCTGTCAAGGAGTGAGACAAGGGCGGCCTTTATCATTCACATTATTAAATATCATACATTATTTAGTATTTTACGCCGATTACTGCATAAAGAATTGGCAGAATTAACTAGTGATCAATTATTACCTTAATATAAAGTTATAAAGACATTCCTTTTGCAAATGATCAAAATCTTAACTGGCTCAGAAGATAAAATACAGATAGGAGTCTGGCCTTTGCGCAAGGTAGCAAATGATTGCAATATCACATCTGAAGATAAAAATAAGATAATGACATTGCAAGGTAAGAAATCACTTGAGGGCAAAAATAATAATTTATGACAAACCGAACAAATAAATACTTTTAAGTGCCTGTAATGTGATGTTTCTTATTTCACATAGTATAATCAACAAAATAAACTGCAAAAATTCCAGCTGGAGGTAGGTCACTATAAAGTGCATGCTCCTCAAAAGAGTTAGAAAAGAAATACTAATAAATCATTTTAATGTGATGGTGGTACCAGTTTTAGCCACCAGTGAGAGGAGGAGTATTGATGAAGCTCTTAACTCTTCATCTCAGAGTAGCATTTGGAACCTATATCCTCAACTGTTAGGTGGATGTATTCTACTCGCTATCCTCTTATACAGGTTTTGCACTCACACCCTGATGTCTTAACAGATGTCCTATCATCCTGTCCTCTCAAGTTCTACGTGGGACCTCTTCATTCCTTACCTTATCAGTCCTCCTCATGTTCAACATTCGTCTGCAGCGCCACATCTCAAATGCTTCAATTCTCTTCTTCTCCGGTTTTCCCAGAATATGTTTGTATAATACACAATGCTGTGCTCCAAACGTACATTCTCGGAAATTTCTTCCTCAAATTATGGTCTATGTTTGATAATAGATTACTTCTCGTGGCCAGGAATCCATTTTTCGTCACTGCTAGTCTGCTTTTGATGTCCTCCTTTTTCTGTCCACTCCAGGTTATTTCCTTACTTTCATCGAATTCGTGAGCATCGATTCTGATCTTTTGTTTCTCGCTGTTCCCATTTCTGCTATTTCTCATTACTTTCCTTCGATTTAATCTCAGTCCGTACACTCTATTCATGAGACTGTTAATTCCGTATAACAGATCATGTAATGCTTTTTCACTGTCACTGAGAATGGCAATGTCATCAGCGACTCGAATCATTGATATCCTTTCAGCTTGAATTTTGATTCCACCCCTGAACCTCTTTTATCCATCACTGCTTCTTCGATCTTGAACAGTACATCCCTACATCCCTGTCTTACATCCTTTTTAATCCGAGCACTTCCTTCTTGGTTGTCTACTCTTATTATTTCCTCTCGGCTCTTGTACATCTACACTCCTGGAAATGGAAAAAAGAACACATTGACACCGGTGTGTCAGACCCACCATACTTGCTCCGGACACTGCGAGAGGGCTGTACAAGCAATGATCACACGCACGGCACAGCGGACACACAAGGAACCGCGGTGTTGGCCGTCGAATGGCGCTAGCTGCGCAGCATTTGTACACCGCCGCCGTCAGTGTCAGCCGGTTTGCCGTGGCATACGGAGCTCCATCGCAGTCTTTAACACTGGTAGCATGCCGCGACAGCGTGGACGTGAACCGTATGTGCAGTTGACGGACTTTGAGCGAGGGTGTATAGTGGGCATGCGGGAGGCCGGGTGGACGTACCGCCGAATTGCTCAACACGTGGGGCGTGAGGTCTCCACAGTACATCGATGTTGTCGCCAGTGGTCGGCGGAAGGTGCACGTGCCCGTCGACCTGGGACCGGACCGCAGCGACGCACGGATGCACGCCAAGACCGTAGGATCCTACGCAGTGCCGTAGGGGACCGCACCGCCACTTCCCAGCAAATTAGGGACACTGTTGCTCCTGGGGTATCGGCGAGGACCATTCGCAACCGTCTCCATGATGCTGGGCTACGGTCCCGCACACCGTTAGGCCGTCTTCCGCTCACGCCCCAACATCGTGCAGCCCGCCTCCAGTGGTGTCGCGACAGGCGTGAATGGAGGGACGAATGGAGACGTGTCGTCTTCAGCGATGAGAGTCGCTTCGGCCTTGGTGCCAATGATGGTCGTATGCGTGTTTGGCGCCGTGCAGGTGAGCGCCACAATCAGGACTGCATACGACCGAGGCACACATGGCCAACACCCGGCATCATGGTGTGGGGAGCGATCTCCTACACTGGCCGTACACCACTGGTGATCGTCGAGGGGACACTGAATAGTGCACGGTACATCCAAACCGTCATCGAACCCATCGTTCTACCATTCCTAGACCGGCAAGGGAACTTGCTGTTCCAACAGGACAATGCACGTCCGCATGTATCCTGTGCCACCCAACGTGCTCTAGAAGGTGTAAGTCAACTACCCCGGCCAGCAAGATCTCCGGATCTGTCCCCCATTGAGCATGTTTGGGACTGGATGAAGCGTCGTCTCACGTGGTCTGCACGTCCAGCACGAACGCTGGTCCAACTGAGGCGCCAGGTGGAAATGGCATGGCAAGCCGTTCCACAGGACTACATCCAGCATCTCTACGATCGTCTCCATGGGAGAATAGCAGCCTGCATTGCTGCGAAAGGTGGATATACACTGTACTAGTGCCGACATTGTGCACGCTCTGTTGCCTGTGTCTATGTGCCTGTGGTTCTGTCAGTGTGATCATGTGATGTATCGGACCCCAGGAATGTGTCAATAAAGTTTCCCCTTCCTGGGACAATGAATTCACGGTGTTCTTATTTCAATTTCCAGGAGTGTATATTACCCGTCTCTTCCTATAGATTACCCCTATTTTTTGCAGAATTTCAGACATCTTCCACCATTTTACAGTGTCGAATGCTTTCTCCATATCCCACTTCTTTTAAGCTTCAGCCTACTTTTCATCACTACAACATTGTGATCTGAGTCTATTTATGCTCCTTGGTATGGCTTGCAATCCAGTATCTGATTTTGGAATCTCTGTCTGACCATGACTCGATCTAACTCAAATCTTCCCGTATCACCTGACCTTTTCCAAGCGTACCTCCTGATCTTGTGATTCTTGAACAGAGTATTCGCTTTTACTAGCTGGAATTTATTACAAAACTCAATTAATCTTTTTCCTCTCTCATTCATTTCCCAAGACATTATTTTCCCATAATGATTCCTTCTAGTACTTCCCCTACAACTACGTTCGAGTCCCCCATGACTATTAGATTTTCGTCTCCCTTTACACACTCAATTACCCATTCAATAACCTCACATAGATTGTCAATCTCTTCATCTTCAGCTTGCGAGGCCGTAATGTGTACGTCAACCACCACTGTCAGTGTTGGTTTGTTGTCGATTCTGATAAGAACAACACTACCACTGAACGCTAAAATACTCTCTTCCCTACCTTTCTAATCATAACCAATCCTACTCCTGTTATGCCATTTTCTGCTGCTTCTGATATTACCCTATACTCATGTGACCAGAAATCCTTGTCTTCTTTCTATTTCACTTTATTGACCCCTGCTATATCTAGATTGAGCCTTTGCATTTCCTATCTCAGGTTTCTGTCTTCCCCACTAAATTCAAGCTTCTGACTTTCTAGGCCCAGACTTGTAGAACGTTAGCCTTTAGTTGATTATTCAGTCTTCCTCTCTTGGTCACCTCCCTTTGCAGCCCCTCTTGGAGATCAGAATTGGGGGTCGTTCTGGAATCTCATGCCAATGGAGAGATCATCATGAATCTTTCTTAATTACAGGCCACATGACCTGCGGATACACGTTATGTATATTTAATGCTGTGGTTTCCATTGACTTCTGCATCTTTATGCCATTGATCATTGCGGATTCTTCCGCCTTTACTGATAGTTTCGCACCTCAAGGACGAGAGAGTTCTTTTGTCTGCCACATACGGCCCCTGCCAGGCAGACTACATGCAAGATATCCCTGTGTACCATATAACATACACAAGCACTTGCAGGCGCAACCAAGAGGAAAACAATTCTTCAAAATAAACAGAACTTGCTAGAGACTTATGCGAACCTTTTTCTGCAGAGGTCGCCTCACAGACACAGGGAAAGTTGGAAGTCTCCGCCGGCCTCCGCCGGCTTTATAAGGCCAGCGCAGCAGCAGTACAGCCAGTTCCTCGCCGAGCTAGGACCAGCTCCGACAGACCTAACCAACGCTCTTAATGAATAGTTGTCTACATGTTATTTGTTTTCTTGCGTGTATATAGTGATATTTCGAGAAGTGCAGATCAGTTTCAATAAACGACATTATACTGACGGTTCTACAATACTGAGTATTCTTCAGTGGCGACGAGTATAGTGGAACGAATCGACGACCATCATGGTTACGACAGCAGCACCTACAGAATGGTAACAACTCTTTTAAAGACTTCTGCACCAGTTTCTGGATACTCAGACACAACTGATCGCCGAAAACCGAAGCCTCCACCGCCCCGCGACGCCACCGCCATTCCAGGCGCTCAACGATGAAGTTGAAGAATGGGAAACATACGAACGACGTCTCTGGCAACACTTCATGATTCATCAAGTCACCCAAGAAGACAGGCAGCGCGCTTTTTTCTTGTCACGGAACCAATCGAAGATGTATGTCCTGCTCACGAAACTACAGCCGCTGGACCCCGACTCCCTCACCTTCACCGCCATCTGTGCGGCGTTAAACGCCTACTACAAACGCTGATATGTCCTCGCTGCCCAAGTCGAGTTCTACCAATTCCGGGAGAAACCCGAGCAGACCTATCGCCAGTGGGCCGCCGAGCTGCAAGGTCTCAGCGCGAAATGAAAGTTTCACACACATCTTTCCAAGGAATCATACGCTGATGACATGGTGCGTGACAATTTGATACAGGCAGCGCTACACGCCGCTTTCCGCCACGACGCCCTCAAGTTAGAAGACCCGTTCCTCTAGCAGGTAATAGAACTATCCTGTAAGTTCGAAATCTCTACAGCCGCCGATCGTCGACTGGAATCCTGGGCAGATGTAGCAGCAATCCGTGACGATGCCACGACGGACGCCGAAGACGTCGCAGCAATCCAGGGCTCCACGCCGCGCTCCTACCACCGCCGCGGCCGGAGACCACCTCCAGAACAAGATGCTGAGTCGCACCATCCCGGCCGGAGCCAGAAGCCAATGCAGCAACAACGTCTCCGCCTGCCCTGATGCCCCACCTAATATTCAACACATGATAGAGAAGATTGCCCAGACCGCTGGCGCAATGCACACGCTGCAGCAGGGAAGGCCATTTAGCGTCCGTTTGTCGCGCAAAAACAACCACCTCCAGCAACCGCCAGCCCAGGCCATATCCAGACGGATTGAACAACACCCCAATGGACGTCAACCAGGTGGACAACTCCTCGAAATCAAAAATTTTTATAGACGTAACTGTCAGTGACAAGCCTCTGCATCTTCAAGTGGACACCGGCACAGCAGTATCCTTGATTAATTACACTTCATATGCCCACATTGTTCACCATCCCTCTCTCCAGTCCCTAAGCGCCTGCTGGCGTACAATAAGCAAGAGATATCTCTCCTAGGACACTTCACGGTTCAAGTCAAGTACAAATGGGTTCACCGTCCAGTCACATTTCTGGTTGTCAACAATTCCTCCACAGCAGACTTATTCGTATTTTCCATTGTGGACGATATTCACCTAGTGTCTCAGCATGTTCCTTTTCCTGAAGTTGATACATCGTGTAATGAATTCAGGACCTGTTTTCACCGGGCATAGGCTGCGCCAAGGACTTTGAGGCCTCGCTCCAACTCCATCCCACTGCCTGGCCCCGCTACTTCCGGGCTCGCCAGGTTCCAGTGGCTCAACAACAGCTGCTCCAACGTCTTCAAGATTAAGGTGTTCTCCAGCCCGTGTGGTTCAGCTTTGGTCAACACCTTTAGTCATCGTGCAGAAGCCAGACTGCCGCCTTCGCCTCTGTGGTGACTTTAAGTCTACGGTCAACCCACAGCTTCTCGTTGACGACTATCGCCTTCAACAACCGGAAGATCTTATTCGCAAATTAGCAGGGGGCTTTTACTTTACCAAAATCGACCTAGCAGAAGCATATCTCCTAATTCCTCTTGATCTTTCCTCCCGACAATACACTGTTATAAATACTCCTTTCGGCCTCTTCCAACTAAATCGACTCATGTTCGGTTTTGCCAGTGCTCCTGCAATCTTTCAAAGATACCTTGAACAACGTCTCACACCCGGGCTGTATAAATTACTTAGATGACATACTCGTCACGGGGTCCTCCTCTGAAGATCACATAGCCAATCTCCGCCTCCTCTTCCTCCGCCTTCCAACTGATGGTCTGAAATGTAATATTTCTAAATGTTCATTTTTCCCACAATCTATCTCCTATCTTGGTCACATCATTTCCCAGAAGGGCATTTCTCCATCTTTCTCTTATATCGACACCATTAACAACCTGCCCCGTCCCCACGACCTTCATCAGTTGAAATCCTTCTTGAGCAAAATTTCGTATTACAGGAAATTCGTTCCTTCTGCAGGGCAAGTGGCAGCACCATTGTACAATCTCTGCCGCACAAATGTCCCATTCTGTTGGACCCTAGTCTGCGAGACCGTCTTCCATACCCTCAAACAGCAGCTCCAATCCGCTGCATGTCTCATGCCTTAGGATCCTAATCTTCCTTTGATACTACAGACGCCTCTGAGTATGGTGTGGGCGCCGTCCTGTCTCACAAATAGACAGGTGGCACAGAGCGCCCCATAGCATACATCTCAAAAGCTCACTCCACAGCACAAATCAAATATTCCCAAATCGAGAAAGAAGGACTTGCCATGGTTTTTGCCTGATCCAAGTTCTGTCCCTTTCTCTATGGCAAGTCCTTTCATATAATTACTGACCACAAACCGCACCTCTCTTTATTTGCCCCCTCTGCGCGATTACCGACCAAAACATCGCAACGTCTCCAGCATTGGGCGTGGTTCCTATCCCAGTTTCGCTACACCCTGCATTTCCATACCACCTCCCAGCAGGCCAACGCGGACGGCTTGTCGCGTCTGCCACAAGGTTCGGACCCTGCTGTTGACCAGTTGGACCTCCTCGTTTTTCAGATTGATGATGGCGTCCAAGAAGCCCTGAAGGCATTTCCTGTTACAGCTGTCAAAGTAGCTGCAGCCACCACAGCAGATTCCCTCCTCCGATTCGTCTGACACCATGTTCTGCATGGTTGGCCATCCTTGCCACCTCCTCAGGATCAACACCACCTCTGGTTGTACTATTCCATCAAATACCATCTTTCGGTGGTGGATGGAGTCGTCCTTCGCTTGGATTCAGCAGAACTGAGGGTCATCGTTCTGAGATCCCTGCAGCCAACGATCCTCCACATTCTACACCAAGGGCATTGGGGCATCATTCGCACCAAATCTCTCACAAGAAGGCATGTTTTTTGGATCGGCCTCACATCTGACATCACAGAGATGGTGCAGCGCTGTATTGTCTGTGCCCAACAATTGCCCCTCCCCCCCCCCCCCCCTGGCCTATGTCGAATGGTCCACCTTGACATTGTGGGACCACATCTTGGCCACCAATGGCTCCTAGTCACAGATGCATTTTCCCATTTCCCGTACGTCGTTCGGTGTTCAGCAATCACCACGCACGTTACCTTATGAGCCCTTGCAAAACTATTTTGCTCGGAAGGATTACCGAAAGCCATAGTCACAGACAATGGACCACAATTTCGGAGCCAGGAATTCCTCTCCTTTTGCACCGATAATGGCATCCAGCATCTTCTTACCCCACCCTTCCATCCCCAATGCAATGGGAAAGCAGAACGCCTGGTCAGGACTTTCAAGACACAAATGCTTAAATATACCAAAGACCACTCCTTGAAGATGCTCTGACGCTATTCCTCAGTTCCTATCGAGCCACTCGAGTAGGGGACAAAAGCACAGCAGAAGCACTCCACGGCCACCAACCCAGGACCATCCTACATCTTCTCTTGCCCTCTCCGAGAATTGAGATTCCTCCTGGACAGTCCCGATTCTTCCCTGGCTCCCTAGTCTGGACCCGAGGTTTTGGCACTAACACAGATTGGCTGCCCGCTGTCATCCAGCGTTCCCAGGGTCGCCCACTTTTTGATGTCATCTTGGATGGCCACATAGTCCGTCGCCATCGAAATCAATTGCGTCCTGGCTACCCTGCGCCACCTGCACCGCACCCTATGACACGGACCACCGCTACCTCTACAACCCATTCCAGACCACCTACACATACCCCTTCACTACTGCCGTCTCATCGTGGCCTGGGTGACGTTTCAGGGCATCAGTCGCCGCCACCAGCACCTCCAACATAGCAGCCGCAGACGACGGAGCAGCTGCCTGGCCCCTCTTCGGCGCCTCCCCACCAGCTGATGGCCACCGATGAAGATGAACCGGTGCTACTGGTCCCACCCATGCCGCCATCACAACCAGTACGCCGGTCAGCCCTCATCGCAGGACGTACAGCACCATATTCTCCAAGAGGCAGCCTCCACAGCCTCCTCCAGGGAGTCGCAGCCACAGATCTCCACGACGTATCAGCTATCGATCTTTCGTGCGGCTCCCCTCCAGAAGGGAGGTATGTTATGTCTGCCACAGACGGCCCCTGCCAGACAGACTACGCTCAAGACACTCCTGTGTACCATATAACATACACAAGCACTTGCAGGCGCAACCAAGAGGATCACAATTCTTCATAATAAACATAACTTGCTAGAGGCTAATGCAAACCTTTTTCCGCAGAGGTCGCCTCACAGACACACGGAAAGTTGGAGTACTCTGCCGACCTCCGCCGGCTTTATAAGACCAGCGCAGCAGAAGTACAGCCAGTTCCTCGCTGAGCTGGGACCAGCTCCGACGAACCTCACCAACGCTCTTAATGAATAGTCATCTACACGTTATTTGTTTTCTTTGTGTGTATATAGTGATATTTCAAGAAGTGTAGTTCAGTTTCAATAAATGACATTATACAGAGTGTTCTGCAATACTGAGTATTCTTCAAAAGTGATCAGAACTTCTGTCCTCTTCTTTGTCCTCTTTGTCAAGGTAGTTGGCAGAATGAGGGTGACTTCTGCCGGAATTTTCGACCAGCAGTGCTGATTATTAATCAAAATTTAAGTGATGGACGTGTTTCAAATCAGGACCATACACAGAATATCCACAGGAATGTGCTGCGAAAAGCTAGTAGAGCACATGGAGTAAGAAGTGGAATGTTACAACAATAGTGATACGTAGGCAATAAAAGACCAAAAAAACTCCTGATTTCTCTACCTAGAAGATGTGCTGGAAGAAACAGAAATAATTTTTAAAGCCATAAAGGAGATAGTTTACAAGGAAAAACCTTAGATAGTATTAGAAATTAAGAAAAAACTCTCTGTAACTGTCAAGACTGCTCGAAACTTATATGTCTTCTTTACCTAATGTACATGGTATTAGCAAGCTGCAGACCACTACAATATGGATCATGTGTTTCTTCCTTGTACAAGGCGGTTTATGTGTATAAATGGTGACTGGTACAAACATGATGACTTGAATGTATTCAAGAGTAGTCTCACATTTAAGCTAAAATAATTTACTCAGCATGTCACAGTTCAGATTCCAGAAGAATTATTCGACTGATAATGCTATCTACACTTTTACCCATCAAATAGTACAAGCCCTAAGTAACAAATTATTTCCAGTTGGTATTTTTTGTGTTCTGTCCCAAGCATTTGACTGTGTGGATCATGTCACAGTCTTAGAAAAACTCACGTTTTATGGAACTGAAGGCTATACAACAGATGGTTTGAATCATACTTAACGAACAGAAAGAAAAAAGTTGTGCTGAATAACACAAATAATGTTGGAAGGGTGGTAAATTCTATTGAATGGGGAATTATCACAAAGGGACTCCCACAGGATTCTATTGTGGGTCCTCTGCTGTTCCTTATTCATGTGAATGTCCTCTCACTTAACGTTCAGCAAACAGAATTAGTGCTTTCTGCAGATGACACAAGTGTTATAATAAATCCCATTTCAGAAAAAGCAGCTGAGGATAATGTTAAGGTTATCTTTCAAAGAATTATTAAGAGATTCTCAGAAAAAGGACTCTCCCTTAATTTTGAAAACACCCACTATACCCAGTTCTGTACACCAAAGAGAGTCATACCGACAATTGATGTAGCATATGAAGGGGGCTCTGTTAACAGGGTAGATTTCTCCAAAATTTTGGGTGTTCACATTGATGACTACTGAAACTGGAAGAAGCATCTTCTGAGCTTCTCAGACACTTAAGTTCAGCTTTTTTCACCCTTCCTATAATCGCTAGTCTTGGTAATAAACAGATCAGCCTCCTAACATACTTTACATATTTCCACTCAACAATGTCTTATGCATTAGTTTTCTGGGGTAACTAACCACTTAGTATTGATTGCATAAAAGAGAGCAGTGAGAATAATTCGTGGTGTTAACCCAAGGACGTCATGTAGGCACCTATTCAAGAAGTTAGGTATTTTAACTGCACCATCATAGTACATATATTCGCTAATGACATTCGTTATAAATAATCCATTTCAATTCACAAAGAACAGTGATGTTCATATGTACAACAGTAGAGGAAAAAATGATCTTTCCTATCCGTTATTTAAGCTGTCATTTGCTCAAAAAGGAGTACATTATTCAGCAACAAAAGTCTTTAATTATTTTCCCAACAACATAAAGTGTCTGGCAAGTAGAAGATCAAGTTTTAAATCTAGTTTAAAATCATTTCTTTTGGACAATTCCTTCTATTCCATGGAAGAGTTTCTGTTTCAGAACTGGTAAAAAATAATTGCACCTCTAAATGCTCTAAATGTAGTTGCATGTGTAAAACTAAAAATTTCAATAATATTAATATTAGCAATATTCATGTGTGTATATATATCTCTCCATGAACACTTTTGCACATCCTTCTTCTACCAATCATTTCAAGTAATTTTCGTAGGACCTAAGTTTTATTCACAGTGACCTTCTGGGGCCTATGTTTGTCTCTCTAGCAGCAATGTCTGATCATTTTAGAAATGTTCTTTTTAAAGTGAACTGGGTGCTGCCTTGCCACGGTATTAAGTTTACCAGTTTGGTATTAGTAACGAAGACTAAAAATGAACTGTTTTTGTAATGGAGCACCGAAAACGTTCATTTCTATTTATTCGTGAAAACATCCTTAGAATTATGAAACAGTCGCAGAAAGAAATTTTCATAATGTACAAATATACAAGTAGAGTACCCAAATTAAGAAGGTTTGCAGTTTCTGGGTGCAGTTGCTTCGCGTGATTTTATAAACGTCTCTATGACTACACCTCTTCATTGTTCTATTAACTGATATCGTTTTCGCTTGAAGCCTATCGCCCTTCGTAGCCGTCAAAATCGTTGTCAGATATCAGAGATTTCCTAAAGTTCACTCGTCTGTAGGAATGTCTTAGTCGTAAAAAATAAATTTGTTAAATGTCACGCACTATGTGACATTTTTCACATTTCAGTGTTTATGACGTCACATATATTGAACTATGTGTCTAACAACGGTATAGGTACATTTAGCAGTATGTATCGATATTGTTAGCGAAATAGATTGTCAATAGAGTTCGTAGAAAAGAGCAACAATATTAAACATTCTTCATGATGCGGCAGTTTTTAACATATCCCCTTAGCTGTATATGGTATCATGATGTAGTTTTGTAGGTACATTTAGTGGTATATGTGAAGACAGCGAAATTAATTCCGAACGTAGTTAGTAAAGCAGATGTAATGCATTTAAAACGTCTAGCACGATGTCACAAGTTTTTCACGCATCTTACTGCTTATTACGTCATATCTTGTGAACTATGAGTTGGTTGTTACCCCCCCCCCCCCCCCAGGGATAGTTGCCTGACAGTAAGGGATATGTGTACCAAGTGTGATTGAAATCGGTCCAGTAGTTTAGGAGGGGATGTGGAACATACCCCACCCACACCCAAACATACGTACCAACCCACCCACCCACCCACACCCACCCACCCACACCCACCAACCCACGCACACACACACACACACACACACACACACACATGCTCATTTTTCTACGAGGGCTATCCACAAAGTACATTACGTTTTGGAATTAAAAATAGGTAAAGAATTGGAAATTTTTTTTATTATATACAGATGAAAGCCGCACTTCAATACTACTTTTCTCCATAGTTGCCATTTAAATTGAGGCACTTATCGTAGCAATGGATGAGCTTGGAAATTCCTTCGTCGTAAAATTCGGCCGCCTGCGCCTTTAACCACGTGGTTACCTCTTCTTGAAGCTGTGCGTCGTCATCAAAACACTGCATAGCCAACCACTTCTTCATTGCTGGGAATAAGTGGAAGTCGCTCGGTGCACGGTCGGGACTGTACGCGGATGAGGAAACAACTCCCACTTAAAAGATTCGAGAACTTCACGAGTGGCATTTGCCGTGTGGGCCGGGCGTTGTCGTGAATCAGCAAGATCTTTGAGCCCAACTTTCCCCTGCGCTTGTTTTGTATTGCTCTTCTGAGGTTGTGCAGAGTTTGGCAATACCTTTGAGAGAGTACTGTAGTGCCTCTTTCCAGGAAATCCACAAAAATCGTATTTCTACCGGGTCACTGATTAATCACGTGGTTCAAGGCGCAGGCGGCCGAATTTTACGACGAAGGAATTTCCGAGCTAGTCCAACGCTACGATAAGTGCCTTAATTTAAATGGCAACTATGTAGAAAAGTAGTATTTAAGTGTGGCTTTCATCTGTATATAATAAAAAAATTTCCAATACATTATTTATTTTTAATTCCAAAACGTAATGTACTTTGCGGATATAACTCGTATATACGAATTTCTGATCTTCAAGTTCTCTCATCATTCCAACGTACTTCAGCATACCATATATCATTACATGAATATCACCGAACGAGTCTTCTTAGTGTACTCTTCATCACTACTACATTTTGACCCGAGTCTACAGCAGTCCGAGTATGCCTTTCGATCCAATATCTGATTACTAAATCTCTGTCTGACATTGCCGAAATTGAGCTGGAATACTCCCGTGTCACCGTGCCTTTTTCAGGTATTACTTCCTCCCACTGTTATTTTTGAGTAGTGTAATCGCTATTATTAACTGCAGTCTATTGCAGAACTTAATAATTCTCGTCTCTCTTTCCTATTAAAACATCTATATACTCCTGTAAATGTCTTACATTCCTTCTCCTACTACTGTATTCCAATCCATGATTATTAGATTATCATTTTCCTTTACGTACCAAGTTGTCAGTTCAAAATCATAAATACTTGCTGTAACTCTACATCATCTGCTTTTGATGCCAGATTGATTGTATACTTGTTCGAGTTGATCTGCTGTCGATTCTGGTGAAAGCAATCCTATCACTGCAGTGTTCGCAGTAACTCTCTCTAAGCCCTAGCTTTCTATTCATAACCAATTCTACTCCCATTATACCATCATCTGCTGCTACTGATATTACCGTATATTCGTCTGACTACGTCCCTTAATCTCTTTAAGTTTCACTTCTCAGCGTCTCAGTACATACAGATTGTGCCTTTTCAAAAAATGGCTCTGAACACTATGGGACTCAACTGCCGAGGTCATTAGTCCCCTAGAACTTAGAACTAGTTAAACCTAACTAACCTAAGGAAATCATAAACATCCATGCCCGAGGCAGGATTCGAACCTGCGACCGTAGCGGTCTTGCGGTTCCAGACTGCAGCGCCTTTAACCGCAACGCCACTCCGGCCCGCTGTGCCTTTTCATTTCATTTTTAAAATATCCTAGCTTCTTTTCCACCTCCAAACTTCATTCTTCAGAAATATTCTAACCTGGGTCGCACGAGAGGTTTCTGAACGCTACTTTTGTAGACTTGCTCCATTTTCGCTGTATCTTACTAAATGACCGAAGTCTCACACGTGCTGTACCTAAAATTGAACCTCTGTTGTCTTTCCATGACATATTACCACAAACCGTTACGCTCATATTTTGTATGTGTTGATTAATTACAGTTGTGATTCGCTGATATTGTATTCATAGGATTCGAAGTTTTCCCAGTATGTGAAGTTGAACAAAACTGCATCATCCAAAAACCTTATCAAGGTCTCCCTCATAATTTACGCAGATCCTCTGCAATAACCATAGTATATGAAACATATCTAAGCTTATAATTTGCATTTTGTGGACTGGTCATTAAAATGATGTCACATCGTCCGTGCCAAGAAATTCTCTATCTTGTCAGAAATTTTGTTACATACTTCGTTAATGTGGCACTGCGAAACGTACAAGGTGCAGTGGGTGGAATAAACGGAATGAGGAACATGTTCCTCTTATCAAATTCCAGGCCCATTGTTCCGTTCTTATTACCAAAGTGACAGTTATTGACGAAGGAACGATGATATGAAGACTAAAACAAATTTGTTAAAAGGACTAACAAACACTTCAGCGAGAAGAGATAAGATGGTTAAGGTTTGCCGACGACATTGTAATTCTATCAGAGACTGCAAAGGACTTGGAAGATCAGTTGAACGGAATGGGTAGGTTTGCGAAAGGAGGTTATAAAATGAAAATCAACAAATTCAGTGTAAGGGTAATGAAATGTAGCCGATTTAAATCTGTCGATATTGAAGGAATTAAATTAGAATATGAGACACTAAAAGTAATACACGACGTTTGCTATTTTGGCAGTAAAACAATTGGCAAAGGCAGAAGTAGAGACGATACAAAATGTGTAGTGACAATGTCAAGTATTTCTGAAGACGACAGATTTGTTGACATCCGATATAGAATTAAATATTGGAGAGTCTTTTCTGAAAGTATTTGGCGTGTAGCGCTGTATGGAAATTAAAACGTGGACTATAAAGAGTTCATACGAGAAAGGAATAGAAACTTTAAAAATGTGGTACTACAGAAGAACGTTGAAGATTAGGTAAGTAGGTCATGTAACTAATGAGGAAGTAGTGGTTAGAATTAGGAATCTAAGAAATTTATGGCACACCTTTATTAAAAGGAGGGATCAGTTGCTAGGACGCGTTTCTAGGAAATTAACGGATAACCAGTTTGGTATTGCCGGGACATGTTGGGGGTAAAAACTGAAGAGAGAAATCACGAAATATATGTAGTGACGTGATTTAAAAGGTTGTAGACTGCAGTAGTTATTTGGAGATAAAGCAACCTGCACAATATAGCGTAGCACGGAGAGATGCATCAAATCAGTCTGCAGACTAAATACCGCAGAAACAACTAACATATTCCCACAGAGATCTTCAGTACGCTTACCACTATACAATTTCATGTTATTTTCATTCAGTCGCAGTGGGAAGCTTTATCCACTGTCATTGCCTTTCCACAAACGATGTGTACCATCTCAGCAGGAAATTTCTTCTAGAGACAAAGCTTTTCCACGATCATCTTATACCGTCACAGAAGGGAATTTCATCCCACAATTACTACCGTTTCCTAAATCCTATTCCTTCATCATTCATAACTGAAATGTTGCAATTTATTCGATCTCTTTCCTGACATTTCTTTGATGGGTATGCTTTTGTTCTTTTTTCAATAGAGTTGCGCTAAAATTTACATTCAGTTACAGGGAATGGACAGTACACTTTACGCTTGGTTGTGTGAGTTAATTCTTGACAATAGGCTAAGGTTGAAAATTAAAAAGAAAGAATAGAGATTATTTGTTGTTTAAGGGCATATTGTCCTCAAAAGTTTCTAGTTCAGAAAACAGTATGTAGACCACCAACGTCTCTGGAAGACCCATCATACATACTATGCAGAGTGTTCACCGAAGTCCAACTTTGGATTAGACTTGTAAGCTAATATTGCTACTCACGTTTGAATTAACTGACGTCGAAATTGTAACAACTATATACCATCTAGATATTCTAGACAACTATTTGGCATTTAATTATGCCCCTAGTGTCCCAATTGTTTGGAGTGGTAATTTTTTTCTCTTGCTTTGATTCGATCTTAATCTTGACATGGCTTTGAATACAGTTTACTACCAGTTTACCTTGGTAGTTTTTCTACTTTTTACAATAGTGATGCAAACAAACACAAATTATTCAAGACATTCTACTTGCTGACTAATTCTTTGACAGTCCGAAATTTTTCTCTCACTGTTCCATAAGTTTCTCCCTTTCACATAATTACGCCATCAACACTGTAGAAGCCATCTCCCTTTTATTATGTGTATCTCATAAGAAACTTCCCTTTCCATTTCTTTCCTCCCGGTTAATTTTGTTCTCAAATTCCTTTCCGAAATACCTTTGGCTTATTTCACCGCAACTCAGCATGTTCCTCCAGGTGAATGTTTTCCCTCCTCCTTTCTCCATTTACTTTTTCCAATTCTTGCGTAGCCTTTTCCCCGTTTCTCAGTTCTCTTTTACTTGTTTCCCTTCAGCATGCTTCTCTTCATGTTTCAATTTTGACGCATCCCGAAGTTGTCAATACGTTCTTCGTATATGATTCTTAATACTTAAGAATGGTTTCCCTTTCTTAGAGTTCTCTAAAATGTTTCTTCCACTCCCTACTTTATTCTAAATTCCTTCCCTTCATCTTCTTTTGTCTGAAAGCACTGAAATTATTCAGCTTCTTCATTTCAAACAGCACTCGGTTGCGTAGTGGCTGGGTGTTTATTATTTAGGAAGGAAGCAACAACTGTGAGTGTTATCTCTAGTGTCGATGTATGTACCGATTCCAAATGAATTAACTACAGTGCTGTTCGCCACAACGAGGAAAATATTTAGTGAACAGAGTAGATACAACATGTACAGATCCATTCAGGGTAAAATGGAGAGTAACAAAGTACGAAAGTGTGTAACGAAGAGACGATATTTGGTTTACGCGTCCCATTACATCTGCTAACTTTTGACCAGCTGTTAACGAGGTGGAATAGTTGTGTTTTAAAATCAAACATTATTAAAAAGAGTTTTGATACCTTTTGTCAGGTTAATTATTTTTTTCCCTCATCAATGCTTTTGTTTCCAATGTGTACTGATAAATAGCTTTAAGTATCAAAAAACATAATGTAAAATGCCACATTTAATTTTTGAGTATCTCTAGCTGTACATCTGTTGAAATCGGTGAATGGATTACTTGAAATGCAAAACAACTACCGTAGCAATTAGCATTATAATGGAAATCATGCTGAAGTGGCTGTATGAGGAACTAGTGTTCGCCGTATTTTAATAACTGTAGGAAGCGTTTCGATGTTACTTTCGTAATGCTAATTGTTCCGCCAGCAAGTGGATGTTATTTAATTCGCCGTGCAGCAGCTGCCAAATAATTCCAGTGCCAGGCAAGGTACACTGCAAGAGAAGTAATTGTATAAATGCAGTCAAGATACACTGCATGTTAAATAATTTTATAAATACTATTATTATAGCATCTGTAATGCACTAACATGGCAACTACCTTATATACGCAAGTCCTTCCCTCTTAACAATTTAAAAACTTCCACGACCAGCAATTACTGCTAGAGTTTCTAATATAACATTGATAATACTCACAAATAGGGCAATGATCTCTTTTTACAAACGATGTTATTCGAAAAATAGGTGTATCCTAAAATGCTTATCAAATGAAAAACAGTATTCTTGCTACCAAGTTTTAATTTGCTTGATGGAATGCCATTACGTGGCTTAAGAAATGTAGGACTTACCCACATTAGATTTTCGACCACAGTAGAGAAACTTACTACAAACAAAAGAAACCACCTGGAGTGAATTGGAGAAGTACCAAAGATACTGAGTTCAGAGATGTTAGACGTGGCAACTGACTGTAAAACAGAAGCCAATAATTACTTTCCATATACTTCCCTTAAGGACCATTGTGAAAGACAGATCCATTTTTCCGTGGGGTAAGGAAATTTCAACAATGGTAATATATGAATATAAAATAAAATTATTGAGGCAAAACAGTATTTACATATGAATGTTCGAATTTCCCAGTAGTTTCTACGATTACTATCACCTACATATGGATAGGTATTAGTAAAGTTTACATGTTGTTATTGTTGTGGTCTTCAGACCTGAGACTGGATTCATGCAGCTCTCCATGCTACTCTATCCTGTGTGAGCCTCTTCATCTCCCAGTACCTACTGCAGCCTACATCCTTCTGAATCTGTTTAGTGTATTCATCTCTTGGTCTCCCTCAACGAATTTTACCCTCCACGCTGCCCTTCAGTACTAAATTGATGATCCCTTAATGCCTCAGAACATATCCTACCATCAGATCCCTTCTTCTAGTCAAATTGTGTCACAAACTCCTCATCTCCCCAATTCTATTCCACAAATCCTTATTAGTTACGTGATCTACCCATCTAATCTTCAGCATTCTTCTGTAGCACCACATTTCGAAAGCTTCTATTCTCTCCTTTTCTAAACTATTTATCGTCCATGTTTCACTTCCATACATGGCTACACTCCATACAACTACTTTCAGAAACGACTTCCTGACACTTATATCAATACTCGATGTTAACAAATTTCTCTTCTTCAGAAACGCTTTCCTTGCCATTGTCAGTCTACATTTTATATCCTCTCTACTTCGACCATCGTGAGATATTTTGCTCCCCAAATAGCAAAACTCCTTTACTACTTTAAGTGTCTCATTTCCTAATATAATTCCCTCGTCATCACCCGACTTAATTCGACTACATTCCATTATCGTCGTTTTGCTTTTGTTCATGTTTATCTTATATTCTCCTTTCAAGACACTGTCCATTCCGTTCAGCTACTCTTCCAAATCCTTTGCTGTCTGTGACAGAATTACAATGTCATCGGCGAACCTCAAAGTTTTTATTTCTTCTCCATTGATTTTAATACCTACTCAAATTTTTCTTTTGTTTCCTTTACTGCTTGCTCAATATACAGATTGAATAGCATCGGGGAGAGGTTACAACCTGTCTCACTCCCTTCCCAACCTCTGCTTCCCTTTCATGTCCCTCGACTCTTATAACTGTCATCTGCTTTCTGTACAAATTGTAAATAGCCTTTCGCTCCCTGTATTTTACCCCTGCCACCTTCAGAATTTGAAAGAGAGTATTCCAGTCAACATTGTCAAAAGCTTTCTCTATGTCTACAAATGCTAGAAATGTAGGTTTGCCTTTCCTTAATCTTTCTTCTATGATAAGTCGTACGGTCAGTACTGGCTCACGTGTTCCAACATTTCTACGGAATCCAAACTGATCTTCCCCGAGGTCGGCTTCTACCAGTTTTTACATTCGTCTGTAAAGAATTCGCGTTAGTATTTTGCAGCTGTGACTTATTAAACTGATAGTTTGGTAATTTTCGCATCTGTCAACACCTGCTTTCTTTGAGATTGGAATTATCATATTCTTCTTGAAGTCTGAGGGAATTTCGCTTGTCTCATACATCTGGCTACCAGATGGTAGAGTTTTGTCAGGATCGCCTCTCCCAAGGCTGCCAGTAGTTGTAACGGAATGTTGTCTACTCCCGGGGCCTTGTTTCGACTTAGGTCTTTCAGTGCTCTTTCAAACTCTTTACGCAGTATCATATCTCCCATGTCATCTTCATCTACATCCTCTTCCATTTCCATAATATTGTCCTCAAGTACATCGCCCTTGTATAGACCCTCTATATACTCCTTCCACCTTTCTGCTTTCCCTTCTTTGTTTTGAACTGGGTTTCCATCTGAGTTCTTGATATTCATGCAAGTGGTTCTCTTTTCTGCAAAGGTCTTTTTAATTTGCCTGTAGGCAGTATCTATCTTATCCTAAGCCTCTACATCCTTACATTTATCCGCTAGCCATCCCTGCTTAGCCATTTTGCACTTGCTGTCTATCTCATTTTTGAGACGTTTGTATTCCTTTTTGCCTGCTTCACTTGCTGCATTTTTGTATTTTCTCCTTTCATCATTTAAATTCAGTATCTCTTCTTTTACCCAAGGCTTTCTACTAACCCTCGTCTTTTAACCTACTTGATCCTCTGCTGCCTTCACTATTTCATTCCTCAGAGCTACCCATTCTTCTTGTACTGTATTTCTTTCCCCCTTTCCTGTCAATTGTTCCCTTATGCTCTCCCTAAAACTCTGTACAACCTCTGGTCCTTTCAGCTTATCCAGGTCCCATCTCCTTAAATTCCCACCTTTCTGCAGTTTCTTAAGTTTTAATCTACATTTCATAACCAATAGATTGTGGTCAGAGTCCACAACTGGCCCTGGAAATGTCTTACAGTTTAAAACCTGATTCCAAAATCTCTGTCTTACCACTATATAATCCATCTGATACCTTCTAGTATTTCCAGGATTCTTCCATTTGTACAACCTTGTTTTATGATTTTTGAACCAAGTGTTAGCTATGACTAAGTTATGCTCTGTGCAAAATTCTACCAGGCGGCTTCCTCTTTCTTTTCTTAGCCCCAATCCATATTCACCTACTACGTTTCTTTCTCATCCTTTTCCTACTGTCGAATTCCAGTCACCCATGACTATTAAATTTTCATCTCCCTTCGCTACCAGAATAATTTCTTTTATCTCATCATACATTTCATCAACTTCTTCATCATTTGCACAGCTAGTTGGCATATAAACTTGTAGTACTGTAGTATGCATGGGCTTCGTGTCTATCTTGGCCACAGCAATGCGTTCACTATCATGTTTGTAGTAGCTTACCTGCACTCCTATTTTATTATTCATTATTAAACCTACTCCTGCATTACCCCTATCATTTTGTATTTAGAACCATGTACTCACCTGACCAAAATTCTTGTTCCTCCTGCCACTATATCTAACTTTGAAATATCCATTTCCCTTTTTAAATTTTCTACCCTACCTGCTCGATTAAGGGATCTGACATTCCACTCTCCGATCCGTAGAATGCCAGTTTTCTTTCTCCTGATAACGACGTCCTCTTGAGTAGTCCCCTCTCGGATATCCAAATGGGGGGCTATTTTACCTCCGGAATATTTTACCCGAGAGGACGCCATCATCATGTAATCTTACCGTAAAGCTGCATGCCCTCGGGAAAAATTACGGCTGTAGTTTCCCCTTGCTTTCAGCCGTTCGCAGTACCAGCACAGCAAGGCCGTTCTGGTTAGTGTTACAAGGTCAGATCGGTCAATCATCCAGACTGTTGCCCCGGCAACTACTAAAAAGGCTGCTGCGACTCTTCAGGAACCACACGTTTGTCTGGCCTCTCAACAGATACCCCACCGTTGTGGTTGCACCTACGGTACGGCTATCTGTATCGTTGAGGCACGCAAGCCTCCCCACCAACGCCAAGGTCCATGGTTTACATATGATTGCATAACACAATACCGCCAGTGAAGTGCGTACTTTCTAAGGAGAATAAAATCCGGAGCACTCTATCCCATTCAACGTATTCGTAACAGTAGAATGGGCCAAGAAAACTGCAGGAGTATCGATACAGAGAGCAGCAATTAACCATAAGTAAGAGCTAGTAGGAGTCTTGATGAAATATCTTTGGACGTCTTTAATATAAATGCGTATCTTTCATTCCCCATGATACGTTATTTAAAGTTATTTACTGCGATTTTAAATCTGTTTATTGTAGTGAAGAAAGAACTGATGATTATATTTTCTTTCACTCCATAAATAAGTGCAACTACGTAAGGAAAAAGAATTATTGACAGGATTTCAGCAGTTGTGACTGCTTTGCCTTTGATTGCCTCATATCAATGCATTTACATAATGTCTGGTCTACTCTTAACTAGTATTTAATTAAATGTCCTTTTAATAAAATCTTCCGTCTCTTCTAGGTAGAACATCTACATATTTAAGGATTTAAAGCACCTTTATTGCACTGTCTTTTTCAACCGTTAAATAACCCCTGTAGCTGGGTCCCTTGTTTCCGAATGAGGTTCTGCCTGTAAAAATCCACGGAAAATGGGAAATGACTGAGCAACCCCACATCTTAAAGTCAAGTAAACATGGCGTATGTGTACCAGAATGATCTTTAAATGAGTACAAGTAGTAAATGAGCCACTGTTTTCGGAGGAGCAGAATGGTTTTAAGATGAGCAGATCTTGCACCGAAAACGTATTCATTCCAATACAACTGGCGAAAAGAACAGAGTTTATAAACTATATGAATGCGTTTGAAATAATAGACTTTTCTGGAACACAATGGTAGAAACAGGATACACAGGCATATCATACCCTTATTGGATGATATACATAAAAAACACCAGTAACTATGAAAATTGGCTCAAAAATTATCGGACAAAATCCAAGTACATCAATTATTAGAGAAGGCCTAGTCTGTCACCCGCAAACTTTAATATGTATCAATACAGACGGCTTCTTGAGACATGCGTAAGTTTCTGTTCATCGTGTTTTAAAAATACCGAACAAAACAAAACTTGTTTATTTACTGAAGGCCAGTTCAGAAAAACAGCAATAAGCTCTCCAGCACATCAGCTTAGTTTAAAAAATGTAAGATTTCCACTGTTATGCGTAAGTTCATGGCATTTAGAGGAGTCCAGCATTTGAAATTAAGAACTATCATTTAAAATAATATGATGAACTAGTTACGTTTTTAACTTCCTTCTAAATAAGTCCATTAAAACATACACTTATAAATCAAAATGAGAAACAGAACTCAAATTACGTTTTATTAAAATATGCCAACTCTTGCACTTCACTACCAGAATGAGACCTCGATCATTACCAAATTTCAGGAAAATACGGCTGAGATGTCTGAACTGAAATTCATTACGGCTGTGAAATCATACAGGAAATATGGTAAAATGAGAAATGAAGATATTAGACTGTACAATATCAGATAAAATATAACGTCAAACCATTAGAAGAGATTTTAAAATTTTATTCAACAAAAGATATAATAAATGTAGTTAAACAGAAAGAAAGTCAGAGTAGCAACTACCACGAAAAGCCATGAAATAGGTACAACAATAAAAGTGAAGGCTTGGAAGACCAAGGTATACGTATGAATAAGGCTGACACATGAAGACGGAACAGGCGTCATATCCATGAAAGAAAAGACGATGATGATGATGACGCTAACGATGATTATGATGACTGATGATGATGATTCACTCCTAAATATGTTTAATTAGAATATATTTTCAGTCACGGGATCAATAATTGACTATTGCACGTTTTCAAACATTTCTCAGTAATTATACTATTTGTCTTTATGCAAGGGCATCCTTCTTAAACGTATCGAATGATTTATTTTCAACGATCTGACCAGCGACGTAATTACAACCGACTAGAAGACGATGACCCTGTGTAGCGCCGATATAGCGTATTGTAGTTGGCCATTTGTTTTCCAATACATTTGTTTAAAATGTTAACTATGGGTTTGTACGATTTTTCGATTAGGTGTGAGGATCAGATGCATGAGAACAGCTAAAATACAGACTAAAATTGTAGATTAAGAGCCACTACCAACCGTTGCGGTCAGATTACTGGTATCTGGATGGTGATCTCCAGTTGCCATGCTTCGTTAACCGATGGCGTCATCCAACATAGAATTGTGTCGAATCAGATAATCTGTGGCATAGAGTAGCTTTTTATAGTGTTCATCGACGAATGTCTGTTCCTTATGTAGTGGTCATAGCTATGCCAAAGTGTCTGTAGACGACCTAGTGAGAAGCCACAGGAAGCCCCGATTCTCGAGACACATACCTCTTCTATTTTTGGAATCATGTTGGGGAAGGATATCACAAGAGGAATCATTTAGTTGTTGTCGAAGGGAGTCTGAATGCTTGCAAGTATGTGGCAATAATGATAAAAATCTGTTGTCATAGCCAGGGTATAAAATGGCCCATTCCACGAGGATAATGAAATAGCTCACACTTGAAAAATGTTGCGAACCCTGATTGGCCTTCCTAGTCTCCTAATCCATAGTACATACATAGGATACGAAATGAAGATGTCTCTTTTAATACCAGCCTCTCGACAGGCATCTTCATTACGTAACACAACGTGTGTTTTAGGCATGGCAGAAAATTGCGGAAAATTACATTCAGAAACTATCTGCTTCCATTCCACCACGATTGCGATAGCGTATTCGTGTAGGAGGAGGTCACAGCTCTTACGGATGAAGATGATGGACATTACTTGTGAACGGAATGAAAGTTGAATCATTTAATACCATTATATGACGAGCAAGCTGGAATATAGTTTTCCTTTTCGCAATGTGTAATGATTGTACCTTACACTGACTTCAGCTGCCTTCGATAATGCACTGAAACTGACATTTGTAGCCCGTATTCCAGTATTACAGAAGAAAACGTGCGAATTAGCATTCGCAGTAGATTACAGTACCGCGTCACGTCTGTGAGTCAGCATCGCAGCGTTGAATATTCAAATCAATCCCACATAATTAATTATCTCATGTCGCCCCAAGCGTGCTTTAAACACAGATACAACACATAGTAATGAGCGGATGAATACATTACGCAACACAGAGCAGCGGACGGGGGCCACAGACCGCGCGTTTGCCGGTCCTCGGACGTCGTAATTCCAGACGGCCGCATCGGACAACACATTACGAGCGGTCCTTGCGGACGAAACATGTTTGCCTGCGCTGCGCGGCCAGTTTGGAGTCCGAGCCAATCCCTTTGCACAGTCCTTTACGGTCCGAAGGACGGTCGCTACCGGAACTGTGGAATTGCTGACGAGTTCTCGTAACACTTGCACGTGAGCTAATTCGCGTCAGCTAACACACTGTGACAGGAATAGGCGCAAATCTCGTTAATGGAGACATATTATTCACGCGCTATGCTAGTTGAGAAGATTTTTCAGACAATTATAGAAAAGACTGCTCAATTTTGTTTTACGCAAATCAATAAATATAAACAGCTGAGATTTCCCAGTACATAAAACATTAAATGCGCATTGCCAATGCACTGCGAATTTGATGTTTTATGTACCTGAAAATTCAGTGGAAACATTTGGTGTCTAGCTGCCACAAGATATTCGTAATAACTTTTGAAAATATCTGAAGATAGTAAATTAGTTTCAGGGAAACCGTTTATCTGCAATACATTTTTTACGGCGATCTCGGCTAAGAAGATCTTTTTGTCCTAAGTAACTATTTCTTCTTATATCACGTCATCAGAGAATTTCTCTCCTCATAGAGGCACTTGATGTACTCTTTCCAGCTATCCGCTCTCTGCTCTGCATTTAAAAGTGGAATTCCTATTGCACTATTAATGTTACAACGATTGCTTTTAATTTCCCAGCAGGTTCTTTTGACTTTTCTATAAGCTGTGTCACTCTTTTCCTTATTCGATTCCGTCACATCGTTCCTGCACCCACATCTCCTTGCATGCCGTGCACCTTACATTTATTTCATTTGTAAAGGTTTCACATTAATGTATTCTGGTCTTGTCCTGAACGTTCTTTCATCGATAAGATGAAGTATTTCTTCTGTTACCCATCATTTTTCGCATTTATATAAACTTGCCTGTCAAACATCTGCGATCGCCGTTTTTTAGATATATGCAGTTCATCTGAACTACCTACACTGTATTCCTTATCGTAGTATCCACACCCTTAATGAAGATCAAACCCGTCTCATCATTTCTCATTAGTTCAGTACCCCATTTCCTTCCACAGCGGTTCTCCTGTGTGGTTCTATTAGTCTTCACTCTATTGTTCATAATTATTAACTTGTGAGAGGGATCTACAACTGCACCTCTTGTGATTCAAGAACAGAATATTCGCTGCTATCATTTCTTATCTGAACTCAACTGGAGTTCCTCATTTCTCAGCCCAGCGGATAGTCTCCCTGAACACTTGCTCCGGCTGGGGTGACCGAACGGTTCTATGCGCTTCAGTCTGGAACCGCTTGACCGCTACGGTAACACGTTCGTATCCTGCCTCGGGCATGGATGTGTGTGATGTCTTTAGGTTAGTTAGGCTTAAGTAGCTGTAAATTCTATGGGACTGATGACCTCCGAAGTTAAGTCCCATAGTGCTCAGAGCCATTTGAACCATTTGAACCTTAACACTTTCTCTACTGCTTCTCTTACAACTGCAATCGAGCCTCCGTGATTATTAGATTTTCATCTACCGTTACGAATTGAATTACCCATTCTGTATATTTAATACACTTTTTCTGTCTTCACCTTTTGCGTACGACGTAAATGTGTATACATGAACTATAGTTATCGGTGTTGGTTTGCTGTTGGTTCTCATAAGAACAACCCTCCACTGAAGTGTTCAGAATAGTTCATTCTCTGCCCATGTTCCTATCCATAACGAATCCCATTCCTGTTATGCCACTTTCCCTTTATATTATACTCTGGTTCTGTTGATGTTACCTCATATTCGCCTGACCAGAAATCCTTATCTTGTTTCAATTTCACTTCACTGACTCCAGCTATATATAGACCGCGTTTTTGCATTTACCTTATCAGATTTTCCTCTCACGTTGAAATTTTTTGACATTCCTTGTGCGACTCGTAGAATATCGTTGGTTATTCCATCTACCTCTCATGGTCTCCTCCCCTTTGGCAGTTCCGTCCCTGATATCCGAATGTGGCAATAATCTGTAATTTATTGCCAATGGAGAGATCCTCATGATACTTTTCAGTTATAGGCCACATGTCCTGTAGCCACACATTACGTGTCTTTGATGTAATGGTTTCCGTTGCTTCCTCATCCTCATTCCTTTGATCATTATTGGTTTGTTCGCCTCTTGGGGGTTGTTTTCTACCCGAAAGACAATAGAGTTGCCTGAATCTCTGTCCATTCCTCCGCCATGTTTGACAAGGTCAGTGCTGATGATTTTAATGAAAAATGAGCAGTAATGGTTTTGACCCAGGGCCTAGGACGTTTTGATTACTGGTCAAAAGAACTATCCCTACACCACGTGTCCACATTGGCTTCATTAATCTTTTACTTTTACTTTTTGCAAGTTGTAGCAGTATAGGGAACAATTTCTCTCAGAATTATAATACTCAGTGTACCATTCCCTGCAAGCATTATTATTCTAATTCTACATTATAGTTCAGCTCATAGTTGTTTGGTTTATTTTAGACAGTAATTTTAAAATTTCATGACAGAGCTATACTGGGTTATAAGTGGCTCATTATAACGTTTTAACATTACGCAGAAAATGTTTAGAACTTCTTTGTTTGATGAATTAGGAAGCTTTTCCACTTTCACTACTAACAGAGAAGTATTACTTAATTACTTTAAGGTAACATGTTCATTCTTAGAAAAAATTCACTTGTGCCACTCTTTGGAGAGCCTTGGCTGAGACGCCTGTCAACTTCCCTTACTTAACCGAGCCAGGAGAACGAAGCAGCAACAGACAAGGTTGAGAGCGATATTGGCGTAGGTGCAGCTTCCCGTGGGCAGGAGTGGGGCAGCTAGGTGGAGTCTGGCCTTGCTAGGAGCTTACAAAACGCTTTACCTGTTCCAGGTGAGTTGATGATAATTAGAGTCTTGGCTGCAGGGAAGATCGTGGTGATTATACATAAGTGGATTCTGCTTGTGTGTGCTACTGAGCGGCGGTGCATAAGATGGGTGTCGTGGTGTTGCTTATTCAAAGGGACCTTATTCAGTTATTGTTCCTTCCAGCTTATACAGATATATTTAGGCTTGATGATCTACCATTTTCTTCCCTGTTTTTAGTAAGCTCCATCTGTTAAGTACCAGGAACGTTGCAGAGTTGATATTTTGTGTTCGATATTTTCATGTGTGTTTGTCGAATTTGGGTGCCGGTAATATTTCATTATGGTTTTATTAGGTTCGTGCATTCAGACCAGCTGAATTATAGTATTAATCAATGTTTTATACTCGCTAAATACTCTGGTGCAAGTTACACTTGTACGAGGTGTCAACATATTCCTGTGTGCATTGCGTATTCTCACCTCTCACCATATGAGGGTACCATCCCTGTCGAACATAATCGTTTTGGTGGTCCAAGTGTTGTGACGTGGGGAGGCATAGAGAGCATGCGGGTACTGACGAAATTTTTGAACATGGCACATACACCAGTCACAGGTATTGTGATACTCTGTTCCTTCACCATATGTATCTCTTCAGGGATACATTCGGCTCTGACTAAGTTTTTATGGATGACAACGAGCAGCCGCATCAATCTGCGCAGGTGGAGGAGTTGGCCCACCTGTTCCACCAACTAAAATCCCATCGACTTCTTGAGGCACATCCATATGCACCAACGACAATCCAGAAGATGTCAATAGCGTTTGTGGAAGAATGGAACGCGTTACCCCAAAACTACCTACCAAACTTGGGACTAAAATCAGAGCACTTTGCGGAGTATTCATTGCCGTCCATAATGTTTACACACCCTGTGAAGACTCATGTTGTCTCGCCTTTATAATGTGCAGAGGACGATTATAAAAGGCGATGACTTCAGTGTAATTATTGTCTTTGAATAAATCATTTCTGTCTGTGTCCTTGTGTATTTCCTTGAATTACCCTCCGCTCTACACTGTAGCAGTTCTTATTACATGTGATATAGGCTTCATCCAACTATGTTACGTGCCAGTGATAGATTATACTAGAGGTACTTCCAGCCCTAACCTTATATGTTCCTGGGTACGTCCACAGTCACTATTCAGATTTAATCTACACTCATCCGAGAACGACCCCACTCTTCGTTTGTCACCTCCTCAGGCTCTTGGCAGACGACGCCGATGATATGCGGTTGTCAACGAAATACAGCATACTGGTCGGAAGGCAAGGAGATCACACCCACGCAGTCACCGTGTCACTGTTGAGCGTGAGATTGTGTGCCTTCAGGTCCTGTTAAATACGCTTGCAATTACGCCAGCAGTTTGGCTTGGGGTCTCTTTTTGCCTGTTGCATAGTGTAGCGGTCATCTGCTGGCGTAGTTGACCGCGGTCGAGCACCTTCCCTTTTTCACGTAGCAGTGCCTGTTGTTCGGATGCTCGCCATTCACGTGAAACATTGCTGTGTGTAACAAAATACTTCTGGAACACATTTGTCACTCGTCCTTCCTCCTGTTTCCCGACGATTCATCGCCGTGTAAAGTCGTCGAAATGTTGTCTCCTGGCCATGATGTAATGAAGAACACCTTTACAACTCACCGTAACTGCCACTTACTAGACACGTACCTTTTCCCTTTCCTTCAAACTGCTTCGTGTTGCAGGGGCTATAGTGAAGTTTATCTCACGCCATGTGACATCCAGCTTACTTTGCACATCTGGGATACCTCTGGCACTATGCTCCCACACTTTAATAAATATCCAAGTAGTTGCTAATAAGTTATGTTAATCTATTCCGTCCTTAGGGTTTGCGGAACGGTGTAGTCATCACATGTAAGATTTATTCAGATCCAACGCCTTCAGGCATGTACTGCGTCATATGCAAACAAAGAGCTAGAAGAATACCTATATGCTTTTCACAATCGTCGAAACGAAACATGTACTTCCATATTACACACATAAAAAAAAAGTTTTGCATCACATCGGTTCCGGGAGTTCCTGAACCCGTACAAAAAATAGGAATAGAGATCAACATCAACATCATTTCCACCATTTCACCGCTCAAGAAAACCACGCATTGCATGTCGTACCACCATACGTCTTCACCTTCAGAAGTAGTGGTCCAGATTGCTATACACACCGGTACCTCCAATACCCAGTAGCACGTTCTCTTGCATTGATGCATGCCTGTATTCGTCGTGGCATACTATCCACAAATTCATCAAGGCACTGTCGGTCCAGATTGTCCCCCTCCTCAACGACGATTCGGCGTAGATCCCTCAAATGGTTCAAATGGCTCTGAGCACTGTGGGACTTAACAGCTATGGTCATCAGTCCCATAGAACTTAGAACTACTTAAACCTAACTAACCTAAGGACATGACACAACACCCAGTCATCACGAGCCCGAGAAAATCCCTGACCCCGCCGGGAATCGAACCCGGGAACCCGGGAGATCCCTCAGAGTGGTTGGTGGGTCACATCGACCATAAACAGCACTTTTAAATGTATCGTAAGGACGTTAGATAGGGTTCATGCTGCAGAACATGCTGGTCACGTCGAGCGATGTCATTATCCTGAAGGAAGTTCAAAATGGTTCAAATGGATCTGAGCAATAAGGGACTTAACTGCTGAGGTGATCAGTCCCCTAGAACTTAGAACTGATTAAACCTAACTAACCTAAGGACATGACACACATCCATGCCCGAGTTAGGATTCGAACCTGCGACCGTAGCAGTCGCGCGGTTCCGGATTGAGCGCCTAGAACCGCGAGACCACTGCGGCCGGCTGAAGGAAGTCATTCACAAGATGTGCACGATGAGGGCGCGAACTGTTGTCCACGAAGACGAATGCCGTGCCAATATGAAGCCTATATGGTTGAACATTCACGTATCTCAGACCTGTTACTGTGCCTTCCATGACCACCAGCGGATTACGTCGGCACTATATTATGCCACCCCAAAGCAGCAAGGAATCTCCACCTTGCTGCACTCGCTTGACAGTGTATCTAAGACGTTCAGCCTGACCCGGTTGCCTCCAAATACGTCTCAAACGATTGCCTGTTTGACGGGTTACGCGACACTCATCCGTAATGCCAATCCTGAGAGGTTCATTCGGCATGTTTTTGGGCGCGTCTGTACAGCGCTGCAAGGTGTCGTGGTTGCAAAGATGAACCTCGCCATGGAGGTCGGGAGTGAAGTTGCGCATCATGCAGCCTATTGCGCACAGTTTGAATCGTAACACGACATCCTCTGGCTGTACTAAAAGCATTATTCAACATGGTGGCGTTGTTGTCAGTGTTCCTCCGAGCTATAATCAGTAGGTGGCGGTCATCCACTGCCGTAGTAGCCCCTAGGTGGCATGAACGAGGCATGTCATCGACAGTTCCTGTCTCTCTGTATTTCCTCCATTTCTGAACAACACGCTTTGGTTCACTGCGAGACGTCTGAACACTTCCCTTATTGAGAGCCCTTCCTGGTACAAAGTAACTGTGCAGAAGAGATCGAAGCGCTGTATTGACCGTCTAGGCATGGTTGAACTTCAGATAACAAGAGACGTGTACCTCCTTCCTGGTGGAATGACTGGAACTGGTCGGCTGTCGGACCTCCTCCGTCAAATAAGCTCTGCTCATGCGTAGTTGTTTACATGTCTGGGACATCTCTGAACACTCAAAGGGATTCTGTCTGTGATACAATATCTTCAGGAGTTCTGGGAACCAGGGTGATGAAAACTTTGATGTGTGTGTTAACAGACGACGCGCGAACAGACAACAGGCCGCTACCAAGTGCCTTTCAGGTACAAGTAAAGCCTTTGACTTCGTATTTAAACATAACTTCTACAATATGAATGCTAATATCTGAGCTTTACCTGAATGGGAATGTAAGGTAGGATTATGCTCTGTCTACCCAAACTCCAAGCGTTCGCTATCCCGATATTTCGGCTGCATTGGCATCTTAAGCACAAGTAGGACAAGTATAAATTTTCAAAAAATGGTTCAAATGGCTCTGAGCACTATGGGACTTAACATCTGTGGTCATCAGTCCCCTAGAACTTAGAACTACTTAAACCTAACTAACCTAAGGACATCACACACATTAATGCCCGAGGCAGGATTCGAACCTGCGACCGTAGCAGTCGCGCGGTTCCGGACTGAGCGCCTAGAACCGCTGGACCACCGCAGCCGGCTATAAATTTTCCTCCGAGAGTAAAGATAGTAGTAAAAAATATTACTAGGATATATATACTGAGTTGAACACACAGCTCTAATACTGAAGAACGTGTCAGCGGTTGGTCACCCGCTACAAAAATATAACAGGCGATTCTGATTTGCCTTGAAAAGTATACATGTAAAAATGTCCTTAAATTCTAGGTAACGATTGCGGTTTTCTTATGCCCTTGAAGATTGTGATGAAGGATTGTAAAAGATACTTCTATGGCATTCGACTTCTTGATCAGATTTTGCCTTATGTAAAGTTATCCGTACTACCTACTGACAAGCGCAAAGATTTCCACTCCCTCCAGCATCTCTACATCTGTAACAACGTAACTCAGACTTATCGTAACCTTAACGCACTGGTGTGAACAGCACAACACATGCATTAGTCCCCTTCAGAGCTAAATACCTTATGTCCTTCTTAGTCACAGGGCTGCATTCTGTAACTCGAATTTGGTAACAGGAACACGTGTCTGCAGCCACTTTCCTCGTTATACCAAATTGAGTAACAGCTTCAACAGACACCAATACCCATACCACGGTTACAACTAAGTAGAATTCTTTCATATATGGTAGTCCCCATTTTCCTAGTCTTACTTGGAGCAGTGTTACTTGAATTTATTTACTTCAGAACTCGGTATGTAATATAATCTCACATTTTTACTCTCATAAATACTAATACATCCCGATGTTATACTATTAATTATTATCAGTTGTAGTGGTAACAGTATTAGTGGTAGCATCCGCCTCCGTGGCCCCCTTTACTATCGTGTAGAAGATCCGCGTTCACATCCCATTACCGCCAGGATGGGAGGACTTGACTGAATGATAATTAATTGAATCCCTCAGCTGCCAACAAGTGTTTGTTGATATACATCTATGGGGACAGCTGAAAATTTGTACACCGACTTGGACCCGAACCCGGGATCTCCTGCTTACATGGCAGACGCTCTATCCATCTGAGCCACCGAGGACCCAGATGAACAGCGCGACTACAGGGACTTTTCCCTTGCACGCTCCCTGCTAGCGAAGCTGCACGGTCATCAATGGTATCTGTTCTTTCGAGAACAGTTATTATCTTCATATATAGTTAGAGGCTACTCGGCCATTGACCTTAGTCTGTGCGATTGCGCACAGGTTGCCCTAACTCTTACTGGAATCGTCATCTTCGTTGGTGCAAGTGATGAGTGGATGGGCAAATATCTATTAGGATCATTACATATGTAGATTGTTGACAGTGGGGAATGTGGGTCTCGCGGGGAGCGTGCAAGGGATAAGTCCCTGCAGTGGCGCTGTTCATCTGTGTCCTCGGTGGCTCAGATGGATAGAGCGCCTGTCATGTAAGCAGGAGATCCCGGGTTCGGGTACCGGTCGGTGTACACATTTACAGCTGTCCCCCTCGATGTATATCAACAAACACCTGTTGGCAGCTGAGGGATTCAATTAATTATCGTTTATTCTAGGGAAGCTGCACGGTCATCAAGGTGTCTGTTCTTGTGAGGACAGTTACTATCTTCTTATATAGACTTGACTGAAGTTCATTCAGCCTCGTTATGCCAACTGAGGTGCTACTTGACCGAGAACTAGCGCCTCCAAGGTCCAAAGGTGACGTAGCTCTTTTTAGTAGTGGTAATAGTACCTGTCGTTGTATTATCACTAGTGTCACTGCTCTTAATCGGTGCTGTAATCTTGATTCAAATCAATTCTCATTGTACTTCTAAAATTTTCTTACTACTTTAACCTGGAAATTTATATTATTTCATAAATAATACTAATATGAAAAATATTACATGTGAAACACCCTGGTACGACGTGAAAGAGGACGAAGAAGTACTCTGATCTACTCAAATAAATAATTAAATACATATTACATGAAGGGATGCATCGCCGCCTCATAAAACGGCCATAAAAAACTAACTGGGGGGGCTGGACCTTGTGGGCGCGGGAGAATTTCATTCACCTTTTATTACACTTAAAAGTTTATTCAAGTAAACAATTAATTCAAATAACAATCATAAAATATAAAATTGCCAAACGAGGGTTACCAGATATCTAAACGGGCACATGTTTGTTCTTGAGACACTAATTCTGATATAGGTGCAATTAATAAAAGCAACAAACTAGGATTTAATAAGAATTCTCTGAACAGCTTGTCATTATAGTGATTACTAGTTACACATCAGCCAATACCACGTTCGCTGGAATATTGTACCATGATTAACAGTAAAATGATAGGCATCAATCATTACAGATCAAACAGCAGAAGCCAATTTTTGTTAACTCAAATTTCATGGGATTATAGTAATACCATTACAATACAATGCTTTCAGTGTTAATTATCTTGAGGGATAGACTGAAGACAAACTAAAGGGTGACAAAATTGACTTACAGACAATAAATGCCACACTTAGCAAATGCTTACGTAACTGAATAAACAGAATAAGCAACTTTAAACATGCAAGTCTTTCATCTGGAACACAACTCAGCTAACGCCTGAAAAGGACAGGCAATAGCTAGATTTACAGAAATTCCTTTTGATGTTGTGAATCTGGGACTAGTATCTTATAAATATATCTGAACTGCAAGCGCCAAACGGTTATGGACACGAACGTCGGACACAACAGGCAGCGTGGACAACGGCCAAGTCTCCTGCTCGACCAGCAACTGACGGCCAGACCAATAGCGCGAGGTGTACAAGTCTCACGCCGACTTTCCCTCACATACACTCCCTCAGACAGTATTAAATTCAAAACAGACAAATGTTACTGGGCGTACGTGTAGCATAAATGGAACGTTAGAGTCTACTACATAAGAAGAGAAAAGGAATGTGTGTGAAACACTGACAAGGAGAAGGTTCACAAGGTTAAAATGATTCTGAGCACTGTGGGACTTAACATCTGAGGCCATCAGTCCCCTAGAACTTAGAACTACTTAAACCGATCTGACCTAAGGACATCACACACATCCATGCCCGAGGCAGGATCGAACCTGCGACCGTAGCGGTCGCGCGGTTCCAGACTGCGCCTAGAACCGCTCTGCCACACCGGCTGGCCAAGGAGAAGGGATGGGATGTTAGGACATCTATTAGACATCAGGGAATGACTTCCTTGGTTCTAGAGAGAGTTGTACAGGGTAAAAATGTAGAGAAAGACATCCAGAAAACAATTGACGACGTAGGTTCAAGTGATACTCTGAGATGAAGAGGTTGGCATAGGAGAGATAATGAACGTGCCACAACTTAAACTCCTTAAATAAATAATCCTACACTAATAAACCCAAGGCAACATCAAATTAGTACTAAAACACGTTAAACAAATTGTCATTGCCTTCTAGCATTAATTAACCCACACTCAATCCCCAGGATTTTACACAAGCCATTCAAATCACACTACCATAAGATTACCTCAAGAAATGACATAAAATGATAAAATAGCCTTACAATAGTTACGCGACCGTTCTGGACCCAAACATTCAAAACTCCGTAAAAAGATCTGGCGGAATGACCGTACATTGTTGGATCGATCCGTTCGGTCATACACAGTGCTTCCTTAAACAGACTAAACATTAATATTAAGAAATAATACACAGTTATCCCCAAGGTTTAAATGGTAAACCACACTTTCAAAGCCATCAGGCGCCAATACGAGTTACTACAGTCACAATGGCACAAAAAGTTTCGTAGCAGCGTACCACAAGGTAAATTGTACACAGAGTTTCGTGATTGAGAATCAACCCGTAAACTGTCTCAGGTTCGTCACACTTGCAAAAAATATGTCTCCAACGAATGAGGTAAATATAATGACACCTCCTTATTATGTTAGTGGAAGTCCGTGTCCAACAGCAACGTAAAGATAGGTCACGGGTCAAAACTCCCAAAAACTTGTATCGGCTAACGACCACCAAAGTTCTTCGCCACGTAGTCCATCCCAAAATGCCCCCAACACAGCCAGCGCCGACCCGAATAGACGTTGTCATCGTGACAATATTCGCCGCCAAGGTTACCTCTCGTGTCGTCTACCAACCACACACTGTTACTAATGCCCCTCACTCAGCACGTCCGCTCGGTCATTCACCTGTCCCAGTGCGAGCGCCACCTCGCGAACACAACAGGGTTGCCGAAAGAGTACGGTCACTGTATGAGATTCGATAGGATGAAAGTTGGCATGGCTCAATATTTTTCATAATATTATAACATTAGAAATCTCATTTTCAAATAGCTTGCAAAGCAGAGGTGAATATTTGTAAATTTATTGTGGTTAGGGACATAAAGAAAGACTACAAGAATTAGGAGAACCAAGAAAGAAAAGCAAGAAGGACACGAAGTTTAGTAACGTTAACACACCTGACTATTAGACAAAGAAGGAACCTCCATTGCGTAAATGTGAACCTGTATCATTACGTTTCACCAACAGCCTTTGCATCAAAATTAAAATTGCAATATGTGTACTATTTTATATGCTGTTGGTGTTGTTACTTCTTTGTCTCATTGGCCAACTAGGTGAATTCAGATTGGCCAACACTGTAAAGCCCGAATACGAGCCTATCTGCGTTTCTCGAGGTGAGAATTTTCGTGAAAGATATAACTCTGTGACAAACTGTGAACTGTGAAGGTGCCTAGTGACCCCGACCAGGGCACAACCAGCAATACCTCCTGAAGAATGCTCTGAATGTTTTCAGCTCCAAACACTGCTGACGATCAAAGCCAATGTATGGACTACAGAATCAAATTAACACAAAATAATAACGATATCAAATTTAGTGATCAGAAACTTAAACTCAGCTGCTACCGAGAATTCATACGCACTATGACTGTATCTACCTGTCAATTTACTGTGTTCGAGTAAATTAATGAAGCTTTGCAATCAATGTCGGTATAAACGCTTGCCGTAAGTGATTAGTAAATTTTCTTTTGCTTTGCAGAAATTTGCAATGTTTATTTGATGAACCCTGATTTAAATTACGTTTCCTATGTCATTTATAACAGATAAAATTGTGCCCACTAGTTCAGTGCACCCTCATTCCCATAAGAAAGCACTTTTCCATTCAGCCATTCATCGTGCAGTTACTGTACCTTTGTCTTCTAACCAGCTTAATGAAGAGATGAATATAATAAATACTACTACAGTTAACAACGGCTATGATACCATAATAGCTGACAAGATCTTCAAAGTTAAAACTGACACTAAAGCGACCGCTTTATGCAGCAGTGCTGTTTCTAACAGTAACGTGTGCAAAAATGTTTTCTCAGTTCCATTTTTAGGCCGAATTTCTCTTAAAATTCGTTGTCTTCTGATTAAAAAATATGAATTCAAAGTTACCTTTTCCACGAAGAATAATTTGTAAAATACTCTCGTTCACAATCCAAAGTCCACAGTCACTGAGCTTAGGTGACAGCTGCTCCTTCTTCTCAATCAGTGGTGATTGCTGGCGATTTATAAGATGCCAGTCTCTCGGGAGACCATGGTCATCCAATGGGTGAGAAGTTTAGATAATATGATAGGCAGGCCAGGCATCACGAACAATTTGCGTTCTTGCGTTATCTTGTTGAAAGATAACGTCACAGACTCATCAAAGATTGGGCATCGGCAGTGGCATTCACACGTCCAAAATGTAACAGCTGATATTGAAACGTACGGTTTTGCAAAACAAAAGTGGTCGTGTCGATTACACAAAAAACACCATCACGCCAGCTTGTGGGCCAAGACGAGGAAGACAAAGAAAACTAAGCAATGTTTTTTTCCCAGAGCCTCCAAGCACGTATATGGCCATCGTCATATCGTAAACAGACATGAGACTCGTCTTATAAGACGACTTGGTGCTTATGTTTGCTGGGTATCCCCCCCTGCACTGCCGCATCAAGGAAAGCCGAAACAATGAGTCCTGTCTCGCTGAAACCAGCTCACTTCCTGACACAGTACATAAGAGGGATGTATGATCCTACACAGCACAGCAAGCTATGTGTGTATCGTCTAGGAAATCAGTTACATTTAGACATTGGTTTCCTACATGGCGGTTAGCATAACCTTTATGAGTCAGTCGATTCTTCATTATAGACGTGGATTGCCGACTAACGCGAGCAGTAATATCGCGGAACATCAAACTGCAGTGCAAGTGGGCCACTATCAAGCCATAGTAAAATTCTGACACGTGCTATTGGACACCCCTTTTTCTCATATGAGTAGTAACTCGATCTACTCACTAAAAGCCAACCTCGAAATGCCGTATGTGCATGAGAACAAAACCTGGGTAATATTACTCATTACTGATAACACGTGCTTCAGTTGTAATAATTTTTTATTTTCCAGTGAAAGGAAACTGTAGCTGAGATTATCAGTCATGAATAATGTATACATCAATTCTAGATGTACTATCAAGAGAGACATCAGCGTCATCTTCCGATATATGCACGGCGTAGGTGGCGAAACCTCTTCCTACTTTGTGTGGGTTTGCAAAAATGCTACTTACTTCTTTTTTTTCTTTTTTAGGGCCTGCAGCGTAATATATGTCTGATAACATGACTGTTACAGTAGATACACGAAATAGTTGCTCATAATGAGTAATCTTTATTTACAATTTCGACAGACTGTTTCAGCTATACTCCGTTTTCAAGTACGTCTAGATTGATGTGACGTTCATAATGCGTAGTTAGTGGATTGTTTTGTAACTGTCACTCCTTTAATAAGATCTTAAATATTGTTGACAATCTTTGTAAACATATAGTGTCGTAACAGTGGAACTGTCAAACTGCTGTCACGTCGTAATTAACATTTAATTTTAACATCTAGACAACAACATTTACGATCTTATTAAAGCAGTGACAGTTACAAAACAGTCCACTAACGACGCAAAATGGACGTTGTGGTGTCACCGCCAGACACCACACTTGCTAGGTGGTAGTTTAAATCGGCCGCGGTCCATGTAGTACATGTCGGACCCGCGTGTCGCCACTGTGATCGCAGACCTAGCGCCACCACCAAGGCAGGTCTCGTGATACGAGAGTGGACTCGACCCCAGTTGTACGAGAACCTAGCTACCGCCCAGATGTACGAAGCCTTTCTCTCTCATTAGCCGAGAGACAGAATAGCCATCAGCTAAGTTAATGGCTACGAACTAGCAAGGAGCCATTTGTATCAGTGCCTATAGCTTACGAGTAATCAAGAGAGATGTATTCCAAGGAATTATTAAAAGTTAAGTAAAAAGCATCTACATACTTTTCTTCTTATTCATTCATAAGTTTTTATGTTCCAGACTTCACGCCCGTATGCTTATTGCCGTTCGTGCACTATCGGCTACAGCTTTAGTTTAGCATTCCTTTTCAGCAATCCACATCACGGTGTCGGTCCAGCTACCGACACTACAATTATTGGCGACGAGATAAAGCGTTTGTATTAATTCATTTGCACCATTGGCCGATTTCAAGTGTTCTGATTGCTTACATTTAATTGTGTCATGGCTTCGCCACAATCTCCAGATGTACTGTCCGAATTTTATCGCTTGCAGAATCAGCAGACGCAGGCGTTACTGGATGCCCTTGGACAGCTCGTCCAGGGTCAACGTGCGCTGCACACCGATGCGGCCGCCGCCGCTTCTTCGCTACCGCTGCCACTGAACGCTGTTGCACCTCCCTTTCGACCATACGTGGCAGCCGATGAGACCTGGCCAGAGTGGTCTCGTCAGTTCGCCTTTCACATGGCTGCCTACAGAATTCAAGGTAATGAGCGGCAGCCGTTTTTGCTTTCTTGTGTCGGTGTGTCCACATACCGTGTGATAGTGAAATTGTTTCCCCGACGCGACGTAGCAACTTTGTCATACGAGGACATTTTGTCTGCATTAGATGCCTATTTCAAAGAAACAGTTAATGTGGTTGCAAAACGGTATACGTTTTTTCGTACAAAACGTACGGCCGGTCAAACTAATAGGGAGTGGGTAGCAACATTGCAAGGACTTACTAGGGACTGTGCCTTTGAATGTGACTGTGGTCTTTCTTATTCAGATACAATGGTGCGTGATGCAATTGCACAGAACGTTTCTGATGTTCGCATACGGGAGCAAATTTTGAAACTCGTTAATCCCTCCCTTCAACAAGTGATAGACATATTGGATAGACAGGACACACTGGACTGTGCTCAGGAATCTTTTGAAACTTCGCCAGCCGTGTGTAACATTAACCGGCCCGCTGGACGCGCTGCGCGGCCCGGTACCCGGGCCTCGCGCACGGCGACACAGCGACCGCCGCGTGCTAAGCCAGGTGTGCCGCGCCAGCCCACAAATGTAGTGAAATCATGCCCGCGGTGTGCTACTAGACATTCGCGTGAACATTGCCCGTCACGCCAAGCTATTTGCTTTTTCTGCAATAAGAAAGGACATGTTCAAAGTGTTTGCCAGAAAAAGCTCAGATCAGACAATCACAATCATTCCAGGCCCTTTGCTTCGCGCCGGAATCGAACCAAGGACACTCAGGCTCGTGGACCTTCGCCTATGGACATTCATGTCGTTAATTCCACTTCGTCCAGTGACACTTTCTCTAACAATGACTGTGATCGTCCCACAAAAACTGTGCGTCGACGTCGCCGGAAATCACGTCAATTAGCAAGTGATTCTGTACCAGTGTCTGTTCCAATTGCACAAAACAGTCGCTCTTGTCGTCAGCAGGACAATAAACTTTTTGTGGACTTAGACTTTGAAGGCAAAGTGATACCATTCCAGCTCGATACCGGAGCTGCAGTTTCATTGCTCAATCACGACACATACAAACAACTGGGCGCACCTCCGTTGCGTGCCACAAATGTTAAGCTAACTACATATTCCGGACAGAAAATTCCTGTGTTAGGACAGTGCAGCCTTCTTGCAACATACAAGGGACAAACAAAACTTGTGTCATTTTACGTTCTTCGTTCTTCTTCTGCAGTGAACTTGTTTGGTTTAGATTTATTTAAGTTGTTTAACATGTCTATTGTAAATCAGGTCCTATCAGTGAATCAGACTGTGCCTACAGACAGTGTTTCTCGCTTATGTGACGAATTTGCAGATATTTTTGCACCGGGCTTAGGTTGCGCTAAAAACTATGAAGCACATTTAGAACTGAAGGTAAACGCGCAACCGAAATTTTTCAGGGCGCGCAATGTTCCCCACGCATTGCGTGATGAGGTCGCAAGAACGTTACACGATCTCGAATCACAGGGTGTAATTGAACGTGTGCAAGCTTCTCTCTGGGCCTCACCCTTAGTCATTTTGCCAAAACCTTCCGGAAAATTGAGACTTTGCGTGGACTTCAAGGCCACAGTGAATCCACAGCTAGTGACTGCTACTTTTCCTTTGCCCCGCCCGGAAGATCTTTTTGCTAAACTGTGCCCGGGAAAATATTTTTCAAAGTTGGACCTCGCCGATGCGTACTTGCAAATACCGGTGGACGACGAATCCCAGCGCGTATTGGTGGTTAACACGCATCTTGGATTGTACCGCTTCAAAAGACTGCCATTCGGGTGTGCATCCGCCCCTGCCTTGTTTCAGCAATATTTACAAACTATTTGTGCGTCGGTCCCTACTGCAGCAAACTATCTGGACGATATAGTGATCTCCGGACAGACAGAAGAAGATCATCTTGCGAACTTACGAACATTATTTCAGGTCTTGCGGCAAAATGGTCTTCGCTTGAGGAAGGACAAATGTGTGTTTTTTGCTCGTGACTTACCATACCTGGGACATGTCATTAATGCCCAAGGCATACATCCGAGTCCAGAGCACCTCCGTGCCATACAAGAATTGCCTTCCCCTCAAAATGTGAAACAGCTACAGAGTGTGTTGGGTAAAATTAATTATTACCATAAATATGTGCGCAATGCCTCTTCCATTTCAGCTCCGCTTCATCGCTTACGCCGTAAAGGTGTTCCGTTCGTCTGGACGACGGAATGTGAACGCGCCTTTCGCCAGTTGAAATCGGCGTTGCTTTCTCATACTTGCCTTACGCCATTCGATCCCCAGAAACCCCTTTTGTTGATGGTAGATGCATCGGATTTCGGGATCGGTGCTGTGCTTGCGCACAAAGTTGGCTCACATGATCGCCCTATTGCCTTTGCGTCCAAATTGCTCTCGTCTGCGCAAAGAAATTATTCACAGATAGAGAAAGAAGCTTTGGCTCTCGTGTTTGGTGTTACTAAGTTCCATGATTTCTTGTATGGTCGTCACTTTACCATCATCACAGACCACAAACCTTTGACATCGCTTTTTCATCCGACCAAGCCTGTACCTCCACGTACAGCGCAGAAATTCATTCGCTGGTCTATTTTCCTCTCGCAGTACCGCTACGATATCTTGTATCGGTCCACTGCTAAGCACGGAAACGCCGATGCGTTGTCCCGTTTGCCTGTTGCTGAGGATACAGCATTCGATTCTTCCGAACTTGCTTGCATGTTCATTGATTCGGAAACCGATGAAGTGGTCGAATCGTTTCCGATTGATTTTCGTCGTGTCGCTACAGCCACAGCTGCTGACCCTGTCCTTGCTACTGTTTTACGTTTTGTTGCTACGCAATGGCCTTTGTCAAAGTCTCGGATCGAGGATCCGTTGGTTCGCCGATTTTTTGCTCACAAGGAGAGCCTTTTTGTTCGACGTGGTGTTTTGTTGTTGCGTTCTGATAATGATCAGTCCAGAGTCGTGGTCCCACGTTCGTTACAGTCCTCTGTTTTACGGCTTCTTCATAAAGGACATTGGGGTATAGTGCGAACGAAACAACTTGCTCGTCAGCACTGTACTTGGTTCGGACTCGATGCTGCGATTACGAATATGTGTTCATCGTGCCCGGCGTGTGCCGAACAACAGTCCGCACCGCCGCGGAAAGTCTTTGCGTGGCCAAAAGCCACTTCCCCTTGGCAACGCTTGCACATTGATTTTGCTGGTCCATTCTGGAATGCTCGATGGTTGGTTCTGGTCGACGCCTTCAGTAATTTTCCTTTTGTTGTCCGGATGTCTTCCACGACGTCCTCCGCCACCATCCAAGCGTTGTCTGCTATCTTTTGCATTGAAGGTCTTCCGCAGACTATTGTTTCCGACAATGGCCCACAATTCATGTCCGCAGAATTTCAGTCATTCTGCCAGGCCAATGGTATTCAACATCTGACTTCCGCGCCGTTTTCGCCTCAGTCCAACGGTGCCGCTGAACGATTGGTCCGGACTTTCAAGTCACAGATGTTGAAATTGAAAGAGTCGCATTCTCGGGAGGACGCTTTGTTGCTCTTTTTGTCTTCGTATCGCTCTCAGCCCCGAGATGGTCGCTCGCCGGCTGAGTTGCTCCACGGTCGTCCTCATTGCACCTTGATGTCTTTGCTGCATCCGCCGCATCAGGTTCCTGCGCAGCGGCAGACTCCTGCTTTTGCTCCAGGCGACGTTGTATTTTATCGCAACTATCGAGGTTCACGGCGTTGGCTCGCAGGGCGCATTCTTCGCTGCCTCGGCCGCGCGATGTATTTGGTTTTGGGGGCCTCTGGTGAGGTGCGTCGGCATCTCAATCAGCTGCGCCTCTGTCGTCGCTCGGGTTCTGCCGCTCCCCGTCTGCTTTCAGCGACGGTGCCGTCCGGTCAGCGCCCTGGGGACCCATCTACTGGCTCGCCTCATCCCCAGGTGTTACCGACGATGCCTTCCATTTTGCCCCATGGCGACGCGCCGCCGCCGCCGCAGCAGCAGCAGCAGCAGCAGCAGCAGCCGCCGCCGCCGCCGACCGCATTCGACGCTTCGTTGCAGCCGCCAAGCGCCTCCCAGGGTCACGCGCCGCCGATCGCTTCCCGTGACCAGCTGTCCTCCGCCATGGAACGCCCGCCCGCTCCGGACCACATGACGTCATCGCGCGTCGGCTACCCCGACGCAATGGAGGTCGACACTTTGGCCCCTCCTGTTTTTTTTACGGGCGCATACACCGCATGTTGACGTGCACCCTGGACTAGTTTTGCAGGCGTTTCCTAGCTCCCCTCGGACCGGATGGCCGGGTGCGGGTGGCACAGCCTCGCCTGTTGTTAGGCTCCCCACCTCATCGCATACGTCAACATGTGGTCCTCCCCACGGCGGGCGGAAGCCTTATTACACGACCGTTCGCCGATTTGCGGGGGAGGAATGTGGTGTCACCGCCAGACACCACACTTGCTAGGTGGTAGTTTAAATCGGCCGCGGTCCATGTAGTACATGTCGGACCCGCGTGTCGCCACTGTGATCGCAGACCTAGCGCCACCACCAAGGCAGGTCTCGTGATACGAGAGTGGACTCGACCCCAGTTGTACGAGAACCTAGCTACCGCCCAGATGTACGAAGCCTTTCTCTCTCATTAGCCGAGAGACAGAATAGCCATCAGCTAAGTTAATGGCTACGAACTAGCAAGGAGCCATTTGTATCAGTGCCTATAGCTTACGAGTAATCAAGAGAGATGTATTCCAAGGAATTATTAAAAGTTAAGTAAAAAGCATCTACATACTTTTCTTCTTATTCATTCATAAGTTTTTATGTTCCAGACTTCACGCCCGTATGCTTATTGCCGTTCGTGCACTATCGGCTACAGCTTTAGTTTAGCATTCCTTTTCAGCAATCCACATCACGGTGTCGGTCCAGCTACCGACACTACAGACGTCACATCAGTCTAAACGTAGTTGAAAATGGCGATAAAGCTGAAACAATTTGTTGTATTTGTAAATAAATATTACTCATTATAAGCAGCTATTTGGTGTATCTACTCTAAGCTAATTACTTCCAAATGCAGGCAAAAGCGCATTGGACACACTTGCGTCTGAACCATGGATCCAGTAAAGGGAAGTTCATAGACGAAGCAGATTGCTGACAATTCGATTCCGAAATACGCAGTTTCACTCATTAAAGACACTATAGACGCATTCCGTTACCTACACATCAAAATAACCCATGATGGACGGAACAAGGAGGGCATAAAGGTCAGACTAGTACAGACAAAGAGGGAATTCCTGGCCAAGTGAAGTGTACTAGTATCAAGTATATTCCTTAATATCAGGAAGAAATTTCTGTGAGCAGACGTTTAGAGCACAACACTATGTGGCAGTGAAACATCGACTCTGAGAAAACCGGAACTGATGAGAATCAAAGCATTTGAGATCTGGTGCTACAGAAGGGTATTGAATATTAGATGGAGTATAAGGTAAGAAATAAGGAAGTTTTTCGGAGAATCGGCGAGGACAGGAATATATTGGAAAAAATAACAAGAACAAGTGCAAGATGATATGACATCTGTTAATACTCTAGAGAATAACTTTCATGGTACTAGAGGAAGCTGTAGAGGATAAAACCTGTAGAGGCAGACAGAGACTAGAATACATCTAACAAATAACTGAAGACGTAGGTTGTTATTCTGATATGGAAAGGTTTACGCAGGAGAGGAATTCGGCCCTAGAGATGTTGATGCATAGTCGGAAGACGTCCTAATATATGTATCTGCAATATCCCGGCCTAAAAACGAGAAGAAGACGAATAATTCGTTGGTTCAGCTGCAGTGGTGATACACGTATAACATCGGCGTCTGTGGGATTCAGGCCGACACACGAGAAGAAGAGCAGTAATACGTTCCTTCAGCTGCAGTGCTGAAGCAAGCATATCAAACAGGCTACATCCGCTCATAAAACCAATACATACTTTCTCATCAGAAATCTTTCCCTGTGGCTTTAAGGAATTCCTGTAAATAGGAGCAGAGCTTGCATCGAGGAATCTTCCAAGACCACAAAAGAACCTTCCTAGAAGAAATAAAATGTGACTCTCAGCAAGTATTTCGAAAGTATTCAAAGGTTCCTCGTCGTGGTACTGTCAACTATAAATTATCACTGTATTAACAGCCATCACCGGTTGCTCTTTCAGAATTCAAAGGACCTCAAAGACGATTAACTTTACAATTCTTCAGCGAAGATTCCGTCACCCATTCCGCTTAGATAACTTATTTAGTTGTAGTCCATGTTGAGATCTAGATGGGGAATAATACGAATACTACCGATTCTCTAATCGATGTGGGCTCGAAAAAAGCGGTTATGTCTGATCTAGTTCCAGTTCTCTTTCAAATTCAGAATGTGGCAGGGGTAAAATACAGGGAGCGAAAGGCTATTTACAATTTGTACAGAAACCAGTTGCTTTTATAAGAGCCGAGGGGCACGAAAGGGATGCAGTGGGTGGAAGGGAGTGAGACAGGGTTGTAGCCTCTCCTCGCTGTTATTCAATTTGTATATTGAGCAAGCAGTAAAGGAAACTAAAGAAAAATTCGTAGGAATTAAAGTCCATGAAGAAGAAATAAAAACTTTGAGGTTCGCCGATGACAATGTAATTCTGTCAGAGACAGCAAAGGACCTGGTAGAGCAGTTGGACGGAATGGACAGTGTCTTGAAAGGAGGGTATAAGATGAACATCAACAAAAGCAAAACGAGGATAATGGAATGTAGCCGAATTAAGTTGGGTGATACTGAGGGAATTAGATTAGGAAATGAGACACTTAAAGTAGTAAAGGAGTTTTGCTATTTGGGGAGAAAAATAACTGATGATGGTCTAAGTAGAGAGGATATATAATGTAGACTGGCAATGGCAAGGAAAGCGTTTCTGAAGAAGAGAAATTTGTTAACATCGAGTATAGATTTAAGTGTCAGGAAAACGTTTCTGAAAGTATTTGTATCGAGTGTAGCCATGTATGGAAGGGAAACGTGGACGATAAATACTTTAGACAAGAAGAGAATAGAAGCTTTCGAAATGTGGTGCTACAGAAGAATGCTAAAGATTAGATGGGTAGATCACATAACAAATGAGGGGTTATTGAACAGAATTGGGGAGAAGAGGAGCTTGTGGCACAGCTTGACGAGAAGAAGGGATCGGTTGGTAGGACATGTTCTGAGACATCGAGGAATCACCAATTTAGTATTGGAGGGCAGCGTGGAGCGTAAAAATCGTAGAGACCAAGAGATGAATACACTAAGCAGATTCAGAAGGATGTAGGCTGCAGTAGGTCCTGGGAGATGAAGAAGCTTGCACAGGATAGAGTAGCATGGAGAGCTGCATCAAACCAGTCTCAGGACTGAAGCCTACAACAACAACAACAGTTCCAGGTGTCTACACTCGCAAGTTTGGCTGACCCCGGGCTGCCGACGTTTCGATTATTCTCTGTCCATAAGCTGTACCTCGGTGGGTTGTACAGAGTGTCAAGTCTCTTCCTCGGCTCTGTCTGTTTCACTTCTTGTAAAGGTGAAAGCCTTGCATTCACAACAGGTTTCCTTCATAAATAGAAACCGCCAAACAAATAATTGTTTCGCGGTCAAAGCCAATCACCGCTCGGTATTGTAAGAACAGTACTGTCAAGACGAAATCCTAACCTCTCAATTCATTAATGACGTGACAGTCTTGAAAGGCAATGATTAGACTTGGAAAAGTCTGGAACCATATACATGCGTACAAACAGGTAGAATCTAACTATTTAAGTAAGCAGAAAGTAAACAAGTAGTCACATGTTTGAAAATAGTTACAACAATATTCCTTTTAGTTACTGAGCCCTCCAAAGCAATGAAATGAGTTTGATTTAGGTGGAACTGTTTTAAAGACATTTTAATCCTTGAGATATTGAGGGAGTCGTGGTAAAAAATTACTGTTCTGAAGAGCTCGCCGCAGCGCGTAGTGTGAAGCAGTTGCCGTCCGTTTCTGCCGGTGGTGGCGCTGTGGCAATCGTAGCTATGGTGTCTCCCTCTGGTGGGAAAGGAGAAATGTAGCCTGATCACGTGCATTTAAGTGGCGCTAAGAGCTGGTCAGTTGGTCAGTCTGGTGTCAGTCTGGGTGAGCCTGGAGTCAGTCTGGGGTCAGTCCCTCATCCCCAGCTTGCTAGTATTTCTCTCGTCCGAATTTGTGGCGCAGTGAGAGAACTCAACGAGTGGTCGCCCGGTCGGGAGCTTAGTTCCTGCATCTGAGTCTGTGCGTTAGGCCGCCAGTCTGCTCGAATTGCTCAGGCAGCGGTCATTGGCGGTTGGATCGATCGGTTGGTCGGCCGCGCACTGAGACACAAGAGAGCGGCGCATGTGAGGTCGCCACGTGAGTCCAGTGGGCCGCGCCGTATAGGGGGGGGGTAGTGGCTTCGTGGCCGACAAGAGAGCAATACGAGTCAACCCACGACATTGGTCCGGCCGGTGCGAGCTGCGACGCCGTGACACGGGAGATCGGCGCGCCTTCCAGCGTCCGTTGAAGCGGCTGGCAACGGACGGCTCGGAAGAGCGTTTTGGGGGTGCTGCGCTAGGTCTTCATCAGAAATTGCAGTTTATTAGAGGTTAAGTGATTGGTGATATGTTTCTTCATTTACCTGTTAAATTCTACTTGTTTTCTTGGTGAGGTCACCAGCCGATTTGTTTTGGGGTCGTCCCAACATTCTTCTCCGTTTGCCCACCCGCGGGAAGGTGGTTATTTATGAATTGAGTGGTCCGTTTTTCCCTGGTGGAGTAGGGCCGGGTTATAGCAACCTGAGTTCGGGTTGTTCGGTAATCTACCTATCAATCTGATTTACGTTAATAGCTGCCTCTGTCATGTTTGTCGGATTCGGTGTGTAACGGCCTAGTTCCTGAAATATGTTTTTATCTTGCCTATCATCTTGAGAGGCCGTATATATGTACTGTAGAGCATGTTTGGCCAACCTCGTATAGTTTTATATAACATTGAATTTCATGAGCTTTTAATTAAATGGTCATTTTAGTATATAAAGTTGCCATCGTAAGCCTTTTCTTAGAAGTTAAAGTCGAGTTGCACCTTCGGTGGCCAGTTAATCTTTTAGTTTTAGTGTTTTGTACCATTTAAATCCCTCCTACGAGGTGCATAGTTCTTGTGCTTGTGTGAATTGTTAAAATATTTACTTTAACTTAATATGGTGTGTTGCAGATTTGCACCTGTGTAGTCTTTCAGAGGTTGTTGCGAGCGGTCGTGACTACGGCCGTGTCAAAAGGGAGCGGCAAGGTTCTCGGCCCGAGAGCTCATAAACTCAAAAATGGTTTCTTTCTGCCTCTGAATAAATTCTAACTTAATATTTAGAGGGTGCATCCTGCTTGTAATTTAAAATCTGTTTCTTAAAACGAAAAGCTTTTAGAAATAAAATTCCCATTTGTTAAAAGCAATTTCATTTTGATTTCATTAGTTACTCCCTGGCAACTACTTCCACACTCACATAGTGTGATTAAATATGTTAATGTTCTTGATGAATAGCTAGTAAATAATGTAAATACCTAAGAAAAAGTTTTGAATGTAAAATCATGGTTCATTAAGTCCATTACTATATATTAGCTGAATAAAGCTATACAGTAAAGTAATATAGTAGTTTACTGCCAGTACGTAACAGTGGAGAATTTTACATATCGACAGTGCAATCACATAACCTGAAGGAGTTTGACAGTGACAGTGGCCGCAGAAGCCTCCCCTTACTTGAAACACTTAGTGTTCACTCACTGGGCACTGGTCTGTTTCTTCCCGATAAGATTAATATTACTCACTTCTAGGTTATCTCGATCACGTAGCACTCTCGGCAACAGCAAGTACTGTTTACTGCATGTTCATGTAATCCTTACCCCTGACGTCGATTTCACGTACGAACTGGAAAAAGGCATTAGGATGAGTTTTGAGGCAATTGGGATGTTCGAGAGCCGATCCGTAGTGTTGTTCCACTCGACGTCCATTCAACAGCTGTATTATTTCATTTGGTCATTTGGACAGTCCGCTATAAATATAGAAAGCAATACGTAATAAACGAGGTAGTAACGCCAAACGCTCATGGTTTTCACTGACTTCCTTTTCATACTGTAAGCCACGTACTGTTGTCATGAGTTAGTTTGCAGTGTGTAGCCACTATTCTTGCAGCGTATGTTACTTACAATGTATGAATTTGGAGCCGGTTTTCGAAAGTGTACACAATAGCACATCCAAACTCACACTGGAATGATGACAAGTTCACTGTCATACAAGACGAACATCCTTCTATCAGCCAGAAAAATTCGTCTAGGACGCAAAAGCACTCACACTCGCAACCCAAACTGTCACCCATAAACCACGTCTGGAGTCCCATGTGCACCATGCTTATTATGAAGAAGACCTGCTCTTGGCTCTTCTACTTACCTCCCATGACTAATCCCGAACATCGCTTAGCAACTGGTATAAGTCTGCGTCCGTAACTCAGGGGTTAGCCAAACTGCTATGTATAGAAAACGTGTTCGATCGCAGTGCCACTAGAGAATTTTCCTCGCATCAAGCCGCGAGATGCCAATTGCTGTTACCGGTTGAGAATTGACGACTCCTAGTCTCAATAGCTGGAAATGGTTTGGAGAGAGGTGTCCTGACCCCCGACCCTCCATGATACATCCTGACTCACCACTGGCACAGGATGAGCCAGCTGCCCGTCGGTATTAAATTGCCCAACAAAGTCAGCAGACTGAGATTTATCTTCTGTTGTTCTGTTTCATATAAATGATTTACGTGTCTTTACTGTCTCTGTCTAATTTACTTCTTAGTTTACTTACATTTCTCCCATTTTGATATCTAAGACATTTTACTTAAAATATTCAAAACGGCCTCTACGCTGTCTTCGCCAGTCTCATCCGACAGATTACACAGCATTGCTTGGCTTACACATTACAACATTCGCTACTCTTCGCCACAAAAACAATGAAAATTAACACTTATTTCATTAGCTACACAAAATTTAATCCTTATCCTGCATCTTATGTGGTCATACCACGATACTCTATCTCCATCGCTACTGTGCACTTCATTGCCATGGTCTTGGGTTCACCGCCTTCAGCTGAAGAGTTGCAGATCAATACTGCGAAGAACACGCATTCAGGAGAGACTTTCCAAGTACACTTGTCGTGGGTGAATCGCAGGTGATTCCGTTTGATATATTGATACGTTACAGAACAGTGTTGTGTAGGTTGTATGGTGAATAATATGATCCATTCTAAGAGTTTACAGGAAACTGTACATCTAATAAAAGTCACTTTCCAACCTGGAGGTTAGTAAAATTACTGCCTATGCCATTAGAAGCACTGCAAGTACAGTGCACAGCATATTCTACAGCATTAAAACACAGACCATCGTCCATACCACAAACATCTATATCGTGCGGGATATAATAACACGCTAATGTGTAGGAGACGATTCATATGATATTTTTTTCAGTGGCCCACATTTACATATAAGGAAGGGATGCATCCAATTGGTTGCGATTTGCAACCAATCGTAGTTAACCAAATTTTATGCACTACAATTATTCTGATAGCAAGTGGAAACATTTAAGATCAAGCGGACGATCTGAATATCGAAGTAGTCTTTATAGATCCGAAAATCAAAGTAGAAGACTAAGTTTTACTTATATAACAGAGATTGATAATCACATATAAAATACATTTGAGAGGAACTGTGTAAAAAAGAAAATTAAATTAAGGAAGGTCAAACCCAATAAAAGGATGTTAAAGTCACCCACTTGGGTGTGCGCGGGTTTGAGAATCGTGAGGCACACTCATACCAGTGGGGAAATGTAAATACTGTAGCAACAATAGGTGTAGTTTTAGGTTCACTTACAGCTTGTTGATTGACCTGGAGCTCTTTCGAGATAGCCATAAACAAACACAGGCCGTACTATCACGTGAAATTTATTCACTTAAAACTTTAACGGAATTCCCTCTATTTTATGTTCTTTTATTAATGTTTTGAACGTTCTTTTCAAATTCCAATTTACAAGCATGTATCAACAGTAGTTACTCTGAACGTGTTTTATAATTGTTGTTGTTGTTGTGGTCTTCAGTCCTGAGACTGGTTTGATGCAGCTCTCCATGCTACTCTATCCTGTGCAAGCTTCTTCATCTCCCAGTACCTACTGCAACCTACATCCTTCTGAATCTGCTTACTGTATTCATCTCTTGGTCTCCCTCTACGATTTTTACCCTCCACGGTGCCCTCCAAAGCTAAATTTGTGATCTCTCGATGCCTCAAAACATGTCCTACCAACCGATCCTTTCTTCTAGTCAAGTTGTGCCACAAACTTCTCTTCTCCCCCATCCTATTCAATACCTCCTCATTAGTTACGTGGTCTACCCACCTTATCTTCAGCATTCTTCTGTAGCACATTTTGAAAGCTTCTATTCTCTTCTTGTCCAAACTATTTATCGTCCATGTTTCACTTCCATACATGGCTACACTCCATACAAATACTTTCAGAAACGACTTCCTGACACTTAAATCTATACCCGACGTTAACAAATTTCTCTTCTTCAGAAACACTTTCCTTGCCATTGCCAGTTTACATTTTATATCCTCTCTACTTCGACCATCATCGGTTATTTTACTCCCTAAATAGCAAAACTCCTTTACTACTTTAAGTGTCTCATTTCCTAATCTAATTCCCTCAGCATCACCCAACTTAATGTGACTACATTCCATTATCCTCGTTTGGCTTTTGTTGATGTTCATCTTATATCCTCCTTTCAAGACATTGTCCATTCCGTTCAACTGCTGTTCCAAGTCCTTTGCTGTCTCTGACAGAATTACAATGTCATCGGCGAACCTCAAAGTTTTTACTTCTTCTCCATGAATTTTAATACCTACTCCGAATTTTTCTTTTGTTTCCTTTACTGCTTGCTCAATATACAGATTGAATAACATCGGGGAATGGCTACAACCCTGTCTCACTCCTTTCCCAACCACTGCTTCCCTTTCATGCCCCTCGACTCTGCCATCTGGTTTCTGTACAAACTGTAAATAGCCTTTCGCTCCCTGTATTTTACCCCTGCCACCTTCAGAATTTGAAAGAGAGTATTCCAGTTAACATTGTCAAAAGTTTTCTCTAAGTCTACAAATGCTAGAAACGTACGTTTGCCTTTTCTTAATCTTTCTTCTAAGATAAGTCGTAAGGTCAGTATTGCCTCACGTGTTCCAACATTTCTACGGAATCCAAACTGATCTTCCCCGAGGTCGGCTTCTACCAGTTTTTCCATTCGTCTGTAAAGAATTCGCGTTAGTATTTTGCAGCTATGACTTATTAAACTGATAGTTCGGTAATTTCACATCTGTCAACACCTGCTTTCTTTGGGATTGGATTTATTATATTCTTCTTGAAGTCTGAGGGTATTTCGCCTGTCTCATACATCGTGCTCACCAGATGGTAGAGTTTTGTCATGACTAGACATATATTTTATAATTATGGATATAATAACAGATTGGCATGGTGTCAAGTGGAGATATATCAATTACAAATTACTGTTACTTAAATATTTTTAAATTTTCATAGTCGTCTTAATAATTATTTTTGGTTTTGTTCTAATTTTATACTTCAGATTATTTTTATCTGCAGATCATACGTCAGTTCTAAGAGATTATCTGCTAATACAATGTCGGATCTCCTGGCATAACGCAGTAGCTTGACGTTGCAAGGACGCAAAAAATCGTTGGAGGGCTCATGCAGAATTAATGAGTGTTGCTGACTCTATAGCCGTCCATAATAATTGTGAAAGTGTGACTGGTGCAAGATATTCCGCTCGAACTGACCTTTCGACTATGTCTCACAAATGTTCGATGGTACTTATGTCTGGCGATCAGGGTCGCCAGATCACCTTCTCGAACTATCCAGAACAGTTCTTCAAAACAACTGTGAATAATTGTGGTCCAGTGACAAGGCACATTGTCTTCCGTAACAGTTCCATCGTTGTTCCAGAATATAAAGTCCATAGACGGTGCCAATAGTCTTCAAGTAGCAGAACATAATGATTTCCAGTGATTTACCGGTTCAGTTGGACTAGAGGACCCCGCGCATTCCATCTAAAAACTGGCCGCACCATCATGGAGCCACCATCAGCTTCCACTGTACCTTGTTGACATCTTGAGTCCATGGCTTCATTATGTCTGTGCCACACTCGAACCCTACATCAGCGCTTAGTAACTAAAATTGGGACTCATCCGATCAGGCTACGATTTTCCAGTCGTCTTGGGCCCAACCCATATGGTCACTAGCCCAGGAGAGCCTCTGCAGGCGATGTCTTGCTGTTAGCAAAGGCACCCACGTCATTTGTTCGGCTGCCACAGCCAATTAACACCAGATTTCTCATCACTGTCCTAACGGAAAAGTCACACATCGATTTCTGGTTTATTTCAAGCAGTGTTGGTTTTCTGTTAGTACTGACCACTCTATGCAAACGCTGCTGCCGACGGCCGTTGCGTTGTCCATGGTGATAGGTAATGACTATAATTTGGTACTCTCGACACGATCTTGACACTGTCAATGTCGGAATTCTGAATTCTCTAACGATTTCCGAAAGGGAACGTCCCATGCGTCTAGCTCCAACTATCAATCCGCGTTGAAGTGTGTGATTTCCGGTTGTGCAGCCTAAAGACGTAGGAAACCTTTTCACATGAATCACCTGAGTATAAATTCAGTGCCTTTTTATACCTTGTGTATGGATGCTACTGTCATCTGTATATGTGCAAATCGCTATCCTGTGACTTTTGTCACGTCAGTGCATCGTTAAAGTTACAGTTTCAAGCCACAATAAGAAGAAGAAACATTGCTCGGAATGACGTCAGATTTTATCGTTTTACTATAGAAGAAGAGAGAAACATCATATAAACATAAAAAACGTAACGAAACTTACTGCTCTAAGGATCAGAGTATGCAAAGAAAAGACGTGGAATACGTGTGTGTTCCTCAGTTTGGCTCTGCGACGCTCGGCATGACTGTCTCAATGCAGGACTGCGCACTACTGGTAAAGCACTTTTACAGGACTGGTGAGTGTGAGCCAGTAGATCTGCAGAAATTCCGAACACTCAAGGGTATCAAAAAGATGCGTTGCTCCGATGTCTGGCAAGGATCCAGAGACAATATTAATTAAATTCGAAAAGATTACTTCTTTTGAAGTGCAGTGTGGCAGAAGGAGGAAAACAGTCCATCCGACTTCAGTTGCATTGCAGGAGGGATCGAGTGGCGATGTGGAAACATGCAGTTCACGGGGAATTGTTCGTACGTTGGACATGCCTGGATCACCATGCATAAAATTATACGAAACGTCCTACACTACTACCCGCACAAAATTAGCCACAATCAGTTCTCTCGTGCTGAACAGCCAGGATGACAATTGTTTGCTCTAGATATTCTTGCTCACGTGGATGTGGGCAATCAATGGTGAAGATAAATTCTGTGGACAGATGAAGCCCTTTTTGATCTTCAAGGACACATCTATTTTCATAACTTCAGAACGTGGAAAACTATAAATCCACACGCATATCAAAATCTAACGTTTCATTCTGCAAATGTACTTGTGTGGTGCGGGTTGACGGCATCACTTACCGTAGGACCATAATTTTTCGAGGAGAAGGATCCTGAGGGTCTCCATATCTGTACCGTGACTGGTAAACGCTGTCAGAGTCTTCTGCCCACTGGCGTCATTCCTACCCTTTAATTGTGTGGATGTGTTTGTAGGATCATTTTTATCAAAGATGGTGTTCCTCCGTACATCACCCAGTCCGTGAAGCAGCTGCTACAGGGGCATTTTGGAAATGCTAGAATTGTCATTCCTCAGTTCCCTACAGCCTGGACATCAACATCACCTGATCATAGCCCGTGTAACTTCTGGCTGTGGGGCTATGGAAGTGAGGCTGTGCTCAGTGCTCCGGTCGAAAACATAACCGAATTGAAGCCATACACTGCGCAACACATTCTGAATTTGACCCCTGAGACATTCCGAAACCTTGTTGAAGATGCTGTTCCTTGATTTCAATTTGTGACCGCAAACGATAGATAGCATGCTGCGCATGTCTAGCAGCAGTCCCCCGACAGTTCAAAACAGTTTTCAGCTATGCCTGATACTTAGTGCAAACCAGCAGTATTTGTTGATTATTTCTTTTGAATAATGTCAACTTCTGGGAAGTTCTCAAACAACGCTCCTTTTTCACTCAGTCCTTATGCGCATTTCTAGAAGTAAAGACAGTTTTCATAAAAATCCATTGCCCTTACATACTTCATCTTCCGAGCATTAAGCTGTCATCCTTGTTGCAGGCAAATTCAATTCAATTATCACTCCCCTGGTGAGGTCGACAAACGTAATTTTCGATTAAATATTTCCACTTTATGAATGTAGTCAATAACAAGAGACTTTTTTTACAATATTTCAACCTCTCATCTTCATTCTAAAATATGCAGCTCCTGTACAAAAATGCTTGCAAATGCTATTATCTGTCATTCCCTCTTTCATTTCAAGTAGTCCCTCACAGAATTTACAGTTTGTTTCCTTCACTTTGGCCAGACGTCCCTTAAACCAGCATCAGGCAGCTCAATCCCCCTCCCCCGCCCCCCCCCCCTACAGGCACACACATCCTGTAGACAGTGAAGAACAGTTATTGGACGGACATGCGGCTCTCAATAGTCGTGAATCTGAAGTTGTATATCTGCCAGTCGCATGTACGGATACAATGAGGTACAATGGGCTGGCTAGAAGACGTGTGCAGGATCACGCCGTGGATTATGGTGTCCGATGTTTTGGTACGCCAAGGAGGCATGTACAACGTGTCTACAAGCACAGAACTCGGTATAAAATGAGCAGCTATGAAAAGATCCCGAGCGAGGGAAGTCTACAGTTGAGTGTAGCGACGCATTGAGAATCGGTTTCAGGTACGACAGAAATTGCTGTTGTCGGTGAATAGAGGTTCATTATCTCAGCTACCGATGAAACGTTGTGAAGGGGAGATCATGCATTGTACATTTGTAATCGTACAACTCATAAAACGTCTTTCCTCTCAGCGGCACATAAAGATCCAAATCTTCAACTGGCCAAACAACCCGGAAACTTAAAATTACGTGACTAATATATACATACAGTCCGATGAGCCATTATTTGCCGTCTTTTCAGACAATGCCACGAGTCAAGTGCACTGGTGGCTCAATGACGTGTTCAACTTGCAGGATATCCAGTGTGTAATTTGCACTCGACCTGGTTTGTAAATGTAAAAGGTGTTTTTCGTACCATGACTTGGTTCCTCTCATTAAGGTTATTGCGAGTATCAGTCCGAAGACTATTTGAACGTACGAGGAAACCGTTTGTTATTCTTTCTTCTACATATTCATATGCAGTGGACAAACCAGTTTTACAACATGACAAGAGCTGAAATCACAGGGCTGTGTAGATACGTTCCTGGTTTGATAAACCGTCGAGCACCCTATTACCCAATGTAACGCCTTAAAATCATTTGGTAGCTCTATGGTATCCAGTCATCAAAGAGTGGCTTGTGCTGGATCTGACCAAATACTTGTCTTTCCTCCACATTAGTGCCACGGCCCTCCGACATCACTTTCAGAGGAGAGAGAGGCTCTAACCCACGATGGCGCCCTCAGCTCATCCACTGGCAACCCAGTTGTGTACTGCTCATTTCCACAATTTCAAGGCACCAGCAACACAACCACGGGACATCACACCTCCAGCAGCCTGTAAGGTACCTGGCGGCACTACGTTCGCAGTCATTACGAGTTCCCCTCTAGGAGTCACGAGGCTCTGTCACGATTTCCTGGTACCCATCTGCCGGATGGCTTTATAGGGCGCCATCCAACCCCTCGCCAGTCAGCTGAAATCCAGAATTAGATATTCACAGTTACCTGGGGTTAACAATGGTCATGCAGGCAGTTGCATTTCATTAGCACACAGTATCCGCAAGTTGGAGACCACAGCATCCCGTACCATGCCCAAACCACTGAGCATTCACAAGTGCATCAGCCACAGACTAGGTCCATGTATGAACGTTGCTGGTCTTGTCACTGGTACCATACTAGGAAAGACAGTGTACTCTGAAGCATGGAATCTTGTCATGTGTTGACTGTGTAGTTACTGTGCATGGTATAGAGGTCTTATGAGATCTGGATTGGTTTCTGTTGACCTTGCTTGAGTATTGTGTTAATAACGTTTCATTTTCCTTTGGCTAACTGGGCGCTTCTATTTATTTGTTGTGTGAGTCACCCAGTACAGGACTTAACATATGGCATACCTTAAAACGCTTGTGGAATCTCTTTCTCTCTAAATTCACGGTAGTATCAAGGTACGAGAATTTCAATTCCTGAAATTCTTAAATTTAATAGCAGTCGTTTAGTAACTAACAGCAGGTTGACTTCTGGCATAGCTTCCACTCTTGTTTGTAAATTCTACACTTCATGGGCTATCGGACGTGCCGAAGTGCACAATGTACACTAACAATCTAGGAAATTAATGCACACAGTTTGAAATGAAGCTTTAGGCACTGGTGAATTACGTAAATGGCGAACCTTTAACATACAATCAATATCTTCTGCTGCTGGATAGCGTCGTCGACTAAACTGTCAATATTTTATTCCCATTTGACACTTTTTAAGCTTTTGCATATCGTGTCAAATGAAAATAAAATGTGAAAAAATCCTTTTCTTAATACCTCTTTGAATTCCTTTACTACTCGCTCTCTGCATATTGAATAACGTAGAGGCTAGACTATATCTCATACGTTACCTCTCTCTCTCTTTTCTCTCTCTCACTCACTATCTCTCTCTCTCTCTCTCTCTCTCTCTCTCTCTGTCTCTGTCTCTTTCTTCTCATGTCCTTCGATTCATAGAACTTAGAACTACTTAAACCTAACTAACAGAAGGACATCACACACATCCATGCCAGAGGCAGTATTCGAACCTGCGACCGTAGCAGTCGCGCGGTTCCGGACTGAGCGCCTAGAACCGCTAGACCACCGCGGCCGGCATCCCAAGCCGGACTAACCTATGTTAGTACGGCTCTTAAAATTTTATTAGCCAATTCTCTAGAACAAAGAAATAAAATAATAACATAGGAACAGGAAATAGGAAATAGGAAAATTATTTCGGCTCGCTCTTGAACGTCAGGCACAGACTTACGTATTTGGCATGACCTCTAGCTACGCATTAAGCACGGCGGCTTCATGACTCTTCGTTGCGCGTAGGTACCACCCACTTAAATACCATCACAGATCAAGTACGGTGACAAGTAACTGAAAAAACCAAGATAGTTTTCAAGGCACTCGGGTTTTCAATTAACGTGAATAGAACCCACCAAGAAACACTTCGACGACTCTAGCTCGTTCACTTTCAGTGACATGTAACAGACGCCAAGGAAATATGTCTCCAGGAAATCCAAATCACCATCGGTAGCCGATCTGCATTCAAACGGCGAAACAAGCCGCAGCAACTGCCCACTCTCCTTCGTCGTACCGACTCGGTCACTCGCCAGTGTCACACGTCACTGTCGCTCACACAGCTGATACACGAACGCAAAGCCCCTGCAGAGCGTGAACGCTGCAGTTAAATAGTCATCGGCCAAAGATGCGAAGAAGACAAGCAGGCATCGAAAATCGACTCACCACGATCAGGATGACAATCGATGGAGACTGGCGCCAGCAGGTCACCAGCTCAATTACATTCAGCTTCAGCCTCTTCCATAAATATTGTTTACTACTTGTAATTCTTTTGTCATGGTTGATTCACACGAGGATCTCAGTAATTCTCACAGAATGTCATCTACGCCATGTGCCTTGTTCCGTTGTTCCGACATAGTCGTTTCTGAGTTCTCTAAGTTATTCTCGCACTATCGGGTCACCCACCTTCATCCACTTTCCCTCCCTCTCAATAAAACTGTCATCCAGTTCCTTTCCTTTATCTAGGACGACTATATTTCTTCCAATGTTTTGTTTTTCTTTTCTTGTTTAATACTGGTTCTTGATTACCATATACGTGCTTAACTTTCCTCTAAAAGTTTCTTTAATTTACCCGTAAACAATAACCATATTTCGCGTGTTAAGAAACTTTTGCACTTTTCCTGTAGCTTCCTGTTTTGCCATTTCCATATTCAATCAGAGATGCATGGTCGCATATTTATTTTTCAAATTGTTCCAAATATTACACAACTGGTTAGAGTGGTGAAGCAAATGTGTACGAAAAGTGCTTAGTGGTTTAGATGAAAGCCATTACATTAATCAGGATCTATAGCCATACCACGATAGTACTATTTACTAGATATATTCACTTGTGGAAGACGTGAGCGCTTCTTTTCGCTGCGTAAATTGGACGTTGAGAAATCGTCGTATCGGTTTTCGACAGTAGTTGAGGAACAGTCTGCTGTTAATGAACACATCAGAGAATATTTTGTATGTTAATAGAAGGGTATAGAATATTGCCAAGGCCTTAGAATATATTTCCTTGGCGTCGTGCGAATGGCAGAGGAAAGCACTTTATGATTTCTGTGAATTACGCACTGCTCAGTGTCTCCACCACAAACACCTAGTACTTACCCTCATTGCAACCTCCGCCTGGAACAGGGAAGTTACGAGTACTGGCGCTAAGACGCATACCTTAACAGCTATTAGCAGTTGTTCACTGAAGGAGATGTGCTTCACTGTATCAAAGATAAACAAGTGCTCATAGCATTTAAATTATGCAGTTTAGAGCCCGTGTTTACTGGACATTTTTGTATTATTTTGGTCCACACTATCTCCTCCTAAAATATGGAAACCAAAGACCTTACCGTAGAAGAGATGTGTTTCACAATATCGGAGATGATAATGTGCTCATAGCTCTTAAGGTGAGCGTTTCAGAGTTCATATTCACCCGAAACTGTTTTCCCGTTCTTGCTTCCCGCGCCCGGGTTCCCGGGTTCGATTCCCGGCGGGGTCAGGGATTTTCTCTGCCTCGTGATGACTGGGTGTTGTGTGATGTCTTAGGTTAGTTAGGTTTAAGTAGTTCTAAGTTCTAGGGGACTGATGACCATAGCTGTTAAGACCCATGGTGCTCAGAGCCATTTGAACTAACTGTTTTCCTGTTTGGGGGAAAGGAATCTGTTCTGAAAGACTATAAAGGAAATTTAGTTACACCCTGTACAGCGCCACATCTCAGACGCCTCGATTCTCCTCTGATTTCCTCTCAGTCCGTGATTTACTTCCGTACGTTCCTGATCTCCAAATTTGAGATTGTCAGAAATTTTTCCTTACATTAATTCTGGTGTTTTATGTTATCAGTAATACAAACCATGACGATATGCTTCTGATGTAAACAGCATGTGAAGATTAAAGTAGTCATAAACAGTAAAATTTTAGAATAAATATACAGTTGCATTTCCTTACAGTACAAATACAGTGAGAGAATGGAGTCACAAATAAATTAAGCAGATCATCAAGAATGTGTCGTACAGTTAACAGGACATTAAGGATGAAACAAGCAACTCAACACAAATAATGATCTAAGGTATGATGGCATTCATCGTAATAAGATGTGGCAGCAGGCATTGGGGTATACATAAATTACGCAAGGGAGTATTAAATGTTACCGAAATGTGATGATTGACATCTGAAGCAGAACTTTACCTTTGCTGTTTGCTACACATGTCCTGTAATTCACTGGTCCCCAACCTGGGGGTAATTACCACTTAAGAGATAAATTGATATTTTCTAAGGTAAGAACAAAAGATTATATTGTGTTTCGATCATGAAATTAATATTTTTAAAGGATCACTAATACCTGGTGGTTATAATACAATTGCGGCCTCTCATAGTGCTCTGTTGCAGGCTATAGTTATGGTATTGCAGCAAAACTTGGTACATATGTTAATGAATTAATGTGGAACTGATCTCTTCTACGACTGCAGTGTTCACATTGAACCAACTGTGTAAATGGCAGTTACTAATTGCACCAACTTCATGTCTTTCTCACCTGTTTGACCTATTCTGCCTATGTCTCATTAATAATTAATTACATATGGAAAGGTTTATGTTCATCGTTCATGTGTTAATAGCACCGGATTTGCTGATTGCCAGAATTTGAGCTAATTTTTTTTCCGGCATGCATTAGCTCCCAGTAACCCATTAGAATTTTTACCAAGCTTCGCTGTCATGGACCTCTGGACCTCTGCCAGTAGCTGCAGTTTAATTATAACAGACTCATATTAGGATAATTCGTAAGACCGTGATGTAAATTACGTACGTGGCCAACAATTACATTCCCTTTCTCCAAATACTAGAATTATCGCGTGGCACAATGTGTTAGTGATAGTTATAGTAGTCATAGCTTGTGAAACGATTGTATGATCACTATCTTACTCATATTGGCCACCAACTACACACATCGTTAGTTCCACGCATCTATGGTGATAAACGTGAGACACACACATCATATATGCACAAACATCCAAAGAAAATGCTTTCTCCCAATTGTAGTCACGTTCTCTAGTAGAACAGAAATTACTTCATTATTCACTTCGGAACAGTAAGTGAACTAACTTACACTCTGACACGACAGTAATCACATAATGTGTGCTACACTCCTGCAAAGCATTCACACTGTTATTATTATTACTGTTATTATTACTATAAACTAAGTTAAAATGTGTGCATTACGACTACTGTTTATAATCATCTTGATTGCTGGATTCCTTTCTTCGGAACTGACAGAAATTAGAATTAGGTTGTCAGTGTTTTGTGCCCCATCACTACCACTAATTATATGCTATAAACAGTAGTCGTAATGCGCACATTTTAACTTGGTTGATTTTGAAGAAAGTGTTGCTCGGTAGAGCAGTGGAACAGAGTAAGCGTGTTTTCTAACAAGCCTCTATCCTGAGTGCGAATACTTAGCTTTCTCTTCTGAGTAGGAGTTGTAGGTAACATTCGAGACGTGATGAGAACTGCTTCACATTTTATAAAAAAGAGGGTGTTACAAATGACCCTTTGCGTCACTGACTCGTTACTTCCTGAGTTAATAAAATACCTACAAAAAGTAAATACTCGTATCACTTATTTTTCGTCATTATACAAATAAAATAGCTCAAATAAAGTTATTTCTTTCTAAAATGTAGTTAGAGCTAATGTTGACGGTGGTAGGGGGACCGGGTGAGGAGGAGTGGGCTGGGGTATCAGCTAATATCTGATTTCACTCCAGGGTAATGGTCCGAGAAAGACTTGGAAGCGGAGAGTAGGTCTTAATTGCTTTAATAAACTGCAATTATTTGCCATAATTTGCTACTGTTCACACAATCAAACGCCTTTTCATAATTTAGTCACTGATTGTATTCTCTTCCTATTTTATTCAGTTAGCACAAGTAGGCTACACGCTCGGCAACGGACTATTCAAAATCAAAAATTTTTTTCTGCCAGAGGGCTGCACCAGTTACATCGACATCCCTGTTGTATCAGTAGCGTGGTTCCGATAAGCAAGAGCCGATTACTTTTAACACAACTGAGAGGAGCAACTTTTTCCGTTATTTATCGTGCGCCCTGATATAACGGCAAACTGCGCCTGGCTAATCGCTTGCCGTGCGGTGCAGGGTACACTGTGCGCCAGGTAACCTGCAGTTCAGGCGGAGACCGCGCGTTTGCGGGCGGCAGATGTGACGGGCCGCAACAGATGTGCGGCAACGGGCCGGTAGAGCGTTCCCCGCAGTCATTCGTCAAGTGTGGAACGAGGAACCGCGGCACTCCAACGGCCGCCACACGAGTAACTGCAAGCTGACAAGCATGCGTGATGAAGCATTTTGTGCAAGCTTGTACATATCCCCTTCTCCTCTTCCGAATCTAAGTATGCTTGTTCAGAGTGCGGCAGCGTTCATAGTAGGATATTAAAACATACCATTAGGCACTAACTGTAATTTATTTATTACCTCTTACGTCAATGAACAGTTAAGGGGATGCCATTAACGAGTGTGTAAGTCATTGTCCATTGCATGGATTAGTTTTTGAATATGACTCCTGTCAAATGATGCCGCCTCTGCACAACACGTTCATCTGGGCGGAGTTGGAAGCTGTCCATAACTCGGCGTAATGTATTCCCTGGGACATTGCCGACGGAAGTTCTGATGGATCCTTCAACTCAGGAATGGTGGCCTGAATTTGCATGGATATCTTGCGACAGACATTTCCCGGTAGATTAAGTGCCCGTTTTGGTGACATTTCCTGACCGCCTCGCTCACCTGACCTTTGTGATGGTGCGTCACATAAATATTGACATTTTTATCGGTTGTAAATCGTAGTTAACGTATTTTATGAATAAAATTAGTATAAAAGGTACAGTTAATGTTCTTGAAACAACTGATATGCAGCGATAATTTAAGAGTAGCATCTTTATTTAATGTCTATGAAAATAAAAAAGGATCTAAAGAGTAGCGATTGTACGGCCGAGGCTGAAGGACTTATTTTATGGTACACACACTGTTTTGTTTCGAGATACGGAAGGCAGCCATTGAGCAGCTACACATATTTTATGTAAGTTTTTCTGTATTATACTAAAATAAACTATTATCACAGAATGAATGTCTATGTAATAGTTGTCACCTTAAATGCTCTCAATGGCTAATCATTTTTAATAAACGTTTTTTCAGTTATTTGCGGTGCGAGAAGCTCATCTTCCGATGCAACCTCTGGTCGGCCATTACGCACCGAAGTATTATTTTATTTTTCAAAGTGTTAATCGTAAATGTAAATGCGAGAGATTTCGTTGTAAGAACCTTTCTAAATTGCAACAGATAATTAATTTACGTTAAAGCTCTTTTTTTAAAAAAAAAAATTATACATATTACATGAGTTCAGTAAGTTTTATCTTGGCCGCTCCACAGCAACAATCGAAATTCTCTCGAGCCTTACTGTTCAATCAATAAATAGAAATTAACAAAATTGCATTCAATTCAGTTAATGGCAACTATATTTTAGTCATCATGTTCAAAAACTAATGTTGGTACATGAATAACAGCGGCCCTTCAAGAACCCGTTTCGTATTTACTTATGCATGTAAGTAAAAGTGATAAGAAAAGATCGTATCCCTGAGAGAAAGAATGATGCTCTAACAAAAGAAAAATTCATGCTGATAAAATAAAAATAAAGTATAGATATGAAATATACATATAATTTTTATATATAACGTAACAAATGGAATAACGTAACAAATGGCACCGACGTCACACGTTTCATGTGCAGGCATTTTCCTTTGGTGCTAGCTAAAGCAAGAAGTGTTCTGAACACGTTGTGCCACCATTCCTGAGTTGAAGGATCGCATCAGAACTGCCGTCGGCAATGTCCCAGGGAATATGTTACACCGAGTTATGGAAAGCTTCCAAAGACGCCTAGATGAATGTGCTGTGCAGAGGGCGCATCATTTGACAGGAGTCATATTCAAGAAGTAATCCACGCAATGCACAATGGCACACTTTTAACTATTAATTGACATGATGATGATGTCCCATACTCCTTGACAGAGCGTAGGGGAAGGATGCGGGTGACCCGCACCGCCGTACTAGACATGGTCCTAGTGGAGGTGGTTTGCCATTCCCTTCCTCCGACTGTAATGGGGATGAATGATGATGATGAAGATGACACATCAACACCTAGTCATCTTGAGGCAGGTGAAAATCCCTGACCCTCCCGGGAATCGAACCCGGAACCCCGTGTTCGAGAAGCGAGAACGCTACCGCGAGACTACGAGCTGCTTACAATTGACATGAGATGTAATAATTAATTACAGTTACTGCCTGATGTTGTGTTTTTAATATCCTACTATGAATCCTGCCGCACCCTGTACAAGCACAAGGTACGTATATCTTTCAGTTCAACGATAACGATTTGCTCGCTTCGGCGATCTTTCCGGTTGTGATGTGAAAATAAAATGTTACAAAAATAAACAGTTGATGAGACGTGATATATGTCGTAAATACAGGTCAATGGTCGAAAGAACATTTTTCACATTGTAAGCCTACAGCTCTTCGGAGGCTGCACAACAAATGTTACAAAAATAAACGGTTGATGAGGCGTGATATATGTCGTAAATACAGGTCAGTGGTCGAAAGAACATTTTTCACATTGTAAGCCTACAGCTCTTCGGAGTCTGCATAATATTTTCTTTTTCTTTCCTTTCATATCTTATATTTAGTAATATATGCCAATAAAATCAAAAAATAGATATATCTGAACATAAATGTTTCAAAGTTATTCAGTATACAGAGGGGTGAATCAAGACATGCAAACAACACAAACACAACACGCTGCCTCGCCTAATACGGTGTAGGAAAATCTTGGGGCTCGCTTTAGTCTCGAAACGTTAAAGGAATGTCCTGTATGATTTTCGAGGGAATCTGGTGCTATTTTTTCTCCAACAACGATTGAGGCGGGTAGCGATCACTAAGCCTTCACTCCAAAGTAGACCACAAGAGCTCAGTAATGGAAATCTTAAAACTGTAGTACACAGGGAAGCCGCGACAACTTGTTCACAAAACCAGTCCTGTATGATGCGAGCAGTCTAAACAGGGTCCTGTCGTCTTGGCACACAGAATCATCATTTTGGTGCAAACACTGTACAATAAGAGGTACCTGATCAGCCAAAAATGTCACAAATTCGTTTGCAGTAATACGTCCTTGTAGAGCAACCGTGCAACAAATATAATACCACGATATGGCTCATAATCACCGAACCAGCGCCACCTCACTCTTGGGGCGTAAACTCAGCCGTAAGTTGGAATCAGTGTGAAACATGACCCATCCGAGCAAATGGCATTCTCCCAACGCTCCATAGTCCACGTTTTATGGCTTCAGCACCACGAAATCCTGTTATGAGCTCTTATATCACTGATGGGTGGTTTTGGAATTCGAGCTCCTCCAACAGTTCCCTGCTTATGGAGGTCCCTTCGTGTTTTTTTTTTTTTTTTTGGTGCTCACTAGGTTTCTCAGTGCGAAGTTTTCTCCAGCGACATTTTTCGCTGTTGTCCTCTTATTTTTCGTCACAATGCTGTTAAATGACCCTCCGTCACGATTACTCAGCACCCACTTTCGTCCGCTTTCCTCGTACGCGGTATAAATATTTGATACGTTGCCTCTTTACACAGCAAACATTTTGGCTACCTTGCTTACGTAAGTAACCATCATACGAACACCAAAAATTTGCCAGGTGCTAATTCACTTCGCTCCGACATAACGTTCTCCCAAGTACACGGAATATTGTCCTGACCACGATTGACACTTCCAGTGTATTGAGGACAATGCACATGCGCTGTTCCCTTCGCTAGAATCTTCATTTTTTTCAAGCATTCATTTGTCTCGATGTTTCTTCATTTTTGTCCAACCCCTATATCTCTGGTATAAGAGAGCTGGTTGCAAGTACCGAAACTTATAAGTCTTATAATAGTCAACTTTCAAGTAATCGCGTTTTTCGCGTCTGCTACTCACGAGTAGACTTTCATATGATTCCTGTGCCCACTAGTCGATATAAGTGTACTCACTCGTTGCTCGCATGCGGTGTTTTGTCTTAATTACGGTATTTGGGTGAGCTGTGGATGAGACATTGAGAAGCCATGGCGGCTGAATCAGCAGCATGGCACGTGCTTTTGACCATGAACAAAGTTTTCTGTTCTGTTCGAACTTGCGCACCGTTCGATTCGTGTGTGTGCTTCGATGTCTACTCTGAATGACACTGAGGAGAAAGGAGTGCGATGCACGGCTGCGGCCTGAGTTTGTATCTGTGGATTATGATGAGAATTGCGAGGAGCGACGCAAAACAAGGTAGTATTTGCTGCCCATATGTCCTTGGCAATACATATTGAGGAGAGGGCTTGTTTTCTTTTGTGAGACCTGCAGTTTTGATTAATGTGTAGCAGTTCTCATTCTCTCAATAAGGTGTACACGATTCTTAAACCGAATTGAGTAAATGTTTTCCTCGTTCCCCTAACATTCTTTGCGTTTTCGTGGGTTCCACGAATACTTTGCAAACCAACTGTTTGTCTTACTTTGGTGTGTTTACCACGTGGCTCTCATAACGTTAACTTTGGTGTTTCGTGGGAATTGTACCTTTTGGGTTCATGATACGAAATAAATTGAATGGGTCCACATATTGTTCGCTCATTTAACTGAAAATATAAATTTTGTTTGTTGGTAACTGTCATGGTATCGTGTGTCAGTGACATAACACATCATTGAATAACGGGATCTTAAAGTGGTCTTTTGCCTTGGACAAAGCTACCCCTTCAATGAGATTTGATTTCCAGCCGGTACAGACATTTAGGTATCGAAAATTTGCTTCCAATACCTTAAGCAGATTTCTTCCAGGTTCCAGAAGGTATGGTTCAGTCAAAATCTTCGACCAGTACTTGCTATGCCAAGTTCCATGCAATGTTCTGGGAAAATTCTATATTATGAGGTCTTTGATAGAAAAGTGTTATGAATTACGTTACTGGACTAAGCATGGGCAAAACATATCTTTTGCTTTTAAGGCGGAACGTAGGAAAGGTTTTTATGATAACTTTTTGAGCTTTTGATACGAAACTCACTCTTTACACAGAATAAAATAATCTAGATGCTCGATTGAATCGTTTCATGAAGTAAGTTGGCCTCTGTTACATTATTCATGAAATGAGATAAAATTGCGTTACAATACTATTTTTCTTGGGTCAACAGCTGTAAAGAAAAGAGGACACTTTCATCATGGCATTTTACTGATGGATTTCAACGTGCACTAATGTAAATTCTGAAACATAGGCAGCTTACAAATTGAACAATCGAGTGGTAGCGCAGAGATTGAGATACGAAGCTTGTTGACGTGTCGGGGGCTTACGTACTGACTTTTGCGTCTCAGGGCATGGATAAATGAAGTAAATTAATGTGCGCATCAAATTGACATGAACTTCAGGAAGATGAGTAAACTGTGCGCTCATCTTTTATGTATGAAAGTAGACGGCTGTCACGTGTGCAGTGCACGCATATCGCTGGGTCTTTGGTGAATGTTTGAACACTTCGTGCACTGTTCATTTATGTGACTAAGCCTTGAACTATGTCGTACAAATCACTGAAGTGAAACTGTTCCACAGATATCGTGGAGTAGGACATTGTATAAACGAATTTACCCCATATTTATAAATTGCACACCCCTGGAACTGCAATCCAGCGAAATCAAGCTCGAGGCGATGGCTGGGTCAGTACAGAAGTCTTATCATTGCCTGTAAGATGTTTATAACAGACCTGGACATATTATCTTAAACTTGCTTTGAGCACCATCCACCTCACACCATTTCGAAGCCTTTCAATGAGATGAGGTACAGCAACGCCAATGTTTTTAAAAAGACTGCTACGAGGGGCCTTCAGTAAGTAATGAAACAAATTTTTTTCTAAAAACGCGAGAAACAGAATACTATTTTGATATGTAGTTCCATATTGTCACGACGGGTTGCTGATGCAGCTACATTGAAGAAGGTGTGTGGAGATCGAAACTAATCATACTGTGTAAAAATAGGCAACTAAGACCGAAAAATAAGCTATTTATTAAAACAGTTTGAAATCTCAGTACAGATGCTGTATTCTCTCGTGACGAAATGTCGGTCGTAGTGAATATAAGGTGTGCCCCCTCTTCGATTTTATAAACACTTTTATTCAGGATACTAATACACAATATATTATTCGTCACTATTCTGGCTAAAAAAAAACTTATTTTTCAACATAATGTACGTCCAGTCCGACCCCCTAAAGCTATCTTACTGAATGAGTCTGCATGCGGGCGTTGTACCAATCCACTGGTGGACGCTGGAGCCAACATCTTACTGCATCAATAAACTCACAATCACCCACGTACTGCTTCCCGCGGAATGCATCCTTCTTTGGGCCAAACACATCGAACTGGGAAGGTGCGAGATCCAGGCTGTAAGGCTTCCAACGAAGTTTTACCAGCTCCTCTCGTGTGTGCAGACTTGTGCGAGGCCTTCTACTGTACAGTAATGGAGAAGGGGAAGTTCGTTTGGTCTTTTGTGGTGACTAACATGCTTAAGCCGTTTGTTCAATATCCAGAGGGTAGCACAATACATTTCAGAGGTAATCGTTGCAACATGAGGGAGGTCAAACAAAGTAACAACTCGCAGAAGCTGGTCCTCGTGACTTTAACGGCTGAGGGTGCGGCTTTGAACTTTTCGGAGGAGAGGTGGATTGCCGTTTAGTTTCCCGTTCGAAGTGACGAACTCATGTTTCATCACCTGTGACGATTTCTGACAGAAACTGCCACGATCAGCCCCGAAACGCTCAATAAATTCCACACAGATGATTCTTCGTTCCTCTTTATAGTCTTCTGTCATTGTAGGTCCAATCGCGACGTTGTAATTTGCCACTCTAATTATGCTCTCATTCGTCTAGTGCTTTAAAGATGCCTAGTACGTAGTTCTTTTTTTCATTTAGTGGATATGCGTATATGGTATAAGAAGTGTATTGCGAATAGAGCTAGTAGTAAAGAAGTACTGCACTATAACATCATGCGTGATGCGGCAGTTGTTCGCGCATCTCAACATTTGAAGTCATATCTCATAAATTAGGTGTCATAAAATGCATTATTTTTCTAGTTACATTTAGCAGCAGATGTGAATACAACCTGCGGAAAGTTTTGCGATTAGAGTTAGCAGCAACGAACTAATAAACCTAAACCACTTGCATGATTCGCCACTTTTTAAAGTTTTTCGTCTTGATGACGGCGTATATCCAGAACTACGTGTCGTACACATATAATTTTGCTGGTAAATTAAGATATGTATGCAAATAGTGTGTACGAAATGTGTACGAAGGAATAGTAGTAAACAAGTAGTAATTTAAAGAGTCATGCTTCATGCGCAATGTTACTGTATGAAAAGCGAAAATGTCTTTTTGTGAGAGTTGTCAACGAGTAAGAATTTCGTATAGGTTCGAAATTATGTGTAAGGTTTGTTTTAAATCACCAAGCATTCTTAACCTCAAATACTGGTTAGCTGAAGTATGGGAATCCACACGTCGTGGGCTGCACTGCTTTTTCCCCTACACCTCCACCTGTCTGATAGGTAAGTGGTTCTTACCTTCATTGCGATTCTTTCCAGAGAGTAAATGATGCGTGTACCAAGTCTGGTTGAAATCGATAAAGATGTTAAGAGGAGATGTGGTACATATATACAGCATTTTTTCTAATGTATGGATGTGACCGCTGACGTATAAACTTCTTCCCATCTTCCCAAGGGTTACTATGTACTTCCCATTATCATTTCTTTCCTCCTGTAGTTGGCTCTGTGGGAATTCATCCTTTTTATTTTATAGCATATTTATCTGTAACAAGTTCAGCTGTTTGTTATTTTATCAAACTTATACCACATACAACATTCCTCTTTGTCTCACCATAACACACTTTCGATTTACACCAACACTTTTGAAACTTGTATAGTAGATATACACCCGATTAACCTCGTTCAGAAATATGCAATTGATTTTCTTCATGTCCTCGAAACAGTGGCGCTACGAAGATTGACTGTAATTAACGTTCCGTTATAGAAGCTTGCACATTAGGTGAATACAAGCACAACATATACACTGATCAGCCAGAACATTATACCACAGACCTACTAACGAAAGAAACCCGTCCAGCAGCGTCACTTGGCGATGAATGACTTCTAGTCAGGCGCACGCTAGGTACATGTAGTATCAGTGAGGGTGGTGTCCTTGTGTACAATGGAGAAGGTGCGCGATTTATGTCAGTTTAACGGAGAGCAGATGACCCGGAGGCTCGGGACGAGCATTTAGGAAACTGCAAGACACGCCGAGTGTTCGAGGAGCACCGTGGTGAGTGTTTTCAACACGCGGCGAAACCAGTGTGAAACACGTCCAGACGTCGTGGGGTTGAGTGGCCACCCCTCGTTACAGACGTCAGACGTCATAGGCTGGGCAGACTGGTAAAACAGGATAGGCGGCGAACTGTGGCGGAACTAACATCAGTCTTTAATGCTGGGCAAAGTATATTGGCGACTGAACTCAGAGTGCACGGATAACTCCTAGAGAAGGGCTTCCGTAGCCGATGACCCATGCATATGCCAAAGTTAACACTACGAAGTTAGCTGCTACTACTGAAATGGGTGAATTACAATTAGCATTGGACGCTGGTGCAGTGTCTGATGAGGCCACGTACCTTTTTCATCATGCCGATCTGAGGGCGCGAATCCGTTGTGTCCCAGGAGAAAATCTCCTTGACATCTGTACAGTGGGACAGAGATATGCTGTCGGCGGCACCATTATGCTCTGGGGAAGCCTCAAGTGGACATCCATGGGTCCAGCGGAGCTCTTGCAAGGCACTACGACGGCCGGGTGTATCGTACACTGGTTGCAGACCACGTCCACCCTTCATGACGATCACGCTCCCCGACGGCCGTGGCTTCCTTCATAAACACAATGCTTCACGTCCCAAGGCCAGGAATGTGATGGAGTGGTTCGAGAAGCACAGTGGCGAGTTCCAATTGATGTGCTGGCCCAGCAGCTTACCACATGTGAACCCTCTAGAACACGTCTGGGATGTGATTGTACGTGGCACCAGAGTTCATCGTCCCCCTCCCAGTAATTTACGAGAATTAGGTGAATTGCGTGTGGACAGATATGGTGTGAACTACCTGCAGCGACCTGCTAAACCACATTGCTTTCACGCCACGATGCGTCACCGCTGTTATCCGTCCCCAGAGGTGGACATACCAGTGATTAGATAGGTGGTCACAATGTTCTGGCTGGTCAGCACGCTTGTATGAATGACAATCGATCAAGTCCCAAGAACTTTGAGACGGCGGAAAACTTAAATCCATAGTCACGATTGCAGCCAACTTGAGTTTAAAGACGACTAAGCAAAAACGTAAGTACCATGGCACGTACATAGTTAAGGATTATAGCGCAAAAGGCGAACCAGTCTCCTTCTATCTTCCCTATCTGGTCGAAAGTATCTGAACACTTATTAGTGGACATTAATATGTGGTGCTTAAAACAATTTTAATATATCGTTTATTTTTCTGTCCCAAATACGCATTTTTTGTATACTATGACTGGCATCGATCTCCCTGAATCATCTACAGTTCTGTGCAATTGCGTCAGCAAATCGTCGTTGCTAGTTCGGAACAGCACACGAGAAACAGAATACTATTTTGATACGTAGTTCCATATTGTCACGACGGGTTGCTGATGCAGCTACATTGAAGAAGGTGTGTGGAGATCGAAACTAATCATACTGTGTAAAAATAGGCAACTAAGACTGAAAAATAAGCGATTTATTAAAACAGTTTGAAATCTCAGTACAGATGCTGTATTCTCTCGTGACGAAATGTCGGTCGTAGTGAATATAAGGTGTGCCCCCTCTTCGATTTTATAAACACTAGAACTCCACTGTGGATACTTATAATGATCATGTATGACTGTGGAGGAATAGTTTCCAATTCTTCTTCAATAGCAGAAACCGGGAAAGGTAGTGATGTAGGAACCTGAGCTCTGGATAGAAAATGACTTTCTAACTCATCCTGAAGAAGTTCCATTTGCTTCAGGTCGGGATTTAGAGCAGGCCAATCAATTTAAGATTTGTTGTTGCCCAGAAACTATTGTGTCACGGATGATGCTTCCTGTCAAGGCGTGTTGTCACGATGACACACCCAATCACCGTTTCCGAAATGATCTTGTACTTTACGCAGCACACAATGTTTTAAATGTCTTCGTATTCTTCCGAATTTAGTTTCTTAAACACAATAAGGGGCCATTCCCTAACCACGAAAAACACTCCATATCGTAAAACCATCTCGTCCGTATATCGCTGTTGACACAACGCATGATAGAAGATAAAGTTCTCTACACTTCAAACCCTTACGTCGTATAGCCACAGATTGTAGCGCGATCCTCTACACTAAATCACTTGTATGATGTCGTATGGCGTCTGTCTTAATATTCGAAATCACGAGTAATTACTTACGCTAATTTCATGCGATTTTTTACAACATCGCAGTGGTCGACGGTCCCTGACCTTCAGTACACTTTGTCTGCCTGGTATTGATTTAGCTACGACAGTTCCTTTGTGTTTTCGCTTCACTGCCACATCATGAATAGCCCACTTGGGCAGTTCTGGTTTGGGAGAGGTGACGCGTCTCTGCTACTCATGTGACATCCAGTGACTAGTCCACGTTACAAGTCACTCAGCCTTCCTGACCACCACACTCCGATGTTACTGCTTCTCCAGTGAAAATACAATAATACACCGCTCCTTTCTTATTGGCTGGTCCGCATCTCGTGACATGTGTATATCAGCGAAGGCCAGTTCGTGTTTGCGGTAAGTCTGACTCGGACCATGACGACGCGATCACTTTGGCCGCCTTTGCTCTTGTTATGTCAAACTAACGAAAACGGTAACGTGTTATATCGTTTTATGTTTGATTGCTATTTATTACTTCATTTATCCACTCTATGAGTAAAACATAAATCGACATATTTAACATAGATGTTTCAGAATGAACGCAGAAGCGTATTTGCAATATTCCACTCGTAACTACACCCCATTCGCTAAGTAACAAGGATCCCTAAAATATATCGCTATGTGTAATGATATGCCTCAGCTGCACCATTGCCTTTCATTGTTTACCTCTATTTCCTTACTATAGATCCTCTGAGCAGACTTCATTTTAATACTTTTGTACGCGTCTATGGTAGTGTGTCATCTGATTTGTTTATGTTATAGATTTGGGCTTTACGTATATTCGGTCTTCTCAAATTCTCCAACTACCTCTTACGTTCACCTACTGTCTTCTAACTTAATACTAATTTCGGAAGGAGATTACTGTGAAACCCTAGTTAGTCCGGGTACTTGGAGTTGTCGTCTTCCAATATTCTACAATCGTTTTCATATACTTCTAGATACTCTCAGACTATTTGCTTTCCAACATAATGCATTCTTTTGAAAGTCCTTTTCTTCTTCCTACAGTTTGCCGTAAGTTCTTTTTGGAGTTCATAGCATCAAAAACCATGAAACCCATTATTTATTTCTTGTCTTGGTTTGTTTTTTAGCACTCAGGGGTGTTGATACACGTATATTCATACCTATTCATCTTTCAACACAAATAATTAGTACTGCCAAAGTCATTTTAACAGTCCAAGTGTTTGAAGTATGATCTGGACCCCACAGTATTTTACAATCAGTCCGAAAATTGGCCACGAAATCCCATCGGATATATCCTAGTTTCGAAAAGATAAACGTCGCATTATTAACCTAGATGATTCAAATGGAGATTTTGACATATTAATACACAGAATTCATGGAGCAAACAATTAGGATAGTTAGGTATGTTGATACATTCGAGTACACTTTTTGTTTCGAGTTAAAGATAATGTCATTGATGGACAGGGTGATCACAGTTCTGTATTTATTACCATTGTCTAAGACTGTGATTAGCGAGCATTTACCATCTTCGATTGAGATGGTACATTTTTTGTTCGTCACTTCCCGTCTCATGTTCGATGATTTAGGACCAGCTAAACAACACAGACCGTCTTCAGGTTTTCCATCAGGCATTCTATTATGATATGGTATGATTTCTTACGGGGTTGTGATCGTTAGTACGTTAATATGTGTACGCCAGGTAAGAAGCGTAATAAATTTATAACAGCAAGATTCGGATTGGCATCATACTGATTGTGACATTGTTAGAGACAGAAAACAGTTAGTGATTGTGACAAAAATGGAGAAGGATGTGCGTCTCGTCCTTCAGAAAGGAAGAAGGGAAACATCCCAGCTTCCATCTTAAGTGGTATTAGGCAACCACAGGAAATATTTATATTGACAGCCGAGCAGAAATTTTAAACACCACTCCCCCAGCATTGCTTCACTAAATCTACCTGTACATAGTCGTATATACTCCGTAAGTCACCATACGTTGCATGGCGGGTAGTACCACGTACTACTGCAAGTCATTTCCTTTTCTGTACCACTCCCAAAAAGTGCTTGGGGGAACCCACTGACAATGTTGTTATTGTGGTCTTCAGTCCCGAGACTGGTTTGATGAAGCTCTCCATACTACTCTATCCCGTGCAAGCTTCTTCATCTCCCAGTGCCTACTGCAACCTACATCCTTCTGTATCTGCTTAGTCTCCCTCTACAATTTTTACCTTCCACGCTGCCCTCCAATACTAAATTGGTGATCCCTTGATGCCTCAGACCATGTCCTACCAACCGATCCCTTCTTCTAGTCAAGTTGTGACACACCTTCTCTTCTCCCCAGTCCTATTCAATATCTCCTCATTAGTTATGTGATCTACCCACCTAACCTTCAGCATTCTTCTGTAGCACCACGTTTCGAAAGCTATTCTCTTCTTGTCCAAACTAGTTATCGTCCATGTTTCACTTCCATACATGGCTACACTCCATACAAATACTTCCAGAAACGACTTCCTGACACTCAAATCTATACTCGATGTTAACAAATTTCCCTTCTTCAGAAACGCTATCCTTGCCATTGCCAGTCTACATTTTATATCCTCTCTACTTCGACCATCATCAGTTATTTTGCTCCCCAAATAGCTAAACTCATCTACCACTTTAAGTGCCTCATTTCCTAATCTAATTCCCTCAGCATCACCCGACTCAATTCGACTACATTCCATTATTCTCGTTTTGCTTTTGTTGATGTTCATTTTATACCATCCTTTCAAGACACTGTCCATTCCGTTCAACTGCTGTTCTAAGTCCTTTGCTGTCTCTGACAGAATTACAATGTCGTCGGTGAACCTCAAAGTTTCATTTCTTCTCCATGGATTTTAATACCTACTCCGAATTTTTCTTTTGTTTCCTTCACTGCTTGCTCAATATACAGATTGAATAACATCGGAGAGAGGCTAAAACCCTGTCTCATTCCATTCGCAAGCACTGCTTCCCTTTCATGTCCCTCGACTCTTATAACTGACATCTGGTTTCTGTACAAATTGTAAATAGCCTTTCGCTCCCTGTATTTTACCCCTGCCACCTTCAGAATTTGAAAGAGAGTATTCCAGTCGACATTGTCAAAAGCTTTCTCTAAGTCTACAAATGCTAGAAACGTCGGTTTGCCTTTCCTTAATCTAGTCACCAAGATAAGTCGTAGGATCAGCACTGCCTCATTGTTCCAACTTTTCTACAGAGTCCAAACTGATCTTCCCCGAGGTCGACTTCCACCAGACCCTTAATTCGCCTGTAAAGAATTCGCGTTAGTATTTTGCAGCTGTAACTTATTAAACTGATTGTTCGGTAATTTTCACATCTGTCAGCACCTGCTTTCTTTGGGATTGGAATTATTATATTCTTCTTGAAGTCTGAGGGTATTTCGCCTGTCTCATACTTCTTGCTCACCAGATGGTAGAGTTTTGTCAGGAGTGGCTCTCCGAAGGCCGTCAGTAGTTCTAATGGAATGTTAAAAATTCTGGTAACGGAATGTTGTCTACTCCCAGGGCCTTGTTTCGACTTAGGTCTTTCAGTGCTCTGTCAAACTCTTCACGCAGTATCGTATCTCCCATTTCATCCTCATCTACATCCTCTTCCATTTCCATAATGTTGTCCTCAAGTACATCGCCCTTGTATAGACCCTCTATATACTCCTTCCACCTTTCTGCTTGCCCTTCTTTGCTTAGAACTGGGTTTCCAACTGAGCTCTTGATATTCATACAATGGTTCTCTTTTCCCCAAATGTCTCTTTAATTTTCCTGTATCTATCTCACCCCTCATGAGGTAAGCCTCTACATCCTTACATTTGTCCTCTATCCATCCCAGCTTAGCCATTTTACACTTCCTGTCGATCTCATTTTTGAGACGTTTGTGTTCCTTTTTGCCTGCTTCATTTACTGCATTTTTATATTTTCTCCTTTCATAAATTAAATTCAATATTTCTTCTGTTACCCAAGGATTTTTACTAGCCCTCTTCTTCTTACCTACTTCATCCTCTGCTGCCTTCACTACTTCATCTCTCAAAGCTACCCATTCTTCTTCTACTGTATTGCTTTCCCCCATTCCTGTCAATTGCTCCTTTATGCTCTACCTGAAACTCTGTACAACCTCTGGTTTAGTCAGTTTATCCAGGTCCCATCTCCTTAAATTCCCACCTTTTTGCAGTTTCTTCAGTTTTAATCTACAGTTCATAACCAATAGATTGTGGTCAGATTCCACATCTGCCCTTGGAAATGTTTTACAATTTAAAACCTGGTTCCTAAATCTCTGTCTTACTATTATATAATTTATCTGAAACCTGTAAGAATCTCCAGGATTCATCCATGTATAAAACCTTCTTTTATGATTCTTGAACCAAGTGTTGGCTATGATTAAGTTGTGCTCTGTGCAGAATTCTACCAGGCGGCTTCCTCTTTCATTTCTTAGCCCCAATCCATATTCACCTACTACGTTTCCTTCTCTCCCTTTCCTACTACGAATTCCAGTTACCGATGACTATTAAATTTTCGTCACCCTTCACTATCTGAATAATTTCTTTTATTTCATCATACATTTCTTCAATTTCTTCGTCATCTGCAGAGCTAGTTGGCATATAAACTTGTACTACTGTAGTAGGCGTGGGCTTCGTGTCTATCTGGCAACAATAAGGCGTTCACTATGCTGTAGCTTACTCGCACTATTTTCTTATTCATTATTAAACCGACTCCTGCATTACCCCTATTTGATTTTGTATTTATAACCCTGTATTCGCCTGACCAAAAGTCTTGACAATAGGCCTTAGATTTTCTTGAAGTCGTCATTTTTCTGACTGGTTTCATGTAGCCCGCTACGAGTTCCTATCCAGGGCAACCTCTTCATCACAGAGTAACACCTGTAACGTAGGTCCTCAGTTATTTGCTGTATGTATTACAATTTCTGTCTTCCTCTATAGTTTTTACCGTCTACAGCACCCCTAGAACCATGGAAGTTATTCCTTGATATCTTAACCATGTACTACCATTCTGTGACATCTCTTTCTGGGTTTTCCATATTTTCCTTTATTCTCCGATTCTGCGGAGAATTGCTGCATTGCATATCTTATCAGTCCACCTAATTTTCAATAGTCTTCTGTAAAACCACATCTCAAAATCTTCGACTTTCTTTTCCTCTGGTTTTCCTACAATCTGACCGGCCGGAGTGGCTCAGCGGTTCTAGGCGCTACACTCTGGAACCGCGCAACCGCTACGGTTGCAGGTTCGAATCCTGCCTCGGGCATGGATGTGTGTGTTGTCCTCAGGTTAGTTAGGTTTAAGTAGTTCTAAGTTCTAGGGGACTGATGACCTCATCAGTTAAGTCCCTTAGTGTTCAGAGCCATTTGAACCATTTTTGTTTCCCACAGTCCATGTTTCACTACCATACAATTCTGTGCGCCAAACATGCACTCCCAGAAATTAATTCCTCACATTAAAGCCTATGTTTTATATTATTGGACTTCACTTGGCCAGGTTTGCGCTTCTTCCCAGTGCTACTCCATTTTGTATGTCCTCCGTCCGTCAAGGGTAGTTTTGCTCCCTAGGTAGCAAAATTCCTTAATTTTTTCTACTTTCCCATCACAAATCCTGATGTTTCATTTCTGCTACTACCCGCTAACTTTGTCTTTATTCGATTAACCTCTGTGCCATATTCTGCAGTCGTTAGACTGTCCATCCCTTTCAAGATATCCTGTAATTCTTCGTCACTTTCATTGAGGATAGCAATATCGTAAGCGATTCTTATCATTGATGTACTGTATCTTGAATTATAATTCCACTCTTGAACGTTTATGTTATTTTCGACTTTCCTTCTTCTATATATAGATTTAGCACTAGGGGCGAAAGGCTACGTCCCTGTCTTACACCCTTTTTAGTCTGAGCGCTTCGTTCTTGGCCTTCCAATCTTGTTGCTCAGTCTAGGCTCTTGTACGTATTGTATATTACCTGGCTTACCCTGTAGCTTCCTACTTTTCTCATAATCTCCAACATACTGCGCCATTTGACAGTGTTGAATACTCTTTCCAGCTCGACATATACTATGAACATTTCTTGTTTTTTTTTTTAGTGTTGCTTCCATAACTAACCACAACGTCAGAACTGCCTCTCTGGTGTCTTCACCATTCCTGAGTCCAAACTGATCGACGTCTAACACATCCTCGAGTTTCTTTTCCATTCTTGTGTGTATTCTTGTCAGTAACTTTGATTAATGAGCTGTAAAGATGATTATGCGATAATTCTCGCATTTGTCAGTTCTTGCGATCTTCGGAATTGTGAGGATGATGTATTTCCGAAACTTAGATGGCATATCGCCAACTCACACAGTCTGCACACCAGCGGGAATAATCGTTTTGTTTCCCTGATATCACTGCGCAGCATTTGAATACCCGCCAGAGCAAATGGATCTCGATGGACGATAGAGGGCAGTGTTGCCACAGCGCTGCACTGACCTAGTGAATGCGCCACCGTATAGCCAAGTGAATACACCGCTCAGTAGTGTCCCTCGCGGCCGGCAGAAATACCGCAGCACCTCGACCGCTCAGCCAGTCATGTACTTTTGACAGCGTTAGTTACTCACGTCACAGTGCTAATGTCTACTCGTCGGAAACTTTCCTTTGGTATTGATTTCCCTCTTTGGTCTGACTTCGGACTGTAGTTTGTTCTTGACCTGATGGCACCGTTACGTCGAAGGTTCTTGAATTTCGTTGTTACATGGGCAGGTGCCACTTTCTCTAAGATCTTAGAAATTCTGATGAAATCATATCTATGCCCTGTGCCTTATCTGAGATCAAGTCTTCCTAAGCTCTTTTAAATTCTCATTCTATTAATGAATCTCCTATCTCTTCCTTATCGTCTCCTGCCTCTTCAGCTATCACATCATCAGATAAGTTCTCACCCTCGGAGAGGCCCTCAGTGTACCCTCCCCAGTTATTGACCCCCTCCTCTGCATTTAACAGTGGAATTTTCATTGCACTTTTTAATGTTACCACCCTTGCTCTTAAGTTCGTCGAAGATTGTTCTGATTTTTCTACTTTTCTGTATGCTAAGTGAGTCATTCTGATTATCATTCCTTTATCGATTTCTTTTTATCTTTCATGCAGCCATGTCGCCTTAGCTTCCCTAACTTCCTGTTCGATTCTTGAACAGAGTATTTTCTATTATCGCCGAGAGAGGTGGCGCAGTGGACTCGCATTCGGGAGGTTGAATGCTCTAAACCGAGTCCGGCCATCCTGACTTAGGCTTTCTGTTGTTTCCCTGCATCGCTCAAGTAAATGCCGGGATGGTTCCTTTGAAAGAGCATTGACGTCTCCCTTTCCCATCCTTCCTTAATCCGATGGGACCGATGACGTCGCCATTTCGTTCCAAACGGCAAATCAGTCAACTATCGCAGAATTATTAGATTTTTAGCTGCCTTTATGAAATGAATTAGCCGTTCAATCCTCGTGTACTTTCTCTAACTCTTCATCTGCAGCTTGCGATTCGGGGTGTATACAGGAACTGTTGTCGACGGTGTTAACTTGCTGTCGACTCTGATGATATAAACGCCATCACTGAACTAATAGCAGTGGCTCACTCTCTACCCTACCTTCCTCAGGATAACGAATCCTACTCCACTACATTATTTGTGCTGCTGTTCGTATTACCCTACATTCATCTCACAAGAAATCCTTCTCTTTTTCCGTTTCACTTTACTGACCCCCCACCTCCCTCTTACTATATCTAGACTGAGCCATTGTGTTTCCGTTTTCAGATTTTCTAGGTTCCCTACCACGTACAAACATGTGAAATTAAACGCCCCAGCTCATTTAACGTTAATCAGTCTTCTTTCATGGTCACCTCCCCATTGGCCGTCCCGTCCCGGAAATCCGATTGGGGGACAAGCGCGGAATCTATTGCCAATGGAGAGATCATGCTGACACTTTTCGATTACAGGCCACATGTTCTGCGGATACGCACATCTCGAATGAGGCCCCCGACAGACATTCAGAGTGCCCATTAGAATTCTTTCCAGCCCTGGACGCTATGCCCATAAGGGGCTGTGTAATGCACATAATACTGGAACTCCTGATAAGTAATAAACTTGCCCCAACGTGTGCCTGCTCAAATCCTGATGAAGGCCCGACTACCTGTACACTCACAGAGCGTGTGAGCGGGGCCAGTGGGCCCGCCTCTGCATTCACTCTCAGCCTCGAGCGTCGCAACGGCGTAACAGTCCGGTACTCACTCTGCATGCAGTTAGCGCAGATCTCACTTGTCAGGCACACTAGAAGGTACTCTTGGATGAAACCAGCGACAGACCAATTGTACAATGCGTAGCGCCAGTTACTTGGAAGCCTTCACAGCCGGAAGCAGCAGCCGGTAGACTGCAGTCTGGTCTTCGATGTTTTCAGCTGCCACCGAACAGCAGCCAGTCCTCGTACACACTGCCCATCCTGCTAACTAAAGTGTTAAACTCTCCAAACAAACAGAAAAGGCTTAATAATATGTGACTCCCTGTTCTTCGCCAGTGGTGGCTGGCAGCTGGCGCGATTCTGCAGATTGCTGTGACTAAAATTTAAATATACACAGCGACTTTAAGAATTTAACTAAGTAAGCATAAAATTGGCAGAAGAGTTAAAAATGGTTCAAATGGCTCTGAGCACTATGGGACTTAACTTCTGAGGTCATCAGTCCCCTAGAACTTAGAACAACTTAAACCTAACTAACCTAAGGACATCATACACATCCATGCCCGAGACAGGATTCGAACCTGAGACCGTAGCGGTCGCACGGCTCCAGACTGTAGCGCCTAGAACCGCTCGGCCACCCCGGCCGGCTTAGGATCCGATGACCTCAGTAGTTTGGTCCCATAAAACCTTACCACAAATTTCCAAATTTTGTAGCTTTCATACGTTCTTCTCAATTTATTGTAATAACCCGCAATTAATTTTAGACTTCTCTGTAAGCTTCGTAAAAGCGGTGGACATGAGCCACAATTTATTGACATACGTAATTGCTTCTTCTATTACACTATGCTTAGTGCGGTAGGGCTCTTATTCGCACAACAAAATTGATACCTTTCTGTTTAATCTTAAAATTTATCTCACCAGAGAGTTTACTTTAACTGTAGACAAACAAATTGCTCCACTTCAACAATGACGGCGGCGCTATACACACACAGATAGACACGAATTTAACTGGTGCCCTTTTGGCTACTTAATATACGACGTTGTAAGATACAAATCTAGGAGTCTTTCTTCTAGAAAGAGTGGATAAGCAGCTGTTAGCATGTCACATATACAATCAGTTGACATCATTTACTTCCAATATGATAGATGTAGAAGAATCAAGGACAAAGCTTAGATAGATTGTAAATCGTGCTCTGGACAAGTATATGCCTACTCATTGGGTTAATTATTAATTATTAAGGACTACTTTGACCATCGTGACTATCAGTTTTATGTACTCTGATCTACTGTATTCGTTGTCCCTGTGTATTTAATTGGCATCTGTCGTTTATATTTCAATAGCTGGTAAAGTCTTCTGTTTGTTGCACGTCATCCTCGTCAACACGCGAAGAGTATTAATTGTTTTTTGATCATTGTATCTCGTTTCAAAAGGGAACGTACAAACTGCGACAGGCAAAGGTTAATAGGTATTCGAGCGTCTGTGGAAAGATCTACATGTGAATCATACAGTTACCACAGACATACCTCAGCCCAAAATCTGAACGAGTACCCGAGAGAATTTAATTGACTAGTGTAGTGTAGCAGTAGAAGGTTCGAAAACGAAATATGATGTTTTAAATTTCACGTTTAAGGAATCGTTCACGTAGGTGAATCGAACAAACATATCATCGTTTGACCATCCCAACAGTCCCGTATGCACGACATGCCTCGCACGGAGAAACAGCTGAAAGAGTTCACACAAAGAAACTCTCCAGATATGGATGGAATCCGAATTAAGTTTTACAAAGTCTACAATACGGGAGCGTCTGTCAACCTTTCAGTATTAGCGACTTAATTTTCATCTTAGTAATTATTATTAAACTTTCTCTGCTAGAGACGGCCCCCATGAAAAACGAGTGATCGTAGGACAATGGAACTATATGCAAACATTTGTAAGGACATACGTAAGAAAAATAATGAATAAAACATTCAAAGAAGTCATTTTAATTTTTACGTGAGAGGTTAAAAGTTTTTAATGGCGTACCATGATTACTTTCCATGTTACAAAGGCTGGTCAGTGTGAAGACCATCTGCATCCACGACAGCCTCGAACTGCACTAGAGATATCATTTCACAATATTGTTCGCAGCATGTTTCGAACTCGGGACCACGGATTGTTCAGCTGTCGTGACACAGCACTAGCACACTGCTTGACGATCTCACATTGCGTACAGCTTTTGCAGCCTTGGCATCTGTAACTTCTTCAATAATATGTTGCACAATTGGCCATCGGCGTCTCCCAAGAGCAATTCCCAAATCGTCAGTTAATTCTAACTTCCAAATCACCTTCTTCAACCCCATTGCGGAAGGAGGACCGGTCCGTATTCTTCAAACGCATCGATCCCAGCGAAGAACAGCAAACTACTGCTGTAGTTTTGATACGAGTAAAACGTTTTTCATCTTGTCCAGACTCATGTTTACTGTCTGCAGCTGTAATATACAGAGATACTTGTGAGTCAGTGCTACGCCGCCATAACGGTACCAGTCACTAACTGCAAGTCACGAAACTAGCACAATTAACAGCGCAAATCCTGCAGCACATAGTCTGAACATCGTTTCTATATAGTTGGATATGCGTGCGGTAAATATTTTTCAATCTATACTGCCTCAAGTAGCGAAAGCTTACTTATAACCATCTTGCATGTAATAATGTAAAGCTACAAAGTTATTAACCTTATAAATCAATAAGAACTACTGCTATCTCACAACTATCCGCTACAATGACAGGCCCAGAGTAGTTGGCCTTCTACTGCTCTTTGTCTCACAAGTTATTCGTGAAATATTTCTCGATTCTCTTAGTGGAAAGTAGCATAGCCGCTGCCTTTCAATAACTTTGCTCTGCAAACCAGGCCCAAGGGAGACACCAATAATTACAAATTTTGTTTTTTATTTAGTACTGAAAAGTAAATTAGTAAATGCATTTTGAAGTGCTGATATAGTGCTGATATTATACCAGTGTAAACATGAAATTTAAATTTTTATTATGTCAGAATGTATCTTACGTCAGTTTCGTTTCAGTTAATTAATTAGTTTTTGAGCTCATATATTTTTCTTCTCTATAAGCTCACGTCCCGTTTACTGTTATCCTGTTATCACGAGCCATAGGGGGGGGGGGGGGGGGGCGCCCCACGGACTGAGAATCGCCACTCTGTGCCATTAGCCCCTTACGTAGCTTGCATTTGTCGCATATCTGTTGCAAAGCGCAAAATACCAAGTGACTGGAAGAAAGCGCAGATGATTCCTGAATATAAGAAAGGTAAGAGAACAGTCCAGCAAAATTAGAGGCCAATATGCTTAACATCTGTTTGCTGCCGAATTCTTGAACTTATTCCGTCTTCGAATATAATAAACTTACTAGAGACCAAAAAGCTTATGTCCACAAATGTGGACGCATTTAGAAAGCATCGCTCTAGCGAAAACTCAGCTTGCACTTTTCTCATGTTATATTCTGCGAACAATGGATTAATGGCAACAGGCAGATTCCATACTTCCGTTTGACACAGTGTACAACAGCACACTATTAACGAAGGTACGAGCATATAGTATAGGTTCTCAGATACATGTGTGACTCGAAGATTTCTTAAGTAATAGAACCCAGTACGTCGTCCTCGACTGCGAGTTTTCATCACGGATACGGGTATCGTCAGGAGTGGCCCAGGGACGCGTCGTACGGCCAATGTTATTCTCAATACACATGAACTATCTGGCGAACAAAGTGGGCAGTAGTCTGCAGTTGTTTTCTGATGATGCTGTGGTATACGGGGAGACGTCCATGATGAGTGACTGTAGTGGGATAATGAGAAGTATCAGAAATGAGAACTGTGAGAAACTAAACATCAGAACTGTTAATCTTATTGAATAAGTTAAGGAATTCTGCTACCTTGGCAACAGAATAACTCATGAAGGGCGGAGGAAAGAAGATATAGAAAGTGGTGGTGGTTTGTTGGGGCTTATGGGCGCTCAACATCGAGGTCATCAGCGCCCTGACACACATTAAAGGGAATGAATGTGGACAGACCTAAGAAAACTAAAGCACACACTCAAACAAAGCAGGAAAAGAAGGAAAATGCTACCTAAGAAAGTAAAACCTAAAGAAAGGGGAAACATAGCAACAAGAATGTCACAGGAAATTGTTATTGGCTGGCCACTTACATAAAATATGGGCGAGCTTGTCACACAGTGAGCAAATTAAAATCCTCTCCCTAAAATCTTTGTAAAAACATTTGACAGGGCACAGAACTTTAAAACTTTAGCCACATTCGTCCGAGTGTTGCCTAAAAGAGATGGCAGGTCCGCTGTCAAGTCAGCCGCGACCCGCTGGTCAGAAAATAAAACGCAATCCAATAAAACGTGGCGCACAGTGACCTGGACGCCGCAAGCACCACACATTGGAGGGTCCTCTCGCCGGAGAAGGAAGCCATGCGTCATAGGGCTGTGGCCTATTCGAAGCCGAGTGAGGAGAACCTCGTCCCGTCGATGAGGCTGAAAGGAAGTACACCACACACGCGTTGTGGGCTTGACTATACGGAGCTTATTGTGAGTCACTTCCAGCCACTCATCCTCCCACCGACGCATGACCCGTGAGCTCAACAGCGAGGTGAGTGCGTGCAAGGGGATAGCACACTGAGATACTTGTGGGGCGAGACACGCCTCCTTCGCTGCGAGATCTGCCCTTTCATTCCCAGCAATGCCAACATGCCCCGGAACCCAGCAGAAAGCTACAGCTTTCCCCAGTGGCTGTAGTCGGAGGAGGGCATCCTGGATGGTCTGGACAATTTTGTCTGCCGCATACAAACGTTGCAATGAGTGAAGGGCACTGAGTGAGTATGAACAGACAAGAAATTTAGGAGAGGAAGAATGTCTCATGTGCTCCAGTGCCCGCAAGATCGCAAACAATTCTGCATCAAAGACAGTAAAAGTCTGAGGCAGTCGGACCTTGAGGACACGATATGGAAAAACAACTGAGCAACCAACAGAATCCCCTTGTTTCGACCCATCCGTCGTGGTGCTCAGATAGAATGGCAGAAAATGCTGCATTAAAAACGGTGGCGAGAGTTCAATCTCTCTTGTACTGCAATAAATCTAAAATCACACTGGGCCTCTTCAGTAACCAGGGTGGCAGGCGGTTAAAACCTTGGATTTGGGGTTGTACAGACTCCACACCGAGGGACTCTAGTTCACGTTGCACACGGATCCCAAACGACAACGTAGCCCGGGGACGGCGGGAATAAAGGCGGTCCAGAGGTGGATGGGCAACAAGATGGTGAGCAGGCGAGATGGGAGCTGCAAGAAACTTACAAGCCTGGCGCACCAGCAGGAGCTGCCACCGGATGGTAAGTGGCGGTTCGCCAGACTCAGCACAGAGGCTGGGTACGGGACTGGTCCGATAAGCACCTGTGGCCAGTCGGATCCCAGCATGGTGAACAGCGTCAAGGATCCGCAAATAAGATGGCCTCGCCGACCCATATAAGCAGATTGTCACTAGCAAAGCGGGTATTCCTGGCCAAGAGGAAGATTACTAGTAAGAAAATTAGGCTTTAATTCGCGGAAGAAATTTCTGTGAATGTGCGTTTGAAGCACAGAATTGTATGCCATTGAGCATCTGAAATTAAAAAAAAAAAAGGGTACATCATGACGCAAACAAAATTTATAGCTGGTGCGGTGAATAGCATCTAGCTCTGAGTGTAAAACATGTATCTTAATGCGGATGATTAAGAAAAACAATGTTCGGATACAGCATTAGTAGCGTCCTGCTCTCTGGGCGTAGCGCTGCTAAACGATATGAAATGGAACGAGCATGTAAGGACTGTGGTAGGGAAGGGGAATGGTTGACTTGCGTACATTGGGAAAGTTTTCTGAAAGTGTAGTTCAGTCTCTAAAGGAGACCACATGTAGAAAGCTAGTGAGACCTATTCTTGAGTACTGCTCGAGTATTTGGGATCCGCACCACGTCGGATTAAGGGAAGACATTGAAAGAAATCAGAGGCGGACTTCCATATTTATTATCAGCACTTTCGAACAACACGCAAGTAATATGGAGATGCTTCGGGAAATCAAATTAGAAACCCTGAAGGGAAGGCGACGTTATTACCGAGGAACAATACCGAGAAAGTTTCCTGCAGCCGCCAAGATACATTTCGTGTAAGAACCACGAAGAAAAGATATAATACATTAGGGCTCACAGGGATATAGATAGTCGATTTTTCCTCGCTCTCTTTGCAAGTGGAACAGGGAAGGAAATGATTAGTAGTGGTACAGTTCAGCCTCGTCCACGTACCGTACGGTAGCTTGCGGAATATGTATCTATATGGAGTTGTGGAAGTTGAATCTGTGAATTTATTTCATAATGTGGCTGAGTAAAATACTGTATCTCCACAGTTCTGAAAATTCGCGCGTCTGAGGACTGAAATACGGCAATAAAGAAAAGTTACTTGTGATTTGTGACTCTCTTTGTCTGAACAGGCCTCCGCAGGCCGAATAGTACCGAACGACCAGCCATCCACAGCTGATAGGCGTCACTGGATGAGGATACGGAGGGACATATCAGCAGCACACCGAACTTCCGCCCATTTTCAGTATTCGTGACCGGAGCCGCTAATTTTCCATCAAGTATGAAACTTCCTGGCAGATTAAAACTGTGTGCCTGACCGAGACTAGAACTCGAGACCTTTGCCTTTCACGGGCAAGTGCTCTACCATCTGAGCTACCGAACCACGACTTACGCCCGGCGCTCACAGCTTTACTTCTGCCAGTACCTCGTCTCCTACCTTCCAAGTAGTTCCTCAATTGGCCTTAAAAGTGATGGGTGCACCTGACTTGTCAACAGCGCTCGTCAGATCCTGACTGTTACCCATCCAAGGGCTAGCCAAACCCGACAGTCGTTAAGTTCGGTAATCTGGCGGTAACTGCTGTTATCACAGTTGCAAGGATATTGGCTACAAGACTTGTAGATGATTCCCAGTTTAATGTTCTAAATTCTCATCCAAATTCTCAGCTAAAGGGAGAAACTGTGATATCCAGTATGAACAAAATCCAAGAGCCAAAAGTAAGAATGGAATCCTGAAAGGGTTCATATATTGCGAAGTTTTAGTTTCGGAAAGTCTCATGGATATTTTTTAATTAAAATTTCTGTACTCTCGGCCAAAGATTATGAGTGAGCAAACGTGCTAAATCACTGAAATGAGTTGGTAAGAATTACCATTAAGTAAGGTTTCCATTCTGTAAATAAACGATATATTAAGCAACGTGTACTATTTTAGTTTTCTGCCTTTATTTCGTAATTCCTGCTTAAGATAATCACGGGCTCTGTGCGGTGTCGTGAACACCGCGACAGATGCTCTGACGGGAGCCCTGGTGTAGGAGAGAGACCTCAACGCCGTACATCGCACCAAGAAACACTTAAAGCAGAGGCCTTCCTTGGAAAAACGTTAACAATGCTTTATGAAAAAAGTTATGTCAGCTTGGATATTACATACGGTGAGTAGTTTAAGAACCTTTTACATTGAAATGTTCTGTTATGTCTACATAGCTACAGAAATAAATCTGATTATTACCTTCAAATCTACGACTTCTCATTAAAGTGTGCTTAGGTAACATAAGTACAGACACTTTCTCAACAGTAAGGTGGACGGTAATTGTGTAGGGCCAGAAGACATATGATTCTATCCCGCGGAGACCTCGCAACGGCAAGAGCTAAGTGCTCTTAGCAAACGTGTGGGACAGGGATGCAATATGTCGTTCCTACAGCTCATTCCATGCATCGGTGAAGCAATGACAGAAATAAATATAGTATCTGAAGTGGGACTAAGATTTAGGAAGAAAATATGCCACCGATAAAATTCGCTGAGGACGTGACTATCCCCAGTGGTTGCACGGAAGCATTGGAATAAACAAACGCAAGAATATGAATTGAGAGTGACTGATAGGAGATGGTAGTAATGAGAAGTAGCAGAAATGAGATTAGAGATAAACTTAACATCAAATCAGGGGACTGCAAATTGGACGAAGTGAAGAAATTTTGCTGACCTGGAAGCCAAACAAGACATTATGAAATGAACTGCTACATCAGTTGCTAATGATGACTATATTACATCCACAACAGGTTCCGGCCTTTACATTATGCCAATGATATTTAACGATTATTGTCGACATTACTGTTATCAGATTCTCTTGGGAATTATCTAACGTAAACGACGAAACCTCTCGTGGACTTAATAAAGTCCTTATTAGCTACTGGAGCGACTTCTCAGTAATTTAACGTAATTTGCTGAATCAGCCTCCTCAGAAAGCGGAGGAACAAATAAAATAACACATAACGGACAAAGTTAAATCTTGAACATGACGCCTAGAAGAAGGAATAGGATGATGGAACATGTGCTAAACATCAAGCAATGGTTTCAGTGAGGCCAAAAACTGCAGGTTTAGGACATAGATTGGAAAGTATTCGACAGTAAATTTGTAATTTTTAGTGGCAGTCCAATTTAAGGTTAACAATGGGGGGCTGCATCTAATCAGAAGATTTATGGCGGGAAAAATTGTTCCTAAAACTCCGTTTAAATCCCTATGTAATGGTAACACTGACCACCTTAAACAGCAATTGATGCTAACGATAAACCTCTGCGAGAAATTTATGAGAAAGTGGCGAACGTGAGATAATGGAAACAGAACAGTTAGACTAGAATTCGTTTCCGAAACACCCCTGCAGAATATAACCAACAGTAAACAGGTGGATCAAGAACAGACGTTCTCCCAGCACAAAAGAAAGTTGTAATATTATGTATAAATATCGGTCGCCAGCCTAATTAGGCATTCTCGTGTTAAGCAATATAATAAAGCGGAAGGCAGTGCTAAGGCTAACCTAACCTTCCTTGACACACACACTAAACTATTTCTTTGTATCTGTTCACACTACAACACAGTAACCTAACCGTGCGGATAAATATACTATTGACTTGGAAGTCAGACAAATCAATGGCCAATCAGACAGAAAACAGTAACATATGCCTATCAACAACACGTACCTCAAATGAACTAGATGCCGAGTTTATACAGGGTGTTACAAAACGGTACGGCCAAACTTTCAGGAAACATTCTTCACACACAAATAAAGAAAAGATTTTATGTGGACATGTGTCCGGAAACGCTTGATATCCATGTTAGAGCTCATTTTGGTTTCGTCAGCATGTACTGTACTTCCTCGATTGACCGCCTGTTGGCCCAATTGAAGGAAGGTAGCGTTGACTTCGATGCTTGTGTTGACATGCGACTCATTGCTCTACAGTACTAGCATCTAGCACATTAGTACGTAGCATCAAAAGGTTAGTGCTCATCACGAACATGGTTTTGCAGTCAGTGCAATGTTTACAAATGCGGAGTTGGCAGATTCCGATTTGATGTATAGATTAGCACGGGGCAATAGCCGTGGCGCGGTACGTTTGTATCGAGACAGATTTCCAGAACGAAGGTGTCCCGACAGGAAGACGTTCGAAGCAATTGATCGGCGTCTTAGGGAACACGGTACATTCCAGCCTATGACTCGCGACTGGGGAAGACCTAGAACGACGAGGGCACCTGCAATGGACGAGGCAATTCTTCGTGCAGTTGACGATAACCCTAATGTCAGCGTCAGAGAAGTTGCTGCTGTACAAGATAACGTTGACCGCGTCACTGTATGGAGAGTGCTACTGGAGAACCAGTTGTTTCCGTACCATGTACAGCGTGTGCAGCCACTATCAGCAGCTGATTGGCTTCCACGGGTACACTTCTGCGAATAGTTCATCCAACAATGTGTCAATCCTCATTTCAGTGCAAATGTTCTCTTTACGGATGAGGCTTCATTCCAACGTGGTCAAATTGTAAATTTTCACAATCAACAGGTGTGGGCTGATGAGAATCTGCACGCAATTGTGCAATCACGTCATCAACACAGATTTTCTGTGAACGTTTGGGCAGGCATTGTTGGTGATGTCTTGATTGGGCTCCATGTTGTTCCACCTACGCTCAATGGAGCACGATATCATGATTTCATACGGGATACTCTACCTGTGCTGCTAGAACATGTGCCTTTACAAGTGCGACACAACATGTGGTTCATGCACGATGGAGCTCCTGCAGATTTCAGTCGAAGTGTTCGTAACTTTCTTAACAACAGATTCGGTGACCGATGGATTGGTAGAGGCGGACCAATTCCATGGCCTCCACGCTCTCCTGACCTCAACCCTCTTGACTTTCATTTGTGGGGGCATTTGAAAGCTCTTGTCTGCGCAACCCCGGTACCAAATGTAGAGACTCTTCGTGCTCGTATTGTGGACGGCTGTGATACAATACGCCATTCTCCAGGGCTGCTTCAGCGCATCAGGGATTTCATGCGACGGAGGGTGGATGCATGTATCCTCGCTAACGGAGGACATTTTGAACATTTCCTGTAGCAAAGTGTTTGAAGTCACGCTGGTACGTTCTGTTGCAGCGTGTTTCCATTCCATGATTAATGTGATTTGAGGAGAAGTAGTAAAATGATCTCTAACATGGAAAATAAGCATTTCCGGACACATGTCTACATAACATATTTTCATTCTTTGTGTGTGAGGAATGTTTCCTGAAAGTTTGGCCATACCTTTTTGTAACACCCTGTAGAGCCAATCACCAACACACATGAAACTAGTAGCAACAGTAAACAAGAAACAGCATGAAATGATTATGATTTAAATCACTGATAGCCCAGGGTCTCTGTACCTGTGCATTAACCAACTTGCACTAGATTAGCTAACACAGTAAATATTTCTTTGTTAAGCTCAGTTTGAAGCAATTAAACAGAATGCAAATATACATACACTGGTTCTGAAAGAGTATTTTCTTTGCTCCATTAACTAATTATCCTATCACGGGAGGCCCCTTAAACTTTCATGGTTTGAAGAACGTGCTCATTAATCAAACTACACATGTATGTGTGGGAAATGTTAAATAGTTTCACCAATAATTATTGAATAAGTAAAGCACAACAAATTATAACTCTTTAAATAACAAATGTGCTTTGATAAGCAGTATTTTAACCTACTCAGAATGTAGTTGGTTGTGCAAATGCCGACACAACTTTAAATTCAAGTTTTAACACTCTATCATCATATGAACACTGATAAAACTTTGTAATTCCGATGAAACTGCGTAAATGCAAGAATTAATAATTTTTTCACTTTAAATAAATGTTATTGTTCTTTTAACTAACCACTTTACTATATTCAGGCAGCTTTTCAAGCAAGGCAAATTATTTAAGAAAATGACTGCAAACTGATTTAAAAATTAACTGGAAATGGAGTATTTCTCAAACTATAAATCTGTACTTTAAACACTATAAATCCACACAATAGAAAGCAATCTCGACTATTTTTACAGCTGCAGAATAAGTCTTTCCGTAATAAATTAGGACACTCAGAATTAATTTCACTAGGACAGGATTAATGTCCAGGTTTGTGGTTTAGGATAATTACGAGTTTTTAACAACACCATGATTATTATTAAAATCAACCAAATTTCACAAATTCCTGGTCCATTTACAGAGTGCCAAATATAACAATTTAGTGGAAGGCTGGTGGAACTGGTGGCGTAATTTGCAATGGCTGTTAACATGGCGGCAATGCAGTCATGGCAGTACTGTTAGCCTCGCCCTGTTTCATATCTCCTAGGCACCGGAAATATATTTTTACCAACCATGCCATGATAATAGTTACACAAAATGTGGTATCCAAGAACCACAAATACTGCTCTTAAGCTTCTCCGGCCACAAAACTCCAAGAATATGGGCCACAATGATACGCTACTGCTAGCGAAATGTTAACCACATCACTGCTCAGCCCAGTCTCGATACCCCTCATTTAACCCTACGTTCCCTGACTACGGACCCACTCATTTACAGTACATTATATATAACGATCATTCCAGTAGTTATTTGAAATATGTATACATATTCAAAGAAGGTCCATGGCAAATACAACACTCTACATAATCAATACTACAAACTAACATAGAACTATCGGTACGGGTACAAAATAGGTCGAAAATAGGGTTTCATCTGAAGTGATAAAACATGACACTCTAAGACACGGATATTGTTCTGTGTAGAGGGCACAGAAATTTGATAAATAATAAAGCAAAATCATCTCCACCATACCACTTACGGAGTATAAGTTGAAAACAGAAAAGGAATTATACTAAAGCATTCGTGGGCACAAACTGCACAATAACAATGCAGGCAAATACGAAGTCATTTGTCCATGTATTTACGTCTTCACAAAGACTCCCAAAGGGAGACAATTAATTTACTGTCGAGTAACACACTCTAAAACGAGTGAAATTACAATTCGCACGTACGCAGTGCTCTGTTGATAGAGGAACACACTGGAGATTTTCTACCTACATTACAATCTTTGACAATTCGATATTTTTATCCTAGTATGTATAATAACTGTTGCTCCATAATCTACATTTGAAATTGTACAGAGTATTTCGATAAAGAGGTTTTACTCTGTTCCACGGTAAAATTTGACGAACAGTACTTGTAGCTTTCCACGATAATACCCATCTTTATTCATTTTTAAAGAGACGCACCACCCACAAAGATACAGGGTGCCAAACGCAAGACTGCAGCTGCGGGTGTTTGGAATTCAATATTTGAACAATAAATCTCTGTAGAACAATTGTGTGAGAGCGCATGAATAACGTCCGCGCATAAGGGCACTAAGACCGTAATTCTGCACGCTTTGTTGGCTCTCCAGGCCGACCCGGGAATCTCCCCATTCTGAAGACAATTTGTCTCAACCGGAATTAATTAAACGGTTCTCGCACTCGCGGTCGTTTATACCGTTGGCAATGTTGCGGGATCGTATTTCACGCCCCCAGGAATAAGCACATCTCGCGAAGCAGTTTCCGCTATTAGATCGGTAAAATTTGTCTCACTAATAGTTGCAGCCGCTGCTGCCCCGCTGAGGAAGCAGCTTTTAGCTCAGCCAGTGTGTTTATCTCGCTGATAAATTCAGCTGGAAAGCTACGAGTCGTGTCGAAATTAGACGAGCTGCATGCAGAATGGCTAGGTGAATTTACCTGCAACAAAGTGGTGAGGTGTATTAAAAGTATATGCTTCAGCCTGTACACAGATATAGATAGTAGCGAAACTCATTTAGTCTCCGATACAGATTGTAGCGAAACTCATTTAGTCTCGAACACATGAAGTTCATACACGTTTCACAAGCTGGGACATGGTCGCGAATGTAACAGTGACCCGAAAATGTAGAATTTGTTTTTTAATTTCACGTCTATTGTAGGTCCTTAGACTGCCGGTTTCGGGGAGCAATCACAGCCTTCAGGTCTGTTTAATAAAAAGCATGTCCTAATACACTGGAGCAAAAGGCATTTGACGATGCCTCTTACGCTCCAGTATACTAGGACATGTTTTCTATATTGCTGACCGAAACCGTTAGTGTGAGGACCTAGAAATTTGTGACCATAGACGTGAAATAAAAAATTTGTCCTACGCGTTTATGAGCAGGGTAACGTAATACTTGAGCAGAATTTGTCGACCTAGGAAATGCATTTATCAATAAAAGAAGGTCCAAAATGTTCGATATGTTCAGAAATTTATGTAATCTTGTGGACTGGCTTCTAGCACCTCTCGCTAAATACTTCCGAAGCAGTTTGACACTGCTATATGTAGTTGTCCCACTCTAGTGTTGAAAGCAGCGAAACTAAAGATGTATACCGATGAAATTTCCATATTTCAACGTGATAACCGCTCTAAGCTGATTTGCTAGAATTCTCGGAATGCTCTTCCGAAAGACTGGAGGTGCAGGTGATACGATAAGAGAAATTGATACTGAAAATTAGTAAGAAAGTCACGCCAATAATTGATCGCTGCCACACAAAATCCTTACAAAAAGAAACTAGAAAATATAATTATTGGCACGATGATTATTGAATAAATCTATGTACTTTATTGCAATAAGGTATTCTGATACGTTCTGAATGAATATTAACTTAATACGTTAAAATTTATTTGGAGCTAGAGTCAACGACGCTCACATTACAAAATCGGGATGATAAAGTACAAAAGCGAACAGCCAGGCGTCTATCTGGCGTTGAAGAAAAAAATGAAGGCCTCGCCCACTTTTATTTGTACATGTAGCATAAATATTGACATATGAACTCTTTGGTCCTCAGTCGGTATGTCGTTATATCTTCCTTTATACAAGCACACAAAAAATCATATACGAGGGTTGTCCAGAAAGTAACGATCGGTCGCGAAATGCACACCACAGTGAAAATCCGATGAAGCTTTGCACAGATGTGTTGGGTAGTTTCTCTAGCCTGTCGATCGCATCAAGACGCTCTTTTCAGTTGTGAGTGCACTGTGTGCGAGTAAGGTGCCTAGATCAACAATGTCTCGCTCCAAGTAGGAGGGCCCACTGTGAGGCTCCGCCTTAATGAATGCAGCCCACCTAACACAACTGCAAAACACTTCCTTCTTGATGACAATTTTCTGCCTTTCTCTGCAGGGGCAGTGAAGACGCTCCTGCAGCCTTTTCGATGCGAAGTTTTCGGTCACTCACAACAAAGCCCTAATTAGCTCGTCGTGAGTATCATCTCTATTCACATGAAACGCTGGTTACGAAGACAACACTTGGGCGCAGGCTACGCGCTATAGACCAGCGTAGAGAATTATCGGACAGCACAGATGAGTGCCATCTATTACGATGGTGTTGTATATTTGGTATAACGCTCCAACAGATGTCTAAGTTGGAGCGGCGACTATGTAGAGAAGTATCTGGAAAGTGCAGCTAACTCTTGCAGATATAATGTTTCTGATTTTCACTGTGGTTTCCGCTTAGCGACCGATCGGAACTTACTTTCTGGAAAACCCTGGTAAACAAAACTGACTTGTACATAATGTGTTTTACAAGCTATAAGGAAAGACGGGTAATATACGGTATGTACTAATCAAAGTGGAAATAAAAGTACTGGATGACAAAGAGAGACGTATTCAGATTAAAGAATCCTATTTGAGGGATGCAGTCTTTCTTCTCCCCTGTTAAATCTGTGTGCTGACGAAGCATCATATCGTTCCAAGGATTAGTCGTTACGATCACCTCTGTAGCTTCATCCATCTACCTATTACAAGATCTACCTATTGCTCCAATTCCAGTCAGCCAATAATTCATTACTTTTTTGGCAATCTATTTTCTACCATTCTATCCACATGATACTTGTCTTTAACTGGAATGAATTTCAATCTTTTTGTATTTCGTTTTCATTTAATTCATTTCGTTACATCCCATTACGTATCTCATGAATTTCAAATCTCTTTCGTGATTTTCCTTTATTTATTATCATCCATCATTCGGAACCATGTCTGTCATAGTTCAACTGATATCAGATCCTAGGTAAATAGTCTAATCTTTGCTGTAATGCTTTCTCATATATTACTATTTGGGTCTGACTCGATTCTTTACTTTGAAAGTCATTATCTTTCCATTATTTGCAAACATAGTTAAATCGTAACATATTGCGTATTGGCTCATTTTATTTACCGCTCATAGTATATCTTCTGTTTTCCAAATTCTTAAACAGGTTTGGGGATTTATCTTTTTTTGCATTACAGAACTGGTGAAAAATGGGTAAAAATTTTCAACGAGGGACAGTGAAGTGTAGCAGACATCTTTCCCAGCAGATCGTTCCAATATCAATGAAGAAGTGTCAGCTCTTACTGCAACATCGATGCGAAGCTATTCCCGAGCTCGCCCGAAAGACAGAATCAACACATATGACAGTACTGGAAATCCAGTATTGTCTATGATATGGCGCTTCTCATATATCCTTGGAACGTTATGAATGCGAAGTAAAATTTTCTTACGCCGATCATTACGTTGGAGGAGGCACGATCCAAATCGTAGGACACACCTGAAACAGCAATAAAACGATAAGAGTCATTACGGGTCATCACGAAAATAGAAAGCTCTTCAAAACTCCATCAGTGTGAGAATCATGGTGGTCCTGTATTCGACCGTGATAGTTTTAATCCAGTGTATACCGTTTCCCAACGGCCGGCATTTAATTTTGGAACGTAATCTATAATCATCGGCGACAATTTCTGCGGAACAAATGTATGATTTTCCAGGACCATGCTCGGGCGAATAAAAACTGTGACTAAACGTGGCCTAAACGGTGGTTTCCCCAGTATAGTTTTTTTTATTCTGATGTGGTAAGATACTCAGAAAAATTTATCTCAAATGACTCTGGTCGTGGAAGCCTACACATTTATATTACTATTATCGTTGTATTAACTCTACGCCATACGTCCTCGCACTCTAATCTCGGTCTTCCCCTACTGTTTTTGCCATCTACATCTCCGTCTTATACCATTTACTGTTAACACATCCTATCGATTCACCAGCGTTCGTATCCAAGGTCGCTAACACATGCCTGTGCCGTCATGTTCGACTCGGAGGCAAATCGTTCGAATACTGCCGGCGGTCGTGGATGAAGCTTTCAGTAATAGTATTTCTCCGACAATTGGAGAAGAGGTATTGTCATCCATTTTTGCACCAATGTCCAGCAATAAATTCCAAAACACAGTCTCTCTTGAATGGAGGGAATGTGACACTTTTGATAATGATCAGTCCGTCGGATGATGTTAAACTCGGCGGCCCCTGATGCTGTTCTTGAGGAACAGGCTCTGTGTTGACATCGGATTTCACCCTCTCCCTTAGATCATCCATAAATATGGGTACGACACAACTCGTATATCAGCAAAGAAAGGATCCAACGTTCTCGGAGGAAGAACATTATTCACTCAGCGGCCAAAAAAACATAGTGACATTTCCCTGCCATGACTTCCATAGGACATTCAATTTTCAAACCTATCCCTTCTTCTAGATAGAACTGTTCGTACGAGTGTACTGCTTTCAGCACCTATTCATACGAGAAACATTTCTGATTATAGTAGCCTAACGAATTTTTGTTATCATTTCGTAACACCATTTCTCAAATGCTTCGATTCTCCTCCTTACTGGGTTTCGCAGAAGCATGATCCACTTCATAAAATGCTGCCTTATTCCTCGAATTATGGACTATTTTAAATACTGGAGGACTTGATTTGGTGACGAATGCTCTTTTACACTGAAAATTTACTTCTTCATATCCTCGTTGCCTTGTTGGTCAAACTACATTACCATACCTTGCGCTACAGAATAGTATCCAATCTGGATACTAACCATATTTTAATTCTGCCATGGATTCGTCAACAAACAGGTAGAAAAGGATATGAAAAGGAATGGAACTCCGCCTTACAGCCTTTTTAATCTAGATACTTGATATTATTTCCTTCAGTTCTGGTGCACAGTGTAGATCATCCGTCTTTCCCTGTAGAAGCTACACAGTTTTCTGAAAAAAATGGTTCAAATGGCTCTGAGCACTATGGGACTTAACTTCTGAGGTCATCAGTCCCCTAGAACTTAGAACTACTTAAACCTAACCAACCTAAGGACATCACACACATCCATACCCGAGGCAGGATTCGAACCTGCGACCGTAGCGGTCGCGCGGTTCCAGACTGTAGCGCCTAGAACCGCTCGGCCACACCGGCCGGCCACAGTTTTCTGAGAATATCTACGAATTCGTTCCTTTTTACTTTCACCAACGCCTTGTCTTAGTCTACAAGTATCATAACTATTTTCTAATTTTTATAAAGTTTTGCTTCCTTTACCAAGATTGTCGTGATAACCGCCTCTCTGGTCCCCTTTGTTATCCTAATGGCCAAAACTCATCGTCAAGCAACAGAACCTCAATTTTATTTTCATAACTTTTGTGCACTATTCTGTCAAGCAACATAGGTACACAAGGGTTCATGCTGATTGTACTATACAGAACCTCACATTTATTTTCATTCCTTTTTATGCTATTCTGTCAAGCAAGGTAGGCACACAAGGATTCAGGCTGATTGTACGATAGTTCTTGCATTTATCTGCCTTTGCTATCTTCGGGATTAAATGCACACTACTCTTCCATTAGTGCGATAGCAAGTCTCCAGTTTTATAGTTTCTACACACCGACTTGAATAATCATTTGGTTCGCAATTCCCGCAATGATTTAGGGAACTGGATCCCAAAATTCAAAGCTCTGTCTATCGCCTTTCGGAATACCGTCCACCACATGTCCCCACATCGACTACCATATCCTTCTCTATCACGCTATCAGACATCTTCCTTTTTGTACACATCGACTACCATCTCATTCTCCATCACGCTATCAGACATCTTCCTTTTGGTAAAAGCCCTGAAAGTCATCATTCCATGTATCCAACCTGTCTTCTGTGTTTACCAGTGATATGCATTTCGAATTCTCAGTGTTGACATGTTTGTCTTTAAATACTTTGAAAATAATTTTTATTTGTCTCTGTACTTACGTCTGACTACACTCTGTAATATAAAATACTGAGTGATGAAAACAGAAAAACTACATGCGACACCGGCACAAAACCACCGACGATGAATGATGAAGAAACAGATCGAAAAAAAAGAAGAAAGAAAGCGTGGTAGTGCGGTTGACTGCCAGTGGGAAATCTGTGTTTGATTCCCGAATTTCCCGACACTGCCAGTGATGTTTTCTTGAATAGAAAGCTGGGACGGGGTATAGTCAACATCGTGATGCCAACTGATGACCTACTTGGTGGAACAGTAGTGGCACTCGGCCTACTAACCCGACAACCACTCGGAAAGCCGTGCGGTGAGCTCACCCCCCCTCTATAACGCATGTCGATGACGTCATTAGCTGAGGATGTCACGGCAGTCGGTCGCGAACGATTGTTGCGTCAGTGGCCAGAAGGACGACGCTTTCTTTTTTTCAGAAATTCGTAAACTCTCTTTCCGACCATCGTTTCCTTTCTGGTATTTATTACCAATTTTATACTGTCATTTCGCAGTAGCTATCTTAAAGTTCCTGTTTTCATTACTAGATCTGTTACATTACTCTCTCTCTCTCTCTCTTTTTGTATTTAGTTTTTGGGTAACTCCACTGATTCTTCGGGGCACCCATTCTGATTCCCACACTTACGTGTCCAATCTCTGTGATTATCATTTTTAGAAATATCGGTTCCTAACCAGCTTCTCCATCTACCAAGCTATTTAACGTTTACAGCTTCAGGCAAATTCAATCACGCATAGTCAGTCCTCAATTCCTCTTTGAACGTTAACGCCCCCTGGCGACTTTCTTAAACTTCAACGTACTCTCCACCACTAAACTATGATATGAGTCTACCTCTTGCCAGAAAGACCTTGCAATATATCGTATTTGGCAATCTCTATAACGCAAAGAATCCGCTTTCTTCCTCTGTCTCCTGATATCGTTTCATTACGAAGTAGGCGACCAGTCAGTGGATTCAGTCATAAGAGTCAAGAATGCTTCGCTGAGCGATTGAAGGTGGAGCTTGGGAAAGAGAGATGCCACGTTAATATTTTTAAATAACCATCAGGAATTGTTACGCAGAAAAGCTGTCGCTTTCATAATCTTCGTTCATTCAGTTTTAGAGTAAGTGTGGTCAGTCTGGAACCATTCCCACTCATAATTTTTCGGATTGTCAGACGGATGGTCAAGAAATCTCAGTGCAAAATGCAACATGGAAGTCATTGTCAATCGAAAAGAGCCTACATATCAAAACGAGTAAAAAATATATATTTAGTACAGAGCTACACATCACGTAACGACCAAGTGACTTCACTTAAAAATTCCGGACTGGGCAGTTCGCCGCTTTACCTCCGAGGATGTCTCCCGCAGTCGGAGGCGAAACGTCAGGAGAGAGTTTTATACTTCGACCACGGCCTATCAGCCCGGACGTTTTAAGTGAAGACAATACCGGCCGTGTAAGCTTACTTTGTATGACCAAGTGACACTAAAATTAAACATTGGGGGTTCATAATGAGATAAAACAATTTATCTTTCTGCTTACGAACCAGGACTGTAATAAGAAGCGGAAGAAGGGTATCCGGACGCAATGGTCCTAACACCACATGGCGCACCCTTGCCTATGAAGTGCAGATGTAGACATAAATGAGAACTTCTATAGAACTGAACGCTAATGTGCTTTACTTATAGCCTGGATACCAAAATCAGTACTTGGTTTACTACCAAAAAATCGGCTATGTCATGGAAAAATGTCTACATCAACAAAATTCTGCATGTAATGGGAAACAGCGTTTCAAACTAGGATTGAGAATCTCTAAAATTTGTGGTTAACTGGCAAAGCATAGATAGTGACTAAATTTCTCTTTATATATTTCCTTTCCTTTGTCTTGATACCATTCAGCGATATTTTTAAATTCAACTGTACGTGTCTAGTTAAAAGGTAGTGTATTATAAAAAATATTACTGAATCACCCATTAGAGCTAACGACTCGATGTTACTTTATAGGAAAAAAAAAACAGAGAGTAAGCACAAAGTGGGAAATTAATGATGCCTCAGGAAAAGACTACAGTGTAATTAAATTCACAGCTTTTGGTACCTCTTTTTAATTTGTGAAAGTAATTAACGCTGGATGCGACTACGAAAACTACAAACAGTGTAAAAGGTCAAAAGCATGAAAAGGCAACAGTTCCGTCACGTGACGGAAACTTACTGGCAGAGCATCATTTATAATACGGGAACTACCGGAATTTTCCGATACACTGTAAAACTTTTCGCTCAAGAATCATGGAAATCTTAACGTAATAACTCTTCAAAAGTTGAAATTCTCTGAATCTATCTTTCTCAATGGAAAACATTAATTTATTCAGGTCTCAACAGTTCACTAACAGGATGTTTGCACGAAACCGTAATTATCTGTCATAAATATGGATTTAATCTGTTGAACTGCTATTATGACGCTTAATTATGCTTTTAAATGCAGGCATTAGTTTACTGTTGTTGACGATTTCCATTTATCTTGCAGCTAATGAAACTGATGTACCCGTCACTACACAGACTACAAAAGCGCACATTTTGCTTATTCATCATTAGTAGTTCTCCACGGGAAATAGTCCGAACAATTTGTCAAGTGCAGTAAATTAATCTACGCTTTCTACGTTCCTCCACCACCCCTTTCCTCTATACCTCTCTCTCTCTCTCTCTCTCTCTCTCTCTCTCTCTCTCTCTCTCACACACACACACACACACACACACACACACACGCACACAAACGTATTTCACTCTGTCTCTTAAGTCGACATCAGGCATCAAAAGCCATATCTTGTACGAAACTATCACATTCCTGAATGGTAAGATAGTTATGCCATATTCAGCAAAATATTTCCTGTAATTCATACGCCGTTCAATTAAGCACCAATGTTTAGCGAATTCAGATCAGACTATCTCTTATGCAGCTCGTGATAATATTAATGTTTGGTTTATGTGGCGCTCAACTGCGGGATCATAAGTGCACGTACAAAGCCCCAATTTTTTCAGTGTACAATTTTTTCTCACAGTCCAATCTAGCCACTGTCACGAATGATGAGGATGAAATGATGAGGACAACGCAAATACCCAATCCCCGGGCGGAGAAAATCCCCAACCCTGTCGCGAATCGAACCCGGGATGCAGTTCTTGTGTAGTCCGTTGCAGGGGCTGAAAGGTTTTTTATCCTTTACAGTGGTATGCTAGGCCACATGGAGGTAGGATACAAAGATCTGTGTGTGACAAGCCACAGGGCCGGATATCAAATAAAACTAAACAGTTTTATTAACTAACAACAATCCCACGCTAAACACCCGTTGGTGCTTTGAGCACAAAATCAAACAATGTCAACTGATATTTTATAATTAAAGTATTGAAGACAGCAATGGCATGGCCTGTGAAATTCACCTCAAGTTGTAACCCAACTACAGATGTACTGTTTAAATAGCAACTGGTAGCTTTTACGCATTCAGTAATTTAGAAAACAAAGGGTTCTCAAGGACAGCCAAAGGCTCTTAAAACTTTTTTTAGCCAAAATAAAAATACATTCAAGCGACAAAGGAACTTGTATAGATATGCCTATTCGTTCTAATAAGATTTCAGGCAAGTTGGCACCAGCATTACTTTTCGTGGAGTCATTTCGGGCTCTTGAGGTGTCGACATCCATGACACTCCAGGACAGGAATGAATCAACAGGAGTGCACTTGAGCCAGGTTATGGCCAGTGGACATCGTTCAGTAATTTATCTTTTCTGTTGTAAACCATAAACCGGGGATTTCAGTTTACGAGGGAGAGGTTGAGCCATGCCACGAATCGATAGGTCACACCACACTCTCAGTAGTGTTCATATTTGGCTAAAGGACGTGGCTGGCAGCCTGACAGGCAATGCCGCAGCAGTCTTTCTTGGTCGAGGAAGTAGGAGGGGGCTGGGTCGCAATTTCACTCGGTGTTGAGTAGCCTCATATTCTGGATCGGTTGTTCGTCGCCGCAGTCCTTTCTGGTGCACGCGAGGCATGCTGGTCGTGGTGACTTGGACGGACCAGAGTGCGACCGGCTGTGAGAAGTAAGCCGACTGCCGCTTACCGCCGTAGCAGCGTTCCTGTGGGTAGCCAGCGTAGAGGGATTTCCACCACTACAGGACGGCAGCTATTCACTGACGTCAACTTGTGTTTTCTGGTAGCTTGCTGGATTTTACCATGGGTTGGTAAGTTTCGGATCTTTCCCGACGATTAACTCACTAGTGTCCCACGTTGTTGTCATGGTACAAGAAAGTTTCTGTGCTACCAATTCTTTGAATCTCTTCAGTGATTTTAACAGATAGGGTTGTATATTCTGCTTCTGTCTGGTGCATATCTGGTTTTATGAGAGAGAACACTCATAGTTTAGATAGTCAAATTGTGCTTGGTGCTAATCAGCGGCCCCTAGCATTTCTGGTTTTTGTGATTATGTTTTAAGAACTGTTCTCTTTTAAATTTTCTGGTCCATAAAAGAATTCTCTAATACATTCCCCGCTTGTGCTTCTTTTGGATGGACCGTGGGAGCAGTGCAAATTGTAAGAGAAATTGTGAATTAATTCTCCTCCCTTTTGGTGTGTTGAAGGGGACAGCCATTCGTTTGGCACAGTAACTCGGGGCATCAAGCCGTAACTGCTGTTTGTATGGCGAGGAGGATTCGCGTGCAACAGGTGTTGACTTTCACCTTACTTGTTAAAGGAACTTGAATTTTATTAAGGTATTAATTTTGATGTTGCTTGCACTCCTGTCCAGTCATTATATCATTGTTGATCTTAAAGTAGTACATTAATCCACCCCATGTTAAAGTGCGAGTCCACTTATATTTATTTAAATTATTTTATTTAAATAATTCAAAATCAAGTCTACGTACTGTAAATTTCTCGTCAAGTACAAAGCTTTCAGTTCTTGTTCATGGACGTTCATTAAATCAAGGTCACCTTGCTGTCAAATTTTGGTGCGTGTTCATTTGTGGCATTTCATTTCTTGGTAATTATTTTGAGACGTGCGTTTTGCTAATCGTTACGAACACATAGCCGCCATCAGAAATTACTAGGAGTTGACTGCATTCAATTTAAATTCAATTCTTTTTAGAGAAAAGAGATTCTTGTCGTTAATGCCGGTACCTGAACATGAGCGTACGTCGGTTTTTAATGTTACGGGAAACATTTATCGGTCTCTTTAATGTATGGAAAACTAAACTCGAATAAAGCTGCTGTCTTTGCGCCTGTAGCTTCGAATTCTTAAAAGTAGTAAGTAAGAAAAACATTCTGACTTCAGTGACTACTCGCCACCAACTTCGATGTATCACACACCAAATCTCAATACGCCTTGTACAGAAATTCTATTAATTTCTTTGAATCTGAAGCACAATTTTTCGCTTAGGATTTGTTGCCTGACTACATGCTGCGATCAAGCCAGTCTCTCTGATTCCTTCAACAAATGATAACGACAGATGTATTGGAAATGATTTATTGTGTTTATCGTGACGATTGAGGCATATTTCCATTTAGATATTTATGTCTGTCAGCTAACGTCAGTTTCGAATAACAAAAAGTTCAGTGCATTACACCAATCTCTTCGTAGCACTTTTTACTGTTTGGTTACCTGTTTTAATATTGAGAATCATTAGGATTTATTGATGATTTTTTCTAAAAAAGAAGAATAGGATTGAGACAGAGTGCAGTAGTAGTAACCTATAACTGTTTTAAACGGAAATGGTACGCACTTAGTCCAAACGCAACTTCAAAGGCTGGTCAGTGCAATGTATACTTCAGCTATGTTTTCAGGCCCCCGCGCTGATAATATTTGTCTTCTTTATGGATTATTCCTTTGAGGGTTCTAAAATTTTGTGGTAGTGGGTGGGAACACTTTCACAATTCCTGTGAAGTATAATATTGTTCCAGAGATTTGACTACCCTGCCTACGCGAGTTCACGGTTTGTCCTAGCTCCTTATCCAGGATGAACCACAACCTCACACAGATATCTAACTATTTCTACTCAGCACTTTGTATATTACTATATATTTCCAAACGGGACGTGAAGGCAAAGGGCAACCACTCCAGTGTTTTGTTCCCAGGAAAACCCACTATGTATTTGCCTCCTGTTAAGCTGATTGAGACCTGGCGGGGGGGGGGGGGGGGTCACAGCAACAAGGAAACCTATGACCATACAAAGCAGCAATATACATAAGACTGTCACTTGTAATGTAGAAGGATTATGACAGATTGAAAAATTGCAGATTGTGAAAAGGGAACACCTGCAAACTAAAATAGGGATGTTAGGATTACAGAGATTCTCAGGAATAGCACTGTCCACTTCAGAAAAGTTAATAGCAATACACTATATTTTCTGGTAGATCAGGTAACTCCGTCAGGGGTGCTGCTTTGTTAGTACAAAAGGCATGGAATGCAGCAGTGATTGAATAGAAGCTTGTCAGTGGTCGAATATTACTAGTAAAATTGAATACTAGAGGTTGCAATCTAAGTGTAATACATCCATATGGACCAACTTCAACAGCTGGTGATGAAGACTTAGAAGATATTAAGAGTCTCCTTCCAACTGCATGCGTTGCGTAGCACAAAAATTAGTAACGTAGTGCCAGAAGATTTTAATGCTTAGGTAGGGAAGTGGGGAACATCAAATAAAGCACTTGATTGTCATGATTAAGAGAAAATAAATGATCATGGTGATCGACTGATCCTGTGGTGTAACAAAAATAAGGTTATTATAACCAACACTTGTTTCCAACACCATCCACGAAAGCTTTACATCTGGATATCGCTAGGTGGAGTAAGCCATAATCAGATTGACTATTGGTGACTGACTTCTGTGACCAGAGCTGAGAATTAAGCTGTCGGTATGTAAAGGAACACCTCCAAAAGCAAGAAGATTAGAAGAAAGGCTGAAATCGAAATTTTTAGGAATCAAGTTCAAGAAAATCTTACGACCCATCAGTCAGGTAATTTGACACATGCAAGGAAATGGAATTTGCTAAAGTATACTTTAGTTAAAAGACGTAAGGAAACTGTCAGGGATAAAGGAAACGTGAAGAAAACACGTTGCCCAAAATTAAAGCAACAAATTGCCGTTTCCCTGTCCTGTGTCTAACCCACAATCTAATCGTACAAACTGTCAACAGATGTTACCATCGTGTTGAAAGGAAGGTGGTATTTAGATCATCGGACAATCACGCCAGTAATGACTTCGGGGCACCTATGAAGTTTGGTAGTAATTGCAGGGTATTCCCACATCCACTATCGCCTACAGACTCTCTACTGTGGAGTGTCATGGGAAGAATAGAAGCAGAATAGTTGCTAGCGAAACGTTTCTCGGATGAGGCGACAGTTTGTAAAGAGCGAAACTGTATCCCAGACACCAGAACTGTGCCGACCACGTCTGTCATCAGAAAGAGTGGACCGTTATTTGGCTTTAAGGGCACAACGGCGGCGCCTAAGTGCTAAACTGCAACTGGTATCTGCCTTCGCAACATCCCCTAGATGTGTTGCATAGAGGCAAATGATATACAGATATCTTTAGCAGAATAACCTTTATTGTTGAAGACCTGGTGTCTGTGTACCTCTGGCGTGTCTTCACAGAAGGGAACGTCTAGTGTAATCAACTTGCCGCCTGGACAGTAGAACGGTAGACCAATGTTCTTTTCACAGATAATTTCCGACTTGGTCTGGAGAGTAATTCTAGACGGATTCGTATCTGTAACTCGATTTCGGGACCCAAAAATTGTGCATAGAGACCGATATCGACGAGGATCACTAATGCTGTGGGCAGGGATTATGTTGATCTCTCGAACACCTCTTCATGAATGAGATTTTCACCCTGTAGCGGAGTGTGCGCTGATATGAAACTTTCCGGCAGATTAAAATTGTGTGCCTGACCGAGACTCGAACTCGGTATCTTTGCCTTTCGAGGGCAAGTGCTCTACCATCTTTTTTTTTTTTTTTTTTTGCATACGCTCTATCCATCTTTTTTTATCTTTATTGAACGAACGGAGAGTACATATATATATATATATATATATATATATATATATATATATATATATATATACACACAAAGCAAAAGTTCTTCAAGGTACCAGTTAAACATATACAAATGAGTGTTAGGTAAACAAATTATTAGAATAACATTAAATACAACAAAATATAACATATCCTGTTTTCCTTTTTTTTGTTCTTTTTTTAATAATTTGTATTGAACAAACTAAAAGTACATATATATTCACTATGCAAGAGTTCTTCAAGGTACCATTTAAACATATACAAATGACTGTTAGTTAAACAAAAAAAATATTAAAAAGAAAAACATTAAATACAACAGAATATAACATATTCTGTCTTCTTCCTTTTTTTTAATTTGTTTTTGTTTTTGGTCGATGCATGAGAACGTGGATAAGGGTGTTGCATCATGTGACAAGTAGGCATGGTACACCCAAACTTTGAGGGGGGTCAAGGAAGACGCTGCGGAGATAACCGGCAAAAGTTTGTCGGTAAGATGGTTTTCGGGTGAGGGTGCTATGCGCGGTCACAGCTTTGTACCAGAAGTCAAGGACTGTACGCAGACCACTCTGAAAGAGGTATTCTAAAGCCTGTCATCGAAACCAGATTAGGGTATGGTGCTTAGCAAGAGGGTAGTGAAATGTTTGGGGCAACAACAGGAAATCCGGGGTTACCGTCGTTGGCGGGGAACGGAGGTAAAAGCCCACGATTCCTTGGATGAGGAGCCATATGTTTTGTTTCAGGAGGCACGTAAGACGGTGCTCGTCGGTGTCTTCGAACTGACAGTCAGGGCAGAGTGGGGAGGTGGCCAGTCCTATGCGATAAAGTCGACTATTAGTCGGGAATTTTCCATAGACTAAAACATACCAGAGTGCATACAGAGACGACGCTAAAAAGGGTTCGTGCACACACCCCCAAACCGTGCACCAGTTAACGTCAGGATGCTGTAGCACCATGGGGTCGCAAGGGTTGGACAGCATAAACAAACGATAATAATCTTTTGTACGGGGAGGACGGGTGACCGGAAGATGGGCCCGAACGTAGCTGAGTTCTACGAAACAATTGGCGACGTGGTACAATAATGGAGAAATAGGTGCCACATTGATCGGTGGATCGAGAGAGGCTGGTCAGAGGATATCTAAGAGACTGCGTGTTAAGGACGGGACTGGCCCCTGCCAGTGCCGCAACAGAGTGTGGACAAAGAGTGCAGAAGATCGTGCCCGCACGTTGACGAGTCCGAGGCCACCTTTTGCAGGAGGCAGTGTTAGAGTGTTGTAGCGGACTTTGAAAAGTGCCCCTGCTGACACGAAATATCCAAAGGCTGATTGGATGCGGCTTCCAAGGTGTAATGGCATTGGGAGGATCTGGGCGACGTGTACCAGTTTAGGGGCGACATACATGTTGACATTGGACACTCGTTGGAGTTGGTTTAAGTTACGGTGCACTTGACCGCGGACATGGTGCCGAATCGACTACAAAAGCCGCCGGTAAGCCAGGGCCACTGTGCGTTGTGTGGAGCTCGTAAATTCAATACCCAAGTAACGAAGGGTGGCACTGACTGGGAGGGGGGTCGGCACCAAAGCCGGGAGGCCGCGCCCAATGTGCATCATAGTCGACTTACGGACATTAACAATCCTACCAGAAAGACGTCCATACTGGTGGACCCATTGGATGGCGTCATTGAATTCCGTGGAGGAGCAGGTGAGAAAGGGGAGATCATCCGCATAAGCCCTACAGTGAAAGGTTTAGTCACGCAAAGTGAGGCCCTGCAGTCTAGAGGTAAGTCCAGTGATGAGGGCCTCAAGTGCAATGGCATATAGTAAGTAGACATAGGGCATCCTTGACGCACAGAGCGGCGTATAGGAATCGGTCCTACAAGCCTCCCATTGACTTGTACCATCGAGGCCGCGGGAAGTAGTAACCGGCGAATGGCATCGACAAAAAGCAATGGGAACCCCATACGTGTCGCCACCATGAGGAGGAATGGGTGTCGAACACGATCAAAGGCACTCGTGAAATCGACGGATATCAGTGCTGCACGAAGGCGACAAACCGACGCCAGTGCAATGAGGTCACGGCATTCTCCTAGGGCTGTTTGTAAGGTGGCCCCACAACCACGTGCAGTCTGCTCAGGTGAAAGGACCGTAGGTAAGACAGTGCGTATGCGCGCTGCATAGATTTTATAGTCTGCATTCAGTAGTGTAAGGGGGCGATATGCAGAGACATGAGACCCTCCCTTCGGATTAGGCGCAGGTAGAAGAATGCCAGTGACGAATTCAGGTGGAATTGGGAAGGATGGAGTACAGAGTTCCTGAATCATTTCCGTCCAGCGAGGAAGCATTAACGTGGTGAACGCCTGGTAAAACTCCACTGGGAGACCATCTGGTCCGGGTGATTTGTTCTTGGCCCCTTTGTTGATCGCATCTACCACCTCTTCTGCGGTGATTGCAGACGTCATGGACGTTGACTCCGCTACGGTGAGGGTCCGATCAGGGGAAGGATTGAGATCATCAGGAATGGGCGTCGCCATCGGTTCATCATCATAAAATTGGCGATAATGTTCAGCAAAGGCAGACACCACTGCCGCCTGTGTTGTGTGGTGAACACCATCGGAGGTCGTGGTGTTGGGGACGAAAAGTTGACGTCGACGACTGTGGTCGGATGCGGCATGGAGTGTGGATGGCGTTTCGTCGTGGAGGAGGTCTTATCGTCGGGAACGCACCACGACACCATGCAGTCTTGCACGTTGAAGAGAGAGAGAGAGGAGACGAGCTTTAGTACGTTGTCGTTCCCTATGGGTGTCAGGTGATGGAGGGAGCGCATCGAGCTCACGGAGGACGGCGTAGTGAAAATTTGCGGTGTCTCGATGCCATGCTGCTGCTTCCTTGCCACATTGCATGAAGACCTTTCTGATCGCAGGTTTGGCACATTTGAGCCACCAATGGAACGTGGATGTGTACTGCGGAAGGCGTCTTTCGCAAGACGCCCATGTAGTGGCAATACATTGTCGGCAGTGTGGATCATTAAGGAGGTATTAAGCTTCCAGTAACCTCTGCTGCGCCACACTGACTGAGGTGGCAGAGCCAGGGAGCAAATGATGGCGCAGTGGTCCGAAAATGCAAGGGGCCATCGTTCAGCTTGGGCGACTTCATTGCCAAGGTGGGCAAAGACATAAAACCGGTCCAGTCTGCTCGCAGAATGTGCTGTATAATGGGTAAAACCGGGGGTATTGCCTTGAATTTTCTCCCAAACGTCCACTAGATGAAAATCTTCGATTAAGGTGAGCAGCGCCGGGCATGGCGAATAACCAGGCACTTGGTCCTGCGAATGGAGGACACAATTGAAATCGCCTCCCATGATAAGGCGATCATAGCGTCCAGAAAACAGGGCGCCACGTCATGTCCGAAGAAAGTGGACCGCTGCCGACGGTTTGTGGAGCCAGACGGAGCGTAGATATTGATGACGCGCGTGTCGAAGATGGTAACAGCCATGCCTCTTACACAGGGAAGGATTGTCGTGTCCTTGAGTGGGATTCCTTCGCGTATGTAGAAAGCCACTCCACGCCCTGATTGGTCACATGTGGACGTCTATGAGTCGTAGCCGTAGACTGGTGGTAGTGTGGCAACGCGTACTTCCTGAAGAAGGGCGACGTCGACGTCAGAGGCCCGAAGCATGTCACATAGGAGCTGCAGCTTGGGTGCAGTGCCGATCATGTTGATGTTCAATGTGGCAAACCTGTACGTTTGTTTCAGTGGTGGTGGACGCGCATCTACCATCACCAAGGGAAATAAGAGGAGGGCACCGACAGGAACTCCCGTCCCATCAGCTGCAATGCCACGCTTTTGATGTTAACAGGCAGCCTTAACCGGCGGATGCAACTCATCCGGAGGAGGGGGCGTATCTTCCTCAATGTCGTCGGCCCATGCTCCTGTGCCGTGGGTCTGTCCAATGTCCATGGGAATTGCTTCGTGGTTAGAGAGATCTGGAGTTGTCGGCGGGGAGACAGGCGTCTCAACCGGTACACCGATCGTTACATTGTGTGTGGCGACCTCCATAGTGGTCCCGTCCTGCGAAACGTCTTGTTCATCGTGAAAGTTCTCCGGCGACCTCTGCATGGAAATGTCGGCTGGTTGGGTGTCCTCTTCGTCGTCGCAGGTGGCGGCGCTTTGAGAGCCCGTGGGTGAACGGCGACGGCGTTTGCGCCTACGTGGCGAGCGTTGTTTGCGCACGTGTTCCTCAATGTCGGACGACGGCAAGGAGGAGCGTCGTCCTGGTTCGAAGGCGTCGGTGGGAACAATGAAATTGTCAAACAGGTGTTGTGAAGAAGTACTGTTCTCCTCAGCGTCCGGTGCGGAGCCTGTTCGGCGGCAAGGTTGTCAGGTGGGACGTCTGCACCGTACGTAGGTGACTGGGACGATGGGACGTGCCGATCGGAAGGACCGGGCGACGGACTGGACGAAACTGTAGACGTGGCCACAGGCGCTGCGTAAGTGACCGGTTGGGCGGTCACCGTGGGTGTGACGGACGCTTCCGACAACGGGAGCTGCGCGACACGTCGTTGAATGCATTCAGACCGTAGGTGACCTTCTTTCCCGCAACCGGAACAGGTCCGAGGTTGGCCGTCGTACATTATAATGGCACGGCAGCCTCCGATGCGTAGATAGGAAGGCACGTGTTGCTGCAACTCGATGCGGACCTGTCTAACACCGTTTAAAACGGGATAGGTTTGAAATTGGACCCATCGTTCGGCAACATGTTCCAGAACGTTGCCATAGGGACGGAGCGTCTCTATGACGACGTCTGCAGGTAGTTCGAACAGCTGTTCGAAGATCCCTATCGTTCGTGTGCCGAGACCTGCGTGATCGACGGTAACGGGTCTGATGTTGTCGTCGGAATGACAGAAGCGCAGTCCACGTTTTGCCTCTTGAAGCACCTTGTCGTACGCCGCATCGTTGATCATTTTGACGTAGACGGTACTGCTAATTATGGACAAGTGGATACCAATTAGATCCGTTGGTGGTATTTTAACTTCATCGCGTATAAATCGTTCTACCTCCAGGGCCTTGGGTCGGGCGAAGTCGGAACAAAAGTTGAAAACGTAATGTCTTCTTCCGATAGTTGGGTGCCATGGTGGTCTAGAAGGGAAAACGGCACTTACAGCGGCCGAAGTAAACACAAACACACCGTGAGCTCCTCGCCCGCAGCGCTCTGGCGCGTGACCGCCTCGCAGCACTGCCGGCGGCAGACTGCCATCTGAGCTACTCAAGCACGACTCACAGCCCGTCCACAAGGCTTTACTTCTGCCAGTACCTCCTAGAGCACTTGCCGGCGAAAGGCAAAGGTCCCGAGTTCGAGTCCCGGTCTGGCACACAGTTTTATTCTGGCAGGAAGTTTCACCTCTTCATGAAATTCTATGGGACAAGTACCGTGAGGAGATCTTGGATTCTTATGCAGGGCTGTTGCGAAGTGCTGGTGGTCCAGACCCCGTATTGATGGACGATAATCCTAGATCTCATAGTGCAAGGGTGGCAGATGTTTCTTCTGAAATGGAAGATACTGCATGCATGGTGTGGCCTGGTCGCTCTCCCGATATGAATCCCGTAGAGCATGTCTGGGATGCACTAGTGAGGCGAATTGCATCACGTCAACATCCACCAAACACCAGCCAAGACTTGCGAGCTGCTCTGAATGGTGAATGAGCGATATAGCCTCAACACAAGATTGATGACAGCATGTCCCATTGTTGTCACGCCTACACTACTGGCCATTAAAATTGCTACACCAAGAAGATGACGTGCTACAGAGGCGAAATTTAACCGACAGGAAGACGATGCTGCGATAAGCAAATGATTAGCTTTACAGAGCATTCACACAAGCTTGGCGCCGGTGGCGACACCTATAACGCGCTGACATGAGGAAAGTTTCCAGCCGATTTCGCATACACAAACAGCAGTTGACCGGCGTAGCCTGGTGAAGCGTTGTTGTGATGCCTCGAGTAAGAAGGAGAAATGCGTACCATCACTTTTCCGACGGATTGTAGCCTATCACGATTGCGGTTTATCGTATCGCGACACTGCTGCTGGCGTTGGTCGAGATCCAGTGACTGTTAGCGGAATATGGAATCGGTGGGTTCAGGAGGGTAATACGGAACGCAGCTGTAACGGATCGTGCAGCCACGTCTCGATCCCTCAGTCAACAGATGGGGACGTTTGCAAGACAACAACCATCTGCAAGAACAGTTCGACGACGTTTGCAGCAGCATGGACTATCAGCTCGGAGACCATGGCTGCTGTTACGCTTGACGCTCCATCACAGTCAGGAGCGCCTGCGATGGTGTACTCAACGACGAACCTGGGTGCACGAATGGCAAAACGTCATTTTTTCGGATGAATCCAGGTTCTGTTTAGAGCATCATGATGGTCGCACACGTGTTTAGCGACATCGCGGTGAACGCACATTGGAAGCGTTTATTCGTCATCGTCTTACTGGTGTATCACCCGGCGTGATGGTATGGGGTGCCATTTGTTACACGTCTCGGTCACCTCTTGTTCGCATTGACTGTACTTTTAACAGTGGACGTTACATTTTAGATGTGTTACGACCCGTGGCTCTACCCTTCATTCGATCCCTGCGAAACCCTACATTTCAGCAGGATAATGCACGACCGCATGTTGCAGGTCCTGTACGGTTCGTTCTGGATACATAAAATGTTCAGCTGGTGCCCTGGCCAGCACATTCTCCAGATCTCTCATCAATTGAAAACGTCTGATCAATGGTGGCCGAGCAACTGGCTCGTCACAATACGCCAGTCACTACTCTTGATGAACAGTGTATCGTGTTGAAGCTGCGTGGGCAGCTGTACCTGTACAGCCCATCCAAGCTCTGATTGACTCAATGCCCAAGCGTATCAAGGCCGCTATTACGGGCAGAGGTGGTTGTTCTGGGTACTGATTTCTCAGGATCTATGCACACAAATTGCCTGAAAATGTCATCACATGTCAGTTCTAGTGTAATATATTTGTCCAGTGAATACCCGTTTATCACCTGCATTTCTTCTTGGTGCAGCAATTTTAATGGCCAGTAGTGTATACTGATGTCAGAGGTGGTCACATCACATTCTGAGCACAGTAACAAGATGTCAGAATGTCTGTGAAAATCCGTTAAGTTAGAAAAAAACGAAGAAAATATTTGTCTAACGTTATGCATCATGCAGTTTAATACGTTCTGTATTCTTTAGATTGTTTGTACTTCACTATCACCTGTTTATTCCATTTTGTGGCAAAATGTACACAACCTTGCCAAATTTAAGTTTGTTGTTTTAATTTTGGACACCTTTGGAAGTACACAGAAGTGCTGAGGGAAATGGTGTAAGTCACCTGTTTATTTGTCTGTATGTTGGCAGCACGATAGACTGCATTAATAAATCTGACAGCGCTTTGCGCAGTCTGTAAGAGACTCTTTGTGGGTGGTCGGACTCGCTGTTAGGGGTGAATAACCAGCATTGACGGAGGCTGGAAGTTTAAAGTTAGCAGAGATTGAGGTTAGAAGTCTGAAGTGTTACCGGCAGCGGACGCTCTGGACGTGTACGTCACACAGATTTAAAATTAATAACGACTATATAATTTTTTGAAATGGATGTCACGGACGAATATATAATTTTTTGAATTGGGTGTCACATTATTAAGGTAAAACTTGCTAAATGCATTGTCTGCTCTCCAACAAAATGTTTCATTTGCTAACCACATGCCTATTAGTAGTTAGAGCCTATAGTTGTTAGAATCTTTTATTTAACGGGCTGTGTTGGTGCTTGCTGTATGACTGTAGTTCGTGTAATGTAGATTTTCTGTGACGTAAGTGACTTATGAAATGTGTGGGTTATTGTTAGGATTTCATCGTAATTCAGGGCTGTTCTTTTGTGTTAACTATTTGAGCAGTCAGATATCGTTTGATCTGTATTTGTCAGGATTAATTTTGTAGGTCTGATATGAAAATATCAAGACAAGCAAATTGTCAGTACGTCAGTTTCACTCAGCAGTTTCAGAATTAAACTTAGAAGTTTCCCCATCCTAGTTATTTCAGCTAAAGTACAAATTTAATAAAGAAGATTCACCTGCCAACCCTTCGCCGAGAATACCTCACTGGAATCTTCAGATTTTTCTTGTAGTTTGAATAACTAGTGCATGATTAGAAATTAGGTAATGTTTACTGCTAGCGCGTAATTGTTTGTAATGAGCGAAACAGTTGCGGCATGCACGTAGATTTCCACTAAGTATCTTGCAGTCGGTTTTCCAACTAAGTAGATATTTATTTTCAGTGTCATTTTAGTGTGTCTTCTCATTTTTGCCTTTCATATTGTTTTTGTGTGTTACAATTCTGTTGTGATTATGGCGTGTGATAAACGTAACATTAGGCTGCAAAGCAAATTGACAAATGAGGTGAAGACGAGCGCAGCTTGTTAGCACCACCTAGTAACGAACTGACAAATGTTTACGAGAGTAATTTGGTAACTGTGCATGGGGACTTGGACCAAGTAGTAAACAACGGTGTAGACAGTGAAACAATCAGTCAACAAGGAACTATTGTCGATCGATCGGTCGGTAACTGTTCGCCTCAGGAATGCGAAATAACAGAACAAAATCTTACAAATAGCGGAGGTTCATTGTTTTTTCCTTAAAGTCAGTACCGCCATTAGACTGTTTTTTATTTGCAGTGCTACATTTACATGATCATGATTTCGGATTCAAAGTACCATTATCAAGTGTTTTAAGCGTTATACAGTGTCTAAGATGGCATACTGTCGCATTTAAAATATACTATTAGACACATTGTCTAATAGTGTATTTTATATACGACAATGGCGGTACTAATGGCGGTACTGACTTTAAAGAAAAATATTATGACTGTGGCCCCACATTCTGAAAAAATTATTAAACCGTAGATTCAGGTTTAGGATCATCGCCCTTTTTTCAATTAAGTCAAGACTCATTCTCTGCTTTTCAAAATACGAATATTGCATGTACAAATGCAGTGACGAAAAGCACAAAAGAACATTTTTCAGTCACTAATACATTGTTATTGGAATTAATGCAACAAACAGACCAAAAGCTGCAAAAGTTAGACACAGTGGTACAAAATCAGGAACGAATACTGCAACGGCTCAAAAAATTTAACACAATTGAACAGCAACTTGAAGAAGCAAGAATCGAATCGAAATATCAAAAAGTTTCTGAAGATGTAAAAACACAAATTTGTGAACATTTTCAGCCTATCTTTTAGGTACATGAAGACACATTAAAAAAACATGAACCTGACATAAAAGAACTGCAGATTATTTTTCACGAAAATCACATCACGTTGCAGGCTAAAATGGACTCAGTTGTATCTACCGATACGGTCACGCAACATGTAAAAAAAAAAATCAGGAAAACCTCAAGGAAATAGTAGATACGATTTTGTCAAAAAAGTCACATGGCAATAATATACGATATTTCGGAGATCTTGAAAGGAGTCGGCAAGGTGCAGCGAGCCTTGGGAAGGAACCGCCAACACGACGTAAGTATGACAGATTTGCAACTCGACGACACGATGACTTTGACTATAAGCTCTTCATCACTAATCGTAGATTCAGAACATTCAGAACTCTAGTAATAATACTCATCCACTGGCCTGGTTTTATCAATTTTCTTACTGTTTTCGTCCTAATTGGTCATCAAAAAAAAAAAATTAACAAAATGTTACATCACATTTCTCGTGTAAAACCGTTTATTGAGACACAGTTTGCTTTGTGACTTAGTAATTGCTATAAAATATTTCACTTCACTTTACTATTACGCTTTATCACACTTAGAAACTATTAACATGCAGCGATGTTTTGAAGTCAACTATCTAATCAAGAACCTATGGAACTCATTGAGACAGTATTTTTATGAGTCCACTTTATGGGGAAGAGACGACACAGTCTTCCTGTGTGTCCATTTTTTCATGTTATTCGCACGATTACGTCAGAACTGTAATACTCACATTCGTGGAACATATACTGCTTCTGAGGTTTTACTGCAGCATTTTGGTTTACTTCAAAAAACATTTTTGTTTATAGAACTTTCTGAGAAGTCACGATGACACAGTATTTGGTTTGTGTAACAGCTGCATGATTATATTACGACACTACTTATGAGGTTTTTACGCTGTATCCGTTTTTTGTCTGCACAGTTTTTCTACCTTCTTTTGGAAAGTAGGACATGTTTTGGTAATTCCTTCTGTGACATGGCTACAGTCGGACAGCTATTTTCGTAACAGAACAGTACATTACAGTACAGTACGTTCAAGGTCACGGCAATGCACGTAATGACTACGACATCTATAGGTATAGCACATTACTTTTGTATATGACAAATGTAAGTAGATTGATTTTGGGAGAACTTTGTTAATGAACGACAATAACTATCACACTTGGTACATTTTAACCATTAGCCAATGACAGAAATTATCTTACAGCAAGAACTATAGTTTAGCGCCATATCACACGCATTTCAGTGGTTACCTTTTGTACCTGGAACACTTTTAGAATTATTTTTGAACTACTATGATACACAGAAGGCTATGAAATTGTACTTGATCTGCATTCTGTGAACTGTTCATATATTTTCGGAATTATTGTGATACTATGACATATTTGAGTGATGTATATTGTATGGAATCATGATTATTGATGTTAATTTTAAGCAAATGACACTACTGAAACGAGCGAGAGAGCATTTTTTTAGAGATTTTGAAATTATTGAACGACGATTTTGAGAATTGATTGATGTGTTATGATGACTTTATTACGACGACGATGTTTACTATGATGTGGAGATATGTTTATGATCAAAAATATGATGCTATATGAGGAATTTGATTATGCTATGTGTTTATTATGATGACATATTGAAGCAGCATCGCCATATATGTATCTGAATAATGAGTAGCGGTTACGAACTCTGGTTTGTGGGAAAGAATGTTGGAAACCAAGAATCGTGCTTTAAGAGTTATGGAAAGTGTATGTGAATACGAGTACCACAATGCTGACGGAAATTTTTGGACACTACTACTGAAGAGATTTCGTTTCTACACACTTCCACAGTAATTTTTCACCCTGTGAAACTTTTTATTAGTATCAAACTGTCATTATAGCTGAAACTGCTGTCGTAAATATGTTGGTAAACAGTGTATGTGACCTTGACATAATGCTCTGCTGCGCCCAGCTGCGCACTAGACTCTTTGAAATATACCCATTGTTGTGTGGACTTTCAACTTTAATTGTGACGCTTTAGTCACTTTGAAGATCTCCACACTCCCGTAAGAGCTCACATAGCTGTAGAAAAGTGAGGTTGTTGACATTGCTATTGTCATTTCTTCGCTAAACACAACAAACACAACACACACCATTACTTGGAAACATATGATTACACTTTTGAGTTTGTACTTTGTGCTACTTACACAAATTCTTAAGAAGGGATGAGAAATATTCTTATGTCTACACACCCGATTATGATAAGTATCTCTCTACAAGAGTTGTGAGAATTTTTACTGATTTATGAAATGCCACATGGCTATTGAATGATGTTTCCATTCTTTACTTTGTACATATTTGCTTATTTTATTTGATATCTGGTTTCTAGTTGGCCTGCAGGATTGGGTTTACAAAATATCATTTAATACAGATGCTAATGTATGCACTTTCTGTCAACAGATCTATTAAATAACAATTCTGTGATCCACATTGTTGACCAAGGAGCACGAGGAAAGAATAGAAGCATAACAAGGAGATGGGACAAGTAACAGGAATTGCATGTATAATTTTCTTTTCAAGGACTTGTAATTTTTTGGTGGAATATGTTGTTGTGGTGCACCACTCTGGTATTAGGAAGTGACATAGACATTAAGATGTGAATCGACATTTCCCTTATCTGCATTGCTGTCTTTACTGTAATATTTTTCCTGCTTTTACTTTGTCATATTTAGGTCTAAGTTATTACATTTGCTACTGCTATTTGTCAGGCATTGTACTTCTGAATTTTACTTTGTATTACTCTGATAAGCCAGTTTTACCACTGATTTATTTTTCTTGTTTGATGCATATTGCCTTATATTAGTTGTAATATTGCATTTTCTTTACTAATTTAGATATAATGCAGCTTGTTTTGCCAATTTGCATTTTTTGTCATTGTTGTTTGTGTTAATTATTTTCTGCTGCTGCATTGCCTTGTAGATCATATATCTGAGCTCAGTAGCTATAAGTTAGTTTAAGAGAGTTATGCTATATAATAAAATGAGTTGTGATGAGTTGGGAAGAAATGGAATGAGAAGCTATAAGGAAAAGGTTTGGTCAAAGAGAATTGTATAATGAGGAAGAACAATTTTCCTAGGTAGGATTTTCCTGGAAACAAATGATTAGGTAAGAAAGATTAAAAAGTATAAATACACATAAATAGGATATTTTGGGAACAAATGTTGAACAAAGGGAGATGTCAGAGAAAAAACTGAAGTTTTGGTTGGAAATGAAGTACCAAAGTGCCGCAGTGCCACATTGAAAACAGGCCCTGTCCTTACATTTTGTATTATTCCACTATGTGTTTGTGTGTACCCCTGTGTGTTTGTATTCTTCCTTTCTCTGTGTGTCTAAGTGATAAGATAAATTTGGTAGAAATTTTTTTTCCTTCTAATACTAAACTGCATTCACTATGACGAGGAACACTGTTATCCTCAAATATAACCTGTTTTTTACTTTGAAAAAATGTTCAGATATTATTTATTCTGTAATGTTTTCTTTTAATGCTCATGTGTCAAGTTAATGTTTCTTAGGATATTCTCATTTTTCATTTATTAACTTATGTCGTAGATCCTGTCATACTCATGTATATGATTATTTCCATTCTTTTTGTAAAGTCTGTGTTGCTACAAATGTTATTTCTATTATCATGTTCTTTACTGTAATGTTTTCTTTACATATGTGATTGAATTTATATGCTGTATAACTGAAATTGTATAGACACCAGTTCTCCAAGTTGGGTAAATAGTAGGGATTCATTTTACTGCACACATTTGTCTGTTAGTCATAGTACATTTATAAAATGGCAGAAGTTAAATAACTGTGTTAGTGCTTGCACGTGTGTTGATAATTCGGCAAGGAACTGGCTAACCACATTGCTGGTTATAAGGATATTGCAAAAAAAGAAGACACATTACTGAATGCACACGTGGTGGTTCATGGACTGGTTATATTGTCATCTAGACTATTGAATTGTGATTGTGCTCCTGCACAGTCGCAATGGCAGGCTGAGGGGGATCTCTACAAGGACTACAGTGTGTCTGAACCTTTGGTGGCCCATCACTACCATAATTTATACATGGACTACATGGGTCTGCATCTTTGGTGGCACACTAGTACCATCATTTCAACAAAGACTACAGTGGGCCTCCACCTTCAGTGGCCCATTACAGCAACAATCTCTACAAGGAATACTGTGGGTCTGCTCTCTATTGACCTACGAATTCCACCAATATTCTTCAACAGTTCGATTTACTGCTGTGGGTCTGCTCTGTTGTGGCCCATTACCAATATTCATGTCAAGAGTCAGCTATGTATTTCCATTGTGAGGACAAAACTACTTCTTCAAGACTCCACAGAGGTCCACTACTTACATGTGTATTTTCTTTTACTGCTCGGACTTTGTGCAGAAACCTGTCATAGACTACCCTACTGAAAAATGATTAAGACTGTCTTCAGGGACTGTGAGGACAATATTTTGCCTAAGTGATCAACAGTAAATTACTAATTGTGTGCATCTGCGCTATTTGATATTGTTCATATTTTTAAAAAAACTAAGAAAACTAGTCTTGACCACTGCCCAAAACACTTTGTAAAATTTTTTGAGACCTGCAGGGGGCTATGTAAGTAGCCTGTATAGGTGTCTGTATGTTGGCAGCACGATAGACTGCATTAATAACTCTGACAGCGCTGTGCGCCCTCTGTAAGAGACTCTGTGTGGCTGGTCGGACTCACTGTAGGAGGTGAACAGCCAGCAGTGATGAAGGTTGGAAGTTCATAGTTAGCAGAGGTAGAGGTTACAGGTCTGAAGTGTTAGCGCGAGCGGACGGTCTGGACGCGTCCGTCAAAGAGATTTAAAATAATTGACGATTATATAATTTTTTGGAACTGGATGTCACGGACAATTATATAGTTTTATGAACTAGAGGTAACATTATTAAGGTAAAATTTGCTAAATGCGTTGTTTGCTCTGCGACACAATCTTTCATTTGCTAACCACATGCCTATTAGTAGTTAGAGCCTACAGTTAGAATCTTTTATTTAGCTGGCTGTGTTGGTGCTTGCTGTATCGCTGTAGTTCGTGTAATGAAGATTTTCTGTAAGGTAAGTGACTTATGAAATGTATGGGTTATTGTTACGATTTCTCCTAATTCAGGGCCATGCTTTTGTGTTAATTATTTGAGCAGTCGGATTGTGTATTGTTGTATATTGCGGGTCATAAATGAATAGAATAAATATGACCTGCATTTGCCAGGAAAAATTCTGTAGGTCAGTGTTGAAATGATAAGAATATAGCAAAGTGATAGTACGTTCAATTTCACTCAGCAGTGTCAGAATGAAATTAAGAACTTTCACCTTCTCCGTTTTTGCAATTTAAGTAAAAAAACTGGTATAGGAACGCGTATTCAAATACAGAAATATGTAAAGAAACAGAATACGGCGCTCCGTTCGGCCACGCCTATATAAAACAAGTGTCTGGCACAGTGTTAGATCGTTTACTGCTGCTAAAACGGCAATCATGAGTTAAGTGAGTTTGAACGTGGTGTTACAGACGGCGCACGAGCGATGGGACACAGCTTATCCGAGGTAGTGCTGAAGTAAGGATTTTACCGAACCACCATTTTAAGAGTAGACTGTGAAAACCATGATTCAGATAAAACATCAAATCTTGGACATCGCTGTCGCTGAAAAAGACCCTGCAAGAACGGGACAAACGACGAGGGAAGAGAATTGTACATCGTGACAGAAGAGCAACTGTTCCGCGGATCGTTGAAGATTTAAATGCTGGGCCATCATTAAATGTCAGCGTGCGAACCGTTCAACGAAACATCATCGATAAGGGCTTTTGAAGCGGAAGGCGCAGTCGTGAACCCTTGATGACTGTAGGACACATAGCTTTACACCTCACCTGGGCCCCTCAACACTGACGTCGGACTGTTGATGAATGGAAATACATTGCCTGGTCGGAAAATTCTCCTTTCAAACTCTATCGGGTGGATTGGCGTGTACGAGTATGGAGACAACCTCATGAATCCATGGACGCTGCATGTCAGCTGGGAACTGTTCAAGCTAATAGAGGCTTTGTAAGGGTGTGGTACATGTGCAGTTGAAGTAATGTGGGACCCCTGATACATTTACATACGACTCTCGCAGATGACACGTATGTAAACTTCCTGTCTGATCACCGGCGCTCACTCTTGTCAATTGTGTTTTCCGATGGACTTGGGCAATTAAAGAGGGCAAATCGACATTCCACACGTCCAGAATTGCTATAGAGTGGGTCCATAAAATCTGTTCTGAATTTAGAAACTTTCGCTGTCCACCAAACTCCCCAGACATGAACATTATTGAGCATGTCTGATGCCTAGCAAGGTGCTGTTCAGAAGAAATCTCCACCACCTCTTACTTTTGCAGATTTATTGACAGCCCTGCAGGATTTATAGCGTCAGTTCCCTCCAGCACTGCTTCAGACATTAGTCGACTCCATGCTACTTTGTGTTGTGGCACTTATGCATTCCCGCGGGGACCCTATACGACCTACACAGGTGTCGATTTGGGAGGGGATCCAGTATTAGAATAAGATTCTAAAAGTGCTTTGGAGGACTTAAAGTAAGTCAGAAGGGATGGATAACATTCCATCAGAATTCCTAAAACCATTGACTGAAGTAGCAACAAAACGTCTACTCACTTTGGTGTGTAGAATGCATGAGTCTGGCGACATACCATCTGACTTTCGGAAGAATATCATCCTCAAAATTCCTAAGACTGCAAGAGTTGACTAGTGCGACACTTATCGCACAATCGCCTTGACAACTCAAGAATCCAAATTACTGACAAGAATAATATACAGAAGAATGGAAAAGAGAATTGAGATGTGCTAGATGACGATCCGTTTGGGTATAGGAAAGGTAAATGCAAGATGGAGGCAATTCTGACGTTGCGGTTGATAATGGAAGCAAGACTAAAGAATGGTCAAGACAGGTTCACAGGATCTGTCGACATGAGAAATGCGTTCAACACTATAAAATGGTGCACGATTTGAGAAATTCTGAGAAAAATAGGGGTAAGCTAAAGGGAGAGACGGTTAATATACAGTACGTACAAGAGCCAAGATGTAATAATAAGAGTGGACGACCAAGAACGAATTGCTCGGATTAAAAAGGGTGTAAGAGAGGGATGTAACCTTTCGCTCCTATTCTTCAATCTGTACATCGAAGAACCAATGATGGAAATAAAAGAAAGGTTTAGGGGGGGAATTAAAATTCAAGGAGAAGGGATATTAATGATACTATTCGCTGATGACATTACTATCTTGAGTGCAAGTGAAAAAGACTTACATGATCTGCTGAATGCAATGAACAATCTAATAAGTCCAGAATATGTTTTGAGAGTAAATCGAAGAAAGACGAAAGTAATGAGAAGTAGCAGAAATGAGAACAGCAAGAAACTTAAGATCAGGATTGATGGTCACGAAGTAGGTGGTGTTAAGGAATTCTGCTGCCCAGGCAGTAAAGTAACTAATGACCGACGGAGTAAGGAGGACATCAGAAGCAGACTAGCAATGGCAAAACGGCATTCCTGGCCAAGAGAAATCAACTAGTATCAAACACAGGCCTTAATATGAGGAAAAAATTTCTGAGCATGTGCGTCTGGAATACAGCATTGTATGGTAGTGAAACGTGGACTGTGGGAAAACCGTAACAGAAGAAAATTGAAGCATATGAGATTTGATCCTACAGACGAATGCAGAAAGTTAGGTGGACTGATAAGTTAAGGAACGAGTGGGTTCTGCGCAGAATCGGAGAGGAAAGGAATATAAGGAAAAATCTGATAAGTAGAAGACGTTAGGATGATAGGACGTCTATTAAGACATGAGGAAATGACTTCCATGGTACTATAGGGAGCTGTAGAAGTTAAAAACTGTGAAGGAAGATAGAGATTTTTTTCAAAAAAAATCTTTATTGCAAATTTGTAATAATTAACTGTCATAACGCACTTCCTAATTTTATCCAACATTAATTGTAGGTAGATACAAATTTGATTACTTTGTGAACAACAGCTTAACTAGATAAGAATGGGCAACTACTTTATCTATTATTGTTAATGTTAACTTTATATGACCTACTCTTAACTAAACTCTACTGCCTGCAGCGTCACAGTTGTGTCAGTAGTTCATAAACCTACTTTGTAGAGCCTTGCTCATCGAGCTAATCCCGATGAGCATGCCCCTGACATTGGGCAGGCCAAGGATGTTATTCGCTGCAGGTTCCTAAATAGCTAATTTCCTAATCTAAGTCCTTCTAACTAGTTCTAATCTAAGTCAAGTCCTGTGCTTTGTCCTATATCAGTGATGTCGTACCCTACTCCCCCTAGTCCTCTAAGCGGCGGATTCCAGACTATGAGGAAAGTCGATCTGTCTGCGCACAGGCGGTATGGGGGTAGGGCTTAAGATTCAGTATTTGGTGTGTCTCAGATTGTTAAGTTGGTTTATGTCCCTCAAGTATTCTTTTAACACTTTTCGTGATAGCTCATCCGCCATTTGGTTAAGAGTTTGAAAAGTGTCTTCTTTTCTTAGTAAGTGGTATATGTCATGGTCAGGTAACTGGTCACGTAATGTGGATGCTACATCATGAAAAGGGGCCACTTGCAGACCACATGATCGGGAGTACCCTCTGATTCACCACATTCACACGCTGGTGTAGCCTTTTCCTGACCTGCCAGATATATGTGGGGTATGGTCCATGACCAGAGAGAATATGGATCAGTCCTCGATTAGGTTCAGAGTATCTCATGTCCAGTCGTTCCCTGACGTGAGGAAGAAATTTCTGCGACCTGTTTCTTCTGCTTCCCATGCTGCTTGTCACAACTGCTCGCCTCTTCGCCTTATTTCACCCTTATCCTCAACCCCAATGCCTAATATTTTCACGGTATTCCCTTTTTTAACCCAGAACCACACAGCCTGCTATCGAATTTTAATGTCCAGGGGCAGAGTCCCATTATGACTAATAGGGCGACCTCCACAGGATGTTCTATAGGCCCCCAAAGATCTCAGTATCATATTTCTCTGAACCCTTATCACGAGCATGGCTGGCACGACCCTCATGAACCTATGTGCCGAGACTCCCAAACTATAACCCGCTATTGATGTTAGAATACTGTTGTGGTATAGTTTTATGAGACGAGGGGGAAGATGAAATCTTTTTATGTCCGATGGAGATGAGATTGTTTAGTGTCTGAAGGGCTTTCTGGATTATGGTGTCAATGTGTTTCCCGAAGTTCCACCTTTCGTCAATGATGATTCCCAAGTACTGTGTCTCACGTCGCCAAAGAACCGGTGGGCCCTCAATTCTTACAGTTGGGTTTCTAATTAACTGTCCGTTTAGTAATAGGTAAGTTGACTTACTTGGTGATATTTTCGTCCACAGCTCGTGGTCGTGCGGTAGCGTTCTCGCTTCCCGCGCCCGGGTTCGATTCCCGGTGGGGTTAGGGATTTTCTCTGCCTCGTGATGACTGGGTGTTGTGTTAGTTAGGTTTAAGTAGTTCTAAGTTCTAGGGGAATGATGACCATAGCTGTAAAGTCCCATAGTGCTCAGAGCCATTTTTTTTGCTGATATTTTCATTTTGGAGTTTTGGCACCATAGTTGCAATTTATTCGTGGCTCTTTCTAATTTGGGCTCTATGTCATCGCAACTATGGCTGCCAACCAACATCTGCGTAGGCTCTCACCTCTAGCACTTCTTCACGTTGTTCTAAAGTATCCAATAGCGGCTCCATGTGGATGTCCCAAAACAGGGGTCCTAATATGGAACCCTGGGGGCATCCATTTGTTATTGATGACCAGGGGATGTTGACCAGACCTCCCGATCCTCACAAAAGCTCCTCAGGTAGCCATATAGCGGACCTGGACACTCTTTCTCCCGCAAGCAGGAGAAGAGCGAAGGCCACCACAGGTTGTCGAAGGTGCCACTGATGTCTACCATGATGCCCACTACATATTTATGCGGGCAGAGCAACAGACCTCAGAAACCAGGGCGATTGCATCATACGTCGATTGCCCAGGCCTGAGGCCAACTTCCTGCTGCTCATCCCCAACAGCACTTGGTGTGCAGTAGTTTTTGTAATATCTTCCCAAGTATGTCTAGCAAACATATGGGTCTATATGATTTTGTTTCTGTTGGGTCATTTATTGGGCCCTTTTCTGATGATCACAACATTCACTGTCTTCCAGATCTTCGAGAACTTCCGTTGTCTAAGGCATTCGTTATACAGGTGAGTGAGTGGTGCAGTTAGCTGGGGAGCTACGAATTGCACCATGTCTCCCAGATCTTCGGGAACTTCCGTTGTCTAAGGCATTCGTTATGCAGGTGAGTGAGCGGTGCAGTTTGCTGGGGAGCTAGGAATTGCCCCACATCCGCTACAATGCCGTCTATCCCCGGAGCTTTACCCCTCTTTAGTGATTTTATGTGGGCTGCCACCTCCTCTTCTGAGAAAGGGTAGACTGCCGTGTTATTGTTGTATTCTTCAAGGTCATCTTGTCGTAGCTGCCACTGTCCTTCAGATTCCCCATCCACGCTATCGTCAGACAGCAGGGACTGGAGGAGGACCTCAGCAGTCTCCTGCCAGATTTCCGTCATCCTGCCCCCATGCTTGACTGTTGACAATTCCATAGGACAGCGGATCTCTTCTCTGACTCTCCCAGCTTCTTGTCCTTACGGCTTTTAGTTCCTTTTGGAACCTAAGTTTGGCCTCCCGATACTGCAGCAGCCATCTTTGCCGTTCCAGCCAGACGACACTGCACTGGTAGCGCCCCCTCAAACTTCTGACAGACTGGCGCACGTCCAAGAGTTCGGCCGACCATGGTGACGGAGAGGCCGCCATGGCCTTCGTCCTGGTTGTTATGGCTGCATTCACCGCTCTAGTTATTGAGATCACCAGTTCCTCTGCTCTCTCATTTGTCTATGTCCAGGTGTGTATCACCCTCTGGCAAGGCTGGAATGTCGCACTCCCTCGCTGGGCGTTCCCAGTCAGCTCTTTTATAGTTTAATTGCACCTCCAACCCCATGGCCCAGTGGGACACTCTATCACCTAGCGTGAAAGATATGAGATTGTGGTCACTAGCAGTGGCATTTTCTTCGACCTTCCATTGTTGGATGATATTAACTACGTTTGGTGTCACTAGGGTTACATCAATGTTTGTGCCTGGTCCTCCTCCCGCAGCGTAGGTAGCAAGGTTGCCGGTCTTGTTTGCCACCACTAGTTGCGAGGCCATGACGAATTCTTCTACCTTTTCTCCGTTTGTGTCCCTTGTATCGCTGTACCATAGGGGGGGGGGGGGGATTTTGCATTGATGTCAGCAGTAATCATTTTTCGTCCCTGCAATGCCGTGGTTACTGTGGTCAGGTGGTCGAGATGTCTTTCGATGCTGTCACCGTATTGAAAATACATGTTAATTAGTGTTATTACACCGACGGGTGATTGCAACTCCACGACATTGTAGTGACTAGTCGTGTATTGTGCATCGTTGCTCTCAAAGCTTTGTTTGTAATTATTATGGCCGCTTTTGGGTCTTCCCCTCGGCTGATAATCTGTCAGATTGCGGCTGCAGATGCTGTTTTTCCAGCTTGGGAGTACGGCTCCTGTAGGCAGAGCACTTTCAGCCTCCTCTCCTCCACCTCTTTACACAGCTTCTGCATCACTAGTCTGCTGTGAGTGTTAAATAGGCCAATGGTAATTTTGTTCATTAAGGAAAGTAGGTATGTATGTAATCGTTTGGCCATGTCTTACTCCAGACAAACGTAATTCGTCCATTTACCAACACAGATTGTTCGTGGATGTCATTGAGGTCGAATTTCTCTCCTCGTCTTTCAAAAACTTTAGCTGTATCCTGTCTACAGCTTCCACTACCGAGAGAGTGACTTTTCTTCCGTTTTCGTGTCCCACTCGAACCACATATTGTAAGGCAGTGGTCAGAGTAGGCAGCTGCTCCAACCTCGCCAATTGCACTGTATATTCATTGTTAGGATATACTCTGATCGGGTCCACTGGCGGTAGCCTTACTGCAGGGGTATCTTGTGAGCTTGTTACTGTACTTTCTTGAACTGTTTTCTGTTCTTTATGGCTGATCTCATCTTTCGGGTTTGCCACTACCACAGCATGCCCTTGCAGCTGCTGGTCTTTAATCAGTCTCGTTCCCCGGCTGTGAGAGGAGGAAGTTTTGACCATGAGGGTGGGCTCAGTCTGAATACCTTTGTCCATCGCTGGGAGCTTAGTTTGAACACCTTTATCCACTGTTTCAATTTTCGAGTCGCTCGAAAGAGACCTCAAGAATTCTTAAACTTGTTTGCCCTCATGGCATCCCTCCTCCTTTGGCTCAGGGATTTCCGCTTTGGCGTCCTGTTCTACTTAATGTACTCAACCATAATCGATCCTGTTCCAGCATCAAGTAGGTAGGGCAATTCCGACCTGTGGCTCCACAAGATTTCTTATCACGTCCCTTGCACAGGATACAGACACCCGCAGCCCTACAATCTTTTCGGGTGTGACCGTCTTCACCACACATGGGGCACGTCGACCCTCTGGTGCAGTGCCTCAGAATATCGTCCAAGTCTCCGCAATTGTGGCAGCGAGGTACCACGAGATAGTCCCTGGCGTTGACCGCATGAAAGTCAACACATAGTCTGCCCATTGTCATCACTGTCATCCACATGGGTGCAGTAACCTCTCCAACGTGATGTACAAGATCACGATCCCGAGGCCCCGTTTTGAATCTCAACTTGAAGGAGTTTTTGAATTCCTCATCATTCATGTGCTCAAAGTTCTGTTCTTTAATTGTTTCATGAAGTTCCTCATTTGTCATTGTTGTGGGAACATCGTGTAGTATGATCAGAGAGTTTCTTTTTTTGAGGTGGTTCACACTTGACCACAGAGTTTAGCTTGGGGTTGTTTAATAATTTTTCCTTATCTTCCTCGGTGGCGACCTCCACAATCACCGAGTTCCTACTTGGTTTTACTTTATTTATTTTGATCTTGTCTGTTACTGGATCAATGGTTGTGGTCAGTAATTCTTGAATCTTTTTTACACTAGTGTCTTGGCCGTGCAGGGTCCTGAGAAAGACCGCCGTATCTGGCCGCTTGGTAACTTAAGCGATCGTATCTTTTGTGGTTTGCGGCTTGGGTGGCGTTTGCGCAACCACTCCTGTCCAGGTCTTGGTCGGTTGCCTCCTTAGTCTGTCATCTTCCTTTTCTAGCTGTTCTACGTGGCCTTCGAGTTTGGCGTTCGCAATAGCCCATGCAGCCAACTCGTGTTTGATGATTGACAGTGCCGCTTGACTTATTTTTCCGTTTTTAATGTTTTGCTCCAAGAGCAACGTAATATGCAGATGCCTCTAAGTCAGGGTTTCGTCGTCTGCCTGTCCCAGCTCGTCCTGTGGAGAGCGATCAAGCATCATGGATGCACGCTTGGGCACACTCGTATCACTCGTCTCAGTTCCAGCTAGCTTTAGTCACGAGTGATAAAAATGTGGGAGCCCGTCTCTTGCCCAGACAGACTCCTCTGGCATGGAGGGTGGGACAAAGAACGCAGCTCGCCCACCGGCCTTGCCCCAAGGCCAAGGGCACTCTCAAGGTGCAGGGTTCAACGCGCCGTCGCCAGCGCACTGGTCCCCATTGGTGGCGCCGTCATCGACGAGTGCAGCGGCAAGTGCACCCCACACTCCAGAGAGACGGATGCACCTCTCGCCTTTTGCCGCCTACTAGCCCGAGCTTCCACCTCTCGGCCAAGGACCAACTCCTACTCAGGTGGTGGGCCAGTCACCCAGTCGTTCAGCGGTCTAGACCCAGCTAACCTGGCCCATGCGATGTCACCACCTCCTGGGTTTGGCAGAACACGACCCGGTTACCCAGGGGCGCGGCGAAGCACCCTTGCCGACTCGCGCCGCGATCCCACGCCGACAAACGATGTCGCCGGCATGCAGATCACCTGCTGATCTGTGCCCTGCGAAAAGAGAGAGGGACAGATCGTCGGTCCCTCAGACACAGCTTCCCCTGTGCCACGCACCCTCCTCTTTCGCATCGGGTTGGATCGCAGCTCTCCCTTCTGTCGCAAGGCAGCGTTCGGCCGAACCCGAGAAATGCCGAGCTTAACGTCTGGCACCACGGGAAGGCGGAAAGAGCCACTTGGGAAGGAGAGGCTATGAGAGATGCATCACTTCCGCTTGTGAGGACTGCCGCGGCATTCCCGACTAGAGGCAATACGCCCTAGAGCGAGCCTCCGTGCCTTAAGGCGCCCCAGCAAAGGAAAGGGCCGCACCAAACGCACCGTCAAACGACCGACCTCACGTCAGACGGAAGACAGGATTGGGATACATCCAGAAAATAATTAAGGACGTAGGTTGCAAGTAGTACTCTGAGATGAAGAGGTTGGCACAGGAGGGGAATTCATGGTGGGCCACATCAAACCAGTCAGAAGACTGATGACCCTAAAAAATAAGTTTCTTTGGGTCTTCAGTGTACAACTGTCTTACTACGAAATCATATAAATCATTGATAACAGGAAAGTACAATCACAGGGAACTCTGCAGTACCGCGTGTTTCCAGCGTTCGTACAAAGAAGCTGCTGAAGAGAGACACTTAATTACATCATTGAAACATGTGATGGAGTTGAGAAGCTCTGGGATTCCAGTGAACCTAGAGTTGGTTCATTCAAATAAAAAAACTAACAAGATACTTCAAACCAACAATGTGGGTTATTGAACATGATGATAGCACACCCCTAACCAACTTTGAAGTAGCTGCTGATCCCTGGAGAACATAATGCAACAAATTGAATATGGATAAAAGTGGAAAAGTTGGCTGTGTAAACATTTCAGAAGAGGAGGACCGTGATATCTTAAAAGAAGAGCTCCTAAAACGGTAGCTAAACGACCTGAACCTCATTACTGCTGATATGATCAAAGCATCTGAAGAATTTGTTTTTAAAAATCATGCACGAAATATGTAACAGCATATGGAATAACGGAATACAGATAGAGGACTGGACCATGTCGGCAATGATTCTGTTTCATATGCAAGGAAACACACAGCATTGTGAGAAATACAAAACCATTTCATCAATATGATATCTTCTTAATGTCATCCACGAACAAGTTGGGTTTGTGCATAATAAAGGAACACGAGAGCAAATTCTCAATATCAGATAACCTTTGTCTTTTAACTGTTGATACTTATTATCAAAATTTACTTAACTTTCGCTAATTTGACTGAACAGTACAATACGGATAGCCGTTTTAGTTTCCGATTAAAAACCACGTTTAGCGTGATCCAGGAGCAACGACATGGATGTGATAGTTTTCTGTTCCCTATCGGTGAATCCCTTTGCCTCTCACCTCTGTGGAGTTCATTTCGGTGAGTATTAAAGAGAGGTGCGCCAGTCACTATCACTTCATGGATATTTTACCTTACCACAACGGTTGTAGTTTGTATACAGCTGATAGCCGTCAGCCGCGAGTTACGGTGGTTGGAGGGAAACACTACGAAATCAGTCACCCAGATGGCGAGGTTCGAAGGCAGCCACCGAAACCAAGCAAACCGGTGATTTGAGGACTCAGCCCAATAGGGAACAGAGAATTACAACACCATACAAGTAGCTTATTTTCCACAAATGTCAAAGTCTAACCATATTATGTGTACTTTACAATCACCAGTCACACTTACAACCCTCATGTAACGTCTTAACATCAATATCAACCATTAGAAAAGAGAGGTTTGCATTAACATCGTAAGCGAAATGATCCAAATGATTCGGTTCTTCATTGAAAAAAGAGGCTCACTGGACATTTGTCGAGTACACCACCACCTACCATGAGTGCAAAACAATGGCTTGAGCAAACCGTGCATATGTTGTGGGGTAGAATCCGAATATGCAAGAAAGATGGGGGAGAGGCTCCCATCTGAAAATACATATTTCATTCCACTACGCAGGTGGGGTGGTTAGAGGTGACCGGTTGTGGCACAGACAGATGTCTCCATCGCTAGTGTTAACTTTTCTCGTAGAACATGTTTTTCGTACAAGGCGTTGTTTTAGAGATATTTTGTTGTTTCAAGTTGAAACAAAACCACTACATGCTGTAAATGGTTTTCAAACTATCAGTGCCAGTCACAAACCTGGTTAACATTTGTATTACTTATTTTTTTAGCTAAATTTTTTTTGGGGAACACCTCATCTTCAGGCTAAATGGCATTACAAAAACAATTTTACAATAAGGTCATACTTATGTTACATAGTTTTTTAATATATGCTGTGCTTTTTAATGAGAAATTACCTCGAAAAACGTCGCTAAATAAATAAGTAATACAACTCTTAATAAAGTTTGTGACTGGTAGCGGTAATTTAAAAAACCTTTACATATTTCTTGAGACAGTCATGGTCGAAAAATGGTCAAAATTCCTTCAAACACTATATACTGCTTTAACTTGCGGATAGTCTACAAGTAGTTCAATAAACTCTACTCTATTTCCGCCGTTTGTAGTGAAGGATAAGTTGTCCGATTTCGCAGTATAGTCGTTAAAGAATTATATTTGCATGGTCCTCTTCCGTACACGTCTCGGCAGTGTGTGTACTGACATAGCTTAATCTCCTGCGTCTTTATTTTACGCTTCGGTCGTGATGATTATTTCATTCCGCTTCGTGCATGCCCAAGAACTCTCTTTAATTTATGTCGTCGGATTGCCTTACTACACCCCCTTCCTTTTTTTTCTATCATTCTGCCTCCTTCACTCATACAACACGCGCACGCACACACACGCGCACACTCTCTCTCTCTCTCTCACACACACACACACACATACGCCACACAGAAACACACAACACCGGATACATGAACGTAAATGCGAATGCACGCACGCGCACGAATTTCGAATGTACGGAGCGTGACTAGGCTAAACCGCCTCCACCCCTCCCAACCCCCCCCCCCCCCCCCAGGCACACCCGCACTCAGTGCCACGTAGCAGTGCAGAGCGGCAGTCGCGGCGTGATACGGGTGGCATAGCAACTCTAGCGCTGCTTTAAACTGGCAGTGGTAAGCTGGGACTGGCTGAGGATTTAATACGCGGGCCTTAAAAGCGCTTACATTAGCCCTTATGGCGTCACAGCGCCACACATTGCCTGACGGTGAACTTCTACCCACTTCCAACAGCGCTCGTGGTGCACAGACCACGGTTGTAGGTCGCCGCTTCAAAAGATCTAAAGCACTTGATGTGATAGTTGGTTCAGCATCAACAGGTTTCTGCAGCAATGGTGCGAAAATCTGTAACGTATGCCACCACGTCAGACGAGAGTAAATTTCTCTACTCGGTCGTATTGACCGACTATGAGTATGCGTTGTTGAAATAAACATAGCGTTTGAGACATTATATATTCACTCTTAAGAAACGACGAGCAAAGAAAAGCATAGAAATGAGACGTCGAGCGAACCTACTGAGAGTCATTAGTGCTTTCATACAGCTTTCCCAAAGTTGCACAAGTCCTTTCTGTATCTTTCGTGAAGAATGGACGCATCGCATGAATGCAATTTGAAGAACTGATATTTTATAACCTTCTTTAAGAGTCATATCGTTGTTGATGTAGGTGTAGTGGTTGTGTTTGACAGCTGGCAAGAGACAAAGCTGGGGAACTGCATGAAACCAACCTTAGCGTTCATTATGCAAACGTTGTTTCGTTAAAGAGACTACTGCTATCGAAATATCCCAAATGATCAAGACCTCGAGGGGGTCTTAATCTCCTCAATATGCATTCCTTCTTTCGAAATCTGATGATATAAAGGACATTTGCTCGTAGGAACATTCAACAGTTTGTTTACTTTCCAGAACATAAAGTCACAAATTACTTCCTGTAAGCCATCGACACTAAAATGATATGTACTGAGAGGCCAAAATACAACGTGTGAGGAAATAAAATCTAACAGAGCAAGAAATTAGTGAATCCATCAAACCACTCAAAAACAAGAAAACAAGTGGTAAAATCTCTATCACAGCAGAATTATTGAAGTGGTCAAAACCTAATATTATAAATGGTCTAAACAGCTTTTAACGGCTATTTGGAATACGTTAAAGATTACAGAATAGTGGAAAATACCAGTAACCCACACTCTGTGTAGAAACGGAGACAAGCAAAATTACAGAAATTACAGAGGAGCGTCACTTCTGCCATAGACGAACACAGTATTATGAAAAATTCGCTTGGAAAGATTTGTAAAAACTTTAAACAAGCAATTGGGAGAATATCTGGGTAGCTTTAGGAACGGAAAATCCTTCGTGGAACATATTTTTAACTTAAAATCAATAACTCGCTACAGAAGGTTAACCCTAAAATCTAAAATAAAATGTCACGTACAATTTATACATCCAGTTTGCGTGGGACTGGAATTCGATAGAATTGAAAGGAACATAAGGAAAAGTAGTAGGGGATTATGGACTGGGGGTAAGGATTGAAAGAGGAAACCGCCTGGTAGAATTTTGCGCAGAGCGAACCTTAATCATAGCTAACACTTGGTTTAAGAATCATGAAAGAAGGTTATATACTTGGAAGAGGCCTGGAGACACCAGGAGATTTCCGGTAGATTCCATAATGGTAACAGATTTATCTACCAGGTTTTAACTTTTAAGACACTTCTAGGGACAGATTTGGATTCTCCCACAATTTATTGGTTATGAATTGTAGATTAAAACTAAAGAAACTGCACAAAGGTAATAATGTAAACAGATGAGACCCTGATAAACTGAAAGGACCAGAAGTTGTAGAGAGTTTAAGAGAGAGCATTAGAGAACGATTGACAAATACAGTGGAAAGAAATACTGTAGAAGAAGAATAGTTAGCTTTGAGAGATGCAATAGTGAAGGGCGCAAAGGATCAAGTAGGTAAAAAGACGAGTGCTAGTAGAAATCATTGTGTAACAGAAGGGATATAGAATTTAATTGATGAAAGGAGAAAATATAAACATACAGTAAATGAATCAGGCAAAAAGGAATACAAACGTCTCAAAAATGAGATCGACAGGAAGTGCAAAATGGCTAAGCAGGCATGGCTAGAGGACAAATGTAAGGATGTAGAGGCTTATATCACTAGGAGTAAGATAGATACTGCCTACAGGAAAATTAAAGAGACCTTTGGAGAAAAGAGAACCACCTGTATGAATATCGAGAGCTCAGATGGAAAACCAGCCCTAAACAAAGACGGGACAGCAGAAAGATGGAAGGAGTAGACGGAGGGTTTTTACAAGGGCGATAAACTTGACGGCAATATTATGGAAAAGGAAGAGGACGTAGATGAAGATGAGATGGGAGATATGATACTGCGTGAAGAATTTGACCGATCACTGAAAGACGTAAGTCAATAAACGGACCCCGGGATTAGAAAACATTCCATTAGAGTTACTGATAGCCTTGGGAGAACTAGCCATGCCAATACTCTACCACGTGATGAGCAAGATGTATGAGACAGATAAAATACCCTCAGACTTCAAGAAGAATATAATAATTCCAATCCCAAACAAAGCAGGCGTAGACAGATGTGAAAATTACCGAACTATCAGTTTAATAAGTCACGGCTGCAAAATATAACACGAATTGTTTGCACAAGAATGGGAAAACTGGTAGAAGGCGACCTCGGGAAAGATCACCTTGAATTCTGCAGAAATGTTGGAATACGTGAGGCAATACTGACCCCACTACTTACCTTAGAAGATAGGTTAAGAAAGGCAAACTTACGTTTCCAGCATTTGCAGACTCGGAGAAACCTTTTGACAATGATGACTGGAATACCCTCTTTCAAATTCTGAAGGTGGCAGGGGTAAATTACAGGGAACGAAAGGCCATTTACAATTTGTACAGAAACCGGATGGCAGTTACAAGAGTAGAGGGGCATGAAAGGGGAGCAGTAATTGATAAGGGAGTGAAGCAAGGTTGTAGTCTATCGCCGATGTTATTCAATCTGTATATTGAGCAAGCAGTAAAGGAAAAAAAGCAAAATTTTGAGCAGGAATTAAAATCTATGGAGAAAAAAGTAACACTTCGACGTTTACCGATGACATTGTAATTCTGTCAGAGACAGCAAAGGACCTGGAAGAGCAGTTGAACGGAATGGACAACGTCTTGAAAGGAGGATATTAGATGAACATCAACAAAAGCAATATGAGAATATTGGAAGGTAGTCGAATGAAGTCAGGTGATGCTAATGTAATTAGATTGGGAAATGAGACACTTAAAGTAACAGATGAGTGTTGCTATTTGGGGAGCAAAATAACTGATGATGGTCGAAGTAGAAGGGATATAAGCCGTAGAGTTGTTATGGCAAGGAAAACGTTTCTGAAAACGAGAAATTTGTTGACATCAAGTAAAGATTTAAGTACAAAATTGTTGAGGCTTTCGTGGCCACTTGTTGACAAACTGCCTACTGGCTTCTGTCTCGGGTTCTTCGGCTGACGTTCATCTAATGATTTTTCTGACGTTACGCCAGCACGAGTGGCTGGTATTGTCAAAGCTTCACCCTCCATTGCCGGAAATGGAGGGTGAAGCTTTGACAATGCCAGCCACTCGTGCTGGCGAAACGTCAGAAAAATCATTAGATGAACGTCGGCCGAAGAACCCGAGATAGAAGCCAGTAGGCAGTTTGTCATAGATTTAAGTGTCAGGAAGCCGTTTCTGAAAGTATTCGTATGGAGTGTAGCCATGTATGGCCCTGTATGGCAGTGAAACATGGACGATAAATAGTTTCGACAAGAAGAGAATAGAAGCTTGATGCTACACAAGAACGCTGAAAATTAGATGGGTAGGTCCTGTAACTAATGAGGAGGTACTGAACAGAATTGACGAGAAGAATAAATTGTGGCACAACCTGACTAGAAGAAGAGACCGGTAATAAGGATGCGTTCTGAAGCATCAAGGGATCATAAATTTAGTATTGGAGGGAATCGTGGAGGGTAAAAGTCGTAGACGTAGACCAAGAGATGAATACACTAAACAGATTCAGAAGGATGTAGGTCGCAGTAATTACTTGGAGATGAAGAAGCTTGCACAGAATAGAATAGTATGGAGAGCTGCATCAAACCAGTCTCTGGACTGAAAGCCACCACAACAAAAAGCAACAACAACAACAACAACATGATAAATAATGGATGTATTTTAAACATAGCTGCGCAACAGCAACGGTTCCACGTAATAAGATTAAAAAACAGCCGACCAGTTGCAAAGGATAAAGTAGTCTTTACTTAGGTTTCGATAGATTTAAATCTATCTTCTTCAGAAGGCGGCCTGAGGACAATGAACATCGTAATTTATATTAAAGGTATGAAACACAAGTCAAGAATAGAGTTTAACGTATATTAGGAGAATCTCGTATTACAAAATATGAGAAGGATTCCTGGTACTTACAGTATTACATTAACATGGAGTGATATGTCATTGTCGTTTTTACACACATCTGCATAGCTCCATTAGTCCAAATAAAATATAGCCCTGAGAATAGGGCTTGTCAGACAAATAAAAATAAGTACATGGAAGTTGGAGAGCGCATAAGCGACTGAGTAAAATCGGCCAGCGTAGTAGCACTGCAGCCAGGGCAGGTGGCGCTCAGGTCGGGAACTATGTGCCAATTGGCGTACTGAAGCAACATGTGAAATACCAATATTAATTGCGTCCTTAGATAGAGTGACAATAAATAAAAGGAAAACATTTGACACTCCCGTTATGACATTGTGGGAGCCTTAGGAACAGTAACGTAGATACATACATCAAAAAGGCAGGTGGCGCTTACGCCGTGAGTCACATGCAGTGGCATACAGCCAGAATATAAAAGTTATATTACCATATTAGTGAAGCACATAGAACGTATATAAATCAAACATTTTAAGAATAATCAGTAATGGCTCTTAAGAAATAGATTACGAAGCCTGGTCAACAATCCAGTTAATATACATTCTCAGGGAGCCAAGGTTTTAGAATAAGAGAAAATCACATGAGGGCCGATGTAGTGGCAGCCATACATCGTGAGAATACCACATTACATAAAAGGTAGTGAGCTTAAAGATTTGAAAGTGCATTATAGCTTCCTGAGGAAATAGACTACTGAGGTTACCAACATTAATGTTATATATTAAACAGTACGGCTTTAAAGCCTTCAAAAAATTGTCTACAGGCAAGGTTCAACTGATCGTTCAGTATATTACCATCTTTGAGCTCTAGATGTTTAAAAATAAATAACTCTTCCCACAGATCTAGTTTCCGTCCTTTGACTTGTTTGTGTAGGATAACCGTGTCTTCTAACTGTTTAGGCGTATGGCCGGCTATCAATAGGTGTTCAGCAAAAGTAGAGTTGTGAATATTCGCTCCTTTTTTTACCTAATAGATGTTCTTTATATCACCGAATGGTAGCCACTCCTTTATCGCCTGCGGATCAACAAAAGGAATTGAATGTCATCAAAGCAATCGCTGTTAATAATGGGTACAACCAGAATATGATCGATTACCTGCTCAATAAGAAAATTTCCCAAAATTGTTCGACTTTGAGCAATAACCTCCCCACAGATACCACAGAAACTAAAAAAATTTATTTCCATCCCTTTCTTAGGTAACATATCATATAGGATTAAACGTCTTCTAAATAAAAAATATAACTCTAACGTCTCCTTCTCTACAGATAACAGTTTAAAAAGAAATCTTGTACAGTCAGTAGAGATTTCCAGCGATTGGTTTTCTAAATTCAGGTATTTACAAACTAACCTGTAATAACTGCCCCTCATACTATATTGGTCAAACAGGCAGAGCTGTGAAAACACGATATAAAGAACATCTATTAGGTAAAAAAAGGAGCGAATATTCACAACTCTACTTTTGCTGAACACCTATTGATAGCCGGCCATACGCCTAAACAGTTAGAAGACACGGTTATCCTACACAGACAAGTCAAAGGACGGAAACTAGATCTGTGGGAAGAGTTATTTATTTTTAAACATCTAGAGCTCAAAGATGGTAATATACTGAACGATCAGTTGAACCTTGCCTGTAGACAATTTTTTGAAGGCTTTAAAGCCGTACTGTTTAATATATAACATTAATGTTGGTAACCCCAGTAGTCTATTTCCTCAGGAAGCTATAATGCACTTTCAAATCTTTAAGCTCACTACCTTTTATGTAATGTGGTATTCTCACGATGTATGGCTGCCACTACGTGGCCCTCATGTGATTTTCTCTTATTCTAAAACCTTGGCTCCCTGAGAATGTATATTAACTGGATTGTTGACCAGGCTTCGTAATCTATTTCTTAAGAGCCATTACTGATTATTCTTAAAATGTTTGATTTATATACGTTCTATGTGCTTCACTAATATGGTAATATAACTTTTATATTCTGGCTGTATGCCACTGCATGTGACTCACGGCGTAAGCGCCACCTGCCTTTTTGATGTATGTATCTACGTTACTGTTCCTAAGGCTCCCTCAATGTCATAACGGGAGTGTTAAATGTTTTCCTTTTATTTATTGTCACTCTACTAAGGACGCAATTAATATTGGTATTTCACATGTTGCTTCAGTACGCCAATTGGCACATAGTTCCCGACCTGAGCGCCACCTGCCCTGGCTGCAGTGCTACTACGCTGGCCGATTTTACTCAGTCGCTTATGCGCTCTCCAACTTCCATGTACTTATTTTTATTTGTCTGACAAACCCTATTCTCAGGGCTATATTTTATTTGGACTAATGGAGCTATGCAGATGTGTGTAAAAACGACAATGACATATCACTCCATGTTAATGTAATACTGTAAGTACCAGGAATCCTTCTCATATTTTGTAATACGAGATTCTCCTAATATACGTTAAACTCTATTCTTGACTTGTGTTTCATACCTTTAATATAAATTACGATGTTCATTGTCCTCAGGCCGCCTTCTGAAGAAGATAGATTTAAATCTATCGAAACCTAGGTAAAGACTACTTTATCCTTTGCAACTGGTCGGCTGTTTTTTAATCTTATAATAATTGATGTAATAAAAGTAGTGTTAAGAATTTTACTAAGTTCGTAAAATGGGTCATGCGCTGGCCAAACACTGTTTCCTAATGTGTGTAACCATTGTAGTTCCCTCTAGGTTTGTACTATCAATGTGCATCAAGATTTACCATTATTTCAATAAGGGAGTTTCAAGTGTTTCGTTAAAAATATGTTTTAAAGACAGTGTGCTGTTGGCACGTATCCTGGAAACACATTCCATCTCGGCATTTGTCTGAGTTACACAATCCCCACTGTTTTCTTTCCATTTCACGTCACCACAATGTATTACTTCTAGATAATGTTAACATGTAATTGTGACGTATTAATCGTATTATTCAGTGGCTATTATGTTTTAAAGTTCCACATTGTATTCGTTTTTTGATCTACACGAGTTGTCCAGAAGGAATGGTCAATATTCAGGGATATCACAAGCACGATCATTCGAAGCAGAAAGTTTAGTAAACAAGGGCTGTGTAGTGCTTCCCTTAAGAGCTATGAGCACCTCTTCATCTTCGGTAATGTGAAACTGATCTCTTCTGCTGCAAGCTCTTTGCTCTTGGAATTTATTGAAAGGTGGTAGTATAGACAAAAATTAGAAAAAAGTCTAGTAAACATTATCTCTAAAGTACATACTTCCAGAGCTATGAGCACTTGTTGGTCTGCACTACTGTGAAACATATCTATTCTATTGAACAAGTGCTCGAAATTTTTAGGGTATGCATTTTAGAGCCCATGTTCACTAGAGAATATTTGCTTCTTTTAGTTCCTGCTACCTCCTCCCAAAACATGGAACCAACGAGCTGGTCGTAGGACAGATTTGTTTCAAAGTGTCGAAAATGAATACGTGCTCATAGTTTCTTAAGACATGCATTTTATAACCCATGTTTACTAGAAAACCTTCCTTCGAATTATCGTTACTGTCTTTATCACTGAATATTGAATATTCCATCTACGGGACCCTGTATACAAGTGCTACTTGTTGAACTTTCAGTAAGCGAAAGATATTATTGGCTTTTATTCAAACTCTTAAAACTAATACATTCAAACAGATAACTGCTTCGCCTATTAAAATCTGAGTTTACAATGAACGGTAATTTTTGTGATATTTGTACAGAGGTGACCAAAAATTGGACCTACTAAGGAAAAGAAGGAAACAGAGTAGTAAAACATTCCTAAGGTCTCCCAATAGAACAGAACCGTTCTTTTTTTGAAAGTAGCCAACTTTACCTTGCCTCCTTTCATCTTCTCTCACATTCTACCATTGCTCACGAACAGAGACGCGATGAGTTTCTGCCGCCGTGAGCTGATAGCATCCAAATTGCTTCTGTGTTAAGAACCTTGAACTTGGAGTCACGTGGTTAATTGGTTATGTTTGGTAGCTGGTCTCGCTGTAGCTACTGAGAAAGTAGTTGCCTATTGGCGTTCATTTTCTGGGACCGATTCGCATAACGTACAGAGCCACAGACTGGTGTAGCAAGAATCGCTAGTAAAACGGATTCACTTTATTCATTTTGTTACTTCCCGTGGGTGGTACCGTCAAAGAATTTTTCTCCATTAGCATTTGTTTTAATTTGTTATATCGAACAACGCATCATTACAACATACTCGTAGTAGTTCCGTAATGATCAGAGCAATGTGTAAGAGCGCTATATCCATTTCAATCGATGCTTCCAAGGCGTCAGGTATCTCGTATTCAGTTCGGAAGCTCCATGGCGATTAATTACATAAACATGTGCCTTTTTTTTAAAAAAAAACAAAATATCTGCAGGTCAAAAGAGCATATTTCCTGGATAGTCTTAGGCCTGCGATTTTGCAACAAACTGTCTGACAAAGAAAACAAAACGAAACACCATCTGTTGAGACTATATGTGATATAATGTCACTGATTACAAGACGGGATCAAATTTACGCAGAACTTGGTACGAAAAGACCGTTTATCAGTAAGACATTGCATCACGTTTGGACCGGATCGGCTGTATTCTCTCCGGATGCTAACTGGTCCATGACTATAGTTATTGGTTCTTGATAAGTTGAAAACCGGCTCCGGTACGTAATCGGCAACCCATTTATTCTATGGGGATGGATCTGGGGATCCTGGTAAATACTGGTTTATCTCAACACCATACAGACAGTTCGTAAGTGACATGTGACTACAAGCTTTTTTTTTGTTGAAAAATGGCACCACCGTATTGTCGAGTGAGAGGTAACACATGGCGACGCTGGACGTCCGTGTCTTACCGTGGCATCGTCAGAATTCCCTCAGTCACCACTAGCTGTGAGCCTCGTGATGACTGGGTGTTGTGTGATGTCCTTAGGTCAGTTTGGGTTAAGTAGTTCTAAGTTCTAGGGGACTGATGACCATAGATGTTAAGTCCCATAGTTCTCAGAGCCATGACGTCAGGTCACAGCTACTTCAAACTAGCTGTGACCTGACGTCATACCAGATGGCTACCAAGACTATGATGTTCACACTGCTGTGATTTTCCAAAACTGGAGAAAACAGACCTCCTCCCCAGGTCGCTGTCATACCAGCGATGGTCATTCTCGGTCGTGCACAACTGCGATATGTAGCTGAACATGATGCAACGCCATTCGTCGGCAGTTCATGTTTCCCAGCATGGTCACTGTTCCAGAAGCAGTTTTTTTATTTTTATTTTGGTGACTACCTCGTGCTCGGTGCACAACACAGTGATCCTGCCTTATAATTGTCAGACATGGTCTACCGGAACCTTGACAACGAATATGCCAGCTCTCACATTCGCAAGCAGCCCAACATCGGGCCACTGTGACACCTGAACGCACCACAAATCTGGAAATTGCACGATTCGATTAACCGGGCTAATGAAGCCCTTTTCATATCTTCTCAGGTGCTGAAACGATGTATCGTAGAGATACGTGGCATCTCCGTGTCCTTCACTGTGGTTAATCAAAATATGACGTAGTTGAAGCCCATTATACACACTGCCATACTAGATAACAATAGCAAACATAAAAGTCACTAATACACTCTGGCGAGCGTCCTACTTGTCACTGAGAATTGCAAACTTAATCACTTACATAACCGCCAGTTGAGTGTCCATGTACGAAGCTAGAGTGACATCCGACCGTGTCCTAGATACTTAACATTTTTTCTCAAGCAGTGTTGCTTTTTAACACTCCAATGAAGATGGGTATTACATTCAGTTTCCTTAATTTTTTATCGTATTGTCATTCCTTAGGTATCACGTTTAAGCTGGATACAGCTGACACGCATCTAGAGTAATGTCTATTCTAGCTTGCAATCATTTATTAGGATTCTCCATGGCTTACGTACACTGCCCAGTCGCCTTGATGTGACCATCGGTCAGTGTCCTGAATAATCACATCTTGCAGCGTTTACCGCGGCGAGACCTGTAGGAAGAGAATAATTGAAGTGTTGGAAGGTACCGGCAGCGATGTGGAGCTATGTGGAGTCCAGTGGCATGACCTGCTATGCCAGGTTTCTCGGTTGAGGATCCATGGTGTGAACAGCCTGATCTAGGTGGTACCAAATATTCTCCACCGGACTTAAATCAGGAAAGTTTCGTGGCCAGGGGTGGGAGGTAAACTCATACTTGTGCTCTTCTAACAGCGTAAGAACGTTGCCAGCTATGAGACATATTGCATTGTCCTACTGGTAGATGCCATTTTGCTGAGGAAAAACAAACTGCGTGTCGAGGTGAACATACCATAGTCCTAAAGGACACTTGTGTCGATCCGTTGTGCGTCCAGAATGACGATATCGTCGATGGAATGCCACGAAATCATCCTGTGCTACTCATCTGAGGACTGTTGCAGGTTGCTTTCAGACGTTTCATGCTGACCATCTGCCTCATGGAACATAAGACGTGATTCATCTGAAAAGACAATCAGTCACGGTTTGAAAATTAGCCAGTTCGAAAATGCTCCCATCACTGGCCCGAAAGCCACTGACACCGTTTGGACGTCAGACAAATCGTCCCATTTGCGCATTACGCCGTCACCCCATCTCCTGGTTCGTCCACAGTGAGTAAGACAGGAAAACCACAGTTCAAAAAACTTAAATAGCAATATGAAACACCGGAAATTATCCAAGAGTAGAGAATGTGTAAGAAAGTAGTATACTATATTTCGATTAAACATGTAGTTCAGAGATACCTAAACCGGGCATTTGCACAGTCACGTCTTTGTCATCAGTTTCACTGCGAGCAACAGAGGATCTTCACAACGTATTGCCACAACGAGGCCATTACAGACGCAGGCCTTCACCACCTTCTAATACACTCCTGGAAATGGAAAAAAGAACACATTGACACCGGTGTGTCAGACCCACCATACTTGCTCCGGACACTGCGAGAGGGCTGTACAAGCAATGATCACACGCACGGCACAGCGGACACACCAGGAAGCGCGGTGTTGGCCGTCGAGTGGCGCTAGCTGCGCAGCATTTGTGCACCGCCGCCGTCAGTGTCAGCCAGTTTTCCGTGGCATACGGAGCTCCATCGCAGTCTTTAACACTGGTAGCATGCCGCGACAGCGTGGACGCGACCCGTATGTGCAGTTGACGGACTTTGAGCGAGGGCGTATAGTGGGCATGCGGGAGGCCGGGTGGACGTACCGCCGAATTGCTCAACACGTGGGGCGTGATGTCTCCACAGTACATCGATGTTGTCGCCAGTGGTCGGCGGAAGGTGCACGTGCCCGTCCACCTGGGACCGGACCGCAGCGATGCTCGGATGCACGCCAAGACCGTAGGATCCTACGCAGTGCCGTAGGGGACCGCACCGCCACTTCCCAGCAAATTAGGGACACTGTTACTCCTGGGGTATCGGCGAGGACCATTCGCAACCGTCTCCATGAAGCTGGGCTACGGTCCCGCACACCGTTAGGCCGTCTTCCGCTCACGCCCCAACATCGTGCAGCCCGCCTCCAGTGGTGTCGCGACATGCGTGAATGGAGGGACGAATGGAGACGTGTCGTCTTCAGCGATGAGAGTCGCTTCTGCCTTGGTACCAATGATGGTCGTATGTGTGTTTGGCGCCGTGCAGGTGAGCGCCACAATCAGGACTGCATACGACCAAGGCACACAGGGCCAACACCCGGCATCATGGTGTGGGGAGCGATCTCCTACACTGGCCGTACACCACTGGTGATCGTCGAGGGGACACTGAATAGTGCACGGTACATCCAAACCGTCATCGAACCCATCGTTCTACCATTCCTAGACCGGCAAGGGAACTTGCTGTTCCAACAGGACAATGCACGTCCGCATGTATCCCGTGCCACCCAACGTGCTCTAGAAGGTGTAAGTCAACTACCCTGGCCAGCAAGATCTCCGGATCTGTCCCCCATTGAGCATGTTTGGGACTGGATGAAGCGTCGTCTCACGCGGTCTGCACGTCCAGCACGAACGCTGGTCCAACTGAGGCGCCAGGTGGAAATGGCATGGCAAGCCGTTCCACAGGACTACATCCAGCATCTCTACGATCGTCTCCATGGGAGAATAGCAGCCTGCATTGCTGCGAAAGGTGGATATACACTGTACTAGTGCCGACATTGTGCATGCTCTGTTGCCTGTGTCTATGTGCCTGTGGTTCTGTCAGTGTGATCATGTGATGTATCTGACCCCAGGAATGTGTCAATAAAGTTTCCCCTTCCTGGGACAATGAATTCACGGTGTTCTTATTTCAATTTCCAGGAGTGTAGATCTGTTTCATCTCATTCTCAGCGACGTTCAACGTGCCACGAAATATCGTTTCTACGCTCTGGTTATGGTTCCTATGCAAAACAGTTTTGGCAAGTATGGCAGTACAATATCCACCGAGAAAAGGACTCGAAAAATGGGGTATATCACTTTAATCACTCTTTCATTCAACAGTCGTTTCGTTGGAGTATCGACAAATGGTCTCAGTGTTTCCCTAGTTTCCAGACCTCCGATGTGTAGTATTACAGATATGTGCTGATTGTCAGAGTTTAGCTGAAAGCAGGTGCGAGGCTCTGAGATGCTGGACTCTCGAGAGTCAATATTGTCCCATATGTAATTGGCTGGAGACAGATTTGGTGATCGAAAAGATTTAGGCAACATGTCGACACTCTGTAGAGGATGATGGGTTACAACCGCGGTATGTGGACCTTATTCTGTTGGAAAACAGCCCCTGGAATGCTGGTCAATAACGGCAGCACAACAGGTCGAATCTCCAGGCCGCAGTTTAGATTGCATTCAGGCAGAGTGAGATAACCTCAAGGGTATTCCTATTGTCATATGAAATCACACCCTAGACCAAAACTCTAGATGCAGATCCATTGTGTCTATCACACAGGTCGGTTGGTTGCAGGCCCTTAACTGGCCTCCTTCTGACCAACACGAGGCCATTGCTGGCACCGAGGCAGAACAACCTTTCATCGGAGAACACAAGAGACCTCCGCCCTGTTATCGAATGAGCTGTCGTTTGACATAACTGAAGATACAAATGGCTGTGGTTTGGGGTCAGTTGAATGCACGCTACAGGATGTCTGGCACGGAGCTGTCCATAAAGTAACCGATTTGTAACACTTCGTTATGTCACTGTGGTAAGACCTGCTGCTAACATTTACGCTGCAGATGCATTACGCTAGGCCACAGCCATACACCAAACACTATGTTATTCCCTCTCGTAGAGCCACGGCCATCGAGAACCTGGTTTTCTTGCGACCGTACATTCTCGTGACCACAGCTGGCAACAGTCACGTACATTGCTTACATTCGCCACAAGTCTATGCAATATTGTAGCAGGAACATCTCACTTCCCATAGCCCTACTACAATATTGATGTGATGTTGTTAAGTGAACTGTTCTTTCATCAATAAAAATAAGTGCTCATATGATCCCCCCTCCCTCCCCCCCCCCCCTCTCTCTCTCTCTCTCTCTCTCTCTCTCTCTCTCAGATACAGGGTCGTCCATTAAAAGTGACCGGGCAAACATCTCACGCAATAAGCATCGAATGAAGAAACTAAAAAGAACAAAACTCGTCTAGCTTGAAGGGGGAAACCAGGTGGCGCTGCCATAGGTCAAACGGATATCAACTGCGTTTTTTTAAAGAGGAACTCCCATTTTTTAATTACATATTCGTGTAGTACGTAAAGAAATATGAATGTTTTATTTTGACCACTTTTTTCGCTCTGTGAAAAATGGCGCTGTAATAGTCACAAACGTATAAGTACGTGATATCAAGTAACATTCCGCCAGTGCAGATGGTATTTGCTTCGTGATACATTACCCGTGTTAAAATCGACCGTTTACCAATTGCGGAAATTGTCGATATTGTGTTGATGTATGGCTGTTGTGATCAAAGTGCCTAACCGGCGTATCCTATGTATGCTGCTCGGTATCCTGTACGACATCATCCAAGTGTCCGGACCGTTCACCGGAGAGTTGCGTTATTTAAGGAAACAGGAAGTGTTCAGACACATGTGAAACGTCAACCACGACCTGCAACAAATGATGATGCCCAGACGGGTGTTTTCGCTGCTGTCGAGGATAATGCACACATCAGTAGCAGACAATCTGCGCGAGAATCCTGAACCTTAAAAACGTCGGTGTTGTGAACGCTACATCAACATCGGTTGTACCCGTACCATATTTCTATGCACCAGGAATTGCATGGCGACGACTTTGACTGTCGTGTACAGTTCTTCCAGTGGGCACAAGAGAAATTACGGGACGATGACAGACTTTTTGCACGGGTTCTATTTAGCGCCGAAGCGTCATTCACCAACAGCGGTAACGTAAACCGGCATAATATTCACTATTGGGCAACGGAAAATCCGTGATGGCTGCGACAAGTGGAACATCAGCGGCCTTGGCGGGTTAATGTATGGTGCAGCATTACGGGAGGAAAGATAATTTCCCCCCATTTTATCGATGGCAATCTAAATGCTGAAATGTATGCTGATTTCCTACGTTATGTTCTACCGATGTTACTACAAGATGTTTCACTGCATTACAGAATGGCGATGTACTTCCAACATGATGGATGTCCGGCACATAACTCGCGTGCGGTTGAAGCAGCACTGGATAGCATATTACACGACAGGTGGATTGGTCGTCGAAGCACCATACCATGGCCCTCACGTTCACCGGATCCGACGCCCCCGGATGTCTTTCTGTGGGGAAAGTTGAAGAATATTTGCTTTCGTGATCCACCGACAAAACCTGCGTCAGCGCATTGACAATGCATGTGCGAACATTATGGGAGGCGAACTACTCGCTGTTGAGAGGAATGTCGTTACACGTATTGCCAAATGCACTAATGTTGACGGACATCATTTTGAGCATTTATTGCATTAATGTGGCGTTTACAGGTAATCACGCAGTAACAGCATAAGTTCTCAGAAATGATAAGTTCACAAAGGTATATGTATCACATTGGAATAACCGAAATGAAATGTTTAAAACGAACCTACTTTCTGTATTTCAATTTAAAAAACCTACCTGCTACCAACAGTTCGTCTAAAATTGCGAGCCATATGTTAGTGAATCTTACAGCGCCGTCTATCACAAAGAGAAAAAAGTGGTCCAACTAAAACATTCATATTTCTTTACGTACTACACGAATATGTAATAAAAAATGGGGGTTCCGATTTTTAAAAACCCAGTTGGTATCCGTTTGACCTATGGCGGCGCCATCTAGGGGGCCAACCATAGCGCCATCTGGTTTCCCCCTTCAAGCTACATAAGTTTCGTCCTTTGTAGTTTTTTCGTTTGACGATTATTTCGTGAGACATTTGACCCGGTCACGATCAATGGACCATACAGGGTGAAGCGAAATGTGGGCACTCAGCCTTCAGAGCGCGACACTTAACATGCCAGCGATAAAGAAGCGTCTGTCCCACTGTGCGGTTGGTCCCGGCGGAGGTTCGAGTCCTCCCTTAGGCATGGGTGTTTGTGTTTGTCCTTAGGATAATTTAGGTTAAGTGGTGTGTAAGCTTAGGGACTGATGACCTTAGCAGTTAAGTCCCATAAGATTTCACACACATTTTACTCGTCTGTCCCAAAATTTCTTCCGGCGGGTACATCCGGCAGAGAAAGGACGTTAAAGAGTGGAAATCTGGCAACACTGTAACCACATGTATGGTGACTACTTCTGGCATCACAGGTGACTTCTGCAGTGCAGTTGGTGCAGTGTATAAAGTTTTGGGTTAGCATGCAGGAGGTCGTGGGTTCGATCCTGGGCTGGAGCGCATTTTTTTATTTCCTAATTTCATTCTGACATTTTATTCTGTAATATACACCATTTTTAGGTCACTCGTATCCTAAATTTACAACATTTTGAAGCGCTGAACATAACAAATGCGTGGTTAGCCAAATAAGAAACAGACAGTTGAAACAAATGACCTGTCATAGGAGAGAAGAACAACAAAAACAATATCAGTTTCGAAATGCTAAAGATGACAGCACATCACAGTAACACAGTATCTGCTTCTCATTTATACTACGTGTAATATGAGCGTTCAGACGTCGCACATTAGGAACCAGTGACAATAATGATGTCCATATTAATGAGCACATGACCTTCACAACAGAATACGTTGTCCTCTGAACAACAGATGTTCAAAGCGACCTAGCTCCACGTCCAAATAATGGGCAACTCACTGGATCATACAGCTCTGGTCCCTTCGCACCAAAGGTGCATCCACAGTAACAAGATCAGCATGGACACTCGCTACCAATTCTTTCACAATCGTCGGCGGAGTAGAGTAAATGTGCTGTTTCATGAGTCCACACTGGAAAAAATTCAGGGGATTTAGGTCAGGTGAAACAGGTGAAAGCGGTGGCCATACAACTGGACCTACACGTCCAAGCTATTTCCCTGGAAATGTTCTGTCCAAATACTGTCGCACATTAATTCCAGAGTGTGGAAGTGCACCATCACGTTGGAACCATATCCCCTGCTGAGTATGTTGTGGAAAATCTTCCAGCGCATCAGGCAGATAGTTCGAGAGGAATGCATGATACCTTCGTGCAGTCAACCGGTCAGGCAATATGTAGGGACCAACCACCTGTTGCCCAATATTCCGGCGCAGACGTTGATACCAAAGCGAACTTGATATCTAAGGCCGCGGGTGACGTGTGGGTTAACCTCACATCAATGTTGAACATTATGTATATTGAAGACACCGTTACGAGAATGCTGGTTCATTTGACCAAATTACAGTGTTCACAATGCCATCGTCAGCATCCTGTTGTTGTTGGAACTATTCACAAAATTGCATTCTCTGAAGGCGATGTGCAGGATGCTGGTGTTGCGTGTAAGCATAATGACAGGAGTGCAACCCATGCTCGTGCAGCATGTTAACGACCGTGCATTGCGAGACACGCAGCTGCCTTGCTACGCTACGTGTACTTCGCCGAGATTCGTTGTGTATGACCTCCACAATAGTTTCCTCAGTAGCTGGTGTACAGTGAGTCCATGGACGACCTCTGTCATGCGTTGGTGGAAGGAGACAATCTGACTCCAGAAGGCATAGCTACAGATGCCAAAACACATTTTTTCTGGATGGCGTCGACGAGGATATCTAGCAGCATATTCACAAGAGGCAACACCATCCCGGTTATCAGATGCACCAAGGACCAGAATCATATCCACATATACATCGTTTGTCTATGCCATATGTCTGCCACACTGATTTGGAGATTTACAATTAGAAAATTCAATATGTGTACGCATGTACATTGGAGTCTGTCACGAGCGCGTTAATCCGCTGTCTGGTGGACAGCGCATACATTGTAAACAAGCCATCAGTCCTGTGCGCTGTTCCACCTAATGCACATTACCCCTCTGACAGATATTGTTCTGCATGTTTCATCCGAACACCGCTAATGTGAAATGTTCGGTTCGGAATTACACTGTGCTCCTAACGGTAATAGACGTGACGTTTCCACAATCCTATCGATAGAACAATAGTAACAATAATAATAATAATAATGCATTGAGGTACGTACTAAACAGCATGGGGGTACCAGACTCAAGGCTCAAGAGGCGTATTTAGTGGGACCATGGTGATTACGCATACAAATAGTAACCGAGGTTGTACATTATTCACAAAGTAAGTTGCTAGCTCTACTGGTAATGTAAGGCCCTAACGAATTATAATGCACCTCTACGAGGCACGTATAATAGTTGGTACTAATGTGTGGAACCATGGGAGGGAGGTACAAAGAAAAAAAGTTTCGCATATAGTAGATGAAGTGGTGCGAATAAATTCACGCCCCCGATGTTGAAAGAGGTTCTTCCAAAGCTGACCAGTCTATCATTTCTACGATTGCAGTATGTAAGTGCAAATGTTTTCTAGAGGACCAGCTGCAATCGCTGTCGTCGATTAAGATGCCAGATACCGCACCACCTGGACTATATTTACCAAATAAAAAATGTATGCCTTAACCCAGGATAGAACCCTCGAGCTCCTGCATGCTAACCCAAAACTTTACACACAGCACCACCTGCACCGTGCAAGCAATATGTGCCGCAATCACCATACATGTGGCTACAGTGTTGCCAGATTGTCACTCTTTAACGTCCTTTTTCTGCCAGATGTACTCGCCAGACGAAATTTTGGGAGCGACCTATTTTTTTATCTCTGGTAGTCGGGGTGTAGGTATATATGAGAGAGAGACAGAAGGGAGGCGGCAATTATGCGAGCACTTGTTTTTATTGATGACAGAACAGTTTACTCATCAACATTACAACAATATTTACTCCAAAGAAGACTAATAATTATTGTGATTGTGAGTGGTACGTTACAAGGTTGGTTAGTACTTCCTAGTACCCATGGCAGAAGTAGGCCATTCACGTTTATTTTCCCCTGGGCAGCAGGTGGCATATCCACAGAGGTATCAGACCGATTTTCGCTTACAACTTGGTCGTCTGCAGGCCATTTACCCTTACCCAGAGTCCGTGAATGTTTGTAACATCACGGAATCACACTGTATATGATGCATTCCAGGCTGAGGCCCAATAATGTGTTTCATGATATATTACCAAGTCGTCCGTTTACAAAGAAAGAGTGGGATACTAATGGAAGTACTAGGAAACTAAATTACAAATAAAATTTACTTCTACCTCTGTGGATGCAAAACGGAAATCTATATTGACAGGCGTAGTCCACCGTGCAGAGAACATCAGGTAGAAAATTACATGACGTGTTGTGTCGGATGTCCATCGTTCTGGCGATTTGAATCTCACGTCTGCTTTGGGGGCGCTGCACTTTGGGGCGCTGATGGGCCATTAGCTTCTGTGCTCTTGACTGAGAGTCCTCTGTGGCGGGCACACAGGCGAGAAGCTGTATGTCGGCCCTGTGATATGGTGTGAGACTCTCATGTTCATCGCGGAATTAACGTTGTTCGGCTCGGGTGTGTCCGTGGCCACATCGTTTATCTGCGATTGTTGCACTGCTAACTCCGTATGACTTGTCTGTGTTATTGGTTAGATACGATAACACTGCAATAGTGTGCGTTCCCCATAATGCAAAAAGCAGGTACCCCTTTTCTGTCGTACCGGTACCTTAGGTTCGATATTCAGTGTCTGAGCTGGTGGTCATCTTGTCTGGGGAAGCTCTGGTGGGCGATTTTCTTTGACGTGTGGTTGGATTTTGCTCGATGCTGTTACTACGAGCTTCTTGAGCTCGCTGTTTTGTTTGGTACAGGTTAGAGAAAATATAGTGAAAAGATGCGCTATTCCGTGAGCATCAACCAGGACGGGAATGCTGTGAAAGCACTTGGACAGCACACGCTACCGACTTTGTGTGATGGGTTAGGTGAACCATGAGCAGGTGCGGAACAAAGTCAGCGTTATCTGCTACTGGTGCCAAACGCTAGCATCGAGTACTGCCCACGTTAGTTGTCCCAGCATTATCGAATGATGCTGCTGTTATTCTGTTTGCCTGGCTTGAGGCTAATGGCGAGCCGTGGGTCGTTAATTCGCTCCCTCTCTGTCCTCACTGCTATAAGTATCCAACAGGGACTTTTTTACTCCGGGACAGAATGTGATTACAGATTTTTCGCACTTGTACAGATCATGCAAGATTGTATTTGTGATTTTTGTTCGGACTTGTTTCTTCGGGCTTGTTTTCTCGGAACTGGTTCATGGCCGACAGTCCTTTTGAAAGTGTCACGTCTTACGTATATTGCAGATAAATATCAAGAAATGTATTTCCAATTTGCCGCATCCATTGCGAGTAAGTAACTGATTTTATAATTTGCCATAAAGTTCAGTCAGTGCGGTCTTCTGATACGGGTCACCAGCGTTGTGGTTAATTAAACTGAAAGTACGAGTACAAGAAATTTTCTTGCTCTCTTGCCCTTTAATTCTAAGTTAGCTGCGGTGCAACTTGTTCCCTTAGGCTAGTATACTGATTAGTTACCTAGGACAAGTGGTATCTGTGCAGATGGAGGCCATAAGATGGTCTACTTCAGAATATATCTATTTTAAGGCACGCTAAGCTAGTTAAGTTCTGCTGCGCAGAAAGCAACCAGTTTGGGCTGATGCTTCGACTTGAAGAGAGCATAGTGGGTAATGCTCTAACGCTAAGGTGCATTGGGCATTAGTAGTTATGTGTTGTATCGCCCTGTAACGATTCTTAGCCATCGGTTCAGTAGTTCTTATACAGTGTTTAAATGGTTATTGCAGGGTAGTCCTCACGACAAGAGTAAAATGAATGAAACTGAAATTCAATTGCCCCGAGTATTTAAAGATGGACACTTGTTAAAACAGAAGCCAGGAGTATTTCAAGATGGACACTTGTTAAAACAGAATCCAGGCGCTAATATTAATCATTAAATTGAAGTATGTATAATCACATGATTAATCTTTCGCAGAAGAGTAGAATTTCCAGTCGGTTTTGAAAATTTTCTTACTCGAGAACCTATGAATCTTCGAGTGTTTCAAACGCAATCTATGGATAGAGTCTCTCAGTAGTAATCAAAACATTATCGGTACCTGGTTCCAACAACGCCACAGCTCATATTCTGAATAAAAATCGTCAGCAATGGCTACTGATGATATCCGGCATAAGAAGGGACCTTCGTTCTCCCAAAAGGTTTGTTAACGAAAGCATCGGAGCGGACACAGTTTTAGGGTACTGTCCTGCCCTTCGCTTGGGAAACTACCCCTAAAAGGCGGAATAATTGGCAATTATTACTGGTATGAAGATGCGGAGGCAATGGATACCATTGCATTAGAGGCACATAATGTGTATAATCTCCGGGAGCGGACTGCGAAGAAGGAGGCGACCATGAGAAAAAGGAATGATCAACGATAAGGTAACGTTCTACGTGTCGGGGCGTTCAATGACATACGTTTGAGCGCGGGAGAGAAGCAATAATATCTGAAAAGGTAAATCTTAATGCGCAATCTAAATATAGTGCAAGTAAGTGAAGTGAAATGGTAAGAAGACAAGGATTTTTGGTCTGACGAGTAAAGAGTAATAACAACAGCAGCAGAAAATTGTATAACGTCAGTATGATTCGTTATGAACAGGAAGGTAGTTTGAGAGAGTTTTGCTGTGAACAGTACAGTGATTTCGTTCTTCTCATCAGACCCGACTGCAAACCAACACCGTCAACAGCAGTTCAGGTACTCATGCCGACACAGCAGGCAGAAGCTGTTACACAGAGGAAGACCGCACTGTAGTTCCTTCTCTAAATCCTCGTACGACCGAAAAAATGGCTGACATCGAAATAAGTGTCCAAGGAATAGAAAAGCAATTGAAATCACTCAACAGAGGAAAGTCCACTGGGCCTGACGGGATACCACTTCGATTCTACACAGAGTACGCTAAAGAACTTGCCCCCCTTCTAACAGCCGTGTACCGCAAGTCTCTAGAGGAACGGAAGGTTCCAAATGATTGGTAAATAGCACAGGCAGTCTCAGTCTTCAAGGAGGGTCGTCGAACAGATGCGCAAAACTGTAGGCCAGTATCTCTGACATCGATCTGTTGTAGAATTTTAGAACATGTTTCTTGCTCGCGTATCATGTTATTTCTGGAAACCCAGAATCTACTCTGTAGGAATGAGCATGGATTCCGGAAACAGCTATCGTGTGAGACCCAACTCGCTTTATTTGTTCATGAGACGCAGAAAATATTAGATACAGACTCCCAGGTAGATGCCATTTTCCTCGACTTCCGGAAGGCGTTCGATACAGTTCCGCACTGCTGCCTGATACACAAAGTAAGAGCCTACGGAATATCAGACCAGCTGTGTGGCTGGATTGAAGAGTTTTTAGCAAACAGAACACAGCATGTCGTTCTCAATGGAGAGACGTCTACAGACGTTAAAGTAACCTCTGGTGTGCCACAGGGGAGTGTTATGGGACCATTGCTTTTCACAATATATATAAATGACCTTGCAGATAGTCTCGGAAGTTCCATGCGGCTTTTCGCAGATGATGCTGTAGTATACAGAGAAGTTGCAGCAGTAGAAAATTCCAGAGTAATGCAGGAAGATCTGCAGCGGATAGGTACTTGGTGCAGGGAGTGGCAACTGACCCTTAACATACACAAATGTAATGTATTGCGAATACATAGAAAGAAGGATCCTTTATTGTATGATTATATGATAGCGGCACAAACACTGGTAGCAGTTACTTCTGTAAAATATCTGGGAGTATGCGTGCGGAATGATTTGAAGTGGAATGATCATATAAAATTAATTGTTGGTAAGGCGGGTGCCAGGTTGAGATTCATTGGGAGAGTCCTTAGAAAATGTAGTCCATCAACAAAGGAAGTGGCTTACAAAACACTCGTTCGACCTATAATTGAGTATTGCTCATCAGTGTGGGATCTGTACCAGATCGGGTTGACAGAGGAGATAGAGAATATCCAAAGAAGAACGGCGCGATCCGTCACAGGGTTATTTGGTAAGCGTGTTAGCGTTACGGAGATGTTTAGCAAACTCAAGTGGCGGACCCTGCAAGAGAGGCGCTCTACATCGCGGTGTAGCATTGCTTCCCCCCACTTATACCTCCTGAGGAGATCATGAATGTAAAATTAGAGAGATTCGAGCGCGCACGGAGGCTTTCCGGCAGTCGTTCTTCCCGCGAACCATACGCGACTGGAACAGGAAAGCGACGTAATGACAGTGGAACGTAAAGTGCCCTCCGCCACACACCGTTGGGTGGCATGCGGAGTATAAATGTAGTTGTAGATGTAGATGTGGATATAGAGGAAGTACATCAGGATACTGAATAGGTAATTTAATATTTAAAATGAGATAAAAATACTCTGTTCAATAATTAGAAGAGGAGAAGGTATAAGTATAATTGGAAAAGGCCTTCAGGTACGGGAAGACTTTAGTTAGATTACATCATGTTCACATAGAGTTTCCGAAATTGTAGACTGGATTGTAAACCGTACCCAGCAGCAGATATAGGGCACAGGTCATAATTTGATAACGATAAAAATTAGACTGAAGTTCAAGATACTAGTCAAGAAGAATCAATGCGCGAAGTGGGATATGGAAGTGCTAAGGAATGAAGAAACACGCTTAAAGTTCTTTGAGGCTGTAGGTAATGAAATAACGAATATTTTAGTTGGTAGTTGACTTTTAGAGGAGAAGTCATCTCTAGAACTGGCAATCACACAAGTTGGAAAGAAACGCATACATAGGAGGAAGCTAACTATAAGGAAATCGTGGGCAACTGAAGAAATACTTCAGCTGATGACGAACGAAGGAATTATAAAATTGTTCAGGGAAATTGAGGAGTACAGAAATACAAGTCACTTAGCAATGTGAGAAGTGCAGGAAAGCCAAGGCCAAATGGCTGCGTGAAAAATGTTATTGTCGTAAGCACGGTCTCAACACATAGAAAAGTCAAAACAAACTTTAGTTAAATTAAAACCAAGCAAGCTAATATTGAAAGTGCAGTGGAGACTCCACTGTTACAAGCGGAGGAGAGAGTGGATAGTTGGAACGAGCTCACTGAAGGCCTCTGTAAGCGGGTAGAGGCGCCTGATGAGATGACAGAAGACTAACCTAAATTCTATAGCGACAGATAAGAGATACAGTAATAGAATCAGAAGACTAACCTAAATTCTATAGCGACAGATAAGGGATACAGTAATAGAATCAGAATTAAAAAGAGCTTTGGAAGACTTAACGTCAAGTAAGGCAGAAGGTATGAATATAATACCATTGCAATTTCCAAATTCATTGGTGGAAGTAGCCGCAAATCGACTGCTTACAAGAATATGAGGAATCTATGAGACTGGCACTAAAACATCAGTCTTTCGGGAACAAACATCGTCCATACAGTTCCAAATAGCAAGAGAAGACTAGTGCGAGAACTATGGCACAATCTGCTTAACACCTTATGCATACAGGTCTCTGAGAAGAATAACATCCATAAGAATGGAAAAGAAAAATAATGTTTGTCTTAGAGGACGATCAGCATGGCTTTAGGAAAGATAAAGGCACCAGTGGTAAATTTCAGACGTAGCCATTGGTAATGGAAGCAAAACTGAAGAGAAATGAAGACACATTTCATAGGGTTTGTCGAACTGGATAAAGTGTTCGACAATATAAAATGGCTCTTGTGGCTAAATCTTTCCCGAAGTGAAACTGACCCACATCTAACAGACGATCTGTATGAGGAAGAGTAGTACCAAGGAAGTGACCTAGTGGGAAGGAGACAGTTCCGTCGTGAATGACGAAATAGTTTTGATATTTCATATCAAATGACTTTGGCTGCGCATGCTGTAAGTCAGTATCGGGGTTTCTTCCAGCTGTTACTAAATTCATGGCGCTGTCTGTTTCAAAGTGGGATAATAGTTAGGTTTGTGTTTCTTTATAGAGTTCGGAGACTGTAACTCTTTCCCATCTTTCGTTAAATACTCCCTTGTGGAAGCATACTGAATGGTGGACTATCGGTTCTCATATTAATCTCAGCTTAGAATCGTTTAGCCTCTTATCCAAAATCACTGATACATTTTTTAGTGTTTAAAGTCAGTAAATCTGCCTCTTGAAGTCACATATGTGGTGTAAGAAAAATAAAAGACCGACATCAGTGGACTGCTATAATAAGTTACCTAGGAAATGTGACTGCAGAGGACGGCAATAGAGTAGAGAACGGAAAATGCCACTGAAGGTACCATTAACAAAGTTTACCAGTACACAACATTTGCTTGGAACTGAGGCCGAGTATCCAAACAGGGCATATGGACCACATCACAGCGAAGCGAATCTACGACAAAGGGATGACTTGAGGGAAGCAAACTTTAAGTATTGATAAGGCAGAAAACTAACAATTTATTCAAAGAGAAAAGAGTCGGATTTCTGTAAACGCCCGCGCCATGATGTAATAAAATTATCACAGTGTCGGATACTATAGCAAGAAGCTGTCTGGGCGGTGGACACGTGATCCCGATCAAATGGAATGTGCATAAAACAGTAACTGAAACGTGGAAAATAGCATCATAACTAGGCCACAGCGTCTGAAGCATTTCGCTGAAACAATATCTTAAGTCTCATCGCGTCATTTTATTTTTATTTTATACACTCCTGGAAATTGAAATAAGAACACCGTGAATTCATTGTCCCAGGAAGGGGAAACTTTATTGACACATTCCTGGGGTCAGATACATCACATGATCACACTGACAGAACCACAGGCACATAGACACAGGCAACAGAGCATGCACAATGTCGGCACTAGTACAGTGTATATCCACCTTTCGCAGCAATGCAGGCTGCTATTCCCCATGGAGACGATCGTAGAGATGCTGGATGTAGTCCTGTGGAACGGCTTGCCATGCCATTTCCACCTGGCGCCTCAGTTGGACCAGCGTTCGTGCTGGACGTGCAGACCGCGTGAGACGACGCTTCATCCAGTCCCAAACATGCTCAATGGGGGAGAGATCCGGAGATCTTGCTAGCCAGGGTAGTTGACGTACACCTTCTAGAGCACGTTGGGTGGCACGGGATACATGCGGACGTGCATTGTCCTGTTGGAACAGCAAGTTCCCTTGCCGGTCTAGGAATGGTAGAACGATGGGTTCGATGACGGTTTGGATGTACCCCCTCGACGATCACCAGGGTGTACGGCCAGTGTAGGAGATCGCTCCCCACACCATGATGCCGGGTGTTGGCCCTGTGTGCCTCGGTCGTATGCAGTCCTGATTGTGGCGCTCACCTGCACGGCGCCAAACACGCATACGACCATCATTGGCACCAAGGCAGAAGCGACTCTCATCGCTGAAAACGACACGTCTCCATTCGTCCCTCCATTCACGCCTGTCGCGACACCACTGGAGGCGGGCTGCACGATGTTGGGGCGTGAGCGGAAGACAGCCTAACGGTGTGCGGGACCGTAGCCCAGCTTCATGGAGACGGTTGCGAATGGTCCTCGCCGATACCCCAGGAGCAACAGTGTCCCTAATTTGCTGGGAAGTGGCGGTGCGGTCCCCTACGGCACTGCGTAGGATCCTACGGTCTTGGCGTGCATCCGTGCGTCGCTGCGGTCCGGTCCCAGGTCGACGGGCACGTGCACCTTCCGCCGACCTCTGGCGACAACATCGATGTACTGTGGAGACCTCACGCCCCACGTGTTGAGCAATTCGGCGGTACGTCAACCCGGCCTCCCGCATGCCCACTATACGCCCTCGCTCAAAGTCCGTCAACTGCACATATGGTTCACGTTCACGCTGTCGCGGCATGCTACCAGTGTTAAAGACTGCGATGGAGCTCTGTATGCCACGGCAAACTGGCTGACACTGACGGCGGCGGTGCACAAATGCTGCGCAGCTAGCGCCATTCGACGGCCAACACCGCGGTTCCTGGTGTGTCCGCTGTGCCGTGCGTGTGATCATTGCTTCTACAGCCCTCTCGCAGTGTCCGGAGCAAGTATGGTGGGTCTGACACACCGGTGTCAATGTGTTCTTTTTTCCATTTCCAAGAGTGTATTTTTCTTTTTATCCAGTCATGTCACCAGTTTGATGTGGTCCTCCTCGAATTCTTCTGTTGTGCCAACCTCTACATCTCAGAGAATCACTTGCAGCATACGTCCTCAGTTACTTTAAAAAAAAGCACTCCGTCTTCAGGCCACGAGTGGCTTACTGGGACCATCCGACCGCCGTGACATCCTCAGTGGAGGATGCAAATAGAAGGGACGTGGGGTCAGCACACCCCACTCCCGGTCGTTATGGTGGTATTCTTGACCGAGGCCGCTACTATTCGGTCGAGAAGCTCCTCAATTGGCATCACGAGGCTGAATGCACCCCGAAAAATGGCAACAGCGCATCGCGCCCTGGATAGTCACCCTCAGTTACTTGCTAGATGTATTTCAATCTCTGTATTCATTCACAATTTTTACCCTCTGCAGCTCCCTCTAGTACCATGGAAGTTGTTCCGTAATGTCTTATTATGTTGCCCTCCTTTTTCTTTCTTGTCAGTGTTTTTCGTATATTCCTTTCCTCGCTTACACTTCGGAGAAGCTAATCATTCCTTACCTAATCGGTCCACCTAAGTTTCAATATTGTTCTGTAGCACCAATCTCAAATCTTTCGATTCTCTTCTGTTCCGGTTTTCCCAAAGCCCATGTTCCATCAACATTCAATGATATGCTCCAAACGTAAAGTCTCAAATTTTTTTCCTCTAATTAAGGCCTATGTTTGATACTAGTAGACTTTTCTTGGCTAGGAAAGATCTTTTGGCCAGTGCTAGTCTGCTTTTTATGTCCTCCTTGCTCCGTCCGTCAGCATTTATTTTGCTGCCTAGATCGCTGAGTTACTTGCCTTTGTCAACTTCGTAATCGCCTTAGTCTGGTATAAGGTTTCTCGCTATCCTCATTTCTTCTACGTCTCATTTCTTTCGTCTTTCTTCGATTGACTCTCAGTCCAGGATCTGTTCTCATTAGACCGCTCATTCCATCCAACACATCATGTAATTCTTCTTAACTTTCACTGAGGATAGCAATATCGTCAGTGAATCTTGCCACTAACAGACTTTCACCTTGAATTTTAATCCCACACTTGAAACTTATCTTTATTTCCCTCGTTGCTTTTTGGACGTACAGATTGAATAGTAGGGGTGAAAGATTACATGTTCGTATTGTAACAGTTTTAATCCCTGTACTTCGTTCTTGGTCTTCCGCTCTTATTGTTCCCTTTTGATTCCTCTACAAATTGTATATCAGCTATACTTTAAAGGGTTTAGAAGATCTTGCACGCTGTGGAACGCTTTTTCCAGATGGGCAGATCGTGTGAACGTGTTTCGATTTTTCTTCTGTCTTGCTGCGACTATCAACCACAACTCCAGAACTGTCCCTTTGGTATCTCTTTTTTTCCTGAAACTAAACTGATCGTCCACTAACAGATCCTAAAGTTTTTTTTTCTATTCTTCTGTATATTATTCTTGTCAGCATCTTGGATGCTTATGATGTTAATCTGTTTGTGCGATAATTCTCGCACTTGTCAACTCTTGCACTCTTCGAAATTGTGTAGATGATATTTTTCCGAAAGTGTGATGACATATCGTCAGTCATACGTCCTACACTCCAACGTGAATTGTCGTTTTGTTGCCACTTCCCCAGTGATTTTAGAAATTCCGGTGGAATGTTATCCGTTCCTTCTCAATTATTTGATTTGAAGTCTTCCAAAGCTCTTTTAAATTTTGATTCTAATACTGGTTCCCCTGTCTCTTTCCTATCGAGCCCTGTTTCTCCTTCTATCAAATCGTCAGACAAGTTTGCGTCCTCGCAGAGGACCTCAATGTACTCTTTCCACCTATCCGCCTCCTCCTCTGACTTTAACAGTGAATTCCCAGAGTCCTGTTTAATGTTAGTGCGCAACATTTTTATATACACTTTTATATACGCTGACTTACTTCTTCCGACAATAATTTCTTTTCCGATAGTTTCACATTTTTCACGCGGCCATTTAGCATCAGATGCTCTAATTCTATACTCCTAAATTTACCGTACGGTAGCATTTCTGTACTTCCTTCTTTCGACAATCAGCTGAAGAATTATATCTGTCATCCATGGTTTCTTCACAGTTGCCTTTCCTGTAGCTACGGTTCTCTTTCCAAGACGTGCGATGGCCCTTTTGGCAGTTGTCCATTCCCCTTCAATTCGACTCGATACGAAGCTGCCGGCCGCGGTGGTCTCGCAGTTAAGGCGCTCAGTCCGGAACCGCGCGACTGCTACGGTCGCAGGTTCGAATCCTGCCTCGGGCATGGATGTGTGTGATGTCCTTAGGTTAGGTAGGTGTAAGTAGTTCTAAGTTCTAGGGGACTGATGACCACGGATGTTACGTTCCATAGTGCTCGGAGCAATTTGAACCATTTTCTTTTTTTTTTTTTTTTTTATACGAAGCTATTCATTATCGCTCTACCTATAGCCCAGAATTTCAAGCGTGTCCCGTCATTCCTTAGGACTTAGTACTTTTGTGTCGCGCATCTATGCGCGTTGATCCTTTCTGACCAGTCTCTTAAACTCTGCCTTCTCTTCATCATTACTAATTTGTGATCTGAGTCTATACTTGCTCCTGAGTTCGCAACAAGACATCAGTCGAAAAGGCAGTCACAACGGACCGAATTAGAGACGCTAATCTGGCCTTCTAACCCAGCACCTGTTCCTTTCGCTATGATAAGAGATAAATCAGTGTGGTACATGTCTATGGCGGGAGGACGACTGCATTGATTCGCAACGCTAAGTCCGATACGAAATAGGCGCCCGTTGAGGGACGACAGGTTACGGACCACCTGATACTATGAGGTCGCTACCGCTATTGGTAGAACAGGGACGCTGAGATAATAGCCACACCGTCCTCCGAGAAATCTGCGGCGATGTTCGTTCAACAGGCGCTATATAGACATTCCTTCCTACGTGCAGATGTGGGTTTGCGGTGTCACAATATGTTACATAAATGCCCTGTCTTTTGATTTCATTGAAATAGAAGCTTCAGTTCTTCATGCAGAAAAGGGAGCGAGCGTTGACTTTAGTATGTGACAGAAATTTCAGCTTGATATCTCTACCCGCTCCTGAGAGAAAGGAGTCTTAAAAGTCGGTCAGACACATACAGATAGAGAACATACTGATCCTGTAATGGGGTTCCCTTTATAGCGATATAGGTACTAATCGGTAAAAAGTAAGCAAACTGTTTACTATTTCAAAAGTAATCGTCATAACTGTTAATACCCCACTGTGAAACAAGGTCAGTGACTTCATGGAAAGATGTCTGCGATTGCCTACGGAACGATGATTGTACCCCGGCGTGCACATTTTCTTTCGAAGCAAATCGACGTCCACGAAAGTGGAAACGTGGTGGGGAGGGATCGGATCTGTATGGAGGATGTGTAAGGGCTTCCAGGAGAAACTTCTGCAACCTATTCCGGACAACCTTGGCAACATTTGGGCCCGCAAGCGGCTGTCGGGCCGCACAGTTCGATGACCATTGCTTTAGCGTGTGGAGGTCTTTCGGTTTCGCGATACGCTATGGTTGCGCTGGAGGCAATAAATCTGCTAGTGCATTCAAAAAGGGACCGTAATACCTCAATAAATTTAATTATCAAGTAGCTATGTCAGTAATTAGCAATTCAATGAGTAATGAAAAGCCGGCAGTGGTGGCCGAGCGGTTCTAGGCGCTTCAGTCCGGAACCACGCTACTGCTACGATCGCAGGTTCGAATCCTGCCTTGGGCATGAATGTGTGTGATGCCCTTAGGTTAGTTAGGTTGAAGTAGTTCTAAGTTCTAGGACTGATGACCTTAGATGTTATGTCCCATAGTGCTCAGAGCTAATGCAAAAAATTTTTTTTTGAAAAGTTTGTTTTATTCAGGATTCCAAAATGGTTCAAATGGCTCTGAGCACTATGGGACTTAACTACTGAGGTCATCAGTCCCCTAGAACTTAGAACTACTTAAACCTAACTAACCTAAGGACATCACACACATCCATGCCCTAGGCAGGATTCAAACCTGCGACCGTAGCGGTCACGCGGTTCCAAACTGACGCGCTTAGAACTGCACGGCCACACCGGCCGGCAGGATTCCAATTAACCGTATTACTCACCACTCAAAACACTATTTTTTAGAATAATCTCTGTTCACTGTAACGACCACACGCCTTCTTACTGGGAGTGCTTGTGTGCCAGCATGGTACCACTCTACTAAAGAATGTCGGAACCAATGTACTGCCGCATTTATAACATCCACATCATCCAAGTACTGTTTCCAGCGGAGTCCATCCTTCATTGGGCCAAACAGATGTAAGTGGGAAGGTGCGAGATCTGGGTAGTAAGGTGGATGAGAAAGGACAGTCCAATGAAATTTTATGAGCACCTCTACAGACTTGTGTGAGGTCATACATTGACATGGAGAAAGATAAGTTCGTTTGCAATTTTGAGGTGATGATCACGCTGAAGTCGTTTCTTCAGTTTGAAGAGGTTAGCACACAACACTTCAGAGTTGACCGTTGCACCATTATAGATAACACCAAACAGAATGAAGCAATCTAAGCCCCAAAAGACCGTCGTAATGAATTTATCGGCAGAGGGTGCAGCTTTGAAGATTTTCTTCGGAGGAGAGTTTGTGTGGCGCCACTACAGGCGTTACCCTTTCTCGCTCGAAGTGATGAACGCACGTTTCATAACCTGTGACGATCTCCGACCAAAAAAATGTCACTATTAGCCTCGTAACTCGCCAGCAGTTACACACAGATGGTCTTTAGATGCTCTTACGAGGCGCAAAATCCAGCGGGGAAGCACCTCTGTGGACGCCAACTGATGGACGGGTGTGTCAGAACTACCTACAGAGATGTCCAGTTGAACAGCGAGGCGTTTGACTGTGATTATCGATCTCCTAGAGTCAGAGTGTCCGCAAGTTCCAACATTGCAGGAGCCACAGCCGGCCGGCACGCAAGAGATCGAACAGGATTGCGGGACCTTGTTGCGATGATGACCGATGACTCGCACATCGACTCACAATGCCTTTGTTCTCCGCCAGATCTCCGTAGACATTGTGCAAGAGCCTCTGAATGTATGCCATGCTGAGGTTTTCCGCCAAAGAAAACTCAATGACAAGTCTCTGCATTGAACGCGCATCCGTTGCAGACGCCATTGAGAAGGATACGTTTAGCGCCGTCACTTATCGTAAGTTCATGAAACTATAGGGTCTCAAGTGGGAGTATTCTACGATGTCCCACAACAAATGCCACCCTTTACCAGCCGAAACTGAAAGAGAAAAAAATGTCTTGCCTTACTTATTGAAAGCCCCTTTTTCCAAGAACTAATGTTTAAAAATTGGTAGATTTACATTCATTATAAACGAGAGAGAATAACCTTATAAGCATGCCAGCAAGTAATGAATGGGCACCAGTGTAGTGCGCTCACCTGCGCGCGCGCTGCTGTACGGAAGGCGGGGGATTTCGCTGCAACAGCGAGCGCTCGTCTTGGGAGATACGGGAGTCAGCCGGCAAACGGTGGCGGTGCCCCGTGCCCCGAGCACACCCCCGGTGACCTACGTGCCCTCGCCGGCTGGCTTCTTTGATGTGGGCGGCCTGCGATGCCGCTCGCAGCTACCGCCGAAAGGGAGCCGAAGGGGATGAGATGCCGGAGCTCACTCACACACACACACACACACACACACACACACACGCGCGCGCGTGCGCACGCACACAAAAGCAGCGCACACGCCAACACCGACTTTAAAGGAGGCCTCTGCAATGGGGCCGTCCCCAGCTCTCCCCACTGCGACCTACCCACTGCCCACGTAATGTACAGGCACGTGGTTCCATCGCCTGCACTGCACTTGGTAGCGCAACACGCATTTCAAGACACTCAATTAGTCTTTCATCCACATCTACATACGTATTCGTGTATTCGTCATAGAGTGCCATGTACTATCAGTCATTTCCTTTCCTATTCCATTCGCAAATGCAGCGAGGTAAAAATGAGTGATAAATGGCTATTTTTTTGCCATCATTATTCTATAAACTTTGTGGCAAAATGAAACGTGAGCTTGGAAAAAAATAATACGAACTTTAAACCCGGTTGTTATATTCCTAAATCCAGTCCATTTCTTGTTAAAAAAATGTTGCATAATGTTTTGTTTACAGTATAATTTGTATTATATTTCTTCAATTAAAATGTTTTCAGTGAAGTTATTTATGTAGTCATAAATATCAAAGTGGTCGTTAAGTACTGAGTAATAACGTTTCGTTTTGAATGCTTTAAATGAAACTTCCACAGCTTCACAAATATACACGTTCCCTATTACAGCTTTAGCAAGTGTACATGTTTCCGATTGCTGTCTTTATTCCAAAATATGTGACAGAGTGATGAAACTTTAATTTTTGGATATATTATTCTCACTCATTTTGAAACACGCGACACTCTCAAGAGAACTGTTTCTATAAATTTCGAGTTATATAAACTCATTTATATACTTCCACGTGAACAGAAGTATCTTGAAATATGAATTGAAAACAGCGTCGCAAAATATATCAGGAGACATAGAGTTCCTTCTTCGTTAAAGGAAATTTTCCACCCTACCTCTCTCACCCCTCCCGATGCGTTACAATGTGAGGGTGTAATTGTTTATGTGTTTACGTTCATGTTGCGAACCGCAGCAACTGTTATTCCGTTGGACCATTCGATGTGAATTAACCCCATTAATTATTCCCCTGTTTTCATAAAGTTATTGATGTAACTAACAATTAATATTTGAGGACATCTCTAGCTGCAGTCCTTAAACTAATTAAGGCGTTTGTTGAGAAGAAGGAATGGCTGTCCACAGCTACAGTTTTAGCGTATTGTTGATCAGAGATACTTTTAATCGCGACTGTACAATTAAGAGCAAATGCCTTAGAGATAACCGTGAACTCTATTAAATATTTAACCAAAACTCTATTTATATTTGGATCCTACGATGGCGTGGTCCTCGTAGCATATCAGCCTCCAATAAAATATTCCCCTTCTGCTCCAAAGATAATTTAAAAAAACAAATCATTTTGTTTCAGTAAAACCGTCGTGGATGTATGAACACGCTTACATGATAAAATTGGCAAGGTTCAGCTGCTATTTGAGGAAACCCTCATCAGTCTTCCCTGCTGGGGGCTGTCTGCAGTTTCAGCGGAAGTGTTGAAGCTTTACCCCGAAGAATCCTACTGAAACACACAACGGCCGCGAAATCTAACACTCATAAACTACTTTGTTCTTCATAATGCCTTCTCAATAAGTTATTAATAGCAAATATTATAACCTGAAATTGGTTTTCACAGATGCGTTCGGTAAAATACCTGTCATTTCTCCTTTACGGCCACATCTTTCGACTTGCCTGTAAGTAGGAGCACATTTATTATTCTGCAGGCGAAATATAGACGCTTTCTAAACTAACGCAATCGTAACTTACAGTTTAAGCGTTTTTGTGCAAAATTTTGATTTTCATCATCGTCTATTTTGCTAATGACTTGCTAGTAATCATTAAAGTCTAATAGAAGCTACACCTTGGGTTAAGATGTATGAGCGTATGTGAAAATGTTCTAGGAATGGGGAACACATACATACTTGCGCTTTATCGTGTTTCCAGCGAGCAGAATCGATCATTGAAGTGAGGTTCAAGAAGATATGGGAAATACCCAACTGCTGCTGCATCAACTTTTCATTCGAAGAAAATATTGTTCCAACCACAAATTTATTCAGATCTGGGAGTAAGGATGGAAGATTGGAAAATTTTTCGTTCCTTCGGCGTTCTTGACCATTCGAACACAAGCTGGGGTAGTTGAAGGAGAGGAAAGATAATCGGTCGCGTCCTTTGAAGTTAACCACGCCGAAATACATGTTATGTTATTTCGACAAATGATGCAAAAGCTATATGCGAATTTCGACAGTCGTCCTCCAGAATAGGAGTCCAGTGCCCTACCTCTGCTCCTCCTAGCTCGGTAAGATGTAGGACAATGTTACCCATGATGAATAGAGTGTATATTGTAACAATCCATAAGACAGACCCTTCCGTTTTCTTATTTATTAAAGCACTTTTGCTGTAGTGGTGCTATTTATATAATTTGACTTTAGATTTTCTATTAACACAACTCGAAGAGAGCTCTGGTTGAACGGTTTGAGATGGAAATATTGCAAACCGTCCAAGCATGGCAAAATGTGTTCTCACAATTTTCGGAAAGAGGACATAGACGGATCAGTTTCATCATTCCCTATTAAGCAAAATGCTGGATTAAGAAATCTACCTTTTCGCGTCACATACCTCGTCTCCTGGTTATTCGAAGCCTGTAACAAAACGAAACATACATTAACGATGCCAAATCCGTCGTATAATTGGGTCAAATATGAGTTTAAAAAAAGAAGAACATCTGAAAATGCCTAGCTAACACTAGGTTACTGTCAAAAGCACGGTAACACTTACTACTTAAAACAACTGTTGCAAAGACACGATAGAAATTGAGAACAAGAAACAAATGTAAACAGTACTCTGCTAACGTTCAGGGGCTAGTAACATGGCCGCTCCGGCTTCAAAGCAACGTAAAGTGTAGGTCTGCAGTGCCACCCGTAGAACAGAAAGGGCACCATCTTTCCTCACTTGTACGTCAATGGAAGTTTCTGAGATCTACATCCAGGTAGCATAGAGATCACTGTGAGTAATCTTTGAAGGCTGCCGTGAAACGGTAACAGAACCACATTTTCTACAACTCCCAACATCAGTTTACACAAGTGAGTTAAATAAACCTCAAAACCTTAATATACAGCAGAAAATATAGTAAGAAAGATTACTGAGACTTGTAGTGCAAAATTTTGGACAGACTCAAGTCAACAGTAGCTAGTCTGACTTTGTAAGAACATAAAGACACTATAATTTTTATTACAGTTTCGTGCCGCACAGCTTTTGTAAATTTACATCCAGTTGAATTCATGTTACTTACAACAAATTTTGATGGTGGTTTGCACAGTATATTTGTTATGGCTCAATTTCGATGGTGTACTCACTTAAAGTATTACACTACTGGCCATTACAATTGCTACACCAAGAAGAAATGCAGATGATAAACGGATATTCATTGGACAAATATATTATACTAGAACTGACATGTGATTACATTTTCACGCGATTTGAGTGCATAGATTCTGAGACATCAGTACCCAGAACAATCACCTCTGGCCGTAATAACGGCCTTGATACGCCTGGGCATTGAGTCAAACTACTCATCAAGAGTAGTGCCTGGCTTATTGTGACGAGCCAGTCACTCGGCCACCATTCACCAGACGTTTCCAGTTGGTGAGATATCTGGAGAATGTGCTGGACAGGGCAGCAGTCGAAAATCTTCTGTATCCAGAAAGGCGCTACTGGACCTGCCACAAGCGGTCGTGCATTATTCTGCTGAAATGTAGGGCTCTGCAGGGATCGAATGAAGGGTAGAGCCACGAGTCGTAACACATCTGAAATGTAACGTCCATTGTTCAAAGTGCCGTCACAGCGAATAAGAGGTGCCCGAGACGTGTAACCAATGGCACCTCATACCATCACGCCAGGTGATACGCCAGTATGGCGATGACGAATATACGCTTCCAATGTGCGTTCACCGTGATGTCGCCAAGCACGGATGCGACCATCATGATGCTGTAAACAGAACCTGGATTCATCCGAAAAAACGACGTTTTGCCATTCGTGCACCCAGGTTCGTCGTTGAGTACACCATCGCAGGCGCTCCTGTCTGTGATGCAGCGTCAAGGGTAACCGCAGAAATGGTCTCCGAGCTGATAGTCCATGTTGCTGCAAACGTCGTCGAACTGTTCGTGCAGATGGTTGTTGTCTTGCAAACGTCCCGATCTGTTGACTCAGGGATCGAGACGTGGCTGCACGATCCGTTATAGCTATGCGGATAAGATGCCTGTCATCTCGACTGCTAGTGATACCAGGCCGTTGGGATCCAGCACGGCATTTCGTATTACCCTCGTGAATCCACCGATTCCTTATTCTGCTAACAGTCATTGGATCTCGACCAACGCGAGAAGCAATGTCACGATACGATAAACCGCAATCGCGATAGGCTACAATCCGACCTTTACCAAAGTCGGAAACGTGATGCTACGCATTTCTCCTCCTTACATGAGGCATCACACCAACGTTTCACCAGGCAACGCCGGTCAAACGCTATTTGCGTATGAGAAATCGGTTGGAAACTTCCCTCATGTCAGCATTTTGTAGATGTCGCCACCGGCGCCAACCTTATCTGAATGCTCTGTAAGGCTAATCATTTGCATATCACAGCATCTTTTTCCTGTCGGTTAAATTTCGCGTCTGTAGCACGTCAGCCGGTCGCGGTGGTCTAGCGGTTCTAGGCGCTCAGTCAGGAACCGTGCGACTGCTACGGTCGCAGGTTCGACTCCTGCCTCGGGCATGGATGTGTGTGATGTCTTTAGGTTAGTTAGGTTTAAGTAGTTCTAAGTTCTAGGGGACTGATGACCTCAGATGTTAAGTCCCATAGTGCTCAGAGCCATTTGAACATTTTTTTGTAGCACGTCATCTTCGTGGTGTAGCAATTTTAACGGCCAGTAGTGTGATAATGAATATGACAGAAATTCTAATATGATTTTAGTGCTTTAAATTCAAACACTGATAAGTAATAGCATATACTCACATAAATTGTGCATGGTGTTATTATTATTATTATTATTATACCTCAATTATTTGCTTTCTAGATGGAGTCTATAAGTGGATGTTCTTGTACGTATACGTTATGTGTAAGCTGAACGGAGTTCAGCAGCAGGTAGTTTGGTTTCGGTGTATGCTCTTATCGACTAGAATGTCTTGAGCAAAGCTGTATTTTTACTGGCGCTCAGATGTTTTCCGAAGAGACAATAACCAAGTTAATTTTAGAGGAAATAAAGAGTGTAGGCGTTCGACTTATCATCTTTTTACGTGCTGGTGTGTACCTTTCTAGCTTCGCCTCTCCCACAAGCTACGTCGTTGTTCACGCACGCGTTGGTACTGTACTAGCCAGACAGCTGAGGTACCAGCTGCCAGCCTAGGTTTCCCAGTCTGCGGTGCACGTTAGACCATCTACTCCGAACTGTGTTTCTTTTTTTCTCTCTGATGGGAGAAGGCACGACGGCGACCTAGCTGGCTGGCATCGCTCGGGCCCGCGAGTTCCCTCGGGGTGCCCTCTCTCCTGTCTCCTGTCTGGTGTCGCGCAAACTTGAGTGCAGCGAGCGCGAGGCGAGGCGAAGCGAAGCGGAGGCAGCGCCAAATTCATTCCGGTCCCCGCAGAATCCGCGACGGCTTGAGAGGATAGGCCCCTGCCTGCCTTGTAATCCCATCCCGTGACGCAGCTAAATCCGCCGCAACACGGCGCTAAGCAGGGCAGCATACAGGAACACTTTGTGCTGCCGGGAATTAAGGATACATATAGAGAAGTAATGTATTGGGGATGTCATCAAGTGTTCCTTTACCGCCTTTTATCTACAACGTATGCCTTCCCGTTTCCCATATCAGCGTATAAATTCTATTTCCAATTTCTGATTACGGCTATGTTAACCGCAAGTACTTTCTGAAGATGGCTAAAGCCTTTGGATCTGATGACGGCCTACGTCAGATATTTATGTGAAGCTCTACTTTTTTCATCATATTTCACAATCTTATATCCAGCTATCCTGGCTCAATGCAGTCCAGGACAGAAACATTGCGCTCACACTAGATCCTTTATCATCCTGCTAATATAAAACGTCTCTCACATCTCTACTCTAGTCGCAACAACACTTCAGAAACGCTCATTCTCTCAAGATGAAAACCTTTTCTTTATCAAAACTGGAACAACTCGCAATCTTTATTTGTAGAAAATATGAACTATTTTCCATCTGGCTATCGGTTCTTTTACAAAAACAAAGTTTTCCAAATGGGACGGAAATGGGTAGATATGATGCGTATGTACAGACCAATAAATAATTATAATTTCAGAAAAATTCGATGATTTTTTCAAGAGAAAGACCTTCGTAAATTCAGCAAGCCAACAACGGGTTGGTCCACGTCTCGCCCTTATGCAAGCTGTTATTCAGATTAGCGTTAATATAGTGTTGTTGGATGGCCTTCTGAGGGATGTCGTGCTACATTCTGACTGACTGGCAAGTTAGATGGTCAAAATCCCTGGGTGGTTCGAGGGTCCTGTCCAAAATGCTTTAAACACTCTCAATTGTGGAGAAATCCAACGACCTTGATGGCAAGGGTAGGGTTTGGCAAGCGCGAAAATAAGCAGCAGAACCTCTTGTCGTGCGCAGGCGGTCAATCACTTGCTGAAATGTAAGCCCAGGATGTCTCGATATTCACGCTGGTGTGTAGAATGTGTGAGTCTGGGCGACATATCATCTGATTTTCGGAAAAATATCATCCACACAATTCTGAAGACCGTAAGAGCTCATAAGTGCGAGAATTATCGTACAATCAGGTTAACGGCTCATGCATCTAAGTTGCTGACAAGAATAATATAGAGAACCTTGGATAAGTAAATGATGGATGTATTGCATGACGATCAGTTTGGTCTTAGGGAAGGTAAACGAACCAGAGAGCCAATTCTGACTTTGCGGTTGATAGTGGAAGCAGGATTAAAGAAAACTCGAGTCACTTTCATAGGATTTGCAGACTTGGATAACATATTCGGGAGTGAAAATTGGTGCAAGATGTTCGAAATTATGAGGAAAATTTGGGGAAGCTATAGTGAGAGACAGGTAATATACAACACGTACAATAGAGTAAAAAGAGTGAAGGATCGGGAACGAAGTGCTCGGACTACAAAGGACGTGAGACAGCTATGTAGTGTTTCGCCCGTACTGTTGAAAGTATACAACGAAGAAGCAGTGAGGGAAATAAAAGAAAGTGGCACAAAAGGAATTACAATTTAAGGTGAAGAAATTGTTATCCTCAGTGAATGAAACAGAATTACATGATCTGCTGATTGGAAAGAACACTCCAAGCTGAATAAAGACGAAAGCGATCGGATGTAGCAAAAATGGGAACAGCTAGAAACTTAATATCAGAACTGATAGACACGAAGTAGAAGACGTTAAGTAATTCTGCAACCTAGTCAGCAACATAAACAATGAGAGACGGAGCAAGAAGTACATCAAAACCAAACTAGCAGTGCCATAAAGGCGTTTCTGGCGAAGAGGAATCTCCTAGTATTAAACACCGGCGTTGGTTTGTGTTATAAATTTCTGAGAACGGTCGTTTGGAACGTAGCATTGTATCATAGTCAAACATGGACTGTGGAGATATGTGAACAGTAGAGAATTTAAGCATTCTAGATGTGGTGCTACAGAAAAATTTGAAAGTTAGGGGGCCTGGTAAGGACAGGAATGAGGAGTTTCTGCGCAGAATCGGAGAGGAAAGGAATTTGTGGAAAAACCTGACAAGGAGAAGGGACGGGATGGCAGGATATGACATAAGGGTGAAACTCCCATGGTACTTTAAAGAGCTCTAGAGGAGGACAGAGATTGGAATGCATCCAGCAAATCATTGAGGACGTAGCTTGGCACTCTCCATGAACGCGTTGGCACAGGAAAGGAATTAGAGGCGGGCTGCATCAAACCAGTCAGAATACTAATGACTCAAAAACACAAAACGCAGAAATCAATGTGAGTGACACTGCCCGAAACCGGTCAATATGAAATAAGAAAAATAGCAGTCTTCATACAGTGTTTGTTCGTTTCAGTAGCAGCTTCGTGAGTTAGCGAAGATTTCCCTCACTATATTGGATAACCGAATGAAATCTCTACCTTTAAAAGACAGCTAATGATCTGTCAACTGTTACCCTAAAGTCTGCCATTGTTCAGTACATAACAATTAATTAGCCTTCCGTGACGTCTGACCGTCCTCGCTTCCGAATGTTAATCGTTTGTTCAATCTATCTGAATTGCTCTCAGAACTCGCAAGGACACTGAATCTTTTCATATCTAGAAATACATCCAGTGGTGTCTTCTGTTTCTATTATTATTACCTGTAGCGTTACTATTTTTACATCCGTTTCTTATAAACCACATTACATTAGATACATTCAGAAATTGTTTCAAATTATTTTCTAGTCTGTTAATCTCGTTTTTACCATTTATCTCACTGAAATTACCATTAACCTCTAAGTGACATGGGAAAAGTATTTTAATTTAAAACTCTGGTCTGAAGTATCAGAAGGCCTGATCCCCCTTTCTGATAAAGAAAATATGAATAGAATCGCTTGAACACTCGGGACAGTCACAGGCCCTGCTTGAAAATGGCTGTGAGTTTCATAGCCGCAATATAGGAACAGGAAGTGTTGGTGTCCCAGATGCACGGAGAAAATGGTGTCTTAATTAATAATTATATTCCGATATTGACTGCAGGGTGCTACGTAAAAGTGATTACGTGCTTGTAAGGGATGTATAGATGACGTAATGGATAAAGTTTTGATGAGGAACCTACGTCTGGAAGCTTACGGTTTCGATACTTAAAATAAGTTTGAAAGTCGGACCGCTTTCAGATCTCCCGCTTCACGGTAGGTGCACAGCGGAGACAATGCACTCTGATACGTGTCTTCCGCAGGAGCCCATGGCGTGAACAGTCTTCCGAGCACTCGCCGTCAGGTTCTCTTCTGCACTGAAGCGTCAAATAAACTGGTATAGACATGCTTATTTCAATACAGAGATATAAACAGGCAGAATACGGCGCTATGGTCGGCAACGCCTGTATATGCAACAAGTGTCTGGCGCACTTGTTAGATCGGTTACTGCTGCTACAATGTCAGGTTATCAAGATTTAAATGAGTTTGAACGTTGTATTATAGTCGCGCACGAGTGATGGAACACAGCATCGCATGGTAGCGATGAAGTGGAGACGTCCCCGTATGACCATTTCAAGAGTGTACCGTGAATATCAGGAATCCAATAAAAAATCTAATCTCCGACATCGCTGCAGGCGGAGAAAGATCTTGCAATAACGGGACCAACGATGAATGAAGACACTTGTTCAACGTGAGAGAAGTGCTACCCTTCCGTAAATTGCTGCATATTTCAATGCTGAACCATCAACAAGCGTCAGCGTGCGAAACATTCAATGAAACATCGTCGATAGGCGCTTCCGGAGTCGAAGGCCCACTCGAGCACCCTTCATGACAACACGTCACAAAGCTGTACGGCACGTCTGGGCTCGTCAACACAGATATTGGACTGTAGATGACTGGAAACAAGTTGCCTGGTCGGCCGAGTCACGTTTCAAATTGTATCGAGAGTATACGGATATGGAGACAACCTCACGAATCCGTGGATCCTCCATGTCAGCAGTGGACTGTTTAAGATGGTGGAGGCTCTGTAATGGTGTGGGGCATGTGCAGTGTGGTGTCACCGCCAGACACCACACTTGCTAGGTGGTAGCCTTTAAATCGGCCGCGGTCCATTAGTATACGTCGGACCCGCGTGTCGCCACTGTCAGTGATTGCAGACCGAGCGCCGCCACACGGCAGGTCTAGAGAGACTTCCTAGCACTCGCCCCAGTTGTACAGGCGACTTTGATAGCGATGCTACACTGACAAATACGCTCTCATTTGCCGATACGATAGTTAGCATAGCCTTCAGCTATGTCCTTTGCTACGACCTAGCAAGGCGCCATTACCAGTTTATATTGAGATTGTTATTATGTACCGCCAAGAGCGATGTACACCAATTATGGATTAAAGTTAAGTATTCTACCAGTTACCTCCTGTTTTGCTAGTCTTATTTCTCTGACCTGTTCCAGACCTCACGCCAGCCTGCGTGAGCTTAAACGCGTGCCTTTCGGCTACCGGTCATAGTGGATTGGCTGTCTGGCCAGTCCACTACATGCAGTATGAGTGATATGGGACCTCTGATACGTCTAGATACGACTCTAACAGGTGACACGCACGTAAGCATCCTGTGTGATCACCTGCATCCATTCATGTCCAATGTGCACTTCGACGAACTTGGGCAATTCCAACAGCAAAATGCGACACCCCCACACATCCAGAATTGCTACAGAGTGGCTTCAGGAACACTCTTCAGAATTTAAACACTTCCGTTGGCCACCGATCTTCCCAAATATGAACATTATTGAGCATGTCTTGGATGGCTTCCAAGGTGCTGTTCAGAAGAGATCTCCACCCACTCGTACTATTACCCTGAATTATTAATGGAGTCAAATCCCTCCAGCCTTACTTCAGACGTTATTCAAGTCCAAGCCACGTCCTGTTGCGGCACTTCTGCGTCCTCGCGCGTGCCCTACACGATAATAGGCAGGTGTACCAGTTTCTTTCGCTCTTCATTGTATGTATTGAAGGACGCCCTCGAGGGGTCTGCGCATCTGTGGAGTACCACAGTCAACCGTCCTAGTTCGTATTCTACGAGTTTCCCGCAGCCGTTGTTGTAGTCGATAGAAAATGTTATGTGATGTCATATTTACTACAGGAACTAGCAACGGTGCCCTATTCTCAGTTTGTGTGCGTAGCGTGTGAGGCGGGAGATCGGAAAGCGATTCATTTTTCAGAGTTATTTTATACAAACTCTAGAAGCCAGTAATAGGAATTGTGACATATTCTGAACAGAACATCTGGACCTTAGTGAGGAAACAAATTGTTTAGACATATGAGAATTCTATTTCAGACTGTCAGGTTATGGCACACAGTTTTTATCGACTTACGGTGACGGCCTGGCATCTTACCACCTAGTTTCTGCGAGGAGATAGCTAAACCACTGTGATAAAGGTCAGTAACCACTGTGTTTTGATTATGGCAGGTGTACTAACAACCTCTCGCGTTGCAGGGTGTCGTTAATCATCCGTTGGCAGTTCCGTGTACACCTGTGTGTGACTGTGAACCAGTAGATAACGGAGATTAGTAGACCACGTTCTCTGCTGCAGCAGCACCACTGAACAATCCATATAGTATATAGTCACGACGTCCTTAAAAGTACTCGTGTTCTCTGCTGCAGTTGCACCACTACATGGTCCATATCTTATGTAGTCATGACGTCCGTGGGAGAACTAATTATTTCGTGAGAGAGATATGAATCTATTTCCAGTCGACTCAAGCAGGTTTTACACGATCTAGCTTATGACATTATTCGTTTATGGTTCATTTAAATTTTTATAAAATTTTTTGCTTTAAAATTTTCGCATATTGGTACTACTATATTTTCTGTATATGCAAAGTAAAGTGTACTATACCGGAGGCTGAAGATGTTTTGCATTGTTCGTGAGTAAAAAACACAACGTAAATTACTTATTACGTTAAATCATTTTCGGATGACATTTTGTATTTAAGAAAAAAAACTTGTGTGTATAACTTGTTCATGCTGATGCAAATCTGAGAGTTTAAGAAATGGTCACGCTTAGGAACAATGTAAGAAATAGGTGTTATGTAAAAGCCCTTGTGCTTTTGTTGGAAACGAAAGTGGCTCTGTGCAGTCGAAAACATGGCAAGGGCTAAGTGGCGCACTACCTAGAGCAAGTAAGTCACACAGTCTATAGGCAGGAGTGAGTGAGGCAACACGTTTGTGGAGCAGGAGAAGTTTTGTCTGCAAATGCGCAAAAATGCCTCGGATTAGGACTGAAAATGGCTTGCGGCATTTTTATCTACTGTATGTAAAATTGAACGACGCCAAGAAGAGAAATTGAGCCCATACAGCAAGACACTTGCAGGCCTTACAGTGGATAGTGTAGCCATCATAACTGTTCGCCACACCAAAGCCTACAGCTACCACATAAGATTTTTCTGTAGTTTTACGTTTGTACAGCGTGACCCATTAATTTGAACTGTGTTTTAACAGTCATTCTTGAACTTTAAAGAAACTGGTTCACCCTATTATTTCATCCTAATTATACACCTACATATGATTTCTTCCTGGTGTTAGATTAATAAGAGTATCCTGTTTTACTGAATTATGAAGTGCCAAGTTAATATAAGAAAGCACCATTTAAATTGTTTTTGTGTTCTCCTAACTACTGAAAAGTTTTATAGTACAAGTTTGCCTACGTAAAATTCAATCAGAGTCTAGCCAAGTTATTAGGATCAGTTAAATGACTATACAGAGTTTGTTCTAAATAATAATAGTTTTTTTGAAAGTAAATTCCAGCAACCAAGCGGTTTCCTTGCAGCGAAATGTTTAATACTAAACGTGTGTGCTTTAGTATCTAAGTAGCTTAGTATTTAAGTTTGTTGATTATGAAAAGTGCTTTTCTAAAGATCCCCTCTGGCCAAATCTTTCTAGCATCCTTGAAGTTATCTACTGGGCTTTTTCTCTTATAAAAACTTAATGTATAAGAGTTGTAACAGCTCCTTCTATTGAAAATGTTCGTTGCTGAAGTTCGTGCTCCTACCAGCTAGCGGTAGAATGTCTGTAGACTACCTTGTAAGGAACGTTACAAAGGAAGCTTGTCCTGCTGCACTATATTCACACCGAGTGCGTATTAATTGTATCGGACAGCTCAAATAATCATATGCTCCCCGGCGTGTACGAGACAGCTACACGTATATGCAAACAAAGTGCTATTATTGCACTAATCATGGTTACAGTCTATATACAGCAATAGTTTTTCCAATAAAGTTTTCAGTTTACGTAAGCTAAGTAGTCTGAATCAGTACGATAACTTTTTTAGAGAGGATATATAAGAGCTCGTTATTAATCTGTATAGTTGCACCGATGAAATGTTTCGTAACCACGTAATATTATTTGTTTTGAAATAAATGTCAATTACGGTAAATTCACGTTATGCTGGTTTATTATAGTCTAAGCACATCCTACCATTGTCTTAATGAAGTAACCTCTCCCTAAGCTGGGTGCAATTAGTTACGTAAATTTCGGTCAAAGAGATTGTAATAAGATCCAGATTTCACCAGATGCTTTAACGAAATATAGGTATTTTCTCACAATTCGATACTAATATTCACTTCCTTTTTCGTTAAATTACTAACAGTCTATCAATCTGGGACAAATTTCAGTCTTCGATTGGTAATAATAAATTTAAGACATAATTCGGTTCTTTTCCTACCTCGACTTTACGTAATGATATACTCAAAGTTGCTGATCTACCTATTTCAAGCTTAATTATTTCTAGCAGATCGCAGATCTCCAAAATGTAAAAATCTTGTATCGCCTACGTACAACAACACTCGTTAAGTTAAGACACGATCAAGTGTACTCACAAGGAGCATTCTTTGACATCACTTGTTGTACTTCGTGATTTATAAGTACACTACTTTGTGATCTACTTTAATTTGATAGAAAAGGGATTCTCTTTTTCTCTCTTTTGAAAAAATACTAAGGTACTTTATACTAGACATCTTTTCTATTTCTTTTTACGTTGTTTCTCTTCAGTATACTTGCTACTATTCAAGTGATGCTGTCACAGTGGGACTTTGTTTTCTTCTTTTATGAAATTGTGATCTTAGGTTTCTGGCTTGTATTGGGTTTTGGGTACTATTTTTATATTTTCATCTTTGCGTCCAAAGGAAGCAGCGCTACATGGTGTAGTCCAACATTGTTGAAGTGGAGTAATATTTATTTGAAGAACAAAATGAAACAGTAGCTAGAAAATAGGCAAAACTCATTCTTCGATTTTCCAGTACTTCAGTGTTTCATGTCCTGGACAGGCTGGCGACCATAAGTACACTTTTAAACCACTAAATGAACTTGGAACTGAGTTGGTCTAGCTTCAGTATAATATTATTCATACTGCGTTTCTGTCTAACTGCTAGGTAAGATCTTAGGAAAAGAAGTGAATAGTCTGATTTACTTATCCATTAGACACAACACACGGTCAAATCCTGGAAAATGGGTAACTCTATTGATTAGCTTTTCTTATAAAGAGGACTATCCTACCATAGTGTACTTTACTTGTAAACTAAACTAAACTTTAGTAAGAGGGTAACACGTGGAAACATAAAGACAGGATTTCTGTTATTTAGGTAAAAGCGTACTAAATTATAATACTAGTGGTAGGGGTCATAAGCTTTGCTACCCCGTGCTGAATTCGAAGCTGCTGTGTTGACTATCACACATCCAGCAGAATATTTCTATATGTTACGTATTTATTTATCCTACAGGCATTCCTTTTTGTTGCCTGCAGTGTGAAATCTTCAGCCACACACCAACATTAACGAACTGTTGTAGACCGCATTTTCACCCACATCAACATTCTGTCGCACAGCTGAAGCACTCCACATGAGAATTAATTCCTATAAACCTATTTTGAGCCAAAACTCCTGTTAAAATAATATTGTTAAATCTTATATGCTGAACATCGCTATTTTCCATACACTAGTTACTTCTGTATTACTAGTTATTATTATTATTATTATTATTACTATTATGTTCATGTTTCCAATTCGTATAGTTCACATATCAAAATGTCATCATTGGCATTTTACTTGTGATCTACTTTTTGTCACATATTGCAGCTTGTTGTCCAGTCTGAAAGTAATGTTTGTAACCAATTTGGACTAAAGGATTTAAAATGTTGGTGACATGTGCAGTCCTCTAAACTGGATATTTATCAATGCTGCATATTAACTTACATGACAGTCATTCCACCTCGTAGCTTTGACTGTAGGAGCATTAATAAAAAACAGTATCTAGTAACTGTTACTGGTAGTAATTTGTTAAGATCTGTTTAAAGACAGTGCACTACAGAATCTCAAAGACAACAGTGGTTTCTGTTTCTACTGCTGATAATAAAAGATAGGAACATGGAGGACGATATCAATTCAATATAAGACTAAATGTCAGAATAAAAAAGTAAGGATTCAGAAGATAATGCGGACTATCGGTTAACAATATTTCATACTCCTTCTTCCTTGTTGCTACAGAGATTCTAAATTTTAGTAAAATAATCACAGGCCTTCCTGAAGTATATATAGAGGGTGTTGAAAAACTCAGTGACCTAATTGACAGTATGATGACGCAGACAAAACAAATATATTTAAATAAATACAGCGGTTGGAAACGTAGATACAACAGTCACATATCAAAATAATTTGAAGGAAGTGTAATTCAGTCTTGAAAACAGCCACCTATAAAGATAAATTCCACCTATACTGAAGTATTGTTCATTCTGGGAACCTTGTAAGCTTCAAGAAACAGCTACATAAATCGTCATACGGCAAGGAAGGCTAGTACCGTAGAATCTGTCTGGGGAAAAAATGTAATACCTTCAAAGATAGGGGATGTTATTGACTAGTAATTTGAAAGGTAGTTCGTCATTGTAGAAGATTGTGATATATTTAGACCGAATGACACACACGTGTCACATTTGAGGGTAATCAAACAGTCGCATCAATGCAAAGTGCAGCACCCTCTGCCGGCAATGTAGGCGTGTATTCTCACACGCAGACAATCCCAGAGGCTCCGAATAACATTATGTGATGGACTGTCCCACGCAGCTTCCAACCTTTGTTGCAATTAGGCAATAGTTCATGCAGGCGCCCGAGAAAGAGTAAGTTCCCGCTCCAACATGTTTCATACATCATCAATTGGAGAGAGATCTGGTGATCTTGCTGCCCAGAGCAGTTGTTATGCACCACGAAGAGCACATTGCATTGCAGCAGCCTTAGGTGGGCGTGCACTGTCGTTCTAGGAAGGCACATCACCTTCCTGTCCAAGAGATGGCACTAACACGAGGGATAACAGCTGGTGCAATTTCAAGGACACTGGTTACTTTTCCCTGCAGAAACACCAGATGCGACCGCGAGCTGTAACTAGTGCCGCCCAAACTGCCTAAGTCCTCCCCCATTCAAATGTTCAAATGTGTGTGAAAATCTTATGGGACTTAACCGCTAATGTCATCAGTTCCTAAGCTTACACAATACTTAACCGAAATTATCCTAAGGACAAACACACACACCCATGCCCGAGGGAGGACTCGAACCTCCGCCGGGACCAGCCACCCAGTCCATGACTGCAGCGCCTTTGATAAGCCCTCCACCAATTCCTCCCCCCTCCCCCCCCCCCCACCAAATCACACCAGGCCATGCAGACTGTGTGGGACCTGTGTGTGTGGAGGACAAAGTACTTCTGAATAGGATGATTCACTAACACTACAACCGCTCGTTACGCATATATTACACCATGGTACCTCTGCACACGTTACTGAAGTAAGTTCCCCCAAAATACATCACACTTAATTGCGGCAGTAAGAGAAATTCTGTCTCATACAAAGGGATGGCGATCACTCGTCATTTTTCTTTCCACATAACGTCTGCAAATGTAAAAGTTCATTTGTGGGAGGGGGAAGCATGTGTAGTACTGGTAAACTGTGTGGCATATTCACCAAAATACACAGTAGCAATTATGGCACGTGTGCACAATAGCAATCTGACTAACAATCTGACCTCACATTCATCCCTGGCAACTCACTCGCCCGCTGTGGCTGTAACATACCGTCATTGCACTTTTAAGTAAACTCATGGTTCCTGGAGTAAGTGTGAGTTGATATACGTGACTGACAATTAATCGCAGAGTTACGTTACAATTATCTTCTTATTCAGTGTTCTTAATGTGTAAATTGTTTGCAATGAATAACAATGATTTGCTGTGCGAACGCGAGTTGTACCGACCACCGCAGACTACGAAAAACGTTAGGAATTAAGATTCATGCAATTCCAAAGCACAATTTGAGAAAACAAAAATTGATAAATGCTTATAAATGAAGTGACTCGTTTTCAGTTGCTATTGCTTGCGTGTGTCCGCAGCTCGAGGTCCCGCGATAGCATTCTCGTTTCCCGAGCACGGGGTCCCTTGTTCGATTCCCCGGGGGGCAGGCATTTTCACCTGCCCCGAGATAAATGGGTGTTGTTGTGTCGTCTTCATCATCATCATTCATCGCCATTACGGTTGGCAGAAGGCAACGGTAAACCACCACCATTAGGAACTTGCCTAGTACGGCGGTGCGGGTCTCCCGCATCGTTTCCCTACGCTCTGTCAAGAAGCATGGGACTTGATTTCCAATTCTTATTAGGGCTGAATACATTTTCCTCGTTATGATTAAGAATGAGATATAAAAAGTCAAACACTGTCTCTGTTGTGACGGCTACTGTAGGAGTCAGAACCGACACAAACAGTGGAGGAGAGAAGTTGTGAAATGCAAAGTGATGTTTACATGTCACTTTCAACATAATGGAACAGTTTTCTTCTAAAAGGAAAGTAACTTACGCACTTACACACAAATCGTTCAGCTTCTCCGTTCGAATGAGGATGGAAAGGAGCACTGATAAATTGAATGATACCATTGGCTATACAAAACTATTGAAAGTCCTGAGCCGTAAATTGTGGTTCGCTGTCTGCAACCAACATTTCAGGCAATCCTCCGAAGCAAAACAATAGATAATAAAGGCTGAATGGTACTGCACGAAATAGTCGAGTTCAACACTAAGGCGAGGTTTACCAGAAAGCTTGGGTAACACTACTAAGGAAGAAACCCACTGACTATCGTTGATAAGAGCAAAAACACCATTATTTTGACATTCTTTAAGTTCCCTTTCAACTTCGTCTCTAAGTGAATGACGGACGGGACATGATCGAAAAAAAAAAAATTGGTTGCGTAGTGCCCATCATTGTAACGTGCACCACAACATTACTTGCTCTGCCAGGCAATTCAGAAAATAATTCAGGAAAGTCCTCAATCAAATGAATAGCACTACCTTTTTGGCTGAAAGAAGAAGGAAATTACCTAAATATGAGGTTCAAACAATCAAATGAATATAACCTTAAGATATTTTCACAATTTCGCGAACGCAGAATTGTAAATTCAATATTCCCATGTGAGACCGGAATTACGTGTACCAAGCGTTAGAATGTCCTGGGCATTGCATGCAGTAAGTTGAGTGCAAGATTTTGTTAACCGTGGCGAGCTCAACTGTTCCTAAGTGGCGCGAGTAAGCAACGTAATGCAAGCGCCAATGTCTAAGTGAAATCGCTCACAGTTTCTGGCAATGACTAAGTTCACAAACACTTTGTTTGACTGTCATCGTGCAGCACTTGGGCGAGGTGATGGTACATCCTGTTACTAGTTCTGGTAGCTGATTTAGAAAGAGCTACATTCACTGAGTGAGAAGGTGCTCCACGCTTGTGGAGTGAACATGGGTAGAGTTCTTTTTCTGTTGCAAACACACATACTATACATCAGGTGCTTCCCACAAGCAACGCAAGTCGCGTCTCACAAAGGGCATTTTGTCTTTAATGCATGGAAAAACAACGGGGACATGATTTCACAGCAGGCCATTTGTTGAAACTTGTTTACTCTGTCCACAGAGCGGTGGCTTGTACGTGTGGGGTGGGCGGTTCGAAGGCCGTACTTGCTTGTCCCTTTGCCTTACACTGCAGACGGGAGCTACCTCGAAGTTTTCAACCTACCACATGAATCCTGATTTTCAATAAGTTGTGATACTTGTTTCAAAATAGGGTCAGAATGTTTGAGAGTTTGCTCACGAATCCCACTGTCTGGCACATTGTACGCAATTTCACGAATCATTGTGTCACTCTAGTACTATCGACAGCTACACTGAAAACGACACTGTCGTGTCAAACCCTGCAGTTCATTGTGCTGGTACGTCTGTTCTGGCTTTTTCCGCAATCGAAAGAACTTGTAATGAGCTGCAGTAACCTGTATCTGATTCTTGTAATACTGAGCGATGGCAGACAATACATCTTCAAAAACTAACAACTAGAGCCTACTAGTCGGGAATAACTTCACAGTGAACCGGTAAACTCCTGTTCCGTACTTTCCCAAGAAATAAGAAAGTTTCCCAGTACCTTATGCTTGACGTGTAGCACAATGAGCTTTGAACTGAGCCTACCACTCATTTCATTCCTCTTGTTGTTCACTGGAAGCTCAGAACGGTGGAATGTACGTAGGCACTACCGTGATGTGGCTGGCTGTTATGGCGGAGTTGATGCAGCAGTGGCTTGTGACTTAATGAGCTGCTGGACTGCCGGAACCAGCTGCGACGTTTCATGGTTCTGAAACTGAATAAACTGCCTTAGATCAAAGGCAGCAGCAACCAGAGGTGCAGGTGGTGTAGGAGGCGGGTTAGAGGCCATTTTTATGAAAGGAGCGCCGCAACAAATGACAAGCAAAGGAAATACACAAGTAGCGGAAGTGTTGCGGCTCGTCTGCAAAAAAGAACAGAATTAGTAGCAATGCTCCTCTGAAAGAAAGAAAAAAACAGAAGTAGTAGTGACGCACTATGACAGAGCGGCGAAGAGGGAATGAAGTGTTAGTTCTGTACCAGGTGTTGTGTCGGCTACTGTGGTACTCAGAACTGACACAAACGATGAAGGACAGAAGTTGCGATGGCCAGTGGCAGGAATACGACATGTACTTTATGTAACACTGTCGAAATTAATACAACACTTTCTTGCTAAAATTGAAGGAAACATAATTTCTCGTCATGAAGTGGCTTGATGTGGTTCCTGTGACTAGAACATACAACTAATTTACCCACTATTGCTACTCGCGGAACACATGCTACCCACTATTGCTACTAGCGGAACACATGCTACCCACTATTGCTACTCACGGAATACATGCTAAGTATCGTCTTCCTGTTAGTAGTGATAATCTCGAAGTCTGCGAACGACCTGAACCCGACATGCGAGGGTGGCTGGTGAAACGTGACGGTTCGGTTTGCTGGCCTAACTACACTACTGGCCATTACAATTGCTGCACCAAGAAGAAATGCAGGTGATAAACGGGTATTCATTGGACAAATATATTATAATAGAACTGACATGTGATTACATTTTCACGCAATCTGGGTGCATAGATCCTGAGAAATTAGTACCCATAACAACCACCTCTGGCCGTAATAACGGCCTTGATACGCCTGGGCATTGGGTCAAACAGAGCTTGGATAGTGTGTACAGGTACAGCTGCCCACGAAGCTTCAACACGATACCACAGTTCATCAAGAGTAGTGACTGGCGTATTGTGACGAGCCAGTTGCTCGGCCACCATTGACCAGACGTTTTCAGTTGGTGAGAGATCTGGAGAATGTGCTGGACAGGGAGGCAGTCGAACATTTTCTGCATCCAGAAAGGCCAGTACAGGACCTGCAACATGCGACCGTGCATTATCCTCCTGAAATGTAGGGTTTCGCAGGGATTGAATGAAGGGAAGAGCCACTGGTCGTAACACATCTGAAATGTAACGTCCACTGTTCAAAGGGCCGTCAATGCGAACAAGAGGTGACCGAGGCGTATAACTAATGTCACCCCATACCATCACGCCGGGTGATACGCCACTATGGTGATGACGAAAACACCCTTCCAATGTGCGTTCAACGCGATGTCGCCAAACACGGATGCGACCATCATGATGCTGTAAACAGAATCTTGATTCATCCGAGGAAATGACGTTTTGCCATTCGTGCACCCAGGTTCGTCGCTGAGTACACCATCGCAGGCGTTCCTGTCTGTGATGCAGCGTCAAGGGTAACCGCAGCCATGGTCTCCGAGCAGATAGTCCATGCTGCTGCAAACGTCGTCGAACTGTTCGTGCAGATGGTTGTTGTCTCGCAAACGTCCCCATCTGTTGACTCAGGGATCGAGACACGGCTGCACGATCCGTTACACCCATGCGGATAAGATACCTGTCACCTCGACTGCTAGTGATACCAGGCCGTTGGGATCCAGCACGGCGTTCCGTATTACCCTCCTCAACCCGCAGATTCCATATTCTGCTAACAGTCATTGGATCTCGATCAACGCGAGCAGCAATGTCGCGATACGATAAACCGCTTTCGTGATAGGCTAGAATCCGACCTTTATCAAATCTGAAACGTGATGGTACGCATTTCTCCTCCTTTCACGAGGCATCACAACAACGTTACACCAGGCAACGCCGGTCAATTGCCTTTTGTGTATGAGAAATCATTTGGAAACTTTCCTCATGTCCGCACGTTGTAGGTGTCGCCACTGGTGCTAACCTTGTGTGATTGCTCTGAAAAGGTAATTATTCGCATATCACAGCATCTTCTACCTGTCGGTTAAATTTCGCGTCTGTAGCACGTCATCTTCGTGGTGTAGCAATATTAATGGCCAGTTGTGTACGTCTGGTACCGTATCGATAGTCACCGCCCTCATGACTCTTTGGTTTTCCCGGCTGAGGTGTGGAGGCTCGGCGCGGGAGCAGTGAGTTGTGAACGGCACGTGACGGAAGGAGGGCTGGGGCAGCAGTGCCTGGCGGCGAGGTTTGGTTGGGCAAATTTGGAACGGCGGGGTTTGGTTATACCCAGCCGGATCGCCAAGCGACTTGTCGAGTGTTGGGGAGCCACTAAAGCAGGTGACGAAGGTAGCGCTCTGCAGCTCTGGTGACGGGGACCTCCTTCTGTTATTTGAAAAGAAGTTCAAAGATTAATCAACGGTGGGGAGAGTGCACTTTAACATACTGCCTATTGATAGTTTATTTGAGTTTGGCTTTAACTATTTGTTTTATCAAAGGTTATCTTGCTAAAGCGAGTCTCAACATTTCTTAATGTATATTCTGTTATTGTTTGAGAGTGCTGTCTCGCGAGTAATTTATGTTCACAGGTGATTGCGAAACATGCGAATATATCTTTGTGTTCGCAGCCATGACTTCTGGGGCGCTACCGTGGTAGCATCCTGTCCAACACCCGAGATCTAAGTTACTGCCGCGGGAGCGCTTTGCCGCGTCGTCTCTCATACCCAGCAGAAATTAAATAGTTGTGTTCCTTGGAGTTATGCCAGGAATCCAGTTTAGCGGGATTAACTCACGAACTTTTGTAAATTACTGTTCATAAAAGAAGAGAGTTCAAATTCTCTAGTGACTGTTCGTCATAAGCCAGTTGTGCTCTGTTTTTGGTAAATGTAGCTTCGCTTAACTGAACGATTCAAATTTCATTCTTACTGTTCATAAACTTAGATGCTTGCTGTTCATTTAATACTGTTTCTTTTTGCTTATACTGGTAAATTTCAGTACTTTGTAACCTTATATGTTACTATAATTCTGATGGTTTTCATGTTTTTATTAATCTGGAATTTAATTGATCAATATGTTTTTCTTAAATAAATGTTAATTGAGTGAAAACAACGAACTGTCTGAAGATTTTCCCCACCAGGTGTTGTTGTTTGATCCTTTTCTATCCTGATCCTTTTACGTGGGATCCAACTGGTTAAGTCAGCGATGACATGGGGCACTGATCTCTATCTCCCTGGAAGCGTGGCGTTGCCCGCTCCTTCCACTTGTGCACGGTTCAGGGCCGTCTTGATGCCATTTCGAGGCGCTGCGCTGGTCGGTGTGCAGTCGATGCTTTAGAACTGCACAGATTTTCTGAAACTCATGTAGAAACCTGATGGTGTCCTAGTGTCTCCAATCTTCCAGAGGTGATTCTGGGAGTAGTTATAAGTCTAATAACGAGAGAAAAGCTAGGATACAAGAACGCTGTTATTGTAAAAAAAAATATTTTACTGAATATAAATAGTCTGTAAATGTCACAATCAGTACTAGCAACTATAAATTATGGAACATGAAATATGATATCATAGGCGAAAGTATACAGATTTACAGGTTGTCTCTCTCAGTGTTTAATACATTTTCAAAGAGTTGTTGAGGCTAAGCAAGCCCATTTGCAGATAACCAATTAACGACTTTCCCAAAGACCTTATTTTGTATTATTTTCAATTGGAGTTTCTTTTATTGGATTAATAATGATGCTTGCATCATCAGCAAACAGTGTCAGTTCAGCTTCTTGTTTCAGATAAGAAGGGAGGTCGTTCACACATGTCAAGAACAGAAGGGGACCCATGATTGAACGCTGTGGAACACCTGTTAGATGAAGTGGTACACTTATTTAAGTCACCTGACCCAAATAAAGAAACATTTTGTCTCCTGTCCTGTAGGTATGACTTAAAGCACTCATAAGCTATTCCATTTATACCATAGAATTATAATTTCTGTAACTTCATGTAATGGTTCACATGATCGAAATGTTTTGGACAAGTCATAGAAAATTCCTATTGGTTAAATTTTACTACTTTAAGACTCTATTATGTGGACATTGAAATTGTATATTACTGTCTCATTGGAACAGCATTTTTGTAATCCAAACTGTGATTTACTAAGTATCCCATTACTGTTGACGTGGTTAACCACTCTTGAGTACATCACTTTATCGAAAATTTTTGAAAATGTTGTAAGCAAGGATACTGGCCGAAAATTACTGACATTTGTGGTGTCCCCCTTTTTGTAGAGAGGCCTGGTCATGGCATAATTTAACCTGTCTGGAAAAATAGCTTGAGTTAGTGATGTATTACATATGTGACTCAGAACATCAGCTGTAAATCCTCCACATTGTTTCAATATCTTATTAGAGATGTCATCTACTCCTACAGAACATTTATTTTTCAAATATTCACTGATTTTCTTTGTTTCACAAGAGGTTGTTAGACGAAAATTAATCTATGATTTCTCAAAACTAACCCTTCCACGCACTACATGGCTTTTTCTATTGAATTACCTTCACCAATTTTTTCTCCTATACTTAAGAAATAGTTGTTAAATACATTAGCTACATGTGCACTGTTGGTTAGGATGGTCTCATTCTATTGAATAGTAATACTACTTAGCCCAGTGGTTACTTTTCCTAACTCCCTTCTATCAACATTACATATTGATTTGATTTTTTCCAGAGTTGTCAATTACTTCTCTAACATACATGTTTCTTGATTTCCTTACAGCTTCTAATTTTTATAGTGTAAAACTACTTCTGGATCTTTACAATATTTTGCTGTCTCATACAGTTTTCTTTTTCTTTCTGCACACACTTTAATACCTGTAGTAATCCAAGGTTTCCTTGAATTAACAGGAACAATACTAATGTGAGATTTATTTGGTGTCAGGAGCATCCTGTTCAGCTCAGTGTTAACATACCTTACAGCAGTGCTTACCTAGGACTGATCATGGTGCTCAAAGATCTCCACAAACCCCACATTTGTGTGCCTAGTTTCTGCTCCTATTTTATCCAGGTCACTCCTAATACCGTATCTCGAATTCATAGCCAGGTTGTTTCCTTCTCCCTCAACTGTAGTTACCTGATCTTCCTTCTAAAAGTCCCTGCATAGCTGACCTATGTTTTCTGTCACCTGGCTAAGGCTAGACTTGGTTTCACAAAACTTGTGACCATGTACCCTGCACCTAATTTATCCGGAAGCTGCTGGCCCACACCCCTCCCGTGACTGCTGCCTATAAGCAGAATTCTTCTCTTCCCTTTCTCGTTTGATCCCGAGCTCTCTTTGTTCTTTAAGTTAATATTCTGCTTCAACCTGCTTTCAACCACATCTGGATGAGGCGCTTCTTCCACTTCAGATAGCAAGCCAAACTGAATTACTATTTGAATTTCTGAATTTTTTTCAAGTGTTTACCTTTTTCGCCCTTTGCTTGCTATCTTTTCCGGGTTACCAGTCTCTTTTTTCTCCCTTAAGTTTGCGTTTCCTAATTCAGCCTTAAGGGAACTAATTTTTGCCTCCTGTTGAGCGATTTTTCTGCCCTTTGTACATAAGTTACACTGCCATGGAAGAGCCTCATTTTCTACCCTCGTTTCCTCGCCGCTACATTCGCCCCAATAAAACCATAACTTACAGTCTACACAGAACACCCCCTCTTTCAAATTTCTACAGCAACCACCACATTGATCGCACATGGTTTGATAGACCAACTTAACACAAAATCAGAAAATAAGTTGCACAAGACCACAGTAGTTTCGTAACCTGTAATAATCCGTAAATAACCACAAATGTAAACAAACTTTTAAACTTACTTTCGAAAGATTTAACTAGCTAAACTCTGTATGACAGACATGAATTAATTCGGCTTTGAAGCGATAACTCTAGTGAAAAACGAAAATCTACACTCCTGCAGAAAGTCATTGACATCCCGTTTGATGTGAGTGGGATGACAACCCCAGTAGTACCCTTTGGTTTCTCTGTCATGAATACGATTCAGATTTCCTCTTGCATTCTTCCAATTTCCTGAGGTAACAGTTGGTTGATTGACCATAAATATGCTACTGGCGAACTGGACTTATTTGCGAAGACATGGCTACAAAGAGTCTGTGAGATTCTTGTGCCACTTCCATATTATATCAAATATTGTAATGAAGAAATTCTGTGGTGGGACAGTTTTCTGCTGTCTTCCTAATGACATAGGAAGTAATCACCTTAGTGAGTTCTTCTGGAACACGTGTTCTACCCTGTATCAAAGTACAGTCTTCCACAGCTGAGAAAGCTGTATAGAATTTCTTTATTCGTGGCATACCGCCACAGGACTGTATGTCCGCAACTTCTTCATTTCGTTCGTCTCAGTTGCCCTGATACACATTTCAGCTGTAGTGGTTACCGGTTTCGGGTTAACATGCCAATTGTCAAACAACACACCTTGCTATTAAACGTAACTGTTCATACAATATGGTGCTGAAAGGCTCGAAAAGCTTCTGTACAACAAAGTATACAATGGGCAATAAGTAACTTTTTTTGATCTTTTTCGCATCTGACACTTGGTCTGAAAATTTTGCAGACATTATCCACGAACGATCATAAACTTGTAGTTATTAATCAGTGTCTCTGAAAATTCATGTTTAGTCATTGGTAATGCAAATGCGTACTTCTGTACTAAGAGACCTCCAGGTTCTCTGTATTAACACGCGTGTAGGCTCTCTTCTCTTATTGCCCGAATAGCACAGTAGACAAGAAAATTCATGTTTCGATTCGCATAACCCAGTACACAGACTCTTTGGACCAATGCCCACTCTGAAAGCAGTTAACATGAAATAACATTAAAACTTTTTAAAATAAGCGGTCAAATGTTTTATGAAAAAATTACTCTAAAAGTAGGAAATAAAAGTAGAGATGCATTTGATGCGACTCATTTGCTGTACATGATTTAGATCATCATAGAAAAGCGCTCACATGTTTCTCTAATGTATAACGGACTATCGAAAAGTTTCCGTTCGAAGGCCTTGCAGTCCAGAATCGGTATGTCACTCAGGCATAATCGCCGTGTGCACTGAGTGCATCATCCCGTCGACGCACCACGTAGATGATACCCGTTATGTGAAACACCGTATCCTGCTGCGTGGAGAAGTCCGTAATTGCCCACTGAATATCCTCGCCCGACAGGGACCGAAAACATGATAATCGCAGGGTGGGAGACCAGGACTATAGGGCGTGAGCTTGCGTGTCTCACTTGAGTTGGCGTAACTTCTCCGTTGCGATATTTGCGATATGGGGACGTGCTTTACCATAAAGCATCGACCATGAAGCAACCGCTCCCCTTGGCGCACCATTCCACAACGGTGGCTTTCAACAGAATGCTTTCCCATATACATTCTTCATTCTCCAGATGAATGTCTATTGGTGTTTGTCCTTCGGCAACCAAGAAAAGACTAAGAGCACGTTCCTACGTTTGGACGCATTTGGTAACAATGTCACCACAGTTCACGTTTCCGCATTAACCGTACACAAGTCGGGAAGGCTCGAATGGCACAATAAACTCTTGCCTATTTGTCGATGCTTACACTCCCGCACTTAAGTCGGGCAACTTTGTATATACACTGCTAGAATGTCCTGAAACAAAACTTTTTCATCGCCCCTTATATTCTATTTTTTACTTTTGGATAATTTATTTCACACAATATCTGACCATTTTTTTCTTTAGAAATTTTGTTCAGAAAGCTTTATCTTATTGATAGCTCATTTGCTAAATTTAGTACTTGATTCAAAGGTAGCTCTGCTGACAATTAAATACCACAACTCCCATTTGCAAAATAGTTAGACCTTGAAAGACTGTGAAGAGATGGACTTTTTGACACCTCGTTTATATTCCACCAGCTGTTGGTGAAACATCTCTATTTTCCCTGAAGTAACTATTTAAAATTACCCTGTTTACCTTAAAACAATGAATTTTGTTTTACATTCTGCTATTGGCTATATAAAACCGTTAAAAAATTCTGTGTGTAATTTATGAGGGCTATTGTTTTCTTACGTTGAAACATTTGAACAAAGGTACACACTACCGAAATGGAGGTAAGTGTTAGTTAAACCCACCGCTAACCGCACGAAAAACTGAAACAGGTTTTACACTTCTAAATTACAGAAAACTAGTTGTTTTGCAGATATAATTTTTCCCATTGCATGTGACACATAAGGCTGCACGATTTGAATCCCAGGCTTACTAATACATAGTTATTAACAGCTTGAATGGTTCATACTTTACACTCATCCCATTCCCCTATTCATTTATACAACAGAAATGAAAATAGCGTCCAGTAAATAAGATAACTGTAGCAGACAAAAATTGAAAAAAAGTCAACTTTTTGTCCTTTAATAAAGATATTGTTTAGTATGTTATTCACCGGCCGCTGTGGCCGAGTGGTTCTAGGCGCTTCTGTCCGGAACCGCGCTGCTGCTACGGTCGCAGGTTCGAATACTGCCTCGTGCATGGAAGTGTGTAATGTCGTTAGGTTAGTTAGGTTTAAGTAGTTTAAAGTGTAGGGGGGACTGATGACCTCGGATGTTAAGTCCCATAGTGCTTAGAGCCATTTGAATCATTTTTTTACTATGTTATTTAAAGATGAGGTATTCAGTTGACGTTCTTCACCGACTTCTTTGCAAAAGATATTAACATGTAAGACACTTATTTGTCAGAGAAATTCCTTAATTCTGTGCTTTCAGGGTATTTTTTGTGCACCTAAAGTTACTTTACATAAAATCATTCTGTTATTAACTACCATTTTTAAAAGAGGTTAATCAAAGCTACGGAACATATGCTTTTTAGAGCTATCTGTAATAATTTATAACGATGTATGGAATATTCAATGGTTGTTCATAGCATGTATATACCTTAAAAAACTGACTGAATCAAGTAAAAACGCATGCTAGTCCTAGTGTGCGAAATAGTTCTCTGGGGATAAGGCTCACTGCGTTTGGTGATAAATATTCCGTCGAATTTGCTATACCTCAGTTTTCTGTCAGTAGCCGTTACTGTGAGACACCGTATTTATTCGACGATAGCATCTAGCAACACGACGATGTCCTAACAGTGAAAATGTTAAGGAAATTATCAAGAAAGAGTAATGACTTTGAGGTGCTTCCCTATTCGTGCCACACACGATTTCTGGAGAGTACTTACATTGTAATATCTCATTGACATAAATTTTCTTTCTTTCACCTTGTTGTGAAATACTGTACTAAACCGACGATTCGTTTTGCTGCTGTGACACAGGTGGAAATGAAATACACCAAGCAAGATTAGAAGGTCTGTTTAGTGAGACTGTCGTACTTCAAGCTGGTGACATATGGTCTCCAAGATCAGACGAGTGCGTCGCAGGGCCGGCACATGCACTTTATCAGCACTAGAAAGCACGTCAACTCAAGAAGCGGTCTCACCTGCTGGTGACCGAGTCGCTTCACAACCACCAAGGTCTATAGCACGATAAGAAGTGCAGAAATTAAAAACAAAGTGAAATAAACGATTAGCTCTTCGGACTCACTATTGCTTCTCCCAGCCAGATACGTCAGTAACTCTCACGATGATCAGAGCAATTTCCTGTTTAGATAATTTAAATAATGATCTCGTCTCAGTAAATTTTTGCCGATCATGTTTCACGTTCAAAGTCGGCGTCCCACTCGGTTAGTCCTTTGGCGTGAGCTGCCTTCCTTTGCGCTTCATTTATCTAACGCCGATACTCATCTGAACCTGCAGAGAGTGCTTGGAATATTACTGGAGCACGCCGCAACAGTTCCTCTCGTCGTACATGGGTTGTGAAACTTTTTATAGCCTCGACCAGCCTACTGAAAGCACCTCCTTTTTGATATCGGAGTACTGATCTCTATCAATTCATGAGAGGCTCGTACCTTTGAACATCTAATAGATTTCCATCTCTCGCACATCTCACTCTGTAATCAAAATAAAATATTACTTTTGAAGATGGTAAGCATGTACTTTGTGCGGGAAATTACAGTAATGTATTACTCCATAAATTATCCAGATGTAAGTAGTTTACCTCGATGTAAAGTGCGTATTTTGGATTAATTTACTTTATTGCACAATTCAATGTTGCTTTCAACCTTAAAAATAGTGTATCAAATCATACGTCTCACAGCTTTTGCTATAAACAAATATATTTCATTCACCAACCCTTTTGAGTTTGTAGAGTCTCGGGTTCTCGCATAATTAATTTATTGAAGGAGTTTTCGTAAATGACAGTCAGTACTACCGCTCTAGCTTGCGTAGTTTCGGCTAGTAAGAACATTCCACAAGGTAGTGGACTTGTCTCATTACCATGGTCAGTATGGTAGCTGTGGATTTTACGTAGCGTTACTAGATTGTGCAACACTAAATATCTCAGAATTTATGTAGGCGTTGTTTCAGCGATGATCCTCGTCATGGCACATTTTGCGTTCCGTGCGTGCGTGCGGATGTGACGTATTTTGCCTGCAAGAAAATCCACCGTCTGTTCAGTGTCTCTCGCGCCCTGACGTTCACCTGGGAGTGAGGAGTTTCGTGTAATCCCCGTCCCTTGGATCTGACCATCGACATCCTACAGAAAGGCGTGCGCGTTTAGAAGTCAGATCTCGCATGTACGTCCTGATCTCCACTGCCTTACAAGCAGTTCTGTTCAGGATATCGCTAGAATATTCTAAGCAAAACCTAAATTTTATTTAAAATTATTTCATTATAAAGTTTTGGATCTAAAGCAGAGTTTCACCCTATGAAAACCACGGTTCGGTAGTTTTGGTACACTATAGAAATGTGAGGATTACAGGTAGTACTCGTATAACTGGTAAATAACTTTTAAGAAACACAGGAGATGAATTTGTAAATCAAAATTGTTCAGTAGGTTATTTGGACCTTTATAAATCCTCACTCAATTTCTAGCCGGTTCACCATTTTGGATATCAGGGGATTCTAACAAGACACGGATTGCATTTATAAAGGAAACCATTGGTCAGAGGTAACGCCCGATAGGTATGCGACACACTTAACGTACAGGTACGCGTGAGAACGACCTTAACTGACCTAACCTACTAGGAAAACTTCTAGAGTGTGGGCGTACTTATGATGGCCTACCGTAGCCTATGATGGTTATGCAATCTGAAGCTAAAGTGTATTTCTCTGCCCAGCCTGAATTCGAGATAGCTTATTAAATTTTTTAAACAAAGGAGAGAAACGACTCCAGTGTGAAACAATGTCGAGAAAAGAAGTATGGCAACCTTTCGGTGTTGGACTACAATTTTTTAATGTTTAGAGTGTAGTGGATCGAAGCCGTGGCTTTCCTAAGTGTGTGAAGTGCCTGTGTTATTTCTTCTACGGAAACTCCGGCTGCCGAACCGGATTTAAGATTTTGGCGGTTTCTCTAAAGTACCTGAGGCTTGTGCTGCAATAAACGCATGGGTGATTTCCCTCCACAGTCCAGTGCCCTGTCCCTTAAGACCTGGTCGTCGACTGGACTTTCAACCGTAATCTTCTGTATCTAATAGGAAAAACTGTCTAGTATGTTGATCATTTGGCTGCGTGTGACGCTTTATACGCCTTGGTTCAGTTAAGTTGCTTAGTGTATTTCTCACTTGCTGCAGGCCATGGTGTAGATGCTAGTTGTTACATAACGGTTTCCATGTTTACCGAAGAATGTTTTCTTGATACTATGAATATTACATCAAGCTTCTGAAACACAATAGTGTTCTAAGTTAAGATCTACTACGGCAGATATGCACTTCCCTCCTCTACCATTATTTAGTAATTTCAGAAGTTAAATTGCTTGCTACTGGATAACCTTTATCCTTATTGTACAACACAACTTATTTCCTCATTCCAGTTCAATGTGTAATCATTTCTGTTGCCATGACAAATGTTTAATTTTTCTGCTGGTTCTACTAAACTGACAAATCGTTCGTCATTATCAACAGGTGGAATTATTTTATCATGTGTATTGAAAGAGTAGATAACCCATTTTTTCTGGAAATTCCAGTGTGATTTTTCTGTAGCCCTGATACAGGAAATCTGGAGACCTGGTCTATAGATTGTATGTCTACGTTGTCTTGCAAGGAAGTTGTTCAGTAACTGATGGATCAGGTGGCTCTGAGCACTATGGGACTTACCTTCTGAGGTCATCAGTCCCCTAGAACTTAGGACTACTTAAACCTAACTAACCTAAGGACATCACACACATCCATGTCCGAGATTGGATTCGAACCTGTGACCGTAGCGGTCTGTGATAAGACAACAAAGACAAAAGGGAAATCGAGTGAATATTTATTCCAACGTCTAAACTGGAACTTTTTCGTCTCCATAGTATCACACTGTAGCTTACATTCTCTTCTTTGCGACAGCCATTCAGGTAAGCTGTCACTGCTATCATCTCACTCATAATGTCCCCACACGCTGCAGTGGCTACTGAAGTTTATAATGTTTTTTGAGTGAACTAGGATGATGTACCTGAAAAGGTAATTGCAGGTGGCCTATATATACGGATAAGGAGGAAAAAAGTACTTGACTTGTAGAAGTCGGGTCCCTGACTCCTGCCGTGGGGAGTGATTTGGGCGGCTGGAATGTCAGGACGAAGTGCTCTTCTCCCTCCGGGACGTGAGAAGCAGTAGTGGTAATGGTTGGAGCCAGTGAGCAAAACGTCCGTAATTGAGGAAATGTTTTATTCATAACAGTATCAGGAGTGGCAGTGATCGCCCTCCATTGTGAAGTTACGGCAGCATCTGCCAGTGGTGTATAGGGTTGACGGTTGGCGATATGAAACAAAAGTCAGCTCCAGCAGAACGGTGACGCAAGATGAAGGTGCGGCTATTGATGACGGCAACATAGGCTGCCCTGCGTACTGGCCTTCTTCTGCAGCAACAACAGAAACTGGAGCAGGATGGGTCAAACTGCATCCCCCAACGTGGCTTGTGACGATGGTGAGTGTCTGCTTTTGGCATCTAACAGCAACAACCTAGGCCCGCAGGGGTGGTGGACAGTGGCAGATGGACAACTAGATAGCCGAGGCTCGAACCCCCATCTCGGCAGAGAGATGGCCGTCAGTAGATGTTAGACGTGCAGTGGCGAAAACGCGTCGGGTGGGCTGCATACAGAGAACTCTGGCTGAGGGCTGCAGCTGTTGACAGCTCATTCATGTAGTGGCCAATTGCTGTTTTATCGTGGACAGCAAGTGGACTTCTGATAGTCAGTGGCTGGCGTTGACTGCATAAATGGGCGTACAGTGTACAACTAAAAACTACAGACCATACTTAGACTAAGGGTCTCATTAGGTGGTATATTTAGGAGCTGGGATGCTAACGTTTCTCCAGTGACAGTTGTCCTTGGAGCTGACACATCTAATTAATGGAAAACTGTTATTTCATTCGCGATGGATTTCTTGTCTAATACCTCTTCCAGAAACCTATCCACTGCTGTAACGTGTCGTAACTTCGGCTTTTAGAGATGCTGAATAGCGTCTTCACATCAGCAGTGTACTGATAACGTCATGTTGCATACTGATTACGTCGCCTTGGTCCACAGCACCAAGTTATTACGCTCATGGGCGCTTCTCTCCACATCATTTTGCTTAGTCGATGCAATCATGAACCGCATTATTACTGTATGCAGGTATATTCACATTCACTATATACATGTATGCATATTTGTAAAGATATTAGAGAACGTCAATGAAGCACGTTTTTCACGTGTCACAAATCTCGCAGGCGCACCTTTTCCCCGTTAGAGCTCCTTAAGGTGTCCTCGCTGGACTTGCCTCATTCCAACGTTCACACTTGGTTTGATTGTTTCGTATGCAACACGTTGCCATTGGAATCTGATTAGCAACACAGTTACATCATCTTACGCAAGGCAGGATATGTTTTCAGTCCTGTTAGTGAGGTGCCCATGCTCCCAAACAGAAAAAATACACATTATTATTGTTCACGTCATGTTGTGCTTACATGAAATTTGCTACTGATGTTTACAGTTTCTTTATAAATGATTACACTGTTATCGAGTTAACTGACATGCCTCTTATCCGTAAGGAGACATGATGCAACATTCGAGCAGCAAGGTGTCTCTATGGAGAACGATTCCCAAGCAGGGAGTTACCAAATCGTGTCACATTTCAAAGACGTGATGGCCGTCTTCTTAAAATAAGATCGCTTAGACCAGACTAACAGGAAGCTCGCAGATCTCGCAGTTTATGAATTGTTTAGTTTAAGAAAACCGAGGGCAACCCCAGCACCATCACGCAATCCATATCAAAGAAAGTAAATACCACCAACGCCAATGTGTGGAATGTTCTGCATCAGACTGGAATCCATCAGTTATCAGAATTTACCATACGTTGTTACTTACCGTCATACTCCGGTAATTAACAATGCACGTGCACGATATTCTGCTATTTCCAGGAAAGACGACAGTTCCGCAGAATTTGTACAAAGAGAATTCAGATCTCTATACCAGTGAAAGTTATAATGCGAGTGTTGCATTAATAACCATCAAAAACAAAAAAGGAAAGAAAGCGATGTAATTGTGTTGGTGGATCTCAACTAGTTACAGAAAGTGTTGCTACTTAAGACCTGAAATTTAGCAAAGCTTTGGGTGTTGATGAAATATTTCGGTCGCCACTCCGTTTAAGCACAAAATTTGTGAAATTGACTTTGTTGAGTCAAAATTAGAAACGTTGGGAATCACCACAGAATTCATCAACCGACCACGGCATAACAGCCCGGATAATTATAATGGACATGATATTTCCGGCTGTGAAAGTTTACATTTTAGGATCAGACGCCTCTACGGGGAGGAGACGTCAAGAGAAGTGCGACGCCTGGAAGGACTCCAGAAGAAGAGAGTGCAGCTTTTGTGTTCCCTCACATTCCTGTCTCGTTGCAGAGCCGTCGGCGTTATACCGAAGTTTCTTAAGATAAAGAGACTGTTCTATTCGGGAAAGGCACAACGCATTTTCAAACGGACTGAGGAGGCCTTACTACGAGAGCGCATTCAGCAGAACCGACGGGACTTGGCAAGCACAAACTGTAAGTTAATGTCTCTCCATACTACGATCAGTAATAAACTGTGCAGCGGTGACTGGGATAAAGTTGATAGACTACTGCATGATACCATGGGGAAGCGTATGTTGACGACGTATAGAAGACAGAAGAAGAAGTTTGATAATTTGCTACCTAATCAGACTGTTCGGCATTTAGACGTTTCCCGGACCTTTATCAATTTGTCCAAACGTTCGTTATCTGACGATGAGACATCTGTGCTTGCCAAGGGAGGAAATTTTGCTGTTAGTCCGCGTTTTGTGCCCACGGAAGAAATTATAGCCAATGTAGAAGCAGGAATTCGCAGTGTAGATTCTGTAATAGCTGGAGAAATCCGTATAGAAACAGTGAGAATATTAGCCAATGCAAAACCGCCGGAAAGTAATACAACTGTGGGTGAGAGAAGAGCTTCAAAACTCCTGAATGACGACGACAGTATTTTGGTTCTCCCAGCTGACAAAGGAAGCGCAACGGTGGTTATGGATGTGGCCGACTATCAGGGAATAATTACGGATCTACTGGATCCGCAAACATATAGGAAGCTGAATAAGGACCCGACTAACAACGTTCTCAGAACTGTGTCGCGGTTAATAAAAAAGTCCTCCATTGAAGAGAGTGTACAGAAAGGTCTCTGCAGTTCGGTTGCGCTACCACCGAGGCTTTATGGGTTGCCCAAAATTCGTAAATAAAATGTTCCGTTAAGACCGATACTAAGTGCCATTGGTTCGCCCACCTACTCGTTAGCCAAGTTTTTGACTACGCTGTTAAAACCACATGTGGGCCGTTCGGACTCATATATAAAGAATTCGACACATTTCATCAGCAGATTGAATGGCATAGTGGTCCAGCCGGAGGACATATTGGTCAGCTTCGATGTGGTATCGCTGTTTACCATGGTTCCACTTAATGATGTATTGGAACAGCTGGATCGAATTTTTCCTGCCGATATTTTAGAGCTGTTTAAGTGTTGTTTGACGACCACATACTTCAAGTGGAATGAACAGTTTTATGAGCAAACGGATGGCGTGGCTATGGGAAGCCCCCTAAGTCCCGTAATTGCTAACTTCTTTATGGAGATATTCGAAGAACAGGCCTTAGGTACTGCCAGCAAGAAACCAAATGTATGGTTCCGATACGTGGATGACACGTTTGTGTTGTGGAGACATGGTATGGAGGAACTAAGCCGGTTCCACGAACATCTGAACAGTATAAACTCAAGAATTCAGTTTACAATGGAGGAGGAGGTAGACGGCAAACTACATTTCCTCGATGTGCTTGTGTTTAGAAACGAAAATGGTAGTTTGGGCCACTCAGTGTTCCGCAAACCCACGCACACAGACCGTTATTTGCACCGGGATTCGAACCACCACCCACAACAGAAGCGGGGTGTTATCAAGACGTTAGCGGACAGAGCTAGAAATATTTGTGAACCTGAGTTGCTCGACGCTGAGATGGAACATCTCCACAATGCACTAACGAAGAACGGATATTCGTTCGCCGAAATAAAACGTGCGTTGAGGCAGCCATGCAGAAATCATACTGACGTACAGGCTACTGCAAAATCTAAGGTTTTCCTGCCGTTTGTTAAAAATGTAACGGAAAGAATAGGGAGGATCTTGACGAAGCGGAATATTACCGTAATTTACAAGCCCACCAGGAAGATACAGGAATACCTTAGACCTGCCAAGGACGCTCGCAAACCATTGGAAAAATCTGGAGTTTATAGGATCCCATGCAGCTGTGGTGATGTTTATGTGGGTACCACCAAAAGAACTGTTTCTAAACGTTTGGAAGAGCACAAGGGAAATTGTAGAAGAGGAGAAACGGAACGATCAGCTGTTGCGGAGCATGCTTTCCAGCCAGGGAACCACAATATTCGTTTCGAGGAGACGCAAGTACTAGCGGCCACGAGCGGATACTACGAAAGGCTCTACAGGGAGGCAATCGAAGACGCTAAACACCCAAATAATTTCAACCGAAAGGAGGAGGGCGTCAAATTAAACGGTATATGGATGCCGGTGTTAAAGAAGATGTGTACCACCGGTCCACTACTGGGTGATGGCAACGGCGATCGACGGCGACGGACAGCGGCCAATTGCAATGACGTTTTCAAAACACGTGACGTCACGCCGCGGCGCGGGGGCGCGCGGACACGGATTTTACCGGCAGTCAGTAGCGAGCCAGTGTGTGTGTTGGACCTTCCATCAAGCTACGGACCCCCTTGAAGATGTCTCCCGCAGTCGGAGACGAAACGTTGGGAATCACCACAAAATTCATCAACCGACCACGACATAGCAGCCCGGATAATTATAATGGACAAAATTAGAATTTACATAGCAAGTATTGAACTTTGTGTAGGTAACGAAAATAAATGCATGCACAAGAACGCGGTTGAAAATGCATGATATTATAAAGTATTTGGAATTACTTACTTTTATTTCCGTCATCCCTTCTTCGGTGTAGGGATTGGACATTAGGAGCGAAACCTTAAACGCATGTCTTACACCCTTTTTAATCCGAGCACTTTTTACGGACGTGTCTTGATTTTTCCTCGTCCTTGCTTCCATTATCAACTGCAAGATTAGAACTTCCCCATGGTGGCTTTTTGTTTTCCTAAAGCCAAACTAATCGTGTAGCAGATTCTGAATTTTCTTTTCCATTTTCTCGCATATTATTTTTGCCAGCGGCTTGGATGCATGAACTGCTAAGCTGATTGTGCGGTAGTTCTCGGACTTTTCGGCTCTTGCTATTTTCAGAATTCTGTGGAAGATGTTTTTCCAAAAGTCTGATTGTATGTCGCCAGTCTCACATTCTACGTGAATAATCTTTTCGTTGCCACTTCCCCCAAATGATTTTAGAAATCCTTTCTGCCTTATTGGATCTTAAATTGTACAAACCTCTTTTAAATTCTGCCTCTAGTAATGGATACCCTACTCTTTCTTGTCGACTCCTACTCCTTGTTCATCAGACGAATCCTCCCTCTCGTAGAAGGCATCAGTGCACTCTTTTCAACTGTCCGCTCTCCTTAACATTTTACAGTGGAATTCCCATTACACTCTTAGAGTTACCGCCCTTGCTTTTAATTTCACCGAAGTATATGATTAAGGCTATACCAAAATTAGTAAATGCTTCTTGCAATGCATACTTACACAGATGCAGTAACATGTTGAATTCATTTGATTTTTCATTAATGTATAGTGCTAGCTTTTTGAATACAGCGAATTCTCGGCAGAAATCATCTGTATTAAATTCTTTCGAAAATTTCTGTGCTAGATTATCTCAATTTCTCTGCAGATCCTCAGTCGGCCAGTTGATACGTTTGGCCACTGAGGAAGGCGAAATTTTCTTGTAGACTCCTTCCTCTGTCTACTCTTGATTCAAAATGTTTTAGAATTCTGTCAAATACAACTTTTATATCTTTGAAAAATGGCTCAGTCACTTAAAGTGCTCTTAATTCGATTTCAAGACTTCATTGTGTTTCCTTTTCGTTCTGTAAGTTCGTTTGCTTTTAAGAACTGGCTCGATTTCCAACTTTCTAGATACAGTTACTGCTCCTTTTATCCTCCCTTCTATTGGCTTTTCTCTCATTTCTTGCAATATCTCAACAAGACCTTGCATTAGCGCCACATAAACTGCAATGATAATGTCCTCTTTCTGTATTACAACGTTCACTCAATTAATCTGCCGAAGAACGATAGACAGTGCTTAATCTATGGCCAGTTTCATACTTAGATCTGTGGCAAGAGACGATTCATCATTTGCTCCCAGATCTTTGACAACTTTCGGTGTTTAGCCGATATCTTGTTTGACTAATTCATTATCAGACGCCATTTGACTATCTTCTGTGCGGATGCACGAAGAGTGCCCTAACTGTTACGGGAATCGGCAAAAAGCCGCGAGGAATGACTATAATGGTCAGGGGCACTATGAATATAGTGCGGGACAATAAGTTGAAAACGTGGGTCTCACGGGAGGCGTGCCAGAGATAAGTCCCTGCAGTCACACTATCTTCTGTGTCCTCGTTGGCTCAGATAGATAGAGCGTCTGTCATGTAAGCAGGAGATCCCGGGCTCGAGTCCCGGTCGGGGCACACATTTTCAACTTTCCCCGTTGACTTATATCAACGCCTGTATACAGCTAGGGCATTCATTTCATTGTAATTTAGTCCCTTTTAAGTTGGTTTTTGTACACTTTTACTTTATTTTCCACGGAATGGACCCGAAAAAAAGAAAAGAAAGCCAAACAGGCTAACCGCTCTTGACATGACGAATCTGAATGCACACCCGCATTTAAACAGGGTGCTAAACATGGTACACACTCCGCCAGCTGGTTCAGTTCCATAACTTTGGACTGGACTCCTTTTACATGCCGGCCATATTAGTCACGTTATCTTAAGACTGTCAACGACGTTTTTGCACAGACTATCAGCTTCTAGTTTTTCTAGAATCCGCTCCATGATATACTTATATATTCTCCTGTCTTTCTGTCAACTTCTATAAGACCATGAATGCTTCCTTTTATTTCAAATTCAGTTTCTGTTATTTTCAGAGAACGAATCACCTGCCTCATTTGTTCTTTGTGAGATACAACTGGAGGGCAGTCAAACATGATGGTGAAACAGTTGGTCTCGCATTGATAATGCTATTTCGAACTTTGTTTTCCAATTACATCGATTATTTGATTTGTATTATCTTCGACAAATAGGATACCGTCCTTTTCCTACGTGGTCTAATTGGTACATGAGAGTAGCATTGTATTTGGCGAGCACAGGTACCGAATTAAGAAAATTTCCTTGACTAGTATGACGATAATTTTCAGTGAGAAGAAAGACAATTTGTAGCAATACACATGATAGGCTCCATTATTACATAAACAATATGTCTCCACATTTCTTTCTCCGAGAGAATTAATCGCTCAATGTCGCGATCGACGCCCTGGCATAATTTCATTTGTTGCAGACTGGTTTTAGCATCTGATAAAACATTCTTTATGTGTTTGTGATGCTTAACCTTTCTGAAGCCTCTTCCCACCTAACAAACCCTGTGCACACAAGGCTGATGTAGAAGTGTTGGCGTAGAGCTTTCAGGTGTTACAGTAAATTGGATTTTTTGTTTTCGATCAAAGAAGACAGGATATTTTATTATTTTCCTAATTGTCATTTTTCCGTATTACATGTGATGTAGCAAACGTCAACTGTGGCGTTCAGATTCGATGTTGTATGCATGTATGTATTGAACTGGGAACCTAGAAACGACGGAAGGGCTTCGTCCCGCCGTAGCCCTCAGTGGTACACCACTCCGCAACAGGCTACAGCAGTCCACTCATCCCACCGCCATCCCACACCGAACCCGTGGAGAAGTGTTTGCGCAGCAATCGCCGACTCAGTGTAACTGAGGCGGAATAAGGGGTACCAGCCCGCATTCGCCACGGCAGATGGAAAACCGCCTTAAAACACATCCACAGACTAGCCGGCACAACGGACCTCGACAGTAACCCACATGGAGGATTCGTGTCGGGGACCGGCACGCCTTCACGCTCGGGAAGCAGTGCGTTAGACCGCACGGCTAGCCGGACTGGCAGATTCTATGTTACTTGAATTTTTATCATTTAGTGATAATTTTCATTTAGTAACACAGCTTCCTAGCTGAAAAATTACCTTTGTGTATCTGTAAATCTTTAGTGGTTCGGCCATGCTCCTGGATCCATGAGATCTGTAATTTTGTCCTTGCTACTCGACTGCAGTAAGTCACTAGATGCTAGCTCAACCTCAATTTTCTACGGAGATAATACTGATGATGAAGACTGTTTAGCATCATCTGAGCCTTGAAGCTTAGATTGTTCAGTCGAATTATCTTGAATATCCAAATTACAAGAATTATTCGAAGTACCTCAAATCGTAATATCGGAAGTACCAGTGGAGCTTAATAATGCACCTGCTTCGTAAAGCCATATTCTCATCTTAGAAACTTATTTATTTACTTTTTGAATTTTATCTTTAGCTCCTTTTTCCTTTTTGAGCCCAAGAGATTTAGTTCTTGGTACATTCATCAATTAATCTTTACTACCTAAATAATTTAATACCGAATTATCGGTCTTACATTGAAAATGATGATCATTTGTGTATATGTATAATATATGTCGTTTATACTAATATCAAATATGATTTTTTTTAAATTTTAGCCTTTAGCGTTCTGGCAAAACCTGTCTGTCAAAATTTCTTGTCCTTGGATACACTTCATGTCATTTTGGGGTATCTGACTAGACTGTTAAACCGATAAGATAGTACAACATGTAATCTTCCTTACATGTTATTGCTATTAATCGTTTATTTCCACTACGGTTGTTTAAATTTATGGATTTCGCTAGTAATTGTAACAACGTGATTTTTCGCATAACCAATCAACTACATAGACAAACAGCGATCTTCCCTTGACGTTCAGTCGTTCAGGTTTATCCGCCTTGGCTAGTGTAGCCTCATTTCCTTTTGTCTGCGATAAGGATTTTTTCCTAGATGCGACGGGGATTCACCTGTCAGAGACCCCACATACACTACGCATGCATTTGAAAATTAGCTTCGCGTACATTTAGAAATCATCTTAGGATTTGTTCAAAAACTACCTTTTATGCAATTCAAAATCAAATGAGTAATCGATAGAAGAACCTTATCTGATTGCTAGGCACTTCATGAAGCAAGTTTATTTTCTTAAAACATATGAATTTGGCACCCCCTGAAATGGCCATCCGGTGCAGACACCCTGATCTCCGCCCTCCCCCCCTCCCTCACCGTCCTGCATCCGAGACAGGATGAAGCGACTGTGATAATGAGTACCACGACTGGCAGTTCACCAAAAGAAGAATGGACATCTGAGAAGGCTAATCACAATAGATGAACAGGTAAATATAGGTTGAAGGAAGGATATCACGTAAAAACCTTAGGTAACAAATATATTTCAATTAATCGACAAAAATGAAAGCACAAAATTAATCATAAAAAGAGAGAAATAAAGCAACGTAAGTCACTTAGGACTAAAAAATTGGAATCGAAAGACAACCAAGGAGAAGTGCCATTAGGAAAAGGTGAAGAAATCGAAAAAGAAATGGCCGTCGTATGGACTGATTCAGCATATGTAACATTCAAGTATAAGTTCAGTGACATTAAAGACAAAGGTGTCAACGTTAACAGTGTAAGAGGGACAACACCGCTGAGCGCGGAGGAGAGATCGGATATGTGGAATGCCTTTACGATGGGGGCGAGATTGGTGAGATATCTCTGGTTAGGTAACGGTAAACGAAATAGCAGACAGTGAGAAAGACGTAGGGGAAACAGTATTAGAGTCAATTTAACTACAACCAAACGACTATTCAACTTGGTATGTAGAATCTACGACTCAGGAGACACGCCATCGGACTTTCGAAAAAAATCTTCCACACAATCCCGAAGACAGCAAGATCCGAAAACTGCGAGAATCATGGTACAATTACCTAAACAGCTTATGTACCCGAATTCACGACTGGGATTAACAATTAGCGTGAAAGAGTAACAATGGTACGATTTCCTGATCACACTGTTATATTGACTGCGCGTGATTAACTAAACCTAACAATCGAATGAGGACACGCTACGGATTCAGAGTAAACCGAATAATGAGGAGTATCAGAAGTCCAGTCTGCGATAACATCAAAACTGTGAGCCACGAAGTAGACGAAGTGAAAAAACTTTGAAACCTTGCGAGGAACATAACACAAGACGGACGAAGCACGGAGAACATAAAAGACAGATTAATACTCGCAAGGAGGCCATTCTCGAGCAAAAGAAATCTATTAGTGTCAAACACTGGCATTAATTTGATGGAAAAGATTCTGTGGCAATATATCTGGAGCTCAGCATTCTTTGGAAGCGAATCACGGGCTGAGGGTAAAATAAATGGTTCAAATGGATCTGAGCATTTCTGAGGTCATCAGTCCCCTAGAACTTAGAACTACTTAAACCTAACTAATCTAAGGACATCACACACATCACACATCCATGCCCAAGGCAAGATTCGAACCTGCGACCGTAGCGGTCGCGCGGCTTCAGACTTTAGCGCCTAGAACCGCTCGGCCACTCCGGCCGGCGGCTGAGGGTAAGCTGAGAAGAAGAGATGGAAGCGTTTCGATGGGGCACAATAGAATGGTACTGGAAATCAGGTGAACTGATAAGAGATGAAAATCGGTCAGCACAGAAATACGTGGAAAACACTGAAAAGATGGATGTTATAGAGGACAGGACTAAACGACAGTGTTCAGATACAAAGGAATGAATTGTACGGTTCTTGAGGGAGCTATGAATGGCAAAATATTTTAGGAAGAAGAGATTGAAATAAATCCAACAGAGAACTGAGAATGTTGTTAGCTTAGAGGGAAACATACAACGGGTGGAGGGGCCTGTGGGTGCAACTGGATTGAGCAATGGACTTAACTAGTGTGACATATTATACTCTGAAACCTTTCCGCGTGTTGTAGAGGTTCTCCTGCACAAGCACGTCGAGTCCAGATGTGACTGCTAGATACTAACCAGGAACCATAAGAGAATTTTCTTAATCAGGTACTGCAGGCTAATCTGAGCTTCTGCAGTTGTAAAATGGCAGTTTGTTTCTCCCCACATTTTTTAAAAAATTTTATCATTGCGACAAAGCAATTAATTATGTTGTTAAATTTGGATAATTTGTGACAACGCTTGCTCCTTTTTTTCAATTTGGCCATTACGCCTAATAACCCTGTTTTTTCATTTTTTCAAAAAAATAAAAAAGACTATCCCTTTTGGTGGCAAGAACTGTGACAGACCGCGTAAAGTATTTCAGTCAATCAAATTTCAATGACAAATAGCATGAAACCACTCACTGTCTGCACTACTTGAAAGCATTAACTACGTGTGTAGCAGGAAAATACTGGTGGAAATTATGTAAATCCCTCAATGAAATAAAAATTGCATTGTGCATTATAAAACTGTATGTTACAAATGTGTGGCCAGAACTAATTCTACATCGTTCATTACCGGGCCAGTAGAATGGGAATGCATAAATATTGCAGACGAGGCACTTTCCACGTACGCTATAAAAATACTTCCGTATGATTCTTCACAAAATTCCAAACCATATTGCTGTAATACTCATACACGTAAAAAACGATAACTCTGTCTACTGTCCCTTGCCGACACTTTAGTACAGAACGACCGCCGTTTAGCCCTCCCCCAGTGACGTAATTACATGCGATGTGGAGGGAGTCGTGATCAACTCATTGCTCTCCCTGTCGTTGTCAGTTTTCGTGACCTAGTGTCGCCGCTAATCGGTCAAGTAGCTCCTCAAATGCCATAACGAGGCTGAGTGCTCTCTGTTCCATTCCTCCCGCTAAGGAAAGCACACTGACAGCACCGATAATCGAAACAGGGTCGCGTCTGACTACATTTTTCATATATATTTCTTCTTCCTCTTTCTCTCTAACCGTATCCTCGCCTACAGTTATGTGCGGTTCCACATGATATTTCTCAAATACTGAAGACGAGAGCTTTGCTGTGTGTGTTTCTTTTTTCCCTGGTCGAACGCTCTAAGATACCGTGGCGGAGATACTTAGGTACGGAGGCGGACACTTACGCCAACACCAGAAGCATTTCGACGTTTTTATAACGTGTCTTACTCTGCCGTACCTCACTGTGTCGGTAAGGACGCAGGCCCCGACACACACTGTCTGAGCCCCCTCAGTGCTGGTGGATAAGTGCAGCTACGGAGATAATGCTTCAGTTCAAATTAATAGCGCCAGTGCCCCAATTCCAAATGCTGAAAAATATAGTGTGACAAAACGTTCACAGGTTGTTTCGCATCTTCATCGTATTGTACTGCAGCTATCCAGATATGCGTTTACCTCCTGTTGATCAAGTATCGACCACTTTCCCATGAGATAAATTGACTGATGCGCCAAAGAGAACCATGCAACAGGAGATGCGCCGGGAGGAACAGCTGTCTTTCTAAACGGTTCCATAAAATATTATATCCCACACGTATAGTTTCAATAACTTCGTCTTCCATTCCATGTCTGTTTTTCTTAACATTAAAACCTTCACGTTGAGGAATACTTTCATTCTAGTAATCAATCTACTTTGATCATTTACTTGGTAACCCCTTCAAACAAGCAAATTTTGTTCACCTGCCCACTTCGATTGTTCATTGAGAGTCCCCGTTCACTTTTAAGTTCCCCTGTATCATTTTAGAGTAAAAATAGCTGAATTTATTGCGAATCTTGTCAGTGGTGTTCGTTAACCTTACATTGTTATTTCCCTTCTGAAATTTCCATTCGCACTTACACATAGTAAACAGCACTGAAGACATGTTGCAAATTTGCATTGGATTCACCTTACTCATTTTTGTCCTTCTGTTACCTCCTATTCCTTTGTCTAAGTTTTGAAGATGTAGGAATATTTTACTTCCATGCTCGTGAAATCATCGGTTCTTAAACAAAAAAATTCATTTTCCAGTTCACACTATCGTATACTTGGATTACATTAGATTAGATTCAGTTTTACTCACATTTTGTTGTGGTCTTCAGTCCTGAGACTGGTTTTATGCAGCTCTCCATGCTACTCTATCCTGTGCAAGCTTCTTCATCTCCCAGTACTTACTGCAACCTACGTCCCGCTGAATATGCTTAGTGTATACATCTCTTGGTCACCCTCTATGATTTTTACCATCCACACTGCCCTCCAATGCTAAATTTGTGATCCCTTGATGCCTCAGAACATGTCCTACCAACCGGTCCCTTCTTCTTGTCAAGTTGTGCCACAATCTCATCTTCTCCTCAATTCAATTCAATACCTCCTCATTTGTTATGTGATCTACCCATCTAATCTTCATCATTCTTCTGTAGCACCACATTTCGAAAGCTTCTATTCTCTTCTTGTCCAAACTATTTATCGTCCTTGTTTCACTTCCATACATGGCTACACTCCATGCAAATACTTTCAGAAACGACTTCCTGACACTTAAATCTATACTCAATGTTAACAAATTTCTCTTCTTCAGAAATGCTTTTCTTGCCATTGCCAGTCTACATTTTATATCTTCGCTACTTCGACCTTCATCAGTTATTTTGCTTCCCAGATATCAAAACTCCTTTACTACTTTAAGTGTCTCATTTCCTAATCTAATTCCCTCAGCACCACCTGACTTAATTCGACTTCATTCCATTATCCTCGTTTTGCTTTTGTTGATGTTCATCTTATATCCTCCTTTCAAGACACTATCCATTCCGTTCAACTGCTCTTCCAAGTCCTTTGCTGCCTCTGACAGAATTACAATGTCTTCGGCGAACCTCAAAGTTTTTATTTCTTCTCCATGGATTTTAATTCCTACTCCAAATTTTTCTTTTGTTTCCTTTACTGCTTGCTCAATATACAGATTGAATAACATCGGCGAGAGGCTACAACCCTGTCTCACTCCCTTCCCAACCGCTGCTTCTCTTTCATATCCCTCGACTCTTATAATTGCCATCTGGTTTCTGTACAAATTGTAAATAGCCTTTGGCTCCCTGTATTTTACCCCCGCCACCTTTAGAATTTGAAAAAGAGTATCCCAGTCAACATTGTCAAAAACTTTCTCTAAGTCTACTAATGCTAGAAACGTAGGTTTGTCTTTCCTTAATCTTTCTTCTAAGATAAGTCGTAAGGTCAGTATTGCCTCACGTGTTCCAATATTGCTACGGAATCCAAACTGATCTTCCCCAAGTTTGGCTTCTACTAGTTTTTCCATTCGTCTGTAAAGAATTCGCGTTAGTATTTTGCAGCTGTGGCTTATTAAACTGATTGTTCGGTAATTTTCACATCTGTCAACACCTGCTTTCCTTGGGATTGGAATTATTATATTCTTCTTGAAGTCTGAGGGTATTTCGCTTGTCTCATACATCTTGCTCACCAGGTGGTAGAGGTTTGTCAGGACTGGCTCTCCCAAGGGCGTCAGTAGTTCTAATGGAGTGTTGTCTATTCCCGGGGTCTTGTTTCGACTCAGGTCTTTCAGTGCTCTGTCAAACTATTCACGCAGTATTGTATCTCCCATTTCGTCTTCATCTACATTTCCAGAATATTGTCCTCAAGTACGTCGCCCTTGTATAGATCCTCTATATACTCCTTCCACCTTTCTGCTTTCCCTTCTTTGCTTAGAACTGGGTTTCCATCTGAGCTCTTGATATTCATTTACTTACATAGACCCAAAGAATGAGATGATTCTTGTGGGTGTGGAACATGTCAGAAAGCATAATATCAAAACAGAAAACATTTGAATATAATACTTACTACACTGATCATTTGTCAGGAGATTATCGAAATAGGTGAGTACAATGCGGTAAACTGGTACATCTAATATTTACACAATTAACACCCTGTCAGAATGAAACATTGTTTTGCGCTATTAATAAACTTATCATACACGAAATGCCTAATCTTGAATGTTGTGACCAAGTGCTGTCGAAACTGAAATCTAATACAAATTTTTACTTAAGCGGGCTTAACAGTCTCTGTTGAGATATTCATCTATAGAGTAGAAGGAGTTGCCTATCAAAAAGTCTTTCAAAGTCCATTTAAACCGTCCTTTATCAGAAATCAAGTTTTTATTGGTTGCTGCCAATTTATTGAAAATGTGTGTTCTTGAATATTGGACCCCTTTTTGGACCAAGTTTTTATATACATTGTTCATATTCCTAGTGTTGATACTATATATTGAGGTATTGGTTGGAAATAGAGATGTATTACTTGCAACAGATTTCATTAAGGAATAAATGTGCTGTGAAGCAGTGGTTAGAATACAAGGTTCCTTCAACAGGTTTCAATATGATGTTCTTGAATTTACACCACAAATGCTTCTTATCATATGCTTTTGCACCCTTAAATTTTTTTCTCGGTTTTATGAGTTGCCCCAGAATAGGATCCCATACGATATAACAGAATGAAAGTAAGCAAAGTATGCAAGTTTCTTTATATTTATATCTGCGACATCTGACATCATTCTCACTGCAAATACAGACTTGTTTAGGCGCTTAAGCAATTCTGTGGTATGTCCTTGCCAATTTAATTTGTTATCGAGTTGTCATCCCAGAAATTTAATACTGTCAACCTACATGTCTTCCTATGTTATACACATGCTGGAAGGTAATCTCTTACAGGTTCTGAACGGCTTATAGTGGGTCATCTCAAAGTTTAATCAGAGTGAATTAGCTTTAAGCCACTTATTAATGTCAATGGAAATTTGATTAACATATATTCCTAAATCTGTACTTGCTACTTTTTGCAATGTTTGTATCATCTGCAAACAAAACAAACTTAGCATCTGGCAATGTAACAGATGAGAGGTCATTAATGTACACAAGAAAAAGCAATGGACCCATGATGGAACCTCGAGGAACACGACGTGTAAGTAATTCCCAATCAGATGAAGACTGACTGCTTACTGCACAGGTGTTTAGCAGTAACACACTTTGTTCCCGTTAGATAGATAAGACTGAAACCATTTCACAACATTGCCGGTGACACCATAATATTCTAATTTTATTAAGAGAATGCTGTGGTTCATACAGTCAAAGGCTTTTGAGAGGTCACAGAAAATGCCAGTGGCGCCTAGTTTACTATGTAATGAATTAATTACATTCTCACTGTAAGTGTATATAGCTTCTTCCATATCAGAACTCTTAAGAAATCCAAACTGTGACTTGGACAATATATTATTTGCGGTCAGATACTTAAGGAAAGGCTTAAACACTTAGCGTGGTTAAGAGAGTGGATCAGCTTTGAAAGGTATGTTAGCATCAAGGACACTTCCATTGGAAACTAGGGGACATGCATGAACTTGTCTCTCTCCCTGTACAACATTAAAATATTTATATAGTTACCGCTATTTTATGTAGTTCATAGGTGACTTGCCGATAAAAAGAAAATTAATATTGAAGCAACTAACACTGTTGAAATCAGCCGCGCGGGGTACCAGCGCTGTCTGTGGCGTCTTGTTACGGTCCGTTCGGCTCCCTCGTCGGAGGTTCGAGTCTTCCCTCGGGCATGGGCGTGTGTGTTATCCTTAGCATAAGTTACTGTAAGTTAGATTAAGTAGTGCGTAAGCTTAGGGAGTGATGACCTCAGCAGTTTGGTCCCGTAAGACCTTACCATAAATTTCCATATTTCCTGTAGAAAGTAACTTGGTTGTGGACACGTACAGTTGCTGGAGAAAAATATCTCGCTTTTCTTTTGACCTTATGAACTTTTAGGAAGAAGCAGCGAGTGTTTAAAAATAAGAAACAGGCACACACTGGGTAATCGTCACTGGGCAATCGACTGCGCCACACAAACATTTAATAATATTCGTCACAACAGTTGCATATTCAGAGATATACTTTACAATAAAACTTACTAACAGAGATGATCCACCAAGTAAAGATGTCACAGACTGTGAAGTAAAGACTTTATTTCATGGTTGCTAACCGCATATAGTGAGCATGGCACGTACCTCTTGACAAATGCTAAAAGAATATTTAATAAGGAGTCTTTAAAAAGGCTATTCAAGAGGAAGAAGTTTCTTCACACTCAAAATATTTTTAGCTTAGTACCAACCAACCTATCATAATCATGAAGCGGAGGATAAAGCACTCTGATTTTAAATTACTCGACTCCTTTTAATGTTGAACTCTTTCAATAAACTTTTTCGAAATCCTTTGATTATACTTCCTTTTCTAAAACACATCAATAGGTCTCTGATACCTTCATCTCATAGTAAACTAAAACATATCTTCATTTTGTTCCTCTTCAGAATTAAATTTCTTTCTTCAGTTTATGAGTCTAAAACGTCACGCAGATCCTCCAACAGTTTTCACGTTTACTAATGCTTTCCTCCTTCGTTTTTATGGCAAAAATGCAGCCGATCTAATGATGAGTTTCCCCCATGACCCAATGACTTTCGGAACCACGTAGGCATCGTCCACACCGTCCGATTGCCTTATGCTTCCATCATTAAATGTTCTCTACAATTGTTACTGCATCGTATTAATTGTTAAATATTTACAAAAAAGCATATCAATTAACATGAAAGAATTGTAGCCAGATAATACACACAAAGTGAGGAACTGAGAAAGGGATTGCTTGTTGTTCGCAGCCTGTATAACAGGAAAGAAGCATTCAGACGGAGGAAATATGTGCTGTTGTTTGCAGCGTGACTCTGCGCCAAATATTTAACTTTAACAAACAAGGTAACGCAGACCGGCTGAGTAAAATGTTCATTTGAAATTACCGGAAAGTACACGTTTTATCCTATACGTAACAACGTATGGAACAGCAAATCCCAAAATTCCACGAGCTTAAAGTACATATTTCGTATTTGACATGTGAAATTAAGATCAGGTAGTGTGTAAGGGTAAGGTAACTCGATCCCTGTAACTGTTAATAAATATTTGCCTCAGGCGCCCTTTAAAGCACGTTGAAATTGCATTGGTTTCGGTGCAAAAGAAAAGTTTGTTAGGTAAATATTTTTCAACAAGTGCACGGAACGGTAATTTCATTTTCGCTTTTTCAGTATTTTTAGAAAAGTGTTGGTTTGTTTTATTAAAAGCCTCATAATTTCAAAGCTATCTTCTTGTATCCAGAATTTCAGCCAGAGTAAAAAATCTCTGTCGTCTCGAATCATCTCTCTTCACCCTCAGTACAGCATTTTGCCATTCATAAAGCAGAAACATTTCTCGTCATTTTCACTGAGCCTTTTAAAGACGGAGATGCAATTCTAAATGAAGCTGCACTTGAGTAAACGTTTTACGTAACTGTTTACTACTAAATCCTAATTCATGTTCTCAAAATTAACAATAAGGGTTGAATGGAGGTTTTTGTGATGCAATAAAATCTAAATTGTTCTGATAGCGATTATATACACAAAATGGAATTACACTGACGGAAAAAAATCGCAGTACCAAGAAGGAGTTGTGTGACATAAACGAAAGTTGGTAGGCGTGTTTCTACATCTGAAAGATGGCGTCAGTTTAAATTTAGCGCCAGTCGCATAAGAGTGGAGCGTTAATTACATAGTACATGGCGATTTGATGTTAGTCAAGAATGTCTTTAAGGCAACGAAGACCGTATTAACACACTTCACTGCATTTGAACGGTCGTGTAACTGGGCAGAAAAACCTGGGTGTTTCTTCTGCGACACTGTAGACTTGACAGAGATTTAGCTGGCACGTTCCTGTACGGTCGCAAGAAGACTGTGCTAAGGAAAGCCACGTGGCACTACCAGGACGAAAGGTCATCGTGTTCGGCGTATGGCTGTGACCCGTCGTACCCGATCTGCAGCAGCAATTTGAGATGCAGTTGGCTCAACAGTGAGTATGTAATGGAAAATCGACGGTAATTAACACACTGTACCTATACAGGGTGTTACAAAAAGGTACGGCCAAACTTTCAGGAAACATTCCTCACACACAAAGAAAGAAAATATGTTATGTAGACATGTGTCCGGAAACGCTTACTTTCCATGTTAGAGCTCATTTTATTTCTTATCTTCAAATCACATTAATCATGGAATGGCAACACACAGCAACAGAACGTACCAGCGTGACTTCAAACACTTTGTTACAGGAAATGTTCAAAATGTCCTCCGTTAGCGAGGATACATACATCCACCCTCGGTCGCATGGAATCCCTGATGCGCTGTTGCAGCCCTGGAGAATGGCGTATTGTATCACAGCCGTCCACAATACGAGCACGAAGTCTCTACATTTCGTAGCGGGGTTGCGGGGACAAGAGCTTTCAAATGCCCCCATAAATGAAAGTCAAGAAGGGTTGAGGTCAGGAGACCGTGGAGGCCATGGAATTGGTCCGCCTCTATCAATCCATCGGCCACCGAATCTCTTGTTGAGAAGCGTACGAACACTTCGACTGAAATGTGCAGGTGTTCCATCGTGCATGAACCACATGTTGTGTCGTACCTGTAAAGGCACATGTTCTAGCAGCACAGGTAGAGTATTCCGCATGAAATCATGATAACATGCTCCATTGAGCGTAGGTGGAAGAACATGTGACCCAATCAAGACATCACCAACAATGCCTGCCCAAACGTTCACAGAAAATCTGTGTTGATGACGTGTTTGCACAACTGCGTGCGGATTCTCGTCAGCCCATACATGTTGATTGTGAAAATTTACAATCTGATCACGTTGGAATGAAGCCTCATCCGTAAAGAGAACATTTGCACTGAAATGAGGTTTTACACATTGTTGAATGAACCATTCGCAGAAGTGTACCCGTGGAGGCCAATCAGCTGCTGATTGTGCCTGCACACGCTGTACATGGTACGGAAACAACTGGTTCTCCCGTAGCCCTCTCCATACAGTGACGTGGTCAACGTTTCATTGTACAGCAGTAACTTCTCTGACGCTGACATTGGGGTTATCGTCAACTGCACGAAGAATTGCCTCGTCCATTGCAGGTGTCCTCGTCGTTCTAGGTCTTCCCCAGTCGCGAGTCATAGGCTGGAATGTTCCGTGCTCCCTAAGACACCGATCAATTGCTTCGAACGTCTTCCTGTCGGGACACCTTCGTTCTGGAAATCTGTCTCGATACAAACGTACCGCGCCACGACTATTGTCCCGTGCTAATCCATAAATCAAATGGGCATCTGCCAACTCCGCATTTGTAAACATTGCACTGACTGCAAAACCACGTTCGTGATGAACACTAACCTGTTGATGTTACGTACTGATGTGCTTGATGCTAGTACTATAGAGCAATGAGTCGCATGTCAACACAAGCACCGAAGTCAACATTACCTTCCTTCAATTGGGCCAACCGGCGGTGAATCGAGGAAGTACAGTACATACTGACGAAACTAAAATGAGCTCTAACGTGGAAATTAAGCGTTTCCAGACACATGTCCACATAAAATCTTTTCTTTATTTGTGTGTGAGGAATGTTTCCTGAATGTTTGGCCGTACCTTTTTTTAACACCCTTTACAATGCATGTCTATGAGCAGAAGGTGCAACAAACAGCGAGAGACGTTTTAGTTTGGAATTTGAGAGGGGTGAGCAGAAGCAAGACCACGCTACAGGGGGTACCACGGAAACCACTTAAGGGGTTGTCCCAGCCAGAAGACCAACGACTGACCAGATGACTCAGATGGGGAGAGCAAGTGTAATGGCCCATCTCAGGGAGGAGAGGAAAAGAAAGCTTTTAAAAACTGTGTTTCGAAATTCCTAAGGGATACGAACAAAACGAGTGACGCATTTTCGTGAGAGTCAATGCACGCATTTAGGAGTCTGGAATACTCACAAAACGTTTGATTGGCGGAAACGTGCTAGTAAAGAGAAAAGAGCCAAAGTTTCGATACAATTTAATGGTAAGGACCTTGCGATTGGTCGAGAGAGTTTCCACAAAATAAGAGGAACGCTCCTATTGGTCGAATAAAGTCGTGACGTGAATGAAAGAACCCAGGTAGGGCGACAGTTTGGCTATGAGTAAGACAAGATGGGTTATTTTGAGGACTCTTCTCTGAACTGGTGTCAAGTGCACAATGGAGCGCATAACGCTCTGTACGACGCAGAGGAGTAATTTGTGTGAACACTGCTTTCACAGCGGCTGATATTCAGCTAGAAATTAGCTGTAGCATAGTTTAGCTCCAACTGTGGAGAAACGAACCAGCCAATTAGTTAATTGTTCTTGTGAGAAATGAGAGGGCATTATAATATGCACACTGCTCCAACCATGCACGTGTATATCACCACATTCAAAGACTAGGGATGAATACATGATCTCTCGCCTGACAAGAAACGTAAAGAAAGTTTCTGCCGGAAAATTCAGCAAAGGTGTAATTAGTTTCATAACAATTTCAGCGTAAGAGAGTGGCCTAGCAGACGACAGCTCATTGCAGTATGGCAGAAGAAAAATAAATAGTTACAAGATGTAGCACTAAATGGCGCTGTAAGCATCACAATGCAATAGTGGTCGACTACAAATGACAAACGAAGCATGCAACAATGCTTAAGGTGTACGTTTGCATTAAACAAACTGTACTACCCAGTGCGCATGGGAGTACAGGTGTGACACTTAGTTACCTAAGCCCATCCACCACTGCAAGGTCATATCACATTGGATGACAAAAATCGGTTTTTAGTTGTCCTGAGGCCAAAAACCGCATAAAATGCATGGCTCACATCGGTTTGTAATTGCCCTGAGGCCAAAAACCGCATAAAAAACTAATAAAATCGGTTTTTCATTGTTCTGAGGCAAAAACCCGCATAAAAAGCATCAATCAGAACGGTTTTTAATTATCCTGGGGCCAAAACCGCATAAAAGGCATCAATCAAAATCAATTCTGATTATTAATTTCCGTATGAATGGTGCAAAACATGTTCAGTATGCTGCCTTCCGTTTTCTACAACAAGTTGAAATCGAGAAACAGCAACTGATCGAAGTGTTTCCGGGGTAATGCTCAGAATTTGCTGCACAGTGCGTGCCTTCAAGCTAAGTTTAGAATCGGAACACTGAACAGAACATCTTTCAGATAGCCCCACAGCAGAAGTCACACAGATTAAGATCAGGTAATCGGGACTATAGGGAAATGGCAGCTGATAGTTCTAACATTCCAGAAATGGAGCTTCAGCAGCTGCTTAACTGGATTTGCAATGTGAGGAGGTGCTCCATCCTGCATAAAAAAGATCCCATTCACATCCACACTGTTGGAGAACTGTAATGACGTGGTTGCTCAAAAGACATTCATAGCGCTTACCAGTGATGATACAGGTAACAGGACCGGAAGCACCTCTGTCTTCGAAAAAATATGGTCCTATGATAAATGATGCCGCAAACCCGCACCACACAGTGATCTTTTCTGGATGACGTGGTACTGGTTGATTTGCGTTTGGATTTTCCGATGTCCATATTCGAGAATTCTGTGTATTGACATATCCTATCAGATGGAAGTGGGCTTTGTCTGTCCACAAAATCTTCCACGGACAGTTATTGTCCACTTCCATGCGAGAGAGAAGTTCTAAATTAAAGGTCTCTCTTTCTGGCAGGTCGACAGGAAGCAACTCGTGCACATGGGTAATTTTCAATGGATAGCAAAGAAGGATGTTTCGTAGGATATTACGCACCGTGCTCACGGGTATGTCCAATGTTCGGGCAATTCTCCGTGCACTACACTTTTGCACATTTCCGCTCGTAGCTTCCTGCATTGCTGTGGCCAGTGCTTCTACTGACGTCAAATCAATTCGTTTCCTCCTTCCACCATGTTGCGCACCAAACGAACGCGTCTTTTCGAATTTCCGAATCATTTCCTCCAGATCACGGCAGTCGTCGTATCAATCAACGCCTTTTGTCAAACCCTTCAGTGTCTGCAACTTCTTGCAGAGCGACGTGTGCACAGTCATCATTCTTGTAATACAGTTTTACAAGCAGAGTGCGATCCTGCATTGAGACAGTCATGGCGAACGTCGCAGACGCGAAAGGAGGAAAAGCCGTGTAGCCGGCGTGCTTATACCAACTTCAATAGATAGTGAGCGTGACAGGCGTTTTCATTTATGTATTCTGACACATACAGTGCCACCAATTGATCAATTTTCGCACTATTTTTTTTCTGACATACGCTTTGCCCCTTCTCCGACAATATTCCGTTGCAATTTGACGTCATTGTTACCAGATGTGTTATTTCTACTGCGTTTTGAATTTTTTACTTTAATTGTGATCACCCTGGACAATAATGGTCAGAGAAATTCAGTAATACAGAAATACAAATCGCGGGGAAAGAAATAAGTAGGAAGTTCAGGGAGCTAAGACGAAATGGCTGCATGAAAATATGAAGAAATAGAAGAAGAAATAATTGTCGGAAGGACTGAATCAGCATAAAGTAAAACAACCTTCGGTGAAATTAAGAACAAGGGTGCTAAGATTAAGAGCGCAATGGGAATTCCGCTGTTAAATGCGGATAGCTGAAAAGAGTACAGAGAAGGCCTCAATTAGGGGGAATATTTGTCTAATGTGATAGAAGAAGAAACAGGAGTATTTTTAGAAGAGATAAGAGATCCAGTATTAGAATCAGAATTTAAGAGAGCTTTGGAGGACTTAGGATGAAATAAGGCAGAAGTCATAGGTAACAGTCCATCAGAATTTTTAATACATTCCAGGAAGTGACAACAAACAGACTATTCAAGTTGGTGTGTAGAATGTATGAGTCTGGCGACATATAATCTGATTTTCGAAAAAAATCATAAACACAATTCCCAAGATTGCAAGAGCTGACAAATGCGAGAATTATCGCACAGTCAGCATAACTGCTAATGCATCCAAGTTGCTAACAAAATAATATACAGAAGAATGCAAAAGAAAATTGACGATATGTTATATGATGATCAGTTTGGTTTTAGGAGAGGTAAAGGCACCAGAGAGGCAATTCTCACGTTGCGGTTGATAATGGAAACAAGACAAGAAATTCAAGACACGTTAATAGGAACTGTTAGACAACGGAAAATGGTGCAAGATGTTCGAAATTCTGAGAAAAATAGGGGTAAGCTGTAGGGAGAGACGGGTAATATACGGTATGTACAAGAACCAAGGGGGAATAATAAGAGTGGACGATCGAGAACGAAGTGCTCAGGTTAAAAAGGGTGTAAGACAGGGATGTATTCTTTCGCCCTTACTGTTCAATCTGTACATCGAAGAAGAAATGATGGAAGTAAAAGAAAGATTCAGGATTGGAATTAAAATTCAGTGTGAAAAGATAACAATGATAGATTGGCTGAAGACATTGCTATCCTGAGTGAAAGTGAAGAAGAATTACATGATCTGCTGAATGAAGTGAACCGTCTAATGAGTAAAGAATATTTCTTGACAGTAAATCTAAGAAGGACGAAAGTAATGAGAAGTAGCAGAAATGTGAACAGCGAGAAACTTAACATCACTTGATGGTCACGAAGTAGATATAGTTAATGAATTCTGATACCTAGCCAGCAACATAACCAATGACGGAGAGAGCAAGGAGGACATTAAAAGCAGAGTAACACTGGTAAAGGGGGCATTCCTGGTCAAGATAACGCTACTTGCATCAAACATTGGCCTTAATTTGGGGAATAAATAACTGAGAATTTACCTTTGGAGCATAGCATTGTATGGCAGTGAAACGTGCACTGTGGGAAAACAGGAACAGGAGAGAATAGAAGTGTCTGAGATGTGGTGCTGCAGACCAATGTTGAAAATTGGGTTGACTGATATGGTAAGGAATGAGGACGTTCTGAGCGGAATCGGAGAGGAAAGAAATATTTGGAAAACACTGACAAGGAGAAGGGACAGGTAGGTAAAGCATCTGTTAAGACGTCAGGAAATCACTTTTATTGTACTAGAGCGAGAAGTAGAAGGAAAAAGCTGTAGAGGAAGACAGAGAGTGTACTACATCCAGCAAACAACAAAGGGCGTAGGTTGCAAGTGCTACTCTGACATGAAAAGGAGGAGAGGAATTCGTGGTGGGCCGCATCAAACCAGTCAGAACACTGATGACTCAAAAGAAAAAAAAGAAAATTCACTGTGCATTAGGTTACGCTTTTTATAGTGCAACTGTTGTTATTTCTGAACAGTGTTATGAGATGGCGTCAAATATTGAGTTGTGACGAAGTGAAAGTACCAAGTAGCTCTTATTTCTGCAAGAGTCTATGGTTTTTAATTTTGGTAAGCCTTTCACACGACCATTGGCTATCAGTAGGAACAAAACTCAAGTCTTACAAAATTTACTTGATTATATTTCCTGTGAATATAGGTATTTCTGTGAAAGTTTGATCAAGTGGACTGGTGATGATGTTGATCTGGAAATCATTTGCATATGCTGTGGTTAGACTTACAATACTGTGAAAATGTATTGGTAAAAAAAGGAACACCTTAAAACACTATTAAAAAGGTAATTTGACCATACAAATAATTTGTTCCGCAAGAAAAGGACCTTACTCCAAGATTTTGTATTTTTTTTTAATGAGCTTGAAAACTTAGCAACTGCAGTAGTGGCGAAATATCAATTCTTATCTATTCTTTAAACATTGGAAACCCCATTGTGTTATATTCCACATACTCCCTCGCAGAACATTTTTCTTAGTTCCTGAAATCTTAGGATTTTGGAGCAAGGTCCCTTCAAAAGTGATTGTATTTAATTTTCCCATGTTCAGTTCACTTAATTCCGACAGAATGCACTCTCAACTACATACAATACTGTTCTGCCCACGAATGACATTTACACCGTATTAAGGACATTGCACCGGTCTGTTCGTAGTTAAATACAATAACGCAGTCTGCAGGTATCGCTAGCACCTGCATTTATGGTCGAGCATCCCTCTCTCACAATGTCTCCAACGTGTTTTTTTTTTTTTTTTTTCAATTTCTAGAGACCCGCTGAAAGTCTCTTCATGGATAATGGATATATGTTCCCTCCCGCACTTTTTATAAAATCCTCAGTGTACTCGTGTGTTCTCCACTGGTGAGCCGGCTGGCGTGGCCGAGCGGTTGTAGGCGCTACGGTCACAGGTTCGAATCCTGCCTCGGGCATGGATGTGTGTGATGTTTTTAGGTTAGTTAGGTTTAAGTAGTGTAAGTAGGCTGTTTAGGTTTTTTTATTGGTAACGTCACGTAGCGCTCTATATGAAAATCACTGACTATGCTGTGTGCAGTCTGAGGCTGGTCGGCATTGTTGCAATAATCGCTGTTGTAGTGGTGGGCAGTTGGCTGTTAACAGCGCGTAGCGTTGCGCAGTTGCAGGTGAGCCGCCACCGGTGGTGGATGTGGGGAGAGAGATGGTGGAATTTTGAGAGCGGACGATCTGGACGTGTGTCCATCAGAAAAAGTAAATTTGTAATATTGGATATCATGGACTGATATTATGACTTTTCAACACTATTAAGGTAAATATATTGTTTGTTCTCTATCAAAATCTTTCTTTTGCTAACTATGCCTATCAGTAGTTAGTGCCTTCAGTAGTTTGAATCTTTTATGTAGCTGGCAGTAGTGGCGCTCGCTGTATTGCAGTAGTTCGAGTAACGAAGATTTTTCTGAGGTAAGTGATTTGTGAAACGTGTAGGTTGATTCAGTCAGGACCATTCTCTTGTAGGGATTATTGAAAGTCAGATTGCGTTGCGCTAAAAAAATATTGTGTGTCAGTTCAAGCACAGTCATGTATAATTTTTCTAAGGGGACGTTTCAGTAGTTCTAAGTTCTAGGGGAATGATGACCTCAGAAGTTAAGTTCCATAGTGCTCAGAGCCATTTGAACCCATCCACTGGTGACCACGTGTGGAGTAAATCTCTTAAGTGTTTGTTGATGGTGTCTCATTCTTCCATTTGTATTCATCTTGTGTTGTTCCCCATCTAATACTAGCGCTTGGTGAGTCCCCACTCCTTTGGCTGCTGTGTTTCCTCCCTTCCTTAGAGTTCTTAATTCTCCAACTATCATTCATCCCCACCTCAGACCTGTCTTTCCCAACGTCGCCAGACATTTGTTCTTACCCTTCATCCTGTCCGCGATATTGCCTCCCATACTTCTCTAATAACCCCTGTACATCCTGAATCCACTTTCAATAATTTTATAACTTCTTCTGATACAATTCTAAAGCTCTGACACAGTTCGTGTAGCTACTATCTATAATCTCTTTTGGCATGTTTCGAAGCCTTATACTTTCTTCTTTTTGTAGTAGTTGTGCTGCATGCGTTCTTACTGATCGTCTCTATTGCAAAAAATTTGTTGGTTAATTCTAAGAGTAGTTTATTTTCATTGCATTCTAATACAACGAAGGAGAAATACTTACTCTTCTTTTTCAACTGCTATTACTGGTTTTTTTTTTTTCAAATGCCGCGAAACTGAGGCACTACTTCATCTTACAGTCGGTTTCCTCCTGCGAGTCCTGCATTTGCTTTCCTTTCAAGAACACTGCAGTGAATCTTACACAGAGGATAGATTTATCGTCAGGCTAACAAAAAATTGATTCTGTTCTAAACTGTTTCCACAAGGTAGTAAGTAGTCTGCTTACCTACACTGCTTTCACAGACCCAAAGATTCGTTATTCATCGACCTGAACTACCAGCTTTAGCTCAAGCCTAGAGCAGTATAGCTCGAGCCACCAACCCAAGACTAAACACTAATTTCTTGAAGCTATTCCCTTCAATTTCTTCTGATTTTAGTAAATGGGAGGACTTTTACGTTGTGAACCATTACTTCACCGACAAACTTTCAGGGGATGTAGTACGGACCAAACGAAGGAAAAAAGTGTAGTAAACACGGGCTGTAAAAATGCATGCCTTAAGAGCTTCATCTTTGCTGCTGTGAAACATAGCTCTTCTACTGACACCTCTTTGCATGGACAAAAACACAGTGCATCAGACATGGTCACTAATGTGCAACATTGAGAATTATGATCATTTGTTCATCTTCCCATCTTGTTCTTCTACTGAACAATTGCTTGTAACTATTAACGTATTCATTTCACAAACCATGTTTACCAACCTTATTTTCTGGTATTGGTCCATATTACCATCTTAAAGTTCGTAGGTGGACTTCTAGTTCACCCTGTATAAACCCACTCGTATCCAGAAATGTCACTGGCTTGCATACAGCATATAACAGAAAATCGCGACTGAAAACGAAGTAGTGCTATTTTTAAATGGTACTAGAGGTACATTATTGTAGTAATGTCTTGCTGCTTGCTTACTGAAAACATCTTTACATCTGTTTCGTGATAATCATCCTACATTACTCTTCACATTGTGAAAAATAGTACGCTACCGTCTACGTTACGCAAATTTAACGAAAGCATAAACTGAAAACTTTTCTACAAGAGACGTATCCTCATAGTATTGAACAACTCGACAAACTGTATGAATTAACACTCGTAACTCGCAACGACAGTGCTGCGCTACAGAGTACGTGTGATTATCGTTGAGTGCAGACACTACAGACGTGTCATCATTTCCGAACTTAGCGACTCAATCTTCATTTTGGGACTGAGCGGCAACCAAATTTTATTAGTCTCGTTGATTCGATAAAGCGTGAATTAGGTGCGTCGCCAGCCGTTAGGTGACCTGCCTTTCCAGCAGCAGGGCGACCCCGTTGTCCTCACTACAGCGGTACATTAGCGCTAATAGCAAAATTACATAGCCTGGCCCTCTGAAAGCTTATCTGGACCGCCAGCAATGACAGAGATGTTAAACGTGATAAAGTACAACTGTAGCAAAAGCTGCAAGAGGTCGTTAATAGAAGTCCATTATCTGTCATAAACGAGACTGAAGGTTTTAGTTAACACGAATATCGTGTAGTCCAATAACAGCTGTATGATTACGTATGTCGACTGGAACAAATGAGAGACCGAAGTTAAGCGTATATGAAACGCTTTGCCGGAATGAACTAGAACAATTGGGTGTGCCCCAAATGTCAAACTTTTGCATAATATCGCCAGCACATATTATGAAGACAATATGCACGCTAACTTCATGATGACGTTTTTGTGGCTTGGGTTCCATTACACATGGCGTTAACGCATAGCTTATTATCAGCTGTAGACAAGTTGATAATCGAGTTGTAAGTTAGTCTGACTGTATTTTTCATTATTTTACTTCCGTTCCTACTGGGAAAATGTTAGGTAAGTGTCATTTATTAACAGTTTCCTGTTTGATATAGTCAAGTCGCTAACCTATCTGACTGTAACGTTGCTCGGCTGCAGTGGCCGAGCGGTTCTATGCTCTTCAGTCCGGAACCGCGCTACTGCTATGGTCGCAGGTTCGAATCCTGCCTCGGGCATGGATGTGTGTGATGTCCATGGGTTAGTTAGGTTTACGTAGTTCTAAGTCAGATGTTAAGTCTCATAGTGGTTAGAGCCATTTGAACCATTTTTTGTAACATTGCGAAGCGATGTGAAATGGAACGAGCATATGAGGATCGTGGTAGGGAAGGGGGATAGTCGACTTCGATTTATTGGGAGGGTACTGCAGGATACTGTAAACGATACTGCATACAGGACGCTGGAGCGACCTATTCTTCAGTTCTGCTCGAATGTTTGGGATCAGCACCTGGTCGGATGGAAAGAAGACACCGAAGTAGTTCAGAAGAGAGTTGTTGGATTTGTTTCCGGTAGGTTCTAGCAGCATGCAAGTGTTGTGGATATGCATCGGGAGCTCATGTGGATATCCCTGGCGGCCAGAAGACATTCATTTCGAAGAAAAATACTGAGAAAGTTTGGAGAACCAGCATTTGAAGCTGAGTGCAGAACAATCCTACTGCCGCCAACATACATTTTACTTAGGGACATCGAAGATAAGATACGAGAAACTAGGCCCCCTTAGGGGGCATACAGATAGCCGTTTTTCCGATATTTTATCTGCAAGTGGAACAGGAAAGGAAATGACTAGTTGTGGTATCGTACGGTGTCTTTCGGTGAATGTATATAGACGCAGCTGTATCTAGAACCCAATCTTCTACTGTAAAACCATTTGAAAGGGCGCTAAATGGAACGTCCTAGTAACAAGTTCTGCAAGAAGCACATCTTTTTTAAACTTCCGTCATTTGGGTGTGTGACCTAATGATCTGTATGTTTCATATCGCCATTAAATTAGACCTGACACTGCTTATCGGTGATGTTACCATCTTCCATACATTAGAGATATTAGAGCTTCAATTTTATCACTTTACTCTTTTTTTTCAACAAATGGCTCTGTGAGCTGCCAAATGATAAAAATAAAAGGGAGACGCAGTCCACATCAATTCTTCAACCATCAAAGCTAACAAACGATTATAAAATCGAGACCAGATATTCTAAAGAAAAAGTAGAAAAATTTAGGGAGATCTAAACACTTACTAGAACAGAAAAAATGAAAATTGTGAGAAAGCAATCTAAGAACACCAGATTTAGAAATCGAGCTAGTTGTTTATGGCAGTGTAACGAAAAATATTGTTCTGACTTTTCCCGAAATGAGAAAAGCAGAGACCTTTCCAACTCGTTATAAAAAACGATCGATCGTATACATTTTCTGAAGTACGTGACAGCGCTGGTCAAAAGTAATTAGTATTTCCTTTGAAGAGTTAATACAGCGATGTTGAACTCTTTCAAGTTCTAATATCGTAGTGTTTACAGATTCAAATGTTTTGTTTACTTTAGAATTTCTGTGAAGGGCAGATTTGCGCTCCAACCGAAAAAAGCGTGAAGACAACCATCGTGACATAGCTATTAGCCGCTGACAACAGTTATACTATCCGATGATAATGCGACAGAATAGCGCGCTTAGTATGTCTGAGGGGAGGAAGGAGGATGATATTCATCCTCACCAATAGTACTATCCGAACATATCCCATTTTGTGCTTTATTATTTTCCAAATATAGGAATGCTATCGCTGTTGCTTGGTGGTCTCTTATACAGGATGTAAGGAAACTTGCTTCACAGATTTGAGGACTTGTAGGGGTGACCAAGTTTAGCATAGGAGCTCATGTCCGGAAACTTATGGTTTTGCCACTGAAAGCAAAATGCCACAACACACTTTGTTCACTGAGAACAGCTGCTTGGCGTCCGAGCCTACTTATAGGTAAGGCTCGATGTGAACCACCGAGGCTCAACAGAGATACGATACCTCAGTATCATTTTCCGGCAGATACGATCTGAAATTCCTGGTCATCCAGATTCCGCCATAGTCATTTCCCAAGCAATTTGGTTGCCGGGGATTGGTAAAAACTTAATTCGTTTGTTTTAATTATTTTTGCTCAATGTTTGAAAGCTTGTGTAATCTTTAAATACCACTGATTTTTACAAGAGTCTGATAGTGATTTTTCCAGACAACCAGAAAGTGTAGGAAAATGTGCTGCCTGTAATCTTCAGTCTACAAGTCCACAGTTCGGCTCACTAACATTGAAGTATAACGTTCTAATTCTCTACATATAATACAGAGGAATCGGGAACACCAACGTTAAATGAAAGTCCACACTCACTCGACGAATCACTAAATTCTGGTAATAATTCACATTACACCAGTATCAATTTCGAATTTCATTGAAGTTTTCCAAATTATAATCAGCGCAACAAACAGTTCATAGAGGAATCCTACTCGAAGTTTTAAGTATAGCTAACTATCGCTCCGTTTGTTGACTAAGTACAGTTAATTGCTCTCCTTAAAGTTGGAGAATAATCTGTGTCACAGCTGCAGAGAATTCTTCCGATGTTGTATGGCCATGGTCCATCCCAGACGTTTCGTCCAAAGCTACGTTGGACATCTTCGGAGGTGCTCCGGGTGGTGCTGAGTCTTGCTGACTAATGAGTCGGACATCGACGAACGGCCTAAATACCGTGAAAAGTGGGCGTGGTCTGGATTACACGTGACAGCAAAGATAAACCTTGTCAAGGATAAAATATAACTATGGATCATAGTACGTCAAAGACAAAAACTTCTCATCGATTCTGTAGCGCCATAGTCCATATATCGCTGAGTTTCGTTGTTTCTTCTCCATCATCTGTTAAAATTATCCCCATGTTTATATATTTCGATGGCTTCTCTATATGGCTGTAGATAATAGTTCTTCATAGTACATAAAACTACAGTTTCCAAAAACTTCACTACGTGATCACCCGACTGTAGAGCATGTTCTGCCACAGCTGACTTGTGTGTTTTCCCTAGTCGGCAAAGACTTTTATTTTCCTTCAACCGTGTATTCACAATTCTCTTTGTAGTTCCAATGTAGACCCTACCACATGTACACGGAATCTTGCATACACCACTTGCAGACAGAGGCGGACGTTTATCCTCAACGGAACGACGTGCTTGGCCTATTTTCTTAGTTGGTCTGAAAATCAGTCGAACATTATGTTTCCTTAAAATCTTGCCGATTTGAACAGTTACTTTTTTGATGAAGTGTAGAGATACCGTGATGATCCATTTCTGTGTCCTATCGTTGACCTTAGGCCTCCTGTTATTCGGTCGCAAAACTATTTATTTGCTTACTAGAGTACCCATTCTTCTCAAAAGCCTGCTTTAGATGCTTTAACTCGGCGTCCAGGTATACCAGTCCACAAATCCTTTTAGCTCTGTTCACTAGACATTTAATTACACCTTTTTCCTGTTGTGGATGATGATTGGAATCCTTATGTAAGTATCTGTCAGTATGTGTAACCTTCTGAAAGACTTTAAGTTTCATGCTGCCGTCAGTCTGTCTCATAACGAAGACATCCAAGAGGGACATTGCATTGTCTTTCTCCATTTCCATAGTAAACTGGATTTTCGGATTTATACCATTTAAATAACAAAAGTATTCCTCTAAAGCTCTTTTGCCATGTGACCAAACCACAAATGTATCATTCATGCATCGATACCATAACATAGTTTATTATTCTCTTTTTCCAGAGCTGATTGTTCGAATTTTTCCTTATAATAATTGGCGATCGTAGGACTCAATGGGTTACCCATGGCCACACCATCAACCTGCTCATAAAACTCATCCTACGGTCGCAGGTTCAAATCCTGTCTCGGGCATGCATGTGTGTGATGTCCTTAAGTTAGTTAGGTTTAAGTAGGTCTAATCCTAGGGGACTGATGATCTCAGATGTTAACTCCCATAGTGCTCAGAGCCATGTTTTGAATTAAAGAGACTCTCTTAATTTGCTGGTCACTCTACAACTCACTTGTATTTAAGTATTTGGCTAGCAGTATTTTATTACATTCTATGCGAATGCGCGAAATTCTTTAAGTAAATTATGACTACCCAGTTACTGGATGTTCGCTTTACGATTTTAGCCAGTTGTGTGTCGTGAGAAAAGATTGTGTCTGAAGTGAAGTGACTAACGGTCTTTTTGTATTGGTTTACTTGATGTTAAAAATTTAATCAGTCATTTTCTTGACGTCATTAATTTTAGTCTTAAGTCTTGACACGAATTCAGAGAGTTGTTCGTAGTTCAAGATGATGGTTGCCTTAAAAACTGCTAAGTATGTAAAGCAAACATCTTACTTAAAATACCATTATTCTGAATATTTTCTTGGGAAGTGTTAAAGTTATTTTTACCTTCTTTAAGGAGATCATTATCTTCACCTTTTTTCTCAAGAGATCATTACTTTAAATATACCTGACAATCTTCACGCTAACTGAGAACTGAAAAAAAATTCTTCTCGCGGTTTCTTTATCATATATAGTTGCAGTTAGTAGTGGTTGCTGTATGAAATTAAGCCTGCCAGTTGTTAAATAGATGTGCTGTTAAAAACTTTTAACAATGAATGATGTTGTTGTTGCGTTACCCTTGGGTTCTCCTTCCACATTACATCCCTTTCGCGGGCCCTTACCTTGACCCTGGTTAAACCCTTTTTCAATTTCCAATGAAAGTCAGCTCGGCATTTGGTTTCCTTAGAATTAGTTTTATGTGGTCGTTCTCCTGAAGATCGCTCCGCCCGGTTACTCCTATCTCATAGTTGTTACTATTTAGGAAGTTTGTCACCCAGTGTATAGTCGAATAGCAATGGATCTCTCCGCCTTTTTATGAGGAATACGATACATTAATTGACTCAGTGTCAACTGATATTCTCTGCAACTCTTTCGCAACATCAGTACAGCCTTCTAGCCTTGAAAACTTCGTGCAGAAACCAGCAACATCTGCGAACATGTTCACGGAGCGTCCGAAGCAATCCATTACATCATCTGTAGGTACACAGGTGTGCAAAAATTAACGACAAAAGTAACTTTAGCACGAAGTGTCACTGCCAAGTAACATAGCTTGGTGAAACTTGGACCACACCTAGAAGGAACTGCTACAGTATTGTACAGGAAGTAACTGAGAGAAATACGCAGTGAGGTGAACAGAATGGGCACTTTTAATAAAAGACAGTAATTACACTGAAGTCGCCACGGTTAATGATGGTTTCCTGGATATTACACAGGGCGGTACGTGGTTCGTAATACAGTGTATGGTTAGCACGGAAAGCAGTGCATGTTCAGCAGTGCCAATCGGTTGGTAAGGACTTGTTGTGGTAGGGCGCACACGTTTGGCAATTACTGCACGGTCGTTGGTGCACGTCAACGTCCTGCAATACGTCTCCCCAATGCATCACACACGTGCTCCAAGAGTTTTAAGTCGGTGGACTGGAGAGACAAGTGTATTCGCCGAATACCCCTTCGTTCCAAGACTACTCCACCAGCCCGTTTGGACGCGGTGGGGCTTTCTCATCCATAAAAATGAAGTCGGGGCCTAAAGCTGCGTCCGCAACGGACGCCCCACGCAACGCAGGGTCGCATCGTGCACAAACGCGCGGTGCAAAGCGACTTAGAACGGCACAGACCAGAGGAAAAGTGGAAGAATATAGCAAAGTGTTCGTAGGAGCGCTTCAGTGCTCCGGTGTGTATGACCGCGCATCAATAAAAATAGAAAGCGAGACCCGCCGTCGAAACAAAACTCGCATGAACGAACCATTTATTTCGGTCTAACGACATCGCGGATCTTGTTCATTGTTGAGCACAGCGGCGCGGTTTGACTTCTACAATGGACGTGCCGCGCTGCGCCGAAACCCTTTCATTGGTTTTTCACGGTGCGGCCCGTGTGTACGTGGCTTAATACACCCTTAAAAAGAGGCATACGGGGCAGAAATAGAGCGTCACAGTAACGTTCACCGGTGAGTGTACTGTATTCAGATTTATGGGTAGTCAGTAAGCCCAGGTAAAGTTATACCTCCCTATCCCTTAACACCTGGACCACGAAAAAGATCGTGTTCCACAGTGTTCCTGGGTGCATGCTGGGTTCCCGCCTCTCACAATATAGCGGAACGTCCAGACTCACTAAGCTGGCAGAGTACGCCCTCATCTGAGAAGAGTAAGCGACCCCGTTATGTGTCCAGTCCCTATTCTCTTGGAATCATCACAAATGACGCTGTCGATGTGCGGTGTGTCAACGGAACACACCGTACTGGCCGTCTCACAAACAGACCGTTCTAAGGGAACTGCCGTGCCTCTGTGGATGGTTCAAATGGCTCTGAGCACTATGGGACTTAACATCTATGGTCGTCAGTCCCCTAGAACTTAGAACTACTTAAACCTAACTAACCTAAGGACAGCATACAACACCCAGCAATCACGAGGCAAATCCCTGACTCCGCCGGGACTCGAACCCGGGAACCCGGGCGTGGGATGCGAGAACGCTACCGCACGACCACGAGCTGCGCCTCTGTGGAGCTTGAGATTGCGTGCTTTGCAGTCCTGCTAAATGTAGTTGCAACTGCACCCGATGTTTGGCGTGGGTGGCTTCTTGTCTGTTGCACAACGTAGCTGTGGCCGTCTGCCGCTATAATTCACAGTTTTCCACCACCTCCACTCCTACACGCACGTGAAACAAGGCTGCGAGCACTACCAAACTCGTAGCCAACGTCGTCACACTTGGTAGTTGTTCCATTTTCCCGATGACTTATCCAATGTAATGTCATCCAAATGCTGTCTCCGGTCCATTTTGTAATGAAAATCTCCCCACAGTGCACCAAAACAGCTCGTTAACTGTCGTTTTCCGTTCCACCAGCTGCCTCGTGTCCTCTGCTGGCCTCGTATGCCGCTGTAGTCCAGACCAGTTTTCTGTGCACTGCTGGAAGACCTCTGGCAACAATCTCCCACACATTCATTAATTTCCACCGAGTAGTTAATGTGGTGCTACAGAAGAATGCTGAAGATTGGATGGGTAGATTCCATAACGTATGAGGAGGTACTGAATACAACTGGGGATAAGAGAAGTTTGTGGCACAACTTGACTGGAAGAAGGTCTCGGTTGGTAGGACATGTTCTGAGGCATCAAGGGTTCACAAATTTAGTATTGGAGGGCAGCGTGGAGGGTAAAAATCGTAGAGGGAGACCGAGAGATGAATACACTAAGCAGATTCAGAAAGATGTAAGTTGCATTAGGTACTGTGAGATGAAGAAGCTTGCACAGGATAGAGTAGCATGGAGAGCTGCATCAAACCAGTCTCAGGACTGAAGATCACAACAACAATAACAACAGTTAATACGTAATGTTACTTCATCTTTCTCGTCCTTTAAGTTTTGCAGAGCATTGTATTTTAACTAAGCCCTAACACACTCCCATGACCTTCTCCTGAAAATACCTTGATAAATAAGGATTTCATTTCGTTTAGAACAACGTGTTGATTTCTATTTGGCAACAAGTCCTGAATTCAGTCACTAATTTCTTTCAATAAATGATAATGTGCTATTGTATTGAATTCCCTCCGAAGGTCAAGAAACACGTTAGCAGCCTGGTCGCCTTCGTCTATGATATCCAGGTTTTCACAGACGAACAGAACCGTTTGTGTTTAGTAAGATCTCTGATTACGTAGTAAGTGTTAATTCTTTTACGGGACCTTTGCGTTCTTCGAAAGTATAAAACGTTCCATATTTCCATTACAGATTGTACTCAGCGATATAGGCCTATAATTATGTGCATGTTTCCAATCGTCTTTCTCGGAAACGGGAATGATCTGTGCATTTTTCCACTATATTGTTCACCTTCGTTTCTCCAGCAACCTACCATATACTGCTGCTATAAACGAATAAGTTCTTTAGCATAATCTTGTAGTTGTCTCATTCGGTCCAGTCAACTTTCCGTTGTAAGCGTTCGGACGATTATTGACAGGACGAGTCATATCACGATTTTTCTGTAAATTATCAAAGTAACGCAATTACTAATCAGCTGCAACCAAACTATTGTCACACGGCACTGCTCGTTACCAGGCAATTCAACGACATCAACTGATCGAGCATATGAATCTACTTACCAGCTGCACAAACAGCATTATGCCCAATGATATATGTGTTCCACGGTGGAGCCAAAATAATATAAAATATTAAGCAGTTGCTGTAAAAGTTGTTAACAGGCAGTTACGTATCAATAACATCATTCGATAAAGCAAATAATTACACTTGGGAACTGTACTAACGGTCTATGCCCAGTGATAATTAATTTCTTCTAAGGCGAAGCCAAAACGATTTAAAATTTTGTTAAAATGTTAAGCAGTTGCAATAAGAGATTTTAAGAGAGAATTACAGGTCAAGAACAGCACTTAATCAATCAAATAAGTATACTTAGTAACTTCAGAAACGACTTAAGGTCGGATAATAATATCTATCGCATTGAAGTAATTTCAACTAATACAATATTCATGAAGCAACACGAAACATCGGCCGTAAAGACCAGTATACGGCAACACTGGCCAATCTTAAACTAACAAAATTTCTCTACAAGTAACTTTGACAGCATCTCAAACAAATACAAGGTAAAAGAAATAACGACCGACGGCCATGCAACAAACTTTACACTCGGTTAAAGTACTTCGGGATATACAATGGTGTCCAAAATTAACGCAACAAACTGCAATTTGGCAATGATGCATTATTTTGCCACAAAACAATGTAATTAGGTGATGGTAAATTAGAAACAATATTGTCACGTAGACGAAGATGTAATTAGTTGAATGACGAACACTAACTTCACTTAACGAAGGTTTATTCAGCACTTCCACGTACAAGAGGGCGGAGAGAACTGCCTCTGGCCAGAAAAATAAATTGTTCAAATGGCTCTGAGCACTATGCGACTTAACTTCTGAGGTCATCAGTCGCCTAGAACGTAGAACTAATTAAACCTAACTAACCTAAGGACGTCACACACATCCATGCCCGAGGCAGGATTCGAACCTGCGACCGGAGCGGTCGCTCGGCCCCAGACTGTAGCGCCTAGAACAGCACGGCCACTCCGGCCGGCCCGGCCAGAACATATACACTATATACGCAGCTACAGAACGTTCCAGTACAACTATTTTTTGACATTTGTGGATACTTCTAGAATGTTGTTGTTTGTTGTGGTCTTCAGTCCTGAGACTGGTTTGATGCAGTTCTCCATGCTACTCTATCCTGTGCAAGCTTCTTCATCTCCCAGTACCTACTGCAACCTACATCCTTCTGAATCTGCTTAGTGTATTGATCTCTAGGTCTCCCTCTACGATTTTTACCCTCCACGCTGCCCTCCAATGCTAAATTTGTGATCCCTTGATGCCTCAAAACATGTCCTACCAACCGATCTCTTCTTCTAGTCAAGTTGTGCCACAAACTTCTCTTCTCCCCAATCCTATTCAATACCTCCTCATTAGTTACGTGATCTACCCACCTTATCTTCAGCATTCTTCTGTAGCACCACATTTCGAAAGCTTCTATTCTCTTCTTGTCCAAATTGGTTATCGTCCATGTTTCACTTCCATACATGGCTACACTCCACACAAATACTTTCAGAAACGACTTCCTGACACTTAAATCTATACTCGATGTTAACAAATTTCTCTTCTTCAGAAACGCTTTCCTTGCCATTGCCAGTCTACATTTTATATCCTCTCTACTTCGACCATCATCAGTTATTTTACTCCCTAAAAAGCAAAACTCTTTTACTACTTTGAGTGTCTCATTTCCTAATCTAATCCCCTCAGCATCACCCAACTTAATTTGACTACATTCCATTATCCTCGTTTTGCTTTTGTTGATGTTCATCTTATATCCTCCTTTCAAGACACTGTCCATTCCGTTCAACTGCTCTTCCAAGTCCTTTGCTGTCTCCGACAGAATTACAATGTCATCGGCGAACATCAATGTTTTTACTTCTTCTCCATGAATTTTAATACCTACTCCGAATTTTTCTTTTGTTTCCTTTACTGCTTGCTCAATATACAGATTGAATAACATCGGGGAGAGGCTACAACCCTGTCTTACTCCTTTCCCAACCACTGCTTCCATTTCATGCTCCTCGACTCTTATAACTGCCATCTGGTTTCTGTACAATTTGTAAATAGCCTTTCGCTCCCTGTATTTTACCCCTGCCACCTTCAGAATTTGAAAGAGAGTATTCCAGTTAACGTTGTCAAAAGCTTTCTCTAAGTCTACAAATGCTAGAAACGTAGGTTTGCCTTTTCTTAGTCTTTCTTCTAAGATAAGTCGTAAGGTTAGTATTGCCTCACGTGTTCCAACATTTCTACGGAATCCAAACTGATCTTCCCCGAGGTCCGCTTCTACCAGTTTTTCCATTCGTCTGTAAAGAAATTGCGTTAGTATTTTGCAGCTGTGACTTACTAAACTGATAGTTCGGTAATTTTCACATGTGTCAACACCTGCTTTTTTTGGTATTGGAATTATTATATTCTTCTTGAAGTCTGAGGGTATTTCGCCTGTCTCATACATCTTGCTCACCAGATGGTAGAGTTTTGTCATGACTGGCTCTCCCAAGGCCATCAGTAGTTCTAATGGAATGTTGTCTACTCCCGGGGCCTTGTTTCGACTCAGGTCTTTCAGTGCTCTGTCAAACTCTTCACGCAGTATCTTATCTCCCATTTCATCTTCATCTACCTCCTCTTCCATTTCCATAATATTGTCCTCATGTACATCGCCCTTGTATAAACCCTCTATATACTCCTTCCACCTTTCTGCCTTCCCTTCTTTGCTTAGAACTGGGTTGCCATCTGAGCTCTTGATATTCATACAAGTGGTTCTCTTCTCTCCAAAGGTCTCTTTAATTTTCCTGTAGGCAGTATCTATCTTACCCCAAGTGAGACAAGCCTCTACATCCTTACATTTGTCCTCTAGCCATCCCTGCTTAGTCATTTTGCACTTTCTGTCGATCTCATTTTTGAGACGTTTGTATTCCCTTTTGCCTGCTTCATTTACTGCGTTTTTATATTTCCTCCTTTCATCAATTAAATTCAATATTTCTTCTGTTACCCAAGGATTTCTATTAGCCCTCATCTTTTTACCTACTTGATCCTCTGCTGCCTTCACTACTTCATCCCTCAGAGCTACCCATTCTTCTTCTACTGTATTTCTTTCCCCCATTCCTGTCAATTGTTCCCTTATGCTCTCCCTGAAACTCTTTACAACCTCTGGTTCTTTCAGTTTATCCAGGTCCCATCTCCTTAAATTCCCACCTTTTTGCAGTTTCTTCAGTTTCAATCTGCAGTTCATAACCAATAGATTGTGGTCAGAATCCACATCTGCCCCTGGAAATGTCTTACAATTTAAAACCTGGTTCCTAAATCTCTGTCTTACCATTATATAATCTATCTGATACCTATTAGTATCTTCAGCATTCCTCCAGGTATACAACCTTCTTTTATGATTCTTGAACCAAGTGTTAGCTATGATTAAGTTATGCTCTGTGCAAAATTCTACCAGGCGGCTTCCTCTTTCATTTCTTCCCCCCAATCCATATTCACCTACTATGTTTCCTTCTCTCCCTTTTCCTACTGACGAATTCCAGTCACCCATGACTATTAAATTTTCGTTTCCCTTCACTACCTGAATAGTTTCTTTTATCTCGTCATACATTTCATCAATTTCCCCATCATCTGCAGAGCTAGTTGGCATATAAACTTGTACTACTGTAGTAGGCATGGGCTTTGTGTCTATCTTGGCCACAATAATGCGTTCACTATGCTGTTTGCAGTAGCTAACCCGCACTCCTATTTTTTTATTCATTATTAAACCTACTCCTGCATTACCCCTATTTGATTTTGTATTTATAACCCTGTAATCACCTGACCAAAAGTCTTGTTCCTCCTGCCACCGAACTTCACTAATTCCCACTATATCTAACTTTAACCTATCCATTTCCCTTTTTAAATTTTCTAACCTACCTGCCCGATTAAGGGATCTGACATTCCACGCTCCGATCCGTAGAATGCCAGTTTTCTTTCTCCTGATAACGACGTCCTCTTGAGTAGTCCCCGCCCGGAGATCCGAATGGGGGACTATTTTACCTCCGGAATATTTTACCCAAGAGGACGCCATCATCATTTAATCATATAGTAAAGCTGCATGTCCTCGTGAAAAATTACGGCTGTAGTTTCCCCTTGCTTTCAGCCGTTCGCAGTACCAGCACAGCAAGGCCGTTTTGGTTAATGTTACAAGGCCAGATCAGTCAATCATCCAGACTGTTGCCCCTGCAACTACTGAAAAGGCTGCTGCCCCTCTTCAGGAACCACATGTTTGTCTGGCCTCTCAACAGATACCCCTCCGTTGTGGTTGCACCTACGGTACGGCCATCTGTATCGCTGAGGCACGCAAGCCTCCCCACCAACGGCAAGGTCCTTGGTTCATGGGGGAAGTCTAGAATGTAGTCGAACCGAATATAGAAATTGAAACTAGACAGTCGAGGTGAATTTTGAACTCACGTTGAACACAAGTTTAGGATCATGACCACTACCCCACGGCGCTACTCAGCCTATTCTTACTATATTTTGAAATGATGTTCACTTTATGTTTACTGCAGTCTTTACCGAAACTAAAAAACCGCTCAGATATGCAAGGTTTTCTCCAAATTTAAAAGACTGTTCTGAGCTATAATGTAGTCATATACCTACGAACAAAAATTCGATTCATATTTAAAAGTTGAGCAGTTGAGCAAATCTTGTCAGTACTGTATTTAATAGTCTATGTGTTTCAGTTATTACTTTGCTGCTTGCCTATAATCAGCAAGTGATATCAAATGAGGAAATATGATCAAGAGCCAGTTTACAAGTTCAAAACATTTTGAATTAGAAAATATTGGAAGCTAACACCAATTTCCGGTTTCGAGACATGGAAAATTGTTCAGACATTAAGAAAGCTAAGTTTCTTTGCAAATATCACGCGTTTGGTGGTAAAACAAGCCTTCCATTTCGAGGTGTAGGTTGCTGCACAACTGACAAAGTATTGATTAACCGTTCACATGCTATGTAACCTGTTTTAAAAATGTACAGAATTTCACTGATCATAAATCTCGGTACCGGAAAAATTAACAATGTCCTAAAAGCAGCCCGAATCTTTATATGAAGAAACGGGCGAGAAAACGGGCTTAACGTCAAATGTAAAAAGTTAGAGATACGTGTTACCAGTTGCTGCTGGGTATGGGAACTTACCCAGCAACAGATGGCAACACTTATATCTAAGTTCTTACATTTGACGGTTAGCCCGTTTTTCCGCACATGTTTCCCTATATAAAAATTTTGCATTCATATGTTTGTGTTCTCAGAAATCAGAAAGTCGTTGGTCTATTGATTTGAAATTTTGACACATCGATGCTTTCACATACACGTGTACTTTTATATACCTACTTGTAATACATATTATATATAAGTAAATATGTGATACAAAAGGAGAAACATTGTTACCAGATTCCCGAAACTTTCGTGACGGATTTACATAAGATCTTACATGAACTCTAATGAACATGCAGATAGACATAGGCTACATATTTCAATATAATACATAGTTAAATGTGTAATGTATACAGGTGGCACATATTGATGGCAATGCCGGTGGCATTCAACGCCTTCCTCGTTGTTGACAACGATGTGCTTATGCACTGTGGGGCCATTCTGAAGCACAGTATTCGATCTTGATTCATTTTTCTTTTATTTGTTCTTGTGTAGAATAAATTTACACAGCGTTCCAACGCATGTTTCATTTCAATATTTACCGTGACCTCCTGTACTAGAGCCCTGTATTATGGTGGCATTCAGATACGCATTGCTGTATCAGTTCAATGCGCATTGTGGAATTCTCATGTTGTGGAATTATCGCGATATATAACAATTGTTGCCTTGCACAATTAAGAGTCAAAGAAACTGCTACTCCTGCCTAATATCGTGTAGCGCCCCCACGAGCACGCAGACGTGCCGCAACACGACATGGCATAGACTCGACTAGTGTCTGAAGTAGTGCTGAAAGGGAAGATCTCTTCCGCACATCGCGTTGCAAGGCACCCCAGACATGCTCAAGATTGTTCCTTCTATCGAATTTGGTGGCTAGCGGAAGTGTTTAAATTCGGAAGAGTGTTCCTGGAGAAAATCTGTTGCAATTCTGAACGTGTAGGGTGTCGCATTGTCCTGCTGGAACTGCCCAAGCCAGTCGGAATGCACAATGGACGTGAATGGATGCAGGTGATCAGACAGGATGCTTATGTACATGTCAAAGTCGTATCTAGACGTATCAGGGGTCCCATATCATTTCAACTGCACACGCCCACAACAGTACAGAGCCTCCACCAACTTGAACAGTCCCCTGCTGACATGCAGGGTCCGTGGATTCGTAGGTTGTAACCACTCTCGTACATGTCCATCCACTCGATAAAATTTGAAATGAGACTTGTCCGACCAAGCAACATGTTTCCGGTCATCAACAGTCCAATGTCGATGTCGACGGCCCCAGGCGAGCGTAAAACTTTGTGCCGTGCAGTCGTCAAGGGTACAAGTGAGGGCCCTCGGCTCCGAAAGCCCATATCGATGATGTTTTATTGAGTGGCTTCCAAGTTGACACTTGTTTATGACCCAACAATGAAATCTGCAGCAGTTACCGGAAGGTTGTACTTCTGTCACGTTGAACGATTCTCTTCAGTCGTCGTTGGTCCCGTTCTTACAGGATCATTTCCCGGCCGCAGCGATGTCGGAGGTTTGATGTTTCACCGTATTCCTGATATTAAGCGTACACACACTACATCGGAGATGCTGTGTCCCATCGCTCGTGGGACAACTACGACACCACGTTCAAAGTCACTTAAATCTTGATAACATACCACTGTAGCAGTAGTAACCGACTTAACAACTGCAGCAGACACTTGTTGTCTTATATAGGCGTTGCCGACAACAGTGCCGTATTTTGTCTGTTTACACATCTCTGTATTTGAATACGGGTGCCTGTACAGGATCATTCTGCGATTCAATGTATATACACGCACATCAAGAAAAGTTTTCCGTCACCACGGTTCCCAGAACTCCAGAAGGTAGTCGTTGTCTGTGGAAATTGTATCACAGTCCCTTTGACTGTTCAGAGATGTCAGTCACTAAACCCGCCCAAAGATGTAAACAGCCATGCATGAGCAGTACTTATTAGACGGAGGGGTCAGACAGCCGATCAGTTCCACTCATTCCACCAGGAAGGAGGTACACGGCTCGTGTCGTCTGCAATTCAACCATACCTATACGGCCAATACCGCCGTTCGATCGCGTCCGCATTGTTACTTCGTGCCAGGAAAGGTTCTCAAGAAGGGAAGTGTTCAGGCTTCTCGGAGTTAACCAAAGCGATGTTGTTCGGAAATGGAGGAGATACAGGGAGACAGGAACTATCGATGACATGCGTCGCTCAGGCCGCCCATGGGATACTACTGCATTGGATGACCGCCACCTCCGGATTATGGCTCGGAGGAACCCTGACAGCAACGCCACCATGTTCAATAATGATTTTCGTGCAGCCAGAGGGCGTCGTTTTACGACTCAAACTGTGCGCAATGTGCTGCATGATTCGTAACTTCATTCCTGACGTCCATGGCGAGGTCCACCTTTGCAACCACGACACTTTGCAGCGCGGTACAGATGGGCCCAACAACATGCCTAATGAACTGCTCAGTATTAGCATCATTTTCTCTTCATCGACGAGTGTCGCAGACGTCTTCAACAAGACAATCGTCGGAGACGTATTTGGAGGCAACCAGATCAGGCTGTACGCCTTAGGCACACTTGAGGTAATGTGATCGCTTCTCAATCTTGGTTACTGATAACTTGATGCCAGTGTCTGAGTTTATTTTGTACAACACAGCACTGAAGATCATCACCATGTGATTGAAAATCGATTTTGCTATCAATAAACCATGAATATTACGGCCAACGCTGACATTCCTTTTAATTTAACATATATGGTCGTTGTGCGCACAGCATTCCATGGAGTCACCAATCAGTTAGGCACCCTGTCCAGCAAGGTGGAGGTTCCCTGCCATTTAGGAGTGGCATTATGTGGGGCTGTACGATATGTGCATGCCGTCCTCCGACCGATAGTGCAACCATGTTGTCAGTATATTGG